>NC_140622.1:38806803-40184303 GCF_057382275.1 Copadichromis virginalis
TCCGCCTGGAATAGACAGAGTATCAATGGTAAATGGCCTGTATTTGTATAGCGCTTTACACATTCAGTCATCCAGACATTCACACACTGGTGATGGCAGCTACATTGTAGCCACAGCCACCATGGGGCGCACTTACAGAGGCGAGGCTGCCGGACACTGGCACCAGCGGGCCCTCTGACCAACATCAGTAGGGAATGGGTGAAGAGTCTTGCCCAACGACAAACGACCGAGCCTGTCGGAGCCAGGGCTCGAACCGGCAACCTTCTGATTACAAGGCGAACTCCCAACTCTTGAGCCATGATCGCCCCAATTAAATAAGTAAGGTTGTTTTGAGAGAATGTGACAAGCATGACCTGTAATCTAGCAAAACATTCAGCAGTGTAGTGGGTTACTTTGTAATGAGTTAGGGTACTCTACTTTTTTTGAAAAATGGACATTAACGTGTTAGCTTCTTGCATTACATAATTTGTATTTTTGTTATTTTTCTAAAAAAAATGTAATTTTTTATTTCATGACTTTATCTCAAAAAGAAACTAAATCTTGACTTCAGCCTGGTTTTTGGGCCACCTGCAGCATAGCCATAGTGCTGTGATACGCCTGTGCCCTGCTCCTGACCTGTGTGTGTGTGTGTGTGTGTGTGTGTGTGTGTGTGTGTGTGTGTGTGTGTGTGTGTGTGTGTGAGGGTTTTCTACACTCAAAAAAATGAATGAGGTGGATTGTTCAGTGTATATTAATTATTTATTTTCATTTTACTTAAAATATATGTTTTTGTTAAGTTAACATATGTTTTTCTAATCAAGTCTACGTAATTGTGTCTATTATTCAACGTACATAATACTAATGTGTTACTTGATCGCATAACATTTAAGTTAAGTCAATTAGGATCGATATACCTTGTATATCCACAAGGTGGCAGTAATGCAAAAACAGTTGTAATGAAACCGCGCAGAACAAGAAGGTTTCACGGCTTGTGCCTGCTCATGCGCAAGACTTCAAATTTAACTGAAAAAGGCTGTTTTGGCGCCAAGCTGCTGTTTCTTTGAGAGGTAAGACCACTTTTTTCTTTGACTATGTTGTGTAGTATCTATATGTCCAGCATGGTTATATTTTGCGTTTGTCTTACAAGACATGTTATATCGTTTGCGTGTGCTTGTTTTACATTAGTTTTACTGGGTCCTGGACATGCTTATTTTGTGGACTGTGTAAGAAACATTTTTATTGTTTTTTGTTTTATTAAGGGATTAGCTACAGGGGTTCATGGGGTTATTCTTTCAAGGGGTTATTTTTCCATTTGCTTTCTTGGGATTCCTTTTCTGTAATCCGAGAGTCGGAAATATCGAATAGGATAGCAAGGATAGCATAAAGTGACATTTAAAATCCAAAAAGTCAAGGGCGAAAGCCACTGTGACACCATTGTTCTGCTCTATCAGTAATCTGTATTATGTAAAAATGGTCTGTAAATACAGCATGTTTCCTAGCGGAGTTATACATATCAATGTAGTTATAAATTACAGTTTGTGAAAGTACACACTTAATTTTTTTAATAAAATTATTCAAGACATATGAGTGGACAGACAATGGAGGTCGACAGACCTGGTGATAATTGCTTCTATAGAAAGTTAGCACATGGCAGTGTCAATCTCTTGCTTTTCTTCTGAGTAGTATTTTATTTAGTTGTAATTCAAACAATAATTTGCTTCTTGAAATTAAGGAATTAATTATTTTTTTTCTTTATAAATCTCAGATCCTGCCTTTACCTGCTCCCTCCTATACTGATGTGGTGTATGTGGTATTGCTGAGCTTGTATGTGGTATGTGAACTGTTATACTTTTAAAAACAAAACTGTTTTATAAGTTAAGTTTTCTTTTGTGACCCATCCCATGCCCCTGTTATTTCTTCTCCACATCTGAACCATGGTAAAGGTTGCAGTTCAAGGGCCTGAGGCATGAAATTCTTTTCAGATCAGCTGTGATCAATATTTTTTGGAACTTGATAAATAACAATAAAAGCTGTAATGGCTCCATTAGCATTTTGTGTAAATGTTTGTGTTAAAATTATAGCTTTAATGAGGTCTTACTACATTAGTTTTAGTTTGTATATGTGTACATATAGTATGTATATTTACAGTACAGTATGTTGTGTTTGTTGACATATTTTCAGGTGGAAGCAGAATATGTGAGGATTACTACTGCTGCACATGTTCCAAGGCTTTTTACACAACTTGACCAATACACTGACCAGCTCATAAAAGTCTTCAAGAAAAAAGGAGGCGTTGCAGGGAAGAAAATTAGACAAACTTTGGCCCCAGCCACACAGGTGCGTTATTCTGTTGGTAGCAAAATATTATGGCTAATAAGATCATTTTCAAATTTAAACAGCTAGTGTATGGTAGCTGCACAGTGCACTTACATTTATATTAAGCAAGACAAAGTTTGGTACTCAAAACGTTGGAAAATTTAAATTACCTAAACATATGTAAAATCTGATCCCTTGATTTAGGTTAAACCAGAAGTGAATGTTTTTATGTTATGTTTTGAATGCAAAAAAGATGATGTATTAGTTTGTCTTTACCTCCATTATGGACATATCTAATGTGGTGGAAACCCTGCCCAACAGGTTAACTATTCATGTCCATGTGATGATTAGTTGGTCTTGTGTACATGTCTATCTGTGCAGTGGATATGTCATTCATTTTGCGTATAATGTGAGTTTCTGTCATCCTAAAGTATATCTGTTTTCTCTTCCTGTATCTCTGCCACTCTCTACAGAAGGAAACCATTGAAAAGGGGAGGGAGTGTGTCCTCAGGGCACTACCTTTTTACCTGAATGAAGACCCAAGCATCCTCTTCAAAGAATAATTGGTTGGTAATTTTAGTTTAGTTTTTTATCTGTATTAAACCAAATTTTGAATAACTAATGTTGTTGCATGTTGTAATGTTGTTGTTGTTGTAATTTGCATGGAACCTGTTTAAATGTTTTGGGAAATCTTCTTGTATACCCAAACTATTTATATTTATCGTTGAATCTGTAGTCTAAAATAGTGGCGCACTGGGGTGCATGTTCCTAATATTGTGTTTACGTCATTAAAGGGTAGCTTTGGCCCTTTTTCTTTCTTTTTTTAAAACTGGATGCCATTTTTCTATGTTTTTGTGTCTAAGCTACAGCTGTTCAGAGGGAGCTGGAACAAATTACCCTTGCTATCTTTACCATCGAAAGAGCTGATGCCAGCACTCCTCCAGCCGATGTGGGTGTAAGCGCCAGACGTCTGCTTTATATTTTTATTTACGATTGAGTTCATGTTTGTTTTATAATTCATAGATTCATTACATAAGTCATCTTTTCAGGATTAATAAATGTGAAAATATATGTGTTTACATAAAGTAATTTTAAGTCACTGTTTTGGGATTGGAACCTAAAAGGGGGTACCTCTCACTTTAATTATGTAAGTGCAATAGTAGCATGAAACCCTGTGTGAGAGGGAAGGGGAGGAGCATGGACAGAGAGGTTAGGAGTCTCACGGTTTTCTGACCGTGTGCACAGCTAGTTCTGGATAACTGCTATTTTTTGGAACTTTCATGCTTTTTAGGAAGGAGTTCATTGTTACATCTTCCGTTTGTAATAAATAAACAGTCTTCAAATCATAATGCAACTGGAAGCATTTCTTTTGGAAACCAGGAACACGCGTCAGCCATAGACTCTTCTTTTTTGAACTTGGTTTATTGGAAATTACCCTACAGTGGGTATAACCATCTAGTGTGTCCTGCATGACCTGGAAGACCTGGCCTCTGCATGTGCACTCTTAATGGGTGGGATATATGCACTGAATCTCAGTTAACCTCAAGACTGAAAGCTAAGAGACAATCAAAAGTATTGAGATTTAAAGGATTTAATTGAGAGATGATACTGCACCAGAAATGTTGAAGGGTGGTGTGTATATTAGCGTTCAAGGCATATTGTTATGAGGTGGAAATATGTTCATATTCAGTTTGTGTTACATTGTGTGCATTGTAAAGGTAATTGCAATACATACTAAAATTAAGGGTAAGTTAGGAGGTTGATCTGATATCCTCGTGTTGGTGTTGTTCCCAGATCATCATACTAAATGTTGTTCCAGGATCAACATTGCAAGTGACCAATCAGAATGTTGTGACGTCATACTTTTGCGACTTCGGGAAGAACCGGCGTAAAACAAAAAACTGTACTTAAGCTGCGTGAAACCGCCTCTGTCCGCCGATCAACTGACCCTAACCCTAACCGTAACCCTTTAATAAACAGTAAGCAGAATTGATATTGTCCTTGCAACATTGGAATTTCATAAATGCACGAATGGCTTGGAATAGAATAACGTCACAACAATGTGATTGGTCACTTGCAATGTTGAACCTGGAACAACATTTTCATGATGGTCTGGGAACAACACCAACACGAGGATATCAGATCATCCAAGTTGGGAATGCAGGATGAATGTATATTTTGTGGACTTTTAAAGACGAACAATTGTTTCCATGTTAAAATGTTTCCATCTGAAGTTTTTTGCCCAAACACTGGTAAAATAAATGTTGACAGTGGCGAGTGTTAAATGGTTACTGCTGTGCTGTTGCAAAAAAACTGAACGCTGACAAGCTGTTTTATTGTTAGACCATAATGTTGGCATGTTTTGTTAAAGTTTTATTTGGGATGGTGATGTAATTTTCTTTGATTGCTAATATCAGTGGACTATTTATTATTATTATTATTATTATTATTATTATTATTGTTGTTGTTTTGTTGTTGTTGTTACTTTTTTTTTTTTTTTAAATTGTGGCTGTTGAGGTGGACACTTCACTTTGCATTGTTAAAGGAAAGCACTTCATTGGCATTGTGTTACTGGACTGACCCTAAGCAATCATTGCAAATAGCAACTTTGCTATCCATTTTAGACACTAAAAGAAAAAAACACTCACAGACCTTACTAGCATCACATGTGCATGACTCAAGTGTCATCTTATCAATGTGTTATGTGATCTTCAATGCGTTTTTTTTTTTTCTTTTCTTCTATTTCTGGTAGATACAGACATTTAATTTAAAGTCTTGATGTTGCATCTGTCTACATACTGTTAATTACTAACCCTAATGAGCTGTTGTGTTTTATTTTGGACTGGGTTTACACAAATGCTCACTGAATGTGTTGGCAATAAAATAAATTTTAAAAAATAAGTTGGATGTACTTAATTCATTTGTGTGGAACCTGTTGACAAAATAGATTTATGTAAAACTAATTAATAAAGCACAAGGTGGCTGAAAATATAATATTTGAATTAATCTAACTTAAATTTAACATTTTACTGCCACAAATAAGAAATGTGTTGAAGTAACTAATCTAAACTATCTAACCTGAAAATATATCATCTATGTTCATACAACATAACTTGATTTAGTTAGTCTTAAATATGTCTTGTTAATCTTAAGTAGTTTTTTTAAATTAGATGAACTAAAGATTTTTGCTTTAAACTAACATAATTCAATTTCGTGGAACCTGTTGACAAAATAATTTTAATTAAAGTCAACGTTTCATTTTTTTGAGTGTAAAGAGAGGGTATTTTGTTTGTACAGTTTGGTAGCTGCTAGGGTATTACATTGTATTTTAAAAAATCCATAGCATTTTATCTTACTGGCAGAATTTAAGTAATGCAAAAATACACTTACATTACATGTCTAAAAGAATTCTGGGTCCTCCTCCCACAGGTATACAGGAAGGGCACGAAGTACTGCAGTGCGTTTCACGTTGATATCAGGCGCCTCCTAAAAAGGGAAAAGAAAAGTTCATTTAACGCAAAGTTTTCAGGTGTCATTCTTTGGGGAGAATACATGTTTATGAAACTGCATGACATCAGACTCTACTAAATTTTGGAGACTTTTCTTTTAAGATACAACCTTTCTGTCTATTGTGACAGAGAGTCTGTTTCTTAATCATTTGACAAAAACCCTACACAGTATTTTAAAATAGTGTTCTCCAGATCAGAGCTGTAATCTATATAGAACATGGGGTTCAAAGCAAGGAAAAATTGTGTGTTTATCAGTGAAACTTTTAATTTGTGTTAATTTTATCATTATCAATATATGAAATCTTCACCTTAAGGGACTTAATGAATGGTTTCTTCTAAAAATTAGAAATGATTGAGTCATTTCACATCATATGAAAATATTAATTTTTAATACAAATTTGGCCCTACAAAAATGGAAACTCAGTAACAAAGATAATGGAGATTCTCTAAACATGAGCGAATATCACAGTAAAATTGTTGATTGTGATTTACACATTGGATGTATCCTCAGTGATTTGGTACAATTATACAACATTTTATAAGAACTGAACAACTGATGAAACAACTTACTTATGTGACCACATATGAAGTGTTATAACTTACCACAAAAGGTGAACTGTGCCACTGACCCTTGGTAGATCTGCACATGATAAAAAAAAAAATGCATTATAAATACTAACACAGCTATTAATAATTAGGGGTACATTTAAGATGTTAATGTCACAAAATAAAATAGACTGGTAGAAAGAAGTACAAGGAAATGGTAATGGGGGGAGCCATGAAAATAGATCTTTTCAACATGATTCAGTGTGACAAAGCCAGGGCGTGATTTTAAAAAAAAAAACAGGTTGTCATGGTCCTGGGTCAGTGACCCAGTGTTTTGAGTTTCTTGTGCCTCTGAGTTTTTTGTATTATGTTCTTAGTTCTCTTTGTTGTCCCAGCTTATTCTTTAGTGTAGTGTCTTAGTTTGGTGTTCTTGTATTCTGTTTAGTTCTGAGTATTTGGTAGCTGCCCTCTGTGTTTCTTAGTTGCTCTGTCTCCCCTAGTCTAGTTTGCATCTGTGCTAATTCCTGTTTTACTTTGAAGGTCTGTGTCTCATGTGAGTGTATCCTACTTTGCTCCCTTGTCTCGTCAGTTCTGATTTCTCCCAGCTGTGCTCTCCTTCTGTGTCTCATTCCCCTCGTTACTTCCCATTGTATTTAAACCCTGTGTTTCTCTGAGTCAGTGCTGCGTCGTCCCTCAAGCTGTGTGTTTCCTCGTGTGCCTCTCTGCAAGCTGTGAGTTTATATTTTCCCAGTTT
Organism: Copadichromis virginalis; assembly: GCF_057382275.1. NCBI lineage: Eukaryota > Metazoa > Chordata > Actinopteri > Cichliformes > Cichlidae > Copadichromis > Copadichromis virginalis. The sequence continues at coordinate 38,813,908 of NC_140622.1, forward strand.
AGTTTTGTATGCTCGTTTTCTGTGAGCAGCAATTAAAGCTGTGATTTTGAGTTCATCCCCTGAGTCTGAGTCCTGCATTTTGGGTCCAACCCCTGCCTGCCGCACAGCGATTCATGACACAGGTCTTTTAACCTAAAAATGTTTTAATGGCCATGAAGAAAGGACTCTTCAATAGATCTTTCAACTCACCTGTGTTTACTGTCTCCACCTGAAATTAATTGCAGTCTCAATTTTTTTTTCTTCTGTCTTTTTGTCTTCGGTCTTCAGTCTTGGAAGAAAAAAAAATATTGAAAACCTTATCAGCGCACTAAATATACAACACCTTGCTATATTCCAATTGTTTTAGATAGAGAACGTCATGACGTCCACATGCGGAGCTCGGAAAAAACACTTACTCAAAAATCATAATTAAGAAAGCAGTATTTACTCTTAACTTCTAAGCCATGTACAATTATAACTGTTTGAATCGTTAACCGAACAGAAAAGTTTTAAGTTGTTTCAACTTTGTGAGGAATTTTAATTGTTATATCCACAAACTTTATAAGTCAGGTAGACTGTTGGGGTTTACAGTGTGGAGAGACTCCGCCCTTTCCCCCGTTTTTACTAATTGGACACACCTGAGAGGAAAGGGAGGGTAATTTACAGAGTGCTCAGTGACACATAAGACGGTTGGAGCTTGGCGTTGGAGGGGAGGATGATACAGCACCAGCGACGCGGAGCGAACAGTCGGACGGCAGTAGCAACAAGAGCCCAGCTTGTGCACTGCGGGAGAGCAGAGGCGGCGAGAAAGCTGGTGCCGATTTGCAGTTTTAAAGAAGCGGCGGGCGGAGTTGAGAGCTCTGCCCACCCGGGGTAAGTCTTTTGACTTATCCCATTTTTACGAATGAAAACTGCCTGAAAAGAATAGTGACTGCCGCTCCCTCCCTTTCTTCAGCGTACCGTGATGCGGAATGCGGGGAGGAAGGCGAGGACTTCGCTGGATTTCTTAGTTCTTTGTGACTTTTATACCGTGGCGGATGCCACTGGACTTTTAATGTTGTGTTTTATTGATTTTTATTGTGTTACCCCTTGGCCAGGGTTGTTTTAATTCATTTTACATTTTTAACTATTTAAATATAATAAATTATATTTTAATCGTGTGCTTTCCCTTGGCGGCTCCACTGCTCTGTCCGTTTGGAGGAAGGTTTCCTTCCTTTAGAAAACACAGTGGAAATAAGATCACCTTCCCTCCGTTACATATAAGAAAGGAGGATTATCAGTGTTGAGCTCATTGGCATGCCTTGTAATTGACAAGTTGAGCAAACTGTTGTTTCCTTTTTTTCTTTATTTCTTCTTTTTTCTTTGTTGCAACCAGTATGGTGACAGTGATCATGTTGAAATTTCAAAAGAAGATTTCAGAAAACTGTGGTAGTTACATTCACTTTTTATGCCATCTGTTTTACCACAATGGTTCCATGTCAGTTTTTCATCAGGCCAGAGATGTATCCACAATGCATCTGTGCAAAAACCCTAAAAAACATCCATTCTTAACGTCCTTCACATCCACCTTAAATCAGTTTGATGTGCTCCATGTATAGCAGTATGCATGAAAACATTTGAACACAGAGAAAATTCACTAGCAAAAACTCTAAATGCCCATTCCCTTTTCCAGCAAAGTCACTAGTATTTCCACACCCCACTTATCAGAAGATACCAGTGAGATCATGTGGCATTCAGCTCACATTGATCAGTTTGTTCACTGTTATCATAATGTTTCCTGCACCACTCTGTATCTGTGTATGTTTATTAAGTGTTACAGTTTGATGCCGATCTGATGCCCGTGTCGATGAGCGCTTGGACCGACATTTTGTCTCTACACTTTATTTAACCAAGGGCTACTGGCAGACTCTCCACTGCCTTCTTCACAATGTACGGTGTTTACGAAATTATCACACTTCTGTTCAGCTTGCTCAGAGCACCAGCCACCTTCCAACGACACATGGAATGGGTGCTGCTTGTACACGTGGCTTTTGCTGCTTTATTAGGATGACGTTATCATCCACAGCGACACCTGGGTGCAGCATGTACAGCGAGTAGCCGCACTGCTGGAGCCCCTGGGCCATGCTGGACTTAAACCTGGCACAGGTGGGGCGATCGTGGCTCAAGAATTGGCAATTCGTCTTGTAATCGGAAGGTTGCCGGTTCGAGCCCTGGCTCCGACAGTCTCGGTCGTTTGTCGTTGGGCAAGACACTTCACTTCACCCATTCCCTACTGATGTTGGTCAGAGGGCCCAGTGGCGCCAGTGTCCGGCCCAGGGCAGCTGTAGCTGCCATCACCGGTGTATGAATGTGTGTGAGGATGACTGAATGTAGTGTAAAGTGCTTTGGGGTCCATAGGGACTAAGTAACGTGCTATAGTCCTCACAGCTGTGGATGAAAATTAAGTTTTTTAAATGTAAGAATAAAACTATTAGGATTCAAATAATATTGATGTGACAGTGTTCAAAAAGTGTTAGGTGACAGTGTTGGGTGTGGTATGTTAGAGTGACAGACTACTGTAATCACATTTCATTTTTCAGTAATTTAATGTGCGGCTGTACTAATTTCAGTAAGTACATTACAGCTATAATTATACCATAATTTACTTTACAAAGGTTCTTCAGTTATTGACATGGCAGGAAAAAAAAACCAAAAGAAAAATTATCACGGGGAAACCCTTTTTTCTTCCTGTGCTACAATCAGCTAATTTCAGTTTACATACTGGAGATGGGTGGTGGATAGGTTTCAGGAGAAGACGGAGGAGATATGGACATTCCTTTTATTTTATTGCACAAAAGGACAACAGTGGGATGGTAAAGTGGAACCTGCATCCAGGATAGAAACAACTGCATTACGATGCTAAAACAACAAGCATCTGCACAAACAACATGCTAATGCAAGGCTAGCCAAGAACCCAGACGGATGATAACCTCCTAATACCCAGCAAATCATCTGTCCTCTGTTAAGGACATGAGTCTGAGCCCTCTATGTCAAGCACTATATATGCAATTTCTATGACTCCTGCTGTACTGTCAAGGGACATCCTGGGCTTTCTATTGATGCCACATTTATGAGGGCTGGGTTAATTGCAGTTTCTATATTTTATGGCCACAAGGTTATGTGATACATTTATTTTAGTAGACATTGTGATTCTGGCTTAAGAGAGGAGTTGAGTGTGGAGTGGAGAAGCAGCTGAAAAGCAGCTGGTCCTACCTCGTCTCCTGCGTCTGCCACGCCGCCATCGGGTCCTGCTCGGTTTGCACGTCCACATCCTGTGCCAGCACCTCGCCGGCACTGGCCACTTTCCAGACCATTAGCTGGGCTTCTTCGCCGTCATGGTTGGCCTTCTGAACTGTTTTGCTGCTGCCAGACCAAGAACCTTGAACTTTTCCAGTCAGATTAGATGGACAGCGTTTGTGAACAGCAGTTTCAGATCTTGCCACAGATTCTGGATTGGATTTAGATCTGGAGTTTGACTGGGCCATTCTAACACATGGATATGTTTTGTGTGAAACCATCCCATTGTTGCCCTGGCTTTATGTTTAGGGTTGTTGTCCTGCTGGAAGGTGAACCTCCGCCCCAGTCTCAAGTCTTTTGCAGACTCCAAGAGGTTTTCTTCCAAGACTGCCCTGTATTTGGCTCCATCCATCTTCCCATCAACTCTGACCAGGTTCCCTGTCCCTGCTGAAGAGAAGCACCCCCAGAGCATGATGCTGCCACCACCATATCTGACAGTGGGGATGGTGTGTTCACAGTGATGTGCAGTGTTAGTTTTCCACCACACATAGCGTTTTGCATTTTGGCCAAAAAGTTCCGTTTTGGTCTCATCTGACCAGAGCACCTTCTTCCACATGTTTGCTGTGTCCCCCACATGGCTTGTGGCAAACTGCAAACGGGACTTCTTATGGTTTTCTGTTAACAATGGCTTTCTTCTTGCCACTCTTCCATAAAGGCCAACTTTGTGCAGTGCACGACTAATAGTTGTCCTATGGACAGATTCCCCCACCTGAGCTGTAGATCTCTGCAGCTCGTCCAGAGTCACCATGGGCCTCTTGGCTGCATTTCTGATCAGCGCTCTGCTTGTTCGGCCTGTGAGTTTAGGTGGACGGCCTTGTCTTGGTAGGTTTACAGTTGTGCCATACTCCTTCCATTTCTGAATGATGGCTTGAACAGTGCTCCGTGGGATGTTCAACGCTTGGGAAATCTTTTTGTAGCCTAAGCCTGCTTTAAATTTCTCAATAACGTTATCCCTGACCTGTCTGGTGTGTTCTTTGGACTTCATGGTGTTGTTCAATTCAATTCAATTCAATTTTATTTATATAGCGCCAAATCACAACATAAGTTGCCTCAAGGCGCTTCATAGGTACAGAGAAAACCCCATCAATCATATGACCCCCTATGAGCAGCACTTTGACAACAGTGGGAAGGAAAAACTCCCTTTTAACAGGAAGAAACCTCCGGCAGAACCAGGCTCAGGGAGGGGCGGCCATCTGCTGCGACCGGTTGGGGTGAGAGAAGGAAGACAGGATAAAGACATGCTGTGGAAGAGAGACAGAGGTTAATAACAGATATGATTCAATGCAGAGAGGTCTGTTAATACATAGTGAGTGAGAAAGGTGACTGGAAAGGAAAAACTCAATGCATCATGGGAATCCCCCGGCAGCCTACGTCTATTGCAGCATAACTAAGGGAGGATTCAGGGTCACCTGATCCAGCCCTAACTATATGCTTTAGCAAAAAGGAAAGTTTTAAGCCTAATCTTAAAAGTAGAGATAGTGTCTGTCTCCTGAATCCAAACTGGAAGCTGGTTCCACAGAAGAGGGGCCTGAAAACTGAAGGCTCTCCCTCCCATTCTACTTTTAAATACTCTAGGAACAACAAGTAGGCCTGCAGAGCGAGAGCGAAGTGCTCTAATAGGGTGATATGGTACTACAAGGTCATTAAGATAAGATGGGGCCTGATTATTTAAGACCTTGTATGTGAGGAGCAGGATTTTGAATTCAATTCTGGATTTAACAGGAAGCCAATGAAGGGAAGCCAAAACAGGAGAAATCTGCTCTCTCTTTCTAGTCCCTGTCAGTACTCTTGCTGCAGCATTTTGGATCAGCTGAAGGCTTTTCAGAGAGTTTTTTGGACATCCTGATAATAATGAATTACAGTCGTCCAGCCTGGAAGTAATAAATGCATGAACTAGTTTTTCAGCGTCACTCTGAGACAGGATTTTTCTAACTTTAGAGATGTTGCACAAATGGAAGAAAGCAATCTTACATATTTGTTTAATATGTGCATTGAAGGACATGTCCTGGTCAAAAATGACTCCAAGGTTCCTCACAGCGTTACTGGAGGCCAAGGTAATGCCATCCAGAGTAAGAATCTGGTTAGATACCATATTTCTAAGCTTTTCAGGGCCGAGTACAATAACCTCAGTTTTATCTGAATTAAGAAGCAGAAAGTTAGCGGCCATCCAGGTCTTTATGTCTTTAAGACATTCCTGCAGTTTAACTAATTGGTGTGTGTTATCTGGCTTCATGGACAGATAGAGCTGGGTGTCATCTGCATAGCAGTGAAAATGTATGCTATGTCTTCTAATGATGCTGCCTAAGGGAAGCATGTATAATGTAAACAGAATTGGTCCTAGCACTGAACCCTGTGGAACTCCATAATTAACCTCAGTGTGTGAAGAGGACTCTCCATTTACATGCACAAACTGGAGTCTATTAGATAGATATGATACAAACCACTGCAGCGCTGTACCTGTAATACCTACAGCATGTTCTAATCGCTCTAATAGGATATTATGGTCGACAGTATCGAATGCTGCACTAAGGTCTAGCAGGACAAGCACAGAGATGAGTCCACTGTCAGAGGCCATAAGAAGATCATTTGTAACCTTCACTAAAGCTGTTTCTGTGCTGTGATGAGCTCTGAAACCTGACTGAAACTCTTCAAATAAACCATTCCTCTGCAGGTGATCTGTTAGCTGTTTGACAACTACTCTTTCAAGGATTTTTGATATGAAAGGAAGGTTGGAGATTGGCCTATAATTAGCTAAGACTGCTGGGTCTAGAGATGGCTTTTTGAGTAAAGGTTTAACTACAGCTAGCTTGAAGGCCTGTGGTACATAGCCGATCATTAGAGATAATAATAATAATAATGGATTGGATTTATATAGCGCTTTTCAAGGCACCCAAAGCGCTTTACAATGCCACTATTTATTCACTCTCACATTCAAACACTGGTGGAGGCAAGCTACGGTTGTAGCCACAGCTTCCCTGGGGCAGACTGACAGAAGCGAGGCTGCCATATCGCGCCATCGGCCCCTCTGGCCAACACCAGTAGGCAGTAGGGTAAAGTGTCTTGCCCAAGGACACAACGACCAGGACAGAGAGCCCGGGGATCGAACCAGCGACCTGGTTGATCATATTTAAGATCGATGAATTAATTAATGGCAGGACTTCTTTGAGCAGTTTTGTAGGAATGGGGTCTAAAAGACACGTTGATGGTTTGGAGGAAGTAATTATTGAAGTTAACTCAGAAAGATCAATTGGAGAAAAAGAGTCTAACTTAACATCAATGGTACTAAGAGTAGCTGTAGATAATATTACATCTGTGGGATGATTACTGGTAATTTTTTCTCTAATGATAAAAATTTTATTTGTGAAGAAGTTCATGAAGTCATTACTAGTTAACGTTAAAGGGATTGTTGGCTCACAAGAGCTCTGACTTTTTGTCAGCCTGGCTACAGTGCTGAAGAGAAACCTGGGGTTGTTCTTATTTTCTTCAATCAGTGATGAATAGTAAGATGTTCTGGCTTTGCGGAGGGCTTTCTTATAAAGCAGCAAGCTATTTCTCCAGGCAAAACGATGATCCTCTAAATTTGTGACACGCCATTTCCTCTCCAGATTACGAGTCATTTGCTTTAGGCTACGTGTTTGAGAATTATACCACGGAGTCAGGTACTTCTGATTAGAGACCTTAGTTTTCACAGGAGCTACAGTATCCAGAGTCGTACGTAGTGAGGAGGTAAAATTATTAACAAGATGATTGACCTCTGTTGGAGTAGCGTTCAGATAGCTGCTCTGCTCTGTGTTGGTACAGGGCATTGAAGATGATATCAGTGGGTGGATTATATTCTTAAACTTAGTTACAGCGCTTTCAGAAAGACATCTACTGTGATAAAGTCTACTCTCCACTGCTGTGTAATCAAATATTGTAAATGTAAATGTTATCAGGAAATGATCAGACAGGAGAGGGTTTTCAGGAAACACTGTTAAATGTTCAGTTTCTATGCCATATGTTAAAACAAGATCTAGAGTGTGATTAAAGAGTTGGGTGGGTTCTTTTACATTTTGAGAGAAACCAATTGAGTCTAATAAAAGATTAAATGCCATGTTGAGGCTGTCATTTTTAGCATCTACATGGATGTTAAAATCACCCACAATAATTATTTTATCTGAGCTCAGGACTAAATTAGATATAAAGTCTGAGAAATCAGACAGAAACTCTGTGTAAGGCCCAGGTGGACGATAGATGATAACAAGTAAGACTGGTTTCTGAGTTTCACAGCTGGGGTGGACGAGGCTAAGCATCAGGCTTTCAAATGAATTAAAAGTCTGTCTTGGTCTTTCATTAATTAATAGGCTGGTGTGAAAAATTGCTGCCACACCTCCCCCTCGGCCTGTGCTTCGAGATTTCTGGTAGTTAGAATGACTCGGGGGTGTTGATTCATTTAAACTAACATAATAATGTCTGTGAAGGTTCTCAGTCATCCAGGTCATCGTAGTCAAAGGAGCTTGCAAAGAAAAGCGTCTGGACTTGTTTAAGTTGCTTGAAGACGTTTCACCTCTCATCCGAGAAGCTTCTTCAGTTCTAAGGTCAAATGGTGGAGAGTCCCAGATATAAACCTAGTGGGAGTGACCCCCCACAGAGGGACAAAAGGACCCCCTGATGATCCTCTAATCGCCTGAGCCAAGGTGTGAAACTGGGTGTGGGTCCCAATCAGCCAGAGTTTCGGGTGTGTTCATTGTGAAACCTGGCCCCACCTTATCATGCGAATTCCTGAGGTCAGATGGCCCAGGATGCGAGTGGGCGTTAAGGCGTCTGGGAAGGGATCTCAAAACTGGATTATAGATGGCAGAGAGTTGGTGTCGTAAACCCCCGCCTCTGTTCAAAGATGGTCGCTCACAGTGGACATAGATGGCTTCTTTCACTCCTCTTTCAAACCATCTGTCCTCTCTGTCCAAAATGTGAACATTGGCATCCTCGAAAGAGTGACCTTTGTCCTTAAGATGCAGATGGACTGCTGAGTCTTGTCCTGTGGAGGTGGCTCTTCTGTGTTGTGCCATGCGCTTGTGAAGTGGCTGTTTGGTCTCTCCAATGTAGAGGTCTGGGCATTCCTCGCTGCACTGTACAGCATAATAATCCTGCTGCAACCAGGTTTCTGTAAGGCAGAGTAAATCAATTTGTTGCTCCCAGTATTCTCTTAGACAACCTCTGAGGCGTCACAGAGCAGTTGTGGTGCTGTTTTGCAAAGAAGAATGGGCAAGGATTTCAGTCTCTAGATGTGCAAAGCTGGTAGAGACAGACCCTAAAAGACTGGCAGCTGTAATTGCAGCAAAAGGTGGTTCTACAAAGTGCTGACTCAGGGGGCTGAATAATTACGCACACCCCACTTTGCAGTTATTTATTTGTAAAAAATGTTTGGAATCATGTATGATTTTCGTTCCACTTCTCACGTGTACACCACTTTGTGTTGGTCTTTCACGTGGAATTCCAATAAAATTGATTCATGTTTGTGGCTGTAATGTGACAAAATGTGGAAAAGTTCAAGGGGGCCGAATACTTTTGCAAGCCGCTGTATTACACAAACATCACATTGGTAAGACAGGTCAGAATAGGTAGCAAAACAATGAACATACACAACATCTGGGACAGGAGGAGGAAAAAAAAGGACTCTACTCAGACTGGGCTCCACTAGGAGAGCAGCTTGAGGTCAGTAAAAAAAACACCTCAGCACATAAAGCACATTAATCTAAACATCTTACACCATCAAAAGACATGACAAGCAACAGGGTGGGAGTATGGAGTGAGCCAGTGTAGACAAACAGCCATCCCGTCCTGCTGCCATCCTACAGCGCTGGTCTGGACCTGTCACATACGTCAGCTGGGAGAAGCTTTTTTCTTGGAGGGGGGGGGGGGGGATTTGTGTCAATTACATGCATATGTGTGTGTGTCCCATGTTCAGCTGAAAGAAGAGGTCAACAAGTCTCCAGTGAGCCCAGTTGGTCGTGAAGGAGGGACAAAGAGCTCCAACAACAGTCTTGTTATCAGAGAACAATTTTTGTTGTTCCAGTCAGCTTCTACCTTGGCAGGTCTCCAGCTGATGCCAGTGGGAGTGCCATGAGTGAAGATGGTGGTTGTTTGGGTTTAGTGCGAATAACTGCAAAATAAAATAAAACAAAAGTGAAAATCCTCAAGTATCTATTTGAGCCCTTCACTTTGATTTTAATTTTTCTAGTTCCAAGCTAAAGCATCTTGTCCACCCAAAGAAAAACAAAGGGAGCATTTCTCAGTAAGCAGAAGATTTAGCTGTAGTTTGTTTGAAATTCAATACTGTTAATGAGAAATGGGTGCACATATAACATATGGTGATAGTGATAGTGAAGTATTTGCTGTGGAAAATTTCAAAAACATGTTACTCACAGGAAGTGGTTAAAAGTCAGATGTTGGTTGGTACAAACTGCTTAAAAGGACTGACCCGTCGGCCTCAACATAACAGATCGAGCATTTCACCACCAAGATGTTTGCTCTGCAGTCATTTGTGGTCATTTATGCGCTGACATTCCTCGGGCAAAATGGTAAGTTGCACCATGAATACTTGTGTGGAATATTAATATTTTTTAAATAATTTTTATTAACTTTGTTTCCTCCTAATGCTACTAGTCCTCGGAAGTGAAATTATAAATGGGCAAATAGCCCCAGACAACGAAATGCTGTATATGGCATCAGTGCTGGATTCCAGAGGCTACCATATTTGTGGAGGATTTCTTGTGTCTGAGAACTTTGTAATGACTGCTGCACACTGCGATGTGTAAGTAATCTTTCCTCCAAGGAAATTTCTTATTTATTTCTTATATATATAAATTCTCTCTCTACATATAGATATATGACATATATATACATATACATATATATATACATATATATATACACACATATATATATACATATATACACATATATATATATACACATATACATATACACATATATATATACATATATATACACATATATATATACATATATATATATATACATATATATATATACATATATACACATATATATATATACATATATATATATATATATATATATATACACATATATATATATACATATATATACATATACATATATATACATATACACATATATATACATATATATACATATACATATATATACATATACATATATATACATATACATATATATATATATATATACATATATATATATACATACACATGACATGTATATTTAGTACTGTATAATGTAATAATAATTATTTAAGTTCTTCCCTTACAAACTAAAACCATAAAAAATTTTGAATAAATTCAGTAAATACATAAAATTGAATTTAACTATAAAAATGTATTAATATTTTCATCATGTTGTTTATGTAACTGCAGAAAATCTACTGATGATCTCATTATTATATTTTATTCAGGAATCCTAGGTACGTAGTCCTTGGTAACCACCATCTGAGGAGTGCTGATAAGCTTGTGATACAGATTGCTGACAAATACAAACACCCATATTTTCAGGATGTTGACTCTGGATACGACATTATGCTTTTAAAAGTAAGGTTTTTATCTTTTTGTTTTCTCACACCACACTGGAAGTTTTATTTTTGAGTGTCTGGATTTACAATGCACTTATTGAAAAACAAATTTCTAATTGAGGGAAAAAGTGCTTACTTAAAAAAAAAAGATAAATGATAGGTGTTGCTGTTACATGTTTTCACTTATTTTTAATCTTTACTCTTTAAATTTGTGCCTCTAGCTGTCTACACCTGTCCAACCAAACAAAACAATTCAATTCATTCGACTTCCCCTCCGTGAAATGACATTAAATGAAAATGAGAAGTGCCAAGTGGCTGGATGGGGTAAGATAAACACTCGTGGTAATGTTGTTGACGACCTGAGAGTGGTGGATGTGTCTGTCATCAGCCCACAAGTCTGCCAGAATGCTTGGGCTCAAAAGTTTCCTGGATCCAAAAGTCCTCCCAATATTATCTGTGCAGGTGGATACAACACAAATAAAGGATTCTGTCAGGTATGTTTTCTGTCCTTTCCTTGAAAATTCTTGCTAACTGCTCTGTGGTTGAGAAATATATGAGCACTCTGCATTAAGTATCACATGAAAAAAGTAAATACTTCCTCCTTACAGGGTGATTCTGGTGGCCCTCTGGTCTGCAAGGGAATGGCTGTCGGTATTGTTTCTTTCAACAGGAAGATTGGTGAAAACTTGGGACAGTGTGACTATCCGGATGTCCCCAATGTCTATACAGATATCTCAAAATACGTTAACTGGTTCAGGAGGATTCTCCAGGGGGGAAAAAGTTAAATCTTACACAAAGTTTTGCGTCAGCACACTGTAAGTGTGTAAGCTATGCCTCTGTCAATGTTTGCTCTCAATGCAGAATAAAGAAAATGTTTCAAATATTGTTTCTGTGCACGAATAATATTTATTATGACTTTAAAACCTATCTATCCATCTGTCCATCTATATATTGAAATTCAGGTTTACCATGGAAAATTAATTCCATGCAATACTAATATCTGTAAACTAATTTTTAATTTCTACAGTACATTCATCCTGATTTTTTGAGTACTATAAATACTAAAGACTAACAGAGGGTGTTTCATTTACCACAGAGAATTACCTGATGTGGTTTTCAGTTAAATCTCTAATAAGTCAAAAAAACTGAAGCCATGACAATTTAATACTAGAAACGGCTCTAACTACAGTAACACTACTTTTCTAATTTAATAGTAAGATAAATGCCAGTATAAATATACACAGTATACTGCCATCACTACAATATACATGTTTTACACACTCCTTTTGTTGTTGACATTTACAGGCTGTGTGCCACACTCTTCAAATTCATGCCAACTAATATTTTTACGTCCAGTAGATGTCCTACTAGAGCAAATGAAGCTTCCAGAAGCTTTGCGCGGGGATGAACCAATTGGATGAAGTGCTTTATGAAGCTTCATCTGCCCATCACTACCTAAAATGCAGGCAAAAGACTGATGATATGAATGAACGTTTATTTACAAAGTGGCAGAATAACAAAAACAGGCAATGAGGCATGAGAAGTTAGTGAAGAAAACTAAAGAGCAAACCTGAAATAATAACATGACGGCGTGAAGGGCAGAGAGATGCAGCCTAAGGAACAAACACCCCAATGAAACGCAGACGAGCAGAACGCACCCACTATATACACACACACAAGAAAATCAGGTAATGACACACAGGAGGGGAGCACAGCTGATCCCAATTCACAAGATGACAGGAAGAGACAAGCTAACACAGTGGAGTAAAACAGGAAATTCACAAACACAAACTCAGGGACATGAACGAAGCACCAGGAGAATGACACAGGAAATAAACCACGAACTGGAAACCCTGAGAATGAAACCTACATACTAATAAGATAACCATGAAGAAATTAAACATCAAATCAGTAATAATAATAAACATAATGCCAAACACAAAACGCTGGGTCAACGACCCAGCACCATGACAATTACATATTTGTATGTAATATGAAGAAGTACACTATAAGGGTAAAGGGATTTTGAAAAAGCTTGCAAATCATTCAAATCATGTCAAAATAATAAGAATTATTAATCAGATGTTAAATGTTTTTGATGAATGTTTTTGTCAACTGCATAAATCTTTGACAGAAACTTAAAGAATCCCACCAGTGATGCAACTTGATCAAAGTGGTTGGTTGAATGAAAGACCAAGAAATAACTGGATCATTAATATTTAGGGTATCAGCATCATTAACATTATTAGCTTTGCATCATTAGACGTACAAAAACTTATGTTCCAAACTTTAAATATGTGTTTGCAGTTTCAGTTATAGTTAAAAATGAAATATATAAGGTAAGTTAACAAGATGTGGTACCTTAAGTTGAGCAGGGTTTTAAGCCGTATGGAAGTAGTGATGTTATGACCTTTCTTTATGTTCACAGACGGTACAACACTACTAACACGGACAGATGACTTGTACGTGTTATTGTTCTTTACTCTGCTTTGGGTTGCACCTCTGTTTGCTTCTGTTTCTTTATTGTTATTTAGTATTTTTAAAACAACATTTGCTTCCTTAACAATGCTCTCAAGACTTTTTTTAAGCAAACACTGTAGCAATCAGACCTGAATTCTTAGCCCCACTCTCGGCTGGAGTACCAGCTTACCTTTGCTGGGCGCCACACCCACCTCCCTGGAGAGGCCTTCACAGAAGTGAAGTCTGAGTGGTGTCCCAGAAACGATGTGGGCTTCATAGATAATTGGCAAACCTTCTGGGGGAAACCTGGTCTTGTTAGGAGAGACGGCATCCATCCCACTTTGGATGGAGAAGCTCTCATTTCTAGAAATATGGACAAATTTATTAAACCCCCCAAAATTTGACTATCCAGAGTTGGGACCAGGAAGCAGAGTTGCAGTCTTACACGCCTCTCTGCAGCTTCTCTCCTCCTGCTACCCCCCCAAAAACCCATCTCCACACAGACTGTGTCAGCTCCCAAACAGACAAAAAACAAACTAAAAACCAGCAACAAACAACTTAAACATAAAAAATCACAAAGAAAGAACAATACAGTATCCACACCTGAACCAAAGAATAAAAAAACAGTGAAATGTGGATTATTAAACATTAGGTCTCTCTCCTCCAAGTCTCTGTTAGTACATGACTTAATAATTGATCAACAAATTGATTTACTCTGCCTTACAGAAACCTGGTTGCAGCAGGATGATTATGTTAGTTTAAATGAATCAACACCCCCGAGTCATTCTAACTACCAGAAACCTCGAAGCACAGGCCGAGGGGGCGGTGTGGCAGCAATTTTTCACACCAGCCTATTAATTAATGAAAGACCAAGACAGACTTTTAATTCACTTGAAAGCCTGATGCTTAGCCTCAGAAACCAGTCTTACTTGTTATCATCTATCGTCCACCTGGGCCTTACACAGAGTTTCTGTCTGATTTCTCAGACTTTATATCTAATTTAGTTCTGAGCTCAGATAAAATAATTATTGTGGGTGATTTTAACATCCATGTAGATGCTAAAAATGACAGCCTCAACATGGCATTTAATCTGTTATTAGACTCAACTGGCTTCTCTCAAAATGTAAAAGAACCCACCCACCACTTTAATCACACTCTAGATCTTGTTTTAACATATGGCATAGAAATTGAACATTTAACAGTGTTTCCTGAAAACCCTCTCCTGTCTGATCATTTCCTGATAACATTTACAATAATTGATTACACAGCGGTGGAGAGTAGACTTTATCACAGTAGATGTCTTTCTGAAAGCGCTGTAAGTAAGTTTAAGAATATAATCCACCCACTGTTATCATCTTCAATGCCCTGTACCAACACAGAGCAGAGCAGCTATCTGAACGCTACTCCAACAGAGGTCGATTATCTTGTTAATAATTTTACCTCCTCACTACGTACGACTCTGGATACTGTAGCTCCTGTGAAAACTAAGGTCTCTAATCAGAAGTACATGACTCTGTGGTATAATTCTCTTTAAACACAAGAACACAAGAAAGTTGCATTTTCATTGCTGTTTTATTTAAAGTGAGTATGTTCAGTAGGGTGTACATATTGTGCAGCACACTCCTGTTAAAAGTGAGTTCTTTTGTCCCACCCTGGCCAAGTGCTACTCATAACATGAAGCAACTTGTGAATTAGGTTCTTTTTATTGAACATATTTTCTGTGAGTGAATGATATCCAAAAACATTACCTTGAGCTAATGGCCAGAAAGGTTCTGAAACTAAGTAATACTACTCAACAAACCGTGAATATTAAAAGCATAAAGCTTTCTTATTGAAGACCAAGCCAAATCATTAAAATAGAGTTAATAAAATTAAACTACTGACTTAAAATGCAAAATCAGAAGTTAAATGGCCTGTATTTGTATAGCGTTTTACTAGTCCCGAAGGACCCCAAAGCGCTTTACACATCCAGTCATCCACCCATCCACACACAGGTGATGGCAGCTACATTGTAGCCACAGCCACCCTGGGGCGCACTGACAGAGGTGAGGCTGCCGGACACTGGCGCCACCGGGCCCTCTGACCACCACCAGTAGGCAACGGGAGAAGTGTCTTGCCCAAGGACACAACAACCGAGACTGTCTAAGCCAGGGCTCGAACCGGCAACCTTCCGATTACAAGGCGAACTCCCAACTCTTGAGCCACGATCGTTAAGTTAAAAGGTTCCTTGAGACATGAAAACAAAATACAACCAACATACAAACACTAAGCTACAAAGAGAGTAAAGAGGATGGAAAACAATGTTTGCGTGTGAGACCAAATTTTTTTCATGTATAAAAATCAAAGCTTCACACACACTACCTTCCTCAACAACGTCCTCAAGAATCATTTTGGCAAACACTGTGACGTTACACTGTTTCCTTCCTGTCATATTTTCAAGGGAAGACTGTGCAGCAACAATGGCAACAAAGTGACTCATGACACTTGATTTCTTCCTGGCTTCTGTTTGGCCACAGCAATGTGTGGTACTCATATAAAATGTTGTGATATGGATAGGTAGTGTGAGTATTGTAATTTCACAAAACATAATCATACGGAAGTGTATTTCTGTCAATACAGTTAACGCTTAAATTTAAAAAACAAAAAACAAACACTAAAATAGAACCAAATCAAACATGCTGATCTACCTGCTATGGTGACCCGTCAGAATAATCCCTCACAAAATATGTGGCTATTCTTAAACTTCAGTAGAAACTCAATTATTCAAGTACAGTCGATTTACAAATAAAGGACTAGTCATAAGTGGCACTCATACATCTGTTTTCTCGAGTACCCCAGCCTGCCCATGGTTATTGTAAAAACTAAAAACAGCAAGAATTGGTTTTGTCATGGCTAGACGGTCCTCACTGATCGTCTTGCCAATTTGTTGTGGTGTTTGTGTGTACTGTGTCGTGCTCTCCTCTCCATCCTGTGCATGTGTTTTTCTGCTGGAACATGTACTTCCGGAAGCCGTGGCACGGAACGGCAGTTGACCGGAGGGGAGTGTCCTGAGCTAGAATCATCGCACCTGTGCAGAATTACCTTGCCAGCGCAGACCTATTTAACGGGGCGGTTGAGTCACAACCACCGCTGGAACGTTGAACTAAACCGGGTAGCGTAGTCATGATTAGCATACCCGGTTTGTGAAGGAGAGGACGTTTTCGTTATTGAGCGTGTGTTTTTTCTCATCTGCCTCCAGGGTTCAGGGATTGGAGGAGGAGCCGGCACCAGGAGTTGTTGTGGATTATTACTGCACTGTCACCGTGAGGAGAGGTCGCCGTATCACTGCACTGCCCTTTTTGGATTATAGACTCGAACTGTTAACTCACCTTTTCACTGTAAATAAATCCACTGTCATTCTGCAAGGAGTCTCGCACCTGAGTCCTTTAATCCAATTCACCATGACAGGTTTAATGTAAACAGTCATTTAATTGCATCAAATATGAAAAAACAGTCCATCATTATTCAACTGGTGGAACAAAATATGCTTCAATCCCTCCATTCCTGGTTATTCAGGCAGATTCTCAATTTAACAGCTGAAATGAATCTGCAAATATTTTCCCAAACAAAACATTTATTCACTTATCAGCATGCTCTTCAACAATTTATGGTCATTTCCATTATTAAAAATGTTAATACATTTTATTTCCTACTAATGCCCTTAGCTCAGAAGTAAAATATTTATACATACGTTCCCACTCTAAATAGCAAAATAGCCCAAGGTAGACCCTGTGGGGTATGCTATCTATACAGTGACCAAGAGAAACCAAAATAAGTTCATGTTTACCATGGAAGGTGTCTGGAAAACATATAATAAAACAACAATTATTTCTTACATATCTTTACACTCATTTGTCTTTTCCACAGTAAATTCAGTAAAGAAGACAAACAGAGTTATTTTTTTATCACGTTGAACCACCTGATGTGGTTTTCTGTTAAATCTGAAGAAAAACTGAGTTTAAAAATTAACTGGAGTAACCCAAATTTTAAAAATTAATAGCAAGATTGTTAAAGTTTAACACTTAACAGCCCGACGTCCTCTCTTGGTTGGCATGTTGGATGCTTGTCCTTGCTTTCTTTTTTGCTCCTGTTGTCCTGTTGTTAATATTAGAAAGAGGAAATACAATGGGTAAAATAAGTACTGCACATGTCAACAATTTTCTAAGTTAATATATTTCTAAACGTGCTGTTGTCATGAAATTCTCACCAGATGTCAGTAACAACCCATTAAAGTTATGTGTAATAAAGAGAAATGACAAACGAAAAGGTATTGAACACATGAACAAAGGAACAGGCAAAAAGACGCTTTTAGTTTTCTTACTGTCCTTCTTCCCTGCTGTTTTTCTTTCCCTCCCCTTTTCTTGAACTTGTCTACATCTTTCCCTTTTCTATCCCCTAGCCCTGTCTGTTCCAATTGTAATAAGTTGTAAAAGTAAAAAAATAAATAAATAATAAAGCTCAATCAAGTGGACCAGTATGGCAAAGCCACAATGATCCACTTGTTTTTCATTTTAATTGGCCTTCAGACAATAATTCTGATTACTGCAGCGCCAAACGGGACAGGAATGAAAAAAAAAAAGCCATTTAGTGCAAATTAAAATCAGCTGGTTTAGTCTCAACTAATGGCTTATAGAACCATGTTTCATTACTAAGGTGTCACACAGGAAACATCTCATGAAGGATGAAGCCAATGAGCAAACTCTACACCTTTGCAGCCTTGTTGTTGCAAAACATACTGATAACACTGGTTACCGAAGAATTTCTAAACCACTGAAGGTTCCAGTTCAGGATTTGAAGACTGGATGTCTGAAAGAATGGGACAAAATCACACCTGCACCCAATGCATGTGACTAGTTTCTCCGTGCAGTAGGCATCTTGATGCCGTTATCACCAACAAAGGGTTTTGTTCAAAGCATGAAATAAAATTCAGTGAGCATGTTGAAAACATTTTCCCCGTGTCATTTTAGACATAAATTATGGACATGTATACTTTGATTTCATTGAATGTGTGCATTGGATGGGCTGTTACTGACATCTGGTGAGAATTTTATGTCAATAGCACCTTTAGAAATATATTTCCTTAATTCAGTTTTATTTATACAGGGTCAAATCACAACAACAGTCACTTCAAGGTGCTTTATATTGTAAGGTAGACCCTGTAGGGTACATACAGAGACAATCATATGACCCCCTATGAGCAAGCACTTTGGCGAAAGTGGGAAGGAAAAACTTCCTTTTAACAGGAAGAAACCTCCAGCAGAACCAGGCTCAGGGAGGGGCGGGGCCATCTGCTGCGAGCGGTTGGGGTGAGTTTGAAAATCATAAAAAGTGTTCAATAGAGTGATGTTAAAGCTGACTGGATGCCGATCCCAGCCCAATAGCCAGTCCCTGATCTGCCACAGGTAACAAAAGCAGTGATGAGTAGTCAGGATGTAGCTTCCACTTCTCCTGGTTCATGTTCCTACAGTAGACTCACGTGGCGATTGTTTTAAAGTGTCTTTGGTCTGGTTTTCATCTTTGCTTTGTGTTGCAGGCTTTGTGTTCATGCCTAAAAAGCAAATACCAGCACTGTATGTGTGTCCTCATTAGGATAGGGATTTATGCTGGTTCGTGGGATTGTAGCCTCGGGTTTATCCTGTTACATTGAGCTTACCACTTCTCAAATATCACTGTGTGTCTCCTATATGATATATTTAACTGACATTTTTTATTGTAACAACCAACGATTTACACAGGAAAATAATGACTATTAACAAGGTTGCCAAACTTTTGCATCCCACTGTATGTGGTATTTATGAGACATTTTGTTTAAGGTAATTTTATAGAAAAAAGAAATGTAATGTGTAGTATAAGTACTTAGTTTCTCCTGGAAGTAATGGTAGTAATGTACTGCATTACTTTTAATAAGAGTGTTCTGTGTAATATGTTACTCTTTTGAGTTATGACCTCAATGCTGATCATAGCATTGAGGTCAGCATGTAACCTTTGACCACACAGCGTGTAATTAATTTGCACAAATATATTCATTTAGAGACGGTGGTGACCCTTAAAGCGGAGCCAATGAGAACTCAATGATATCAATAATGGCATCAGAATCACTAAATTCTTATCAATCTCCATTCCTGCTGTCAAATATAAATAAAGTAAGAGTCAGAGATGAAAAAATAACCTTTTTTCTTAGATTGTCCTTCCCCAGACGCATCTTTGGTCTTCAGCTCCACCTCCACAGGGTAATGGTCACTGATGCCCAGGGCCTTAAAAAGTTGAATGACAACACTTATGGTGTCCTTTAAAATGCTAAAACCTGTCAAATCATTTGTATCTTGAGCTTAGAAAAAACTCACCTCCTCATCGGTCAGGTCAAACTCCTGCTGGAAGTTGAAGGACTTGGCCGAGTTGGGTACGATGGCGTTCAGCATGGTCTGTCCATACACAACAATTCTGTTTGACAAAGAGGAGATGCATTTCTTTTAAACAGTTAAGAACTTCATTTCTGTCTGTCTACTTTATAGCGTGAAGCGCCAATAGTTTTATTTCTCCATTTTCTGTCTCAAATTGAAAGTCACTGATGCCAATATTATTTCTTATGTGAGAGGCACTCTGAGAAAAAAATCTTTAAAACATTAAGAGTCTGGGACTACATGCCTCCACTACAGCTATACTGATTTATTTCCTGAATTCCTGCACTTTTTTCACACAAATTTAATGTACACACAGGTAGATTTAATCAGAATTCGTGAGTCATCCAGCCTCATGTGCACGTTCCCAATACAGACAAAACAGACAAACTCTAACAAACAAATAACAACTAACTCTTATTTCCTTTTGGTCATTATGCACAATTTTTCAAAACACCAGAAGCAAAGAAATAGAAATTAGAAATATCCCAAAAGGTCGTGCCATTATATAGTGATTATATAAAAAGTTTTTTAAACTCGGGCATAGAAAGTGCTATATGTGTGTC
Source organism: Copadichromis virginalis (assembly GCF_057382275.1). Lineage (NCBI taxonomy): Eukaryota > Metazoa > Chordata > Actinopteri > Cichliformes > Cichlidae > Copadichromis > Copadichromis virginalis. Next base: position 38,834,238 of record NC_140622.1, read on the forward strand.
ACCTGTCGTAGGTGTTATCATTTTTGTTGCTAGCTGTGGTGTCGACATTGTCATCAATGAGCCAGTTGTAGGAAGAAGAGCAGATGCGAATCTTTTCCTTCTTCTTCTTGGAGAGATATCGTCCATCAGCATTAAAGTCCCCCAAAAGCATTATATTCTGCCAAAAAATGCCAAAAGAGAGCAGAACTCACTTAGTACAATGACAGATGTTTGTTACAGCCAGTATGTGACACTCTAATGTCTAATGGTATTAATGTATTCTTTAAATAACAGCACAAAGATTTATATGGTAGGATATATTCGTTATTATGCGATCCCGTGAAGAGCTGTCATTTATTGAGCATCACTTCACTGTAGGATACAAAGATTTATGCACTTGTGTTTTTAAAGTTTTCTTTTCATTTGTTAATGAGCAAAGCAGCTTGAAGACTTCCTTCCTTATCGGTCTGTCTAAAGGATGACAAAATCAAGTAGTTAAAAATATATTATAATCTGAGTCACTATATGGATTAACAAGGTGAGATATTCAGGATCTGCTTTAAAACAAAGGTCAGATAAAGTTATTTATTAAGATTCTGAATGAAGGGAGTTTGATCTGTGTCCTGTTTTGGAGCTTAGTTCACAGTTTGTTGTTTATTCGCTGCTTGGTTAGGTTTAGAAACTAAAAGTAATTGTTTAGTTTTAGAAAGATATTGTAGTATTTCAGCTTGAAGATTTCTGCTGTAAGAGAAAATATTCAGCTATATTCTACAAATATTCTAAAAGGCAACAAATCCCAGGTAATTTCATGGTCATACGTGTCACACACCAGGCCGCATAGTCAAGAACTTAACCTTGCTATAAGGTATGTAGTCAGTATAATCACTAGCAAGACCTGACCAGGTGCAGTGTTGCTTATTTGAAATAAGCCAAACCCTCTCTTTATTGCAGAAACAAACTGTGACACAAGCAGGCTGGGGGAAAGGCAGGGTGGAGTGGGTCATCATGCATTTTTTTTTTATTTACTATAACGCCCCTTGAAACAACTGTTGTGTTGAATTGGCTCTATACAAATACAACTGAATTGGTCTGAATTTTTTAATCAAAACATAAAACTTACATCAGTTTTCCATTTCTTCCTGATGTCTTCAACTACATCATGCAGCTCGTCCAGCTCCTTCAGAGAGTCCTCTGGCTTTGTGTGGACTGGGATCAGGACCAGATCGTCCATAACTGAAATACAGTTTTTTATATTTAGATGAGAAGGTGGAGTGCTACACTATCAGGCATCACTGTCAGGCTCAGGTAACAGGCTCCCTCTGTTTGACTACACTGCCAAGGTTGTTAGTGTGAAAAATATGAAGTAAGAATCTAAAGGACAGAAATGGCTAATACAGGGTATAACCTGTGTTTATTGGGCACTAAATAAAGTTATAGTTTTTACACAGCTGAATAAACATCAAGCAGACAGCTGATTATCAGAAGTGTGAGATGTTCGAGAATATACTCCGGTGTCCCGTTATATTTTAGATAGCAAGGAGTTTATTAAACTTCACCGAAACAATCTGCAGATTTCATTAAACTTTAATAAACTATCATCTTGTCTTTATTTTTAGTTAGCACATACCTGAAACACTTCAAGCTGTAAGCTAATGATAGTTATATAAGAGCAGATGCTGCTGGTGCAATAAGCTGTACGTTTTACGTCCAATGGATGATGATCTGATTAGTCGACTAATCGCAAAAATAATCGGTGACTAGTCGACTATCAAAATAATCGTTTGTGGCAGCCCTAGTGGCAGGTAATTTTAAATGCAGCGCTTCTATCTGCTCAACACATCAGCACGTACACAAACTGTTTGTGTGCACTGTGTCGCTAGTTAAAGATCCAGCAGCTCTGTTTCAAAGGGAGAGAAAAGAAAGAGAGCTAACTTCACTCAGAGATGGAGAAAGGTAAGAAAGACAAGACAGGAGAGGAAGAAGAGAGCTTAGATTTAAAGGTAATGATGTTCAGTGGTGCTTGATAAACTGCAAATTTAAAGCTTGCGTGTAATAATAATGGATTGGATTTATATAGCGCTTTTCAAGGCACCCAAAGCACTTTACAACGCCACTATTCATTCACTCTCACATTCACACACTGGTGGAGGCAGCTACAGTTGTAGCCACAGCTGCCCTGGGGCAGACTGACAGAAGCGAGGCTGCCATATCGCGCCATCGGCCCCTCTGGCCAACACCAGTAGGCAAGTAGGGTAAAGTGTCTTGCCCAAGGACACAACGACCAGGACAGAGAGCCTGGGGATGGAACCGGCGACCTTCCGGTTACAGATACGCTTCCCAACCCCCTGAGCCACGGTCGCCCCATGTAATATCATTTTAATCAAATATTGGATTAGTGTATTTTGATACTGGGAAACATCCAGCAAAACAAACTAAGCTATACTAATATTGTGTTATTCAAATGTTACATGAAAATATTAGGTAGTGCTTTGATTCCAAGAAATGTTGTGGTTTGTGATCGCATGCCACCTGTTTTGATGTGTGGCTCCTCCCATTGGTGTGTGTGTTTTTGGCTGTATCCCAATTCAGGGTCTGCAGCCTTAAAGGCCGCATTTTAAGGCCGATTACGTCACATCAACGCGACGAAGGCTGTCCCAATTCAAAGGCTGCTCAAAATGCAGCCCCAAATGTGTCCTTCATTTCCCTGAATTTTAAGGATGGGTCGGCGTATCCTTCATGGCCCAACATATCCCAGACTTCCTAGTGCGGCGGTGGGTGTGGATAATTTTGCCAAAAAAAACGGCGGAAGCGGGGCAGCCAAGGAGTAAACTTTCAAATGTAAGTACTGAATATTATGTAACTTATTTATGTGCAAATGTTTAATAATGAAGAACATTAAAACATTACTGTTGGCCACATGTCGGCAAAGTTTTGTGACATTAGCGATGTTTCAATTCAATTCAATTTTATTCATATGGCGCCAAATCACAACAAAAGTCGCCTCAAGGCGCTTTATGTTGTAGATACAGAGAAAAACCCAACAATCATATGACCCCCTATGAGCAACTTCTACTTACTTGGTTTTAAAGCCTTTAAAATATACGCTGTTCAATAGTTCTTACAGAGAATGTGACGATTTTATGGATAATTAAATTACATAATACACAATGATTGTTGTGTAAAACATGATTACACAACAATCATGTTTTACAGTTCTGTGGTCTCAGCCTCAGATACTTACAAATCACACAAAGCTCGTGTAGAAACAAACAAATGAACAAAATGTTCTCTTTCATTTCTGTATGACATGTTTATTAAAATAATCAAATTACAGCGTTTGCATTTATGTTAGATTACTTTTAATTAACTGCTTTAGCCCACTTACAATGAAAATGTGAAAGAATCTTGTTCACGACCTGTGTAGTATGTTAACACCATTGGAAGTAAAAATAAAGTAAAAGTAAAATAGTTTTTTTTATAAAGCTCTGACTTGTATTATGAGTCTGTGGTCTAGGAGAGAGTCCTGTAACTCTCTGTCTGCAAAATACAGTAAATAATGACCAATGCTGGGCAATTATTTATATAGTTACTTAAAAGTTACTGAGTTTTGCAAACAACAAAGTTTTTTTCAGCTGTTTACCTAATAATGCAGCCAAGGCAGTTTTAAATAAACATTTCAAACTATTTACAGAACAATCAGCTGTTCTGCATCAAATCTGATGCCACACAGATTATTTGTGCCGCTCCAAAAAATTATTTCTGTCCACTATGAGATAAAGGAGAACAACAGCCTGATACCTGCAGGCCTGACAAGAGGAGATGTATCACTGCTGTAACACCTGTGACATTCAGCAGTCGCCTCATTGTTCTGACACACACAACAAAACTACTGACTACACTACACACTAACTACACAAGACAACACACTAACTTTAGACTCCAAACACAAAACGTCGCGAATCTCTCACATCTCAAAACACCGCTGTCACTCCTAAAACTAAGGGACGATTGGTGAAAAGTAGCAATAGCTATAAACCTATGTGCGTTACATCAGCTTTATGTTTTGTACTTGGACTAAGTAAAACTGCACTCTCCCTTTTAACCCCCCCCCCAATAAAACGTATAAAACGCTGATTTTACTGTTTCTTCCTGCAGTAAATATAAACAACGATAGTATTCAGGAAGAAAACCAAACATTGCAAAAAATTTTATCAGAACTCTGGTTTTACGTGACCTATCAACACAATTTAAAAACTGGTATAAAGTCCACACTTTTCCCGTCAGTTGTTCCGTCTGTCCTGCTCACATCTCCAATGGTTGTACACGTTGTCATTCACTCCACATGAGCCACGCCGCTTTGCCAGCTAAAACACCGGCGTCGGCACACAAGGACGCTGTCATAGCCTGTCGACGTTGCTTAGCTGCATATATACGAATGTGAATCGCATCATGGAGCAGTCACCGGTCACTCACTGACTCACACTGCGAAACAACATGAATTTTAACTTATTTATTTACATTTTAGTTCCGGTTAGATTTTTTTGTGCACAACGATTGCGCACGCGTGCAGCTTAGATGGAACGTCGCCCCGAGGCCGGGTCGTAACAGCAGCTTTGTCCAGGATAATAAGGTTAGGTTGAGTTAATGTGGATTCACAGCAAAGCTCTGTGTTGGACTGGTGCACAGTGACTGTAGTGCTCGTGGTCAGATTTAGGTGAAACTTAAACTGATGATGTTTAGATCCATTCACTAAATTCTGACTTTATACCAGCTGTATTCTGTCTAGTGTAAAGATAATAAACAGTGTAGTGTCAATGCAGGGGATAGACATCAGCCATTATAGCTTGTCAAACTGTGTACATCTTATTGAATTCAGTTCTGTAAATCCACAAAGAGCAGCAGGTCAGCTGATCACAGCAAATACACTAAGAAAATTAGAAATGATTGTGAGCTGTGATTCTTTCCCCTTTGCTGAGCCAATACACAGATCTCAGGGTGTTTGGCACTTCCACTTGTTTTGTTTTGTAACTTAAAGCGTTACTCAAACACAGTAAAAAGCACAAACCTGTAGTTGGACAATCAAACCGCAGGATGAAGGGCTCTCTGGCAAAGGCATCTTCATCTCCAGCCTGATTATCTTCATACTGGTGTGAGTCCTTCAGCGTCACTTCATCTGGTCTGAGAGATAAACACAAATAGTCAGACATCAGTGTGTCTGGCCATGAATCTCACAAATTAAAGTCTGATTAATAACCACTGAGATGTTGTATTCGAGTGAACTTAGACTCACACACCTGTAGAAACAGACATACTGCTCCTTGTAGGTGTCTCGTCCCAGTTGTTTGCTGGCAGTTTTTTTGTAGGGGCGTTTTCTGTTAGTGCTGAGGAAAACAGAAGCAACTTAAACATGCAGTTTTCTACATAAAAATGTTGTAAATAAAATAATTAAATACACACACTATCACTGCAGGGAACTCACTCAGTTTTGTTGAGTTCTTGAAGTAACGTTTCCATGGCTTTGCCGCTCTTATCCACCACCTCCAGCAGGACAATCACACTGTACCGAGATATGATCTGGAGGAAACACATCATTTAAGTGTTACACATTTTGTCATTGATGTTGTATTTAAAGCTTTCTGTTGTAAAGGTAAAATTATTATCACCTTGGTGAGGTGTTTGACGACAGACTTGTCATGGACTTTCTTATGTCCCAGGTTCTTGCCATTAAAGGCTGCTATCTTCATTCTGACTTGATTCTGCAAGAGATCAACTCTGTTTTAGACGACCAACACACAGTGTGTGATGAATTGTTCAAATGTCTGCTGAATCAAAACAGAGGAAGAAAATGGAGAAGCGTGGCAGAAAAAAGAAGAAACCAAAGCAAAGGGAAGAAAGAGAAACTAAAACTTAAACACTGAAAAAACTGTGGTTGGTTATTTTGCATCATGAATATACTAAAATAAGTCACTGATGACTTTCAAGCTACAACTTCCCAGGTGAAGGCCTCTACTTAACAGCACAGGAGCAACATTTGGAATTGAAAATGGAGAAGTTCCTGGCACTCCAGTTCCTCTAATGCGGTTTCTCATTACAGTAACATTTTTAAAAGTAAGTAAATTCAGAGAGCAGGGATAATATATTTTTAGGTTTTACACTTGTTTTTGAAAAAGAAATTCTACTATCACACAGTATCGTGTCCAATGTAGCTAAAACATGAAAGCCTATTATTATTATATAATATGTGATGACTGTTAAACTGTATTCTCACTGCTATATCTAAAAAACTTCATCTGAACTACCGTTTTCAAACTACAACATTAACTAAAACATAAAATCACTTATTCCAAACTAGTCTGGGCCTTCAAAGCAGTGTGAGGAGGTCGTGTGTGGTTGGGTCCTGCTCAGAAAAAATGGATTCTAGTTGGTCTTTCTGTACATTATTTATTAGCTCATGGGTGCAACTATAATGTTGTTACTTTGATGTATTGCTTTTTTCACCTTACTAGTGTTACTGATCTCTCAAAGTGCTTTTAACTACAAGTCACACTCAAAGGCAAATGGAGAACATTCAAACCTCACACTGAAAGGCCCGGCTCGAGTTAGCTCAATGTAGCAAAAGTAAAAATATTGCTTATGCAGCGTGGAACATTTTAATGGTTTTGAATGACAGAAATAGTTTCGTATCAATAATGCATATGCAGTATTCTGAACTACTCTAAACACTTTCAGAAGTGCAGCTCATACTACTTTCAAATAATGGATATCTTATGAGTAAGATCAAATACTTAAAAGTTATTTAGTGCCTTTTATTTCACTTGAATAAAAACTTTTTAACTGAGGGATTCCCTGAATGCACATTAATTAACTGGCAGGATGTAACATCTTCAGCTCTTTGTTCAGTCACAGACACTGTGGGTGTTCGAGCATTACAGCGGCACAAACAGCAGTACTCAGGTTTCATTTTGACTCCCCTTATAATGAAAGCAAAAACGCTGTTACTGATTTTAAAAGCGAGTAATTCTAACTAATGCAGATACGTATTCACTTTATAAAAGTAGTAAAACGAAAAATTTTAAAATAATACTCACGAGTGTGGCTAAAACAGCAGAATGAAAAATGAAAGAAGCGGCTAATCTGCCAGCAAACACACTGACGCTGACTTCTGCAAAGACAAACTGTCTAAGCAGCAGGAAGTTCTCAACCACACACACAAACACACACGCACACACATACATACAGCATATGGAAACCACACCACGCCCGTCTGTCTTTTATCAGCAGCTGTGTTTCCTGTGTTTGCATACAGCTGAGGGGTTTATAGTCTTTGTCCTGAGTCTCGTGACCGAGTGCTTATGTTTTTAATTATGTGAATTTTTTGTTTCAGTTAGATTTTGGTGATTTCTAGTTCTTTGGTATTGTTCTTTGCCTAACCTGTGTTAGAAGTTTCTTGTATTTCTGTTACAATGTTCTCCTGAGGGGCTTACTCTCTCTATTTTCAAAATGTTTTTGAACTTATCTAAATTGGTTGCAATTGCATTTTTTCTTAATCAACTTCCTGTCGGTACTGACTGCTCTTCTGCATTTGGGGGCAGTGACGAGTCCATTAACATTTAATGCACTATGCAAAACGAGACAGAATATAGCACTGCTGTTCTTGCGATCATCCTTTAAACCATTACTGGGGAACAAGTTACAGGGAGCCCTTCATCAGAGCCCCTAATCAACAGACTCCAACGTGAAGAAAAGCAAAATTTGTAGCTGCTCCATCCACCACTGTTTGTTTTACACAGAAAACAAAATCAGCAGTAATCAGACGTTGTATTAAAATATACAGATAAACTGTCAACTTAGTCTGATACCATGTTTAAGCCTGCTGAAGTTAATCAAATGCTGCCATCCCATTTCACATGGAGGCAATTTCTGCAGCAAACTGGTGAATCTTAACATTTTTCAGATTAAAAGAAATAAAGTAAAATACTGTGTTAATTCAATTATATTAATATTTAAAAGAAACACTTTTTTTCACAAACCAACAGACATGTACATGGACCAGTAAACCTCAGAGGCAGAGTGAAGCTCAATTTTTATGCCTTAGTTTAGATTTAGTATATAATTTTATTTATTACTTTTTTGCCTTTGCCTATTGACTGTGTGAGATTATTTGTATGTTTATTTTATAAGGCAATGTTTATTTAATATTGCACGGTCTTCAGAGTGCCCAATGACAGGAGAGAAGAAAAGGAGAGCGACCGTCCTGCCTGACATCACTGACCGCACTTTAGACGCTCCGATTCTCCGACCAGAGTTCGTATCTAAGCCAGTGGCCATCTCTGTCTCTGTGCATCTCTCTGCAGCAGCAACAGGAGGCAGATCCTTCTCCGCCTTCTCTCACCTCACCTGCGTCCTTCTCAGTTCTTTTTTTTGAAAAGGCTTCTTACATGCATTATAGAAGTGTTTTAGGTAACTTAATCCCAACCAGATCCACCTGTTTTATAGCACAGCTGCTGGAGTCCCGCGCACTGTTGAATCCAGTTTGTTGGACCAATCAGCACAGCACTGATGTTAGGCAGGTGTGCACACTAGAGATCAACAGGCGTGAAATCACCGCCCACTCTCCTGTCAGTTCTTTGAAAAAACAAAACAAAACATCACTATTCCTGGAAGATCCCTCAGAGCTGTTTGTGCAGACAGCATTTAAAGTTCTCCAGTAGTTTTCCGTGAGGATTAGTAGGAAATTGTTAGCGGCCACTTTATTTTGTTTTCTGTGAACTCCAAGCGACAGTTTTTTAAATATAGTATGATATAGTAGCTCTTTCACGGTCTTATAGATCAAAGCGTTTAAATTCAGTGTTGTGGGTAACTGTTGAAACCTCATTAATTTAACTGGAGCAGCTGTGTTGCATTCATTCTGTATTATGCGTGTAACATCTTTGTATTATTTCTATAATTATAGTTTACTCTTCCATCCTTACTCATCCAGTAACTGCTGGTACATCAGTCAGTGCGATTGGTCAGATGTTACCTGCATGTTAGGGTGATGCAGATAAAGGAAAAAATACCCTGGCTTTGTTGAACTGTGTACAGGGTCCTGGATTCATTTGACAGGTTTTAGCTTGACAATTCCTTTTTCGTGTTCAGACATGACCTCTGGAACTGCCGCTGTTCTTATGTAGCCTACTACTCGCTTACAAAAACTACACAACTATGCATCAGGTGTTTACATTCCTCCATCCATTTTCTTATGCTTATCTGGGCCAGCAGCCTAAGAATGGAATTGGAATTGACTAGAATTGAATTACTTTATATTCTAAAATAGTGGATCATTGTCTTAACTTCACCAAATCACAAATTAAGTCATAATAAAATACTGGTAGTTATTATCTCACATTCTTACAAAAACATGCATATGAAAAACATCAATAGAACTATTGTATCTTATTATTTAGTATGCTGTATCATGTAGCTACATGTCCTTTACATAAACAAAATAACAATGATGAAAGAACACACGCTCGAGAGGCTCCAGACTAACAAATGTGGGTTGCATACCACATTATAACTGTTTTAAATGTTGCCATAATATCAGCCAAGAATCCTTGTAGAACGAGTTGGACAGTCAACATATTGTTGTAAGATCAGAAAGTATAAACAGTATGTTGAAGTCTCAAAAAAAAAAAATCCTGGGTGATCAGTTGATTGTGCCTGCACAGAATTGTATGTGTCCAATATATGAACTTACTGTAGGGACCTGAGGCATACACCACCATGACTGCAAGCTGTCTAAATCCACTGTCTGAAGATTTTTTGTACAGGTCTGCTCGTTGCTGACTTTCCTGTTTATATTTCATCTCTGACAGCTCAGATTAAATGCACAGTTCCAAAGTCTGATTACAGTTTAGCCACATTTCAGTGAAGCAGATCACGTTGTTGCAACTATAATCCTGTTCGCATTTGATGTGTAGTATTGGCTCATTAATTTAACTCTTGAGAGCTCACATTTGATAGAGTGATTATTGGAAGCGGATGCCCTCTTCCTCATCTCCTTAGCCGGTGTCTGATACTTCATCGAGAGCCTTGCTTTTTTCCTTTTAGTTTCTTCTTGCATTATAATATCTTCCAGTGGAAGACAATGTTCACCTCCATCATTAATCCTGAGGGCAAGCATTCTCTCTTGAGTAAGTAAGCAATCATTTGTGTTGGAAACCAGTTTACTTGGTTTCCACGTGCCACACCATTATGGGTGTTTCCTCTCAGTACCCATATGAAGATGATTTAAAAAAAAAAAAAAACCCTCCTGAGGCATTTATCATAACAAGAATCTTAAGAATTACATAAGAACAATTTTTAAATTACTGGCTGATCTGCACTGGGACAAAAAAACAAAAATCATCAGCATTTTTGGTCCAGGCGGCCCACTGTGCTCATTCAAAGCAGCACACAGTGTAAATATTTGTACAGTTCCACAAAGCAGTGGTAAAGCTGAATAGTACAAGCAAAAAATTGAAATAGAATTAAAAAAAAAACTGTCATATAATATTCAAATTCTACTTCGAAAACCTGGCTCGATTAGACAGAAAGAAACAGGACTGATGTCAATTAAATGTTTTATTCCCTGAAAAACAAAAGAAAAAATAGTTAAACCTAATTAACTAATAGTCACTTAATGCTTTATTCTCTCTAATTACACTTTCCGTCTTTTTCTTGCTCTGTTGGTGGAAGTATGTGTTGAATCGTGGGGAAACAAGTGTATCAGCATATCAGGCAAATGACAGATTACCAGTTCAGCCCTGTATGTAAGGCAAGGCAAGGCAAATTTATTTGTATAGCACAATTCAACAACAAGGTGATTCAAAGTGCTTTACAGAGACATTAGAAATAAAAACAAATAAAAAGCATGATTTAAAATTGATTAAAACAAGCAAACAAACAAACTAACTAAACACACACATTTCACACCTGTTCGCGTGATCTGAACCCTTATCGTAAGGGGAGCTACCAGTCCTTCTGTGGACGAGCTACTTTCTATTTTAAATTCCCTGAATACTCTCTAGTATGTAGGCCAGAAAGTACAAATGGGTGCTGTGCTGCTTATTTAAAAATATAAAATTGTTACTCAGATGATAACGTTGCCTCTAAGAATTTCATATTAACCCCCTGGAAAACGCAAAGTATTTTCACGCTAGTGGAAAAACTTCAGACGCTCCTTCTGTCTGCACAAAGAGCTGGAGGGTTTTTCCAGGAATTGTGATGGGGTTTTTTCGGAGAACTGACAGAACAGTGGGCGGTGACTTCATGCCTGTTGATCTTTAATGTGCATAAGATACTGTGGGATGGACCGCGGCAAGAAATGAAACACTTTAGCCGAAAATTTCGAAGTTACCCGGATCCGACGAAATCCTGGTTCCTGGTAGAGGTCTCAGGCGCAGGTGTGCCACAGGATAAACTGGTTGGACTGTCACCGTGTCAAAGAGTAACAACAGACTAACGTCTACTCCAACAGTCCAGCAGATATAAAGTGTATGAATTATTTGTAGGGCTGACCATCCCTAAATATTTACCAAAGCAAGCAAGAGCAAAGAAATGCATTTTAAAGATATCAAATATTGAGCGCGTTTATTTCTATACAGCTGTTTGACCACCAGTTAGGCCAGTTATAAAACGATGTTCAAACCAAAAATGATGAGTTCAGAAGTTACATACCGGTCCGGCGTCTTCACAGAGGAGGCAGTCTCTGCAACAGGCGGCTTATACAAAAGGAACAGCGTATCAAACGAGACATACCTGTAACAGCTATGCGCAAGGAGGAGAATGTTTTTGTTAGCCGAGAATGCGATTGGCTACCAATCAGGCAGTTAAAGGAAACGCCCAGGTTAAAAAAAAAAGAAAGACATGGACTGTCTGCCACACGGAAAAAGCAGAGAACAGGTCGGCAGGTAAACTGTGACTGACGGGAGAGTCTCTGCATCCCAACAGGAAACTTCTGCTAAACAGCGGTGCGCACGGTGGAGCATTTAGCAGATAAATATCTACATATTTCCCCCAGGATCGGTAAAAACAAACAGAGCTGGAAGCGAATAAGTGTTCTTGGCTGTAGCTCAGGTGGTAGCGCAGGTCAGCTACTAACTGGAAGGTTCCTGGTTCGATCCCAGACTCCTCTGGTGTGCTTGCCAAATATCCTTGGGCAAGATACTAACCTCATGTTAGTCTCCGATGCATCCATCGGAGTTTGAATGATAGATAGCAAGCATTTAACAACTTGGAAACGGTGAATGAATTAGTTGTATGAAGCGCTTTGAGTGCTCATATAAGAGTAGAAAAGCGCCATATAAGAACAAGTCCATTTACCATTCTGTAGGTGGAAACAAACTGTTTCTTTTTACTGGATACACACACGCACACACGCATTAACGCGGATCGCCCCGTGCGTGGGGCTGGACGGCGCTAACGTTGACGCCGTGCATTTTTACGGCATCTGGGAAAAATATCCGGACTAAAATCTGAGCCAAATCGAACATGCTGATCTACCTCCATTGGTGACCCCTCAGCTGTGGCTTAGGGTCATTGCATTAACAAGAAGGCCAGGAGTTCGATCCCTGACTCAGCATTACCGAGTGTTCTTGATCAAGATACTAAACTACAAGTTGACCCAGATACATCAAAGGGTGTGAATGTTTAGCAAAAAAGCTATTTATGAATGTGTGTTAATGAATGAGACCTGTAGTAAGAGTATGTTAGTAGAAAAGGACTCTTTTGCCCAGCCATGGTTATTATATAAATGAAAAAAAGACATTAAAATTGTTTTAATATTAAACAGTTATTTAATTACATCAAACATGAAAAAAAAAATCAATGGATTCTGATTATACACCTGGAGAAAAACGATCGCTCCATTCATGGTTGTTAAGGCAGATTATTCATTTAACAGCTGAAAAGAGTCTGCAAACATTTTACCAAATAAAACATTTATCCACTTATCATTAAATGTAAATCCAAACCAGGCAGTCAAGTCATGTTTTGTTTCACTATGAGAACATGAGAGTTTGTTTTAGGTGTGAAGGTGGGCTCACCTGCTTTGTTTTTATAGTTTTCTTGGTTCACCCAAAGCCAATTTGAGTGAACTAGTAATTAGAATAAAGTGTTGAAAGTCAGGACGACTGCCCCTGAGGATGCTGGGAGCATTAAGGGTGATGGTAATTTTGTTCTCCAGCAGTGGAGGTGGAATATTTCTGGAGCAGAGCAGGAAGAACTAAACTTTGATGAAGCTAAAGACTAAACAAACAAAGTTGTGTCCGGATTTCTAAACGTTAAAGTAAAAATACAGAGAGCGATGATTCTTTGAGTTGTAATGGTTTCTTTCCCTCTAATAAATTCTCCTTGTTGATTTTCAGCAGGCACCCAACTCATGCTGAAGCCTAAAACTCAGATTATAGACCAGGCTTCATCACTGTGGGCGTCTTGTTTTCAGTCCAAATGTCCAGCATGTTTATTCTTTCATCTCTGAAGGCTGAGGGTCATCATCGAAGGGTCAGGGGTCACGGAATGGGTGTGTGTGTTTTAATTCGAGGGTCACTGCTCATTCTGCTGTGTGTCTGTGATGGTGGAGACTGCGCCCTGGCCTTTGCTGACATCACTGATACACGCCCACTGACCATCCATCGACTCCTTCCACAGCGTTACCTGAAAAGTTCATAAATAGTTTAATAAATAAACTATAAATAAAATCAGAGTCAGCGCTCAAATCTAATTCAACTTATTCTTTAGAGTTAAATATTAGCTTTGAGAAACAGCCATAATATCCTGAATCAATAAGGTTAAAAAAAAATAAGGGCAGAGCTCACTGCAGGTTGATAAAACCATATCAATAAAATATATTCTTCCAGACTGTGGCATGTTTAGTTTGCATATAACCAAGTCAGACAGAAGGAAATCAAATGATATCTATAATTTTATGTGGATTTGGTGTAAATGTGTATTTTCTACCTTGTTGTCTCCTCCTGAAACGGCCAGTATATTTCCAGTGATCGACCAGCTGACGTGCCACACCACATCGTTGAACTTGTGGAGCAGTTTGGCCGTCCAGGTGTTGCCTGCAGGGTCGTCACACGTCCAGATAAATACTCGTCCATCCTGGAAGAATGGAAAACAATTTCCCACATAACCCCAGTGGAAGAAAAACAGGAATGGTTTGATTTTATTCAAATACTTTTTTGCAAGCTGCCAATAACACTTGCTTTTATATGATACCACATTTTATGAAGCACTACAGATTAATGTAACCCGCTTATGAACTGGTGGATCTTTAATCTCACACTTGACTGAACCGGAGGCACACTCTGGCTCCATCTAGTGGTGAAAAACTTGTACCTAAGTTATCAAAACTTTATTTATAATGTCTGAATGAACACTTTATGTTTTAGGTGCTGGAAAGCAGAATAAATTGCATGTTCTGCATGTGTAATCACATCAAATCTCACCTGAGAACAGCTGGCAATGGTGCTGGTGGGAAGACCAATAGATGGAGCCCAGCCAACATCTCTCACCCAATCACTGTGAGCCTCCAGCTTCTGATCCTCCTTCCACTGCCCATCCTCCTCTCTGCAGGCAGGAAATATCAATCAGTGACAATTAGGTTTAAGAAAAAAACCAAAAACAAAACAAGAAAATGCTTCAGACCACAAGCCACCCTGAACCACACACTCATGCAGAGCTTTATTGTCTATACTTCAAGCAAGAAATGTATCTTCCTTGGATTCAGCCAATTAGGATAACCAACTAACCCAGTGTGTCTTGTGGTATGTGGGAGGAAGGAGGAGTACCCACAAGGGTACTGAAAGAACATGCAAACTAGGCACAGGAAGGCTCTAGCCACGTTTTTAAACCAGAAGCCTTTCTGCTGCGAGGTTCCACTCACCACTACCACACTTGTCACACAAGGATCACCGTGTTTGTGCTGTGGTGACATTAAATATCAAGATCAGTGAACTTTCCCCAGAGAACCGAAACTTTCTGAAGAGCGAACATCTGATTTATGTTCCACTGAAATATGTTTGTACTCCTCAGGTTTCTTTTGTAGTGTTCAATGCTTCTGATTGGTCAAGTGTTCATGTCTTACACAACTATGTTATAATAATAATAATTTCTTAAATGCTTCTGAAACTTTGAGTGTGTTGCAGGAACACTGCCAGTGCTACCCATCAACCTCCTGGTATGCACCTATAGTATAAATTTGAAAATCCTTTGTGGGTTTCAGAAAAGTTGACCTTTGACCTTTTTACTGAGATTAGAACGTGTCCAAAAGTTTTAGTAGATGCACCTATGGTATGAACTGTAATTTCCTTCAGAGATTTTCAGAAAACATGAGCACTTACTTCCAGAGTTTGACCAGGTTGTCGCAGCCTCCGGAGACGAAGCGCTTGACGTAGTTTGGCTTCTGTCCCGATGGCTGATCAATCAAGCTGCCTGGAACTATAGCGGGAGCCCAGCTTACAGCGTTGCAGCCAATCTGCAGCAGAATCACAACAGTGTGTTACATCCAATGCAGGATGCTGCTAAAGTGACATTTCAAACATTCAGAGCAGTTTGTAAGTCTCACAGTGTGAGCATTGCTGATCTTCTTGACATCCCACTGCTGATCTCCAGTGAACGTGAGAAGGGAAATTGCTCCGTCTGAACTGCCACAGGCCAGGATTAGACCAAACTCATATGGACCCCAGCAGACTGAGTTCACTGTGGAAACACAGGAGGAGGCTCAATGAGACAGAGGCCTGAGGAGTCTATCAAATCTTAATGCAATAAATTGTGCTTCATTATTTTGTGAGCTGACACACCAAACTGATCTGTTAAACTTCTAATTCTACCGAGGACACAATCTACAACACCGGATTTCTGAGGAAGGGACAAAAAGAAACAAATAAAAGAGTACAAGGAGGGGAAAAAACAGCCAGAGGGACTCCAGATCAAAACACACTAACCTACTGAGAAAAATTCTCATAATCACTACAATAAAATTGAGCAATTAAAAAGGAAACATAACATGCAAGATGCCACTATAAGGTAAAGTGGCTGACAGGTAGAGCCACACCCCCCCCCAAAACCCACAGTGAGGCATCTGATAAAAGACACTGTGGTGAAGGGCAATTACAAAGTGGAGCTACAGAAATGAGGAACTAGAAAATGATGGTTAAAAACCATAACACTGATACACCACAAATAACAAAAAAGGTCAGTCAATACACAGACAGTGATGGCTGGATCTTCTGTGAAAACACATTGCCCAACCCAGATTTTGTGTTTACACCTAAAGCAAAGTGATTTTCTTTGTGGTGAGAACAATAATGTGAATACAGGAAAATCCACTAAAAGTTAAAAATATTTAAATATATTTCATATATATTCGACAAGTTAGTAAAATTATTACATATACTTCAACTTTGGTGGCATTTTGCTATGAGGTTGGTTAAAAACCTAAAGTTTGAGATTCAGACTTTTTCCTTCTACCATTTAGAAAGACTGTTATCAACCTCTGAGGGCAGGTGGCAGCTGTTTTTTTTTATGTGCATTAAAGTTATATAAAAATTTTACCGTGCAAATGCAAATTCCTTGCTGACAGTTTAACCAAAAGGCATTTCCAGTGGAAACTGGCCGACATATCCTCAGCATAACCATGTATAGATTTCATTTTATTTATCGTTGCCCAACATTATACCGGTATTACCATGAATGGTATGATATGGCCCAGCCCTGTTATACCGACACAAAAATGTGGCAGGTTGAATAAGGAAAATGAATCAGAGGCCTTTTTGGTTAATTTCTGAAAAGCCTTGGACTGAGCACCCTGGATTTATTCTTGTATCCATGGAGATCCAGTAAATGTCCTAAGTGTTCAATAAAAGATATTAAATGTATAGTGTTGTAATTGTAAATACAAAGAACATGAATTAAATAATCTGTGAGGATCTGATCTTTTCTTGTGTGAAGCCACCTGCATGTATAAGACAAGAATTGAGATTAAACTTGTATCAAACCCACCTGACGACTCGTGTCCGGTGTACTCGTACATCTTGTCCCAGGATCCGTTCTCTTCTTTCCAAATAATGACTTTTCGGTCGTAGGAACAGGAAGCCAGGATGTTGCCGAACATTGGATGAGCCCACGCTACCTGCCACACGGGACCCTCGTGGCTACAAAACACAAGAGATGCAAATTAGTTCTGTTTTTCACTTAGTACCTGGATTTGTCACCTGGCAATTAAATTACAGCAGACAAAAGTGCCAACAAGTTATATTTCATCACCACAAGTGATACAAGTTCATTTTTTAGCTTTAGACTCTTGGTTTGCTCAACAAACTGAGGCTTCATAGTAGAGCAGGGCGATATGACCAAAAATATTTATTACGATATACATTCGAAAATTTCGATAACGATATAACTGACGATATAATTGACACTAGACAAAATATTAAAGCGATATAAAAAATTTTACCGTGCAAATGCAAATTCCTCGCTGACAGTTTAACCAAAAGGCATTTCTAGTGGAAACTGGCCGACATATCCTCAGCATAACCTTGTATAATATCCACAAAACTTAAACAGAGGTTAAACACACACAGTATGGTAACATTATGTTGAAGCTCAGCACGTATCACTCCGCGAGGCTCCTGCCTACGATAGCCGTAATGCTCCGACAATCCATCAAGCGGTGCGGCTTCGTAGCTTAGCAAAGTCGTACTAAAACATTTAACAGATTTTCGAGCGCCGTGTACATAAAATCGTTTTGAGGTCAGTAAACACAACCAGAGTTCATACATAAGGCACACGGGATTATAAGGGGCACTGTTGATTGTCAGAAAAATCAAAGGATTGATTTTAAGTGCGCCGTATTTTCCAAAAAACACGGTAATAACGACGACCCGCTAGCATGCTCTGCCAAAAATAGTGCTTTGTTGTGTATCTGAGGGACAAAAGCCAAACCAGTTACACACCAGTGAAGCTGCAGCATTTTTACAAACTAGTTCTGGTTCATCTGTTTCATTCAACGATCAGCTTTCGCCCTTCTCATTCTCTGCCGCCGCCATGCTTTTTCCACCATGTGAATATGAAAACAAAGGCACGCACGTTTATAGAATAGAATAGAATTCAACTTTATTGTCATTGCACATGCACAGGTACAGGGCAACGAAATGCAGTTATCCATAGTCTATAACAATATTTCATTTTCTTATTGTTGCCCAACATTATACCGGTATTACCGTGAATGGTATGATATGGGCCAGCCCTACTTCTTACCCTCTGAGGTCTGCCACAAGGATCTGGCCTCCGTTTCTGACGTCAAAGATCTTGACGGTGCGGTCAGAAGAACAGGTGGCGAGCCGAGTCCCGTAGTAGTCCATCTGGGCATCGTGCTGAAACAGACAGAGCAAAATGTAAAAACCTGAGTGAGAACCTCCACCTCTACCTTTCAATTTAAAGAATATTTTATACATTTTCAGCAACAAGTCAAAGTCAAAAGTAAAATGAACTTAAAAATGCTCATGGTGATTGTTCTGTGATAGTTTAAACATCATCTAACTGAAAATAAAAAGGATAAATGCTGCAACAATGATTTAGTCAAAAGAAAATACTTTATTCTCTTAAAAGGGATAGTTCGGATACTGAGGAGCTTTTGCACATCTTCCTTTGCTGGAGAATCAGCCTTAAATCTAAATAATGTGCTTTCTGTGGCTGTAGTCAGCAGCCAAAAGTAAACACAATAAATCAGTTTGCACATTAAGAGTATTTTCACAGCTGCCATCAGACTGTTCTTTCCAACAGGGAAATGAAGCCATATCTATGAATGCACTGTATTCAAAACCGGCTTTGACACAAACATTGTCGTTACCTCATTGAACATGTTGGTCTACCACTGCCCTCTTAAGTTAGTTAATGTTATTGTGTCCCTTTCATGTTTTTGAGGGGTTACTTCAGATAAACGTGTAAAACACAAAAGTCCTACAGCAGACGTACAGGTTACAGTTTATAACAAACGTACAGCTAAGTCAAGTTCAAATGTATCTGTGGCAACAGTCACAGGGTATCAGTGGCAAGTTGTTAATGATTTGTTTCTGAAATTATTATTTTAATAGCCTTTGCCAAAGATGGAGCTCAGCTCAATGTGCTTCATCATGTATGACTTAATGATCACAATCAACAGTGAAAATCACTGTTTGTGTGAATTAACACAAAACAGGTTCAGAGTGGGCTGATGATGTTCTGCTGTGTGTCGTCACCCACTGACAATCCTGGTTTTATTGTTAATTTAATCAACTCAAATGTTCTTTTATATGTAATTTAGTTTAGTAGTCTGGACTTTATGAAACATAGTGACATATAGACATGTGAAAAAAGTCCGT
Source organism: Copadichromis virginalis (assembly GCF_057382275.1). Classification (NCBI taxonomy): domain Eukaryota; kingdom Metazoa; phylum Chordata; class Actinopteri; order Cichliformes; family Cichlidae; genus Copadichromis; species Copadichromis virginalis. Next base: position 38,853,605 of record NC_140622.1, read on the forward strand.
TTAAAAAAAACTTTAAGTAGATCTTTGAAATAAACTTAGTACACCCTATTGTTTCTATGAAACGCTACATGTATTGGTCAGTATGTGAAATGCACAAGAGAGTACAACTGAACAAGTCTGGTTTGTTTGGAGAAAGCCTCGTCTCTCCCTAAAGAACATGGTAGCACTTCTGGAATAATGTTCTTTGGACAGACAAGATCAGGTGTAGAAGTCTAGTGAAAACCAAACTCAGCGTACTAGCACAAACATCTCTGACCAACTGTCAGCACAATGGTTAAGAGGTGCTGATTTGGGCTTGCTGTGCAGCCACTGCACATGGAAACCCTGCAGTTACAAGTCGACCATAAACTCCTCTGTATACCAAAGTATTCTATTTATTATTTATTTATTTATAAAGCACATTTAATAACAACAGAGAGTTGACCAAAGCGCTGCACAACGTAATAATTAAACAGTGGCATTAACAGCAACAACAGGTAAGAAAATTAAAAGAAAATTAGGATAAAAAGAATTGGTAACTCTCGTGCAGTATAAAAAGCCAAAGCGAAAATATATGTTTCAAAATGGGATTTAAAAGGATTGACAGTTGGGGCTTTTGTAATGTGGAGAGGTAGATCGTTCCACGTTTTCGGTGCCACAACCGCAAATGCCCAATTCCCTCTATGAACCATCCTAGACTTGTGTAAGGTAAGGAGTAAATGATCACTTGATCAAAGGCCTCTAGAGGACATATAAAGCTGCAAAAGGTCAGACAAATAGTCTGGTGCCTGACAATTTAGCGATTATTAAGTCAAAAGTAAGATTTTAAATTTTATTTTAATTTTGCACTGGAAGCCAATGAAGGGAAGCAAGCACCAGGGTAAAATGTTGGTGTCTCTTCACAGGAGTCAAAAGACGGCTGCAGCATTTTGTACAAGTGTCCTGCCAAACTGGACTGACTGACACCAACATAAAGTGAATTACAGTAATCCAGCTGAAATAAGGCAAACGCATGGATTGCTCGTTCCAAGTTTTTAAAGGATAAAAATAATCTCACCTTGGATATGAGCCTTAATTTAAAACAAGGACCGCTGAACAACTGAATTAATTTGTTTCTCAAATCTAATTTTGTTATCCAAGAAAACCCCCAGATATTTTTTATTCTGGAGTCAAATGTGAAGTCATCAGTCCGACAGCTAAAACTTGACTGAAACAGGGTCATGAATTAGGACAATGATCCTAACAGAACAGTATCAGTCTCTGATGATCAGCTAGCAGTGTCAGATCGCAGCAATATCAGTTTGTTACAACTGGGTTTAAGGACAATGGATAACACGTTACAGTGATAATATTTACTGACGTTTCATTGTACACATGTTTCTATCTCTAGTTATCACGCGTAAAAGCTCACTTACAGGTACTTAAAACAAGAAGGCTAACATCAGCTGTGATTAGCAGCTAGTTTCGGTTAAATGAAAAAGGGAAAAAAATGGAAAACTTACAATCATGTCCTCGTGAGAGGTGTCCACGGTATTAATAACAGAAACCTGAAATGAGCAAACATTATATAATCACAAATACTGCACATGAATTAAAATGTTCATTGATTTTCCTGCTACTACTAGCCACTTTGCTAAGGAGCTACTTGGACTTGGGCACGTCAGCAGCTAACGGTAACCGGGAAAATGCCACAAATGTCAGCGAACAGCTTCACCGGTGGCCTAAATGCAAAGTTATCAAACTCACCATGACCGTGACTGACACAGAAACCCCGAACAACACGAGTAATCCTCCTTTTTTAAAAGAAACCGGCTTCACCGACTACTCCGACGTGGCAACAAGTAAGATAACCGCTTCCCACAGAGTCCAACTGCACTTCATACCGGCGGAAACAACAACCAGTAAACAAGTGTTCCGCATAAGCGTTTAGACGAGATCACCTTAACCTTGTTTAGAAGCTAAATATGAACACATTCTAAATAAATTAAAATCCGATCCCTCCCAGATTAGTGAAAATATTTAAAAAAGCTACATTTTCTCTTTTTGAACTGATTTTTAAACATACAAATATCTCTTTCATTAAATATGGGCAGTTTCTTGTCATAATTTTGTCTTTTTTTGTCAAGTGACTCTGTTTTTGTTTCCACTCAAACCTCACCCAAACTTCGATATAATAATAATAATTTGTTAATTATTATTATTATTATTATTATTATTATTATTATTATATTATATAATAATAATTATTATTATTGTTGTTATTGTTATTATTACGTGGTTACATGAAGAACACAGTTAACCCAAACTGTGCTGCATGTGTGAGTTATCAATAAAGTTGAGGAGAAAAAAATCTAAACGGCTACTGTAATTGTTGTTGAATTTGTTTATCAATAAAGTTGGGATAAAACTCCAAACGGTTAATGCTAACCGATAACCGTCGGCATTTTTTTCGGCAAATTAGCGTAAAAATAAGACTTGAAACTCGGTTTATCGGCACATTACCGCCTCCGTATGGCCGGTTGGACTCCGTGTGTCCACACGGCGGCGCCACAAAGCTGAACCACTTTCCCTTGCCGTCTATTTTTGGCCGGGCACGCCGAGTGTCGGGTTCCATCAGGCCGTCAGCTCTCCTCTCTGCCCCCCCTAGCCTCGCCATGTTGTCGGCTTAAATCTGGTGGCCAGTTTTCTGAGTTTACCGTTGGAAAAAAACTTTTTCTCAGCCTGAGTGACAGCCTAAACAGTGGAAAGATGTCGAGTGTGTCCTACCACATCTCCAACCTGTTGGAGAAAATGACCTCCACTGACAAAGACTTCAGGTAAGAAACAGTGAGCAGCTCTCACAGTGAGATGACACTTTTTTAAAACCCCGACTTGTGTGTGCCATTTTACCACAGAGGAGACAATAGTGCCCTCTATACAGTCTTAATTACTTTTATTTAATCGACACATCATTTATTAGTTTTCTCTACCTGAAAACAAAAAATAGATGTAACAATTTTACCTAACCAAGGTTACGTTTTCATAAAAAACTCCAAATATTATATTAATATTATTGACTAATTTAATCATTATCAAAATATGTTTGTAAATATCTGTGTCGGCTGTGATTTTTTTTTAAAGTACTCAATTACAGAAATTGGAAGTAGGGATTTTTTGCTAACATGATAAATTCATGATCTAAATAGTTTTATATTTTGATAAAGTGAGTCGTTGTTGTCCAGGTAGATAGCAGTAGGTTCAAGAATGTTGGAGATTTTTGTTATTTTATTTTGTCTTAAAAATCTTTTAATACATTGCAAAATATCTTTGGAGATGTTTTTAACACTGGAGAACACATATTGGGTTTACTGCCATGTATGACCAAGAAAAGTATATTCTGCAACTGTTTTACATCTTTTGATAACTCTTTGAGTGTTATAAACACATCTATAAGCCAACAACAACACAAGTATAGATTTGAATTACTTAATAATACCAACCTCTACCTCTCTCTTTGTTGTCATTGAATTGATGAGCTAAATATTTATTGGACAAGTAATGTGCACATCTTTACTGAAAGACCACAATTGTAACAGAAGTGTCGAAAAAGCATCTAATTAAAGAATAAATAGACATCTAAACAAATCTAGACACTTAATTCATTATTTGACCCTTTTTTGAGGCAGTAATGAAAAGAAGGATTACTGAAAGGATTCACAGATCAGTTTATTAACTTTGGTCTCTATGTGTGTGTGTGTGTGTGTGTGTGTGTGTGTGTGTGTGTGTGTGTGTGTGTGTGTGTGTGTGTGTGCAGGTTCATGGCCACCAATGACCTGATGCTGGAGCTGCAGAAGGACAGCATTAAGCTGGACGAGGACAGCGAGAGAAGAGTTGTGACCATGCTGCTCAAACTGCTGGAAGACAAGAATGGGGAGGTGCAGAACCTGGCTGTGAAATGGTAAAAATCTCGCTCGTACGCACAGTGTGAACCGGTGCCAGAAGTCAGTGTCCTGGTGTGTTTTCTTTCCTTAACTCCACAGTCTGGTCAGGGGTCAAAGGTTAGCTTCAACCACGGGCCCTTTAGTTCATGTAAACTGTATTTTATTTATTATTTGGATTCCTAGAAAGGTGCTCTTTGTAACTATCCTCTGTGGAAGGGTTAACTAGGTTTAACCACCAGAGGGCTGCATTATCCCCAACCCTTGAGTTATAGACTATTTTAAGTTTTACTGTATCATCTACTCCCATTTACTCGAAAGTCTGTTTCTGGAAACTTTTGTCTTTTGAATAAAGGTAATGGAAAGTGACAGCATTATATCAGAGTTCAGCGGGGAGCCTCCCACTGTTACCAAAGTGCTTGCTCATAGGGGGTCATATGATTGTTGGGTTTTTCTCTGTAAGTATTATTGTAGGGTCTACCTTACACTATAAAGCACCTTGAGGTGACTGTTGTTGTGATTTGGCGCTGTATAAATAAAACAGAATTGACCTGAATTGAATTAAATAAGGATAAGAGTGTTAATATGTCTGTGAAGGTTCTCAGTCATCCAGGTCATCGTAGGCTAAGGAGCTTGGAAAGAAAAGCGTCTGGACTTGTTTAAGTTGCTTGAAGACGTTTCACCTCTCATCCGAGAAGCTTCTTCAGTTCTAAGGTCAAATGGTGGAGAGTCCCAGATTTAAACCCAGTGGGAGTTTCCCCCCAAAGAGGGACAAAGGACCCCCTGACGAGCCTCTACCTAATCACATGAGCCAAGGTGTGAAAGCGGGTGTAGGTCCCAATCAGCCAGGGTTTCGGGTGAGCTCATTCTGAAACCTGGCCCCACCCTATCATGTGATTTCCTGAGGTTAGATGGCCCACTTCCTCCATGTAAAGGTTGGCTACAAAAGGTGACACGGGGGAGCCCATGGCGCAGCCATGTTTTTGTCTGTAGAAACCCTCGTTATATTTGAAATATGTAGTGGTGAGGCAGAGGTCTAACAGTGTGCAAATCTGATCGGGTGTGAAGTTGGTCCTGTCCTCCAAGGAGCTGTCTTCTTGTAGTTGTTTTCTGACAGTCTCCACTGCCTCCGTGGTGGGTATGCAAGTGAAGAGGGAGACTACATCAAAGGACACCATGGTTTCATCTGGGTCCAGGGTAAGTTTCTGGACCTTGTCGGTGAAGTCGGTGGAGTTCTTGATGTGATGTGGGGTGTTCCCCACAAGAGGTGCTAGGACAGTAGCAAGGTGTTTCGAGATGTTGTAAGTGGCTGAGTTTATGCTACTGACAATGGGTCTGAGTGGGACAGCTTCCTTTTGGATCTTAGGAAGTCCGTAAATGCAGGGTATGGCATCCCCTGGGTAAAGGCGGTGATATGTAAGGCGGTCAATGATTTTGTCCCTTTCAAGGTCTTGAAGGCAAGCTATAAGAGTGTTAATGCACTAAAATGAGAGTGGTACCTTCATTTCTGCTGGACTTAAAGTATTGATGGTGTCTGTGTAGCAGGCTGTGTGTTAGATAGCCACCTTTTTGTTTTTGCAAAGTGCTTGGTTAGATACTACAGGTCATATTTCTATCACATAATTATTTAAACAAATAGTGGTTTGAAACAAAATTATGACATTTTTTAACTTGGTGTGTTTGTTTTTAAGCCTGGCGCCTCTGGTGAGCAAAGTGAAGGAGCCCCAGGTGGAGACGATGGTGGACGTGCTGTGTTCAAACATGACGTCGGACAAAGAGCAGCTGAGGGACATTTCCAGCATGGGACTGAAGACCGTGATCGCAGAGCTGCCACTCACATCCTCAGGTGAGCGCTCACTGTCCTCCCACCTGTCTCCTCGTCGTGATGATCAGCTTTTAATGGTGGATTTCCATCTCATGTTAAAGGGGCAACTTCGAGAGTATGAAGAGCATCAATAATACATGGCATAGAAGCAAAGCTTACATTGTAGACAGTCATTCATATTTTACTTTAATAAGTTTGTAATTTTCCTGGGACTGCATGTAAAAGTGTCTGAAATTACCTACACAGCTACAACATGCCATATTTGTGTTTTCACTAAATAATAACCAATAATTGTAAATTGTCACTTTTTCACCATTAATTTTTGCACACTTTCGCTGCCATCTGGGCTTAATTGTCACAATTATTCAGCAACTACAGTCCTTAATGTGAGCTGAAATCAGGATGTCTGATTATTTGAAGGCAGTGAAAGCTCAAAGTTCTTTAAACATCCTTGTTTTGGGTTGGATCCACAGGTTTGACTCTGACAGGCAGCGTGTGTAAGAAGATTACCTCCCAGCTGATTGGTGCCATGGGGAAACACGATGATGTGTCTGTGCAGTTAGAGGCCCTGGACATCCTGTCGGACATGTTGGGAAGGTAAAAACAAGATCTCGGTCCAAACGTGATGACTGTCCCACATTAGAAAAGTACCAGCTCAAACACACACACACACACACACACACACACACACACACACACACACACACACACACACACACACACACACACACACACACGGTACACGTTGCTGAACTTTTAAGCTTTTCACTGTTTGCTTTTTTTCCACAGGCTGAGTGGTGCACTGGTCAGTTTCCACAGCTCTCTGCTCTCCAGCCTGCTGCCTCAGGTGAGAAACACTCAGCCGCTCAAATGTTAACTGTGGTTTTACAGTGTAGTGCTACCATGACAACCCAAAAAATCACTGTCATCTGTTTTTAGACATAATTATTAGTATACTTAAGATAGCAGGATATTTTTCATATTATTATAAGAAACCGTTTTTATAAGAATCGTGCACATCACTTTCTCTCATTTCACGTTGCTTTCAGTATATTTACTGTATGCTTTAACAGCTTTATGATGACTTTCATTCATTTTGTTGTACAGTTTATTTGATTGTATTTTTACTCATTTGTCCCTTTATCTGCTCGTTAATGTTTCTTCATTCATTCGTCATTTGGATGCTGCAGTTAACCAGCCCCAGAATGGCGGTCAGGAAGCGCTCCATCTTAGCTCTCGGTCACCTGGTGCCCTGCTGCAGCCCTGCCCTCTTCTCCCAGCTGACAGAACACCTGATGAAAGAGCTGGCCAAGGGTCCGCCCACATCAATGACAAGAACATACATCCAGTGCCTGGCAACCATTAGTCGTCAGGGCGGCCATCGAGTCGGTGAGCTGATGCTGTGTTTATGCCGCCTTCAGTGCTGAATGGGGAAACAAACTAGTAGGACAGTGACCGGTCTTCTGAAAGGTTTCAGATGTTGATAGTCCAGCGCTCCTGTATTCTGACTGTTTTTTATAGAATACATCTTCTTAGTTTCACTAATGTAGCAAATGTTCCACACTCAGACATGTAAATGCCTTTCAGATGATCTAGAATTCAATTTAGCACTGATAGCTAAGATGATGACTTTCCTCCAACTTTCCCTGTAGGGGGAAGTCGGCTCTTGGCCCTTCATCTGGTGCCCTTGCACTGTATGAAGCCCCCACATGGCTGCAGACTCGTGGATCTTTTTAAAATTTGGTTCTTCATGCATTTTTTGTGTCATTTAGTGAAGAAAAACATCTAAAGTGTAGATTCTTTTCCCATTCTTTGTGGTTTGTAGGTGAACATTTAGAGAAGTTGATCCCAATGGTGGTAAAGTTCACCGGAGTAGAAGATGATGAGCTGAGAGAGTATTGTTTCCAGGCCTTTGAAGCTTTTATACGCAGGTACAAACAAAGTCATGTTTCCATCACTTTAGGGGACAATATTTTCACGCTGATTTCCCACAGAGTTACACTGACTATAACCAGAAGCTCTACAGACCTAACCCTGTTCTAATTGTTACCTTGAAGCAAGTCTTTATATACATTCACTATAGCAGTGTTTCCCAAACTTTTTTTGCTAAGCCCCCCTTTGCTTTACAAGAAAAATGCCCCCCCCCTTCTCATGCACACGCACAAACACATCCTCCAACCACACACACCCATATTTTGCTCCCTTTCACACCTCAAACATTTAGTAAACAATTAAGGAAATACAAGTAAACTGCAATAAATTACAGGTAGTAATAAAATAAGCTACTAACTCTTTTACGCTACATCCACACCTACACGGGTATTTTTGAACACGCAGCTGTTTCGTCCACACGTAAACGGCGTTTGGAATCACCTAAAACGGAGATTTTTTAAAACTCCTTTTTTGCGTTTACGTGTGGACGAGGAATACAGACTTCGTCACGCAATGTCAAAGGTATGAGCCTTTTTTCACGTCACGCTGTGCGCCACGTTATTGTTTACATGAGATGAATTGCAGAATGGCAGATAGAGACAAAATACTGTTAATCTGACTGTCTGCACTTTTTACACACTTACATACACACACGCAGTTACTGTCTCTCTATTTAGAAAGGCAGAGGCGTCACCGTGTGATTATTTTACGTGTAGTTGTTTTTTTTTTCATGTGTAATAATATTCAACATTGCTATCAATACATTTTTCAAAAAATGCCTCTCTGTGCAAAATGGATTTAAAAGCATAAACAGCTGTGGGATACTGTTAGTCCGTGATTTGAACAGCCCAGCGCTGCTCCCGACGCAGGGAAAACCAACCCTGCAGGGAGACCTACCTCAGCACTTGTGCAGGTGAAGCCAAAGAGCAGATATGCTTCACCATATTTTCAAGTCTTTGGCTTAGAATGAAGTTGGTTTGGAAACATATTCAGCGATGCTTCATCTCCTGCTTTGCGTTTGTGGAGGCGCCCCGTGCTAGCAGTGTCCAAGCGTTTTGTTTTTTTCCCCCCCTTTTCATACGCCCCCCCCTGTAATGGCTCTGCACCCCCCCCCCCCCCCCCCCCCCCCATAGGGGGGCGGGCCCCACACTTTGGTAAGGTCTGCACTATTGGGACCTCTGTTCAGTCCATGTTGTAAACAGGTCATTGTCCCCTCAGCATGACCCACAGGCGTACATACCCACACTCCGTGTCCTTACTGTGGCTCTTTCTGTTACTTCCTGATTGGCAGGTGTCCAAAGGAGATGTCGCCTCACATTGCCACAGTGACTCAGCTTTGTCTTAAGTATATGACCTTTGACCCCAACTACAACTATGATGACAACGAGGAGGAGGATGAAGATAGAATGGACATAGATGATGAGCTTGAGGAAGGTGTGTGAGATCTGTGTGTCTGTGAATAGAAATTTAGCAGAAAAACTATTAACAGGAAGCAAATAACAGGAACATACAGAACATGATGGTAATCAATCATCATGTTTTAGGTGTCTAGTTTTGAATTAATCCAGCGATTACGATCTGTACATCCATGGTTACATTCCAAATGGCCAAATGATAACTGATCATTTGTCCATTTTCAGTGGCGTGAAAATGTGAACAAATGAGAGCTCAGAGAGAACAACAGTCCTTACCTGCAGCTGACACCACAGCAGGACAACCTTTATTCTTTAATGCTGTTTTCTTGGTTCCCAAATAGGCCTCTATGTTGTTGGTGTTTACATTTTCATATGTATTTTAAAACATAAATATCAGTCTTTAAAGCAGGTCTTTATAACTGACATTGAAGCATGAAATGTTTGTATGAACACAGACTACATTAAAAACACTGAAGTTAAAGACATTTAGGCTGCATATGGATGATTTTTGTACCTGTATTCTTTAAGTGAGTTTATCTGATTTAGAAAGAACTTTTCAACAAAAGCGGCTGTTTTTGTTCAGATTGAGTCTGTCGATTCTTAAAACTATTACAAACTTCACACAACAAAATGTGAGATCTTTTGAGTTTTGCTGTCTTCCATCCGTCACCTGTATGAAGCAAATCGAGTTTATTCTCGTTTCACGACTTCACTCAGAGTCAGACGACGAGTACAGTGATGACGATGACATGAGCTGGAAGGTGCGGCGCTCTTCCATCAAGTGTCTGGAGGCGTTGATCAGCACGCGTCTGGACCTCCTGCTCTCCTTCTACTCCTCCATCTGCCCCGCTCTGCTGGCACGATTCAAGGAGCGCGAGGAGAACGTCAGGGCCGACGTCTTCACTGCTTTTTCAACGTTGCTGAGACAAACACGGGTGGCATCGAGTCGCCACAGCCTCATCGTGTCTGGTTCAGATCCCGGGGTGAGAAGAGAGGAGGAGCCGGCAGTCGCCTTGCTGAAAAAACAGGTGCTGAGAAGTTTTTGGATGGAGTTTAATTGAGTTTCACAAGTAGAGCTGAAAAGTAGATAAATTTAAATTACATTTTTAAAGGTGTCATTGACTTACCTAAAATTCAAAGATGTTTGGTATTTAAATTTAAAAGGCAGGCTACAGAGTCGAGACTACCTAACAGTCCAGGCAAATCAGCTGATCTTTGCTCATTTCTAGCATCATCTTTTTATTCTTGGACTCCATCAGAGTAGCTCTCTATGATTTACAATTCCAAATGCCTGCATGCTTATCCCATATATGAGCCTAAACAGACCCTTCACTTTCTGTCTGAAAAAACCTGCTTGAGCTTCTTCGCCTTTAAACAAACGTGTCCATATCTAAGATGTTGCAGTCTTCCAGTTCTGCTGAGCGTCTCGTAAATATGAATTGCAGAAATAAATTGTGCGGCGATTTGTGTGTCCAGGTGCCGGCGACTGTAAAGGCCCTCCACAGACAGCTGAAGGAGAAGAGCATCAAATCCCGACAGGGTTGCTTCTGTCTCCTCACTGAGCTGGCTCACACTGTACCGGGAGCCCTGGAAGAGCATATACCTGCCCTGATACCTGGTAGGCACACACCTACACACACACACAACCCCATTCAACTATCTTAGTGAGGTCCTTCAGTGACATAATGTTTTCCCTAGCCCCTTACCCTAACCATTAAAAATGATTGCCTAACCCTTACCCTAAACCTAACCATAACCTAATTGTAACCCAGACACTAAAACCACATTTTGAGCCCCAAAAATGCCTTTAAATGCCTTCAAATTTGTGAGGACCGGGTTGCGTGTCCTCACAAATGACTGTTGGTTCTCACAAGTATAGTAGAATGCAGATTTCGGTCCTCACAAAGATAGCTAGACAGGAACACACACACACACATGCATTACAAATTAATTCTTAACCGTCAAACTGGTCAGAAACTTTCACTCTCTTTTCAGCAAAGTCACATAGACTTTAAGGGAGATCTTTAAGATCTTTAAGATCTAAAACTCACACATTTCCTACAACCGGCTGTTCCTAAGTCTCCCAGTAGCTTTTCTCTTTCACTTCAGCTGCTGTATTTTGGCTCCTTACTCCCACTCTTTCTTTCTTTTTTTCTTTCTGTTCCTGTCCCCTCCTTCCTGCAGGCATCGTCTTCTCCCTGACAGACAAATCCACCCTGTCCACCATGAGGATCGATGCGCTCTCCTTCTTCAACGTCCTGCTCCTCTCCCACCCTCCTCAGGCCTTTCAGCCACACATGCAGGTTTCAAAAACTTCTTTTAAGGCTTTGTTTTGAAACCTGTACACTGTCTCTCATAATGACTCGGGGGCTCTGCAGCTTTAAAAAGTTGAATCACTAAATTTTTCAACAATAATGAGAATGTAAAGACTAACTTGTGCTGTGACCCCTGCAGGTGCTGCTGCCCCCAGTGATTGCATGCATTGAGGACACGTTCTATAAAATCACCTCAGAGGCTCTGCTGGTCATCCAGCACCTGGTCAAAGTGATGAGACCGCAGGGACAAGCAGGAGGATTTGACCCTAAACCGTTCGTTAAAGAGGTGAAATAGCTCAGGACTGTTTTGCTTTCTGGTCTGAGGCGGTTTAATTTAATTGTGCTCCATAGCATCCTGTCTATTTATCATTTTTCATGTGTTGTGGGAGCAAAGAATTAATGAAAAACGACTGTGAATGGCAGGTTAAATACTGTGATTTGTCTAAGGAAAATGAACAAACATGACTTTGCCGGTGCTTTCCTGCTTGCCTGAATCAAAGTATTTCTACAGAATTATAGATTTTAAAAACATCTGAAACAAACTGTGATCAAAAGGTTCTGTGACTGCTCCCTCTTCATGGTCTCTGACATCGCTGGTTCATACTTTGGCACCAGGAATTTTGTGCTGCTGTGCTGGTGCCTTCACAAGGCTTTCCTGATGTGTGGAACAGGTTCTACCTTTTCTTTATAATTTTAATTTATTTATTTTTCCCAAAGGTGTTTTCTGTAACGATGAAGCGGCTCAAAGCAACAGACATCGACCAGGAAGTAAAAGAACGAGCGATTTCCTGTATGGGTCACATTGTTTGTCACCTTGGTGACCACCTGAGGGCAGAAGTTCAGGCAGTCTTGGCGATCTTTCTGGAGAGATTAAAGAATGAGATCACAAGACTAACAGCAGTTAGGACCATCACCCTCATCGCTGCCTCTCCGTTAAAGGTTTATTATGACTTTCGTTTTGTTTTTTTAATTTAATGAACACATTATTTAATTTGAAAGATTTTAGTAACTTCCTGTCCTTTTCTACAGATCGACATGTCACCCATCCTGCCAGAAGCGCTCTCTGTGCTGGGATCTTTCTTGAGGAAGAATCAGCGGGCGTTGAAGCTCGGGACGCTGGCGTGTCTGACGGCGCTGGTCACTCATCACGCTGCCAGCATTAAACCTGCAGCCCTGGAGCCCGTGCTGAGCGAACTTCCTACTCTGGTGGATGAGAGTGACATGCATGTTTCACAGGTACAGGCACTGAACCGAACATGCACATGAATCAGGTCAAGAATTAAATCTATAGAATAAAATTTTTTTTCATAAATGAATCAACGTGCATGTGCATGACATTTGAACTTAGACAGACAGTGACAGGAAGTTTTACTTTTTGAGATTGCCTTTTAGAAAGCAGTAATGTGCCTATTTTATGTCGTATTATGGTAAAAAATGTGTAATTGCAGATTTTTGGAGGTGGTTCTTTTTGTTCCATCATATAGTTCACACCAAGAAAAACATATACATTTAGGAAGTGGGTTAAGGAATATCAAACATAAAGTTTAGGGCTCAGATTACATGTGTTGGTGGAAAGCGGGGATCTTATTCTGCTCATTTTGATTTTTATTTAGATTTTTTCTCCTTGTTCTCTGTTAGCGTAGCTGCATGACTCAAAAGTTCACAGGCCGCTGAGTCAGCTTTCCTTAAAACAGGATGTTGCCTGCAGACATTGTTGGACACATGAAACATGTTGTGGTTGAATCTACCTGTAGTTTGCCTTTGTTTAGGTGTCCATCACCTTGCTCACCGGTATGGCCAAAGCCTACCCCTCGACTCTGGCTAAGATCAGCTCGTCTGTTCTGCCGGGAGTCTTCAGACTCATCCATTCACCGCTCCTGCAGGGTAGCACTCTGGAAGCAATACTCGAGTACTTGCAAGCACTGGTGCTGTCCAAAACCAGTAATCTGAGCTACAGGTGAGATAGGATGTGGTTGTGAATCTCTTTGGGTCATTTATCCTAATAACACTGGACAGATCAACAGTTTTGGACTGGGAAAGCTGTTTAGTGCTGAGGATTATTGCTAATGGCTTATTTATAATGTTTTCGTTAAACTATAATGAATTTTAATCACTGATATGAATCAAATGTTTTTAAATAGTTGTTGGAAAGCCTCTAATTTAGCCCACATTTTTAAAAGAGCAGCAGTGCATCATTCCAGTGTTTCCCTCAGGCATGTAAACAGTAGTTATCTCATCAAATGCCATGAAAACCTTCCAAAAGCCACAGTTCAAATGTGTTTAAGTGATTAGAAGTCATTATTTTATATTATTAGACAGCAAGAATATGAAACAGCGCATTGAAACACCATCAGATTCCCAGGAGTCCACATTAAATCACATCCCCTGGGTGTAGACGTCAGTGTGAGTGTTATCTCCAAGAAATGAATATTCATGTAATTACCATCTGCAGGGGAACTCCAAAGTTTTTACAGATAAATATCAGTTCAGTATTCGGAGGGAGGAATACTCAGTCTGTTATGTAATGTCTTCTCTGGCTTTGGAGAAGTTTGTCTGGTCTGAGAAAATAAGCATGAGTCAGTTTGTTCTGTGTTGACTTTGAGATAATTAAACCAAACCAGGAGAATGACACAACCTGATAACATCTTCTATTTAAAGTGGCAGTAAAGCAAGTCTTTCCCCTGAAGGTTTGTCAGATAAGAGTCAGACTCTGCACTCACAAGCTGCTAAAGTCTTGTTTAAAACATGTTAATCATGACCACAAGTGACCTGGTTAGCCTCAACTAACCCAACATTGCATCAGCAAGTCATGTTGATGTTCCTGTACTGCCGATTAACATATGAGCAAGATGTATAGTGTGTCTTCCTCCGACTGTGTGTATATTTCAGTCCATGTGACCTTCATCAGATTAATTATATTCTATCATTTGTGTACATACTGTCCATATACCTGAAAATGCTTTTTGTTCAGGCAAAGCTTGATCTTGGATCCAGACCAGACGAACATTCAGTTGGGGTGAAATGCCTCAATCACTGCAGTACACTTATTTTCGTGTATGATATATTTTTTACAGAATAATATAATAATGGTCAGCGCAAATGCTTGGTTGGATTCTACTCTGACAGGTCTACGTTTTCCGTCTGCACTCTTCCTGTTTGCTCAAGATTTTTTATTTCTATCTGTAATTTTTCTTAAAGATCTTTAATTATATTGTTTGATATGAATCAGAACATTTTTCCCAGCACCTTTGTTAAACTATAACTGGAAGATTTAATCAGATCAGTCCATTTAGTGTTAGCAACATATCAACACAAATACTACACCCGGGATTATAATCCTCTCCTCTCCTCTCCTCTCCTCTCCTCTCCTCTCCTCTCCTCTCCTCTCCTCTCAGTCAGTTGCTGAAGTCTCTCATGGAGCCGTTTCACAGATCTCAGTCTTCTGCAGATGGCAGCATCGTCCATAGGCAGTCCTACCACTCAGTCGCTCACTGTGTGGCTGCTCTGTCCTCTGCTTCTCCCAAAGAGACTCCTGGCACTGTGGCCGGCTTCATACAGCAGGTGTGAGAGTCTGGCATTTGTACTCTGCTTTAGCTTCAATGGAGGTTTCCTCTAAGAATGTGACACAAACAGACATGAGATATAAATTTGTTAGACAAATTTCGTGTTTGTTTGTTTTATAAAATTTGATCTGAAACTGTCCTCTTAGAAGCCACCTTTGTTTTCTTTGCTGTTATTACTTTAACACTTACCTCATTGAAATTCTGCCCTCTCCTCTCCTCAGGTGAAGAATCCCGGCTCTCCAGAGGCTGCTCGTGTCCTCGCCCTGTTGTGTCTGGGGGAGGTGGGGAGGAAGGGCAGTCTGGGAGGAAGTAAGGAGGTGCAGGGAGTCATCTTGGAGGCTTTCTCTTCCACCAGTGAAGAGGTAGGACACACTATCCACATCTGAATATTTAAATTTTTCATTCACAATGAATAAATTTATCTTTTAGTTAAAAGAAGAGCTTCTCCAAATCCGATTGTTTATTTTCCACAAAGGAAAACTGATTGTTTCCCCCACATCACAGTTACATTTCCTTGATATTGAAACCTAATTAGTCAAAAAGTCCGTTTTGTTTTTTACCCTTTTACTGCTTTGATATCAGTGCCAGTTGTTTGTTTTACTACTTATTAGGTAAGTGCTTCTTCAGTGTCTGATAGTTGTTTCACAACGGCCAGAAACAGGAGGTGTGAAAACAGAGCTTAAAGAAGATTTAGAGATCTGACAATCAGTAAAAAAGATCCTTCAGAATGAGATGTTGCTTTAGCTCTGTGGAGCAAACTGTGTGGAGAGTAGAGTGGGTTAGTTCAGTCGATGAATTAATGCGACAAAGGTTAAATAAGCTCAGACAGCCGACTGTGTGGACATCTTGTTTGTGATTTCAGGTGAAGACGGCAGCCTCCTGCGCTTTAGGCAGCATGGCCGTCGGCTGCCTGAGCGATTACCTGCCCTTCCTCCTGAAGGAGATCTCAGCCCAGCCACGGAGACAGTACCTGCTCCTTCACTCCCTCAAAGAAGTCATCAGGTGTGTGTTCTGTTGAATGTTTGGCTAAATGTGTGTGTGTGCATTTAATTCACCATAATCTGTTGTTGTTCTCTGAAGCAGGTGATCATTGAAAAGCATCATTTATGAGTTCACTGCAGTTTAAGTGTGAATTTTGCAGTAACAGTTTAATATTTAAGCTGATAAAAATGATAGATTTTGCCAAAAAACTTTGCAAAGCTTTGCAACAAAATTTGCATGACATATGTTGAATAAAATAAGTTTAAAGTTTTCTTAAAGTTTCCTTCCTCCCCTCTCTCTTTGTTCAGTGTCTGTCCAGCCTCCAGTCTCTCGCCCCATGTAGAGTCTGTGTGGGCCTTGCTGTTTCAGAACTGCGAGTGTCAGGAGGAGGGCACCAGGAACCTGGTGGCTGAATGTTTGGGAAAACTCACTTTAGTCAATCCGGCAGCACTTCTGCCTCGACTTAAACAACAACTTAAAACTGGTAGGATGATATTTAAGAACTGTTTTATATTTTTGTTTTTTATGTCAGATGCAACAAATAATGCAGAATTAACATCTTCATGGTCAATCTCTGTTTCTGTACATGGTCTTGACATTTTGTATTAATATGGCTTCAATATGAATGAGAAAAAAATATATACAAAAATCTTTATTTTTGTTACATTGTCTCCACAGGTTCTCCTTTAGCTCGCAGCACCGTGGTAACAGCCATCAAGTTCACTATTGTTGACCACCCGGCACCTATAGATTCACTGCTGAAAGACTGCATAGGTAAATGTTTGCATCCCATGTTACATCATTACTCTTCATCTTTTTACAGTAAAGTGGGAACATTTTTCTAAGATTCAGTTTCATGGTGAAACGTTAATGGCTCACATATGCAGATTTGCAGAGGTAGCCGAGCAATTCTGGTGTTTCCCTTTGGAAAAGGCTGCGTGAAAGCAAGTTCTAAACCTAAAACTTTAATTGCTGACCTGGTCCAACGGGTAGACTGGAACACTTGTAGATGGTGATGGTGCGATGAAGCTCCATGAATGTGTCGAATCTTTCCGAACAATTGCTCATTTTGAAGTAATGACATCTACTGTTCATTCGATGTACAGCAGCCCAGCTGTGATAATACATGTGGGGTGCATACCAGCGGATATCAGGTTCTGTATTTTATTTTTGCTATACACACAGACACCTCTAACCAACCATCCTCTCTGAGATTGATTTGAGAAGATGTGTGTCATTATTAGGAGATATCATGTCTAAATGCTCCCTAACTGCGGATATTTTTCACCTTGTTGGCTCCATAATGTTCTTATAATCTCCTTGCAAGCTTGTGATGATCCTCAGAGTCACGCCAGATCCAGTTCACACAGAAAATTAAAATTCCTGCATCTTTTCAACAGCTCGAGGCACATCACGAAGCAGTGATCTCATGTCAGAGAAACAAGCCTCATTTTGTCAATGCTGTCAGATGTAACATCACTCATTGTAGATGTATGCTCTCCCTTTCAATTCCTGAAGAATCACACTGCATTGAAATACAGGCTTGTACCGGTAGTATCATTACACATAGTATAACATGTCTCATAATCAGATTGACTCGCCTTTCAAGCAGAATCAGAATACTTTATTAATCCCTGAGGAAATTATGTGGTTACAGTGTCCCCAAGACAATAAGAACAGCATAGAATAAGTTGTTCCTCAGCCTGCTGTCCCAGCATGCAACGGCATAGAGGATGGCGCTGGCCACTCTGGTAGAGTGTAGTGGTGTTTTTAACCCAGTCCAGCTTATTATCAACGTTTATTCTGAGGTATTTATAGTCCTCCACTTTGTCCTCCTGGATTGAAACAGGTTTCCTGATCCCCATAAAGTCCACAATCAATTCTTTGGTTTTTGTCACGTTGAGCTGCAGAGGATTCTGCACAATTGAGCAGGTAGATGAATAGGGTCCTCTGCTCCGACGCAGGGCTGGTAAGCGAAATGAAGGGGATCCTGATGAGGCCTGACTGTAGCTCATAGCAGGTCAAGGATGAGACTTTCCAAGGGTCTGTAGTCCTGGGGGCCACTGGGACAGATGTCTTCCACAGCACCAGGACTGTCTGCAAACTCAAACTCATCAGGAACAGTTTATACACAGGCCTTGAGAACACGAGGACTCACCCTGTCTGGTCCAGCAGACTTGCCTGAGTGGAGTCTTCTCATTTGTCTCAAACCTGTGTGGCCATTATAGGAACTGCAGTTTTCCCCCTTCTTTGTTGGTAGCATTTTTCAGCCCCACAGATTGATGCTTGGATGTGTTGACAGATAAGTGATACACTGACTACAGATAAGTTCCTCATATGATCCCACTTAAAAACCAAAACAAATGTTCATTTAATCTTAAATATAAACTGAAGTCTAATGCTGACTCAAATATAAAAACCCAGATGAGGCTCTGAAAAATAAAAAGCTGTGATGTCATCTCTGTGTGACAGGTGACTTCCTGAAGACCCTGCAGGATGAGGACATCAATGTGCGACGTATCGCCTTGGTAATGTTTAACTCAGCAGCTCATAACAAACCGTCTCTGATCCGCGGTCTCCTGGGAAGAGTGCTGCCTCACCTCTACAAGGAGACCCAGATCAGGAAGGACCTCATCAGAGAAGTGAGTTAGCTGATTTAGAAGCAGCAGGCGTTTCTGTTCATGCTCTGTGCAGACGTTTTACTGTTTGTGTGCTGCAGGTGGAGATGGGTCCGTTCAAGCACACTGTTGATGATGGGTTGGATGTGCGTAAAGCTGCATTTGAGTGTATGTACAGTCTTCTGGACAGCTGCCTGGAGGGGCTGGACATCCTGCAGTTCCTGGATCATGTAGAGGAAGGACTCAAAGACCACTATGATATCAGAGTGGGTGGAAAAATAGTTAAAGTAAAAATGATCCACCTCTTTACCTTCTGTCCTGTGGAATGATTTCTGGGGTGTTCAGTAGCACCAGCAATCAGAAAATAATGATTTATTTTTGATCATTTTCTCCTTGTTTTTAATATCACTGTGCAGATGTTGACCTTCCTGATGCTGGCCAGACTGGTCTCTCTGTGTCCTGCTGCTGTTCTCCAGAGACTGGACAGGCTGGTGGAACCACTTAAAGCGACCGTCACCACCAAAGTACTCAAACAGACACACAGTCTTAGAAATCAACACTTCATTAAAACATTATGATTCAGAAAATAAAAAAAAACTGCATGGATTGGAGTTGATGGTCTCTTAAACACAACTTACCAGAAATTATTTATAAAAACCGCATCCTTACTCTCTATGAACCTTTTTTTATAGTTTAAAGGTAAAATACACAGAGATCTTTACAAACCTGGAGTTGTAACCTTGAGTTTCCCTCTGCCTTGAAATGAAGTCTCCGTCTCCTTCCTCCACCTGCAGGTGAAGGCCGGTTCTGTGAAGCAGGAGTTTGAAAAGCAGGAGGAGCTGCGGCGCTCGGCCATGCGTGCTGTCGCCGCCCTGCTGGCTGTACCTGAGGTGGAAAGAAGCCCCAGCATGGCCGAATTTGCCAATCAAATCAAAACCAGCACTGACATGGCGTCTATCTACCAGAGCATCAAGGGAGGGGAGGGTGGGGGTATAGGAGCCACAGAGAGCATGGATATGAGCTAGAAACATGCTGGAGATGTTCATGAGAATGTTTTTATCGATGAGCTTTAGGCACAGCACATTAAACTGATCTGTGTTTGTACAGTGTCAGGTTTCATTTTCAGTTATTTTGTTCTTCATATTTTGTTCCTTCCAGCAGGAGTTCGGTTTAAATTAGTTCACATGAATTAAAGTTGTAGCAGCAGCCTCCTGGGTCTTTCAGATTTTCTCATGGATTTGTTCAGGATCTAAAAAAACATACATTTGGTTTTATGCTATATGAAAATGGGACATCACAACACCACAGCAGACATCTGTGTTTCACTCACGAAGGAAATTTGTTCACTGAGTGTGACGTGCTTTTCAGTCAGCTGTCTGTGTGAAGTGCAGACTTTTCCCTAGTTTTGTAAGATTTATAAATAAATTGGTATATTAAAGTAAAACTGAGCATGATTACATCCTTTACAGGTTATTCGAGCTGGTTCTTTTAGATGTTTATAAACAAAATTTGTATTTTTCACATAAATAAACAACTGTGACAAATCAAATTTGTATTATGTTTTTATTATATTTATATTATGTTTGTATTTAGAGTTCTGGGGTAACACGTAGCACAAACAACAGAGCGTATAAGGACGTCATACAACTAATGCATTGTTTGCATTTTGCATTGTTATAACATTGTCTGGATTAATGTAATATCAATGGAAAAGTGTAGAAATATATAGAATCTTTTTTTTTGTATTTTTTACGTTATAGGACAATAAAATTGTGAAAAAAACATGAAGGATTTGTTTTCAATGGAGCTGAGGACTGAATGGTTCAACAGAGTAATGTGAGCCTCAGCTTTTAAACATGACAGGAAATAACCAGCAACATTCATGATCTATACTTCAGTGACACATTATTAGAAAAGAACTAGTAATTAATTGTCCTATAAGGCAGCGGTCCTCAACCACCAGGCCACGGACCCGTCTGTGAGTCATTTGCAACCAGGCCGCGAGAGTTGAGCCTTGGGTGTGAAATTTATGGTTTTCTAAATTTCTTTTTTTTTTGCAACTGCACTGTAAGAAATGTATGTAAAAATTACCCTAGAAAACTGTAAAATGGCAACGGTAAATTACCATTAAATCAAAAAGAGTAAATGATGATGATTGACAAACGGTGATTTGCTTTTATTTTTACACTACTTGAAAATATATTAATTTACAGTAATATGGCACACTGTCTTAGAAAACAACAGGAAAAATCTGTAACATTATCTACAATTAATCACCCTACAATTTACATAATAACTCTGTATGAATGACAATCTTTGCTGCTTTTTTCATTTGAATTTACAAGTTACAACTGTATGTTAATTACTCGAAACATACCGTGCTTTTAATTTTTACCAAAATAGGATACCGTTTTGTGTTCTACATTTACAGTTCATCTTTCACCGTGAAATTCTGGCAACCACAGCTGCCAGTAATTCTCTGTAAATTCCGGTCTGTGGCGCAAAAAAGCTTGTGTACTTTGAGACTTGTAGAAGTCTGTCCAGGCTGTACGCTACGACTGCTAGAATTTCACTCAGAAAAGTGAAGTGTTAGCCACTTTGAGCTCTCCACAAACTGAAGTCAATCTGATGTAATCCCACCTCAGATGGTTAAATGAGGCCCTAAAAAACCCAAAACACACACACAAATAAAAGCTCCAATGTAATGAAAAAAAGAGGAGTTAATTTATTAATAAAAATCCATTTTGTACATTATGAAAGGACGCACAAATGAATTGCTCCATGATGTGTGAAATAATGTCACACAGAAAAACAATATTTAAGAAGAAACTAAAGCCAGTGACTCACAGACTAAAATAAATGTGTGTTCACATTTTATAATATTCATTTTTTAAAACAGCAAGTGTTGCTGACAAAAGCCTATATTTACTACATGTTTTAGATCTGTTGGCTTTTCACTTCTTATTAAGGTGTAAAGTGTGTTGCTCTGAAGTAAATTACAGGTTTTAAATAAAACTTGTCAATTAAATGTAAAAACTGTTTAGCAAGTTTTCGAGACAACAGAAGGACCACCTGTGCTGCAGGCCTCGCTAACTATCCACAGAAATACTTGTCAAAGATATTTCTAATTTAAATGTTATTAATCTTCAGCAGTTAAATGTTGGATCTAAGATGTTCGTCTGCCTCTTTGAACAGTACTAGTAGCAGCGACATCTTTCTCTCAGATGAAAGTTGTGTTAACTGGCATCTCTCTGCTTTTTAACTAATGAAATGATTTATGTAAATGCTAGTTTCATATAATCAGGGCCAGAGCAATACATAAACACATACTGAACATGCTTAAAGGCAACGTACAAGTAAAAAGGGAATAGAAAAAAATGTGTTAAAGGTAACATTAAGCTGTGGAGACCATGACCATGGTCTCCATCTTCTGCCATAAAGTTGAGAGGTTTAACACAGGAGTCTATTTGGAGAAAACCTGAATTAGTCATTAGAGGAGCTGCAGCTTTTGGTACTTGTGTTGGCTTAACTTTTCAGCCTTGGATGGTGAATTTTCACTGAGTGTGGTACTGTGCTGTGCTTTTTTGTGTAGATATTATGTAGTACAATTTTATGCTACACACTAGCTCATTTATTTTCCTTTGTGCTCCATTCCTCTTCAGACACATTAAAAAAAGAAAGGTTTTATCATTGTATTTTAATGATTTTGGCCACAAATCCTCATTTCTATTTAGCATGAACCATGCAATAATTTCTGCATTTTATGTTTTTGATTTTGTGATTGTATGTAAAATAAAATGAGAAAGATCTTATTATAAATGATTTTCCGAAATTGAAAAAATGTCAGAGATATCTGAAGACAAACCATGTGATGACTATAAGCAGCAACATCAGCACATGCAGACAGTGAACCACAACTGAAATCACAGACCCCGGGTCTGTGGACAAAACCAGAAATAGAAATCAATCCATATTTAATCAATCTATCATCAATACTCTGCTTTGAAGGAGATGCATTTTGCTCCATATTTTAAAAATTATGCAGATATATTCTAGTAGAGCATGTTTTACAGATCAAATTCAAATACCCTCAGCTTGGGTAGAGGCCCCGGCCTTCTGAGACCCTGAATACGTAGTTTTAGAAACTGAATGGATGAATGTAATCAGTCTGTTTACAGTGCTGCTTATGGAGACTTGATTTAGTTTATGCTCTATCTGAAAGAAACTATTTAGCTCCTCCCCCTTTAAGACAGCTTTCCTTTTAAGGAAGTCTTGAACTGTTAGTGGGTGGGGCTTCTGTGCATCAGAGGCGAGACAGATCATGTTTTTCAGATTTCTGTTCCCTTTTGGACTAACTGGGTAAACAAAAGCATGCCTTCTACACTTCCACTCACACTTTACTACATTAGGAATGAAAACTCTGTGACATGCTGCTCCAATATTAGAAAATAAACCCTCCTAAAACAGTTTGTAGAACAGTCTGAGACCTGAACCTTCTCATTATTTAAAACGCTGGCAGTGTTTATTATGAACATGCACCAGTTTAAAAGTAGATTCATACTATTGTTTAAACTTTGGTCATATATCTAATGCAATATTAGTCTTTAGGCCTCAAAAACAACCAACAGTTGACTCTGTGCCAGCTGATGAGGTTGTGCAGTGAACTGTTGATTTGGTTGGTTACTCCAAAACTAAACGACCAGAATGGTATTCAAGAGCATACATGTTTACATGTATGTGAAAAAAGTCACAAAAACATATAACAGATCCACTTTAGCTGGTAAACCTGATGAAATGTTTGTAATAGAGATTTCTGAGAGCTGAAGACCGGGGCTGTGTTCCAGAAAGCAGCTTCAACAAATTGTAAGTGTAAATTTAAACTTGAGGAAGTCAAAAGATGGTAACTCTGAGTTTCAGTTTTTAGTTCCAGAAAGGATGATCCGAATTCTTTCAGCGAGCTCTGACTGATTACACTAAGCGAAAGGTTTTCATTATATTGGAACTGTTTATTGTTCTTTTTAGCTACTAAAGAATAGTTAAACACCACATGTACTGCTACTATCACTACTACTACTCCTTCTTAACAACATCCACACATTTCTTACCAGGTTCCAATAACATGTTCTTAATGACAGGACATAAGTTTGATCTTTGATAAAATACATTTGTAGTACCCACGACCTGCCTGTTCAAGATGTTTAATGACCACCTTGAGATTTTTATTTTTTTTTCATGTTACAGAGAAAATCAGCCTGTATTTTCTGACACATCCTTCTGTGAGCTTGCTAAGGTTGTTCTGCTGGGAATAAATGTATCAATATAATCATATTTTTTTTATTTGTTTTTGGTTATCTGCAGCTGAATTGAACCCATGATGCTGCATATGCAGCCACTTCAAAGAAGGCCTCATAACCTGCAGAGCAAAGAGAAATGTGATGTACAGTTATTGAATTTGTGTGTCTGAGAACTTCAATTGGTTGTAGACGTCCTTCTTATACAGATAGGACTTGTAGAGTTCAGACACTGAAATATAGTAAACATATATATGCATATACAGGATCTTTAGTGATCCTGTCATCAGAGAGACGACGAGTCGCAGGAACTTCATCGTGTTGGTTTTGGAAGTCTGCAGTTAGTTTCCTTCGGTCACTTTGTCTCTTCAGTCTGTCGCTCGCCAGTGTTGTTTCGTAAATTTCTCTCAATTGTTCTTAATTTTCTTTTGAACGCAACTCTTTTCTCATCATACTTTGCATCCTCTCATTGTATACATGATGTGGTGTATGAGAGAAAGAAAATAACAGGAAGTCTATGACACACTGGTTATGCAATCTTTTTTCACAACATCCCACTGTGTTGCAGTTTCTTCTGAAAACACTCTGTGCCTGGTTCTTTGCTTTGAGGTTAGATGAACAGAAGGTTAAAGTAGAATGTGGTCTAACTCTGGAAGAAGGCAGTGTTGGAGAGGTAGCTGCAACAACGATGACTTCATTTCGAACTAAAAGATGAACTGCAAATACCTTAAATTATTCCATAATTACAGACACAAGCATGTGATAGAAAGAAAAATCAAAATTCAAGAGGACAGATACAGAATTTTAAAACAAATGCATTCACTTGTTTAGAACATTTATTCTGAATGCAGCGAGAGATGGTAACAAAAGGCTGCATATGCTGTACATTTTAGAGCAGTCACACACACACACACACACACACACACACACGCACACTTTTTTATAAATCCACATGCAGCCAGTTGTGTATAAGTTGGCATAAGTGATTACTTATACCTAGAGCTGGGTGGTTAGCTTGCTACCAAGATGCTGATGATGAACAACAAGCTTAAAATAAAATGTTTTGTTGAAAAAACGCAAAAGCTGACAGTTTGTCTTCGAGGAGCTTCAGCAGAACACAAAACGCCTGCTGTGGGCCGTGCTAATTATCATCAGAAATACTGTTATAGTATATTAAATATTTCAGTTGTATTAATCTTCCTTGAGTATCATTCTCAATGTGACATTAGCAAACAAAACATCTTTATTTCTTCTGTAAAGTTGAGTGTTTTAACACAGACGTCTTTGGTGACCAATCTCTATCTAGACAACGTCAGGTGGTCATTAGAGGAACTGCAGTTTTTGGTTCTTCATCACTGGCTTGAATTTATGCAGCGTAGAGCAAATGTGATTTGAATGTTGCATGACATAGATGAATATGAGTAGTCATGCATTCAGATTTTATAAATGCACAGCGACATACTAACATAACACATAACAACAAAACAGATTTTTCTTCATGATCCATTGCTCCTTTTCCCCCAGTCAGTAAGAGTAAATAAAGATGTCAACTCAATAACAGTTTAATAACAGCTTAGCTGACTTGTTGTAGCACGATTTGTTTGAAGTGACTTGAAACAGTAACAACACCATCACATACAAACAGGGAGCCACAGCAGGAATGACCCTGTCGTGAATCTGTGGTTCAAAAGCAAAAAACCAAATGACATTCATCTTAAAAAATCTATTATGTAAAGCAGAGGTGTCAAAAAGAAATATGAAGAAGCATACGCTCACTTAATCCCACCCTGTCCAACTAAAATCTATCTATCTATCTATCTATCTATCTATCTATCTATCTATCTATTAGGGGTGCAACAATACTCGTATCGATATTGAACCGTTCGATACAGTGCTTTTGGTTCGGTACGCATATGTATCGAACAATGCAATTTTTTAAATTTATTTTATCAACTTTTCTTCTGACAATGCTGTCTGTGTTGAGCGCTCAGTGGATCTGCATTCGACTACTTCGCCTAGGCTGCACTGTCAAGTGCAGATCCACTGAGCGCAGCGCAAACTAGCAAGACAGACCATCATCTCACGACCCAACCAGAAACCGTCGATTACTGCGGAAGTGCGTGCACTTCTGAGGACCCGAGACTCTGCCTTCAAAGCGGGAGATAAGGTGGCGCTTAGAAGAGCTAGGGCCGAACTTTCTCGGGCCATCAGAGAGGCGAAGCGTGTATACGTCCAGAGAATCCACAACCACTTCAAGGACAGCGGCGACACACGGTGCATGTGGCAGGGCTTACAAGTCATCACTAACTACAGGATGACATCACCTGCCTGTGACGGTGACGGCTCCCTCCCAGATGCGCTGAACAGCTTCTACGCTCGGTTCGACAGGCAGAACGACGTGGCGGCGAGGAAGTCCACCTCTCCTCCGAACGACCAGGTAAAGCTGCTGGACCAGACAACATCCCAGGCAGAGTGCTCAGAGAATGTGCTGAACAGCTGGCAGATGTTCTCACCGACATCTTCAACATCTCTCTGAGCAGTGCTGTCGTTCCCACGTGCTTCAAGGCCACCACCATCGTCCCCGTGCCCAAGAAGTCTTCTGTGTCCTGTCTCAACGACTACCGTCCTGTTGCACTTACACCCACCATCATGAAGTGCTTCGAGCGGCTCGTCATGAGACACATCAAGACCCTGCTGCCCCCCTCACTGGACCCACTGCAATTTGCGTACCGCCATAACCACTCAATGGACGACGCCATCTCTACTGCACTCCATCTTGCCCTCACACACTTGGAAAAGAAGGATACACATGTTTGAATGCTGTACATAGATTTCAGCTCAGCATTCAACACGATCATCCCCCAACAACTGATCGGAAAGCTGAGCCTGTTGGGCCTGAACACCTCCCTCTGCAACTGGATCCTGGACTTTCTGACCGGAAGGCCTCAGTCAGTACGGATCGGGAACTGCACCTCCAGCACCACCACACTGAGCACTGGGGCCCCACAAGGCTGTGTGCTCAGTCCTCTGCTGTTCACACTGCTGACTCATGACTGTGTAGCAACACACAGTTCGAATTACATCATTAAGTTCGCTGATGACACGGCCGTGGTGGGTCTCATTAGCAAGAACGACGAGTCAGCGTACAGAGAGGAAGTGCAGAGGCTAACGGACTGGTGTAAAGACAACAATCTGTCTCTGAATGTTGACAAGACAAAAGAGATGGTTGTTGACTTTAGGAAGACACGAGGCGACCACTCACCGCTGAGCATCAACGGCTCCTCTGTGAAGATCGTCGACAGCAACAAATTCCTGGGTGTCCACCTGGAGAAGGACCTCAGCTGGTCCCTCAACACCAGCTCCCTGCACAAGAAAGCCCAACAGCGTCTCTTCTTTCTGAGAAGACTGAGAAGGGCCCAGCTTCCACCACCAATCCTGACAACCTTCTATAGAGGAACTATCGAGAGTATCCTGAGTGGCTGTATCAATGTCTGGTTTGGGAACTGTGCCGCAAGACCCTACAGCGGATAGTGGGAACAGTAGAGAAGATCATCGGGGTCTCTCTCCCCTCTATTGAGGACATCTACACTACACGCTGTATTCGCAAAGCCACCAGCATTGTGGCTGATCGGACACACCCCTCTCACACACTCTTCACACTCCTACCATCTGTGTTGGGTCCGTCTAGCACAGGCCCACCGCTGGAACGAGACAATTAAAAAACACAGCAAAAGCATTGAACACCAAGTAGGCAAAGTTCTTCTTGTTACTCATGCATGAGGGAGACCTGCCTGGAGCCAAGTGTCGTTCCACCACTTGACCTCCGTCAGACTCTCAGCCAGGTTCCCCATAGCACTCCTTTTATTGTGGTTACATGAACATGCATAGGGTCATTAACATATAACATCTTACATAGGTATACATGTGAACAAAGAATACTGTGTGTGTGTGTGTGTGTGTGTGTGTGTGTGTGTGTGTGTGTGTGTGTGTGTGTGTGTGTGTGTGTGTGTGTGTGCGTGGGGTCAGAGTGTGACCCCATAAACAACTTCCCTTAACCTGCTGGTCTGGAAAATCCAACAGTTCATCTATATGTAAAAGGCACTTAGACTCAACTACGTTAATCCTACCATAAAACAATAAAACAAGGTACGACCTCTTCCCATGCTCCCAGGATGTAGGTGTGCATTCCAGTGTGGAATACACACCAAGCCTTTGCAGCCTGCTAAAGATCACACATCCTATCACTACACAATTGATTATACACCTCTAAGCATATATGGTTAAATATTTCTAAGCATAAATTACAATCAACAATACAAAACCTAAAAATCTGGAAAAAGGTACCGAAGCATTCGGGCACACACATCCAGACTGTGCAACAGCTTTTTTCCACAAGCCATCCGTCTCCTCAACAAAAAGGGACTGGACTGATAAACACACACACGCGCACACACACACACACACGCGCGCACACACACACACACGCGCGCACACACACACACACACACACACACACACACACACACACACTCATACACAAATACACACACACAACATTATCACTCAGCTTAACTACCTCAAGCATTGAGTCTAGACTGACTAATCAAATAATAATTAAAAAGTCATGAACATTTTTTTGTATCAAAAAAATATCGAACCATGACACCAAAGTATCGAACCGAACCATGAATTTTGTGTATTGTTGCACCCCTACTAACTATCTATCTATCTATCTATCTATCTATCTATAGCAGTCAGTCAAAACCTCTCTCTCCTCGTGGTTATACGCGGTTTTTGCAGCTACATAGTTTTACAGTTTGTTTTACTAACTCTTCATTCTGAACCAAATTTTCAACATCCTAAGACAAGTTGCTGAACCCCTGAGTCATATTTAACGTTATTTAATCATAACATCACATTAACACATTTTCACTAAAACTAATTCTACAAGTTGGATGTATAATGCTGAAATCATCTAGAAATTCCTGACAGAGCTGATCTTATTTTCGTATTTGCTCTAGCTCATTGACTGCTGAGTAGAGATTCTCCTCTGCTGGTCTGGATGCTTGAGTGATGGTTGAGTTATCTGGACATTTTCTGAAATCCACAGTAGAATATTCACAGGCAGACGTGCTGGGATTCACTTCCTCACCACCAGCTTCCCGAGAGTGGCTCTGAAAGTTGATGGTAGAGTAATGTACTGAGGTGACATCTGTGTGCATGCCGGCAGTGACATAAATCGAATCCACTGCATTTCCTGGCGTCTGGAGGCGCTCCTGGATTTCCTCATAGGCAGAGTCCTGCAATTGAATGCGATGAAAAATTAAGTTAAAAAACAACACATAGCATCCGAAAAATTAACAATATACATGCAAATTATACTCAGAATGGCTAATAAGATAAAAAGTCATCAGTTTTATATATATATATATATATATATATATATATATATATATATATATGCTGGATTGTCTCTGGGGCATCTTTACACAGCCTGCACCTGGGGTCTTGCCTGGTGTGATAGACCCCAGCCTCTATGGATCTTGTGCTCAGAGCTTGTTCTTGTGCTGCCATGATTAGTGCCTCTGTGCTGTCTTTCAGTCCAGCTTTGTCCAGCCACTGGTAGGATTTCTGGATATCAGCCACCTCCTCTATCTGCCGGTGGTACATACCGTGCAGGGGCCTGTCCTTCCATGATGGTTCCTCGTCTCCCTCCTCTTTCTTGGGTTTCTGCTGCCTGAGGTATTCACTGAGCACTCGGTCAGTTGGGGCCATCTTCCCAATGTATTCTTGGATGTTCGTTGTCTCATCCTGGACTGTGGTGCTGACACTCACCAGTCCCCGGCCCCCTTCCTTCCGCTTAGCGTACAGCCTCAGGGTGCTGGACTTGGGGTGAAACCCTCCATGCATGGTAAGGAGCTTTCTTGTCTTTATGTCAGTGGCTTCTATCTCCTCCTTTGGCCAGCCTATTACCCCAGCAGGGTACCTGATCACGGGCAGGGCGTAGATGTTGATGGCCCGGATCTTGTTCTTACCATTCAGCTGACTCCTCAGGACTTGCCTGACCCTCTGCAGGTACTTGGTGGTTGCAGCTTTTCTAGCGGCCTCTTCATGGTTCCCATTTGCCTGCGGGATCCCCAGGTACTTGTAACTGTCCTCTATGTCTGCAATGTTGCCTTCTGGTAGTTCAATCCCCTCAGTTCTGACTACCTTCCCTCTCTTTGTTACCATCCGACTACACTTCTCCAGTCTGAACGACATTCCAATGTCATTGCTGTATAGCCTGGTAGTGTGGATCAGTGAATCGATGTCTCGTTCACTCTTGGCATACAGCTTGATGTCATCCATGTACAGGAGGTGGCTGACAACTGCTCCGTTCCGTAGTCGGTATCCGTAGCCAGTCTTGTTAATGATCTCACTGAGGGGGTTCAGGCCTATGCAGAACAGCAGTGGGGACAGAGCATCTCCTTGGTAGATCCCGCACTTGATGGTGACTTGTGCTATGGGCTTGGAGTTGGCCTCTAGTGTTGTACGCCACATCCCCATTGAGTTCCTGATGAAGGCTCTTAGGGTCCCATTGATCTTGTACAATTCTAGGCATTCCAGTATCCAGCTGTGGGGCATTGAGTCATAGGCCTTCTTGTAATCAATCCAGGCAGTGCACAGGTTGGTCAGTCTGGTCTTGCAGTCTCGGCTGATTGTTCTGTCTACCAGTAGCTGGTGTTTTGCGCCTCTGGTATTCTTGCCAATTCCTTTCTGTGTCCCGCTCATGTATTGACCCATGTGCCTGTTCATCTTAGCCGATATGATGCCTGACAGGAGCTTCCATGTAGTACTGAGGCAGGTTATTGGTCGGTAGTTGGAGGGGACCGGTCCCTTCTTGGGGTCCTTGGGGATCAGGACCGTCCGGCCTTCAGTTAGCCATTCCGGGTGTCTCTCGTTAACTAGCAGCTGGTTCATTTGTGCTGCCAGACGCTCGTGGAGTGCAGTTAGCTTCTTCAGCCAGTAGGCGTGAACCATGTCGGGCCCTGGTGCTGTCCAACTCTTCATAATTTTTAATATATATACATATATATATATATAAAAAATTATGTCATTTAGCAAATTCAAACTGTAGTTTAAATATTTTCTGAAATTATTCTCAAAGAAGTTCAGTTGTGATGTGTTGAGTTGCTGTTATTAATTTAATTGTCATTCAGATGTATTAAAGCATTTTTTTCTTTCTTGCAATAATGTGAAAAACATTTGAAGCTTTATAAGAGACGCCTGACTAGAACACTTTTGTAAGCCGACATCTGCGTGTGTGCAGCTCTGTTCAATTATCCATGATTGCTGGGTCAGACTCTGTGCACCAGTTATATTAAAGACATTTTCACACTAACCTCTTTGACGTGCTGCAGCGATGCACTAATTCCTTTGTTTTTTGTACATGAAACTCCTGGCAGAAACAAGTAAGAAAAATTAGGGAACAAGCAAAATCACATGTTGAGTATTTTCTAGTAATTTGGTTTTGTTCAGTGTGATTTAAATAGAAATTTTCAAACTATTATTAACTTGAAATTTTAGCAGTAGACATTACAAATAGAGAAGTACATGGGTGTGTTTATGTGGGTAAAAATAGCCTGTATATAGTTGTGTTTCATGATGTGCAATAATGCATGTTCTCACGTTTGTAAATAAGGAAGAAACCGATCAGAAACACAGCCACGCCAATGATCACAGCAGTGGTAATCCCAAAGATGACTGCAACACAAAACCAGAATAAACATTTCCATCATAAACGTCTCAAACTGTCTTTGTTGAACAATTGAAAGAAAATAGTATAAAAACAATGTGAATGTTTTATACGTGTGACCATCTTGAAACTTCCCCATTTCTTATGAACAGCAGAATTTTCAGGGTGTATCACACATCTCACAACGACTTGCAGCAGAGCCTTTGGTTCATGTTACATATGATAGAATTCATAAATTAAATGTAAAACACGCACATGTATCATAACTTTATGTCCTGAGGAAATAAATGAGTTTTACAGATGTTAAAAGGTAAAACTAAACAACGTGGACATCTTCAGACTTACCATCTGTCTCCAGCTCTACTGTCACACCATGACTCTCAGCAGTTGTGGTGGTTGTTGTAGTTAAAGGGGTAGCGGATGAAGGTGGTGCTGGTTGTACTGAAAGCAAAAAATAAAAAATATCTGTTGAAGTTTGCAAATTAAAAGTGTTTTTTCTTGTGTTTGTTATTTTGATTTCTTCTTGTGTTGTGATCTCTGGTGGGATGGTTTTGTTAATAAATTGACACTCTTGCTTAAATGTCACAGCTTTTTAAAAATTCATCTTGGTAATTTTTTAAAACGTTGTGCTTTGTTGCTGAGAGTAAAAAACAGTTATTATTATTATTTTCCTATCTTAAAGCTCAAACAGCTTCCTGTCATATAAAACTTTTGTATGTTACTATGTTTGTGTAAGTATGCAGTTTAAGGGTTCATACAGTTTATTTCTAGTTATTATGAATAATGTATAATAAAATAGGTAAAAAAAAAACATATGTCTGTCTTGTGCTTAATGACCACGGGTCAGATGACAGCCACAGAATAAAACAGCACGTCTCACCTGTCAGGGACAGTCTGTTGAAGAACTTGTTGCTGCGTTGTTGTTTTGTTTCCGCTCCACACCAGTACGTCCCGCTGTCTGCTGATGTTACTTCTCTCACTGTTATCGTGATGTTTTTCTCTTTTATGTTATCAGTCATGAAAAACCTGTTGTTCATACCAGGCTGGCTGGTGTTTATGAGAGCTTGACATATGGATGGATCTTCTCCCTTACAGATGAACTTTGTTGTTGAGGAGACAGTCTGGTCGTATTTACACCAGTAAGTGAAGTTCTGTCCAACAACTGGGCTTCTTTTGAAATTTTTAATCTCTAAAGAAAGAATTTGCCAGCAGACAGTATTTTAGTTGTGCCATTTCCTAAAATTTAGACCTCGGGGGCTGAACATGTGAATTTACTCACCTTCGACTTTCAATTTTACTTTTGTTAGTGCGACATGATGATTGTTCTCAGTGAACTTTACTCCACACCAGTAGGCACCCTTGTCCTCACTGGACACATTACTGATGGAGACACTGTATGTGTTTGTGTGAAAGGATATTCTGTCTGATAAAATGTTGTTACAGACAGAAGATTTCTCTTTGCAGAAAAACCACAACTCAGGTTTATTTTCAGGATGATCGCATCTGATGGTGGTTTTAGCTGTTTTGTATGCAGTTTGATTGAATTGCTTTGGACAGCCATTTTCTTCTGCAAAGAAAACAACAAAGAAAAACGTAAACAATTCTAACAAAATGGTTGTAGGAAATGAGTAAGTAAGTAAATAAAATGTCTCTAAAAAAATAAATAGTGCATTAATAATAAGTGTAATTTCTTGAATTGGCAGATAAAATTTTTACTATTGGAAGCTTTTTTGTTTGTCTTTTTCATTGTTGATGGTTCTTATAAAAATATTGTTTTATACAGTAAAAACAAACAAACAACAAATAAAAACACTTGAATTTTAAAGCGAGTCTCTTACCAAGTTTAAATTGCAGTTCTTTTTTGTCATCATTCTTTTTGGGGTCCTTGTTCTCATCTTGTTTGAGGATTACTCTGAGAGTCTTTTTTTCAGTTTTTGAGCTACGATCAGCTACATGGACCATTTGACATTTTCCAGGTGTTTTTTGACAGTTGCAGGTGAATTCGGTCCATTCTGATGTGAATCTCTTCGTTTCTGACTCACAATCTAAAGACAAACACTCACATCATGTCAGTCATTGTAAGATAATCACAGGGGTTGATGCAATCATCTTAAAGACATCATCATCATCATCAATCATCTTTTTTTATATAAATGTAACAAAAAAAAATCCAGAATATAAATACTAAACGTTTCTTCTATTTCTGGTCATATGAGTTGCGTGAGTTCTGGGCCGTGCACTGTTACGCGAGTTGATCACACCCAAAGTATCTTTCTTTATTTAGAATTATTGACCCTACATTGGCAATCAAGACAAGCAGTGACACAAAGCTGTTTAACAGCTTAAAGTAACAATTTGGTTACTTTGGTTTGTTACTATAATTTAAAAGAACTGAAAATAGCTTCTAAATTATAGTAATAAACTTAGTGCATTTAAATCCAGAACAGAAAGCTGCTGCGTGAATTAAAATATTTATCAATATCAAAACTCAATCATTACGAAACTGGAGAATCTGATTGATTATACTCGAGTATTTCATCAGTTTCTGCTGCAGTCTTGTGGTGTTTAAAGCTCTGAGAGTAAAGACTAAAGATAAAAACAGAGTCGAAGCAGAAGAGGCTTGGCCTGCAGGCAAATTCCACAGAAGGAGGATCGTATATTAATGGTAATTGTTCGAGGCAATGATGCAAAAGAGATTAAAAATGCATAACATAACAATTTACAACATAGTTATTATTATTGCATCATATGTATTCTGATCTCCTCACCTGATATAAGTAGGAGGATGAGCATTAGCAGTAACTTCATCGTGTTGGTTTGGGTTTGAAGGCTTATTTATCTGCAGTTAGTTTGTCTCTCCGGTCTGTTGGTCAAAATTTAGTCTTCTGACTTTCTGTCTGTACTTCCCCTTTGCACTTTCTAAGCATACACTCCTCCTCTTATACATTACATCTTTTAGCACCAAACAGGAAATAAGTGGTCTGTGAAACAGAACCACTCTTGACATGCAATAGTTTTCCAATAGTTAGACACAATTTGCAAATATTATTGAATCTTTTTGCAAAACTCTAACCACTCTCCCACAGTGAAGCATATTTTCCCCAATGATTTACATGTGGTGAATAATTCTAAAGACAGAAGGCAGAAGTAAGGCAGGGGCACAAAAAGCCCCTCTTCTTTGGAACCAGCTCCCAGTTTGGATTTGCAAGACAGTTTTATGACCCAGGTTATAATTTTGTGCATTTCTTTCACTGCTCCACACCTCAGGGTGGTGGTGTTCATTTGTTCTTCTGTGTTATCAGTAGCGGTTTTTGATACGGGCGACACGGGCGGTTGCCCGGGGCGGCATCGTGGCGGGGGGCGGCATCATGGTCATCGGCAAAATAAAAAATTGCTCGTACTTATGCTGCTCCAACATCAGCCAGCGCATATTGGGAATGGCATAGGCACCGATCGGTTTTCTGTCGCCCATTTGCTGGGAGTAAGGGCGCCCTCCGTTTGTGAGGTGCGCCTGCGGCTTGCTGCACAGAGAGGAGAGGGCGGGGCGGCGGGGGCAGCATCTAATAACCAACTTGCAAAATAAAACAAAAATAAAAACAAACCAACAAACACGAAAACACCAGACATCATGATACAGACTTATAATTTGCACCGATGTTTTCTCGAAATTCTATACACGAAAAGTGAGCGCAAGAGCCCTCGGTGCGCGTGCTCGCTGCTGAAGTCACAGTAAACTTTATTGTCATCTCTGCTACATACAATCCAGTATATAGAGAGGCGAGACGACGAGGCTCCAGTTACAGCAATGCAAGTAAACAAACAATAAATATAAGAAGCGTAAGAAAATAAATATACTCTTTAGGACTCGGGGTAAAGGCATCAATAACAATTTAAAATTTATAATTTACAGTTTGATGATTTAAAGTCTCACACAGGGGAGGGGGGGCGGCTGCTTCCAAATAGAGCAAATTTCATTTATAATGATGTAAATCCAAGCCCATTATGTATTCATGATTTGAATCCTGGGTTGTGTGAACTCCCAGAAATAAACCTTAGACAAAGTGAATCTGTGAACTAAGCTGTAGGTGTCATGGATCGCTGTGTGGCAAGCAGGAGGAGGACCCAAATGCATAACTCACAGACACGGGGATGAACTCGAGAAACACAGCTTTAATGCTGGCACGGCAGAACACAGGAAATACAAAACTAAACTGGGGAAAAGTAAACTAACACTCGCAGGTAGACACAGGAAGATCCACACAACATGAGGGAGAACGCGACGCCGAACAGAGGGAGACGCAGACAGAAATACACAGAGGGTTAACGAGGAAAGTGGGAACACACGGGGAACACAGCTGACACAGATAACCATAACGAGACAGGGCGGGGTGAACATAACACTGACGGGAGACAGGCAGAGTCAAACAGGAAGTACAGAGGTTCAAACAGGAGGAGAGAGAGCACGGGGAAAAACACAGACATAACGGGCTGAGGAAGACATGGAATAAAACACGAGGGCTCACAGTTACACAGGGGCACACAGGAGGTAACCAAATAAGGAACATCTTAACAGAAGAACCTAGGAACCAAGGCATGACTAGGGGATGAAATACAAAACATACAAAAACCGAGAATACCGGGCCCACATGGCCCGGGTCCATGACAGTAGGTCTATTAGGTTATGTTGTGGTGATCCTGGAGTTGGGGGACTTGTGTTCATACTGGAGTGCGAAATTAAAACCAATGGAAGATGGACAAGACAAGTTCAAAGTCATCAGGTGCTCAGTTTAGAAAAAAGAGAAAAGAAGAGGAGAAACGAGCAAAAGATGCAAGCAGATGTGTCAATGGATAATGGCAGCTCATCCTGAAACAATCAGAATCAGAATACTTTAATATTAATCCCTAAATAATGTGCGTTACAGTTGCGCCAAGAAGAAATGGTAAATATAGCAACAGTAACAGACTAAACTCCAAACATTATGATTTTAATATTAATTAGTCCTTGTCAATTGTTGATTTGTCCTGTTCTCATTCTATGATGTATTATGATGGCTGTTTGGTAGCCGTTTGCATACAATGCATACACATATGTACTTCATGTGTGTGTGTGGTTCCGACAACAGTTTTATGTTAATGTACAATCCAGGGAGCCAAACAGGCTAGGACCGCCACTGTGTGTTATGATTGCTTAAGCTCCAGCTGGCTGCTGACCATTTGTTAGAAACCGAAGAAGTTCATGAAGTCATTACTAGTTAACGTTAAAGGGATGGTTGGCTCAAAAGAGCTCTGACTTTTTGTCAGCCTGGCTACAGAGCTGAAGAGAAACCTGGGGTGGTTCTTATTTTCTTCAATCAGTGATGAATAGTAAGATGTTCTGGCTTTGCGGAGGGCTTTCTTATAAAGCAGCAAACTATTTCTCCAGGCTAAATGATGATCCTCTAAATTTGTGACACGCCATTTCCTCTCCAGATTACGAGTCATCTGCTTTAGGGTACGTGTTTCAGAATTATACCACAGAGTCATGTACTTCTGATTAGAGACCTTAGTTTTCACAGGAGCTACAGTATCCAGAGTCGTACGTAGTGAGGAGGTAAAATTATTAACAAGATAATCGACCTCTGTTGGAGTAGCGTTCAGATAGCTGCTCTGCTCTGTGTTGGTACAGGGCATTGAAGATGATAACAGTGGGTGGATTATATTCTTAAACTTACTTACAGCGCTTTCAGAAAGACATCTACTGTGATAAAGTCTACTCTCCACCGCTGTGTAATCAATTATTGTAAATGTAAATGTTATCAGGAAATGATCAGACAGGAGAGGGTTTTCAGGAAACACTGTTAAATGTTCAGTTTCTATGCCATATATTAAAACAAGGTCTAGAGTGTGATTAAAGTGGTGGGTGGGTTCTTTTACATTTTGAGAGAAGCCAGTTGAGTCTAATAACAGATTAAAGGCCATGTTGAGGCTGTCATTTTTAGCATCTACATGGATGTTGAAATCACCCACAATAATTATTTTATCTGAGCTCAGAACTAAATTAGATATAAAGTCTGAGAAATCAGACAGAAACTCTGTGTAAGGCCCAGGTGGACGATAGATGATAACAAGTAAGACTGGTTTCTGAGGCTAAGCTTTCAGGCTTTCAAGTGAATTAAAAGTCTGTCTTGGTCTTTCATTAATTAATAGGCTGGTGTGAAAAATTGCTGCCACACCGCCCCCTCGGCCTGTGCTTCGAGGTTTCTGGTAGTTAGAATGACTCGGGGGTGTTGATTCATTTAAACTAACATAATCATCCTGCTGCAACCAGGTTTCTGTAAGGCAGAGTAAATCGATTTGTTGATCAATTATTAAGTCATGTACTAACAGAGACTTGGAGGAGAGAGACCTAATATTTAATAATCCACATTTAACTGTTTTTTTATTCTTTGGTTCAGATGTGGATACTGTATTGTTCTTTCTTTGTAATTATTTATGTTTAAGTTGTTTGTTGCTGGTTTTTAGTTTGTTTTTTGTCTTTTTGGAAGCTGACACAGTATCTATGGAGATGGGTTTTTGGGTGGGTAGCAGGAGGAGAGATGCTGCAGAGAGGCGTGTAAGACTGCAACTCTGCTTCCTGGTCCCAACTCTGGATAGTCATATTTTGGGGGGTTTAATAAATTTGTCCATATTTCTAGAAATGAGAGCTGCTCCATCCAAAGTGGGATGGATGCGGTCTCTCCTAACCAGTGTTGGTCAAGTTACTTGAAAAAAGTAATCAGTAACTAATTACTGATTACTCCCCCCAAAAAGTAATCCCGTTACTTTACTGATTACTTATTTTCAAAAGTAATTAATTACTTAGTTACTTA
This sequence comes from Copadichromis virginalis, assembly GCF_057382275.1. NCBI lineage: Eukaryota > Metazoa > Chordata > Actinopteri > Cichliformes > Cichlidae > Copadichromis > Copadichromis virginalis. Next base: position 38,892,024 of record NC_140622.1, read on the forward strand.
GTTACTTAGTTACTTTTTAAAAACACGATTTACAACCTGAAGAGGTGATAAAGTGATAGATCTTTCAGCCCAATTCTACTTTTTCTACATAATCCATCATACAAAATGTAATCAAATGGAAAAGTCTCTTTTTTTAACTTGTTTTATCAGTTTTAATCTTTTAACTTTATGCATCAAGCAAAACATTTAATTATATGCAACATTCTCTGACTTGAATAAATTAGTTTAACATTTAAACCTATTTTCTACACATTCCAGCACATAAAATAAAATATTTTTTGTGTTTTCACTCACTCTTTCAAACAGATGCAAGTAAAACACAGCAGAAAATAAATAAAGTCAAAGACTCAGCGGTCCTTTTGCTCTATTTTCACCTGTAAAGCAGGAGCAGGGTAGGCGGAGGGTTACCCTGGTGTAGGTGTGCTGCGGTCAGTTGAAGAATCCGCGCGAGTGTCTCTGTGAGTTTCCCATCACGTCGTAGCTACTCGGTGCTTGCTCGGAAGTTTAGGGGTTTTTTTTCGCTGTAAAAAGAAGTTTTCTTCCCACGCACGATGGACGCTAATGTTTTTGTCACTTTTTATGGAATCAAACTCAAAGTAAGGTCAGTACTTCCACACTTTAAACGCTGCACGCTCATACTCTCTCCCGCACTCGATATATTATCCATTGTTGATCTGCACACAGCTGCTGTCACCAACGTCGCACTTGCTTACGTCACTGTCATGAGACATTCTCGCAAAAAAAATCACGGTTTTAGTAACGCAGTAACGCAGCGTTCCTACGGGAAAGTAACGGTAATCTAATTACCGATTTTGCAATAGTAATCCCTTACTTTACTCGTTACTTGAAAAAGGTAATCAGATTACAGTAACGCGTTACAAGTAACGCGTTACTGCCCATCTCTGCTCCTAACAAGACCAGGTTCCCTCCAGAAGGTTTGCCAATTATCTATGAAGCCCACATCGTTTCTGGGACACCACTCAGACAGCCAGCAATTTAAGAAGAATATCCGTCTAACATGTCACTCCTGGTCTGATTGGGGAGGGGACCAGAGAAAACTACAGAGTCCAACATTGTTTTGGCAAAGTTGCACACCGATTCAATATTGATTTTAGTGACCTCCGATTGGCGTAACCGGGTATCATTACTGCCGACGTGAATTATGATTTTACTGAATTTACGTTTACCCTTAGCCAGCAGTTTTAAATTTCCTTCAATGTCGCCTGCTCTGGCCCCTGGAAGACAATTGACTATGGTTGCTGGTGTCTCTAGCTTCACATGTCTGAGAACAGAATCACCAATTACCAGAGTTTGACCCCCGGCGGGTGTGTCGCCGAGTGGGGAAAAACGGTTAGACACATGAACGGGTTGGTGGTGTACCTGGGGCTTCTGTTTAGGACTATGCTTCCTCCTCACCGTCACCCACCCTCTTTCCCCAGCTGCTTGGCGTCTGCCGGGGAACAGCTAGCGGGGCCTATGCTATCTTCGGCTGCACCAGCTACAGGGGCCTGGCTAGCTATGGGTGAATGAAGAGTGCGAAGCCGAGTCTCCAATTCAGTAATCCTGGCCTCCAGAGCTGCAAATATGCTACATTTGTTACAGATATCATTATTGCTAAAGGAGGCCGAGGAGTAACTAAACATCTGACACAATGAGCAGGAAAGTGCAGAAAGGACAGGTGAAGTAGCCATGGTGCTAACGAGTTGGCTACGAGCTAGGCTAAGCTAGCGAAACAGTACAGAGAAAGTGAGTGAATACTTTGGCTATAAATTAGGTAGTGAGTACACAGAAAGTGTGCTTCGGATGAAGCACGTGAAGATTATACTATGAAAAAGAATGTATTTAAAAGTTGTTAATTAAATTGCTAAGCAAATAAGCTACTCAGAAACACCACTGTGTTTGAGCAGGAACAGGAAGTGATACTCTACCGCAGAGCGAGCAAACACCAAGTGACAGCGCCACCAAGAGTTATTAATCTCTGTTTCTCTTCCACAGCATGTCTTTATCCTGTTTTCCTTCTCTCACCCCAACTGGTCATAGCAGATGGCCCCGCCCCTCCCTGAGCCTGGTTCTGCTGGAGGTTTCTTCCTGTTAACTCATTCACTGCCATTGACGTCTATAGACGTCAATTGAAAAACTTACGTTGACTGCCATTGACGTCTATAGACGTCAATTAAGTTTTTCAATGGGAGGGGCCAGAATACAACCTCGGGCAGCTTGTCAGTGAATTTTATTTTTTCATATATTTGTAAATAAATTGTTTTGATAAAACATAACCTTTCTCAGTGTTATTTCTGTTTTATAGAAGTGAAAAACTATTTTATATGTTAGAGGTGTCACAAAGCAAGAAATATTAGTGTCAAAGGCACTTTTCTGCTTGAAATGTATTTTTCACAAAAAGCTCGTTTTCTCCCTTTTTTTGGTCAAAACAGGCATTTTTGGTGGAACCCACCTCTCTTCTACAGCTGATTACTAAAGAATGGAAAATGGTAGAAACAAGCTTTTTTTTTTGGATGAAAGAAGAGAGTCTGTTCTTCATTTTGGTAGGTTCAGCGTTTATATGATCATAACACACAGTTTTCTGTGACTCTTCAAAAATGAGTAAAAATGCTCAAAAAGCCTGGCAGTGGGGAGTTGCCTGATTTGAAAATGGCTGGCAGTGAATGAGTTAAAAGGGAGTTTTTCCTTCCCACTGTCGCCAAAGTGCTTGCTCATAGGGGGTCACATGATTGTTGGGTTTTTCTCTGTATCTATAATTGTACAATAATAGAAGGACTATTGTACAATACAATATTGTATCTACTGTGCAATATAAAGTGCTTTGAGGTGACTGCTGCTGTGATTTGTGTTCCTGGTAGACTAATGCTTAAAATAAAACTTCCTTCACTGTCCCCACTTCCTAAACACAATACAAACAAACTTTGTAACTTAAGAGGTAATGTATTATTATTTGCCTTGAACATAATTAATAATGTCTGTAATTTCACCAAATCTTCTAATTTCAGCAATTTCAATTTTATAAACAGTTCATTTGTATGATCTCTGTATTTAACATTATGAACCATTCGTACCGCTTTCTTCTGAAACAAGTATAAAGGTTTTATATTACTTATATATGTATTCCCCCACACTTCAACACAATAATTGAGATTGGGGGAAATTAGTGAGAAATATAAAATACGCATTGCCTTATAATCTAGTATCTCTGACATTACTCGAAATATAAATATTTTTAACCATCTTTTTTCTAACATGTTCAATATGACATTTCCATCTTAATTCATCATCCAATATTACCACCCCCCAAAATGAAGTTCAGTAACTCTGGTGACAGCATAATTACTGAATGGGTTTCAGCTGCCCTGCACAGATCTTAAATGCTGATCAGTGGTAACGGCAGGAAGCTACGAGTTTTTCTAATTACTGTGGAACATGGCAACAGCAGTGGTGACAATACACAGACACGTGAACTACATGATGTATTCCTGTTTTTTCTTTTTAAAGCAACTTCACATTTAGGCTACATAAGAAAGTAGGATGTGACATTAAACCCAGCACAATACACAGAAGCAAAGAAAAAGGAAAACACAACATGAAATGTAAATATGAACAATGGCTTTCATGACCATTTAAAACATGCATTATTATAAAATATTTTTTGTAGCAAATCTCGGCCTCTGTGACACAAACGTACACTTAGATGATGATTGTATATGAATGTTAGACAGAAAACGCTTTGAGTATTCAGAAAGAGTAGGTGCTATATAAGAACCAGACCATTTATCATTACCATTTAACTGCCCACTCCAGATACTGTCCCTCCCTCTGTCCACCTGCACAGTTCTGCAGGTTGAACATAAGCTGCTGAAATTCCTGGCCTCGGGCAAAGTATTCAGGCCAAGCAACTTTTCCTTGAGCTTGGGTCTTACTCTAAGTTTTCCTTAAGTAGGTCCAACACACAGTCTCCTGCCAAACAACAATTCAAAGTAAGAAAGATTCAGTGGAGGCCCAATTACATTAATCCTGGTGGATGAACTTATAAATCGTGGACTTTAAAGTCTAATTTCGGTGCTCCTGGAGGTGGTACACACTAGTCCGAATAATTTGTACAGCTCTTTAAAATGCGAGGTCGGATTTAAGTTAAGACTGAATGAGCGACAGGTCAATGAACACCAGAGGGAGGAGAGCAGGGATGTTGGAGTTAAGGAGTTAGCCAAGGTGTGTAAGGCTTTTGAGCGGGGTTTTTCTACAGAGCACTGGAGCGTTATCAGGAGCAAGAAATCCTTCCATGGCGAGTATCGCTTTGCCATCATCTTTGCTTATATTCAGCAGCAGTTAACCAGCTGGCACATTATAAACTGCCCAGATTTGTTTGTAATTACATGTTAATCTATGGATATTAATGAGTACAACATTTGTTTACATTAAATAACCTCAAAAATGACTAAGTGGCAGAGCTGTCCTTATGTCTATTATTGCTCAGGCTCATTGACTGCTGAGTGGTGTTTCTGCTCTGTTGGTCTGGATGGTTGAGAGACAGTTGGTTGGTTGGAAATTTGCTTAATTTAAGATTGTAATATATATTTACAGGCAGAGGAGCCGGGTTTCAGTGCTCACTACCAGAGCAGCTTTGAAAGTTGATGCTAGCATAATGTGGTGAGGCAGCAACACCTGTGGGAATGCTGGGAGTGACACAAATTGAGTTTGCTGCATCTTCTGGCTGCTGGAGGCGCTCCTGTATCTCCTTGGACACACAGTCCTTCAACAAGAGAACGAAAAATGTTGTTGAAATAGTTGATTCATAATCCTAATAATAAATGCTATTCAGACAAATTGGACTTAAAACTGCAAATAAGGTAAAACATTTTTACCTAAAACTTTTACTACTGAATTTCTAGCTCAACAACACATAATAACCATCACACACATTATTGCTGTCACACAATTACAATTTGACAGAGATTAATGAACATTCTCACGTTTGAAGATAAGGATTGAAACTCCCAGAAGCACCAGCACAGTTATACACTTCATTACAGTAATGAGCAGCTCGAAGACACCTGCAAAATAAACAAAAGGGTGTAAACTTTAGACACCGATGGAAAAATGTCTGTTCCAGCTGGCATCATGTTTCAAACTATGTGAAGATGAGTCTGAAATCACTTTAAGATTCTTAACGGGACTAAATATAGTTTTTAATTGTCTTTAGAGAGTTACTGATTCAAACTCAGCATTTACTTTTATAATATGTTCACATGTTGAAACAAAATAAAATCAAAATGTCAACATCTTTTCCGCAACCAATCACCAAAACAGTCTTACTGAGTCTAGCTAATCTCATAAATCAACTGTCTTATTGCATTTGCTCTAATTTCAGGCGAGACTTTATAATGTTTAAAATTCAAAAACTCGATGCAGTAGCTGGCACTGTTGTCTCACAGCAGGACTGGACCATCTTTCTGTGTGGACTTTGCATGACCTCTTTTTGCATCTGCACCAGTTCTTTCTGTGCTAACCTGCTGAGGTGGACTAAACAATGGACTGATCCCTGGTAGATTCCCAAGTGTTAATTAACAACACAGACATTAAAGTCATTGTAATTGTAATGTTCTGGAACTTAAAACTCAGTTTTCTATGTGAGATTGAATCAGCTCAGTTTAGAGTTCAACTAAGTTCATATTCACTTTGTTAAACATATTTTTGGGCAATACAGTGGTCCTTCACTATAAAGCGGTTCACTTTTTGAGGCCTCGCTGTTTTGCGGATTTTCTTGTGCAATTTTGCATGGGTTGTTGTTGTTGTTTTTTTACAACACGTTGTGTTCTGCATCTCCTCCGTGCTGTGTCTCCTGTTCAGTACAAAATGCGTTCAGCTTGTCAAATTTACATAATTCTTCCATCGCTAGCAGTGTGACTCTGAAGTACAGTGCTGTATGTTTGTAAGTTTTCTCCCCAACAAACACAACAATGTCGATGAAACTTTTCGCACCGTTTTGTCTGCTGAAAGCAGAGGAAGATGATAACTATCAGACAAAAAGTCTGACTTCTGGACGTGCTAAAGGAAAGTAGAAATTACCGTATTTTTCAGACCATTAGGTGCACCGGATTATAAGGCACATTAAGCGAAACAAAACAGTCAGATAAATCAAACTTTACTCAACTCATTCTTCTTGCTTCCTCTACATCTGTACCATTGATTCATTAATGCTGAATTCTCTGGCAGCTGCTCTGTTCCCATGTTCTGGACCTGAACACAGGGTTTGATCTTTGGTTTCGTTCTATAATACTGGACTTATTTTTCTACTAAGGTTTGAACTTTGAGAGTTTAAACAAGACAGAAAAGTGTGAAAATGTTCACGCCTGTCATAGAAAAGTGTATAAAGTGTGTCGTGAGGGGTTTTACAGCCTTAAAACATCTATATTAATTGTAAAAAATGAAGTTGGCTACTTTCTGGATTTAACCTGTCCTGGGTTATTTTTAGAACTCCCGCGATAAACGAGGAACCGCTGTACAGCCCTTTGATGCTCAATCAAAACAACATTTTTAGGAATCGAGCTGTAATTAATCTAAATTCAGCTCACGCTCCATGCCATTCACTGGTGGTAAGGTACCATGAGGCTCATGTGTGACCTGCACTGTGGTCACACATGTGCCCAGTCCCAGTACTTGTGTGTGATTTGGGGCATATCTGGGCCTAAGTGGAGCAGTCTACATCTAGAGTGTGGGTATATGCCTTCCTAAATGCAGGGATGCCTAAACAAAGGAGAGATTATGGCCATTTTAAATAAATGTACCAGACCACCTTGAACTTTTCAGCAACGATATTTAATTGAAGGACTAAAATGTGCAGCCAATGGTATACGCTGCTGCATTTCATTGTGACATAGTCCAGTGTGGGCTTCTCTGACTACAGACTACCTCTGCTGGACATACTCTTACATCAGACCCACAGGACCATGTCTGCTGGCTTAGAGGCTTCAAAGTGGTCACACCCTTTGTGGACAAACACAGATTCTTACCAGAGCTCACGTGAGGAACAACAGCTGACTGTGTGAAAGTTGGTGATGCTGTTGATGGCTCTGTAAAAAAAAGTGAGAATTATAATTAAATGTATTTGTCCAACAAAAGATTAAGACATACATCAAATATACATCAGGTAGCAAAAGTAACACTGACCCATCATAGATATAATTTAGATAAATACACCAGTTGAATTTGGTGAAACCCTTAGAGCAGCATTGTGGTCCTCGCTCCATACCATTCACTGGTGGTAATGCACCAAGAGACACATGTGTGACCTGCACTGTGGGTCCCAGCACTTGTGTGTAATTTGGGCCATATCTGGGCCCGAGTAGGGCAGTCTACACCTAGAGTGTGGGCATATGCTCTCCTAAATCTAGGCATGCCTAAACCCTTAAATAAATATAGCAGACCACTTTGCAGCAGCAGTATCTGACTGGAGGACTAAAATGTCAGCCTGTGGTATAGGCTGCTACATTTCATGACCACATGCCCAGTGTGGGTTTCTCTGACTACAGACTTACTCTGCTGGACATATGTCTCCCCAAAGTGCTCTCACACAGGGCCCGCATGACCATGTTAGAGACTTCAAAGTCATCACTCCCTTTGTGGACAAACACAGATTCTTACCAGAGCTCTCGTGAGGAACAACAGCTGACTGTGTGAAAGTTGGTGATGCTCTTGATGGCTCTATAAACAAACAGTGAGAATTATATTTAACTGTATTTGTCCAACAAAAGATTAAGACATACATCAAACATGCATCAGGTAGCAAAAGTAACACTGGTCCTTCACAGAAACACACCAGAATGTTTTGACTCTTAGATCCTGAAAAAATGTTTCCTGGACTTTTTAATTGGTTTGATATATGGACTTAAATATATGATACATGATTAATAATAAACCTACAGCACCTTCAACCTCCAGTTTTATTTGTCTGACTGAAACTCTGTAGCTTCCATCCTTTGATCCCACTCCACACCAGTAGACACCAGCGTCCTGTGAGGAAACATCCCTGATGGACACGTTGAAGCCTCTGTTGGTGTTTGTGAGTCTGAATTTCCCGTTTAACCTCTGACCTTTTGTTGACAAAATATCGTTACAGGTGAAATTCTCCCCTCTGCAGAAAAACTGGACCCCGGACTTGAAATCATCATCTGGATAATCACACTTGATGTTAGCTGCTCTGGTCACAGTTTGAGTAAATGGCTGCTGGCAGTTTTCTGTATAAAAATAAAGACAAAACCCCCCAAAGCAGGACGATAAAGTATTTGAATGTCATTCATTATATCACAACATGTAACTTGTACTTTGTCACCAGAGCGTTTGTCACACACTACTTTAACATTTTTAACTTCCTCGTGTGCTGACAAAGGTGTGAAACAGATGAAGACACGAGCAAACTGTGAAATTTTCTTTCAAAAGTCTGAGATGTAAAGTAACTTCTGAGATTAAAAAACAAACAAAGTAATGTAAACATGCGTTTAACCTGTAATCTGTAATAAATCTTTACATTTCCAAACTATGATTTATGTTGTGTGATAGAAACAAACTATATAATACCAAAATACAGGTGAGGAAATCTGATTTTAGTTATTAATTTCTTGTGTTGTACTAATAACATCAACAACAACAATAATAATCACATTTCTTACCAGATTTCAATTTCTTTTTGACAGGAGATCTGTTTGAGCCTTGATCAAATTCACATCTGTATATCCCAAAGTCTGCTTGTTTAAGATCTCTGATGCCCACCGTGAGAGTTTTATGTTTTGTATCATGGTACAGAGAAAATCTGCCTTTATTGTCCCAAACATCCTTCAGAGAGCTTCGTAAGCTTGTTCTATTGGGAAAAACTACATTGACGTGGTCATATTTTTTATTTGCTTCAGGATATTTGCAGATGAATTGAACCCATCCTTGTTTGCATGCCATCAAAACATCTTCATCATCACCATAGGCAGCACAACCTGCAGATCAAAGAGAAATGTTAGTATCCTGTTATGTCCTGTTATTGAATTTTCTGTGTTTAGTAGGTAGGACCCCTTCTCATACAGTTAACACTATAGATAATCAGACATCTGTGTCACATATGTATATGTAGTGTTGCTTAGTGTGAGATATCTGTAAGTATGTGTTAGTAATGTTTTTACCTGTCGTCAGTGAGAGGATGAGTAGTAGCAGTAAGTTCATTATGTTGGTTTCAGATCTGCAGTTAGCTTCCTTTTGTCACGCTGGCTCTTCTGTTGGTCGCTTAAATTTCTGTCACATAATACCTAAAGTTTCCTCACACTAACTTTTCTGTTTAATGTTATTTTGTCATAGGTTACGATCTTATCATTGGCAGTAAAGATGAGGTAAGTGTTGCGTGGGACAAAGGAAATGATCAGACAGCACGACAGAAATAGCAGAGGTGTGGACTCGAGTCACATGACTTGGACTCGAGTCAGACTCGAGTCATTAATTTTATGACTTTAGACTTGACTTGAAAAAATGTTCTAAGACTTGTGACTTGACTTGGACTTTTACACCAATGACTTGGGACTTGAATTGGACTTGAACCGGTTTACTTGAAAAGACTTGATATTTTACCCCAAATATAAAATTTAACACGCATATTATATAGAGATTGAAAATGTGACGTCATTCACGGGTAGAACCGCAAAGGATTCTGGGAACTCGTGGCAAGAGGTACTAGCGCACGCAGGCTTTCAATTGAAATCACAGCGATAAAAAGAAACACAAAAATGTCAAGAAGCCGTTGTATTATTAACTGCAATAGCCGGTCACACGACAGCCACGGGAAGCCGACGGGTAAAGAGATCGGTTGTTATCGGATTACGTCGTTGAAGAGAAATTGTTCGAGCCATGTTTCCGAAGTAACAAAGACGCGATGGATGGCCTGGATTGCAGCCATTCAAAGATCAAATATAACGTCCCAGAACACTCCAGCTCACAGGTTAGTCTGCTCCAAGCATTTACACGAAGGTCAGTCTGCTGTTGTAGTTAATACGTCATTTTCATAACATAATTGGTGATATAGGTTACAAGTAAGTCTGGCGCTGAACAGAAATTGTCGCGCTATGCTCCTTTATTTATTGTGCATAAATAGTGAATTGTCCTGACACAATATTGCGTTTCGCTTCTGTTATTATGGTACATTGACAAAAACATATACTTTTATTCACAGGATAAAACAGGTTTTTTGTATCACTAATTGCCCAGTACGATTACAGCATACAGTATTATTGTCACTGCTACATTTCTGTGATGCTACCAGAAATTATTTCCACTACTAATTAATTACCGTTGAGCTCAAAGGTCCTATTAATAAACGGTTAATGAATGTGTATTTATGAAGACGATTTGTGAGACTGGTAAACTTATGATACGTACGATGGTCTTTCGTTCTACACGGTGCATTTCAAGGTCCTGCACCCATCCGTCGGTAAACTGTACCTGGGCTTGTTGCAGTGACCGGAAGTTACGAAACTTCATGAGTGTGTGCACTCACTCCAAGAACCGTATGATTATAAATATGCTACGATGAGATAGCTGACTTCATCTAACTAGCAAATGTTGTCCAGGCTACGTTGGTGATACAGTTTTTTTTTAATGTGTATGATATTTTTGTCATGCGGTTTTAAAGCCGGTCCTACAACCGCATCCAAGAATAACATGCAGCTTATCTCAGAACTGTCGGTGAAAATTATTCTTGGAGCTAGGTTTAATTGAGCTGCATTTTAAAGAGGTGCAATTTCACAATTTGTGTATATTTTCTAAGTTCACTATTTTGTCATGTGTTGAGAAAAACACAGATTTTAAAATTACATGGTCTAATATTTACATTTAGCATATAACTGCAACATTATTTTTTCGTTGTTTTTTTTTTTTAAAGACTCAAAAGGACTTGAAATTCAAAGTTTCAGACTTGTGACTTGACTCGGACTTTTACACCAGTGACTTGAGACTCGACTCTGACTTGCCTGACATTACTTGAGACTTGACTTGAGACTTGAGGATAAAGACTTGAGACTTACTTGAGACTTGCAAAACAATGACTTGGTCCCACCTCTGAGAAATAGCTTCATACTTTTAGTTTTTACTGCACCATCACGTCAAGGTTAGGCTATGAAGAATATTTCACAAAAGCAAAGCAACGTTTATTTGTATGTGACCACATGATGTCGAATGACACTGATTCCAGAAAATTTGAACACTGTCTGAACTGGAGATGAAAGAAAATATTTTAGTCTCTTAAACCTCGACTGAAAACACCTCGAAGACAACATGTCGAATGATGGGAAAGCGACATGTTTCCCACCACATTCATTCACAACGTCAGGTAGTTTGCTGAACTCTAAAATCGTTTTAGAATATTTATAGTAGTAATGTAAATGTGAATCACTAACCAAGCCAATTTAATCAAATCTTTAGTTTCACGTCACAAAATCTGTCGTTTTCATCCTGCAAACCAGATGTTTAAGGCCCAGTTTCATCTGTAAATTGATGTAATCTGTAAACCCTGTAAGCTCAAATGAGCCTGCATCATTTCTGCAGAAGCAGAGCCAGGAACAGGAACTGTTCTAACCCTGAGAGAGGTTGGTGTTGGCAATGCAGCAAAAATAACGATGAGTTAACTTCCAACTAAAAACCTGTGGGATCAAGAAGTGGCACAAATAAACTGCTGCATGACCACAGACATGCAGAAAAACACTTATCTTGAAAGCAGGAAGTGATGCTAACTACATCACTGTGATACACGGACCTGTTAACTTGTCACTGACAGTAAGATGTCAAAGAATGGCCTGGTAAAAGTTAATTGAGTGGTTGAGTCGACAGCACACACAGACTGATTTGTTCTTAGTTTAGATAAGTTCTGGTTATTAGTTTCTTTTTTTTAAATTCCCTGATCGATTACTGATAGATGAATTGATAAAGGAATCTATGACCCTTTCTTTCTTCCACACAATGTGTTATTTACAGTCTGTGTGACCAGCTCACATTTTATGAACCAGTCATTGTGCTAAATAAAATCACTGAGCCAGTCATCCTTCTGGGAAATACTTTCCACCAATTATGACATCATTTGCAGATTTCATCTAAACTCTTTGTTATGTCCCCAAGACGGAGGCCCGAGGAGGGTGTGGGGAGCAACAAAAGTAGAGCTGGGAGAGAAAGAAACAAGCAAAATAATACAGAAACTTTTAAATTATAAACTTTATTCTTATCGACACAAAGAGACAGCAGTGCTGTTATATCAATATCAAAACAAAAAGAAAAACATGACACAATTCACCAGGAAAGAAGGACATTCTGCTATTACTAAATAAAAAAGCAAATATAATAACGTTGTGTTATCTTAAGTCAAAAGCCAAACCAAAAACATACATAAGAAATATGCACGCACAAAAAAAAGAAAGAGAAAAAACTCCCCAAAGACATATTAAGAGGACCACAACAGTAGTCCGATTGCGCGAGCTGAGTGTGAGCATCATTAGCAGTTCATTTTTCCTTTTCCAAGCTGCTCTTCATATTCTTGGCCACCAGATGTCGCCAAATAGCACCGTGTTGAAAAACTGGGTAACAAACACTTTTTCAAAACAAGCTTAATTTGCCCATCACTAGATTTCAACACTGCTCCCACAAACACAACTCCAAAATACATTACCGGGCTCTTCTTTTGCTCAACCTCGGTTTCATACACTAGAAAACAACACCTGGATTTTATAATGTCGGGGTTAATGGCCGAGTGGGTCCAGGTGCCGACTGGGGAAAAGAGCGGCATGTGGGCCCTGGAGAGAAAAGAGAGAGAGAGTGGAAGAAAGAGCAGCACCACACACCTACACCTGCCCAGCTCCACAGAATATAACACGCTTTAAAAAGCACATTTCATTTTGGCTCAGGCTCATTGATTACTGAGCAGAGAGTCTCCTCTGCAGGTCTGGATGGTTGAGTGATTGTCGGGTTGGTTGGACATTTGCTTAATGTCAAAGTAGAATATTCACAGGCAGAGGAGCTGCGTTTCAGCGCCTCACCACCCGCTTTGTCAGAGCAGCTTTCAAAGTTGATACAATCGTAAAGTGGTGAGGCAGCTACATCTGTGGGGACGCTAGCAGTGACATAAATCGAGGTCAGTGCATTTTCTGGCTGGTCTGGTTGCTGGGGGCGCTCCTGTATCTCCTCATACGTACAGTCCTTCAACTACAAAATAAAAAAATATAGTTTAAAAACTTCATATAAAATCACATAAAACTTTTGGATGTTTATTCATCTGTATGATTTATTGCTGTCATGTTTTATGATAAATACACCCTACAATCATTTTCAAAATGATTAAAAAAACATTGCGGCAGGTTATGTTGCAATGTGCTGATTAGTTGTAATCATTAGTTGCCAGTAAAATATATTTTAAAGGAATGTATATTTTCTTTCATTATTGCCGTAATGTGAAATATATTTCATCCTTTATGAGCCAACATCTGTGTGTCTGCAGTTCAGTCCAGGAGGTTTTAACTGGGGAGACATTTCAACTATGTTTCCTGGATTGTCACCAGTTATACATGAAAATAAATAAATAAACAAACTAAAATTCCACACTAACCTCTTTGGCATGTTGCAATGCTGCATTAGCTCCTCTGCATTTTGAAAAGGAGATTCCTGGCAGAAACGAAGCAGAAAATCAAGAAATAAGCAAAATTATCTGTTAAAGATTTACATTTTTTCTAGTTTGATTGTTTTTAAATGTCTGATATGATGAGAACTCAGCAAAGATGATATCTTTCATAACTTTAAAAAATCTATGTCAGCTAATGTCATGCATCATGTATACTGCAGATTGTTAGATAGCATTTGTACAAAAGTACAGGGATGTGTTTTTTCTTTTTTTGGAGAAAAGCAGCAAACATGTTTGTGTGACTGATGATGTACAAAGGATTTAGTGAAAGTTCTTACGTCTGTAAACAAGGATGAAAACGACCAGAAACACCAACCCAGTTATTATGATTACAACAATTCCAACGTCAGAAATGCCTGCAGCATAAACCAAACAACAATTTTCCAGCATTATTCATCATCCCAGCATTGACATCCCGAACTGTCTTTGTTGGAAAATGTGAAAGGAGCAGTTTTTAAGAAATTTAAAAAATAAAAATTGTTATGTGAACAGCCACAAACTTTCCCAGTTCTCATAAGCTGCAGAAGTTTTAGGATACCACATGTACTCTCTCACCATGACTCTCAGCAGATGCAGTGGGTCCTGTAGTTGAAAAAACAGCAGACGTAAATGATTGGTGGAAACCGAAGGAAACAAATGTGCATTCAGACTCTACTTTGAGGCATTAGATTAACAGAGTTTAATTAAAGGATAAAATAATATCATCAATTTGGAAAAAAAGAATATTTATAATTTTTAGACACCAGCTTAGAGGTTACCATCTCGTTTTCCTCTCCACTTTTTAAAGTGGCATTACAAAATGTAATGTTAGCAAAGTGAAGTGAAGTTAGCCAGTAAAAGTCTTGTGTTCGATGGGGTTCGATCCCAGTCTGCTCCAGTCTGCATGCCAAATATCCTTGTGCAAGATACTAACCGCTGGTTGCTCTCCGATGCATCCATCAGAGTGTGAATGTGTAATAGAATGTAAGTTAGGTTGCACTGAAAACCTAGAAAAGTGCTTGTGTGAATGGATTTGATTTGTTGAATGAACAAGTTGTATAAAGCGCTCTGAGTGCTCAGAGTAGAAAAGTGCAATACAAGAACCCGTCCATTTACCATTTATTAACCTAATGTAGTAATACCTCATAATCAGAAAACACACATTTTTAGTGCCGAGTATAAGCACATCCTCTTTTCTTAAAGCTCGTTCTGTGTCAAACCTTTTTGGCATGTTCGTTTCTTTTAAATTCTTTTAAAGTCATTTTCTTGCTAACAGTTACGATTAAAAGTCTTTATTTTTTAATATTTTTATTTTTAAAATGATTTTATTAAAACTGCAAAAAATAAAACATTATAAATAATGAATTAAAAGTAAAATATATGTGCAAAATGAGCCTGCTTTAATATGCTGTGCATTATGACCCAGGGTCAGATAATAAAATAGCACGGCTCACCTACAGTCAGGGACAATCTGTTGAAGAACCTGTTACTTTGGTGTTCATTGGTGCTTTCTGCTCCACACCAGTATGTCCCACTGTCGTCCGCTGTCACTTCTCTCACTGTCATGGTGATATTTTTCTTTTTTTTATTGTCATTCATCCAAAACCTCTTGTTCCTATTGGGATCTCTGGTGCTTACTAAAGGTGTACATATAGATGGATCTTCTCCCTTACAGATAAATTTTGTACAATTTGAGAGAGTCTGGTTATATTTACACCAGTACGTGAAGTTCTCTCCAACAGCTGGTGATCTTGTGAAGCTCTTAATATCTGTGGAAAACAGAGGCAAACATACGTTAGTAGTTCCTAAATATAAAACGTAAACCTTTAAAGTGGAAAAGATAAGTTATTTACTTTTAATACTTAGTTTTATTTTTGTGAGTGCAGCATGATGAATCCCCTCAGGTGATCTTACGCCGCACCAGTAAATACCATCATCCTGAGAGGACACATTACTGATGGACATATTGAAGCTATGGCTGATGTTTGAGGGAGTGAATGTCCTGTTTGACTTTGGATAAGATTTTGTTGATAAATTGTCCTCGCAGGTGAAACCTTCCCCTTTGCAGAAAAACTTGATCCACGACTTGTATTTGTCTTCTGGATAATCACATCTGATGGTGGTTTTAGCTGTTCTGTATGCAATTTGATGAAATGCTTTTGGGCATTGTTTTGCTGGGAAAAAAAAAAGTATTACTCACAAATGTCTTTTTCTCTGGAAAGGAAAGGCTCACATGATCCATTTATTTAGATACAGTAATCCAAACTATGAATGTGTTGACCAATGTGAATTAAAATCAGCCACAGCATATATGAATGTGAATAAGAAATTATTCCTTCTTACCAATTTTAAATTCTAATTCCTCTCTGTCAGCTGATGAATTCTTCGTCTGATGTTGCTTAATGATCACTCTGAGAGTGTTTTGCTCAGTTGTTGAAGCCTTAGTCATTTGACATTTTCTAGTTGTGTTTTGTTTGCAGGTGAATTCAACCCATCCTTTTGTGCAAATCTTCTCTTCTGACAGCAGCTCACAACCTAAAGCAAACATTCACATGATAAAGGTCACTGAAATAAAATCGCACAGGGGTGTCCGAAGATGGTATTTAGGGAAGGTTACTTTTAAAATGTATTCCACTACAGATTAAAGAATACATGCCTCAAAATGTATTTTGCAACGTATTCTGTTACTCAATGAGAGTAACGTATTCTGAATACTTTGGATTACTAATATATGATCATGCTTTTTACAACTACATGAATGTACTATTGCTGTGTGATTTATTACTATTACTGAAGATTATTCGCCATACCAACACCAACTAGATTTTTAAATCTTTATTTAAAATGAGTAACAGTAGGTGGACATTAGGTAAGGCTGCACTTTTGCAGCGATCTCGTAGAAAACTATTCCTGTATCAGTGATGTTTTCTTTTTGTCTGCTTTCATAACTGCACATGATTATTTGCAGCTAGCAGGTTGTTAATGCAACATTCATTAATAGTAATAAATCAGACAGCAATAGTACATCAAAGATACTTTGGTGGCACATAACCCAGGTAACTACCACAACTAAAACAAGTTAGTTGCATTAGGCTAACGCTAGTTTTTTAAAAAGAACTTACTTCCAGCTGAGAGCAGCTTGTTTGCTGGCAGGTCAGATTCACTTTAAATGTGAAGTGGTGTCGGAATTTACAGCTCCTAACCGTAGTAAAGAGACCTCTGTCTAATAAGTCGGGCTCCATGTGTACACGTGTGACAGTGTGACACAAGTAAGTGAGTGTTGGGCCGGAACGTTAGGCTGTATGTTGTTGTTGTCACATGACTTGCTAATAAACCTTACTACTCTGCTGGGTAGGAAATAGATATTCCATTAAAGAAGGAGCTTTAAGATCTTCAGCGCAGAGGGATCATCACACCAGTAGAATGCAGCACAGACTGGATCAGTGGGATGGTTGTGGTCCAAAAGCAGACTGGGAACTTAACGGTGTGCATTGATCCAAAACTCTTAAACAAAGCCCTGCCTGATCTATCAAAGGCTGTCTGCGACATGAAGAGTAGATTCTGGCACGTGAAATTGGAGGAGGAGTGAAGCTACCTGACAACATTTTCGACTCCGTTTGGAAGCTACAGATGGCTGAGGATGCCGATGGGGATAAGTCCAGCTCCAGAAGTGTTCCAGAGAAAGCTCACCCAAGCTTTGGATGGACTGGCAGGGATCTACATCATTGCAGATGATGTGCTGATTACTGACCCCAGAGACACAGATGCTGAAGCAGTACGTGACCATGACGGGAAGCTGAGAAAGTTTTTGACTCATTGCAGGCAGAAAAACATTACGTTGAACGCAGAAAAGTTTAAACTTGAACAGAAGGAGACTACGTACATTGGACATCAGCTGACAAGCAACAGTCTGAAAATAGACCCAGAGAAGGTTAGGGCTATAGAGCAAATGTCCAGACCTACATTCACGAAGGCAGTACAGAGACTGTCAGGTATGGTGAACTACTTAGCAAAGTTTTGCCCACATCTGTCTGACCACTGTGACATACTGAGACAACTGACACACAAATACAGTGAGTGGAACTGGACACCTCGACACGAGGACGCATTCCAGAGACAGAAAGAGAGTATAGCAGAGGCTCCAGTCCTGAGATACTACTGCCTCTGGGCTGACCGTATAATGTGACGCTTTGGACAAAGGGTTCGGTGCAGCACTCGTGCAGAAGCGTAAGCCCCTGGCTTTTGTGAGTAGAGCACTTACACGTACAGAGCAAGGTTATGCCCAGAAAACTGTAGTTTTCTGTATGGAGAAGTTTCATCAGTACACATATGGTCGTAAAATGGTAGTACACAGTGATCACAAACCCTCAGAGACCATTGTAAGAAACCCAAACGGTTGCAAAGAATGCTTATGTGCATTCAGTAATTTCAGATTCAGATAATGGTTCACAGTATACGCCTGGTGAATTTGAGAGATTTAGTCGACTGTGGGACTTCCAGCACAAAACATCTTCATCAGGTTACCCTCAGAGAAATGGGAAAGCTGCATCGGCAGTGAAGACAGCAAAGAGGCTGCTGCTCAAGGCAAAAATGGCAGAGCATGACCCGTATCTTGCGATTCTTGACCATCGCAGCACACCATCACAAGGCCAGCTCAGAGGCTTCTCAGCAGAAGGACACAGACCCTTTTGCCAACCAGGATGAACCTGCTGAGGCCGAAAGTCATTCCAGCCCTGCAGGAGTTTGCGATGAAACTGAAGCACCAAAACATGAACTCTTTGAAGCTACGGAACAGTGTCAGAGTTCAGCATTTTGACCGGCATTCCTCTTGGAGCGGGAGAGTGGACTATTCACCTGAGGTCCTATGAGGTGCAGTTGGACTCTGGGAATGTCCTGAGGGGGAATGAGGAGGCACCTGAGGCGTGCAGGCATTAAGAAAACGTCATGACAGACACTGGGGTGCTGAGCCACTCAGTGGCAGCTCAGTCAGACACTCGTGAGCAGCAGATTAAGACTGACAAGGTTTCAGGGGGTGTCAGGTTGAGACCAGGCTGCAGAGTGCTTCCATCACTTTGGTACAAGGTGTCATGATCCTGGGCCATGTTGGCCCAGCTTTCTTCGTGTGTTTTGTATTTTGTTCTTTATTTATGCCTTGGTTCCTGGGTGGTTCTGTTAAGATGTTCCCTATTTGATTTCCCCATGTGACTTTAGCCCCTGTGTGCCCATCTGTGTATCGGTGAGTCCTCGTCTCCCCTCCTTGTGTTTTATTCCATGTTTCCCCAGCCCATTATGTCTGTGTTCTCCCCGTGCTCTCTCCCTCTCCTCCTGTCTGCACCTCTGTGTACTTCCTGTTTTACTTTGACAGTCTCCCGTCAGTGTTGTGTTTACTCCTGCCGTGTCTCGTTATGATTATCAGTGTCAGCTGTGTTCCCCGTGTGCTCCTACTTCCCTCGTTAACCCTCTGTATTTATGTCCACGTGTCCCTCAGTTCAGTGTCGCGTTCTCCCTCATTCATGGCCGTGTGTTTCTCCGTGTAATACGTTACAGTCTCCAGTTTAGTTTGTATGTTTTTTCTCTCCAGCAATAAAGCTGTTTTGAGTTCATTCCTGCCTCCGTGAGCTTGCATTTGGGTCCAATTCCTGCCTGCCGCACAGCAGAATCATGACACAAGGACTGTGTTACATAACGAGGACTTGGCAGCCTGTATTGTCTGAAGGGAAGAGTTGTGTATTCTTTGGAAATGAATGTTCACTATAGTTTGCAGAACTGTACATGTTTTAATAGTGGAATGCTTTTGTATTCTTTGAGTATTTCATATTGTTTTCTCCCTCAGTAAGAAGAAGAAAAAACAAAACAAAAACAAACTTTTGTTTTTTCAAAAAAAAAAAGAAGGGATGTAATAATGTGAATTATTGTCTACAGGATGCATTGTGTTCCACAGTAGGTTGTGTTGCTACACGGACGTTTTAGAGTGTGACACCAGTAAGTGAGTGTCGGGCCGGAACGTTAGGCTGTATGTTGTTGTTGTTGTACATGACAGAGAGGCAATCTGAGTCACATGACTTGTTAATAAACCTAACTACCCCGTTGGGGTATTCTGTAGTCTGTCGTGCATGAGACCAGAATACAACACCGTGTTCCCAAACCACAACCACAAACACAGTGTACTTCTAAGTCTTAACAGCTTACTTACAACTGGGCTCGTACGTGTATTCTGTTACTCCCCAACACTGCTCTCACAGCACTCTTTTCTGCACAATGGAAGCTGCAGTACAGCGGCCTCATCTCTGCAGCCACAGTACCAATCCATCTATCGACCTCCCGCTTCCCTCTGAACAAGACCCTGTGACTGCACAAGTCACTGAACAACCTTCCACCATCTGGCTATGCCTAGAAATTCTGTCTACAAGAATTAAGAATACAATCAATGACAAAGAGCAGCGTTCAAAACCCACCAGGAAATAGTCCAAATTATTGCTGGCAATGCAAACCAGGCTCTTGCAGCAGTTGTATAAGAACCAAATAGCTTGCAACAACCGACCAGATACCCCATAATAGTGGATCATGTCCCACAGAATACTTTGAGCGACAAAATCGAATGCATTGTCTCTGATCTATTGTTCTGCACAGATGACAGGCTGGACCCGTTCCCTGACCTGGACGCACTGAGAACAAACCCTCTCATTCAAAAGCCCCGACATACAGGCAAGGAAGCCGAGGGGACACCAGGCTACGCACCCCAGCCTGCTGCCTCTCAACAAGGACACTGGTTCCAGAGCTCAAACCGTGTGTAGAGGTGAGCCTGATTATATCTGGCTGGTACCTCTCAACCTCACATACTGACCCAGGATCCTACCCCACCAGAGAGCTGATGTTTCATATCCACACCGCCAGCCTCGGTTGCCAGGGATCGGTCCGTCAGGGCCTCTGCCCTCGGCTGCCACAACACGCAATCCACCCTACCCCCACAGTGCTTCCTGTGGGTGGGGGGCCTACAGGAGGGCATAGAGACCTTTTTTTCTTTCTTTTTTAAAGTTACTTGTAATCTGTCACAATTGGCTTGTTACATCATGAGCTCATTGTAGTTTTCCTTTTTCTTGTCACTTCCCGTTTTACTTTGCCTTTTGCTTTTGTGTGTCATTTTGCCTTTACTGGTTGTGTTCTTCTGTTCCTGTTTGATGCCACTGAGCTCATGTTCCTGTTCTATTGTCTTGGAGTTATGTTGTTGTTAAAACACATTGTTCATTAAAATAGTTTTTTTTTTCACTCTCTGCCTTTCCAAATCTGTGGTTTCCTCTTACATCTGCTCAGGGGCGTTTCCTAAACGTGGACACAAAACCTCTGACGTAAACACACACACACAAAACTTTACACTTTAAATAAAAATAGAAGCTTAAATGCTTCTAGTTTGAAGACACTGTGTTTTAGTGTATATAATGAGTGCCCATTTCATAGGACATTACACATAACAATTAAAATTTTGGCAAAGAGAAATTTCACAAAAATAACACAGATGTGAAATTAAGTGTTAGTCTTCTAATTCTTCTAAATGAGGTTAAAAAAAGCTGTAAAACAGCTAAAAATGAACTCAGACTATTTGCTTCTGTAATCCTCTGTCTCCCACATTGTTTCACCCATGGTTGGTATCAACTTTGAATTAAGCCTGGCTTGGTTTTGCACTCTAAACTGGCTTAAAGCAATAGTAGTAGCAACAGCATCATCAGAAGTAAATGTCAACATTTTTATTACAAGTATTTTACTGAGTGATAATGTCATTAGTTTTACTAGAGGATTAAATGAGGTCTGCAAATCATATTTAAGTCTGTGAAAACTCGTTATTTTTGCCAAAAGATGGCCTGTTTCAAAGTAAATTATTATAAGTTATGAAGACAGTACATAAGCAGAAAATAAAAAGCTCAAACTCAAACGTCCTACTGTGTATGATTTAACACCATAATAAGAACATATAATGTAATATACAGTACAGCACTCATTATTATATAATATCAGGGTTAGTAATCTTTTTACCTGTCATTAGTGAGAGGATGAGCAGTAGAAGTAACTTCATTATGTTTGTTTTGTTCTTTAACATCTGTATGACTAAAGTATTCAAATGCAGTTATTTCCCATTTGCTTGTTGGCTGCTGAGTTGCTCTCCAGTGTCTATTCTTAACTTCATGGTTTATGGAACCTACATTTTCTTGCTGCTCCTTCCTGTTTGTACTTCCCATTTTGAAATTGTTTTTAATGCCCCCTTTCAACATCACACACTCTCATTTTTAGTAAAGAGGAAGTTATTGGTATGTGTAAGTTTGAGAAAGATGGACAGCTTGTTAGGGTGCCTGGGTCGTCCACCCAGTGTTTTGTGTTTTTGGTTCTTTGATTTTGTTTATTTCATTATATTCTAGCTTTGTCTTATGGGTTATAGGATTATTCTTAGTTTAGGTTCTTTATGTGGGTTTTGTTAGAGTTTTAGTGTTCTGCTTTTCTGTCTGTGATCCATAGTTGCTGTATCCCCGTGTCAAGTCCGCATCTCTGTGTTATGTTTCCTGTTTTACTTTGAAGTGATGTCTTATGTTAATGTGTCTGGTTTTGCTTCCCCTGTCTCGTTAGGCCTGATTTGCCCCAGCTGTGTTTCCCTCCTGTTACCCATTGCCTGATTGCTCCCTCTGTGTATTTTAGCCATGTGTTTCTCTGTGTCAGTGTCGCATTCATGCTGTGTGTTCTGCCTGAGTTCATGTTTATATTTTGAAGTTTGTTACTTTTGAGTTCACATTTTGTCTCTGGAGTCTGCACTGTAGGTCCTCCATTTCACCACTCCTGCCTGCACACAGCCTTCACATGACACAGCTAAAACACTGCTTTTCATTCTCTGAATCAAATTCTCAATTTTCTAGGGAAAGTCACTGAATCAACCATCTTTTTTTAAATTGGGTTTAATACAGTTTGTGTATCTCTTGCAATCTTGTCTGCAAAACAGATGGTTATTTAATGGCACACCTTTTTGCACAGTTACGCACTTTTTGTACCTCTCGCCCTATGACAGCTGGGATAGGCTCCAGCGCCCCCCAAAAAAGAATAAGCGGAAGCGAATGGATGGATAAACAGTAAATCATGTTTTTACACATGACACGAGACCCCAATGAAAAGGAATAGAAGACATACAATATAATTTTAATAGATATAATTATATTAGATATGTTTATAATGTATACACATACACCATGTATGTACACAGTTCTGAAAACACGAAACTCAAAATATTTTGGGCACTTTTAGGGTGTGTAATTTTTCACAGTTACTTGAATAAAGAAGCTGGTTCAGGACTTCAGTTTTTACCAGAGTATTTTTAAGATAAGTGTTTGTACTTCTACTTTAGTGAAGAGTGTCTATTTTGTCACCTCTGTTAAACAACACGATTAAAAGACTGATGAAGAAGTTCAACTTGTGAAGAGAAAAAAGCCTTACAGACATTTTTATTTCTGCTGTCCCGTGGTTTGTGTTGAACCCTTTGAACACACTGACTGAAAGCCCAAAATAAATACTGTCTAGTGGTCACTGCAAGACCAGCAGATAGACATGTGACAACTATGTATGTATGTATGTATGTATTTCAAAATGCTAAAAATTCCTTCTGATTATAATGCATGTTTTATTAAAGAATGTATCTTTAAGATCATAACAATCTAATTTTGGTTCATAATCTTATCAAATAACAGGACGTTAACTTGAAATTCTGGTTTCTTTAACTCTTTAATAAAACCTGTCATAATTAATTTTGTAGTTTTGCGTAAAAAAGGTTTTTGTTAGGTTGAAATTGTTAAATGTTGTCATTGTGTTACTTTAATTGTGTGATCAAAGACATTCTCTGTTTCTGTTCCCCTCCCCGGCCTGCTGAATGGTGGGGGAGACAGTTAGCTATAGTTTTTACCTGCAGACATTTCAAGTAAGGTTCTCGTGTCCTTATTTAGTGAGGATGATTTACTTCCTGCTCTTTATCTCCTCACCTGTGTTTGTATAGGGTAAACCTTTGGAGGAAGCTAAGCCACATACAGGGGTGAGGGGAGATGATCACCAGTTTTTGCTTATCAAACGGTTAAAGTGTTCTGTCTTGCTTTGTTCACAGGAATAAGTCTGAACTAGCAGGCCTGCTGAAGCGCAGACCCAACAGTTTTGCTGACTGGAAGCTGATGATTGTCTTCAGCAGCTGGACCTGGCTGTGATCGCAGAGCTAACTGTAGCAGGGTTGTAGCACTGTATTACAACCCTGATTTCCCACTGGGTCTAGGCTGACTACTTTCTAAGCACCAACGAATAGTTTTATAAAACATTTACATGAAATTGCTAAAGTTGAGATTTAGTAGAACAATAAAGACGTTAGAGAAAGAACCAGGGGAATGGTATGACTTTTTATTGTTTATTGTGAATATTCCTATTATTCCTAATAATTACAGTCAGAAAAATTCAATTCAATTTATTTATATAGCACAACCACAAAGTGCTTCGCAGTAATATAAAAACAGATATACATAAAAAACAACACAGTCAAACGTTCAGCACAAATGAGTCTTAAGCTGCTTTTTAAAAGAATAAATACAATCAAGGCAACGTAATGATGGAGGGAGCGCATTCCACAACCTGGGGGCCACCGCTCTAAAACGTCTCCTCTGGTCTTAAAACGTGTTCGAGGAATTTCTATGGAATTTCTTTTGCTTATCAAGCCAGAAGCAGGGTGTTAAATTCTTTGTTTTTTATTTCTCCTTATTTAGTAACATTTTATGTGCCCAAGAGAGGAGGAGAAATTGTAACAATTACAAAAATCAGCTGTCACACAAATACAGCTGTCAAACCGTACATGTTTGAGTGAATACAACCAGCCCGTACCCAACCACAAAACAATGAATTTCAAATCAATTTTAAGAGTAATCTCGTTGTCTCATATCTATTTTGTTGATCCTTTAAATTGACTTAAATTATTAAGTCTATTAAGTCACAGTAACAAGTTCTAACAGTTTTATTTTGTTCTACAGACTATTCTAGGAACAAAGGGCAGTATTTTTAAAAATGATATTTATTTTTGCCCAACTCTGTTATGAACTCTGAGAATAAAAAGTATTTCTTGTTTGACTGTGTTAACTTTAAACCTCATTTTTTGGCAATGTGCAGTAATCAGAAAAACATTCCCCTTTGTTGTTTTAGCTGATAGAAAGGTAGTCGGGCTGGTTGAACATTTGCTGAACTCCACAGTAGAACATTCACAGGCTGAGGAGCTGGGTTTGAGTACCTCACCAGCAGCTTTGACAGAACAGCTTTGAAAGTTGATGTTTGCATAATGTGGCGAGAAAGCACAGAGTGAAGGTTGGCTCTAACTTAAATTGAGTTTGCTGCATTTTCTGACTCTGACACCTGAAGGTGCTCCTGTGTATCCTCACCAGCACAGACCTTCAGTAAGAGAACGACAAACATTGTTTAGACACAGTCACAACACTTGTGATATAAACTGCACTACAAATTACAACTAAAATAATAATTATACCAAATTGTTACTACTGGGTACCTGTGTTTGAGACAATAGAGAATACATACAATAAGGTATACACACAGGCAGCCACACAGCATTCTGAAGTAATGTTTTGCTCTTCACTCAGTGATTCCTTTCATTTTTTTCCTTTATACTTCGACTATAACATACTGTTAGCTGTTGGCACTAAAACTACATCGTTAAGTTTATAAAAAAGAAAGGAAATTTGAATTTAACTTAACATATTCCTCTTTTAGCATGGCTAAAGGTTCATTACATTCAATCTTCTATGATGAAACAGTACCTAAATTTTGTCATCTGTAGTAGAATAGCATCTATCTATCTGTCTGTCTATCTATCTATCTATCTATCTATCTATCTATCTATCTATCTATCTATCTATCTATCTGTCTGTCTGTCTGTCTGTCTGTCTGTCTGTCTGTCTGTCTGTCTGTCTGTCTGTCTGTGTGTGTGTGTGTGTGTGTGTGTGTAAAAACAGCTACCTCAAGGTATTTGTTGTTGCCATTATCCTACAATAAAAAGCAGAATAAAAAGCATATTGTAATACAAGAAAAGAGAGAAAAATTCAAACAATCACATGAGCAAATGCTTTTGAAACAGTGTGAAGGAAAAACTCCCTTTTAACAGGCTCAGGGAGCTGCTGCTGCGACATGCTGGGGGTGAATCCTACCTCAGCATGACTTAAGGAGGATTCAGGGTCGCCTGATCCAGCCCTAACTATATGCTTTTACACAGAGCGGGTGTCTGTCTCCCAAATCCAAAGCTGGTTCCACAGAACAGGGGCCTGAAAACTGAAGGTTTGGGAACAACAAGCAAGCCCGCAGTCAGAGAGCTAAGTGTTCTAATGGGGTGATATGGTACTATAACTTCGTTAAGATAAGATGGGGCCTGATTATTCTAGACTTGTATGTGAGGAGCAGGATTTTGAATTTGACTATGGATTTAACAGGAAGCCAATGAAGAGGAAATCTGCTCTCTCTTTCTAGTCCCTGTCAGGACTCTTGCTGCAGCATTTTGGATTAACTGAAGGCTTTTCAGGGTTTCAGGACATCCTGGTAATAATGAATTACAGTCGTCCAGCCTGGAAGTAATAAATGCATGAACTAGTTTTTCAGCATCACTCTGAGACAGGATATTTCTAACTGTAGAGATGTTGCACAAATGGAAGAAAGCAGTCTTACATATTTGTTTAATATGTGCGTTGAAGGACATTTATTGGTCAAGACCAACTGCACGATTCCTCACAGCGTTACTGGAGGCCAAGGTAATGCCATCCAGGGTAAGAATCTGCTTAGATACCATATTTCTAAGATTTTCAGGGCCGAGTAAAATAACGTCAGTTTTATCTGAATTTAGAAGCAGAAAATTAGAGGCCATCCTGGACTTTAAGACATGCCTGCAGTTACCAATTGGTGTGTATACAGTGAAAATGTATACCATGCCCTCTAATGATACTGCCTAACAGACACATGTATAATGTAGCAGAAATGGTACCAGAACAAAACCCTGCGGAACTTCATAATTGACCTTAGTGTGTGAAGAGGACTCTCCATTTACATGCACAAATTGGAGTCTTTGAGATAGATGTGATTCAAAACACTGCAGCGTGGTACCTTTAACACCTACTACATGCACTAATTGCTGTGTTTTTTCAAGCTGATGGTAGAAAAAACCAGCAACTGGTTATCCAGTAAGGGTCTCCTGGCTAGACACCCCCCATGCTAAAACCAAGCCCTGGAATGGCATGGCTACGTCTGCTGCCTGTCCACAGCTCATACACAAGCATTTCACTACATGTTGTACTGTGTATGTGACAAATAAAATTTGAATTTGGTCTGTGCTTGTTGTTGGTGTCGGATTTAAAACATAATGGTGACAAACACTGGATCGAGGTGCCCCCTGTTAATATTTACTTGAGCTACAACAGACTCTAGAATCTCCACTGGTGAGACAACAGTACTAACCAAGTACCTTGAATCTAGTTCAGACAAGCAAAATGAAAGCAGGACTCAGAACATCTTGATGTAAAATGTCGCTGGAGTTTTATCTGATGGATTACAAAGCCACAAACCTCTCAGCAGAGGAAACATAGGCAGTGGTTTTCTACAGAACGCTACAAATTTAATCTCTTCAGACAGGCTGCAAGACATGTTGAGCAATATGTCAACATTATTTCTGTTTTTTGGATACGAGCTTAAATAATGTCCATGCAGTTAGAGATTAATAGCTGGCCTGATGAGGAGAGTCAATAATAAAATTATGTCCCTAAAATTTAATCAACGTTACTTCCTCGTTGTGTGGAAAATACTTTTGTTTTAACTAATTGGTTGTTTATAAATTGCTGCATTTATGAGTGCAATCTTTTATGTGAAATAGCACTACATAGTTATTTTAGATCACTTGGTACAACATTGCTGCCTCTACTCTCAACAATACTCATTAAACAGTGAGGCTTAGCAACATCACCATAATAAACCCTCATTGAGTGGTTTCTCTCAGGATGACAAATCCACAGAGGTGATGGATGAATACTCATACCTATCATACTGGATAGGCTGATGAGGAGGTTTAGTTTGGAATATTCTCTACTAGTTAAGAGGTAATGAACTGGATTTCTTGATTTCTTTTGTGCTTTTGGGGAGTTTTTAGTTGATTGTCTGACAAATTATATGGTTTTACTAAAAGACTAGAAAGTCTGTGGTTTAATTTGGGTGACTGAAATCCATATAGTGCATCCTTTCATGGATTCAGCTTACTATGATAACTCTCCCCTCTCATCCAAATCCACCACATCATTGTTTTTTGTACCTTTGTTGCTGCTCTCTCCTCAGTATAAAAATTGACTAATACATGAAAAAGTTAACTAATGGTTGTATCAAAACATTGCTGCATTAACTATACTTCATATCAGACACATGCACCCACCTGTTTGACATACGATGCTCCAGCTCCATTTTCAGCATTTTTTAAATGTGAGACTCCTGCAAAGTGAAAAGAGAAAATAAACACATTTCACTAAACTGATATGCAGCTGCCTCCACTGGCTGCTTCTGAAAAACTGTCCAGCAAAGAACTGCCAGAGTTGCACTGATCATTATCACTGAACTATTTTCCATTTTGATTTAATCTGATTTAACAAGAAATTTGAAAAGATAATCATAACTTGTGTTCAGAAGTCATGGGATGGAGAATTTGGGGACTCTGCTAATGTCACTCTGTCTGCTGTGGATTTTTAGATGTTATCTGTGCAAAATATGGAAGAATCTCAATATTGTCTTATTTTTGAGAAATGAAAATGAATGTACTCACGTTTATAGACAAGGAATAAAATGATTGCAAACATCAGCTGCAACACAGCCACACATAGGATCAAGGTCATCACTACATCACAGAAATTTAGACCAGAAAATTATTCAGCATGACATTATTGTTCAACTGCCGGTGCTGAAGAACATAGGAAAGATAAACCTTTTGAAAGTTTTAAGACTTTCACATCATCAGTTTATTTCTACGTTTTCATAAACAGTGTGAACATCTTAATCCAGCTTCAGCACTTGCCTTCATAGCAGATTTAAGATATTAAATAAATTAAATAAAGTCTCTCACCAGAACTCTGAGGAGCTGGGGTGGTTGCTGTGGTTAGAAGACCTGTTTCTGAGAAAAACCACAGTCCTCACTGTTAAAGCTTTTTCTTTATGTTTTTATAAACTGTGTGAACGTCTTCATCCAGCTTTGTCACTTCTTTTCTGTATTTTTAAGATACTAATTAAAACCATCTCTTGCACAAGTGAAACATAAAAGATGTTTACCTAATGCAAGAGATAAATCAAATATTATTGCTAACATTATTTTGTAAGAGTTCTATGAAACTCAATAGAACAGAAACATGTTAAGAATTAGTGATAAATTGTACAAGCAACTTACCTACAGTCAAATTAAATCCATCAAAGAAGTCGTCATGTGTTTGATTGTCTTTGTGAGGGACTCTTGCTCCACACCAGTATATCCCACTATCGTTTGCTGTTACTTCTCTCACTGTAATGGTGATACTCCTGTTGTTCTCTTTCATTATAAACCTCTGGTTCACGCCAGGCTCTGTGCTGGTTACTAGCTGTTTGCATACAGTTGAATCTTCTCCTTTGCAGATGAATTTTATACATGAGGAGGCATCCCGGTTGTACTTACACTGGTAAGTGAAGTTCTGTCCAATAGTTGATGTCAAAGGTTCAATATCTGAAGACAAAAAGACAAATATTTGCCTTCAGCTTATCAGCCAGCTTTTATCATTTAAACCTGTGATACTGAACATGTGGAATACTCACCTATAACTTTCAGGTGTATTTGTGTGTGTGATAATCTGTAACTTCCATCATTTGATTCCACTCCACACCAGTAATCACCAGCATCCTGTGAGGTCGCATGACTGATGGAAATGTTAAAGGCACGGCTGCTGCCTGTGCGAGTAAACGTCCCTTTTGACGTTGATAAATTGTCCTCACAGGTAAAACGGTTCTTTTTACAGAAGAACTTTATGTGGGACTCGTAAACATCTGGATAATCACATGTGATGGTGCTGTTAGCTGTTCTGTACACGCTGAGAAATGTTTGCGGGCAGTTTACATGCTCTGTAAACAAATCAGAGAATTAAAGTATTTAAAATTTAGCTCCATAGGCAGTGACTTTAAATCGATGAGGACTTGCAGATTATGGAAATTGATTAATATATAATTATTATTATTATTATTTGAACAGATGTCAGATTTCTTACCAGTCTCCAGTTTTCCTTCCTGTATGTCAGTTAAGTTCGATCTTTGGAAAAACCTGCACCTGTACTTCCCAAACTCTTGCTCTTTAACCTGTTTTATTGCAACCTTGAGATTTTTATTTTTTGTATCATGGTAGAGGCGAAATCTGCCATTTTCTTCCCACACGTCCTTCTTAGAGGTTTGTACAGGTGTTCCACTGGAAAGAACTACATCAATGTACTGATATTTGTTATTTGTTTCAGGATATTTGCAGGTGATTTCAGCCCATCGATGGTGACATGCTCTCACTTCAGCCTCACGACCTGAAAATGAAAGAAAATAAGCTGCTATGCTTACAAGCCTTTTTTGAGTTTGTGAGCCTCGAGCTTTGTGTAATCATAGATGATTTTTGTATTACCGTAGAATTTTACACATAGTTTTTATACGAACAGATTAAAAAAGGTCAAACTAGAACTAAAACAAACTAGAACAAAATGTGTTGGAAAAAAACGTTATATATCAGTAATATAATAATTAATATTCAAGTCTGTTATCACTGTAAGCAATTGTTAGTAATCGTATTACCTGTGGTCAGAGAGAGGATGAGTAGGAGCAGTAACTTCATTATACTGGTTTTGAAGCTTTATGTCTTCGTTGTTTGTCTTCAGTTTGTGTCTCCAGTCTGTTGCTCGGCAGTTTTGTTTGCTGATTTTCAGTTTTTGTGGCCAAAATTTTTCACTCCTACCATTCTAACCATGCCTCCCTCTTCCTCTCATGGCCCATACACCACCGCCCCCTCTGACAAACACAAACACAACTTTTTGCATTAAACAGGAAATAAGTGGCTCGTTTGGGTGTGAAAAGGGCAGTTTGGTAGAAGCATGTGACTGAACATCAGAAATAACTTAATAGTTCTATAATAAAAACTAGGAATGGAATCAGTTATAAGTAAATGAATCTCTTTACACTGCAGACTGAAACTCTGACATTTTAGGTTTTAAGGGCAGGAGACTCGGTTCATTTTTAACCACACTCTGTGCTTAATGTGTCATTAAATACATAATGAAGTATCCAGATCTTTTTCATGTTTTTGTGAGGATAATACCCGTAGATTGTCTTGGGACCTTTTTGTGGCTTTTGTGTTCTTCGTATCCAAGCCATTTGCACTGTGTTGAATGGAATATAGCCAGATTTTCCAAAAAAAAGTTCGGTTACATTTAATTTTAAAATTTCAGTCTGACTTCCTTAAATTAGCTTCAGTGGCTAAGCTACAGATAAACTTACACTATTGTGCCAAGTGGTCGATGTGTGTCCCATTGAAACCCATTATAAACGCTATTTTTCACTGCAAAATAATTACCGCTAATGTAATCGTCATGTTTCCACTTTCAGTTTCATTTTGAACTAGGGGCCTTAGAGTTGTAATTTTTTTATTTGTCCACCAGGTGGCGCCCCTGTTTCATATTTGACGCCTGCTCGAAAATACACCTTTCCAGCGGGCTGCTCGAGACAGACTGAAATGCACCGGGATGTCAAGAAAGACAGACGTAACAACATGTCATCCCCTATGTAGCCAGTGTATCAGAAAAACTCAGGAGAGTTTTCTCCAAGCATGACATCCCGGTGCATTTCAGACCCAGCAACACGCTCAGACAAAAACTGGTCCACCCCAAAGACAAAACGCCAAAACACAGACTTAACAATGTGGTGTATGCTGCACAGTGCAGCGAGGAATGCCCAGACCTCTACATTGGAGAGACCAAACTGCCACTTCACAGAAGAGCCACCTCCACAGGACAAGACTCAGCAGTCCATCTGCATCTTAAGGATAAAGGACACTCTTTCGAGGATGCCAATGTTCACATTTTGGACAGAGAGGACAGATGGTTTGAAAGAGGAGTGAAAGAAGCATCTATGTCCACTGTGAGCGACCATCTTTGAACAGAGGCGGTGGTTTACGACACCAACTCTCTGCCATCTATAATCCAGTTTTGAGATCCCTTCCCTGACGCCTTAACGCCCACTCACATCCTGGGCCATCTGACCTCAGGAATTCGCATGATAAGGTGGGGCCAGGTTTCACAATGAACACACCCGAAACTCTGGCTGATTGGGACCCACACCCAGTTTCACACCTTGGCTCAGGCGATTAGAGGATCATCAGGGGGTCCTTTTGTCCCTCTGTGGGGGGTCACTCCCACTAGGTTTATATCTGGGACTCTCCACCATTTGGCCTTAGAACTGAAGAAGCTTCTCGGATGAGAGGTGAAACGTCTTCAAGTAACTTAAAGAAGTCCAGACGCTTTTCTTTGCAAGATCCTTTGACTGTAGTCCGTGTTGCAGGGAGAATGGACTGCCATACACGTTATGGGTCTGTGAGCGCGAGGAGGGAGAAAAAGGGGAGTGGAAAGGTACGAGTCCTCATCGAGGAAAAACGGGAGCTGGAAGCATGTAAATATAATAATAACCACTGCAGCCAAGAAGAGTGCCTGACGAGCCCAGTTGTAAGTGTTGGGATTCAGAGATTCTTTTATTGCTACCATATAATCTGCCTTATGAAGAATGTATTAATAACTTGTTTTACAGTATCATTTATCAGTAATATTTCCTACGGGGTTTATATTGCATTGAATATGTCTGTCATCACATTGACCTTTCTATTTTTACAGGTTGAGTTCATTTTATACACAATGCATAAATGTGCTTGGTTAAGAGTTGATGTTCCATTCTAGAAGGTTTTAAGCTTCACTGGTGAGAGTGTCCAGATGATCCATGCTGAGGGGAAACTAGAACATAGAAGGATAACTGCAATGCATGCTTACAGTACACATAATACATATAATCTAGGAATAGGCCTGAGCAGAGGCCCCAAGGTTTCCAGCTTCTTGTTGCAAACCTGTTGCATTTTATTCTACTTGGTAACAGATGAGCAGAGTCAATAATTAGCCTCAGAGACCCCGAGGGCTTAAGATTATTACCTTGTATGGAAGGTGTTATAGAAAAGAGAAGTTCTATGTCTGCTTATAGCTATTAAAAGATGTACAAGATGTACGAGTAACTGTGACTAATGTCTGGAACCTATTTTAATCTGTCATTGACGCCATGGGGGGGCGTGTACCCCACTGCTTTATAAGTATTCACAACATGTATTTTGATTAGAAGACATATGTTGATGTGTTCTCCTGTGACAATAAAACTCATCGTTTGATTGCACTTTTCCGGAGCCTCTGTCGTTTGTTGTCTGGTCTAAAGTTGATCGATCTCGTAACATAAGTAAGCTATTAAGACTCGACTGTACACCGTGTTCGTGTTTTCCTCCGAAAACAATAAGTTCCGTTGGAGCAGCCTTTCAACGCCTCTCTCTGTCTCTCGCAAGAAAAGTTGACCCACACAACAAAGTAAAGCTAGTTTTCGGCTACGAGCCGACAGGGACCCCGCCGTATTAGACAGAGGTCCCTTTACTACAGTTCGGAGTCGCGGACCTTCAGTAATAAATCACACAGCAATAGTACATTCACGTTGTTGTAAAAAGCATGATAATATATTAAGTAATCCCAAGTATTCAGAATACGTTACTCTCATTGAGTAACGTAACGGAATACGTTACAGAATACATTTTGGGGCATGTATTCTGTATTCTGTAACGGAATACATTTTAAAAGTAACCTTCCCAACACTGCTCACTGCAGACCCTAACAATTATTCAAGGAGCTATTATAAATGCTATATAACTGCACAGCACTACTCTTACATACTGCTGCTTTGGTTGTGAAGTCTGCATTTATGTGTCTAACCTCTTGGTATATATAGATTTTTTTTTCTAAAATATATCACTCTGCTGGCAGCTCACCTGTCCAAGTTTTATAATTGTTTGTCATGTACTGCCAACGACACTCTTTCATGCTCAGAGTTGACTCCTGGACTTCATTTGATTACTTGAACTGATGATTGATGTTAAATGAAACTGAACGATGGACAGATATCACGGCTACCTGAAACTTGCTTTATTATACAGTCCACAAAACTACATATAACTACAGATTCATTCTTTAAGGACACCTCCTCTGCCTAATAAAATTTGAACATCTTAAAAAAATTATGATCTCTTTTGTCTTTAAAAAAATACACAAATGGAGCTTGACATAAATATAAACACGATTTAAAATAAACAGCAATCGATGAAGCTTCAACCCTGTCATGATCAAGGGCAGATTTCTGCTCAGAAACTTTTGAAGCAACCAGGAATTAATTTTTAAGCTCTTTCCTTCAAATTCATTTTAATGGGATGAACTCCTCAACGTCTAAACAAACATTTGTACAGAACAATACAGAACACATAATACAACAAAGGCAGATCATATATAACTAATTCAGAACAACAACAACTGATTCAGCTGCTAAAGACAAAAAGATTAAAGGTGACAAATTCCAATCAGCAGGAACCTAAAACATAAAGGTTTTTCACAAACTTCTGTCAGTACAAAAGAGACCTTAATGAGGATCTCAACGGAACATTTTAGAGCACGACTTGAAACAGAAGGAACAAAAAAATTGTTTTAGACAATCAAGTTAAGAAAATCAAGTCAAAGTCACTACATTTAATGATGAATTGGTACGAGTGGTATATCACAAACTTATGTCTTAAACCAAGGTGAAGATGTAAGTCTGTAAGATGACAGAGTCTGTAAAACATAGTAAAAAGAACAGCCTAACAGAAATCTGCATATCAATATATATATATATATCAATATATATCAATATCAATATATATATATATATATATATATATATATATATATATATATATATATATATATATATCAATATATATATATATATATATATCAATATATATATACAATATTAAGAAAATGAAGACAATCTTTATTTAATGTTGAATGAAAACAATGATCATCTCTGGTGAAGCGCAATAAGAGAAAGAGAAGACTGAAACCACATCAGTGCATGTTGGGAAAGACCAATAACACTAAGCTCATCTAAAGAAAGAAGGATGAACTTGTATTTATTATGTTGCTCTTTCTTGTTTGTTTTCTCTTCTGTTTTTTTAATCTCCATACAGGTGATCCAGGTGTTGTGTTTGTTTTTCCTTTTTTTTCTTCCCCCCTTTCTCACCGTCTCTTCTCCCCGCTCTATTTTTCTTTCTCTCCCTCTCTTTCATTCATTCTTTCTCTCTGTCCTTTCCCCCAGTCATGTCTGTCCTGTCTGTAACATCCGAAAACCAAATAAAATAAATACATGATTATAATAAAGGTCAATCAAATGGACCAATATGGCAAGGCCATGATGATCCAGTTGGTAAAGTAAAGCCGCTTGGCATCTTTCTTGGCCTTCAAACAACAATTCTGATGGCTAAAGATCAAAAAAAAAAAAAAGAAAGAAAGAAGAATGAACCAAGTCAAAAGCTTTAGTCAGACCTACAGCTATCACCACTTTAAGATGACCACGATCGGCAGAGAACACGGGATTTTAAGAGAGCATTAGTTGGGAAGTATTTCAATCTGAAAACCAAGTTTATGCTGTGAGAGGATATGATTATTATTAAGGTACAGAAATAACTGATTATAATTTTTTTCAGTCACTAAATGAAAGAATGTGATTGTGGATAAAAGTGATAGAAATGAGATAAGTGAGATAAAGTGAGGACCACTCAGCAGGGGCTTGAAGTAGAGCCACTCCTCCTCCATGAAAGGAGCCACTGGGAGTTCTAATTGAAAAAGGGAAGGTAGGGAAGAAATTCCCTCTACTCGGGCCGCCCATATTCTTCTCTTCTCTTCACCGGCTCCAGTTAGTTCAAAACGCAGCTGTCAAATCATACTAGTTTTAGTCAACTTACACTGGCTCCCTGTTGAAGATCGTATCAATTTCAAAATTATCTTGCTTACCTTTTAAATTCTAAACAATTTGGCTCCCAGCTATCTGTCTGAACTCCTCCATTTGTATATTCCTAATAGAGCACTAAGATCTTCCAATCAGATGCTCCTGACGCAACCGAGGTCTCGTCTGAAGTCCAGAGGTGATCAGGCCTTTGCTATCGTAGCACCCTGACTCTAGAATAACCTCGCTCCTTATATTTGTTCCTTCGACTCCATCCAGTCATTTAAATTGCATCTTAAAACTTCTTGTTTTAGTCTGGCTTTTAATTCAAACTAGTTGGTAATTTCGTGGCTAGTTATGCTGTTTACCCATATTGTTTTCTCGCCCTCCTTCTTGACTGTTTTTATTCTAACTGTCTTATACTATTGGTCTGACCAACTGCAAAGCACTTTGATCAACTTTGTTGCATTATTATGTGCTATAGAAATAATTTTTGATTTTTGTTGATATCAAGAGTGACACTGTGGTTGTACAGCAGAGTAATGTGTGCACTTTTCCAGATAGATGACATTGAGTGATCGAAAGATAAAAATCAGGACTGTTTAGGATTTTTTAAATCATTGCTTAAATAATATTTACAGTAACCTGAATTTGACTTTTGCTAATGTTAGTTAGCTGAAACACATGCCTACACCCCAGCCCAGGCTGCCTGAGCCAACCCATGATGGGTTTAAACTTGAACAAGTCTAATCCCAAAGTCCAAACAGGCTGGTCAGCGGGAACGCCTGTTCAAACAAAGCAGCATCAAGTGTGCCTTGTATCGCTGGGACTCTACCAGTTGATATCTAAGAGCTCAGTATGGATCAGTGTAAAA
This sequence comes from Copadichromis virginalis, assembly GCF_057382275.1. Classification (NCBI taxonomy): domain Eukaryota; kingdom Metazoa; phylum Chordata; class Actinopteri; order Cichliformes; family Cichlidae; genus Copadichromis; species Copadichromis virginalis. The sequence goes on from NC_140622.1 coordinate 38,928,695, forward strand.
AGATCGCAAGTCCTCACATTAGTTGAGTGATTTAACACAGATGTAATGACCTGAATTCTTGGCCATGCAGGTTCTGTAATTTATACATTTCTAACAAGAGAAATGAACTCTAATTCCCGTTTTAGTTTTTTCCAGTCCTTTTGACTCTGGAGTACAAAGACTCCTCTGTAGGTCTGTGTAGCTGATTAACAGATGAGTTGGTCGGATGTTTGCTGAACGTCACAGCAGAATATTTGTAGGCAGAGGAGCTGGGTTTGACAGTCGGTGTCTCACCACCAGCTCTGTTAGACCTGCTTTGAAAGTTGATGGTAGAGTAATGCAGTGAGTCAGGCTGGTTTGGGGGATTCACAGTGAGATAAACTGTGTTTGTTGCAGTTTCTGAGTCTGGATACTCAAGGTGCTCCTGGAACTCTTCATAGATATTCTCCTGCAGGAAAGAATGAAAACACACCGTTGAACAGTTTATATTTGATCTAACAGGAAGCCTTTTCCATGCAAAGCGCAAATAAAATTCCTGGCCAACTCATTTCAATTGTGACTTTTCTTGTGATAACATTATCAAGCAAGATCCAGTTAGCCAGCTGGCTACAACTTAACATTGATGCACTGATCTGGCAATGGTTAGGTCATAATTTCTTGAGCATATTCACACAAGATCATTAAGAAACTGGTTTCCTCTAACAATCACATTTTCATTGGTAAAATGGGCTTCATCACATGAAAGCAAGAAGCAACCCAGCTGAAAAATCCCCACCCAAAAGTGCCAGAAACTTGAGATTCTCTCCACCTGCACCTTAACCCAAAAGCAAGGTAATCTCCATAAACTACCACATTATAATGATCAACAATACAGGATTAAAACGCCTGAACAAAAAGTGGTTTTGGTCTCACTGTATAGTTTCTCCAAGTATGACAGCTCTATGGAGGCCCCCGCCTCTCCTCCAGTTGTGCACTGAGCAGTGGCTCCCCACGAGTGTGTGTGCTGAGCCCACTGCTCTACACCCTCTACGCTACAGACTGACCTGCTCACTCCAGCAACAAGTGTGACAAGTGCAATACCCATAGGTTGTGTTTTTATTGTTATCTATTCAAAATGCTGCAGCTGGGAGTTGCTTCTAATTTCGTTGAACATCTGATGTTTAATGACAATAAAAGAATAGTTATCCTGATTCTGACTTTTTACAATTCATCCATATAGATTTTATAGTTAGATCTGTGACAACTCTGACTTGTGTTCCATTTTAAATCAGGTATCTTGAACTGGCTCAAGTCAGACTTCCAGTTCATAAAAATATAGCAGTCCCACCAAGCCTGACTTAACACTCCACAGCTGTGAATGTAAATAGTAGTAAAACTGTCAGACATGTTTAAGAGCTTTATCCAGGCTCTGGATGTGAGTGCGCTGCAGCTGTGTTTTCAAACAAAAACAGCAAGCACTGATGAATTAAAGGTTCTACCTTTTCTAAAGAGAGAAAAATCCTTCATATCTCTGCTTTTCCAACTTAATGCTTAGTTATTGTTACTGTAACAAGCTCAACTGAGGAGTCACTCCCAGCTCAACCATCAGACTTCTGAGGCATTACATTAATAATACTAATACATTACAATGCAATACAGTGAACAGACATGACACATGACACAGCCTAAGTCACTCACCTCTTTTATATTCTGCACAGCTGCTTCATTTCCTGTGTTTTGTAATTTTGAAATTCCTGCCAAACAGAAAAGAAATAGTGCAAATTGATCAAATTTCTACAAATCTCATAAAAATAAATTCAATTTCTTCCACCAGCTCCATGACATTTAAAGAAAGAACTGTAAGAGTTTCATTGATAATGTAGTATTTACATATTAAAATATCAATTTCAAAAAGCAAATAAAAATGAATAGAAGCTGCTAACATCATCCTGTCTGCTGTGGGATTTTAGACATCATATGTACAAAACACAGGGAAGGAAGTGATGGTCGTTCTGTGCTCCACAAATGAATAATAAAATGTACTTACGTTTGTAGATAAGGATCAAGACGATCACAAACACCAGCAGCAGCAGCAGCAGCAAAGTGACACAGACGATCACAACAATCCCTACATCTGAGGAAATGAAGGCAAACAAAAAGTCAGCATGGCTTTATCTCCCAGACTGTGGACGCTTGTGTAATTTTATTTGAGACTGTAGAGAAATTTAAATGAAACTGTTCTTTTTAAACCTCGTGAACATCTTCACCTCACTCGTGTTCAGCAACAGTTTTAAAACATTAAATGTATGGAATGGGTCTTGGTTGGAACTCAGTTTATCATGTTCGTAGTGACAACCAAGAATTAAAACATTAAGTGTAATCTCTTACCATGACTTTTAGAAGCTGCATCAGGTGCTGTGTTTGCATCTGTTCATGAGGAAAAACGTTTTATTTTCTTCATATAAGACAAACAAATCAAATATAAATGCATATGCAATGTTCAGTCATGTTCGGGGAACAACCAACAAACTCTGAGCCTGGAACCAAAGACAACAGGCAGTGGTGTATTTTCAGAATCAGAATCAGAATCAGAAAGGGGTTTATTGCCAAATGTTGAGCAGGTTTACAACATCAGGAAATTGCTGCGGTGCTTCAGTGCAAACATAGTGTCATAAGTTGCGCTTAAATAGACATGAAAAAATAACAGTAAGAATAAGAATTAAAAGTGCTACGTAGAAAGATATGTGCATGAGCTATACATGAGAATAAGAATTAAGAGTGTTACGTAGAAAGATATATACATGAGTGCAGGTGGTGATCAGTGCCAAACATGGAATGATGCAGTGACACAGCGTAGGGTCATGTGTTAGTGGTGGGAACAGTCATATGGTTATTGTTCATGTGTCCAACAGCAGAGGGGAAGAAACTGTTCTTATGGCGAGAGGTTCTGGTGCGAATGGACCGGAGCCTCCTGCCTGAGGGGAGCAGGTCAAACAGACTGTGTCCAGGGTGAGAAGGGTCAGCTGAGATCCGGGCTGCACGCCGCAATGTCCTGGAGGTGTACAGGTCCTGCAGAGATGGGAGTCTGCAGCCAATCACCTTCTCAGCAGAGCGCACAACACGCTGCAGTCTCTGTTTGTCCCTGATAGTGGCTCCAGCGTACCACACGGTGATGGAGGAGGTGAGGATGGACTCGATGATTGCGGTGTAGAACTGCATCATCGTCCGTGTTGGCAGGTTGAATTTCTTCAGCTGCCTCAGGAAGTACATCCTCTGCTGAGCTTTCTTGATGACGGAGGTGATGGTGGGCTCCCACTTCAGGTCCTGGGTGATGGTGGTACCCAGGAAGCGGAATGAGTCCACAGAGGTGATGGGGGTGTCAGTCAGGATGATGGGGGGGAGTGGGGCTGTGTGCTTTTATAAGAAGCTTGGATAAATAATCTGGGGCATGGCCATTTAGTGCTCTATGTTAAAACAAGAATTTTAAAACGAATTCTAAAATCTATTTGGAGCCAATGTAAATAATATAAAATGGGGGTAATGTGAGCACGCTTGCTAGAGCATGGTAGTAGCCTGGCCGCTGCATTTTGTATAGCTTAGAGGCGAGAAAGAGATGATTTGTCCAAGCTGGTAAACAGGGCGCTACAATAATCTAAACACGATGACACAAATACATGAACAATGTTTTATAATTCAGCTGAGGAACCCATATGTTGGAGTTTAGAAATGTTCCTTAAATGAAAGAAGCAGGAAGGAGGTCCAGAGAAGAATCAAAGCTTACTCCAAGATTTCGAATATTTGACTTGGCAGAAGGAAAGAAAGAGGCAATAACTTGACTGATTTTAGACTGTAGTTCTTAAGGAGCTACAGTCATGGTCTCTGTTTTATTTTTGTTTAAAATAAGGTAATTGTTAGAAAGCCAATCAGAGATTTGAGTTAAACACTGGACTAAGGTGGACAGCCTACCCAGCTGGTGAGGCTTAAAGGACATATGCAGCTGAATGTCATCGGCATAGACATAATAAGATTGAATTATGCCAGCTAAAGGAAGAATATAAAAAGAAAATCATAATAGACCCAAAACTGAACCCTGTGGAACCCCACAGGTTAGGGGGGTGATGTTAGAGGTAAACCTGTCAGTCCTAACAGAAAAGGTCCTATCTGATAATTAGGAAGAAAACCAGGCAGATCCAGATAGGCCAGCCAAAACCTTCAACTTGTTAAGTAGAATTTTATGGTCAATGGTATCAAAGGCAGCATGGTGGTTAGCACTGTTACCTCACAGCGTGGGTTCTCCCCGGGTACTCCGGCTTCCTCTCACAGTCCAAAGACATGCACTTTGTGGGGATAGGTTAATTAAAAAATCTAAATTGCCTATAGGTGAAAATGCAGGAGCGAATGTGAGTGCGAATGATTGTCTATCCCTGTGTGTTAGCACTGCGACAGACATGCGAACTGTCCAGAGTGTACCCCGCCTCTCGCCCTATGACAGCTGGGATAGGCTCCAGCGCCCTGACAAGGATAAGTGGAAGCGAATGGATGGATGGATGGTATCAAAGGCTGCACTGAGGTCAAGCAAAACGATCACAGAACAATCCCCTGCATCAGAAGCCATTAATAAATCATTATAGACCCTTAAGAGAGCCGTCTCAGTGGAGTGATGCTTTTGAAAGCCAGACTGAAAAGGGTCAGCAATCTATAATCTGCATACTAAGGACCTGAACAGATTTTCTACATTTCTTTACAGTAATTTGTTAAAAATGGCAATTTTGAAATAGGCTGGTAATTACTAGTAGAGCTGTTTTTTCAATAGAGGAGTTACCTCAGCATGTTTAAAATAGGATGGAACACAACCTTGCCTCAGTGTGCTGTTGATGACGGATAGCAATGTGGGACCAATGCTGCTGAGAGTCCCAGACAGGACAAAGGGAAGTAATGGTGAGGATTTCATTTTACCTATCACTGTAATTAAATCATTAAGTGTGATTGGAGAAAAGGAAGTACATGACCCAGGACACCGAGGGGCATCTTCATAAGGGGAGGCACTTTAGGAGATTTTGGATCTCAAGTCCATCACCTTATTTACAAAGTGATGGAGAAAAGTATTACAATCTTAATCAGAAAGTAACTGAGCATGCTGAGTTGGAGGAGAAACAATACTGTTGATGGTATCAAATAGAATTCTTGAGTTATTCTTATGACGATTTATAAGATTATTGAAATAAGAGGATCTAGCCTTTTTCACAGACTCGTTTTATAAGTGAAGAAGATCTTTGAATTGCTCACGATGGACAACCAGACCAGTGAACTTCCAGAGACGCTCTGCTTTCTGACAGGAGCGTCGAAGACCACAAGATTGATTATTTAACCAGGGTGTACGGGACCGAACAGAACAATGCCTAGTTTCAAAAGGAGCAACCTGATGGAGAATGGCAAGATAGTGTTCATTAAAAGAGTTAATGTGGAGCTCAACATCGTCAAAAGAAGTCTTAAAATCAAAAAAGGGAGAACATTTAGAAATAAAAGTCATCAATAAAACGCCTGCGCCTAATAAACCCTTGTGGAAGAGACTCTGAGTTGACAGATACATCAAAAGAGACTGTCTTATGATCGCTAAAAACGACGTCATTTAAATCCAACTGGTCAAGGGAAATGCCATAAGTGAAGACCAAGTCCAGAGTATGCCATGCAGTGTGAGTAGGGGCTGATACATGCTGAACAAAATTAAGAGTGCATGATGCTCAGGAATTCCTTAGTTGTACTATTTGATGAGTCCTCTGCATGAATGTTGAAGTCTCAAACAATGATGACCATGACCAGTTTAATAGTGGAAGTTAAAAGTTCTTGCAAGTCTGAAAGAAAAGCTGCAGCAGACCCAGGTGGACGATAAATTAAGATACCGTAGAGGGGCTAATCTCTTCCAATTTTTATCATGATCATCTCGAAAGAATTGTAACAGCTCAAAGAGATCATCTGGCATAAAAATGTCTTTTTAAAAATTACAGCTGTTCCACCTCCTCGTCCAGATATCAGAGGTGCACAGAGAAATGAACAGTCTGCGGGACAAAGCTCTAAAAGACGTGAGACTTCATTCTCACGTTGCCACGTCTCATAAACATGAAGTCAAGCTTCTTTGCACAGAACAAGTCATTTAAAATATAAGACTTGTTGGCAATTGAGCGGGCATCAATTCACTTTTTGCATCCCACCGGGACAGGGGTAGAGTCCGCACAATGTGGTAAGCCACACAGCAAATCAGGGTTCCTACTGCAATGAGCCGTGGCTTTCCATGCTTTCAGGTGACAGCCCGGATGGTAAACACAGGGAGTCGTGGGGATTAATCCAGCTCCAACAAGTTTCTGGCGTATCTTACCAGCAGCAGCCCAAGAGTAAGCCCCTGAAGACCAAGTTCTCTGCTTCCTCCGATGAGGCCTTGGAAGCAAAAAAGAGCTGACCAGCAAGAATGGAGGTAAACCGGGTGCTGCGCCGCGCTCAAGCGGCGGTGGGAAAACAACCTTGTTTCGTTGACTCTGAAAATTATCCATAGCAGATTTGATTGCCAATAACGCATGGAGATCATAAATGCGAAGTGCGCTGGACAAAAGTGTAGCAAAGACACTAGCACAACATGAAAAGTAAACAAACAGGGGCCATCTTGCTCATGACAAATGTATACACTTACTAACACAAAATAAACAAAATATAAAGGGCATCAAATACCCACTCAATTATGGAGTAGGAACATGTATGTAGTCAAAGGAGCTTGCAAAGAAAAGCATCTGGACTTCATCTTCACCAGTTTTTTGTCTGAGCAGCAAAAAAACTGGTTCACCCGAAAGATAAAACGCCAAAACACAGACTTAACAATGTGGTGTTTGCTGTACAGTGCAGCGAGGAATGCCCAGACCTCTACATTGGAGAGACCAAACAGCCACTTCACAAGCGCATGGCACAACATAGAAGAGCCACCTCCACAGGACAAGACTCAGCAGTCCATCTGCATCTTAAGGATAAAGGACACTCTTTCGAGGATGCCAATGTTCACATTTTGGACAGAGAGGACAGATGGTTTGAAAGAGGAGTGAAAGAAGCATCTATGTCCACTGTGAGCGACCATCTTTGAACAGAGGCGGGGCTTACGACACCAACTCTCTGCCATCTATAATCCAGTTTTGAGATCCCTTCCCAGACGCCTTAACGCCCACTCACATCCTGGGCCATCTGATCTCAGGAATTCGCATGATAAGGTGGGGCCAGGTTTCACAATGAACACACCCGAAACTCTGGCTGATTGGGGCCCACACCCAGTTTCACACCTTGGCTCAGGCGATTAGAGGATCATCAGGGGGTCCTTTTGTCCCTCTGTGGGGGGTTACTCCCACTAGGTTTATATCTGGGATTCTCCACCATTTGACCTTAGAACTGAAGAAGCTTCTCGGATGAGAGGTGAAACGTCTTCAAGTAACTTAAGTCCAGACGCTTTTCTTTGCAAACTCCTTTGACTACGATGACCTGGATGACTGAGAACCTTCACAGACAACATGTATGTACATACTTCCTACCCAATGTTGAACACGCTATCAATTCACCATATTCAGTATCCGATCCCGAACCAGCAGACTGAGAGACAGCTTCTTCCACCAGGCAATCAGACTGCTGAACACTTCATAGACACCTCGCCTTCACTACTGGAATTTCAACATTATGCACTCCATACTGTACATTAATGCCACTTGTTTTGCTCAATATCCTACTACCAACCTCTGTGTATTTTATATATTTTATTTTATTGTTTACTCTATTTAATTTGTAAAATTACACACACACACACACACACACACACACACACACACACACACACACACACACACACACACACACACACACACACATATACAGACACGTAAATATACATATTTAGTATACACATTCAGTAAGGCATATAAACTCTTATATTGTACATATATTTATTCATATAACTCTCAGATTTAGCCATTCTTATATTTTGCTTGTTCTTATGTTATTGTATTTTTGCACACCTCTGTTGCTTGTGAAGCTCGCACACAAGAATTTCACTCACATGTACTGTACCAGTGTACCTGCACGTGATGTGACACTAAAAGTGATTTAATTTGATTTGATATTCATCATTACCCCCACTTCCCCTCAGTGCTTGTAAACACTCACCCCACACACAAAATAAGAGGAAAAAGAAATGAAAAATCTATGTATAAATATAACGCTAGATAGGAATCTGATATGAATTTGCATAATAATGTATACAATCAGTCATCAATTTCATTAATTTCTTCTTTTTCTAAAAGCAGGTTTTAAAATAAAAAAACCCAATGTTCCACAGTTTTACTCCACAAATGGAAACACAACAGGTTTTAACTGTTAACATTAAGTGTTCAGATTTCGCCCCAGGTTATTCTCTGTGGAAAACAACATCCTCTGTACATAACAGAGTAACATAACATAACATATCATAATTATACATGTATATAATTTGGCAGTTTTATATTTTATGAATTCCATGAACTTCATGATTTTAGTCTTTAAAAGTAGAACATTAGTGTGGTCTCTAAATCCAGCTTGATTAATGATCCTGATTGCTTTTTTCTGAGGTTTACACAATAGTTACAAAAAAGTTGTGTGTGTGTGTGTTACCTCAGACTTCCACACAGCACTCTAGGTACAGCAACATGAATGACTACTAAAATGCACGGTGATTTATAATGCTAAAAAAGCTTTTGCTCAACTCAGTACAAAGATGCTTTGTGACAGTTTGTGTGCTTTTATGTTGTACCCTGAAATTTTGCATGAAAGACTCGCCTTGAACAACAAGAGACAGTCCTCGTCATTAAAGCCTTTTCTTTTCTATAAGTGAAACATATGAAATAAAAACCTATATCATTGAGTTCTACTGCTAAACATTTTTTTTGCTTTTAAAACTTTAAAAAACAACTTTTAAATACATTTCAGATATTTGATTTGGCATGTCTTGAGTTATTATACCAGACACCCTTGCTGATGTAACCCTGCAGTTTGTGTCTCCTCCCACTCATGAACTGAGAATCTTTTGTGTTTTAGATGCATTTGTAAAGTATTGCACCATGGAGCCACTTAAAGAATCACCTTAAATTAAAAACAAAAGAAAGAAAACCCAATATCTTGGAAATTGTTGACTATCAGGGAGCCTACAATGTAATGAAAACCACTGAAGAAGTCCGCAAACTACACTGTGTCAAACTAGTGTCGCTGAAAAAATAGACAATGTTTTATGAATAGGAAGTGTCGTTGTCAGTGTTGCATTACCCTGAAAAATGTGAACTTGATGAGGTTAATTTAAACTACATTTTAAATGACAGAAGACAAAGATTTAAAAAAAGAATTTCAAAACTGATGCGATGTCAGCGATTTCAGTTGTGGCTGATAATTTCCTGCTATTGCATTTCTGTGGGTTACAGGAGGTGCAGGAAATGAAAACAAAAACAGCAGCAGCTGTACATGCTACTGCTGAGCTGTGTTGCTGTTAGAGTTATAATAACAGAACTGACTTTTTACAGGAATGGGTCTTGGTTGGAAATCAGTTTATCATGTTCGTAGTGAGAACAAACAATTATTTATTTCAGTCACTCCACTTAGAGAACGACCATGTGGTTTAAAATCAAGACTAAGTGTGTTGATCAAGCAGCAAACTTTGGGGATAATAAATGATGCCAATGTGGAACTAACACAATCTATAGTTCCTCTAATAGACTATGTGCACCTTAGCATATGCTGCTTCCGGTGGGAAAACTGTATAGCGCTTTGTTTCCAGTGCGATATTCATGCCTTGTTTACGGTCAGGTTTCCCAAAACAAGTCAACCAAATGAATGAATCAACAGCAATTTACATTTCTCTCAAGGTTCAAACCTTTGTAGAAAGATAAGTCCAGTATTATTGAATGAAACCAAAGATCAAACCCAGTTTTCAGGTCCAGAGCATGGGAATAGAGCAGCTGCGAGAGAATTCAACACTAATGAATCAGAAGTCCAACTTTTTGCGCTTCCTCTGCCTTTTGGATGCTACCGCAGGTGCCTTTGAAAAACGTTTCGTCGGCATTGTGTTTATTGGGGGGAAACTTACAAACATACAGTATTGCACTTCAGAGTCACACTGCTAGCGATCGATGTAGCGATTCTGTACAGGAGAGACGGCACGGAGGAGATCGACAATGATCTACAACTGATTAGGAAGCAGAACACAATGCACTGTAAAAAAAAAATAAAAATGCAAAAGTGCACTAATAAAAATCAGCGAAATAGCGAGGCCGCAAAAGGTGAACCATGTTATAGTGAAGGACCGCTGTAATTTTGAAGGTAAGTCACAACATACCCTTTGTAAATACTAATGTGTAAAACCCTTACCAGCAATCGTTCATTTTTTGTGTGGCTTTTTTTCACGGTTTGTTAACATGCTGTGTAGGTGTGTACTTGACTAGCTGATATCGACATAACGGGGGAACATCTGGTTTGACTATTGTTCACCTTTAGCTTGAATACTGAACATTTGCCTGTTTAAATCATAATAACTGTCACTATACAGAGATGTGCTTCTGAATGTGGACGATGTGTCTTCTGATTCTGTAATGCAGTTCTGCTTTTGTTGAGTGGTGTAAACAAACAATCGATTGCACACTCTTCAAACATCAAAATTGATCATTAGATTTTTTATGACACAGCAATGGTGATTGTTCCCACCTTCTGCTCTTTGTATTTTGGACATGATTTTGGAGTCCGTCTTCACAGTAGCAGCTGACTGCAAAATAAAGTTACGGGAAATGTACAACTGTACATCCGGTCTTAAAACAGAGACGGCTGCTACTAAAAATCCCTTTCTTCACATCAGCTGTATGCGGGTAACTCTTTTTAAAATAATAATTGGATTTCTCACAGTTAGCAGCTGCTGTGACTGCAGCACCTTTTGTGTGGTGCAGATCATCCACGTTTGCGCTATTTCATTAGTACATTTATAGCATTATAGTCCTTCTCAGCATTGATGAACAGATATTTGTGTGTTGCAGTCATATAGTTCAAAATTGCAGCTTGCTAGAATTAACTAATAATTTTGCACTCCATCATATTATGTAAGTATGATCACCTCTGGTTCCAAAAAACAACCTGACGGTGTCCAAAATCCAAACATTCAGACTTTTAAAAAGTTTAGAAAGAAACAGATGACAGGTCAGTGGACACATCCATCTTTCATGTTTGGGCAAACTTTAGCTTTTTACGTTAGAAACTACGTTTAAATACGTTTTAAGAATTCCTGTCATGGAACTCCTTTTGTGGTTTACTGTACATCTCAAAGTGACTCATTTTGTTGATAGTCCTTACGGAATTATTATAATTTGAAATAATATAAAAATCGTGACTCACCTACAGTCAGGAACAATCTGCCAAAGAAAACGTTGCTTGTTTGGTTGTCGGGTCTTTCTGCTCCACACCAGTATGTCCCACTGTCATCTAATGTTATTTCTCTCATTGTTATAGTAAGGTTATTCTTTCTATGGTTATCATTCATAGAAAACCTGTTTATGTTGTTTATGAGAGGCTTACATATAGATGGCTCGTCTCCCTTACAGAAAAATTTTTTAAGTGAGGAGATATCCTGTTTGTATTTACACCAATAGGTGACGGTCTGTCCAACAGTGGCTGATTTCTTTATTGCATCTATAGGAGTAGAAAATAGAAAAAAAGAAAAACATGATATATTTGAGACTTGTTTTTGTGTATTTGAAACTCAGAAGCTGAAAATGCGTAATACTCACATAGGGGCGCTGGGGTTAAGAGGTTAATTTTTACTTGTTTGAGTGAAAATCTTCCCTTATTTGATACCACTGCGCACCAGTAGACACCAGTATCCCATCGGGACACATGACTGATAGAGGCGCTAAAGCCATGGCTGGTGAGAATAATTAATCCTTTCGACTTTTGAGGATGATTTGTTAATAAAATATCTTCACAGGTGAAATTGTTCTTTCTGCAGAAAAACGTGAACCCAGACATGTAATCATCTCCAGGAGAGTCACATGTTTTCTTGTACAAAATGAGATTCAGTGTTCGTTGGCAGCTCTCAAGCTCTGTAAACAAAACAGTGAAATCAAATATTTGTCATCTTATGAGGACTTGGAATGCTTCTTTCATGTTCAAATTAATTTTCCTAAGTCTTTTGGCAATGATTTGAAATACATGGGGAATAGATCTCTTAGGTCTCTCATGATCCAGTTCATTTTTATAATAATAATACTACTACTACTACTACTAATAATAATAATAATGATAGATGTGCTACATTTCTTACCAGGTTCTGGTTCCTCGTCTTTTCTGTCAGTCGAGTTTGATCTTCGGTTTAATTTACACTTATCTTTAAGGTCTTTAATGGCTGCCTGGTGATTTTTCCTATTTGTATCATGGTAAAATCTGCCTTCAGTTTCCCACACATCTTTCTCAGAGCTTTGAATGGTTGTTTCATTGGAATCGACTATATCATTGTCTTGATGTGATTTATTTATTTCAGGATATTTGCAGGTGTCTTGAAACCATCCTTGGTGACATGCTTTCATTCCAAAGCTGACCTCACAACCTGCAAATCAAAGAAACTGTTATATTACATCATGTTCTCCAAAAGGAATCTCATTCTCATTTTACACTGTCAGCCACACGCAGTCCGGTTTGATCTTAACCTCTATAGTGTCTCACGTTTGATATGTGAGATTTTGTGACTTCTATATCATCAGTGTGAGTCCTCTTGAAAAATCTAAAACAAAAAAATGTGCATAATACATTTTTAAGTAATAAACAGAAAAAAATGCCAGAATTAGCAAATATACAAATTAAAGTATTTCTTCAATTGTCAGAAAGTTTAATAAATGCTCCAGTTAAAAAAAATATTCTGGTAATCATTTCATGGTTCAGACATAAGTGAAACTGCCCTTCCAGTCCAGCACGTCTCAGTTTTTCTGGACCTAATAAAGAAATGCTGTCAGCACAAATATTTGAGCTTATATTGTAAGAAATAATTAACAATAATAATAATAAAAAAGTGACAGAAAAATGTACGTCCTATAATTATAAATCAGAAATGGTTTGTTAATGCAGAGATTGTTTTCTTTTACTGTGAACCCATTTTTTTCACATAAAAAAAACTAAAGATAGACATTTGTGTCACAGAAATTACTAGATTTTTACTAGATAGTAGATGAAGTGATGAAGACGAATGAAAGGCATTATTTAGTATTTCTTATCCCACAGAAATAATATATTTGCACCACAGTGATATGTTTAACATGATGATTTTTATAAAATTTGCACATATTAAGAATTGTCCCTGCACCACATGTAAATGTTTAAATTCATCATTAATTGTGTGTTTATGATTATCACAACTGTGTGTATGTGACAGCAAATTTTTAAGTAAATTAAAATATTGTACAGTGTCTTTTCAAAATTATTGTTCAGTTTGTGAGTTTGAGTATTTTATTATTTGCAGCTGGATTTCCTTCAGGTTCACTGTCAGACTGTTTCTACATACAGTTTGCATCCCTTTAGTGTTAAGCGGTCTTAAAAAAGATTACACCACATCAAAAATACGTTTGTTATATATAATATTATACATTCAGATAAACTCTGAGTGTTAATGTGTTAGCAAATGAATGTTTGTACCTGTTGTTATTGAGAGGACGAGTAGCAGCAGAAACTTCATTATCTGGTTTTGGATGTTTGTTTAAGATCTTGAAGTCTGAATTATTTATCTGCGGTTTGTTTCCTGATGTCTTTTTCCCTCCTCAGTCTGTTGGTCTGCAGTGATCTTTCATTAATTTCGGTTTTAAGTTACCTAAAATCTTCCTGCCCCACTTTTCAATCTGTCCATTTTTTTTTGTCTTAAACAGCTCCTTCCGCTTTGTATGTTGCTTCCTCTAATTGGTGGTAAACAGGAAATAAATGGCGTGTGTGGTGGAGAATCATATCACGCTTTGATTAACGGGAAGTCTTGAAACTGCGTGACAAAAATAGCAGTTTGTAGGTATTATAGAAAACTGCTTTTATCAGTTAGAAGGAGACGGGTTTCTTTTGTTTGCACAGTTCAGTAATATAAACTGAGCTTCATGGATTTCAACATATAAAGGCGGCTCCTGTTTGACAGTACTAAGCTAACTTTATGGGGGAAAAAAGTCTGCAACTATACTACTATACTATAAATATAGTAGTAGTAAAGCTGTAGTGATATTAATATTATGATGAATTGTACGTATGATTAATATAAATGTATCTATGATGGTTCGCCGGTTCGATCCCTGGGCTCTCTGTCCTGGTTGTTGTGTCCCTGGGCAAGACACTTTACCCTACTTGCCTACTGGTGTTGGCCAGAGGGGCCGATGGCGCGATATGGCAGCCTCGCTTCTGTCAGTCTGCCCCAGGGCAGCTGTGGCTACAACTGTAGCTTGCCTACACCAGTGTGTGAATGTGAGAGTGAATGAATAGTGGTATTGTAAAGCGCTTTGGGTGCCTTGAAAAGCGCTATATAAATCCAATCCATTATTATTATTATTATTATTCTGCTGGTTTCCCAATCTACCAGCTTGCATCGTTCATGAAATTTTCAAACTAATTTTGAAGAACTTTTTTCCGCCTAGATCGACAAATGACATGTTAATTTAACTGCTGATTGCTGTGCAACTGCTGTGCAACTGCTGTGCAACTGCTGTGCAACTCCGACATGGCAAAAAAACAAACCAGCCCTGGCATTTTTGGTCCAGACGGCCCATCATACTTATATATGTCATTTATATATCATTTTGTTTGATTATAGATATTAAAAACAGGTTTGAATCAGGTTGGTACAGTTGATGTTAGTTGGGTTAGTTCTTGCTTGTACCACCAAGTAAGAACTAAGAACCAAATGATAGGAGTGATGATTTCTAAAGCTCAAGGTGTATAAACAGACAGTTTTCTCATTGGTGTCAGCTCAATATAAATACACAACAACATTTTATTTAGGTAATAGTTTATTTACAAGAAGCAGGAACAGAAAAGTGTTCAAAGTTTCAGATGTATTGTACATGAAATGGGATTTAAAATCTGATCAGTAAGCCAAGTAAAGATGTGTCGGAAGTTAATCTGGTTCTAGATAATGGCTCTTTACTGCAGGTGGTATTAGTGGACTGGACTTCACTCCATCAGTACAGATAATGTACACTGTATGCTTTAGCTGCAAGGTTGGCGACCCTCAAATAACACTGGAGTGAGAACAATATGATGGGAAAAATGAGACAAGAACATTTTCTCACAGCTTTGTCTAAACGTGCCTGCTGCCACTTCCCCATCAACCTTATGCATGGAAATATCACCAGTTAAACAAAAACAGTGTTTTTAAGTAATTAATTTTTGCTCTAAACAGTGATCTTGTTGTGTTAAACTAACCTCAGATGTTGTAAAAAGTAGCACCCACAGCACATCTGTCTCATTCTCCCCAGTAAAACATACCAAGTAATCTGAACCTCTAGCTGAGGTTTTTCTGTGATCCCTGTAAAATGCAAATCATTCAACATTGGCACAAGTGACTTAGAAGACAAATGCTGAAATCGTTTGTGAATTGTTCATATGTACAGTCTGTCAGTGTTGGGCAAGTTACTTTGAAAAAGTAATTAATTATAGTTACTAGTTACTTCTTCAAAAAGTAACTGAGTTAGTAACTGAGTTACAATATTCTAAAAGTAACTAATTCCCTGAAAAATAACTATTGCGGTACTTAAAAATGTTTAACCCTCTGGGTTCCAGGGTATAATTGGCCATTTTTAACTACTTTTGATGTTTCCTCCACATTTTACCTTTAAAAACTATTTACTTTGTCTTGTTTGGTATCATTCTACTCAGCACAACCTCACGTGTCTGAATTTACAGTCATGTTTTCATTTTGACAGACTGTATTAACACAATTGATCTAAAGTCAGACAAAAAACATAAAAACAGAGTAGAAAAACTTATATTTTTTACTGTAACAACCACAAACATGTTTATTGAATCATATTTCATAACTTTAAATGCAAATATAAATGGTCAATTTTAAAATCCTATGTACAAGTTTTGCAAACAACAAAATTATTTGCAGCCATTTACCTTTTACCTTGATTTTTTAAATAACCATTTCAAACTATTTACACAACAATCAGCTGTTCTACATTCAATAAGATGTCACACAAATTATTTGTGCCTCTCCAAAAAAATAATTTCTGTCCAGTATAAAGGAGAACATCACAGCCTGATACCTGCAGGTCTGACAGCAGCAGGTGTATCACTGCTGTTTCTACCTGGAGACAGCAGTCGCCTCATTGTTCTGACACACAACACAAAACTATCCACAACACTACACACTAACTACACAAGACAACACATTAACTACACACTCCAAACACGCTAATCTCTCAAATCTCTCACATCTCAAAACTCTCTCTCTCTCTCTCTCTCTCTCTCGCGTCACTCCTAAAACTTTGGGTTTTTTTGTTTGTTTTTTTGCTCATAAGCAGAGAGGTCTCGCTGCGCTGTCCTTAGACAGTAAATGTGACGAAACTATTGAGGAAAAAACGCCGCGTATATATTTTTTATCACGACTCTGGTTTTACGTGGCCTATCAACACAGTTTATAAACTGGTATATGTCACCTTGTTGCTTTGTCTTGAAGTGGTCATGTGATTGGCTTACCACGACTACTTTATTCTTCCTCAGTCAAACAGCAGCACTCATGTGATTGTTTTGCCCCCTGAGCTCCAGGTGTTGTGTTAGACAGTGATCGTGATTACCGTCCGCGGGAGCGTGCGCAGCTGCTTGAAAAAAGTAACGCCGTTATTCCCATCACTGCAGTCTGTGGGGTTGTTAAAAGGACACCAGGGATGTGTCTCAAAAGTGTTTCAATAAGGAGAGTTCACTTAAAAGAACATGATTTACTGACATAGAGAAATGATTGTATTTGGCAGTCAGACTCCAGCAGCTCATCATGGCAGAACACAATCCCAGCAGTTTTAGGACAGGACCCACCAGAGTCCAGGTGGTGGTGGTGAGGATGTAGACTGAGGTTTGGATGGCTCCAGCTGAGGTGGGTTTGAGGTTGACAGGGGTGGATCGCATCACTGAGAGTCTAAAAGGGAGAATGATGGAGAGTGCAGATTTAAACCAGTGGAGGCTCAGCATCCTGATGTCATTTTATTAAAAATGATGCTGCTATGTGTATTTAAATAAACTTTTCTGTAATTTTTATTTAATTCAGTTTGAGGTAAAGGCTTACTCTGACTTACTGCAACATGAACATGATCAAGGCTTTTTTGCTGAATATGGACTTCACATAACCACGTCAAGAGATTAAAGACATTTCCAGTTTGATTTGAAAATAGATTTCCTTCCAAATCTTGGATTTAACCTATTTTTATCATTTCCAAATATCACAAGATTCCACTAAGAAATGTGGGAACTGTGACCATAAAAATATTACAGTATTGTGTGAATCCTATCACTAGACCAGCATTCATGAAAGCACAAGGACAAACAAGAAACGTATGCAAGCAAATTCATATTTTGTAACCAAAAACACCTCAAGGAAGGAAATGTAGACAGAATTTATCTACGCAACAGAACACCGCAAGTTTCATCTTATCAGACTGGTTTCAAAACATGTCAAGCTCTACGTCAGCGCACTTCCTTTTCAGTTTGGGAGCATGTTGCCAACATTTTGATACACTTGTTTTGCACCTCTTTGTTATTTTAATTACTATACACGATTTGACATAAATCAGTCAATGTATTTCATATTTCTTCACAGACCTTATTTCTGTCTTGGCTTCAACTTGTTGACTTTTGAGTAGAGAGGCTCCTGTGGAGGTCTGGGTGGGTGTGTGGCAGTCGACGTCGTCAGACTCGTGCTGTGCTTCACAGTCGAATATTTGCAGGTCGATGAGCTGGGTGTGAGGATCAGTGTCTCAGCAGCAGCTATGTCAGAGCTGATCGGAAAGTTGATGGTGGAGTAATGGAGTGAGGCAGGATGGTTTGTAGGATGATCGACGGTGAGATAAACTGTGTTTGTGGCATATTCTGAGCCTGGACTCTGGAAATGCTCCTCTATTTCTTCATAGATATTGTCCTTTCCAGAAAGAGGAGAAGAAAATACAGTTTGAACTGTTTATATTTGATCTGATGAGGTTTACCATCAATCATTATCTGTACATCTTGAAATTCAAATTGGTGTTGCTAAAACTGTTAAGCAATGCTTAGTTCAGAACGCTGGCAAATAAAATGATATGAAAATGGCCAAAAAAGCTAAACCAGGGATTATTAATCATGCATCCATTAAATCAGTTCACTATTTTTTTTCACTTGGGAGAGCTTTCAATCAGTCAGTGTTAGCAGGTACTATAAGGTCAGGCCTCGGCCGCACAGGTCTAGAGACTGGCGAGTGATGATGTGGCAGTGACTCTACTTTCATGTGTATTCTCTGACTGGTTGCTGTTGGTGCTGGCAGTTGCCAGGAAACTGCTTATTCCCTGCACACAGTGGACTAGAGAGGTGTCAGTGACCCCCCTGGCAACCACAGGTCTTTAGGAAAAAAATATGCATTGACTGATTGGTTGGCATGTGGTTGCTGGCAGCCAAGTATATGGTACTGCATCAGAAACCTCCCTGTGATTGCATGGATCATAGCACACTGCCACAGTCACACATAGAGCACCATTCACTCACCTCTTTGATATACTGTGCTGTTGCTTCACTTCCTGTATCCTTTGAAGATGAAAGGCCTGAGAAATCGAAAAGAAACAGAACAACGTAGATTCATTTCGACACATGACTGAACTGAGACTTAACTAGCTCTTCATTTGACATCTGTCAGGATCCAGTGTGTGTGTTGTTGTTTGGCATATTTTTCCACAATGCACTCCGGAAGCTCCGATTCTCACATCCAGCTTCCCTCAACTACGGCTCATCTCTAGTAATAACCTGTCAGTATTTAAGGACCGGCTGAGACCTTCACTTTCCGCCAGATTGTTAGTACCACTGTAGTGCTGTTCGGCCTCCTCTGTCACTGGTCCTTCTCGCCAACTTTTTACCTGCTAGAAACTAACCACCGCCTTCTGCTGCTCACTCCGTCTTGACATCTTAGATCTGGAAATCTCACCTGTCTGCCCCCCTGCTCACGGCAACTTTCTGCCAGATGTATGATTAGATATAGATGTAAAAATGAAGGTAAGTGATAAATGAACTTACGTTTGTAAATAAGGATCAAAACTATCACAACCATCAGCAGCACTGGCAGCAGAAAAGCCATACAGACGGTCAACACGACGACTGCCTCAGAAAAAACAAAAAGAGTCAGGATGACTGGAAACTGATTCACATGCAATCATCACACAACAATGTCCGAGGATGTCGTGAAAATGTCTGTTTGTTTTCTGCGAGATAGTAAATGTACACTCTCACCAAAATTCTTATTCTCATGTGGATGGAGAATACTTCCTTGTTTCAGACCTTGAAGAAAAGGAGAGTGTTCAGAAAGTCGTATGTCTTATATAACTGAAACAACTGACGTTAATATGCAAAACACACAATTTTGAATATTAAGTCTTATTCCTTTAAGAAAAAGATCAAACGATGAGAATCTGTTTGGGGTTTTTTGTTTGTTTTGAGACAGAAATATTTTGAAATCATTTTTCACATCCTGCACAGCAACATATCGTCAAAGGTTCAGCAGTACAGACACTAGACATTATAATAACATCTCTAAACTAAATTCTTCTGTTGCAGTAAAGCTAGTTACAGAGAGTTTCAGATATCGTGCAGATTAAACTGTGCTAAGTAAAGATGTTTAAGGCTGATGGACTCTAGGACTAGTGCCCTCCCAGGTGAAAACACTGACGCTGTGAACGTGTTATATGTTTTCCTTGAATATCAAGAAGACTGCACTGTGAGGGAAAAGTTTTTCTAAAAAGTATTGTGTTCTGAGATTTCCCCTTCATATTAAATATATATAGGAAAATGAATGTTCATCAAGATAAACCTGTAAATATTCACGTCACACCTCTGCAGGTGGTGAAGGTGGTGCAGGAAGACTGAAGCATAAACAGCAACAGCCTCAGAGGTTATTACATTCATACAGTGAACTTTGTCAAGTGCTTTTGCAGAATATACTTTTGCAGACTTTGTAACCGATGCAAATAATGCACCTATTAATTAATCCCTTGACCTGACTTTCACTAGTTCTGATCCAGACCTTTCAGTAGCATTTGAGGTGTGCGTGACTGAACAGATTTGTACAGCCTGCTATGTGGTGCACGCCATGCAGGTAATAGAATGCTAGCATTAGCAGTCTAATAAGCAGATGTGTTTCTGTGTGTTTCATTGTTACAGTGTATGGAACACACAACATGGTGGCACCCAAAACCTTATCAGTCAGACTTCAAAAGTCTAGAAACCAATGTATGTTTTTAATACACAGTTTCTGGTGTAGATCATTATCGATAATATTGATGTTAAATAATTAACTAAAGGTCTTGACTGCACTTTTAAGTATAAGTTAGTAGGGGTGGGAGATCAACCTTTTAAAATGATGTCATATTTTAAGGAAATTTGGGATATTTCTGATGATATGTTAGAGAAAAGGGAACATTTCATCATCTGCTTGCAGCTTGCAGGCTGCATATTAGGGCAAATATAATTAGGGCATTTTTCACTTTTCCCAAGGATTTGCTATCACTGATGACACAATGTTGGGAAAGGAGGACTTATGTGGTGATGCAACATAAGACAAATGCAAAGACAAAAGTGTCCTAGCTTAAGTGTAATATTTAAAATGCTGGTATTTTGTTACTAAACCTTGTAACTCTACAGGTTAAGCCTGCACAGGACTGTCACACAGTAAAATTTAAAAGAAACTTTTATTTATGATGTTGTATCCTGGGTCAAGTTTTTTAACCAGTACCTTAAAGCCTTTCTTAATTTCTATCCATTCTTATGTGCACTAGGGAAACTAAAGACGTGATGTTGTTATATCACAAAATATTACACTGCTATTGCTGTTAATTATGTTTGTAGCATAGCCCAAATATTCCACTTATAGTCCAGGAGAAAACAGTCTGTGTTACCTCACATTTCCTTTTGATTTCTGACTGACTACAAGCAAATGTCTTAAAAAGTGACATATATTTTCTTTGATAGGTTGATCTTGACAGTCACCCACACAACAAACAGCACAACTTACCTAGAGTCAAATTAAACCCATCAAAGAAGTCGTCATGTGTTTGATTGTGTTTGTGAGGGACTCTTGCTCCACACCAGTATATCCCACTATCGTTTGCTGTTACTTCTCTCACTGTAATGGTGATACTCCCGTTGTTCTCTTTCATTATAAATCTCTGGTTCACGTCAGGCTCTGTGGTGGTTACTAGCTGTTTGCATACAGTTGAATCTTCTCCTTTGCAGATGAATTTTATACATGAGGAGGCATCCCGGTTGTACTTACACTGGTAAGTGAAGTTCTGCCCAATAGTTGATGGCAAAGGTTCAATATCTGAAGACAAAAAGACAAATATTTGCCTTCAGCTTATCAGCCAGCTTTTATCATTTAAACCTGTGATACTGAACATGTGGAATACTCACCTATAACTTTCAGGTGTATTTGTGTGTGTGATAATCTGTAACTTCCATCATTTGATTCCACTCCACACCAGTAATCACCAGCATCCTGTGAGGTCACATGACTGATGGAAATGTTAAAGGCACGGCTGCTGCCTGTGCGAGTAAACGTCCCTTTTGACGTTGATAAAATGTCCTCACAGGTAAAACGGTTCTTTTTACAGAAGAACTTTATGTGGGACTCGTAAACATCTGGATAATCACATGTGATGGTGCTGTTCGCTGTTCTGTACACGCTGAGATATGTTCGCGGGCAGTTTATATGCTCTGTAAACAAATCAGAGAATTAAAGCAGTTTATTTTAAGGACTTGTCAAGTTTCTTTTATGTTCAGGTGACTTTTTGAAATGTCCTTGGCTCCATTACTTTGAATAGATGGGGACTCACTAACTGTGGAAATGTTTTAGAAAAGTTTGTACTGCAGCTCAGGACTGCTCATGAGCCAGAAAAAAAGTTCCCAGTGTTTCCGAAACTCCTGTTTTATTCTGTATCGATTTTTTTAATCAAATATTCTGATTTCCTGTGTGTGCCTCGTCTGGTGTCTGACACAAGGATGATGGTGATGATGATGATATTTCTTACCAGTCTCCAGTTTTCCTTCCTGTATGTCAGATAAGTTCGATCTTTGAAAAAACCTGCACCTGTACTTCCCAAACTCTCGCTCTTTAACATGTTTTATTGCAACCTTGAGATTTTTATTTTTTGTATCATGGTAGAGGCAAAATCTGCCATTATCTTCCCACACGTCCTTCTTAGAGGTTTGTACAGGTGTTCCATTGGAAAGAACTACATCAGTGTACTGATATATGTTATTTGTTTCAGGATATTTGCAGGTGATTTCAGCCCATCGATGGTGACATGCTCTCACTTCAGATTCACAACCTGAAAATGAAAAAAATCTCTTTGTAAGAATCTGGAGCTGCAGCCACGTAGTCAAAGTCAACATTAATTTCATGCACGCATGTTTGTTCTTGAAATGTATGAGAGAAATACAATTTTTAGCACTTCTTATACCACAAAGATATTTGTACACTAAGACCTGTTTTTGATTTGTTGCCTGGTTCATGATGTCTCATCCATGTAACTATTTAAATTCAGTGTTTGTTGTAGCGATAGACTCAGGGTGCTATGTTCAGATGGTACGACCCGAGATTATCCAATCAGACGTTTTACTTCCTAAAAGCTTTAATAAACAAGGTGAAGATGTGTTATGTAAAAGAAAAAAAATGGTGCACATAATTAATGTTAACATTTTTAAGATGGTATATTTTATTAACGTGCATGAGCACAATTTTAGTTTTTCTATTTATATATTATATATGATTAAAATGTGATTGTTTGATTGAGTTGTAAAAACCTTTTTGCCATTTTTAAAATATATGAACAGACTTAAAAAGTAAGAAATTGAAAAAAAATAAAAATAAAAATAAAAAGCTTAAACCATTCCAAAACACATAATCACCAGCAGCATATGTATTGCAATGTAACATTCAGTAGTCTGTTGTATTAACAAGTGTTAGTTATCTTTTTACCTGTCAGTGAGAAGATGAGTAGTAGCAGTAACATCACCGTGCTGCGTGCTGATGCTTCTTTAAGAGTCTGATGTATCCTCGGCTTGTTTGCTTTCACTGGTTTGTCTGAGACTCTCCAGGGTTGTTTCTTGAATTTCACCCGTATGTGATTTTAAACTTTCTTGCCCCACCTTCCTGTCTGTCCTTTTTAATTTTTTTCCTTAAACACAGCTCCTCCCTCTGTGTAACTTACTTCTTTTGATTGCCAGTAAACAGGAAATAAATGCTGTGTGCGTCAGGGTGAATGAGTTGGTGAAAATTTCCCTGGTTGAACTGGAAAGCTGTGACAGCCTGGCAGTCATGTCCAACAGTTGTGGCAGTAGCATTTATTATATCGACTTTCTTTTTCATACTTTAGATACGTTTTACATGTTTTTATGGGCAGCATGAAAAATCATTTCACATATTTAAGATTTTGTCAATTACTGGCAAATCCTTTCAGTGTCTAAAAAAGTACAATTATGTTCTGTAAACAACTAATGAGCCATTTAAAGATACATTAAAATCAGTTCCAGTGTCTTATTATGTGTGCATTACAATTTAAAGTGCATTTACAAAAAATGTAACTAAATTGAATATTTTTTCATGACCAAAACAAGAATTCAGTGTTGGGATGATTCAGACACTTAATGTTTTGTAAAATGTCACTCCTGGGATCATTTGATTGCACATTTGATTTAAAAAGAGAGAGAGAAACTGCAGGTTTGGACCATTTTAGTGATCCAGGTTTGCAGATTTAAGACCTCTAGTTTTAAAAGCTGTTTTTAACTAAACTAAAAGAGTAGCTGGTTTTGCTTATTGGGAAATGATAGCTTACATCAACAGCTTCAGCTAACTGTAATCTCAGAGATAATTTTGTACAAAAATAAAAACCTGCTTAGTTTCCCTTCATATCACAGACCCACTGGGGCTAAGACAAGAGTTTTTTTAATACTTCTTTTTTGAGATAATTTATACTCTACTCATATTCTACTCTTTTGTATTCTACTCTAAAAATCTGCCCTTTTTTATGTTACGAAATTTATCCCTTTAGTCAGTTCACTATTCCTGTGGTTTATACTACACAGTACGTATATACTTTATTTATATATCTCATTACAATAGGTAGTCTCATTAGAGTTCAAAATCTCTTTGCAGGTAGTAATTCATCTCAAACACACAAAATTAGCCACCACCCTTCAGTATCAAACCACTTCCTCTGATGTTTTCTGTGGTTTACAAGAATGTTTCCTTTTACACGTACAGGTTCAAGGGTTGTTGGTTCTATGGCTAAAAGCATATTAAGTTAAAAGCAAAGATAAAACGTGCATGGTCACCATCGTTTCATTTTTTTTTCTTTTTTTTTTTTTTCTTCTTCAATATTGATACGTTTGTTCTGTTTTCTGTCTAGTTTGCAGACTGGACAAAGTGTGACCACACAAATACATTTGCATGAAATCATTTGTTTTTATTCATCTCTGGCTCTTCCTGTTAAAAGGGAGTTCTTCCCTCTCACTGTCGCCAAATGCTTGCTCACAGCGGGGTTGCAGGGTCTTTACTTTAAAATAAAAAGCACCTTGAGGCAACTATTGTTGTGATTTGGCACTATATAAATAAAATTGGAATGTATTGAACACAACTAGCATCTTAATCACTGCCTACACCCGATATCACAACAAAGCGTGTAACAGACACGCCTGTCATGCAGAAGTTGCAGTAATCTGCACTAATAACAAGGGGTATTTTATTTTATATAAAAGTATTTTATTTCCAGCCAACATGAAAATAATCATGGGAAAGCATTTAAACCGACATTATTAACACATTTACATGGCTATACATATTAGCCACCTAGCTTAATCGATTCTTTTTTTTTTTTTTTTTTTTTTTTTTGCCTGTCCCATTTGGTTCTTTAGCCATCAGAATTGTTGTCTGAAGACCAACAAGGATACCCAATGGATTTACTTTGCCAAATGGATCATCGTGGCATTGCCGTATTGGTCCATTTGGTCGATCTTTGTTTTTATTATTTATTATATTTTATTTTCAGATGTTACAGACGGGACAGACATGAGTGAGGGATAGGAAAGGGAGAAAGAAAGAGGAAGGAAAGGAAAAACAGAAGGGGAGAGGGACAGTGAGAAAGGGGGGGAGAAAAAAAATAAAAATCTCCTGGATCACCTGTTGAGAGAAGAATAGAAAACAAGCAGAAAAAAAAACAAAGCAACATACTAAACACAACACCATCGCATTAATCTAGCTAAGTGTAAACAGCAGTAAATACTAAATATTCAATGTTGTTGTGCAGCACGCAGGACAGATGTGCTTCGAAGTAGCAGCCAAGAAAGGTGTAATTTGGGTCTACGAGCAGTGAACACCCGTGTGCATACCTGTGTGGATCCGCGCGCTTGCATTCCAAAGGTTTCTCCATGTAACGATCTGCTAGGGAGTGTGTGGGGGGGCCACAGCCCCGTCCTCCGGGGTGTGAAGCGGGTATGGAGGAGATCAAAACTCCAGACATCCAGAGGCCCCCAGAACACAAGAGACCAAGGAAGACCAACAGAGGGGCAGCCGCGCCACTGTTCCAGTAAGAGCTGAGGAGAGTCCCAGATGAGGGCTCACTCAGCAGCCGCGGAGCAGAAGTCAGGGGGAGTTGCAGTGACGCGCCCATGAGCTCCGCCGGCCCCCAGCTGTGCCTGAGTGACCGAGCCCCAGGCCGGGGG
Organism: Copadichromis virginalis; assembly: GCF_057382275.1. Taxonomy (NCBI): domain Eukaryota; kingdom Metazoa; phylum Chordata; class Actinopteri; order Cichliformes; family Cichlidae; genus Copadichromis; species Copadichromis virginalis. Next base: position 38,954,642 of record NC_140622.1, read on the forward strand.
CACCCCACCTCCGAAGGGGCCCAAGCGAGCCCTAGGCTCCAGGCCCCGATAAGCGGCCGCCAAGGAGTGAGCCGGTGTGTACCTGGACGCCCACCCCCAGACACAAAGAACCACCAACGCACCGATGTCTGAGGGAGTCCGCCACTGGCAGGGGAAGTGGTGGTGGGCGGAGATAGGCCTCCAAACCTTGGAGGGCCTGAGGTGTCCCCAGAGAGGTGGCGTCTGATACCCAACCTGACATATAGACACAGACATACAGGCACACACAGACACAAACATCCATTCCCCCCCCCCCCCCCCCCCCCCCCCCCATGCTCTCATATGCACTCACTCCACACTCAACCAACGTGGAGACAGACATAAAGAGACGCTGTACACATGATCACACTCCCCAAGCGTACTCTACAAACCGGGTCTAGGTACCCTTGCCCCTGGAGGGGGGAACTGCACCCAGACCCAGGTGGTGTTACCCTTTTCCCTGCGGTGGGGAGAGGCAGACCACCATCGTTTCATTTAATGTACATCTCGCACCCGGGTCACATGAAGTTTGCTGAGGCCACAGCGCATAACAGCGACTAACATTACTGACTCAGTGACTGCAGACTTCCACACCTCTTCTCTCATTATCATCAGCAAACACCATCAGTAAAAAACTGCACCTGGAGCTTTGTGGTATTTCCGTAGCTGAACAGCTCCTGTAGGTGTAATGTGCACAAGACTTGTATTTGTTGTCCATATCGGTTAGCTCTCATTTTTTTGCAAAAATTGTTACTATCACAGTCTCTTAAAATATGTTTGTTTGTTGTCTTAAAGGAATATAACATGAAAGACAAAACAGTTCATTTATTTTTATTCATTTAATGCTATTTAATATCCACTCTCATGTCATCAACTTACAATAAAACCAGCAAACATTAATGAAACTTTAACACTACATGATCACAACTTTAGAAAAGCAAACAACAAAAACTGCACAGTAGAGAGTTCCAGTCTCTAACATCCCAACAAATGTGTTTTTTACCAGTATACATTCAAAAATCGCCCCTCCACCCCTGACCCCGTGGTACTACTCACTGTGGTAATGAGTTGGCCTAAAATAAAAAAAAGTCCAGTGGATAACAGTGTGATGATGGCATAACACAAGATGATTGTCACAAACAGGTCAAAGCAGGTAACAAGGAGGCAGATTCTTATTTCAGCAGAGCACACGGAGCGATTTACGTATCGTTTTTTATAGCTTTTTTTTTTTATAGTCGCCTATAGCTTGCCCAGGTAACATCAAGGTGTTTCCAGGCCAGTCGAGAGATATAATCTCTACAGCATGTCCTCCTCCTGGTGGGACATGCCCAGACCACCTGACTTAGGAGGTGCCCAGTAGGCATCCTAGTCAGAAGCCCGAATCACCTCAACAACTGGCTCCTTTCAATGTGAAGGAGCCAGCCACCCATCCTGATGGCTGACCTCTTCACCCTATCACTAAGGGAGAGGCCAACCGCCCTTCAGAGTGAGCTCATATCCGCTGCTTGCATCCACAATCTCATTCTTTCGGTCACCAGCCAAAGCTCGTGACCAGAGGTGAGGGTGGGGACGTAGATCAACCAGTAAATCGAGAGTCGCTTTTACGATCAGGTCACTCTTCACCACGATGAAACAGAGACATGTTTTTAGACTTCTCTCTGTTGAAACCATACATGTCACAGTGAAATGTTTGTCAAATGGTGTTAATGTGATTGAACCAGTGTGTCAGACTGAAGTGTACATTTATACTTGTGGCATAGTAACAGTATCTTCATTAAGACATGGGCGCACTGGGCTTTGACACTGAATATATGATACAGGTGAGCTGCTATGTGCCAGTTTTTGTATGGTTATATGTCATATTGTATTATTTAATTGCTATTGAATTATCTTCTGCCAAAACAGTTTGGTTTAATGTGGGAAGTGGAGAAGCAGCACCTGAGTTTGGTTTCTGTTTTATAATAAAATGATAATAAAAGGCATCCCGCTTCTGAAGATCATCTTGAGTGTTTTCATTTTTATTACAGGAATAACTACACGAGTCATCTGATATTTTACATATAAAATATCATCAAAACTACATCTTTTAAATTAAAGTTGTTATTTCACCCACCGTGCGACCACTACAATAAAAACGAATCCTTTCTGTCTGCAGATTCTGAAACTGACGATTATAACTACAAACTGTAAACATGAAATAGCTTTATGGCCTCTAAAACTGAAAAAGTTTTACAGAGTAATGACAGACCTGATAACGACACCAGTGATCATTATAAACAGGAATTATGATTAGATCTAACCACAGGATGAGTCCAACAATTTCCAAAATTATTTTGCCACCTCCACGGGACAAGAAACGGCAGTCCAAAGGACAAAGGTCACTCTTTCGAGGATGCCAATGTTCACATTTTGGACAGAGAGGACAGATGGTTTGAAAGAGGAGTGAAAGAAGCCATCTATGTCCACTGTGAGCGACCATCTTTGAACAGAGGTGGTGGTTTAAGACAACAACTGTCTGCCATCTATAATCCAGTTTTGAGTTCCCTCCCCAGACGCCTTAACACCCACTCACATCCTGGGCCATCTGACCTCAGGAAATCACATGATAGGGTGGGGCCAGGTTTCACAATGAACACACCTGAAACTCTGGCTGATTGTGACCTACACCCAGTTTCCCACCTTGGCTCAGGCGATTAGAGGATCATGAGGGGGTCCTTTTGTCCCTCTGTGGGGGGTTACTCCCACTAGGTTTATATCTGGGACTCTCCACCATTTGACCTTAGAACTGAAGAAGCTTCTCGGATGAGAGGTGAAACGTCTTCAAGCAACTTAAAGAAGTCCAGACGCTTTTCTTTGCAAGCTCCTGTGACCTACACCCATTTTCACACCTTGGCTCATGTGATTAGGTAGAGGATCATTAGGGGGGCCTTTGTCCCTCTCAGTGGGAAACTCCCACAGGGCTTAAATCTGGGACTCTCCACCATTTGACCTTAGAACTGAAGAAGCTTCTCGGATGAGAGGTGAAACGTCTTCAAGCGACTTACAGAAGTCCAGACGCTTTTCTTTCCAAGCTCCTTAGATCATACTGTGATGTTACTTATCATGTTTTTTCATTGGTCCATGATCATCGCTTATGGGTTTAAGTCATTTGCAAATCTTTTTTATTATTCTTGTTTACTCGGTTCTATTAATAATTTTATTTGTGTCCACTATGTTGTTTTTTGTCTTCTGTCCTAACTTTACTCTTTGACACTAATGTCCATCTTTCTGTTTAAATGTAGTATTTGTATTTGCTTGGTTGTCAAAACACTTTGCACCCAGTGTTTTTAAAGATTTTTAGATAAGTAGAGTAAATTATAGTAAGTTACTTTTATTAGTTTCATTATTGTCTTGTGATGGTCTCCATGTCTCCCTGGCTGACCTAGTTTCAGTCCATGTGTTTGTGTTGCTGTCTCTCCCTCTCTTCTGTCTGCCTGGCCCGAGCTCATCTTGGCAGTTCTCACCTCCCGCCCGTGGCCCAGGCACCTGGCCTCATCAACCACCTGCCGTTGATCTGTCTGATTGCCCGAGCCGCTATTTAAGATGGCGGCTCAGTGTTCCTTGTTGTCGTTTTGTCAACTAAAGCTCATTAATATCCTCCAGCACATCAAGCAGTGCTGATGTCATTAGTCAAATGTAATCACAGAGGGAGTGATGTCTGCATGCTCAATGAAAACATTCCCTTATGCAATCACTTGTAGCTCTTTTCAATCACATATTTGATTGTCACATTCTACAAATATCCTGTCACTGTAAACTAACATGAGATAATATCATTTGGTCGAAATAGTCCCACCTCGTTCAGAGTTATATGAGGTTAAATCATGACTCAACTTCCTCAAAGACGAATGATGTAATGATCTAGCCATTAAACTAAACCAATGAGGTGGTAATATTAATTTTAATAGAGAATCATTTTGGATATTCAGTTTTACGAGTCTGCACCCTAGAGGTATGAATGAGGATTTTTCTATCAATGAGTTTTTGTGAACTGTACCCTTTTTTTATTCTTTTTTACCAGTTACTTTGCTCTGTCAATCATTCTCACACGGGTAATGTTTGTCTATTTATCTATTTCTATTTATTTTTTCAGTAAAAGAGGGAGTAACATTCTAGATGTCTCGTTTTAAGTCTGAATTTGAGAGACATAAATGAGGACCTTTCCACAAATGTTTATCCATGTGATGATGTCCTCTTGTTTTTAAATCTAACTGCTGCACTGACTTCTTTTTTGAATTAAATGTTTTTCTTTGTTATCATTTTTTGTATATTTGTAATATTCCTTTTATGTATTTCATGCATGTATTTTAAGACAGGTGTGGATTATGTCTCCTCACCCCGTCTTCATCATTAATGACTTAGTCCAGTATTTACTTGGGCGTGACTTAACCAATTAACCAATACTAACCCGGTATATGTCAGCTGGTTCAAACCTTGAAAGTAGGTGAAGTTGTGCCAGAAATGTTTGCTGTGGTTAACTCATAACTCAAATATTTGAGGGTGTGATTTGAGAATGAGGAAGTGATGGAGTAGAAAAAGATGGTGGTGGTGATTAAAATAGCTGTGGTTTTAAAAGAAGCACATATAAGCAGTCCCATGACCAAACACACAACCTTTGAAAGTAAAGACAGAACATTTGTACACTTTCAAGACACAAAAATGATAGAAAGTGTGCGTTTATATCTGTTTACAATCTTTGTTTAGTGACTTTGTGCGGAACAGCTCACTTGTCTCACAAAAGTATTCATGTTGTACCATCTGTCTGACCCTCTCTTTGTGTTCATTATCAAAGCCAATTCATTCAAATTCAAGAACTGAATTATGAATCACATTTAATACACACAAACAGCTGGAAGAAATAAACACAACTCGATCTGCTGTTTGTCAAACCAGGATGACACTAATCTCGCATATTAACTCTTACAGACAAATCAAGCACATTAACAGTTTTCTCCAATATTTCTGCACCAGGGGAGAAAATTTGAAAGTAAAGACTAAAAACCATCACCAGGTTTGATCGTTTCCCTTATTTGGTTTGAGATTTCATCTTGAGTGTGGATGTACAAGTGTGTGTCAGAGTGTGGTCACAGTGGTTAGCACTGCCTCCTCACAACAAACTATATATCATCAAGTATACGAAACTAATTGTTGTCTACATTTATGGTTAAAATGTGTCTTAGTACTTAGAATGGTCGGTCAGACTAGTTTGCCTTTGGCTGTTTGTCTCTCGGGTGTTTGGCGTCCAGTGTTGTTTCTTGATTGTTTCTCTTCTCTGACCTAAAACTTTGTTCCCTCATCTCTCTCTGTCCTTCCCTTTTAAGTTTATTTTCTCACCAACCTTATTGCTTCTTGTTGATAAAGAGGAAATAAGTGGTTTAAGTATAAATAACAGGAAGTGTGTGGCACAGTGTGACAGAAATAGACGTTTAGTACTTTCATAGAAAATTCTTTTATTGCGAGGAGAATCAGTTGAGTCTACACCGTTCTCACATGCAGCCTGAAACTCTGACTTCCACAGAGACATGATGCAATTGATGACAAAAAGATAATAATGACACATCCCCCACAGTCTGTATTTATTTCCCAACTTTACATCATTAACAGCACTGTAAAAACAAACTGGTGCAACTGCTGATGATCTCAATCCTGAAAAGCTGGTTTGTGTGTCAAACTCACAACATCACTTTTGATTGTTTTCATGTTATGTGGGACTGCTGACCAGTTCACTCCCTGAGTAACCGCCCACTATTCTGACTGGTAGAGAACGGTGGATCGACCTGTCCATGTGGTGACACAGTTAGCTTCGTAAGTATTTGTGCATCACGTTTTTTGTACTTTTGTCTCTGTAAACCATCACATTCAACTGTAAATATAACAACAATTAAGATGTGATTGAAGACCAGACTTTAATTTGACGAAATTTCCCCGTGTGCCTCATTTCCATTTTAGTATCAGCTTAAATTCACCTCCACTAACTGTGCTCTGAACTGGTTTAAACTCTGCATTGGGCTGAATGAACTGTGTTCAACTCTGTGCATGATACCACAGCATGGTATAACACATTATCTCAGGTCCATTGAGACACAATGCATTTCACTGCTGATGTGAACCGGTAGATAATCTGGCAGAAGTCTAAGACCCCCGAACAGACGAATACTGTCACAAAAATGTGAGACTTTCATCTAAATAGCTTGGTTTAAATCCCGAAACCCAAAAGTAATCACATGATTCCTTGCTAATTTTTAACAATTTTACAACAAACATGTTCCTCACAGAGCTGATCTTTTTTTCATTTTCATTTTGCCTGATAAGTGGAGGATCTACTTCACCAGTCTGTGTGGTTCGGTCACGGTCAGGTCGTCTGGACACTTGCTGAACTTCACAGCAGAATACTCACAGGCAGAGGAGCTGGGTTGGAGTATCACACTGCCAGCTTTTTCAGACCTCACTTGAAAGTTGATGGCAGCGTAATGTGGCGAGGCAGTGTGGTTTATGGGATTATTGGCACTGATGGAAATCGAGTTCACTGCATTTTCTGGGTTCTGGAGGTTCTCCTGTCTCTCGTCACAGATACAGTCCTTCAACAATAAGCAGAAAATGAGTTTATGTCTAAACACTATCCATAAAAATTGTTCCTATGTTGCCAGAAACAAAAAATATGCTTTTTTTTTACAATTTTTTTCTACTATTCAGCCTTGAATAACCATCAGCTGACATTTTTTTGTCTTGTCGTGAAGTCTGAAATGATTCCAAAATTGACGTTTTGCAGACATTGGAGAGTTTACATTGTTGTCTAGACTCACGTCTTTATATTATGTTTATAATGAAAAAATAAAACAAACAGTTACAAGAAGAGTGAGAGATTATTGAAAGCTAAATCACTGGGGAGACTGAATCTCACAACCTTTTTCCACTACAACCTATTCCACTGACCTAACAGCACAGCAATTATAGGATTATAGTGTAACATGATGACTTGGAAAGTCCAAGTAAGCAAAGTTCACCATGTAATAAATAAGAATTTACAATAAACCTGCAGAAATGTCACAAACATTAAGAAACAACTTTAACATCCGTCTGTCGACTGTGTAGTTCTTGCTTCATAAGGAAGACGACAGAGCCTTTAGCTGTCAGGCCCCTCTTCTGTGAAACCAGATGAGGGCTGGATTAGGTGACCCTCAATCCTCTCCCAGTTATGCTGCAGTAGGTGTAGGCTGTGGGGGTGATTCCCATCATGCATTGAGTGTTTCTCCTTCAGTCAGCTTTCTCACTCACTATGTGTTTATACACTTCTTTGCACTGAATCATTACTTATTATTACTACTCATTGTAGTTCTCTTCCACAGCATGTCTTTTGTCCTGTCTCCCTCCCCTCACCCCCAACCAGCTGTAGCAGATGATCTCCTCTCCCTGACCATGGTTCTACTGGAAGTTTCTTCCTGTTAAAAGGGAGTTTGTCTTTCCTACTGTCGCCAAAGCGCTTGCTTATAAGGGGCCATCTCATTGTTGGGGTTTTCTCTCCATTACTGTAGGGCTTTATTTTAATATAAAGTGCCCTGAGGTGACTGCTGTTGTGATTTTCAATTCAACTCAGTTTTGATAAATAAAAGTAAAAAAAGAAATAATTTCATCACGAACCTCTTTGACATGACGTCCTGCTGCACCATTTCCTAAAATAGCAACCAAGCAGAATTATTTATTAGTAGTTCATAGTTTGGTTTTAATGTAAATCTGGTTTAACTACGAATTGCCAAAGACCATTAATTTAATGAAATAAAAAAGATATCTTGAAACTGCGAACATTCTTACGTTTGTAGATGAGGATCAGTGCTATCAGAAACAGCAGGAGCACAGCTACAGACACAGTAACACTGATGATAACTTCTAAGCCATCTGTAAAATAAAAGAAAGACCAAAGAGAAAATATTAACCCACAGGTTTGTTTTTTTTAACCATCCAGAAGGTCTCTGTTGAGGAATTTTACAAAAATAAAGTTTGAAAATATTAATAATGAAAAATACTCTAAAAAAAAATATTGAAAACACTGAAAACATTTCAGAATCAGAATCAGAATCAGAATCAGAATCAGAATCAGAATGGGTTTATTGCCAGATGTTGAGGTTTACAACATTAGGAAATTGCTGCGGTGCTTCAGTGCAGACAATAAGAATTAAAGTGCTATGTAGAAAGAAAGATATGTGCATGAGAGTGATACATTCAGAGTGATACATTAAAAAAACAACATTTTTTCACAGCTTTTTATAAACTGGACCTCGACAAAATACTTAAAACATGTCTTACTTTATCCTTTAACGTCACAATAAAGTTATTTTAAAATGATCTTCAAATGTTTCTATTAAAAGAAAAATGTTTTGTTGCAAACATATTTATAATTTCTAGCATTCTAGCATGAGTGGAAAGGGGCTGTAGTTACTCCAGTCTTTAAAGGAGGGGAGCGTGACTTGATATGTAATTATCGTCCAGTTTCCATACTCTGTTCTTTCAAATGTGCTTGAGAAGGCTGTGGCAGCACAGTTAATTGATTACTTAGAGACTAATCAACTGCTTCATCCAATGCAGTTTGGTTTTAGACCAAAATTTTCCACAGAAATGGCAAATTGCTATTTTGTTGAAAATATTAAGTGTAATCTGGATAATGGTAAAGTTGTGGGTGCAGTGTTCCTTGACCAAAAATAGGCTTTTGACACTGTCAGCCACGACATACTTCTTTCCAAGTTGATAAAATTTGACTTTGCAAAGCAAGCAGTTGATTGGTTTGAGTCCTATCTTCACAAAAGAGAGCAGTGTGTGAGGGTTGATAAAGAAAAGTCATCCATGTTGGAAAACAGAATGGGTATTGTGATCCCAATGATCTGTACTTGGCCCATTGCTATTTAATCAATCAATCAATCAAAGCTTTATTTGCCACATGCAGGTTGTCCTGCAGTGAAATGCCCCCCCCCGACCTTACACAACACAGACATCACATGGGGATACAAGTCGGAGATCGGTAGCATTACAGAAAAACACTGAAATGTACACTACAATGGGAAAGTACAAGAGGGAAAAAAAGAGACCTCTACTCATGCTGTGCTTCCATGGTAGGACAGCACGAGAACAGGAAACAAAAAAACTCCTCTGCACAAAAAGCACATAATTGTCCACAGCACAACATTGTGAAAGACATGACAAGCCACAGGGGTGGGTGGGGGGTGAGGAGTAATCCGAAGCGAACACAGCAGCCGCCCTGCACAGCGCTACCATTCCAGCGCGGCACACAGCCCCGCCGTGTTCCCCCGCAGGAATCAAGCATCAAAGGCGTTTGGAAAGGGAGGGGGATGAGTGTGTGCTTATCAGTGTAAGTGTATGTGTGCGTGTCCATAGTTCAGCTGAGACAGTGTCCTTCGCCCTGCCAGGCTAAGTAAACAGTCTACCAGCCAACCCAGGTGGCCTGCATGGAATGGGAAGGAACAAACTAAACACGGGGCCGACCGTGGCTCAGGGGGTTGGGAAGCGCATCTGTAACCGGAAGGTCGCTGGTTCGATCCCTGGGCTCTCTGTCCTGGTCGTTGTGTCCTTGGGCAAGACACTTTACCCTACCTCCTACTGGTGTTGGCCAGAGGGGCCAATGGCGCGATATGGCAGCCTTGGAGAGCCGCGAGCTTCGCCATACTTGCGTTCTGTGATGTTGTCATTTCTTGTGCTCAAGGAGCCGATTTCTGAGAACTCACGGCAGTGTGCCTCCCCGAGATGTCCACCAATTTGCGCCCAGAGATGTTATTCTGGGCTAGCCCTTTCGAGATATATCCAGTCTGCAGTCAGAGATCTTATTCTGAGTATTCACAGCAGCCGTAGCCTCTCCAAGATCTTATCCGTGCTGCACTCAATGAGCCCATTTTGAGAAACTCATGCCTCTTCCCATCGTTCCAATCCCAGCGGGCAGCCCTGTGGGGGTTTGAACAGCCGGTTCCGCTTTCTTAATTCTTCGATAAGTCAGGGCCAAGCCAGCTCCGATCAGCAAGAACCCTGTTATCATGGTTCCGAATAGGTAGATATCTTCAGCACTCAGGCTCACCCGAGCCCAAACTTCTCGTTGAGAAAGGGGTGTCAATTGCATTTAGGGAGCAGTTGATCCAATCCATAATTCCTCTTTTAGGTTTTAGAGAACAGACTGTGAGAGAATGTTCCAGGGAAAAGTAGTAAAAAACACGAGACAAGACAAGGACATAAGCAGGGAAGATAAGGGAGAGGAGAGGAGAAAAGTGCGACCGCCTTCGCTGAGAGCCAAACGAGAAAGTTTGTTTATAAATGATTTGCCTGCCAGTTGTCCAAAAGCTAGCTGCCAACTTTATGCAGATGATGCAGTTATACACGTACCAGCTAAGTCACCTGGTGAAGCAGCAGACACCTTATCGGCACATCTAAATGATGTCCAACAATGGCTGGAACATAATCATCTTGTATTGAATAAAGAAAAAAACAGTTTCTATGTGTTTTTCTATTAGGAAACTAAGTTCATCTGATGATTTTAAAATCAAGTTAAGGAACAAAGAAATAAAAAAGGTCAAAGATTTTAAGTTTCTGGGAATAATTTTAGATTCACATCTTAAATTTGACAAGCATGTAAAGAAGATTTCTAAGACGGTCAACGCTAATCTGAATTGTTTTAAGTTGATTCGGCACTATATACCTAGTTCAGAGGCTCAGTTATTTATGCATTCTATGATATTCTCTCATTTTTCATATTGTATGACAGTTTGGACCCAGGCAACACCATCTATAATTCAGCCTGTGGTGTCCTTATATAACCAATCTTTAAAAATAATGGATAAAAACTCTGTTCGGTGGCATCACTGTCACATTTTAAAGAAATATAATCTACTTAGTTTTAAGAGTTTTAATCATTTATGTTTTCTTAAATTAGTCTTTAAATGTATAAATAGGATGGATACATCCAGAGACAAGATAGTAATCGCAAGGTGAACGGCAACTGCAAGCTATTATATTGCAATATATTTACAGATAAAACCAGCAAGTGAAATAGACTGATTGACATTGCGTACAACACAGAGAGCCTCATTCTGACACTGTTGTGTCTCCCTTCCCAATTGAATGGCAAATGCAAGAGGGGATTCAAAGGATAAAACATGGACTAATATAAGATCTATTTGGTCAGTCAGCTTTTTCCATAAAGGCGTTGCCATCTGTGGAACACACTTCCAACCAAAATCAAATTGATTACAGACATCAGATCCTTTACATTGAAGGTTAAAGTTTGGTTAAAAGGAAATCAGAGATGTAGCCATTTTAACTAATTTTAATATTATTTTAATTTATTGTCTATTAACTGTAATTGTATTTATGATGTCATTTGGTTTTATGAAAGTGTATGCTTTATTGTAAAATGTATCTATTTTGATTGTAAGCCCAACAAGGGACAATTGTTGACAATTAGCAATAGCTATAAACTTATGTGCGTTACATCAGCTTCATGTTTGTACTTGGACTATGTTAAACTGCACTGTCCCTTTTAAATAAATAAATTCAAATTCAAGTTCATTTTTGCAGTATCGGGAGTAAAGTCCCTGCCTTCTGTGTTCTTATCGTAAAGCTCTTCAGTAACATGGAACTTCTTCATTTACATCTGCACTATAACATGTAGTATTTTAGTCATGCCCTGATATAAAATTTAAACATAAGAGGGTGAAGATGTGAATTACTCACCTTTAACCTCTAGATGTATTTGTTGAAGAGAAAACTCTTTGTCACCTGATTTCACTCCACACCAGTAGACTCCAGCATCCTGTGAGGACACATGACTGATGGAAATGCTGCTGCTGGTGTTTGTTGACATGATTCTCCAGTTTGGCTGCGGAGAAGGGCTTTTTGGTAAAACGTTCTGACAAGTGGAGTTATCCTCTTTGCAGAAAAAAGCGGGCTTGTATTTTCCATCAGGAGAATCACAGGTGATGGTGGTGTTATTATTTCTGTATGCAGTTTGATTAAATGGTTTGGGGCACCCATCTTTATCTAAAGGGAAAAAAGAAAACCAAGATAAAACACAGTAAAGTGTGTATCAGATATTTTACTCTTCATTACATTTATCTTATTTAACATTGCAAATAAAGTTTCTTTTATGGGACCAAAAAACCCACAACTTCGTACCAACTTCAAATTCTGTGTCTTTGGATTGTTTTCCGTTGCTGTCGGCATTATTAAGCTCCTTGACGATCAACTTGCCAGGGTTTATTTTGTTTTTTTGAGGAAGATTAACAACTTTTTCCATTTGAAATCTTCCATTTGTTTTTTGATTGAAGATGAATTTAACCCACTCTCCTTCGCAGGGTGCTGCTTCTGACATCCGCTCACAACCTAAAGACAAATATTCACATCATGTCAGATGTCAAAAGTCACACACAGTTATTTATTTTAATGTCTCTTATTACATTTGTTTTAAATGGCCAGTTTGATCTAAATTAGTTAGATTAATATGAATGCATAATTATGGTGTATGACAAAACATACAAGTGTTTTATTTCTTCTTGTTCAGTTTCATTCTTTGTGAACAATTTTGAAATGTTGTGTTTTTGTGTTGTAGCCGTGCCTTTTAGCTCGATATATAACAAATGAATTGCAAAATGTCTGTCAAGGTTCTCAGTCATCCAGGTCATTGTAGTATAAGGAGTTTGGAAAGAAAAGCGTCTGGACTTTTCTTGAAGATGTTTCATCCGAGAAGCTTCTTCAGTTCTAAGCCAAGCTTCATTTGAAAGCCTGATGCTTAGCCTCGTCCACCCCAGCTGTAAAACTCAGAAACCAGTCTTACTTGTTATCATCTATCGTCCACCTGGGCCTAACACAGAGTTTCTGTCTGATTTCTCAGACTTTTTATCTGATTTAGTTCTGAGCTCAGATAAAATAATTATTGTGGGTGATTTCAACATCCATGTAGATGCAAAAAATGACAGCCTCAACATGGCAACATTTGGTTTCTCTTCATTGGCTTCCTGTTAAATCCAGAATTTAATTCAAAATCCTGCTCCTCACATACAAGGTCTTAAATAATCAGACCCCATCTTATCTTAATGACCTTGTAGTACCATATCACCCTATTAGAGCACTTCGCTCTCGCTCTGCAGGCCTACTTGTTGTTCCTAGAGTATTTAAAAGTAGAATGGGAGGCAGAGCCTTCAGTTTTCAGGCCCCTCTTCTGTGGAACCAGCTTCCAGTTTGGATTCTGGAGACAGACACTATCTCTACTTTTAAGATTAGGCTTCAAACTTTCCTTTTTGCTAAAGCATATAGTTAGGGCTGGACCAGGTGACCCTGAATCCTCCCTTAGTTATGCTGCAATAGACATAGGCTGCTGGGGATTCCCATGATGCATTGAGTTTTTCCTTTCCAGTCACCTTTCTCACTCACTGTGTGTTAACAGACCTCTCTGCATTGAATCATATCTGTTATTAACCTCTGTCTCTCTTCCACAGCATGTCTTTATCCTGTCTTCCTTCTCTCACTCCAGCCGGTCACAGCAGATGGCCCCGCCCCTCCCTGAGCCTGGTTCTGCCGGAGGTTTCTTCCTGTTAAAAGGAAGTTTTTCCTTCCCACTGTCGCCAAAGTGCTTGCTCATAGGGGGGTCATATGATTGTTGGGTTTTTCTCTGTATCTATTATTATAGGATATACTGTACAATATAAATATATATTTGAGGCGATTGTTGTTGTGATTTGGTATAAATAAATTTGAATTGAATTGAATTGAGTTCTAAGAGCAAATGGTGGAGTCCCAGATTTTAAGCCCTATGGGAGTGTCCGCAAGAAGGTCACGGACACCTTATTGATCCTCTACCTAATCACGTGGGCCAAGGTGTGAAAATGAGTGTGGGTCAAACTCCAGACGCTTTTCTTTCTAAGCTTCTTAGACTATTCTCTGCAAAATGATTTAATAAATTAATTTATGATACTGAAAATTTGCTTTGAAGATTCACAGTTACTGTTTTATATTTCTGAAAAAAAGCACAATAATAAAAGTTTTATTGTCTAACACATAAAAACAACTGAACTGTCTCTTTACTGAGAGGGATTTTATTCTCTCAGTATTTTAATCTGTCTGCATGAACGCATGCTTCTGTAAACTCATATAGTTATCAGTTATAAACACAGTACAGAAGCACATCACTGAAACTGTACTGACTATATAGAAAACTGTACTGGAGGCAAAAATGTATGTTGTAATAAATGTTTCCATAACATGATGTCATAACAGTATAGCAGCGACTAGCATGTAATACCAGATATGATGTGGTAGAAACCTTTTACCTGCCATCAGTGAGAGGATGAATAGCAGCAACTTCATCTGTTGTTTTTGGATGCTCATCTTCAAATCTTGATTGTCTCCTGAGCTCGACTGATGTTAGTGAATTTCTGTCTGTCCTCACCCTGTTTTACTTTTAAAAAGAACTCCTCCCACCTTCATATCTCATTACTTTGCGTCAGTAAACTAGATGTGGTTTGAGTTTAAATTAACAGGAAGTCCACAAACAGGAATAGCAGTTCAGAAAATGACTTTATGAGTTGTAACATGAAGTAAAGGCTTTTTTTGTTTGTTTTGGGGGATTTTTTTAGTTGAAATCTTTATTTAGTTTTTAACTGATACAGTTTTTACTGGGGCGTGGGAGAAATGAAGACAGTGGTGGTGATGACTAAATAGAAATTAGGAAAAGAAGCTGACTCATGCTTCGCTGTCTTTATATATTTTTAATAGTGTTGCATCATCAATTTAAAATAACAGGATATGACTCACATGATTTTGCAGTACAGTCTATACTAGAATGACTCTGAAATATTTGTGTTGTAAATATGCTTTTAAAAACAGAATTCAGTGATTTTCACAGCTGTTTAAAACCTGTGTTGCATCACATCTTTTCATGTTCAGCAGGCAGGATAGGACCCAAACACAAGAGGGGAAAACTGAGAGAGGCAACTTTACTGCTGTAGGTATTTCAACACTAAAAAAATCAGAAAGCATAACCAAAAACTAGGAACAGACTCTGAACTAGCATTGAGAAAACACACACAGCATACGTGTTGGGAATAACGCCGTTACTTTTTTCAGTAATGAGTAATCTAACTAATTACTATTCCTATCATTACAACGCCGTTACCGTTACTAACAAGAAAATGCGGTCGCATTACTATTGTGATCAGTTTACGGCACCTTATATCAGATGTAGCTGTAAGTAATCTGGGCGCTACAGCTTTAAGCAGCTGTGCGCGCTCCGGATGGCAATCGCTTTCTGACAGGGATCTCTTTTTGGCACAACACCTGGAGCTAAGAGGGCAAAACAATCGCATGAGTGCTGCTGCTTGGCTGAGGAAGAATAAAGTAGTCAGTGTAGTTCATGTGTTGTCTTGTGTAATTAGTGTGTAGTGTTGTGGATAGTTTTGTGTTGTGTGTCCGAACAATGAGGCGACTGCTGTCTCCAGGTAGAAACAGGAATGATAGATCTGCAGGTATCAGGCTGTGATGTTCTCCTTTAGTGGACATAAATTTTTGGAGTGGCACAAATAATTTGTGTGGCATCTTATTGAATGTAGAACAGCTGATTGTTATGTAAATAGTTTGAAATGGTTATAAAAAAAGGGTAAAAGGTAAATGGCTGCAAATAACTTTGTGGTTTGCAAAACTTGTGCATATGATTTTAAAATTGACCATTTATATTTGCATTTAAAGTTATGAAATGTGATTCATTAAACATGTTTGTGGTTGTTACAGTAAAAAATATAAGTTTCTACTCTGATTTTTTATGGCAGCAGCTACTAAGTTTTAATATTACTCTTATTACTCTTTTTGTGTCACAAAATAAACTTTTAAGATATTTTCAGGCAAGAATGCAGCTGTGTAAACTTCAAATATCTTCTCGGTTTATCAAGATATCACATATTTGCAAAAGTGCTCCGAAGTGCTCCTTGATAGCTAGCCGGGAGCTCGAGGGTCACTAGAGCTGTAGGGAACAGCGAACTCCCTGCACATCGTTTTCAGGCCCCACGCGGTCTTTCGCTACTCAGTGTTTCCCCCTCTTGGTGTCCTCTGCCTTGTTTAGTTATGAACCAGTAGTTTTTCCCTTCTGCATTCTGTTGTGTCTGAAATAAGTCAAATCACCAAATACATTAATTATTTTGTCTCAATAAACAATGTTCAGTTCTTCCAAGCGATCTCTTTTTTTTTTGAAGTGTATATAGTCTTGTCTCCCCTTTGACCTCCTGTTAGACTCTAATGTTGATTTCATTGCTGGGATCTCTAAAACCTGCTTTATGGAATTGCTTGTTTTTCTGTTTTGCCACAGATTTTTAGGTTGTGTTTTCTGAGGCAACCAAGAGCTCAATGCTGCCATCTACTGTATCTGCTGCTCATTAAAAACCTCATTAAAAGGAGAATAGTAACAAACTGACAAATTGATTCTAATATCACAGACAGAATACTCGTGCAGTTCGTGTTTTCTTAATGAAATGTATGACAAATATAAAACTGACAAACAGTTGTTGAATAAACATGATAAATTATCCCCCCGATTAAAACTGGTCACATTATAACTCATAAAACTGCACCGTAGACAGACGGACAGCTTCCAGGCGGTTTCTATGTACAGCAGGGGTAAATTATCTCTTACAAAGCAAAAACACTGATGTAAACAATATGTCCGATACACACAGCACCGTGGATATATTTAAGCATGAAAATATTGAAGTCAAGCAAACTGTTTAACTACTACTGCACACATTTTCGTGGTACATGCTGGAAATGATTTAACATCATTTACTGACTGATACAAAAAATGTATTCCAGACAACCTCTTCAAGATATTTTTCATTGCTTAGAGGAAACATTGTGCAACAACAGTATATATATAAACATAACTCATAGATCATAACACAACTGAAAGCAATAAAAACAATAGAAAGTGTTGAAGAGAGAGTTCTGTGCTGTAAAACAGAGGTGCACATTGCACTTCAGACACATCACTTTTTTGTTTCTGTGCACACAGGAATCCTCATCTTTACTCTTGATTCAATTCACTTTGACTTTTATAGTCCAAGGGCGTAGATTTGGTTTTGGCATTGGTGGGGACGGATGATTCAACCACCAAACCCTGCCCTGTTTGTTCTTTTTTTCCCCTTTCTGTCTTTGCTTCTTGATAACAAAAGGAGAAATATACTTGCCTACATATGCTATTCTATACTTTTAAACCATTTAAAATTACAATTCATAGTTTTGGTTACATGGTTACATGGTTACAGACGATCTTAGACTGAAGTGGGACAAAGAACATAGGAGTGGTATATACATACATGCATATATATATATCTGTGTGTGTGTGTGTGTGTGTATTACATATGGCTCCCTTAAAAAGTTCCCTTTATCACACAAGGGCAATGGAAAGAAGGAAAAAACTTTTTTTTTAACATTCAAAATGAAAACACAGCATGAAACATGAAAAAAACCCTCTATATCTTCTTACACTCACATGTACTCTTTTATTTACAGTTTGTCATTTTAATTACACTTACAATGGCAGCTTCACACATCATCTGGTCCTGTGACCATGTGTCAGAACAGGATGCCCCACCGTCCTAATACTGCTCGACAGTGACTCGAACATCTTATAGGACTGAAATTTGATACTTTTTCCAACACTCTGATTGGTTGGCTCAGTTCATTTCACATGTACTGGGCATGTTGTTGCCCAGCAGCAATGCTGTGCTGTAGAGAGTTAAGTTATAAATAACAGCTAATTCTTTTGATATATTATTATTCAATCCAGATGCTTAGGATACTTTCATATTCATTGTGGTTAAAGTCAGTGGCTCTAAGTGTGGATGTTGTGTATCGTACCACAGTGTGGTACAAAAGCACTTGACCTCTTTGTTGGCTTCTCCTCCTGTGAAAGAGGCAGGTCCGTATCTTCCTGATAGGCTTTAATAATTATCTTCACAGGGAAATAAAATCTAAGATCTCAGAACAGATCAGCACCAAAACACCATCACAAAATCACTGTGACTCAAACACTAAATACATTATTTTTATTCATAAATCTGTTATATTCTTTAAATAAATGATCTCATTTTCTTAGCTTGTTGACTGTTGAGTAGAGCGGCTCCTCAGTCGGCGGGTACAGTTGGGTGTCACTCGAGTCAGTTCGACATTTGGGAAACTTCACAGTAGAATATTCACAGGCAGAGTAGCCGAGTCTGACTGTCTCAGCAGCAGCTTTATCGGAGTTTTGAAAGTTAATGGTAGCATAATGTGTTGAGGGCACAGGGTTTGGAGAGCTGACGGTGGCATAAATTGTGTTTGTTGCATTTTCTGAGTCTGGCAGCTGGAGGCGCTCCTGTATCTCCTCATAGGTACAGTCCTTCACGGGAAGAATGAGAAATTATTATTTTTTTAAGCAGTGTATTTGATTTCTTTACTGAAGTAATATGATCATTATTTTTGGTCATGTGAGAGAACTCTGACTACACAACTGTTGTGTGTGGAAATAACATTTACATGTCTATTTATGGTGAAGTCTTTGCTTTCTTTAAATCCATAAACTTCATTTCACTTCTCAAATATCACGTTGTGTGTCTCCTATATGATATAATTAACTGACATTTGTTATTGTAACAACCATCGATTTATACAGGAAAACAATGACTATTAACAAGGTTGCCCAAACTTTTGCATCCCACTGTAGATTTCGGGACATGTATTCTGTAATCTGTAGTGGAATACATTTTAAAAGTAACCTTCCCAACACTGGCTATGCTGAGTTGGTTATGTCTAAGGTAAGACAGCAAACTAAAAACTAATGACCATGAGCTGTGATTGCAGATGAATGAACGAGATTAAAACTGTTCCTGATCAGTGACATGCTGCCAACAGCGCCTCCTTCATGTGAACATGCTGACACCTATTCTGGGAAAGTGAAGCCAGATAAAGAAAAGAGATCCTATGCACGGTGAACTTCGGATGAACACACTGGGAAGAAAACGAGGTTTTGATCCTGTTTGCTGCAGAAGTGTTGCACAGTAAAAAAAAGCAACATTTCCACACAAACCTCTTTGGTACGGCATGCTGCTGCACCATTTCCTGTGTTTTTTGAACGTGAAAATCCTGTTAAACAGAAAACAAAGACAGCAAAACATAAACGAGCAGTTTATGTTTTGGATTTAAGTGGACATTTACAAAGATTATCAGCTTTAATGAAGTAATGTCAGGATACTTTTGCTGCTGTGTTTTTAGACAGTGTGAGATAAGGAAGTACATGAATGTGGTTTGTGGGTACAAATTAGCATATCTAGTAATGTTGTGCAAACAAACAGTAACTTACGTTTATAGATTAGGATCATCAGTATCACAAAAAGCAGCACAGCCACACAGACGATCACAGAAATGATGGCCTCAGAGACGCCTCACAAATAAAACGGAAACATATTCAGCATCAGTTAAAAAGAAAACGTTTGTGACGCACACATTTCTATGCTGAGGAATTTAAAGTGAATTTTACTTAAATGAAAAAGTAAAAACTAAAACAAACTAAAAGTCCTCTCTCACCACGTGTCCCAGCAGCTGCAGCTGCAGCTGTAGTCGTCGCTGTAGTTGATGAAATGGTAGACGTGGATGTTGTTGGTGATCCTGAAAGAAAAATGAAGGTCAAGGAAGTTGTAATTATGAAAATGTTTGAAATTTTTATTGATTTTTATTTTAATTAATTTGATAAATAAGACAAAATGTGTCAGTTTAAAAAGTTTATTTTCTTCTTTTTTGATCCTTCTGTTAAAACAAGGACCTTAATAATACATTTTAATCCCAAATTTGTGTCAGTAGTTTCTAAAATTGACCTGATCCAACTTTTACCTATGGTTTATTGTCACAGAGACAAAAACACACAATTAATGCAGCAGAAATTAACTGCATGAATATAACCGATTAATGCTGCATTTATTTGAATTTAGCATCCTGCTAATGTTCATAGCTTGACATCACACTTTCATAGCTCATTGGGACACTTAGAACCGTTGATAATGATTCTTCACACTTGTGTAAATGTCTATCTTTCCTTTAAGCCCTGATCTCGAAGCTGGAACCGCAGATTTTTAGCTTTGGTTGATAATTTTCAGACATCACAACTCAAAGGGAGGAGCAGGAAATGAAAACAAATGTAGCAGCATTGCTGTAGGTACTCTGTATGCTTGGTAGTCTGTTTTAGAGTAATGGGACTGACTTCTAAAAGTGGCTGATGAAACCATACAGAGCCTGTTAAACTGATTCTTTCGCAGCATATACAGGACTCACTGCAGGTCTCACAGGTCTGCAATCAGAGCAGACTGAAAGTTGTGGAAGCACACAGATTTAAGATTCTGTGTAGTTATTTTAAAGTTAATGTTAAATCATTTTAGTTGTACAATCTCAGTCCTTAATGACACTAAAGGTTATCAGCTGAACACGCCCACGTTACTGTCTTAAAGCTGTTTCTGTATCAAACCACTTCCGCTCATGTAACGTTTTCCTGGTTTGCTTCTTTACATAAAATTAAAGGGTTTATTGAGTTTTTATTATCAGATATCAGAAGTCTTCACTTTCGAAGACTTTTTATTGGCTGAAATTTAACAGGACAAACGTATGTTGTTATTATAGATAAAGTTTGTGTGAATTATTACTGCTCTGTAATATCCTGTACATTGTGAACATGTCAGATAACACCCACAGAATAAAACAGCGTGACTCACCTACAGTCAGGATCAGTCTGTTGCAGATTTGTTGGTTGTCGTTTTTCGCTCGACACCAGTATGTCCCGCTGTCATCTGCTGTTACATTTCTTATTGTAACAGTAATATTTGTCTTGTCTTTATCATTTATGGAAATCTTCTTGTTCTTATCAGGCTCATTGGTCGTTACTAGAGTTTGACATATAGATGGATCGTCTCCCTTACAGATTGATTTTGAGACCTTCTCTTTGCATTTACACCAGTATGTGAAGTTCTGACCAGCAGTTGGTGATCTTGTGAAATTAGTAATATCTGTAGAAAACAGAAGAAAGCAAGTACTTGAAAACACTGTATTTAGGCATGCCTTTAAATAAAATGGAAACTGCAACTGAGAGGGATGTGTCCTCTCGCCACTGCTCTACTCCCTCTACACTTCAGACTGTGTGGCCACCCATGGCTCCAACACCATTGTGAAGTTTGCTGACGACACAGTGGTGTTGGGTGCCATCTCCAACAACGATGAGGCGGCCTACATGGATGAAGTGAAGAATCTGGCATCATGTTGCCAGGACAACCACCTCCAGCTGAACGTCGGCAAGACCAAGGAGCTGGTGGTGGACTTCAGAAGGAGTCAGCACAGAGACTACAAGCCCATTATCATCAATGGAGCTCCAGTGGAGAGGGTGCAGTCCTTCAAGTATCTCGGTGTCCACATCTCCTCAGACCTGACATGGGCTGCCCACATTCAGGTCCAGACCAAAAAGGCTAGGCAGCGCCTGTATCACGTACGACAACTGAGGAAGTTCAGGGTCTCTCCAAAGATCCTCAGGATTTTCTATACAGGCGCTGTGGAGAGCATCCTCACACAGAACATGACATCGTGGTTCGGGAACAGCTGTGTGAAGGACCAAAAAGCTCTCCAGAGAGTGATCCGTACAGCAGAACGCTGCTGCAGGATTGCTCTCCCCCCGCTTCAGGACACCTACACCAGAAGATGCCGGACTAGAGCAGCGCAGATACTGAAGGACCCGTCCCATCCTGGCAACAAACTGTTCCAACTTCTGCAATCTGGTAGAAGGTTCCGCATCTTCCGGGCAAGGACAGAGAGACTCAAGGGGAGCTTCTATCCCCAAGCCATCCGTGCCCTAAACACACACACCCGCCCTCTCACATCATCTATAATTGACTGAGTCAGGACTCTTCCAGACACTCTAAACCAAGGCACAATGTACATTTCAATTCCTTTAATTTTAAATATGTTTATTGTCTATCCTGTAAAATAGTCAGATGTCTATTCATATTAATGTACAGAATTCACCTGCTTGCTGCTACTACTGCACATTCACCCAGTTTATATACTATATATATATATATATATATATATAATGTTCTTCCCCCCCCCACACACATTTTTGCACATGTCGAGGAGCGTGTCAGGCTGCATTTCACTGTGTTATACTTGTATAACTATGCATGTGACAAATAAAGAACCTTGAACCTTGAACAACTGGAAGACATTACGAGAGTTACTCACGTTCCACATTCAGTTGTATTTTTTGGAGCGCGACCTCTTTTTTAAATTTCACTCCACACCAGTAGACACCTTCATCCTGTGAGGACACGTTACTGATGGACAGGCTGAAGTTTCTGTTTGTCTTTGTGAAAGTGAATCTGCTGTTTGACTGTTGAGGAGATTCTACCATGTTCTCACAGACAGAGTTCTTCTCTTTGCAGAAAAAAAATGGTTTGTTGTCTCCTTCATAATCACATTTGATCGTGGTTTTAGTTGTTCTGTATGCAATTTGATTAAATTGCTTCAGGCATACGCTTTTCACTACAAAGGAAAAAAGGTAGATTGAGCAAATAATCAAATGAAATACATTAAGGTGTATGTCATATGAGTTATCCAAATTATTGTATTTGAAGTTGTAAATTATTTAATTTTCATTAAATTTGCCTTTTACTGTTAAATGCAACTTTATCTTATTAAAAATGAAGACTTGGAGGAGAAAATCATTTAGTAATTAGACTTGTCAGACTTTTGCTTTCAGGCTGGAGAAAAAAAGTAAAACTAAACTAATTTTGTGTGTTTCTTACATTTGACATTTTTAAATTAAAATAAGCAAAACTTTAGATATAAGATGACTGGATTTTCAAAAATGAAATTCTTACCAGATGGTTTCTCTTTGCCAGATGAATTTTTGCACATTTTCTTACAGGATTCCTCACTTTTAAGTTCCATGAAGACCCCCTTTGGGATTTGGTTGCTTTCACACTTTACATAATGTGTTTCTTTAGTTTTTAGTGTATTGCAGGTGACTTCAACCCATGTTCTGCATTCATTCTGTTGTGACATCTCACAGGCTGAGGACAAATATTTACTTCACCTCAGTCACTTAAAATAAATCAGGTTCAAACAAAACTCTAAAGACACGTTCTAACACAGTCTGTCTGCATTAGTACATCAATAAGATTAATTAATACCATATTATTTGATATTATCATATATCAATAATAAAAACAATAAATCTGAACTTTGGCAACTGTATTTGGACTTATTCCATCTTTTTCTATAATTGTGATGAGGCCAAAACATGTCTGATGTGACTTTTATTGCATATTTTTAATTAGCTGGATAATTCAAACCTCCAGGAGCGTCACTCACTTTTAATTTTACTTTCACTCCTGCATTACAATAAAGTGCAGAAAATAATAACGTATTATCTGGTTATAGCTTATGTTTGTTAAGTTGAAAAATGTGCCGTGGTTAAAAAAGTGGAGCAGTGAGTCTGTTAAGCTCATGTTCAAGATATTCAAAGAGAGCTGTAGCCATACCAGCCCACAGGATGTACTGATTCAAGCTACTTGCTTAAGATGCAGTAACAGATCTCTCTGTCTCTAATATCAGTAATAAAGCCATAGTTATAGTTTTTACCTGTCAGCAGGAACATAATGAGCAGGAAACTGCTTTTCATGTTGTTGGTCCTGAATGCTGAAGTCATCTTTAAGAAATTGAAACTCTGAGTTCTTCTTTTCATGTCTGGGGTGATGTGGTTGTGTGCACAGCCGTGTTTCCTCAGTTTATATTTTGGGCAAACTAAAAGTAACCCTGCCCCCATCTTCCTCTTCCTCGCCGTGTTTCTGCCTCAACCTAACACTCTCCACGAACTCCTGATTACTCCTCACCTGCTACTGTTGACCAGACTGCATGAAAGACAAACTGCATGAATGCAGTAGTTTTATGTCATGATACGCTGTGTGTGGCAGGCAAAGACACACACAGCTAGAGCGAGATCACAAAAAAGTTAAAAATGTGAAGACATGAAGACAACGCACATTATTCTAACAGACAGGAAGCAGCAGGTGTGGCTGGTGTTAATCAGCACTTCCCCTTTCAGGGGTGTGACCTCTCGTCTGCTCTTCTCCCTCTACACAAACGACTGCAGTTCAGTTTGCAGCCGTGACATGACAGTCATCTGACTCATTAGCAATGAGTTTGCATACAGTCGTGGGTTGAACAGCTGGCCTTGTGGTGCAGTTAGAGATGATTATGCTCAGAACTCGAAGAGAGATGACAGGAGGAGCCGTTGTCCCCCATGAAGTTACTTAACAGCGCTGTCTGCTGTGGAAACCTTCAGGTTTCTGGGATCCACAGTGTCCTAGTAAAATATACTGCAATAATCCAGTCTGCTCGTCCATCACTGCATAATTTGGATCAGCCATAAAACAGGACAGTGAGCTCTATAGAAAGAAATTATTGAAGCAGACTTGCCCTCAATTCAAATCCAGTCAGGAAACAGGCAGGCAAAATCATCGCAGAGCCCTCACACCAGGTTCTGTCCAACTCCTCTGCTCTGGCAGGTGCTACGCCAAAACCAGCAGACTTCTGTATGGGTCCTTGCACCATTCCATCATAACTATACTATACGTTCATTGTTTATAAAATTAAGTGCAGGATTGGCATATTTGATAAGGCTGATGCAGTCTGATTAAGCGTCACAGGTTTTACAGCAGCTGGGGGAAGGAGACACAGGTGGGCACGTTCAGACAGTGAGACAGGGTAAGAAGCCAAACGCAGAATGTGAAGAAGTTTTAACAAATAACCATTAATGACATTGGAAAACATGAAACATGAATTTAATTAAATAAATAAGAAAATAAAGCCCAAAGTAAACAAAGAGAAAACATCTAATAATAAGCAAGAATGCAAAGCTCCAAAGAACTAAAAACCAGGGACGACAGCAGACATGGAGAGAGTTTTTATTACAAGAAATGTGTTTTTCAGGACAAGCAGGGTCATGGTGTCCTACTGTATTTATAAATCTTAAACAACAATTAAACTAAAATTGTTGTTTATAGATTTCAGTCTGACAGCACCATCCTCTGTAAATATGTTGTATTGTATGTTAAGTCTTGATGTATTCAGATGCATTGGTGCAAGCACTAAATATTGTTTTTTAGTCTTTAAACACATACAGTTTGTAATAAACCGAGAAGACCACACGAGATGCAAATGCAAAACTTTTTTAATAGCATCATCAGAAGCTTTTTTAAATTTTCCAAATCAACTACAATACAAACTGTAACTGAGAAAGAAAAGAACAAAATAAAAAGGTACAATCATTAATATGATGATGAAGAAGAATTGCTTAAAAACATGAATGGTTTCATCCTGGGAGGAAACACATCCCATGGGGGTTGTGTCAGGATGGGGATAAAAAAAATGGCAATGTACTTTGGAAACCCTTTGTAACAAAGGAGCAGCTGAAAGTAGCATCGACTGAACCTGACGTCATGGCGACCATGCACAAAAAACAGAAACAAAGGTAAAAAAAAAAAAAAAGCTGCGAACAGGCAAGTAAAAGTGCACATTTGGGAAGTAACAAATGAATAATAATTTTAAAAATAGCATAAAAAGGTTCCTGGTGCAGCTCTAATTGTCACGGTTCTGGGTCATTGTGACCCAGCTTTTTCTGTTTTTCTAAATATATGATTTGTTTGGGTTTTTGAGTTGTGCTGGTTTGATTTGGTATTAAGGGTTATTCTTAGTTTTGTTCTCTTTACTTTATTTGGTGTTCTGGCCTTCAGTTTAAGTCACTGTCTTCTCTGTTTTGTGTCATATTCTTCATGTCTCTCTCAGTGTCAAGTTTGGGTCCTTTTTTCCTGCCTGCCTGCCACACAGCCAACCATGACACTAAGGCTACGTTCACACTGCAGGCGAAAGCGCATCACGATACATATCCGATGTTTTAGGAAGCGACTGCTGTTTGACGGTCATGTCGCATTAAATCTGTCTTTTACGTCACTGACACAAGACAGACGCTAATTATCAGCCCCGGAGAAGACACCGCGAACGCTTCCTGGCCATCCAGTGTAGATGTCAGTGAAACTGTTGGGAAGACAACGTGAACATTTTCTTTGTACTGTATAATCTGCAGATTCTGACAGAAATCTGCAGCTATCCTTTGAAGCACCGCTCCTCTAAAACAGGAATAAGGATCATTATTAGGTTATTTACATTATTATGTAAATAACAAAATAACTTAAAGTAAAAATTGGGAAACGTAAAGTCCGAAGTCTTTATATTAAGGGCCATCAGTCAAACAATATTGTTTGCTCTGGGTCTAACCAGAGCGCGTTGTGTGTGACGTCTTCTTTTGCGCATGCGGCCGCTTTGAGCGTTCACACTAGAGCACGTTTGCTGTCGCATTTTATTTGTAGTGTGAACGAGCAGACAAAAAAATCGGATTTGATCAAAAAATCGGAATTGAGCATTAAGACAGTGTGAACGTAGCCTATTATCTTTAAGTAGATTTGCTGGTTTGGATCAACAGTGGGGGGCAGATTCCTGCTCTGTCCTTGCTTGTCCAGGTAACCGTGGGTGGCAAACACACCATGTCTTCCCTTTTTTGGCCTATAATAGGCTTGCATTTTTTTAATATAGTGCTGTGAACAAGTATTCTGCCATCTTTCTGATTTTTTTTTCTATTCTTTTAATGTTTTTTTGCATATTTTTTACATCTTACATTTTTCAGATCATCATTTTAAACAATGGCTTTTTTATTAAGAATATTTCCTTCATACATATAAACAAATAGAGAAGAGAAGGATTACAAAAGTGAAATAAAGGAAAAAAATATAAACGTAAATAACATAGGATCTGGCAAAATAATCACATTCATTCCCACCCAGGTCACTGCCCTAGATCTGTACAGCTGAAAAGTTCTTATAGATTTTGGATGCATCAAGAAAAGGTTTGAAATTTCCCAGATCATCAAATTTTAATAGCTAGAAAGCAAGCAGTAAATAGAGGAGCAGTCAGGACTTAACCCTTCTCAGTGCCGCAGTGGCATTGCAACGACAGGGAGTAGAAATTGTCAATTGAAAAAAAAAAAAAATAATAATAAAAAAAAAAAATAAAAAAAATATATATATATATATATATATATATATATATATATATATATATATATATATATATATATATATATATATATATATATATATAATGTTCTTCCTCTACACACCCCCCCCAATAAGAAAAAAAAAAGAAAAAAAAGAAAAAAAAAGAAATTGTCAATTGAAACTCTGGATGGATGATTTGCTGTAGACTTCGTATCATGCTGGCCTGGTTTCCACTGACTACAATCTGTATCAGAGTCAGCCTCACCAGAGATGTTTTAAACCTTGACTTTGGATTCATGCATGAAGAAAGCTGGGTTTGTGGGGAAGTTGGTAGTGGCATAAACTGTTTTCATTGCAGGTCTTGTGACGGACTTCTGGGAAGACTCGTGTATTGCCTCTTGGATATTATCCTAAAAAATGACAAACACAAAAAAGGTTTATATCCAATCTTAATAGTAAGCATTACATGTACTAAAGACCTTAAAAAATGGAATTGCTCTCTATCACTAAAACCTGCTAATTACTGCCCAGGTGCAAATCCAGCTCAGGGGCTTTCAGGAGCACTGCAGTTGAAACCGGCATCACTGTAAACATAACCAGCACCCCATTCTCTGCGACCTGCTGGAGCGGGGGGGCTAGGAGGAGGAGTTGGCCGTCCGACTGCGGTCTGGAGTGTGGGGCCTTCCTGCTGCTGCAGAGTCGGGGCGGTCTGCCTCCCCCCACCGCAGGGAAAAGGGTAACACCACCTGGGTCTGGGTGCAGTTCCCCCCTCCAGGGGCAAGGGTACCTAGACCCGGTTCATAGAGTACGCTTGGGGAGTGTGATCGTGTGTACAGCGTCTCTTTATGTCTGTCTCCACGTTGGTTGAGTGTGGAGTAAGTGCATATGAGAGCATGAGGGTGGGAATGGATGTTTGTGTCTGTGTGTGCCTGTATGTCTGTGTCTATATGTCAGGTTGGGTGTCAGGCGCCACCTCTCTGGGGACATCTCAGGCCCTCCAAGGTTTGGAGGTCTATCTCCCCCTACCACCACTTCCCCTGCCAGTGGCGGACTCCCTCAGACATCGGTGCGTTGGTGGTTCTTTGTGTCCGGGGATGGGCGTCCAGGTACACACCGGCTCACTCCTTGGCGGCCGCTTATCGGGGCCTGGAGCCTGGGGCTCGCTCGGGCCACTTCGGAGGTGGGGTGCCCCCGGCCTCTCGGCCTGGGGCTCGGTCACTCAGGCGCAGCTGGCTGCCGGCGGAGCTCACGAGTGCGTCACTGCAACCCCCCCTGGCTTCTGCTCCGCGGCTGCTGAGTGAGCCCTCATCTGGGACTCTCCTCAGCTCTTTCTGGGACAGTGGCGCGGCTGCCCCTCTGTTGGTCTTCCTTGGTCTCTTGTGTTCTGGGGGCCTCTGGATGTCTGGAGTTTTGATCTCCTCCATACCTGCTTCATGCCCTGGAGGACGGGGCTGTGGCCCCCCCACACCCTCTAGCAGATTATTACATGAAGGAACCTTTTAAAAAACAAAAAACAAGCGCGTCCATGCTCACAGGTGTACACACGGGTGATCACACCCACAAACTACACCCTTTTTGGCTCCTACCTCAAAGCACACTGTGTTCTGTTGATCTTATGTGCTGCACAATAATGTTTAATATTTAGTATTTACTGTCATATTCCCATATATCATTGTGATGCTGTTTATTCTATTACTCTTGTTCTCTTCTGCTTGTTTTCTTTTTTCTTTCTCAGCAGGTGATCCAGGTGATTGATATATGCTTTTTTTTTTTCTCTGCCCGTTCTGTTGGTTTTTGTCTTTTGCCCTTCTCCCCCGTCCCTCTTCTCAGCTGTTTCTCTTTCCCTCTTTCTTTCTCCCCTTCTTTCCCCCAGTCAAGTCTGTCCCGTATTCAGTAAGTGAAAATAAAATAAACAATAAAAGGTGAATCAAATGGACCATTACGGCAAGGCTGGGATGGTCAATTTGGTAAAGTAAATCCGTTGGGCATCTTTCTTTGCCTTTAGACAACAATTCTGATGCAAAAGAGCCAAACGGGACAGGCAAAAAAAACAAAAAACATAACCAGCAGCAGCCAGAGACAACAACATGTATGTAAACTTGATTTTATATTTGAGTTTCTTGCAAACAGGTTTTCACTAAAGTGCACACACTGTTCTGTTAAATGCCGTATGTGTAAACCTGATTTAGACTGGTTATGAAATTTTACTGAAAAACAGTTTTTACACGGGAAAACAATATATGTAATAATAAAGTAATATATATATATTTATTGTAATAATATTGTAATATATATATTACAAATTAAAAAGGCATGAACCTTTTTTGTATCGAAAAAATATCGAACAGTGACACCAAAGTATTGAACCGAACCGAACCGTGAATTTTGTGTATCGTTGCACCCCTAAGATATATATATATATATATGCGCGCGCACACACACACAGACATGTATACATACTTCTTTGTTCTGTGCCTCTCCATTCTTTCTGTGTTTTGACCATGAAAAACCTGACAGAGAAAAATAAGAAAGCATAAAGAAGTGAAAAACATTTTTCTTTACCTAACAAAAAACTGTCCAAACTGACAGACTTACATTTGTTTCTTTTAATTTAATTGACTAATATATGAACCGCTAAATGTGTCTGACTACTGAAAAGTAAATATATTTTAGATACTTTATACATGACTATGTTAGAATGGGCATTTTAAATTTATATTTTACCTACATTTGTAGGTGAAAACCGCAATAACCACAAGTAGCAGGAGAGCAACGAGGACAGCCGCAGTGATGACCACAGTTAAAGGAGAACCAGCTGTAAGACAAAAATCAGAAAGAAATATCACAATAGAGCTGTAAACACAGACATGTCTGCTAGAACTGTCAGTTTAATAGAATTCACATAAATATGCTGACAGACTCTTTTAATCTATCAATAAGAGCACTTTCTCACAGGGACCTGTCACAGGAGGTGTCTGGGTTGTAGAATTGGTGGCTGGAGATGAAGGATTCAGTGATGTAGTGGAGGATGTAGTGGAGGGGTCTGGGTACACAAAAGTATGTAAGTTGTGCATTGAAACAATAGTAAATTAACAAGCTGCCATTATTACAGATAAATTAACAATATTTAGTGAATTTAAAAAAAGTTCATTATTTGGAAACATCGCTGCCAAGTTTAGTTTCTTTTTTCATGAGACATAATATATAAAATACAATGAAATGATTGTACCATTTTTTTACTGCCTGTATTTATTTCAAATGTATTAGATGACCATAATAGGGATATCATCTCTGAGTTACTCTCATTACTTATAGATCAAACATTAGAAAAAAGTAGAGGATTTTGAAGCACGAATTTTTGTCTCACATGGATTATTTGTTCACATTTGGCCATTTATAATGAGCTTTCAATAGCAAAGAATAGTCCGAAAACAAAGGTTGTGTGTCTGAAATGTCCTGTTTCACTCTTTGTTTAAAGATTCTAAATAACATTTAATTTGTATTCTTCTATCAAATATACTATATGTTCCTCTTTCTTCAACATTTGTACACAAAACTGTTAGATTGTCAAGAACGTCAACAAAAGAGAACCAATGCACTCATTGCACACACTGTGTGTGTGTGTGTGTGTGTGTGTGTGTGTGTGTGTGTGTGTGTGTGTGTGTGTGTGTGTGTGTATGTGTGTGTGTGTGTGTGTGTGTGTGTAAAAAGAGATGTGCTATCAAAAAGAGAAGGCAAAGAAATGAAACAAATAAATGTTAAAAATGTAAATAAAAGACTAAATCATTCCCTGCAAATAATTAGAAACTAGTCAAACCCTTTGACCAGATTATGCAAAAAAACCCCCAAAAAAACCCAACCCTCTACCTCGTACTGTAGGAGTTTCTACTATGACTGATGTGCATTTTAATACATGAGCAAGACATGAAAACATGTGGAGCACATAAATAGAAACACACATACTAGATTATTTTTCTCACCTTCAACCTCCAGTTTTATTTGTTTGAGTGAAACTCTGTAGCTTCCATCCTTTGATCCCACTCCACACCAGTAGACACCAGCGTCCTGTGAGGAAACATCCCTGATGGACACGTTGAAGCCTCTGTTGGTGTTTGTGAGTCTGAATTTCCCGTTTAACCTCTGACCTTTTGTTGACAAAATATCGTTACAGGTGAAATTCTCCCCTCTGCAGAAAAACTGGACCCCGGACTTGAAATCATCATCTGGATAATCACACTTGATGTTAGCTGCTCTGGTCACAGTTTGAGTAAATGGCTGCTGGCAGTTTTCTGTATAAAAATAAAGACAAAACCCCCCAAACAAGGACAATAAAGTATTTGAATGTGCTTCATTATATCACAACATGTAACTTGTACTTTGTCACACACTACTTTAACATTTTTAACTTCCTCGTGTGCTGACAAAGGTGTGAAACAGATGAAGACACGAGCAAACTGTGAAATTTCCTTTCAAAAGTCTGAGATGTAAAGTAACTTCTGAGATTAAAAAACAAACAAAGTAATGTAAACATGCGTTTAACCTGTAATCTGTAATAAATCTTTACATTTCCAAACTATGATTTATGTTGTGTGATAGAAACAAACTATATAATACCAAAATACAGGTGAGGAAATCTGATTTTAGTTATTAATTTCTTGTGTTGTACTAATAACATCAACAACAACAATAATAATCACATTTCTTACCACAATCCAATTTCTTTATGACAGGAGATCTGTTTGAGCCTTGATCAAATTCACATCTGTACGTCCCAAAGTCTGCTTGTTTAAGATCTCTGATGCCCACCATCAGAGTTTTATGTTTTGTATCATGGTACAGAGAAAATCTGCCTTTATCTTCCCAAACATCCTTCAGAGAGCTTCGTAAGCTTGTTCTATTGGGAAAAACTACATTGACGTGGTCATATTTTTTATTTGCTCCAGGATATTTGCAGATGAATTGAACCCATCCTTGTTTGCATGCCTCCACTTCATCTTCATCATCACCATCGGCACCACGACCTGCAGATCAAAGACAAAAAGTTGTTTTGAATATTTTTAGTATTTCTGATTTGAGAGAGATGATGTTGCTACACAGTCGTCACTATGAGTAAACTGCATGTTGAACTTTTCCAACAGGTTTGTGATTTTTGCTTTTTGAAAATTGGTCAAAACCTCTTCTCTCAAAACAATAGAAGATGGGACGGTCTCTACATCAGAGGTGGGCGAACTCCAGGCCTTAAGGGCCGGTGTCAGGTTTTAGTTGTGTCATTGATCCAACACAGCTGATTTAAATGGCAAAAAATACCTCCTTAACATGTCTTGAAGTTCTCCAGAGGTCTGGTGATGGACCAATCATTTGATTCAGGTGTGTTAAACCAAGGTGATATGTAAAACCTACAGGACAGCGGCCCTTGAGGCCCGGAGTCCCCCACCCCCCCTGTACATATTAGAGACCAAACCTCTGCCCTGATGGAAGAACCTGATTCAATCATTAGTCTGATCTTTTCGTATTTTTGGTCTATCAGGAAGGCTTTCATTTCATGTAGATGCTCAAGGTCGTTAAGAGTGGCACCACTACTCTCACAGCACAGTTCAACTTTTTTCCAATTTGCTCATTTTTCTGATTATAAGACTTCTAAACCTCCAAGTCAGAGAAATGTTTGAAAAAATGAATCAACAAATGAAGAAGAAAACATTTAAATTAATGTCCAGTTTTTGCAGATGACCTTGGTATAAAGGTGTTGGGATATTCACCTCTGAGAAGATTGGGTGTTTTCCACTCATGAATAATCACTCTAAATTTTGAATGATGGACTTCAAATTGTATGACTTGAAATAGTCTTACAAACCCTTCACAAATTGATGGGCAGCAGCAGTTGCTTCTCTAAGATCACTGCTGATGTCTTCTCTGAAATGACGTCATGTAATAAATCATGTGTCGTTGTTCATCTAAGGCTGTTTATACCTAATATTAAGACCTTTCATTATGTTGTGACATGTTAACCCTTAGGATTTACAGAATCTAAAATTTAAAGCTTACTTTGTTTTTATCATGACTGTAAATGGCAACAATTTCTGGTCATCATATACATGAAATTATTATAATAATGAATGTGTAATATTACTAATCAGTAGTCTTACCTGTCATCAGCGTGAGGATGAGCAGCAGGAGCTTCATTATTTTGGTCGTCTCTTTGAGTCCAAACAGTGCGCTTGTTCAAGCGTCTCCGCGATGTCGTCTAAAACTTTATAGTGCCACTTTGTTTCCAGAAAAAAGAGGAAACTGCTAACGTCATGATTATCTAAAAAAGGATATGAAATATGTAGTTCTTCCTCAGTGTCTATATGGTTTTTACAGAATTACATAATCTAGTTTAAAGTTAGACTATAGAAAGAAAACAGGATGTGACTCACTTTAACTCACTGCCCATTGCACAAAAACACAAAACCACAGCTTGTTTCATCAGCTGTTATTTTCAAAAGTGTGGTACGAGTGGCAGCTGAGTGCAGTCTCACTTTGATTACGTGTCCACACACAAACTGAGCTAAAGAACCCGCTTTATGGATAATAACAATAATAACAACAACTGCATGCAAACATAGCAAAGCATCGTTTCGACCTTCTGTTTTTGTGACAATACTTTTTAGAAAATGAAAAAGTTGACCTACTACTTGACCCAGTTCTCTAAACTCGTCATTAGTCATTGTTAAATCATGATTACTGTTATCGCAGCAGCACAACTCACAAAAGATGATCCACAAAACACTTTACACTATATCACAGGGCCAGGCTATGAAAGTAAGTGCTAAGTTTAGACCACGACTACTAGACCTCCCAAGAATACATGTAAAGGGTTTGTTTACTTATACTAAGCTCATTCAATTAAATAATAATAATAATTTAAAAAAACGATGCTGGGTCTAGTATGTTACTATTATTACTTTTTTGGAGAATGCAGTAATTTAACAGCTTACTAAGTCAGTAATACACTACAATTACAATTATTTTGCTACTTCTATTACAGGGTACTTCAATTAGCTCCACATGGGCAGATAAAAAGGAAGAAGAAAGACATCAGTCGTGCTTTCTTCTTCCTGTGTAGTTAAGGTACAATTAGCTGACTTCAATTTGTAGCATGTGTGTGTGTGTCTGAGATGTGACAGTGGCAGGACCTCCTGCTGTTGGATCTCTGGCTGACACACCTGTGATCCATCAGTTTATCTTCCTGTTGTGCACTTATGGACGAGCGCTCTGTCAAGAGCATCATCAAATACTTCCTGAGATTCATCTCTGCAAAGAAAACTCACCAGCCTGATCTACCCACTCCATAACTCAACCTCCACCATTTAAGTGGCTTTTTAACTTTTGCAGTAAATCCTTAAACTTGAATGATGCGTTTACTTCCACCTGCTGCACCAGCCTGGGAACCAACAGAAAATTGTACTGACACAGAAATGGAGATAAATGAACAACGATTGAGTGAAGAGGGAGAAAGTTTGATCAGACTAGAAATGGACTGTAACAATATGTTACTAGCGTGTGTGAATGTTTGAAACTGGGCGTTACTGGAGTTTAATGAGTGAATAGCATCTGTTGCACAAGACACCATTAAAGAAGCATCCTACAGGGATGCGCGGACCAAACAGTCCTCGAACTCCACAATCACCAGCAGATCGTGTAGATTGTGTTGAAACCTACAATTTAAACCCATCTGTCATAACTAATACTACGCATAATTTTTCCTGACAATCCTCAGCGGGTATCTTGGCTGTGTGGACTAGGAGGGACACCCCCTTTTTTCATGCAGCACTAATGGCTTTTGGCCCATGTCATGGTTTTGGAGTCTGATAACATACATCTGCTCCAAGGGAAACATGGAACAATGGCTGAGTGTGTATTTATGGTTTACGAGTGTGTTTGCAACCTTTGTGACTGCCAGCCAATCTGGAAAGAAAACATAGATAAGATAAGAGATTTTATATGGTTTGGGGTCCTCAGAGCCAAGTGCTGTACTACACACACATGCAGAGCTGATTGGTTTATAAAGACTCTGGCTGTGATTTATTGGTTATTTATGATCTGCTGGTGAGAAGAACAATTACAAGGGATGTCTGTTAGAGTGATGAACAACAGGCTATAAAGAGGCAAGCAAGTGCATGCATGATGATATGTTTGTTTTGTTTCTATTTTTTGTTCCTGTTACTATTTGGCAGTAAAGTTTCTGAGTTTATTATGTGCTAAAGCCAGTCCTGACATTAATAAATCAACATTCAAACACTTGTTTTATTAACCTTTAGGTGCTGTCAGCATGTCCTAAAATTTGCAAAGTGTAAATGTACATGAGTATTTTCAGGCCATGCACATCGGTCTTTGATAGTCCCTAAACTAATTCCTTTCTGTGGAATCATGGTAACGGCCTCCTTTTTGAGAATAATAAGTACCTGGAAAGTAGGTCTGTCATTAAGCTGGGATCTTCTACACACTTGAAACATCACCAGACTGAATGGCTGTTATCAGTGGTTATCGCTCTCATACAAATTACCAGTGGGCACTCCTGTTAACTCGTATGGGACTGACAACCTTCTTGCAGATTGTTATAATCCATATATCCATCCATATAATCAAAGCCTACTTTTTCCTAACCCTGTACTTTTTTGTCAAAACCTAGTGCAGTACTTTTGGCCTAAATCTTTACAGCTTACAGTTAGGTGTGGCTCAGGTGACTCTAAACCTTTGCTGCTATAGGTCGACACTGCTGTGGGACTTTTCATGATGCACTGAGCACCTCTCCTCTATTCTCTTGCTATTCATTAACTTTTCTTTACTCTCTCCTCTTGTTTGTGTTTTGTCCTGTTTGTTGCAGCTGTTTCATACCATGAAAGCTAATTAAGTATTTCTAAGGTCTAAACCTAAAGCAACAGTCTCAATAAAGTAAACTGTGGTTGGAGACTACAACAATAACATTATTAAGACAGCATGCAGCGAACAGGGACTCTTGTTGCATTTAAAAGTTTTGCTGCTTCAAAGACAGGGATCAGGTCTGTGACCACTCACAGTCAGTCACCATCTTAACATGCAACAATGCTACGATGACAAATCGTCAGTATATTACGCTTTCGGCCACCCAACACGTCCCTACGAGTTTGGAAAAATGAGGAAACATGATAACCGTTTGTAATGAACCTACACATGTATGTTTATTTCACTTAAACCGCTGTGGAAAACACTTTCTAACTATCTAAGGTGGTGGTTAACGTTAGAGATAAGATTAGGGTTAGGGCTGGAATACAAGCGTTATTTTTTTCAATTTCATGCACAATATGGCGTGTAGCATAGGAACGAGGACGGTCACCTTCGCGTTCCCATGGAATGTCTCGGGACGTGACAAATCATCGGTATATTATTCATTGGGAGGGAGAACGGGCTCTAATGTATGGCGTTATTTTTGCGCCACTATTCTGAGCGCACATATAAAAAAAAGGTTTGCAGGTGCAAGTGTTGCATTTTGAGGAGAAATTTATTTTGAGTGAAGAAAAGCTGAATTTGAGTGAACAAAATTCATTCCTGTGTGCAAAAAATGTATTTCAGTGTTTGCTATTATCCACACACACAACAGCAGCCCCTCTCGCTCAGTTTTTGCATTTGCGCTCGCTCACAATGTGTTGCTCGCGCTCTCAACATTTCTGCCCGTGCGCGCTCAACTCTTTGTGTACGCCGTTATAGTTGTGCCACAAAACCAGCCAATCACAGACTTGGATGCAAAAAAATCTGATTGGCTGTTTTGGTCTCCAATCAGCTCGAAATGACGAAATGCAATATCCCAGAATCCATTTCGTCCAAAACTCAAACGAGGCAGTGGTGGAGGAACACAGAGTGGCGGAGTTTGAAATATTACTCTTTCTGGGTTACAAAATAAACTTTTAAGATATTTTCATGCGAGAATGGTGCTGTGTAAACTTCTAATACCTGCTCGATTCATCAAGACATCACATAAGTGCTCTAACGTTTTCGGAGATGCCTGTTACCCACCAGTTGACCGGGTGGTCACTCGGGTTAAACATAATATAAAAGGCTGAACTGACAGAAAAATCACCGACTACACCACCAGGTATTACAGGAAAAACCATAAAGCCTTTGAACTAAAACAAACGCTGTTGCAACAGTGATGTACACTGTCTTGTTGGTATATATGTATGATTTGTATCACCTTCATGTTTCCAAACCGATATCATGAGCAGCAGCTTTCTGTGGCTCCAGCAAACATCAGCTGATACTAGAAATTAATTTTAAATAAATTCTAACAACAGCTGATCAAACTTGAACGTGCTGCTGTTGTTTAGCGCGACGTCCGCTGGTTTCCTGTTTCTGGCGCAAAGTGGAAGATAAACAAACAAGAGAGACGATCAGCTGATCATTGATCAGTTTCATGATTGAAGTAGCAACAGGAGAGGGAGGGGAGAGAATGAGGGGAGAAGAGGCAGCTGAGCAACGTAAGGACAGAATAACTCCAGCTTTGTCTTTTTTTCATTCTAGCTGAACTACAGGACGAATCGCGTTCCTTTTCCTCTCAATACAGATGTATTTTAATTGGTCCAGCCCAGAGTTGATCATGACCAATTGGCTAATCCACCACCTTTCATTGTTAATACCATTACAAAGACAAACAAACATAAAAATGAAAAATCACCATCAGTCCACCAGGCAAATGCCCGGTATGCCCAATGGCCAGTCCAGCTATGCGGTCAACTGGTGGGTAACAGGCATCTCCGAAAACGTTAGAGCAATTATGGAAATATGTGATGTCTTGATGAATCGAGCAGGTATTAGAAGTTTACACAGCACCATTCTCGCATGAAAATATCTTAAAAGTTTATTTTGTGACCCAGAAAAAGTAATATTTCAAACTCCGCCACTCTGTGTTCCTCCACCACTGCCTCGTTTGAGTTTTGGACAAAATGGATTCTGCGATATTGCATTTCGAGCTGATTGGAGACCAAAACAGCCAATCAGATATTTTTGCATCCAAGTCTGTAATTGGCTGGTTTTGTATTGAGCCAGTGGCACACAAAAGGCACACTGGTTTTGTGTACAGAAAGTATTGAGCGCGCACGGGCAGAAATGTTGAGAGCGTGAGCAACACATTGCGAGTGAGAGCAAATGCAAAAACTGAGCGAGAGGGGCTGCTGTTGTGTGTGTGGATAATAGCAAACACTGAAATACATTTTTTGCACACAGGAAATTCACTCAAATTCAGCTTTTCTTCACTCAAAATAAATTTCTCCTCAAAATGCAACACTTGCACCTGCAAACCTTTTTTACGTGCGCTCAGAATAGTGGCACAAAAATAACGCCATACTAATGGCGACTAAACCGTTTATGATAATACAGTGTTTAACTTTGATAAATCAAAGTTGCAAATACAAAGTTGCTGCAGAACTGCAATTTAACTGAAAATACCACTCACTATGTGCTCAGCTGTTTTCTTTTATATAGGAATATAACCAGAATACAACCAGAATATAAACAGCTGAGTCCCGTCCCCTACTACAACGAGACACGCCACAGACAAAAAGCCTTGATTACTGCAGACTGATTCAGATTGATTGCAACATGTTCGGCAATTAACACACCTTGTTCATCCGAACTAATTGATCACAAAGCAGAAAAATATTTTTTCTCAAAGAGACTGACATCCTAGTTTTACTCTGTTGTGACTGAGCCATAAACAAATACATTTGGTTCCTGAAGCTAATCAACCAGTGAAAAATGAAAATGAAAACAGTTAATTTTGTAATTTTGAAGGCTGACAGAATTAACAACATCCAAAAAGTAACAACAAAATTAAGATCGGCAAATTAAGACAACTATTAAACGGATAAAAAGCATGAGAAAATAATAAAACCAGTTCATCAAACAGTTCAGGCTTTTCCACTATAGTACAGTTACTATACATCTTCAGGCTTTTTTCAACACTAATTGTGAAAGAAAATGTGCAGAAGAATGATTTACAACAGCATTAACCTTTAGGTTTCTTTATGATTGAAGAGCAAATGTCTATGTGCTAAGATTGTAGCATGAAGCACTGCGATGTGTTGAGAGTGTGTGGTGAAGTTTGATTGATGAGGGTTAATGTTACCCTGCAGTTTGGGGAGCTGTAGTGTGTTTACACAAGGATTTAAAAGCCTGTCAGGAACCACCGGCTGCAGGTTGACCTCCTACAAATTCCTCTCTATAACTGTCAAACATACATTTACCCTGCCCACATGTCTAAGCCCAGCCACTGACTGGCCACAGAGCCAGACACTCTGAAAACGAGGATGTGTTAAATTCTTTATTAATAATCCACCAACATCTTTCCAATTATAGAGATTTAATTAGTGAATTACCACCAGTCGCTTTAAAACTCCTTTTTAAAACATTTTCCTGAATAATTAATTCGCTAAGTGACCTCGTTAATCTTCATAGCTGCTGTTATCACACATTAAATAACTTCTATGATACAGTTAGAATGAAGCAGATAATGCTGTATAAACATGATTATCCCAGTGGTGGGAAATCTTCCTCAGTTTATGACAAGTTTTTAGACTCTAAAAGGTTTTTCTGAGGATGTAACTGCAGTAAATTCCACTTTTTAAAGGAAAGATATGCTTTTACTCCCTCACTGAAAGCATTCCTGTCAGAAACACTGACGGTAGGAGATATCATAATTTACATGCTACTGTACGTTAACAATGAGACTGCTTCATAAAATATCACATTATTATCTCTTTAAAACTAAACAGAAAACACCCCAGGGCAGTTTTATTTTACATTTTGAATTTTCTGTACCACATAACTTTAAAAAAAAACAGACCATTGAAATGATACCTGCTCATGGTCAGCGGTGTTCAGTTGGTAACAATACAATGTTTTTTGAGAATCATACTGATGTTTGGTTAACTCTGGGCTGAAGTGGACCAAATTTGTAGGTTGGATCATTTTTTCATTGAAGATGAAACAGATTTTCGGTCTCCTGTTGATCTTCATATTGAAATTGCATCTTATCAATCTCTTTAAGCTTGATTTTAACTTTGGCACTTCCTTGAATGTAGACCTCAGTTTTCTCTGCAACTTCAAGGCCAAAACACTAGTTGTCAGTGGAGTTTCTCTCTTCAAGCTAATCAGTTCTCCTCCAATTGATTCAAAAATTGGTTGAAGAAAAAAAAAAGTCCTTTGGAAATATACAAGATAAAACAAGAGCACTGAACAGGAAAGCCGCGGTCAATGTGGGCTGTGCTGATGCAACATGTAGTTGATTCAAGCGAGGTACACGTCAGCTTACGGCGCAAGTTACAGTTTGGGATTTTAAAAGTTGCAGTTAAAGCGTATCACAGCGGCAAATGTAAATCTGTTGTTAGTTCTTGGCTATTTTCTGTTATAGACTCACACAGTCAAGTCGTCGTTCCTTTGAAGTTAGCTTGACGTCCTTGTAGTTGGTGTATTATAATGTAAAGTACTTAATTAGTGAGCAGTTATTGTGTGATTGAGTAAAATGTGTCAACCAGCTAAAACTGAATATTCACATAATCTGTTTGATTTTCTTGATTAAACGGTGCAAACATCAGATATGTCTGGATATGGATTAAATACACTGTGTAT
Source organism: Copadichromis virginalis (assembly GCF_057382275.1). Classification (NCBI taxonomy): domain Eukaryota; kingdom Metazoa; phylum Chordata; class Actinopteri; order Cichliformes; family Cichlidae; genus Copadichromis; species Copadichromis virginalis. The sequence continues at coordinate 38,995,492 of NC_140622.1, forward strand.
CATCATGCTAACCTTCTAATGATGAAATTTAAATCACTGGGACTCAAGCGGACTTGTGGATATGAAAAGCATAATCCCTATTTTAATGATTATATATTTCTCCTACCATTTATTTACAATAACTTAATTCAATCAATAATAAACTGAATTAACTGACGAAGAACAGTTCCCATAGGCAAATATAATTAGTGATATGTGAGAATGTTCTTCTGCTACATATTCAAAGACGGCTCCTATTTCTCACCTCTTTGCTCTATGACAGAAAATCAAACTGTCATGGCGGCTGTGTGGCTGGCAGAGGTAGGACCTATACGCAGGACTTGGAAGAGAGGGAGTAAACGAATATGTAGTTTTATTAAACTAAAGAACAAAATAACAAAAAAAAACTAGGAAGAATCAAACCTTTAAGACAAGAAGGAAAAAATATGGGAAGAATATAACAGAAAACAGAGGACAATGCAGACAATTTATACACAAGGAGGATAACGAGGGAACAGGCCAAGGGTGGGATCACAGCTGACACTAATCCAGAGAAATTAGACATGGGAAGCAAAAGCAACAGAATACACAGGAGACCATCGAGTAAAACAAGAAGTAACACACACTTGAAAAAACAAACTAAGACACACAAGCTTGACACTGAGACCAAGGAGAAACAGACATGGAGACATGACCGGGGAGACTGAAGGAATAACAAAACACAGAGAAGAGACTAGGACAGACCAGAAATCCACAACTATAAATACAAACTCAGAGTCACTGGAAAATGACGTGTTCAGAAACTAGAAGATGATTAACTCATACTTTCAAAGAAGCAAACAACAAATGAATTCAAATTCAAATTTTTATTTGTCACGTACACAGTCATACACAGTACGATATGCAGTGAAATGCTTGGACAACTGCTCGTGACCTAAAGAGAACAAAAAAGGAAAAGGCTATGAATAAGATAGGAAATAAATATGAAAAATTAAAAAGGGTAAATTTAACTAGGAAGGAATAAAATATAAATTAAGGTTAAAAATGAAATAACTGTACAACACAAATTAGAATGAAGGGTAAATTTAACTGGGAAGAATAAGATAAAATATATAAATTAAAGTTGAAAATAAAATAACTGTACAACAAAATACACAATATAGAACTATATAAGAATGTATGAAGAAATCTAAATATAAATAAATATATACACAATAACAGCAACTGTACAAGTATTAACTGGAAATGAAGAATATAGTGACCAGTGTTGTGCAAAACCAAAGTCCAGAAAGTCCAGTGTGTGTGTAAGAACTGTATGTGTGGGTCAGTACTGTGTGGTGGTGTGATTGAGAGACCGTATCGCCTGCGGGAAGAAGCTCCTCCTCAGTCTCTCTGTGTTGGTCTTCAGGGAGCGGAATCGCTTTCCTGACCTCAACAGAGAGAACAGTCTGTTGTTGGGATGGCTGAGGTCCTTCACCATCTTCCTGGCCTTGGTCCAGCACCGCCTGCTGTAGATTGAGTGCAGGTCAGGGAGCTCGGAGCGGATGGTGCGCTCAGCTGACCGCACAACCCTCTGTAGAGCTCGTCGTCTGTCCTGCATGGTGCTGTTCCCGAACCAGGTTAAGATGTTTCCCGCCAGGATGCTCTCTATGGTGCACGAGTAAAAGTTCCTGAGCACCTTGGAGGGCAGTTGGAAGTCTCTCAAGCGTCTGAGGTGGTAGAGACGCTGTCGGGCCTTTTTCACCACGGAGTTGATGTGACAGGACCATGACAGGTCCTGCGTGATGTGAACTCCGAGGTATTTGAAGCTGTCCACTCTCTCCACTGGGCACTCGTTGATGACGGGGGTCTGGTAGTTCCTCTCCTGCTTAGTGCTGAAGTCCACTATCAGCTCCTTTGTCTTACTGACGTTTAGAAGGAGGTTGTTCCTCTGGCACCAGTTCTCCAGATTCCTAATCTCCTTCAGGTAGGCCGTCTCGTTGTTATCAGAGATCAGGCCCACCACGACGGTGTCGTCAGCAAACTTGATGATGGTGGTGGAGCTGGTAGTGGCCACACAGTCATATGTGTACAAAGAGTACAGCAGGGGGCTCAGAACACACCCCTGGGGGGCTCCAGTGCTGAGAGTGGTGGAGGCTGAGAAACAACTGAAACAGGTCAAAGACCCTGGACCATGACAGAAACAGTTCATAATGCTTACATGTAAACAAATATAAGACACAACAATACAGCAGCTTAAAGCATATACATTTTACTGCAGTGTCACACACAGATCGACAGACGGATTGGTGCTGCAGCCGCAGTGATGTGGATGCTGCACCGGTCCGTCGTGATGAAGGAGAGAGCTGAGCATAAAAGCGAAGCTCTCAATTTACCGATTGATCTACGTCCCTACCCTTGCCTATGGTCATGAGCTGTGGGTAGTCACCAAAAGAACGAGATACAAGCGGCGGAAATGAGCTTCCTCCGAAGGGTGGCTGGCCTCTTCCTTAGAGGTAGGGTGAGAAGTTCAGTCGATTGGGAGGGGCTCAGAGTGGAGCCGCTGCTCCTCCACATCGAAAGGAGCCAGTTGGGGAGTTTCGGGCATCTGACAAGGATGCCTCCTGGGCGCCTCCTGGGTGAGGTGTTCTGGGCATGTCCCAGAAGGAGGAGGCCCCGGGACAGACCCAAGACACGCTGGAGAGATTATATCTCTTGGCTGGCCTGGGAACGTCTTGGTGTTCCCCCAGATAAGCAAGAGGAGGTGGCTGGGGAGAGGGAGGTCTGGGCTTCTCTGCTTAGGCTGCTGCCCCTGCGCCGGCCTCGGATAAAGTGGAAGAAGATGGATGGATGGCATAAAAATGAGCTAGGGTCCATAAAACATCATGAGGCGGCTGCTGTGATTTGGCTGTTATGGGTAACGCTGTGTGGCGAGTTACCCAGAAGAGGGGCTCCGGAAGCAAAGAGTGAAAATAATAAATAGGTTTATTGCTGAAACTCATAAATCACCAGAATAGGAAGACTAAACTATATGAATCAGAATCATAGCATGAGGGACGCTAGGGCTGTTCGATATAACAATATGTATCGGATGATGATATAAAAACATCTATCGTTTGTTTCGTGGTGTCACAAAATAAACTGTTTACGGCAATATTTTTTCTTCACGCAAGTCGAGCTGCCCGAGATTCTAAACACAGAGATGCAAACCTGACTAAGACACAGAGACCAGACCGACTACATGCATGGGACATTAGAGAGGACACAGAGAGATGAGACAAAGACTAACAAACATGGAGACACGACTTCAAAGTGACACAAACGAACAAAACACGGGGAGATGACAAACGGAACAGGAAGGGAGCTAATAAACCTCAAGTCATTTATTATTAAATTAGAGACATAAACTAATACAACAGGAAACTAAAAGCAATCAGGAAAAACTCATAAACGCCAAGGAAACCAAAACATAATAATAATAGACTAGAAACAAAAGCAGTGAAATTTTAAAAACTCAAAATAGTGGGCCCTAAACCCAAGACCGTGCCACTAGTGCGATCTAAATAAAACTGAATTGGATCGAAAGATTTTTTTGTAATGAATTTATCGTAGCAAAGTAGACACAAACTATCCATTCATCCTGTCATCAATCCATTCTTCCATCCAGTTTGCATGTGTAAAACCTTCCCTCTGTTATTTCCTTTAATGAGTCAAAGCTTCTCAGGTTGCAGCCTGTCACTGTTTTTGCAGGTGCTGACTGTTAGAAAGTGTGCAGAGGATCATCACCTCGTCCATCACAGCATCATAGTACCAGCAGGTTCAGACATTATTCCACACCCTGCTGACTGTGCCCGCCAGTCACTGTGTGGACACACGGTATTACACATGCTGCAGTGCACAGTGATAGAGCTCCAGACATACTGTTACTCTTTTTATATGCACCGTTCCCCTGTCCTTACTTTAGGATTAGTCTTGTGTTTCAGTATCAGTTATGTTTTTGGTTATTTCCTGTTTTACTACAAGACTATTTGTGTCCTGCATCTTGTTGTGTATGCAGGTGTATCCTTTTACCTTCAGAATATAAAAAACAGTCATGGGACAAAGCTTTAATAGAAAATCAGTGGGCATTACTCTTTGAACAACTCCTCCTTGTAATCCAAAAGTTGCTTTAATTAAAACTGACCTTAAAGATAAGAATATTGTGATCTTTGTTAGATTGTTACAGATGTTACATTTGTTAGATTTGCTACATTTGTTACATTTGACATCAAGTGTTGGGCTGTAACAAAAACCTTTTGTGGTGCAGCTTTTTAATTGGCATCACTTTAAAATGAAGATGCAAGGAATCATGTGTCATGTTTTGTGTTTTGTCCCCTTTACCTCATCTCCTTTCACATCACATCCTTTCCTCACCTCCTCCGCTCACATCTCCGATGGCATGGACATTTGATATTTATTTGCTTACTTTTAATGTTGTCACTTTACCTCCCTCTTTCTAGCACCTTTTCGGGGGTGAACTGGTTCTACAAGAGAAGAAAAGCCTGAGGATTACATGGATTACTTGTTACATGTTTAATATGATCATCCTCCAACTGTATGGCTATATAACAGAAAATAAGCAAAGATATAATGCATTCTCTTTGAACAATTTCACTTCATCTAAGTAAGGACTTAGTCTTTGATTCAAACAAACACTCTGAAGTGCAGCTTTTTCTTCCATTTAAACTTTTCTTCGTGTTTTTGGTGTAAGCGAACACGTCTCCATCCTCTGGTGCGGTTATTTGGCATTGAGTGCTGGATGTGGTAAAAGTGCCCTGCTGTTGTTTAGGTTTGTGTTCAGCTTTCCTGGCTCGAACATAAAATCTTTGGCTGTGTGCTGTCTCTGGTACCATTACACTGTGTGCCATGTTTGCCATAACAACCAACATCATCTGGACTTGTTGTTTTGTGCCTTTGAGACCTTGGCCTCCCTCCAGTTCATCGTGCCATGTAGCACAAAGGACCAAACCCCGTTAAATGTGGTGCTGGCAGAAACGTCTGAATGTCCATCACCTGGTTATTAGACAGCAGCAGGTGGAGCTGCTACAGTAAACTTAAATGCAGTGTTGTCACAGCTGGTAGCGACAGCTTTAATTGAGTTCTGTTTAGATTCAACCTTTCCAAGCAATGTGAGAAAAGCCATGTGTTTGTTCATCTGCAGTGATTACAAGTGTGTTTTTTTCTCACACAGTAGAAACAGCAAAGATTGGCACTGAATAAATAGACAGGACACAACAAAGGGCTGGATTTTGTGTGCTAATGTTTGTGTCAAAAATAATCAGATATATGTTTTACATTTTGAAATGTACACTTATGAACCTGATGTAGACTTTAAACATTTATATATCCTGTCTATAATGCTTGTCTATTTTTTTTATATTTATACTTGATACTTTACAAAGTTCACCTACAGTGTGAAACATCATGTTGGATTTTTATGGATTTTATCCCTTATTGTCAGCTAAAACGATGAATTCTGTAGAAACACATAGAAGATGAAGGTGTTTAATTTCACATGAATTCAGTGCAAGTTAAAAATTTTCTACTTGTTTTTTTAAATAAAATATCTTAAAATGTATCTGGATAGTTAACTTTAACCAAGGATACAGTACTATAACACATTACTGTAATAAATTTAGCTGTTATATTACGGTACTAATCAATGAATAAACAATTATTCCTTTGACAGTTGGATAGAAAAGGAGGATCTTTAAACATGCCTTCAGTAATAATCATTTGAGCTTAAATCGTGTGATGTGCAGAGAGATCTATGACTTTTGAGAAGTGAAAACAACGTGATGCAAAGAACAAACTGTACTCAATCCTGAAAGAACAATGTACACCTGTAAATATGACATTAAAGCTCGAGAGACACCTACGAATGCAAACAACTCTACAATCTATGATGCTAATAGAAAGCTAGCAGTGAGGTGGAGCGTGTGCCAACTCCAATTGAAGCTTGTCTATAAACAGGTGACAGAGAGGCTCAAATTCACTTTATTTTCTACTCTGACTGAGCAGTCGCAGCATTTTATTTTTTAATAAACATTTAAATCACACACACATACAGATGAATGCATCTGGGGTTCAAATGCTTGTTGGTGTTGTTGTGTATTTGTTGAATAATCCAAAAGTGGATGATCTGATATCCTCGTGTTGGTGTTGTTCCCAGACCATCATGAAAATGTTGTTCCAGGTTCAACATTGCAAGTGACCAATCACATTGTTGTGACGTTATTCCTTTGCGCGCCAAGCCATTCGTGCATTTATGAAATTCCAATGTTGCAAGGACAATATCAATTCTGCTTACTGTTTATTAAAGGGTTACGGTTAGGGTTAGGGTCAGGGTCCGTTGATCGTTGATATATCAGATCAACCTCCAAAAGTAGTCCAAAGAGCAAAGCAAATTAAAGTAAAGTATAGCAATGCACGGCGTGTAAAAAAGCAAAGAATTATATCTCAAACATGTACGAGTATCACTGAGTCACATTGAATGACCACTCTAGTGACCAGTGGTCAACTACAAAAACAATCATCAACAAGTTCAATTCAATTCAATTGTATTTATATAGCACCAAAACACAACAACAGTTCAAGGCACAAGTGAATCAGGTTATAACCAGATGGAGCTCCTGATGTCAGAGACTTTGAGTCTAACTGTATTAATTGGAAGTTAACTTTGTGCCTCATCTTTGAATTCTTTGGCTGTTAAACATGCAGAAATACACAGAATATTTAATCATTCAGTGCAAATGTGAAATGCACGTCATATTTGTCTGTTCTCTTCTCTGTTGGGCAGTGAATGATCCTCCAGATTGTAGTAAAACTTCACAAGCGGCAGGATGCCTATTCTCTCACAGACTCATCGTCTGAAACCTCGAGACAGGAAATCCTCCGCTCTCCTTCTTTTCTGTCTCTGTTTGCCTGAATCTGTGTTTCAATGAATCTTTTTGTCTCCACGGCTCTCCTTATTTTGTCCAGTTTTCATTTGACCCTCTGTCGCTTTATCTCTAGTAATCTTTTCTGGCTCGATAAATGGATGGGAAATAACATAACTAAATGATGTGAGATATTTAAAAGTACATCAAGTAAAATCAAAACAAAGCATTAAACGTGTGATGCGACTGAGTTCATGGTGAAGAAGTCAAACTACATTAGACAAAAATAAAGATTATCGCTGTTTCTTCTCAAACATGTAATGGAAACAGCATTATGGTTTTGTCCCAATATAGATTAGATACACAAAGTCTTCATTTTTGGCCCAATCGGTCTCTGACAAACATCATCAGAGAGTCGGAAACACTCAGTCATGAAAGCTGCGACAACATGACTAAACTACCAAACTTCATGCATCCAATAACACGAAAGGTCAGAGAAGAAAGAAGCCAGACCAACAAATAAAGATAAACATGAAGTTTATAAAAGGGACAAAAAGGAGACTGGAAAGATCTCATTCTTCCATCCGTCCCCACAGAGAGAAGGTGAAAGGGCTGGTTCATGACTCATGTGCCCTCTGCTGCCTCTGATATCAGCCTGAAAAAAGTCCAGACGAGTACCAGCACGACCCAGAGTTGGACAGGACAGGAGTATCTTATAGCATGTTGTTCCAATCTTCTCCCCAAGATTTACTGGCTCCACAAAAGTTGCCTGTATGAGATATGATCTGATTTCAGTAACTTGACAAATTTTCCACTGACAGTGAGGAACAACCTTCCAAGCTGACTCATCAAATTTAGTTTACTTATTCACCGAGGGAGGCTTTGTAGTTGCGTCATGACATCCATGTCTACTTCTTTAACGTTGTTAAAATAATGAGAAACTGTTTTTCCAGAACAAAAGATGCATAAAGTAACCTTTGTTTTATCCGAAAGTTTTGTATTGACTGCTGTCCTTTCATTTCCTGTTTTATTTTGTAATCTTTGGTTCTCAAGTTTCCTGTTTAGTTTTACTTCTTCTCAACTTTTTTCTAATTCCTACAGGGTAAGCTTTGTAGACACTTCCCCTTGGAAGTTTTCCCCTGCTCACAGAATAAGCTGCTGATTTTGGAAGGCTCAGAAAAGCTGCTTGGCTTTCTGAATCAGTAAAAATGCCCAAGCCTATTGTTCAGCGTGAAGCTGAAGAGATCAGGGGAGGAAGTTTAGCAGAGTAGTAGCTCAAACACGCTGGTGAATTTTCAAAATAAAAGACCATGTACAGACTGATTTCTCTGGTTCTAAGGCTCTTCCACCGTGATTTGAAGCAAAGGAGGAAACAAAACCACACTGGAGATCTTATATTTACAATGGCTCCTAAACATAAAGACATAACGACACAGTCAGGGTGGATTGGGACACTGTCATTTTAAAGAAGAAAAGCTGCCATTGCTGCCTTCACCATCTGAATATGGAACTTCTCAAACTGGAGGTTATTAGAACGTTGGGCATATGACTGGATTTACTGTACCTGAGGGAGCTGGGGCATGCCCTGGTCATGCCACACACAAAAAGGAGAGCTGGAGAGATTTTACCTTTGCATCTGAATCATAAACATGAAGCCTGGCTGCTCTGCATGTAACATGCCACCATGTCACCGAGTATTGCATGAGGTAAACTGGATGCTATAATTGACTGTTGTGTCTGATTATCTCAGTTGTTTTCAGTCAGTTCTGTTCCGTGTACGGCCACAGTGAGAGCTTAGTTTGCACCGCCGGTAATAAGTCAGTCTGGGCAGACGGGGCTGCCCTCTGTCACCGACTCTAGTCACAATATTTATGGGCAGAGTTTCTAGGCTCAGCCAAGGTTTGGAGGGTTCAGTGGTCTCAGGGTCTTATCTCTGCTTTTTTTGCAAATGATGGCTGTGTTGGCTTCATCAAAAGACGACCTCCAACTTGCAGTGGGGTGGTTTGCAACTGAGTATCAAATGGCTGGGATGAGAAATGGTCCTCAGCTGGAAAAGGATGGAGTGCCCACTTCTGTTCAGGGATGAGTCGTTTCCCCAAGTTTCTGAGTTTAAGTACTTGCTTAAGTGCCTGTTTAAGGTCTTGCACCCAAGTGAAGGGAGAGTGGAGTGAGAGATTGACAGATGGATTGGTGTAGCATCTACAGTAACATGAACACTGTACCGGTGTGCTGGTGAAGACAGAGCTGATCACAAAGATTTTATGATCTCCAGGTAGTGATTGAAAAAATAGTGCCCTCTCTCACTGTCCCTCTCCCCTTCTGTTTTTCTTTTCCTTCATCTTTCTTTCTCCCTTTCCTATCCCTCAGTCATGTCTGTCCCGTCTGTAACAACTGAAAATAAAATAAAATAAATAATAACAACAAAGGTCGATCAAATGGACTAATACGGCATGGCCGTGATGATCCATTTGGCAAAGTAAATCCATTGGGTATCCTTGTTGGTCTTCAGACAACAATTCTGACGGCTAAAGAACCAAATGGGACAGGCAAAAAAAAAAAAAGAAAAGAAAGAGATAAGGTGAGGAGTTTGGTCATTTGGGAGGGACGAAGCCAAAGAAGCCAGCCGAGGGGACGAGAAAGCCTTCAGGGTGAAACGTTTTGGACAGGGGCAGCGGGAGGAGGTAAGGAGGTGGGGAGGCCCCAGGGCAGACCCAGGACATGCGGGAGAGATTAGATCTCTGGGCTGTCTGGTTGTGTGTTTGTTTCAGTTATTTTATACTGTGGTTAAAATGACCCGTGAACAGGTTTCATCAAATAACTCCAACAAATAATGTTTACTTGAAATTTCTGCAAACTAAGAGTCAAAGTTTAAGTAATAAAATGGACTGTAGATGGGATAGAAGCTGCAAATTGTATTATAGAAAAGTTTAGATTATAATTTTATGACATATGCAAATGAATAGTAACTTTGTAATAATAATAATAATAATGAAAGATGGCATTACATAACTTTAAGAAAAAATGAGATGTGCTATCATTTTTATTTTTCTATTATGATTGTGTCTCACAGTCAATTATTCTTGGGGTCCTGAGTAAACCCAGTCTGTGGTCCAGTATGTATGTAAAATATGTCAATAATAATAATAATAATGGATTGGATTTATATAGCGCTTTTCAAGGCACCCAAAGCGCTTTACAATGCCACTATTCATTCACTCTCACATAGGATGAGGGTTAAGTAAAGATCAGTGTCCACAGTGTTTACATTGATTAAAAGATCTAAAGACGTACTGTTTGGAGCAGATAGTGAGACAGAAAATCAGTTAGCAAGTGTAGCACCAAACTCTGATCAATACAAGTGACACGAAAGAAAAAAACAATCAGGGTTGTGCAGATGTGCTAATTCTCAGATTTGCATGCTCTGAATAAACCGCCACAGTACTTCCTCTCTAATAACTTAGTTTATTATTTAATATTAAACTGAAAGCAAGAGCAATTTAGGGGCAGGACAGTATGTATCTCTATTATTTTTCACTGACTGCGATCACACCACATATTGAGGATAATATAAGGATTATATGAAACATCATGCTTTTCAGGGGTATTCATCAACCATTAGCATTTTTTACAGCTTTGTTTGGGTCAGAGTTCATCACAAATAAACAAAATCTGTCCATGAATAAATGAGAACGTAACAAAAACCTGTACCATACATGAGCAGACAGAAAAGCAGATGAAATAAAAGAATGAGAATAAGTGAGACCGAAACAATCCCACAATAAAAAACATTTTCCTCTTAAAACATAAACAGAAATGATGCAATTAGAGGACTCTTCTATGTTGTGCAGCTCTGTGCACCAGGCTCAGGGTCAGGCCGGGCTGAAAATAGGACTGCTTTATGTCAAAATAAATAACTTGTCGGTGGTAAGATGTTGGGAGCAGCTCTTTATCTTTGCAGAAACACAGTCTTCAAAACAGAATCATTCAATCTTTGATCGCCTAACACTGAGCTGCCATTCTAAACCTGTTTTGGAGGCTTCATTCTCTCGCAGAAATCTGTTTGTCTCGTGGCTCGTATCAAAGAATTTTATCTGCGTTCTGCAAAACAGTTTGTCACTGTGCAAATAAACTCTGTAACTGACAGCGCACATTGTCCCGCCACATGTAGAGCTTGTGTTTCATCATCCGGGGACAAAGCCATCAGTCTGGAACTAATCTTTGTATGTGGTTCCATGTGGACAGATGAGAGGCGTTGAGGAGGTACATCCTGCGACTGAGAGAGCGTTTCAGCTTTAAGTACGTAGACTGCGTGGGTTTCCTTGGCCTCCTGATGTCCCACGATGCCCCTGAGCATGGTTGTGTTTAGTGGACAAAGTGAAATGTCTCTGGCTGCCAGCTCCGTTTGAATGACCATACAAGGCATCAGGATTTTCTTCAGAACTGAGAGATCAGTCAGGAAAGAAGATTACAGGAGCCTCTTTTAGATCTCTCTTTCTTCTTCTATCACGTTCTTTCTCAGTGTCTTTTCTCTGTCTGTCAGCAGTTAAGTTTCTTTTCAAACTTTGTCTTTCTCAGCATTTGTATTCCTTATCTGACTCTTTTTCACTCCCTTAATCTTCACATTTCTTCTTCTTTTCTGGCTACTTCTCACTCTTTCCTCCCTTCCTCCTTTCATTTCGTCTCAGCCCACTAACAGAGAGAGGGTACTCTAACAGACCTCCCTCAGGTCTCCTGTCCGTCCACTCCTCCCTCTCCTCCTCCGTCCTTTCTCTCTCTCCCCCCTCCTCTCTCCCCTCTTCTCTCTCTCATTCCTCCTCTTCTCAGCCAGCGCAGATAAGAAGGGGGCAGAGGCAATTCCCTTCAGCCACTTCTAAAACTGGAGCCACCAGAGAAGAGTGGGAGTACAAAGATATTTAGCTCTTCAGCTTCACAGACTGTTTGGACACAACTGCTCATCATCTTCACATTACTTCTGCTTTTAAATTTGTAGCTTTGGGTTCTTCCATTTTTTTTGCAGAGTGGATCTGGATCTGCACCTGATACCTTAAGGAAAAAACATGCAACAGCTGATCAGTTGAGCTAATATATGAGCCCTAAAAAGTCTTTATTACCTTGAAGAACCCGGCCTCAGAAAACACGATTACGACCAAACAACGAAGACAGAGGAGGGAGGAATCCTTGGACATCGTCACCACAAATGAAGGAGACCATTCAGTGTGAGGCCAGAGATGCTTTCGGCTTTCTTTTCCAAAAACTGTGATTGAAACAGAGGAGATCAAACTAACGACAGACTGTGCTGACACTCTTGTTCATATCCTGCACACAGACGTTTTCCTAAACTTAATCGGGGTCAGAGTGTGAATGAGCTTCCTTTGACCCTCTTCTGCACTGAGAAATAAACAATTTCATATAATTAAAGAGAGTGTCATGAAAGGCTTAAGTCTCAGCCGGGGGTTGCTGGTCCTTCTGCTCCTTTGGACTTTGTCAGCTGTCATTGATGCAGGCAGCGCAGAACGAGGAGTATCTGGAAGAAGGAGAGGAGGAAGTGGTGGCGGCGCCGGCGAGAAAAGGAGGAAGTTGCACCGCATCCAGCACGGCCAGTGCAGCTACACCTTCATCCTGCCAGAGCTGGACGGATGCCCCGGTGGAGGGTCGCCATCACAGACGCAACACTATGGTGGCTTTCAGGGCGGGCCGGGTGTCGTTCAGAGAGACTCGCCGCCTGCTGACAGCGAATGGTCGGCTCAGAAACTGCAACACCTGGAGAGCACGATGGAGAACAACACACAGTGGCTGCAGAAGGTAAGACACAAACTGGCTTCTTATCTTTCCATTAAAGGTCACGTCAACATAAAGTTACAGATTTATAACAGATGTTGAGAAAGGGAAAAGAAAACTGTGTTTACGATCCTGATTAACTCGGGAGAAATGAAAGTATTCACCAGAAAACATCTGTAAAACTATACAGGAACTTTCTTTTCTTGTGTTTTCCCACAAATACCACAACATAATACCAATGGGTACATTCATAACAGTGGAATCAAAATAACACGGTGATTAGAGACTGCAAGTATCAAGAGAATGTGTGTGTGTATTTGTGTTACCACATATGATGATGGGTGTGTTATCATGGAGCACTGAACTCTTTGATAGGAAGAAAAGCATGAAAACCATCCAGTGAGTGGTAATGTCAGAGCAACTCGGGATTCCTCCGACACACACCGCTCGAGCTCCAGCAGCTGTGTGATTTTCAGCAGAAACCGTTTAGGTTTTGGTGTGTGGTGATCTGTGGGCCAGAGATCAAAGTTCCAGGTAATCACTCTGGGACATGTGGTGTCTGCTTCCAATCAGGAGAAAAACAATGAGCGTGTTCCCTTCTGTTGTCCTTACAAACTACAATTCTGTCTAATCTAATCTACTTTCAGCTGAGCTTTGGTTGCGCAGTCAGCGCTGTAATTGAGCTGTAATTGAGCACTTGTAATGCCATTGTTCCTCCATTACCTCACGTTTGTGCTGCAGGATTGATGCAGAAATCCTTGCTGTATGATGAAATTAAGCATTCATCCATTACATTTCTTATCATGTTACCACTTTCCCAGTTTTTCTTTCATCACAGATCATAGCTTTGGTCTTTTTCAAAGTACGGGCTGCTGACTGAATCATCATTCTGAATCATAGGACGCAAAAAGTAACTTTACATCAATACATCATAAAATTACAAAGTCAACAATACAAATCAAGAGAGAGAAAAAAGTGAAATCTTTAAATCCCGTGGTAAAGTGAGGGTAACATAGGAGGATCTACAGGAGGGAATACTGATGTGCACATCAGAGGTAATGAAGAGGCTTCAAAATCAGAAGCAGAATCTTAAAATGAAGCAATATTTTGCAGGCTTCCAATCAAACTGCTGGAGCACAGCAGTTATATGTTCAAGAAATGGCATAAACAGTTTCGAACAATTTGAAGTCTATGGAGACTTTTGTGCAGTAAAGCAGAGAGGACAGAATTACAATAATCAATCTAAGATGTAACCAGCACATGTACAAGAATAGCAGTACTGCTATCTGTGAGGGACGGACACAACCGACTGATATTACATAAGCAGAAATATCCAGGCTGTGATTATTGATATGTGTTTCAAAATTTAAGGTGGTATCGAAAACTCGACTGACATCTTAACCTGGGATGAAGGAGAGATCAGAGAACTGATGATACAAAGAGAATTACCCAACCAATCGTTTACAAAAAGACTTTTAGTTACAACAAGAAGAGTCTCTGTCTTCTCACTCTTTAATTTAATATGCTTCTTACTTTGGTGTTGGTTCCTAATCTGCAGCCAACAACATTCAGATCAGTGTTTGTGCCAAAACTGTTGGAAGCATCAACACTGGTAGCCACAGGAGGGCGGACCACAAGAAATCCACCTCTGCATGCTGCTGATTCTCAGACCTTAACGTGTGGATTGGTTTTCTACAGTTGCCGTCACAGCACCACTTTGGTGGAAAAGAGGATTAAGACCAACTGTGCTCAGTGGAAGGTCAGCCTGTTCTCACTTGGGCGACCGTGGCTCAGGGGGTTGGGAATCGCATCTGTAACCGGAAGGTCGCCGGTTCGATCCCTGGGCTCTCTGTCCTGGTCGTTGTGTCCCTGGGCAAGACACTTTACCCTACTTGCCTACTGGTGTTGGCCAGAGGGGCCGATGGCGCGATATGGCAGCCTCGCTTCTGTCAGTCTGCCCCAGGGCAGCTGTGGCTACAACTGTAGCTGCCTCCACCAGTGTGTGAATGTGAGAGGGAATGAATAGTGGCATTGTAAAGCGCTTTGGGTGCCTTGAAAAGCGCTATATAAATCCAATCCATTATTATTATTATTATTACTCGCAGATTTGACGCCCTGCGATACTCACAAGGTGCTTTTTGGAGTTGAAGCTGTGATGTCATAGTGAGAAAAGTCTTGTTTCTAGTATCTTGAACGGGTTCTGCGGTCGTCATACGATTACTTTGCAGGTTGCGTGTTGTAGCCGTGTACTCGCTGCAGTGTGCTTTTTTATCGTGGTGTTGTTGTTCCTTCAGCCTGCTGCAGAGTACAGTGAACTTCACACTGAAGTGAAACTGAGTGTTTAAAAACCGTGAAACGTGTTTACTGCTGACACTTATTTTTAGCTTTGTTTTTTCCCCATACTTCCCCCAATTTGTAAACTCTGCTGTTCCTCTCTTTCCTGTTCTGCCCCTCTTTTCAACCAATCAGCTTTTATCCGACACACCCAGGTCGAGCTGCATGGTGTTGGGTTTTTGGGGCGACTGCATTTAAGCATTTTAGAATCGGTTGCGTCCCCGTTTGTGTAGGTTTTATGCTCTATACTGAAACTATGTTAAATGCATCATCTCTTTCAGATAAAATGTAATAAAGAAATCAAAAGTAAAAGTGAAACAACACAAAGCTCTCAAACTGGAAATGAACTGCAAACTCTTGGTTGCACAACACTGATGAACTGAGACGGAGAATGGATGACTGAAGAAGTTTCCTTTGGTTCCCTTATTCAAATATACCAATCAAATCAATTTCATGTACTTACACAGTTTGTATTTAAATCTGAGCTGTAAATTTTTTCATCAATCTTCTACCCAAATATGAACTGGATCCCTTTAAAGACAGACCACACAGCATCTTCCTGGGTTTACCTCTCTCCTCCATCGCCTCCAGTCAGTCGCCTGCTGATGTGCAGATTGAAGGGATTTGGCTGCAGCAGGAGATGTTGATCCATTAAATAAGATTAGCTAAAGAAAACATTTCTAAAGGGATCTGCGTGCAGGGAGTTCCCATTCATCATCATTAGAATCATTTAAAGCTTTCGTAGAATGACAGCAGCTGCATGAATAACGCTGCTGTCTTGGCAGATTTATTTAACTTTCTGAAGACGTTGGCTGCATCCGTCACGGCCACCGCAAAGTTGAAATGTGCTGCTAATTCTGTGGAGAGAAGAAAAATCTGCGACTTCCTTAATGTATCACAATTCACATAATTTTCAAACAGGCTGGTATCCTAATAAATTTAGGAAGTGACTAAAGAGCCTTAAACTTTGGCCTGCTTAAAAAAAGTTGTTTCAGCTGGCTGTTAGTTAGCATGCTGATGTGTCAGACGCAAAACCAAAGTGAGGTGGTGCAAATGGTCTCGAGGAAAGAGCCGCAGAGAAATGGAGGTGAAATTGAGGTAAGTAGTTTAGTGAAAAGAGGATTTTTGTTTGGAAAACTCAAACAAAGGTAGACTGTCTGGTTCCCAGTAGCAGATCTTTGAGTTCCAGTCTTTTACCAGAACCACCATCCTGCTGTACTTCCAGAGTAATCCTTAATATTCTGCACTTTAACATATGTCATAATTTCACCTTTATTACTATTTATTGATGTGAGAAAGTTAAGCAAAAATGTTATTTAGCACCAAATTACTGACGTCAGTTGTTGATTTATAACTAGACTCTGTCAGATTTCAGTCTTTGATACGTAGCAATGATCAGATGCCTTACCATCACCTTGGCTAAGAATTTAACTTTGGTGGAGTAAGTACTCGTGGCTTTGACAATGGTTGCTCCGTGTACACTGACAGCATTGGTTATTTCAGAGGAAAACCCCTAAATATTACTGGAAAAGGTTTATCAAGCCCACGCACATGTTAGCAGGTTTTTCCCGTTCAAACAGAGCACATGGCTGAACTCTCAATGACTTTATCTCCACTAAATCTGCTTAAATCATGTCAGTGACTCCACTGATCTTTCCTCAGTAGATCATTTCCCAATATCAGAGCCCTGACTGCCAAAACTAGCCGAGCCTCTGAAACAGACTAAAGTCCCGTGCATGTGCTATTAAGACTTAACGGGAGACGCTGCTTTGTAGCTGCCAGCTGATCGCTGCGTACACTTTAGCAGTGGTATTACAAACTGTTTAATGTTTTCAGAACGTTTGCTGCACCTGTTTTTAGTGAACAAATGTAAAATGTACTAGTGCCAGTGTATTTTACAGTTGCATGGTTGGGCTTTTTTTATTGGCGCTTTATTATTAATATTAGTGTTATTCTTTTAAAAACGGTTAAATCCATTTTTCAAAGCCAGCTGAACAAGAAGAAATAATTGGAAGAAAATGAGTAAAAGTGCCTGTGCTGAAGAAAATGCCTCTTTTTAGAAGCAGGGATGTGGAAAGATCATTTCTCTGTCAGTTTTTTCATAAATTGTTTGGGGTTTTTTTGGTGGGGGGGGGGGGGGGGGGTGTCACCTGTGTTGTGCACTCTTTACGTGTCTTTAATGGTGGTCACGTGATCAAAATTTGCACCTTTGCAACCTGCTGGAATACCAAGGGGTCTTTGAATCAGATTTCCTCATTGTAACAGTTTAAAGCAGATCTGCTGCGATTACAGTGGATACATTAAATTGTGGCTTTAGATACATTCCGGTGTAAATGGAGCGACTAAGAGTTTTATCGTTTCTGCTGCCCACCATAGTTGAGTGTTTCTTTTTTGTTTTCGTGGTAGCTGTTGGAGGGATGGAATTGCTTTCTGGAAGGCTGTTAATCTGACTGTAAATTCAGTGTTTCGTTGGATTAACCCTCTGAGAGTTTTCCAACGTCTTCAACGAGGCTTGTGTGTGAGCATGTGTGTGTTTGCCACCCACAATGTTAAAGCCCGGAGGAGACTCGGGTCAAGTCCACAGCTGAGGTCTGCAGCACCCCGACAGGAGATCAACAGTGACCTTTAACCTTAGGGGTGGAGTTAGGGTCAGCTGTTGGGATCTAATCGGTGTCTCACTTAAGAACATCGGTGCAAGCTGTCACCTTCACCTCATCTGAGCTTTAATTCAGTTCAGTTAAAAGATAATGTCTCCACTTTCTTTCTTCTTTGCTGACTTTGTCTCCGTTTCTTGTCCTCCCTTCAGAAAGATAAACCATCAAAGCATCAACGAGTCAAAGGTTCAGAGTTAAAGTAAATTTCCTAATCATAAATTAATCCTTTGAACAAACAGATTTTTATGTTGTGCATTGAAACCAAGACTTTGAAGTTGGTGTTAATTAGAAACCAATACCCATTCAAAAGTATTTAAAGTCTCCTGCAGAAGAAAACACTAAATCAGGTTTCAAGAGAACAGATAATTAAGTGCACAGCAATAACGTTTAAGTTTTTATCTACAGAAAGTACAGGCAAAAAAACAAAAACAAAACACTGTCATGAGTAGAAAAGGAGGCACATTAGCTAAAACACAACCTAAAGTGTCTTAGCCCTGCACAGGAGCAGCGTCCGTCCTCCTCGGCGTTGATGTTCTGGGCCACATGGGCCTTATTGCTGACTTCCAAACTATATAATTTTATTTTTGAATGATGGTGGTGATGGCTGCTCACTGAGTCCAGTGATGGTCACTCTGCTTTGGACTAACAGCTGAATATAAATGATGGCCATTGCTGCTGTGAAGTGCATCCATCCAAATGCTGATATTTTTCTTTTAATTTGTCACCTTCCTGTAATAACATCAGTGTTAAGTTGCATACAGCCGAGGTTTCTACTGAACCACAGCTGTGTTGCTTCTAAATCACAGAGCTCGGTCGAAGCACAGAGAAGTATCTAATTCCCCCAACCCTCTTAACTGACGCACAGTGGACTCACTCTATTTGTTCAACTCCTTCTCAGTATTTGTGCATTCAAAACTCCTCTCTCGGGGCTCAGGAAGTCACAAATCAAAACCTTAAAGCTGTGGTCTGTAACGTTGGTTAGATCCAGACTGCAGAAGAGGCAGCTGCTCATGCAGTGTTGCAAGAAGATGAAATGGCATCAGTGAACAGCTGTGAGCCAACAAACCTGACTTCACCATGCCACAGCAGTGGGTCATTGAATCTGTTAGGTAGTCTACTGTTCTGTTATAACAGCCACACCACAAACAGAAACTGATTTAATTACAATTTCTCGACCAAACGGCAACTAACTGGTAAACGTAGTTGTGACCATTATCATTAGCATTTCCACTGGCTAGCTTTAATGGTATAAATGAAGAATAGAGATAAATAGTCTTGCTGTTTTGGTCCTCTATATCTTTTAGATGTCTCATCCTGTAGCCAGACTGACTCCAACTCTGTAGTCTCGGACTAGACTGGGACAATCGTGGCTCAAGAGTTGGGAGTTCGGCTTGTAATCGGAAGGTTGCTGGTTCGAGCCCCAGCTTGGACAGTCTCGGTCGTTGTGTCCTTGGGCAAGACACTTCACCCGTTGCCTACTGGTGGTGGTCAGAGGGCCCGGTGGCGCCAGTGTCCGGCAGCCTCGCCTCTGTCAGTGCGCCCCAGGGTGGCTGTGGCTACAATGTAGCTGCCATCACCAGTGTGTGAATGTGTGTGAATGTGTGGATGACTGGATGTGTAAAGCGCTTTGGGGTCCGTAGGGACTAGTAAACTCAGGGCACTCACTAGTGATTGTGTTGGAAATGCTGCACAGAGCTCTGGCACCTTCGCTCTGGACCTGGCTCTGTTTTCTGTTTCCGTCCTGGCAGAAATTATGGATCAATCCTGAAGAAATATTAATGTAGGACCTTCAACTTAAGCTATCAACAGCACTAATTATAATCAGTTTGAATGAGCAAACTGACCCAGACAGAGCAGACTCTGACACAACAGCTCTGGTTTGAAGTTTACTAACGTGGTCTCGAAAAGCAAATTCAGGTTGCTTCTGCAGGTTGCTTATGAAAAGTTAACTTTTATATTTTATTACTGTTTTATATTTCTGTGAAACAATAAAGAACAATAAAATATTTCTTGAATCAGGTATTGTACCTAAAAATTCTTCTTATGGCTTTTATTTATTCTTTAATCTTTTCTATATGAATAAAATAATGCACACTTTTCTTTACCGGCAACAGTAAACTGCAAATGTGTTTATCTCAAGTGTTACCACTCACTCAGACACTGTTTGGCCTCTGCAGCCGTTTGGTGGTTTTCTCAAAATCTGGTCTGTAAACAGAAGTAAGTGAGGTAGTTAACAGGGGGCTTGTTTAGTTTTCTGCCAAATGACTGACTTCAAATGAAGCCGTGCCTGAGAGACGAAGAGAACGAAACAGGAAAGCCACTGTGGTTAGATCACAGCACGGTTATCAACTGCTGCCACTACCATGCCATGCTTTGATGTGGTCAAAGGTTCTGCTGATGATAACCCTCTGCAGAGAGACTAAGCCAGAGCAGCAGCAGCTATGAAAAATGTGGTGGGATAAGACGGAGAAAGTTTGATTTTATAGCAAAGGATAAATATTTTATTAGTCATGCTTCACTATATGAGCCTGAGGATTGTCCTGGAGCATAAAATTATGTTTATTAAGTCAGCATGACATCAAATGTGATTTCAAAATAATCTGCATTTATGGAAAATATGAATTTTTTATTGAGAAATTGGCTCAAATTAAAATACTTCATATGGCCTCCATTATGAGCTGTTTTACAGGCCAGTTTATGATACATGTCTGGAGCACGTAGCTAGTGAATGTTTCCATTAAATTTAAATAAATTATTAGAAACATTTTATCAACAGCAGCACGCATCTTTGCAGAGTGCTCAAATACTTCAAAGTTGGGAAAACAAACTCTTTATATGCGTATAAGTATGTAAATGTGCAAATAAAGACAAAAACAAAAAGTTGTGTCAATTAGTTTCCAGATATTTTATCCCGTCATGAACACCTTTAAAAGAATATCTGCATAGTTGTTTATGTTTGTTGGTAAATATTTAGACTTTATTCATAAAAATAAAATAAAATCACAGCTTTTGAATTACTTTAACAATAAGTCAAGATTTGACTCACAAGTAAAAATCCAAAGAGAAAATCCAACCTGGAACTGTGAGCTGATACATGATCAGATCATTGATCATGTAGCACGTGGCACCCTGAGCTATGGTACCAGTGAGATGGGTTTCCAGCCCAAATCCGACATTCTCAGTGTGAAGTGTGCAGTGTGGGCACTGTTACTCAAAAACAGTAACATATTACACATTCCGCATTACTTTTCTGTACTGCAGTGCGTTACCTAATTACTATCCAAAGAAAGTAGTTTGTTACACTACTCTGTAACTTACTTTACTTTTTATGGCATTACTCAATAAAATAGCCTGAAACGCACTGTCAGATAATGACACTATTAAGAACCTAATACAAGTAATAACATTATTGTTATTGTGATGTCATTACTCAAGCCAGTATAGTTACATTACTACTGAAACATGTACAGTAATGTGTTACTTTGGGAGACATTATACCTGACAGTGCTGCTGTGGAAGGCCAGATTAAACCCAACCAGTCTGATAAACCTGACACACCCACCCACTTTTGTCCCAGTATGGACTTTTTGGCCCCGAGCACAGTGACGCTATCTATCAGTGACCAAAGGAGACCTGGTGTGTGACTAGACCCACACAGGCAGAATCTGATGGTTATCTGACGCCACGGGAAGAAACGCGCCACACTCAGTGACTCTTTGTCGTGCTTCATTGAACAACATGTCTGTACAGTTTAAAGTGTTTTCTGAACTCAAAACATGTCCTGGACGCACAGCCAGCGGGGTAATAACAAACTACACTGAGGAGCTTTCACGAGTACTTTTTGATCTTCGCTCAGAGAAACACCTGGTCTTTGAGCTACTGCCCTGTGCTCCATCATCCTTCACAGCCACACATCAAACAGCTCTGAGCAGACCCCACTGACAGCAATAATAACAGCGTAATGACCCCCATTATCTCCCAGTCAGCCTCCTTCAGTCTAAACACAACTGCTGACAATTCGGCTCTTATTGAGCTGCTACTTGTTCCTAAATACATCGTTAACATTGCAGCGATGTTGAAAGACTCTTATCTGATCTTTTAGAGGACGCAATAACAAATATCTCAGAGGAAGTAAACGTTGCTGATAATCGATCGATGATTCTGTGCTTTAACGTCATAGTTTCAGTTTGTGGTTTTAATCTGAGTAATAGATGAGACATCAAAGATTTTGTGAGGAGATTAACCCTCCTGCCATCCTTTAAAAAACTCACACCCATCACCCTAGGGACCATTCTCAGCCACGCCATAAAAAGACCATATATCCATATTTTATTCCACTTTAAATTAGCCAACCTTGTAAAACTACTTCTCCCTGAAATATTCATGTAAAGTTTTAATTATATTTTCGTTGTTTTAACCCTTCAAATCCCAGTGTTATTACATGAGCGCCCTGTGTTATAAGCCCCAAAAACCAAAAAACGAAACTAAATATTTCCACAAAAAACCAGTTGAAGTAATATGTGATTGTCATTATAAGTAGGCCTTTAGATGGACCAAAGATTGGCACCAACATACATTTTGACCTGCCATTATTTTTTTTGCATTTTTTTTGCAATTTAAAAATTAAAACTTCAAGGCCCTGAGTCTTCATTGACATCCAAGAAAAGAAGAAAAAATAAAATCATATGATGATAATTTGGGGTTGAAAAATAGCGTTTATAATGGAAGTCAATGGGCAGAAAATGGTCCCCAGGGTGATGGGTGTGGGGATTTCTGCTGCTCAGCCATTTTAGGCTGATTTAAGGAATTCACACTGGAATATTAACATTGACAGGTAAAAACTATCCTGTGGCAAGTTTGGTTATATTCCACTGAACACAGTGGAAATGGCAGCCATTTAACACATAGCAGTGGCACAAAAAGGTCCCAAGAAGGCAGGAAGGTTAAGTTAGAATATTCAGCAGCAATGGAGTTTTTTTATGACCTCACTATTATTGGATTTGTATGACCAATATAGCATATTTGTACGAGGGCTGCAAGAGTATCAAATTTTCACTTCATTGTATTGTAGCTGATAGAACTAAGAACATGAATACTTTAAAGATTTCTATACAAAATGTGAATCATATTAACAATTTGACCGTTGCTTGTTTTGTCCATCAGTCCATTTTCTTCGTGTTGTCCAATTCAGGGTTACGCTCAGCTGGAGCCTGTCACAGTTGCCATAGGACAAGGATGCTAACTGATCACAGCAAGACAGACAACCACACACCTACAGCCAGCTTAGAATCAGTAATAAGATAAGATAAGATAAGATAAGATAAGATAAGATAAGATAAGATAGAACTTTATTAATCCCTCGGGTGGGTTCCTCTGGGAAATTCGACTTCCAAAAAGCACAGCAACGACCGAAGTTACAATTAATTATATATTAATTAATTAATTAATTATATAATAATTAACCTTACATGTATGACTCTGAGCTCACACATGGGGAGAACATGCCAACTCCAAGCAGAAAGACCACAGCTGACCAGTGGACTCAAACCCACGACCCTCTTGCTGTGAGGTGATGACGCTGACCACTGCACTACCGCAAAGTCTTGTGGTTTGTCTTTTCTGGCAAATGAATAATTCTTGAAATGCGAGTGGAAGGGAGTGGAGGGAAACCCTTTAACTAAAACTGTTCAGATGTTTACGGAAACAACAATGTCTCGATTATTTATGATATTATCATGTGTGCTATGAAAACAAGAGCGCTCAGAGAGAATAACTTCCCCTGAAGGGTGAAGGCTATACTCAAACTGTTTTATGCTGTCGTCAGCAGAAAAGATGTCAATATTAAAATCCCCGATAATGTGCGTTATTTTCCTAGACCATTACTGCTGATGTCAGCAATGTTACATGGATATCTAATGTGGTATATTCATATTTTTGTGTCATTGTCATTGTCATTTTAAGACATGGACACGTGTTGTCAGGCTCAGGAGAGACTCGGAGGCAGACCGTCTTAAAGTTTCACAATTTATTTACACACAGACACTAAGTGCAGATATATACAGGTGAGGGGGTACGGGAAGAGGGTCTCCGGGGAACACTGGCACGGGAAGGGGACACACGAGGCTATGCACACAATCCTTCGCTGATGCTCAGGTTAGCTCGGACTCCGGCTTTAGCTCACCAAACGGCGGTCCTCAGGCTGACGAGAAATCTGGCACAGGGAGGAAGAACAGGTAAGCTGCGGCACGAAAGAAACTCGTGGAAAAGCTCAGACTTGCAATGACACTGACGAGTGTTACACAATAATCCAGCGAAGAAGCGTTCTCGGCAGCCGCCTTAAGAAGTGAGCGTGGTGATGAGACGATTGCTTGCAGGTGTCTGAGCCAGGGGCTGGAGTCGTCATGACTACGCCCCGGTAGAGCGAGAGACGCAACACAACAGAAACACTTGTAGCCATACAGAGTCAGCCGAGAAGGCACAGGGTCATGACACGTGTTGTGTTTTTGGGGAAACTTTATGGTGTCATTGTGACATCATAGAGTGATGTATTGAAAAAGTAAAACGCAGGTTGTACAGCTCTATCCATGCTCTTCCATATGATATGTTAATCTATATGGTTTCTTGAAATGTATCATTTAAGGTCAACTTTCTCCTTGGGTGGTAACAGTGAAGGTCAAATGTTTATCCAACCTAGGTACTGGTGTCTCCCGTGGCCTAGTATTTGGAGACAAAGTATCTGAATTTCAGGAGCGGGATCACGCCTCCAAACACGCTCCTTTTGGTTTTTATCTATACGTCCCGCCAGTTCTACAAGCTGTTTGTTCAGGTTTATGTGCTCCACCCTCCCTCCCCTTTTCAATTCTTTAACTTCTTCACTTCACTTATTTAATACATGTGGATCTACCAGGCCTGGGAACCACCGCCAACCCCCCTCCAGGCTTTCCCCAAACCGCAGCTCAATTCATGTCCAAGCCCTTTATCGACTAAAATGCTCTGTTGTTGGTGTCGACCATCACACAAAACAAACTGACTAAATGACATACACCTTTCCTTCAGGAGGAAAAAGAAATCTCTAAGGATGACATCTGGGACCTTGAGTTTGCAGAATACGATGTTATTTTGTCAGATCACTTCTGTGTCTCATGATTATGCACAGGGTTTCCTCTGGTCTTGTTGTTTCAGTTGCGTTTTGGTGTCTCGGTGATAATAACCGTTTTAGAGAGCAGCACTAACATCAGGAGGATGGAGCGGTGAGTGTGGCCTGAGCCCAATTAGTGACTATTTGAAATCTTGCCGTGGTGTTCTGCCGTCTGTCTTCACATCTGTGCGAAGGCCTCAGATTAACAACTTTGGGTTCTTGTTTCCGACTTTGCTCCCCTGTTGAGAATAATTGGGAAATGATTTTTGTAGAATTGGCTGCAGTGATGGGAATCTTTGGGAATGCTTTTACCACAATGATGTATTTGATTATGCTTTATGGAGATCTGCAGCAGGGAGGCGGGATTGTGTTTGGGTCTTTCTAAACCAGTTAATAAAAAGATCTGACTGCTGTGCGCTGGCTGAAGCGCTCGTGGTTCATGATCTGATAGTGTAAAGGCCAGAGTCTCAGAGCAAAGGGCCTCTGTTATACACTTCTGTGTTTGTGACATCGACACCAGGATCTCGACAGTTTAATAACAGCAATCACCAAACCTAAGAACAAAATATATCGTTACTTTTTTTTTCTTTCTAAAGTTTCATCTTATTGAGTTTATGGGATGTAAATCAAATGAAAAGAGACAGAGTTGCACAATGTAGTAAAACAAGGGCCAGAATAGCTATTAAAGTAGAAATTAGAAACATAAAAAGTGGTAACAGTGCAGGAAATGCACTCACAGGGGATGAGGCTGTGGTCATGAGTGGGAGAGTGTGTGTTTCTACTTGTGGGTGTGTGGATTGTTTATTGGCATGAGAGTCTGACATCAAGAGAGGCATCATTCAGAGTGACTGCTACACTGAGCTTAAAAACTATGACATAGTGATACATGGTCCCTCCTGAATTTTGCAACATACTGCTTGTTCTTACTACTTGTCATATATAGTGACATGAATCACAAAGGCAGGTAAACAAGGGTATGGGTTTTCACTGGAACACAAAATTGGCAGTTTGGAGTTCGTCAGTTTGTCAAAATTGAATCATTTTTGTTGCATCGCCTGGTACTTTGCACAGTATTTGTTACATGCCTACGGTTAAATGAAAGAGGAAAAGTTGAACAGAAGGCAGGGGGCTGTGCTGTTCAACACGAACAACTTCAGAACTAAATTCTGCAGATGTCCAAACTCTTCTGGAGCAACGAATGCCATTCTTTCCACCCTACACATGATCGTCCACAATTTCAAACTTGATGTAATTTCAGACTTTCCACACCTGCACTGTTAACGTTAAAGCCGGTTATTTAATATCGATCATCTGATAACAATAACTTAAAGCAGCAAATTAGAAGGAAGAGAAAAAAAAGCACACAGGATGAAATGTGGACTAAAATACTTTTGTGAAAACACAACAGTGGCCAGTTTACTGCAGAGCCCAGGTAAGGTGCAGACGTTCTTTCCTGTCAGACAGTTTAAAAACAATATGCTGAAATTATGTTGTTTCCGTGCACTGACGCATATCCACGTTGCCCACTGCAGCTTTAAATAAGAGGATGACTCAGTCTGTTAAAACCCCAGTGATGTGTTTCCTATAGAAACTATTCTGCAGCTGAATGCCATCAGCAGTTACTTAGTACGGCAGCAGGAGAGGGAAAAATAAACCTTGAGCATGTTATTAATAACATAATATTGTTTGGTACTTCTTGAAAATGTCTGCAAGTCTGACACCTGTGAATATACCGTCTGAGCCTCTGTCAGAAATTGTTTGATTTCATTACACAAATGTACCTGGAGAGAATTTCTGAATATTTTGGTGCTGATATTATGTTGGAAATTGTGCAATCCTTTTAAATGTTGCTCAGCATTCTGTAGTTAGCCTCCAGGGACTTTCTCTTGAACGCTCTCTGGTACATCTTGCTGTTGTTGTCTGATACCTTTACTGTGTATTACAATTTGTGCATCTATGAGTATATGAGAAGCATAAATTCAAACTTCACATGTTGAATCGCAGGTGACCCACAGTGCAGTTTTCTGGGTTAATGTCTGTAATTCCTGCATAGGCCTCACTAGAATGAATTTGGTTGCAAAGCAGCGCTTCACCTAAATCCCCCATATGACTGATTTGGTCACAGTCACTGCTAATTTGCATGCGAGACATCAACCTGTCTGTCTGAAGTCAGACAGGTAGTGACACTGTGGAATGAGTGACGCAAACAGAAAACAAAACCTTTTCATACCTATTCCTGGTAAATTTCACTGTTAAACGATCTGCATTGATTCTCTGTAGAGAAATACACAAACAAATGGAACCATGCTTATGTAAAGCATGCACTGGCTTCCATCCACTGTTGAAGTTACTGTCTGCAATATGACATTAAATTTAACTAGTAGAGTGCAACAATGGTTGCTCCAGCTATTGTGGCTCAGAAGCAGGCCCTTGTGTTGTGTTTTACCAATTTTTGCATTGACATGATTATAAAATCTAAAGTAAGTCATTACATGCAACATGTGGCTGCTACTGCACATATCTGTTGTCATGTTTTCAACGGCAGCAGGTCAAAATAATCGCAGCTGCTTTGTGACCACATGTGGCCCATTTTCAGACCTGGTTACTGACGACTTTAACCGCCCCGTGAAGAAGGAAAGGATGAAACAGACTCACTCGGGGGTTTCTTTTTAGTGGGAGCCAATTCGGACATCTGTATCACTCCCACTGATTGTCGTACTGTTATCGACACAGTGAATCTTACTGGCTGCCGGAGACACACTTCAAACAAGCTGGCAGAGATGCAGAGGGAAGGGAAGAAAAAGAAAATCGTTCATTCAAAGGATTCGAGTAACAGTGGCAAGTTTGTTTGTTCTCTTCAGAAGAAAAAACACATTTTTTTAATCACAGAATGAAAACTCGCAGCTGATTAGTTCCTGAACATTTTACCATCTTTAAGAGTTTACAAAGTTTACAAAGTAATACTTCCCTTTCAAAAACATTAGTAAACCTCATCCTGTTTCAACAAAGAAACCACAAAAGCAAGATGTCATCAAAATGCTGTTAAATTATTTTTACAAGATTTCGCTTTTTTGAGCTTTTAAATAATTTGTGCACAGTTCAAAGACCATATTTTCATGGATAATCGTTACTTTGCTGTTTTGAGCGAAGCATGAATGCGTACCTCAGCTGGAAAACTGTGGGAGGAACTGAAATCATTTGTCACCGGAAACCAAAGATAAAAATAAATAAAATACATCCATCTGTCTTTGTCATGTCTACTTTGAGTTTTTGAGCAGGTGACATTTTGCCCCCCTTCAGACTTTTAGAAATAAAATCGGTTTTAGAGTTATCAGAGTGAGGATGCATTTGTCAGTGGATGTCATCACAAAGATGGCAAAGCAATCATGAGAATATGTTTGCGCCTCTGAAATACTGACCATGAAGGATGTATTTTAATCAAAATATAAGTACTACTCATCCAAATCAACACCCCACTTGCTCGTGCCCCAGCAGCACTGTGGTTCTGTGGTTCTCGAGACAGAACAGATGGACATGATTTCTTGAATTATTAGTAAAATATGCATTCAATATTTCCCTGACCTCCTACATAATGCTGTTCTTATTCGTTCTTCATAACAGCAGCTCTTCTCGTCATGTGTTTCACGTACACATGCTGTCATGAGTAATAACAGTTCATATAGAAACCAGACTGAAAGGCACAAAGCATCTACTTCCTAATGAGACTGAGATGATGACATTAATAGATGAGCTAAAGGAGGAAGTCCGTGCTGTTATAATGTCCAACACAGGCCTTTGCTCGCTGTGGAATTCGGGTTTGACTTAATGGCGTCTTGATTCAGCTTGTTGTCATGATAAAACACTACAGTTTAAAAGTTGGAAGAGACAAAGTGGATTAAAAGGAGGGTAAGTGCTTAAAAGAAACAGAGACAGCGAGGAAACAAGGGAGGGGGAACTGAAGAGGAGGACATAGTTCAGCACTTTCAGACATGTCGCCTATTAACTCATGAATCACAACAGTGAAGCCAAGCAAGCACGCTGGGGGGGGGGGGGGGGGGGGTGACGAAGATACAGTCAGCAGAGATAAATGTAAGGAGGGGGAGGGAGGTGAGAGGAACTGTGAGACAGAAACAGCGAGAGGGAGGAAAAATGCAAATACAGTAATACAGAGTTGCAAAACCAATTTTAGGTCAATATTTTTCTGAGAATGTGGCATAAAAGATGTAGTTGTTCTATATTTAAAGATTAGATGCTTATGATTTCAGGGCCTTAGGTAATGTTTTATTGATAGTTCTCAAGAATACAATAAAGTCTAGAGAGAAAGAGTTCTCAGTCTTCAGTCAGGGTCAATAAATAAAGGTAACCATTTAGTATCAAGTGTCTGTGTCTGTGGATTTCACCCAGACAGTTTACAGCACGGTAACTACTCCACCATTTGCTCTAATTATGGCCACATCTAACTCCAGAAAATATAGGTGGGGGTCCTAAAGTGGAGGATTCTCAGAATCCAGAGATGACTGGGAAACATTGCGGTTGCAGTTCATTCTATCTTTTATATACAGTCTATGGCTTCTCATGCATTGGACTCGTGATAAGTGTCTTTTAAATTAGAATAAAGTGTTTTGAGGCACTCATGACTTCTTTATACTTTTCCCCCAAAGAATTCGACCTTCTTTCTACACAAAACAGGAAACCTATAAGAATTAATTTCTTCTTTGAAACTGTCAGCGCAAAGAAGTGTTGGCTGCTGGAGACACACTTCTAACAAACCTGCAGAGATACAGACTGAAGAAGAGGAAGAGAGGAAAATCATTTATTTAAAGAATTATAGTAATAGTGGCAAAATGTTTTCTTTTTGGGAAAAAAAACCACATTTTTTAAATCGATTCAATTCAATTTTATTTACACAGCACCAAATCACAACAGCAGTCGCCTCAAGGCGCTTTATATTATACAGTAGATCGTACAATAATAGATGCAGAGAAAAACCCAACAATCATATGACCCCCTATGAGCAAGCACTTTGGCGACAGTGGGAAGGAAAAACTTCCTTTTAACGGGAAGAAACCTCTGACAGAACCAGGCTCAGCGAGGGGCGGGGCCATCTGCTGCAACCGGTTGGGGTGAGAGAAGGAAGACAGGATAAAGACATGCTGTGGAAGAGAGACAGAGATTAATACCAGATATGATTCAATGCAGAGAGCAAATTGCAAAATTTAAACTCAAAGCTTCAGTTTCTGGAAACTTTGCTGACACCAAACTCAAATGCAGCTCAGTATCTTTAAGAGATACTGGACTGGATGTCTGGACTAGCATGACTTGTAAACTAGATGGCGTTTTGCATATTCTTTAAAGGCCTGCTTTAGACTTGATTTTAGGGATAAAATTTGAGTTAGGTTAAGGCAAGTTTTAGGAACTTAGTTTTGAAGGTTAAAATTTGGGGGTAAGAGGCTAAGGAATGCAATTATGTCATTATTGTGTCTTTAGGAACTTTGTTACTAGCATCCATCCATCCATCCATCTTCTTCCGCTTTATCCGGGGCCGGGTCGCGGGGGCAGCAGCCCAAGCAGAGAAGCCCAGACCTCCCTCTCCCCAGCCACCTCCTCCAGCTTATCCGGGGGAAGACCAAGGCATTCCCAGGCCACCTGCGAGATATAATCTCTCTAGCATGTTCTGGGTCTGCCCCGGGGCCTCCTCCCAGTGGGACATGCCTGGAACACCTCACCCAGGAGGCATCCTTGTCAGATGCCTGAACCACCTCAGCTGGCTCCTTTCGATGTGGAGCAGCAGCTGCTCTACTCTGAGCCCCTCCCGGATGGCCGAACTTCTCACCCTATCTCTAAGGGAGAGGCCAGCCACCCTTCGGAGGAAACCCATTTTCTGCTGCTTGTATCCGCGATCTCGTTCTTTCGGTCACTACCCACAGCTCATGACCATAGGTGAGGGTAGGGACGTAAAAAAATTGAGAGCTTCACTTTTACGCTCATCTCTCTCTTCACCACAAGGGAAGCATCCGCATTACTGCAGCCGCAGCACCAATCCGTCTGTCGATCTCCTGCTCCCTTCTCCCATCACTCGCAAACAAGACCCCGAGATACTTGAACTCCTCCACTTGGTCTTGTCCCTGACAAGACCAAGTGGGAACTCTACCCTTTTCCGGCTGAGGACCATGGCCTCAGATTTGGAGGTGCTGATTCCCACCGCTTCACACTCAACTGCGAACAGTTCCAAGGCAAGTTGGAGGCCATCACCTGATGAAGCCAACAGGCCCACATCATCTGCGAAAAGCAAATGAGATTCTGAGACCACCAAAGTGAAAGCCTTCCGCAACTTGGCTATGCCTAGAAATTCTGTCCATAAAAATTATGAACAGAATCGTGACAAAGGGCAGCCCTGGCGGAGCCCATCACCCACCGGGAACGAGTCTGACTTATTGTCGGCTATGCTCTTGCAATGGTCGTATAAGGACTGAATGGCCCGTAGCAATGGGCCAGACACTCCGTACTCCTGGAGCATCCCGGTCGAATACCTTCTCCGAGTCCACAAAACACACGTAGACTGGTTGAGCAAACTCCCATGCACCCTCAAGCTTCCTCGAGAGGATAAAGAGCTGGTCCAGTGTTCCACGACCAGGATGGAAACCGCATTGTTCCTCCTGTATCCGAGGTTCAACTAACGGACGAACTCTCCTCTCCAGAGGAGAGGTTACTAGCCTCCAATTGCAAAAACACCCCATTTGTTCCCATTTCCTTAGTTGAATCGATGAAAAATGCCAAAGACAACACAGTTTGACAGCCTAAAATTTTATTTTTTTAGTAGTAACGTGATCCCAAAGAGCTATTAGCTGAAAACTAATCTCAAGATGGTATGCAGTGTGTGCTTAAAAAATTAATACAAGTGGAGACAAATCAAGAAGAAGATGAACAGAAACTGAAGTCATGTCCTTAAAAAATAGGGAAAAGTTCAAGCAAAGGCTGACAGATTCATCTGACAATGGCCTTCCTTGAAAGGCAATTGTCAGTGAAGACTGAGGTACACAAGAAATGGACAGAAAATCAGTGGTTCAAGTCATTGTCAATATGTACAGATGAAGCCAGAAGAGAAGTAGAACAGAGAGCGTATAAAGCCATCTGTAAAACATTGCAGAGGCTCTGGCATATACCATCTGGAAAACCTCTGATTGATTATCAGTCTTAGATTGGAGCCCAGATCGCAGCTTTATTGAAGCAGTGTGGGACCGTCCTGACACAGAACGGACCAAAAGGCAGAAACATTGAAAGAAAAAACAGCTTTGAATGTCCTTCAAGAAGCTTGGAGAACTATTACTGAAGACTGGCTCAGAGAGTTAAGATTAAAGGTGGTCAAACCAAATGACTTTCAAGCTCGTTGTAATATAACAAAGTTTACTGTATTTCTGTTTGTATGTTTCAGTAAATCCCTACACCTGTTTCCAAGAATTGAGGTGAAAGACTTGAAACTTTTCCACAATCCTTCCGATAGAGGTTTGGTCTTGTTGGAGGCAAAGTCAAGATGGCCGATTGGTGGCATGCCTGGGTGTAGATGGACTTTCACTGCATTCTGTGTTTTGTTTAAAGAACCAGAAAACGTTTTCCTCTCCAACTCCAAAATCTCACTTCTCTGTTTAGTTTTGAAACCCTTTTTTCACATGTCATGTTTGGATCATTGAGATTTGTGAACAGTTTTGTTTTAAATAGACTGATGAGCTTTAGAAGCTCATCATTCATTTCTGTTAGGGCAGGATAAACATTCCTGCCTGATCTAATACTTCACAAGTTATCTGAAAAGGAGTGATGGCAGAAAATCAAAACGATTTATTCTCATTTAAAACTTCTTGTGTATCATCACTAACATGTGTATCAGAGTGAAGAATTCTTTTGAAGATTACACATAAATGTGAGTTTTACGTTATAATCTAATTCATGTAAAAGGAAAAATATTTAATATTTAATATGTAATTCTCCCTATCAAATCTTGGAAAGTGTGTTGTGCCATAAGATGTATTAACTATATATCAATAAATAAATCAGAAAATCCAATAAAAAAAATATCTATGTTGCGATGAGAATATACAGGGTTTCTTCTCTATCAGTTTTTCAGACAGGCAGTGATAGCAGCACTTTACTGCAGAGCATCACTTCAGCCGCAGCCTCTTCGTCTGCTGCACACCAGCTGCTTCACGTCTCAGCTCAGAGCCGAGACAGAGCTTTTATTTCCCTGGAAGTCAATCTCAAACTACAAGTATCCACAACACCTTTTTTTAAAACCATCTTTCTCTGCTTCAGATCAAACTCGATGTCGCTGCTATGCAGACAGACAGCTCGCATTACCTTCTAATTTACTGCTGTCAACGCAAAGCCATAAATTTCCCTAAAAGACAGTTTGATGAGTTCAGTCAATCAGGAAGACTGACTGAGAAAACCCACTGCTGCTCCATATCGAAAGGAGCCAGTTGAGGCATGCACCTCAAGGATAAGGTCTTCTGGGGTATCCCACCAAGAGGATGGCCCAGAGTAGAGATCAAATCTATTGGCTGGACTGGGAACGCCTCAAGGTTTCCCTGGATGAGCTCAAGGAGGTCTGCGCTTCCCTGACTTAAGACCCAACCTGACTTCAGATAAGCAGGAAAAAATAAAATAAAAATGTTTT
This sequence comes from Copadichromis virginalis, assembly GCF_057382275.1. Taxonomy (NCBI): domain Eukaryota; kingdom Metazoa; phylum Chordata; class Actinopteri; order Cichliformes; family Cichlidae; genus Copadichromis; species Copadichromis virginalis. The sequence continues at coordinate 39,028,939 of NC_140622.1, forward strand.
AAATATTAATTTGTCATAATATAATAATAAGGGGACTTTAGTAGTAATGTTTTCATATCATATCTGAGTGTTTCTTGGTTGTAGACTTGTTGGTTAGATGGTAACTTTTTTGGGGGTTTCATTGACTAAGAAATTAGTGGCCAGGAGCATCCCTAATATTAATATTTCAATACAAGATCTCCTTAGAAGTGTTTTTTTATCTAACAGTACTTCTGTCAATAATCTCAAGTGTTACACTTACAATTTACTTGGATCTATTTTATCAGTTATATTTTATTATAATTTTGTTATCATCTCAGAGACAAACGCCATCTAAGAGTGAATCTTCTCTTCTCTTTTGTAGAGTGCTATCCAGTTAAACATGGCTCTTCTTCTCTTGTGTTTTCGCTAAAAAGTATCCAAGTAATTAATGTGATTATTGTGACTCTAGCTCTACACGCTTGGTCTGCAGATGGTGGCAGCAGTCCCTGTTCCTGGTGGGCTAATCCAGAACCTGCACCAGATGTAGCGTTGGTTCTCTTCAGGGCAGAACAAACAGACAGTTCAAAGTATCTGCAGAGAATAATCTTCGTTACGGTATTTAATAATAATGACTCCAATGCTTTCAGCCAAATAACTGGAGCGTTATTGTGAAATATAACCAATAACTAGGGCAGCCTAACCACCACAGAGTCAGCATCACAAACACAAAACCTATAAATGAAACTGTCATTCTTATCAGGTCACAGTCAGACTGACCTGCAACAGTAGGAGTAGATCTGCTGGATGGTCACCAGTTTCATTTCTCGAGCAAAAATGGGAGCTGTTCTTGTTCGTGCTTGAAACTATAAACTATGAAGACTTTCCACTGTCGCCATTCTGCCTTTCTCACTTGTGTTTTTCTTTTTCTGTGCATCCCCATTACTTCTGGTTTATGAATGACCATAAATCCTGCATAAAAAATGTTGCCACTGACTTAGCTTATAGTAGCTGCGGGGCACGTGCAGTATGGATGTTTAATCATACAGGCAACACGGAGGACTTTCTTTTGGGGACAAAAAGCATGCTTTGCACAAATCGTTACATTTTAGGGTGGCAGCTAGATTTAGGATCGGGGTTAGTGATTACTTGGTAATTATGGATAGTTTCCAAGAAATTACTCTACTGTAAAGTCAATATAATGTACTCTGAATTGAGGGGAACACAACTTTGTGAGTGTGTGTTGTTGTTGTAACACAGTGAGTTCACAAGCAAATTCATAGCATAATTCTAGATAATTTCTCCGTGTTATGATCCGCAGCTGCTTTTCGTTTCACTGATTTTTACAAAAGCTCTGAGACTTTTTAATAGCACTTAAGTAAACCCAGATACCAAGATAAGTTGCAAAAACACACACACTTTTCTTCTAATCAGCTGATCTGTTGCACAATGAAGTACTCTGATTACGTGCATGTATGAAAACAAAGTGAAAATGCACCAATGTACGGTCTCAGTCTCTCACACAGACATGCAAATGTGTTGACAGATGAAGCAGGTTCATAAGAAACATACACAAACAGTAATATAAAAGAATAAGAACGGAAAAGGTTACACAAAAATGCTGCACGGATCACACGCATGGACACACACAGCTCTCATCAGCTGCTGTGATTCCCTTTGGATGTCCTTTTTTCTGACGTTATTTGTCAGTTGGCTTTTCCCAGAGAAAAGCTGCTGCCAGCACAACAGCTGGAAAACAAACAAACCAACAGTCAGCAACTTTCCCATTACTGCTTCCCATTAGATCTGTGTGCCTGTCCGTGTCCGTGTGTGTGTGTGTGTGTGTGTGTGTTAGATGAACAGGGGTATCATTAAAAAACATTTAATCTGATCCATACAGTGTTTATGTGTGGCATTTGTCCTAAATTATTTATGGGGCGATCGTGGCTCAAGAGTTGGGAGTTCCCTTGTAATTGGAAGGTTGCCAGTTTGAGCCCGGCTCGGACAGTCTCGGTCGTTGTGTCCTTGGGCAAGACACTTCACCCTTTGCCTACTGGTGGTGGTCAGAGGGCCTGGTGGCACCAGTGTCCGGCAGCCTCGCCTCTGTCAGTGCGCCCCAGGGTGGCTGTGGCTACAATGTAGCTGCCATCACCAGTGTGTGAATGTGTGGATGACGGGATATGTAAAGCTCTATACAAATACAGGCCATGTACCATGTCCTGTAAGTTAAACAGTGTTAACATACTGGCTGTGTTTGTAGTGCACCGGTCCATCCTGAACTTTATGCAAGTGTTACATTTGTGTGATTTATTTACTTACTCTACACACTTTTATTTACAGTTGCATTTCTAGTTGGCACCTGTTGTGCTGATAGTGTTGAAAATTGAATGTACATTGTTGGCACTTGCGTGGATCATCTGCGGCCAAACAATCTCTCTATACCAGACATGAATTGAGTACTTGGATCAGGAAGGATGTCTGGATCCCATTAGTCTTTGATATTTTCTTGAGAAGCTCAAGATGATGTCTTTTTAATTTTATTAGAATTTGTTAAGGTATGACTCAAAATGTCCAATTTTGCTCTGCTTCATTATGGTAAAAAAAAAACAATTTTTCCAAAAATTCCTGGATCCAGATCTGGATTGACCTCAAAAGTTAATCATGTCTGGAGGAGGTTGGGCCAAGCCATACCTCCTGTAGGATTTCCATGCAAATCATCCATAACTTTTTGTGGAATTCTACTAACAAAGAAAGAAAGAAACTCAACCTCTGTGGAGGATGTAAAAAAGAGGTGGTGAGTGACGGCAGCAGGGTGGTTTAATTAAGCGACAATAATTTCATGTAGTAAGACGGTGCTGTAACAGTGAGTGGGCCATGTGTAGGGATGGGTACCGGTATCCGGTGCCATTATGGCAGACCGAAAAGCAGCGCACATTTCGGTGCTTTATTTCGGTGCTTTTTCTTCCTGAGATGTCACACACTTTGGATTCTAGCCAATCATTTTACGTTTCCGAGGATAGTAGGCAGGGCCAGGTACGTACGATCTTTCAGAGCAGAGCTACAGAATGCCCAAGGCGAAGCAGTCAAAGTCTGGCTGTACTTCACAGCAAAAGATGCAAACTCAGCAGCCTGCAACAAGTGCTTTAAGGCGATACTATGATACTGTGCAAAGGAGTTAACACCTCGAATCTGATGAAACACCTGGCGACGTATAGCATTTTGTTAAAAGCCGAGAAATGCGCCGTATTTGATAGCTTGCTGCGAGATCTCACACCGTGCACGTCTACTGCGCGTGGGTTGCCTGTTATCAGACCCGGAGTTAGCACCATCCCCCAATAACGTCTGTGAAGGTTCTCAGTCATCCAGGTCATCGTAGTCAAAGGAGCTTGCAAAGAAAAGCGTCTGGACTTCTTTAAGTTGCTTGAAGACGTTTCACCTCTCACCCGAGAAGCTTCTTCAGTTCTAAGGTCAAATGGTGGAGAGTCCCAGATATAAACCTAGTGGGAGTGACCCCCCACAGAGGGACAAAAGGAAGGGACAAAAGGACCCCCTGATGATTAGAGGCTTAAGGTTGTTTGTGTGTAATTTACGTTGAGTAGGCTAACCACGTTATTACATTAATGCATGTAAGGTGAACTAGCAAACATCATCATAGCTACATGCGGCTGTCTTCTTGTTTGATGGCAGATACTCCCTTCACCCTGGCCAAAAAGGCTAAAATGACCAAAGAAAAAGTGGAAAACAGTTAAACATGAGAGGTTTTGGACAAAGTTTGTGTTTTTTCCATTGTTTAAGCACTGCTTCCAGTCAAGAGTGATGCCATAAATCACCTATAGCTGCAGAAAAGGCTAACATTGTTATCTTTTTACAAAAAAACAGCTAAACATGAGAGGTTTTTGGACCAATTTTGTGTTCTCCATTCTTTAAGCACCAGTTTGAGCACCGTTTAAGCACCATCACCGTTTCAAAAGTACTGGTTTGGTACTGGTATCGGATAAAACCTAAACGATACCCATCCCTAGCCATGTGACAATCCTTCAGTTCGCTCTGTGAGACAAACAGCTGCTGTCTGACTGTTCATCCATGTCAGCATTCATTCACTATGGAGGTAAATACTGAGAGACTCCAGTCACATTTAACATGTTGACCAGGCGCCTCTCATACCTCTCATAGACTTTTGCATGTTGTATCTTGTGACATTGGCTCCTTATGTGCCCACAACAGCAATGATCTGAGTTATTGGTCCTCTTAAAAGACCTCCCAGCCCATTGTTCCTTCAGTGGGCTGGTTTCAGTCATAATGCAAATGTACTGTTTATAAGATTGGGGAAACCTGCAGTCAGCTGAGACTGAAGAAGTCACTTGGTTGAGTAACGAAACGTTTCTCCCACAAAACGCTACGTCCAGATGAACAGAATCCACTTTTCGGAGAGGTCCTCTTAAAAGGACTTAAAAAAGTAGGTTTAGAAGTTGGAGGTTTGGAGGCTGGAAAAGGCTGCAGATCATCTACTGTTCAGTTCACTGAGTGTTGTAATTTCCTTTATATTTACTCACAGAGTTTTTTCTTCGTATTGACTTTTAGGTTTCTCTTTCACTCAGCAGTTAAGTTTAGACCTCAAGAGTACTTGGCTAAATTTAACCAAACATTGTGGTTTGTGTTGAAATTTGTGGCTTCACAACGCTGAATGCTACATAATGACCGTTGACCAGTGCGTGTAAATGTGATGACAGGGGGTCCATGTACGAGTGTCAGAGAGATGCCTGCTTGGTGCACTTGGGCTTAACAAAAAGAGGAAAAGGTAGAGCTACTCTGTGCAATTTTTAAATTTTGAAACATGAAATTGTACCGCTAACTGTAATGGGTCATTCACATGGTCCATTTGTCTTAACGGACATTTAATCTAAATCGATCGGTGCAGTTGCAGTGAGCGGTTCACCACATCTTTATTTTCATGATTACAACTTTAGTTGTTTTTGCTACTGAACATAAAAACTGTGGAAATGTTCTGTTACTCTGCTAATTATAATACTGACATGATGGACTGTTTTAAAAGTCACAGAAAAGTTTCGTTTGTGTTATATGAACAATGTGAAGTGAGATTGTTTGATTAGGTGTCAACTGTCTCTCTAATGTAAATTTGTTTGCACTTTCTTAGAGGCCTTTTTCATCTGTGCACAGGACTCGCTGATGTTACAGGATAAAATAATGTTTGTTTTATTTTCTGTTCGTTTATTTGCAGCATTTGAAGCCGAAATGCTGACATTTAAAGTCACAGTTAAATCTTTCAGTTTAATTTCAAATTGGCACAAACTCTCTCTCTGCGGCTCAGACAGGTGGCCAAGTTAAACAAGAAAACGATGCTGTATTTAATCAAGATTTAGAGCAGTGCTGTGGGTGAAAGTGATTTTATTTGAAGCCGCCGGCCAAATATGTGTTTAAATGAGTGAATATCAGTCACTCTGTGTAATAATGCACAAACAAAACGCTATCAAACACACACAGCCTGCCAGCTCTCGAGATGGACACCGATATTTCATCGCTGACGTCTTTTGGAGTGTTTGTGTTGTTGGAGTAATACAGTACGTGCCATTTGTGTTTGTAATGATTATTCAACCTGTCACTGAGCACTTAAGCTACTGCAATTAATTCAGTCCACTTAGAGCTACGTGCTGTGTGACAGTGCCAGCTGCAGCAGCAGCGAGCTCTTTATTCGTCTTTCATTAAGTCCAATTATCTAAATCGTAGATAATGATATCGAAAAGATAAGACTAATTTTACAGGTTCCCAAAGGCGACCTGGGGAGATTGAAGTAGAGGTGGAGGCTGGTGAACAACGAGAAAAACTTACTAAAGGCTTTAAATTAAATGCAAACAGGTGGTTTGGCAATCACTGACAAGTAACGTAATTCTATAAGACATTATTTTCTTAGTAAACTTAGGAGGGAATAGCTGATTAAGTTCTGCTGGGAGCATAAAACTCTTCCATGCAGCTCCAGGGCGTCTGCACAGATTCTGTCTGCAGGACTCCATTTTTTGTCCCACGTACATATCAGACAAAAGCAAAAACACTCAGTAGTGCGAAGCTCAGCTCGGGCCAAGATGATGGGAAGTCAAAAGGCTGCATAGCTGAACTTTGGAAGGATCAACAGTTTCCCTCTGAGTCTTTAGGCAGCGGGTTACCCAGGTCTAGCTGGCTGCCACCATTCACTCTCCACTGCTTGGATGACTCTTCGTTCCTGCGGCAGGTCAGACCTTGTCAGCCGTCTTTAGGAGACAGACGTTGTTTTTAAAAACACTCTGACTCCTTAGAAGATTACTCCAGCTCCCCCTGAAACCTCCAAGTGCTGCTCAGATGTTTGTTTGATTTTTATTTGAGTTGTATTTAAAGTTTATGGAAATCCGCTGAAAAAAAATAAGCACAGCTTTTGTTAAATTAGTGAAAAATCGTGGGATTAAATTTTGAACTATAATAAATTATTGGCTCAGGGGGTCTCCACCTGTTCTCATAACAGGGCGTCAGATACTGTCAGACATGGTCCTGGTGCCTCGACGCACCAACGTGGAGTGAAAAAGGCTCACATCGGGGTGTTGCATAGGAGGCGATTTAGGAGGTCCGATGTTTGTCAGTCATCATGGTCATCAAAAATAATATTTCTTGTGTTATTTATTCTTTAACATTGTTCAAGTTTTAAAAATTTGCCAAACCAATTTTAAAAATGTTTATTGATTAATTTTAAAAAAATGTATTTTTCTGTTTAATTATTTACTTTGATTTGATTTTTGCAGAACAGTTTTACAATATTTGCATCATTTTTCTTACTCTGTGAAGGACTTGAGGCTGATATATGAATATGGTGAATGGACTGATTCTTATATAGCAGTTTTCTACTCTCCTGGAGTACTCAAAGCCACATTCACCCATTCACACAAGCACTGTGTCTATGCTTTAAAGTGCTTTCTAACTACCATTCACACACATTCATGCTCCAATGGATGCATCAGAGAGCAACTTGGGGTTAATATTTTGCCCAAGGATATTTAGCATGCAGACTGGGGGGAGCCAGGGATCAGTAGATGACCTGCTCTAGAGCTCTAGAGGTAGAGCAGGTAGAGCAAATAAACCTCAGTTGAACATTTGTGTTACTGTTGAATCTAATGAACTATATGTTAAATATTCAATCCCCTGATCTAATATTTGATGCATACTGGTAATGAACACTGGATCACATCTCAGCAGCTGTTCCATCGGTCCTTCTGCATGTTCCTCGCACTTTAAAACATCTCATCAGAAAATAATGAGTGAACATGCACATACTTAGAAAGATGTGCATGTTCACGCCAACTGTGCTCTCATAATCACACAGACATCCAAGGACACTGTGGTGGGACTGAAAAACCATTAATTTGCCATTACTCTGGTTTTCTCAGGGGGTCTTTTCATAAACATTCACTGCTTTCAAAATGTCTTCACCTCCCTGATCCAAAGAAAATGTTCTGTTGAGTTGAGAAGAGACAGAGCGCAAAGTGCACCACACATTTAATCACGTGCAAATAAATATTTGTGAGATTTTCAAGACTGCGAGTGTATAATGTATAACATAGTTAGTTCAGTTTATCATGGGGGAGTATATATAATTAGATGATTTAATGTTAAAGTGGATCAAACAGTGTTGACATCATGTGGCGTAACACTTCCAGGAACAGGCGTTATTTCGACTGTACATCTAACCGACTCTAATCAGAGTTTAATCAAACACAGTTAGACGGGGCGTGTGTTTATTCCAGCACAAACGCTACACACACACTTTAGGCTGAGATTTACTGTCCTTGACTTTGATGTGACCCCACCCCACCATGTTCACTTAACTCATTCATGTTGTTTTAGGGGAAGGTTCAGTGTTGCATGGTCCAACGACTTTAGTGCTGATTCCCTCCACTGCCCCAGACGTAGGCTAATACTGTACATAATATTTATATGAGGGTAAATCACACAGGTTTCCATTTCAAAGGCTCATTTGGATTCACGACATAATCTGCTGCCACAGATGGGCAGTTTAATTGCACTCAGCAGGTTCCCATCAAGCTAAAGCTTTGGTTGAAACTTCACCATTATGGAAGTGACTAAAAACTGCTGTTCTTCATGTGGCCACTTGAGGCTAGCTAAAAAAAACCCTCAAATCTCATAGATTCCCATGATAAACACGTTTATATTGTGGTACATAAAATGATTTTGATGATTTACTCCTGCTAATTTGCTGCTCTATGACAGCTGCACAGACTGTTTTTAGTCTATTTGTTTGGATTTTGTCAAGTTAGGTGTGTGGATGCCATTGTTTGCTGTGTGCCAGCACAGGAAGCACAGGAATTGTTTGCTGTAGTAAGTGGACTGAACTGGTAAACTGGAGCTCTAGACTGTGTGTTAACCCTTTTCCACTGAGATGTTTTCACACATTTACATCAATATGTAAAACTCCAAAACTGCTGACCCAAAATTGTGGTTGTGGGAGTTACAGGCAGATGTGGCCTACAGATTTACCAGCATGACTTTCTTCTAATTAATATTGCCCTGACTTGTATTAGATAAAACTAAAGAATATTTGGTTCTTAAATCGGTTGAAATGGTTGTAGTTGGTTCTCAAAAGGCACCAAGGCAAAACTGACTCAGCATAGAGACGCATAGAAGTAAATGTTTACAATGGAGTACACCAGAACTGCATCAGTAGGTAAGAAGTATTTGGGGTCTTGGTGTGTTTTGGAGCATTGTTAATGCTAATATGATGTTTGAGTTTGGAACTAAAATGTTTTTATTTTGGTTTTAGGCAGTGAAATTCTAGTGTGTCCGTCTGGTATTTAGTACTTTTTAGCAGACATCTCCTTCTGTACATAGGCTGTGAATGCAACTTGATAACCAAGGTTGCTATCATTCATTGATAACTTAGCACTCCACCCTGCATAGACCACAATCATAAGATTCTCCCAAAAAGTTGATTCTGCAGTGGGAGACTAAGAAGAGTACTTCTCCCTACAAGACATGGTGGTGTCCAAAACACAAAACCTCAAAGCTTCCAAACTGGGGTCTAAAACCAGTTCAGTTAAGTCCGTCCATCCATCCATCCATCCATGCATCCATCCATCCATCCATCCATCCATCCTCTCCTGCTTATCCTTGTCAGGGTTGTGTCTAGGTGGGAGTCTATCCCAGCTACCATACAGCAAGGGGCGGGGAATGGAGAGCACAGGAAGAGAGTACAAAACACAAACTGAGGGAGCAAGAGGACAAAAATGCAATGGCATGGTGCAGGTATAGAAACATGTGTGGAGTGAAAAGAGGTGAGTGGAGAAGAATTTCTCACAGCGTATCACGATAAGACCTGCAGCAATCTGAGCCTATAGCAGCACAACTAAGGAATGGTTCAGGGTCACCTGATCCAGCCCTGAAAACTAATGGATGATATCATGGTGGCTACCTCCATTTTTTATATGCAGCCTGTAAATTACATGGATATGATTGTAAGTGTTTCATAAACCCAGTTAGATGCTGTTCCTGGTAGAAGCCAGATTACTGTAGCAGACCTGTAACCTGGTTCGGTCTCGCAGGGTCAAGCTGGACTCGTTGCCCTATGCTTGACCGAGTCCAAAAAGCCCTCTGCTGTATTCCTAAACTCGACCGGGAGTTGATGTAAAGCTTCTTAAATACTTGATTACTCTGGTCAAACAAGCCAAATGGTCCCTTTGGCTCTCAGATGTCCTCCTACGCATCTGTGTTTGGCTGTGTCCTGCCTGACTTGGCTGAATATAACAGGGATCCAACAGTCCTGCAGCGATCACTGGTTTATCAGGTTTTTGGCCTCAAAGGCCAGTTTTTCTGTTATTAATGTTGTAGTGCAAGCTGTGCACACATAGTAGAGCTTTATTGTTGAGATATTAAAAGTTTTATACAGATGTCTTCGTTATAATATTCAGAAGGTTAAAAAGAGTCACATTTCCTACTTAATGGCAAACAGAGAAATGAAATCAGCTGTAATTACAAAGACATTTGTTCCAGTGAAACCCAGAGACTGCACATTGTCAGCTAGAGTGTTTATTTTTACAGTTTAACTCACAGAGACCATTATAGCATCACAAACAAGCAATGTGGCACCCAATGACCGAGCAGGACTCGGGATCCACGCTGAGTGAAACATTTGACCACACAGCTGATTCACAATGAAACATGCTGTATGAATGACATTTAGCATGCAGGGCATTTGAATGCTTAAACCATATTTAAATAAGTTATAATCCGTGATTGTGAGGGTGTATAAAGGCTTTTATGTAAACTGTTAGTCGCAGACTGCACGGACTGTGATGTTTCTTTATTAGTGAGACACAAACCAGCTCAAACCGACATCCAACAAATCCGGGGGATGAAGAATATTTCGGTTCATGTGTCATGTACAGCTCAGTTTGATTTCAAATGTGGTCGGAGCAGTGAAATCATTGCATACTAACCTGTAATCAAAACCCAAACGCCTCAGATTTCTTTTCTTCTTCCCGTATGAAGATGTACAAATACGTGTCCGCTTTCAAATCAGATTTAGTGAGAAATATGCGCTTCAAACAACACATCTCAGTTTTTCCACACGCAGCCTTTTGTGAATCAATCAATCAATCATGATAGCTCCTCTGTGCTTTCATCGCCGTGCTCTGGTGTGGTGTGGAAGGCTGTAAGACCGAGATGATTCAGACCTCTGGCTCAGATGAAATTAACAGTACAGACCGCTCTCTGTCATGGTGCTGGGTTTTGTGTAAAGTTTGAGTCTTTGTTCCTGTTTTCAGTTCATTTAATATTCTTTGTTGTGTTTCTGGGTGTTTACCTTTTTCCCAGCATCCCCTGTGTTTGCGTCTCTCGTGTTTCTCTGTAGTCGTTTCCTGTTTCAGTTGTCCTACCTTTGTCTTCTCATCGCTGCTCTTCTCTAATTGATTGCACCTGTGTCTTCTTCTTCCTTTCCCTGCAGCCCTCAGCACAGATCTAATCCTGTCTCTGCTTCCATAATCTTTCACCCTCCCGTGTCCATTAGTGTCATTGCTCACCTCCTGTGTGTTCTCCTTTTTATTCCCTTTTTTGTCTTTTTTCCACCTGTCACCTTCCTATTTGGCTACATTGTTTAAATAAATTATTAAATAACTTATTTGCCCAGAAGTGCAGTTGCAGCCTCTGAGATTTTAAAAACACTCACAATGATTCATTCTTTGCACTATAAAGCTTCTTGCTGCAGAATTTGGGGAAACAAGCTACTTCCTCCTTTTCTACTTTTTTCACAGTTTCATCAGTGGGCTGGATTTGACCTTTACGTGAAGCAGTTCACTGTCTGACCAATCAATCAAATGTCAGACTAAAACTAGGAACTTTTGTTATTAACATCAAATTCTGAAATCAGCTTCCTCCTCACTCTCTCTCATACACAACTGCACAGTCACGATGATTCTTGTTGGGGCTTTTGGGACTAAACGGCCACATATTTTAAGCTTGCGTTGAGTCATTTTTTTAGTTAAGGTGGTCTGATGCAATTGATGTGAACGTGATTCCCTTTACATAAGCCACACTAACAGAAGGCCTGCCTATCCAGTACAGCAGCCTGTACATTAACATATATGCGTGTATATTACTGAAAAGGCTGGTAACTGACTTTTAATAAGTGTTTTTGATGAGCAACAACATGACTGAGGTGGCATTACTTCTGTATTATCAGTACTTTGGCTCTTTTGCTGTGCTGTTGGCCAGTCACTGTTTGTTTATGTGAGCCTGAGAGAGGAATCTCAGCCTTTGGCCCGCCGCTGCTCTTTCCCTCTGAGCAGCCGGGTCAAAGCACTCAGGCCCAGTTTGGGGGAAGCCAGCACCATCTGAATTGCAAAGAAAACATCAAATCTACTTGAGGCTCAGTCCTGACTTTATGATAACACATAATTAATCGACTGGAATCTTCTGGCGCAATCAGCTGTGGCCTTAACCCTGCACCTCTGTGTAATTACAAGCTAAGGATGGAGAATATGAAGTGTGTTCTGGGGGGGAAATTGTTTTACTCAGAGTTGCTCCACATGAACAAACAACTGGGAGGAAGTGTTTACAGCACGTCTGGGTAGAACGTTTTGTGTGTTGAATCTCTGTGCGTACTGCAGGATACTCCGTTTGTTGATTTGCTTATGGCACTTTCTGGAATGAAAGCGTTTGTCTAGAGGGAAAACAAATACTGCAGAGAGGTTCTGTGTCTGTGTTTCAATTTGTGAGGCTCTCTGGGGAGGTAGCGTCTGGACATCAAGTGGACATTCAGCCCACAGCAAAGCGTCAGGAAGCCTCACTGCAGGATTAAAGGATTAGTTCGTCCAATCATAGCAAATGCAGGTTTTTATGATGTCAAACCATCACGGATTATGAGACGGATGCTAAAGTCAAAGAGGACAGAGTCTAAAAAGATCAAATTGAATTATAAATATTATCTGTTTTATGTGACAGTAGGTCAGGTTTTACAAAATGGGTTCCTGTGGGTACTATGAGAGTACCATCAGAAGGTTGGTGGTTGATGGTTCGATCCCAGGCTTCAGTATTTAACATTGAGCAGGTAGAAACAGAGACATTGTGAGATGTAGCGCTAACGAGTCCTGAATGAACAAAGCATCACGGTTGCTGCTCGGTTGCATGCTCACAGTCAAGGTTCATAACATTTTCACTTGTTTGTGTTAGGTCTTTCTAATCGATGTCACAGTACAGGTGTAGGTCTCATGACTTCATATTAGCATCATGATGAACAAGTTCCCTTGTGGAAAATTAACAGGTTTATGAAGCCATGAACTACTGAATGAATTTTGTTTTGTTTGTTTTAACACAGACTTGGTTTGTCATTCCAGACAAGCAGTTTTTCTGTCCTGGTGATCACTAAAATGAAACTATTCTCTTTATTTATTAAAAATGGGCTTCAGTATATGTGCCAATTTTCAAGAGAGCTGCCAAGTGCTTAAACCTCTTGTTATTCTTATCCTGTTGAGACAGATACCCATCTGACTGATGAAATTGTTCTTACTTTTGCAAGTGTGTGACTCCATGGAGCGCAAAAATCTTCCATCCATCCATTCCGCTTGTCCAGGTTGCAGGGTGGGTGGAGCCTATGCCAGCTGTCTTAGAGTGAAAGGCGGGGTACACCCTGGACAGGTCGCCAGTCTCTCACACACAGAGCACTCACATCACCAATTAACCTGTGGGAGGAAGCCAGAGTGTCCAGAGAGAAAAAGCACAGGGGACATGCCTGACGGTGGAAAGGACCTTCTTGCTGTGAGGCAGTCTCAGGCACAAGACTCTGGTTATAAAAGTATGAGGCTTGAAAACAGCAGAATGGCTCCTCTCTAACATGATGAAGTTTACTTTCTCTCTTTTTACATAAAATAAGGTTGATGAGAACCAATTGCTTCATTTTTTCTGGCTGCAGTGCTGCTTCGTGGTGTTTGGGATACATAACCAAACATTCAGTTAATTTTTCCTGTGGACACAGCGATGTTTGTAACTGAGATGGTTACGTTTAGTGGACTAAGGCTGCAGCGTCTCAGTTCCTGCAGGTCAGCAGTACAGGTGTATTTCCTCCACCTTAATTTCCTTCCTGCAGTTTTAATGAACTGTGTGTTTGTTGTCTGATGTTATCGAGATCCTGCGAGCAGGTGAGGACTTGAGATTGTCATCCTTTCATAAAGTAAACACAGTTGCTTTTCCATGGACCAAACGACCACCAACATCTTAGGAATAAAAAGAATAAACAAGATATCTAGGCATAAACAAGCATATGAGACGTCAGCACAGTGAACACAGGGATGCACCAGTACTTCCTGCAGTGTTATAATACACTGAGATCCTTTTTCAACTCAGCTCTGATAGGCCAGCGGAGGCTAACTGAGGACTTTTTCTTTCTGAACCATTTTTGAAATCACAGCCGTTTAGTATAAGAAAATGAATTTTACTTCTAATAAAATTATACTTTAAGTCATACTGTGTTTATATCAAATCGGTCGCACATTATTCCCAATCTGTAGTCCGTAAGAGTTGCATTAATTTGAACTATTCTCTGAACAGATTTGAAGTCCAATATCAACACAGGAACCTTGCAGAAACAGTCTTTACTTGTAGAGTGGTGAAAGGAAACGGGACGCAGCTCGTGGTGATGAATGATCCTCGTTTTGTATGTCAGCAAAGCTTCTCCATATGAAATGGTATCAAAGGAATTATTGGATACCTGTTATATTATAAAATGCATCTTTGGTGTTTTTCTATGAGCTCTGTGTGAAATTCTTAGTTTTCTTTTTTAGTTTTTTTTTTTTAGGCTGCTAAGTTTTGCTATTTCAATAGAAACGAGGGGACGTGCAAGTACTGCCCTTTCTGGTAACAGAAGTAAACAGTCTGAGACTGCAAACCTTCACCTTCAGCCTTAAAATTCACTCCACGCCATGCACAAGGACATAAAACGGATCAAATGACTTTTTCTTGAATTATTCTTCAATTATCGATATGATGTTTTTCATCGTTTCTCGTACCAATTTGTTAGAGTTGATATTTGTGAAAACATAGTGCAACGGAACCATTTTTGTTTTAAATTACAAATGTTAAAGAATAATTCTGGTTTGGATTAATTCCAAAAAATAAATCATCTCAAAGCCGAGCCGGGCCCCACTGCTAGTGGAATTTTCAAGCAAATCCAGCCAACAAACAGACAAACCAAACTGGTCACATGACCTCCTCTGTAGCTGTAGATTACTAAGAGAACTGCCCCCTCATAGTCATAAAGGGCTGTGGTCATTTGAGGTTGCATTTTTTCATGTATTGCTACCTAAATAATAATCTGTCCCGCTTTTGCCTGTCTTAAAATGCTGTTATGTGCAGTACAATTTATTAGCATTGAGCTTTTTGGGGTTACATTCGTACGTGTACTGACTCTACAGCCTCTTATCTTCTGTAGCATGGGCTGTTATCTCACACTTTAAATTCATGTTCGGTTAATGCAGTGCACAGACATGCGTCCGTGTTTTCTTCGTATATAAATTCCTCGACCTTTTGGCTGTGACAGTAATACACAATACTTCTGAACTTCTGGATATGAGGCAACATTTCCTCCTGTGGATCATTTCCTCTTCCTTTCACAAGATGCTTTCTGCCCCAGAATCTGATTTATCACAGCCTCACCTCATGCGTCCTGCAGAGAAACCTTCCTCATGCTGTGGATTGTAAATACACGAGTCTTGTTTAACATCCAGAGTGGATCAACATATGTCCAGTGTTGCATTTAAGAGCACACTTCAGGCTCCCAAACTGTGCGTAAATCTGCTGCTGTTAGAGAGTTTGAGTGCTTTATAAGCATCAGCCACACTCAGATAGCAGCTTATACAGAAGAAATATTGAACACACATGAGTGGCTGTGTGGGTTGCGGTCTGCCTCTAGAAACTTCCAACCTCACATGATTATACGTGCAGCTGTCAAAAAGATTTGTTCAATTTAGGAAAAAAAAGTTGTAAAAACAGAGTGAAAACTTCTCTCACGTGAAGCTGAAATAGCGTTCGTCTTTTATTGATCCCTGAGAGTTTCATGATTCTGATTTCAGTTGATGGTTTTATTTTTTGTTTTTCCACTTTGTATGAAGGAAATTTGACCCAGCAGGACGCCGACATATGACAAAACCATCAGTGAGCTCTGTGGGGTCTGAGCAGACGTACTCACATCTTCTAAAGAGAAAATCAACTAAATACAAATTCCAGTGTTAGTCAAGAAGCTTTGTTCAATTATTTAAAAATCAAAGGCATAAAATGACAATGTGTTAAAAAAAAGTATTTCATTTCATTTCACTGAGCTAAAAACAATGTTTTTAGTTTAAACATCACCAGGAGAAATCACTGCAATAACATGTTTGTTGTTCTGAAGTTATGAGACCATGACCTGCATCGCATGACTGAAATCACACAGGTCTGTCTTGCCATAAGTCAGTGAGAGCAAATCATTCAGTCTTGATGTTTTACCTGTAACTTTGCACCATAAAACGTTCCATAAAACTAGACTGCATTTTCAATTATCTTACAAGGGAAGTGTATCTTCTGACAACAAAAAAAAGTCTTTGGCGTAGGTTAAACGTGAGAAGGCTGAAGCTTGAGCCCCATGTGAGACGTGGGATCAGACTGGAAGTGAACAGAGGTGGGAGGGCTGTTTTCCAGCCTGGCTGGACGATCATGGTGATGATCGTGGTTATTATAAACAGAAGTTAAACGACAAAATTACAACAATAACTAAGAGATAAAGCATGTAGCTGGTCTTCCTACCTACAGTATGCAGAGATGAGTTTCTGGATATCCACTGCATTTCGTTTACAATATGCCACATGAGCAAAGTCAGACCAGTATATAAAACCTACAAATGCATTTATAACATTTATTCAGACGAAGGTTTGAGAACAGCTTTTGCGAGTTTCCTACAGTAGAATTTGAAATTGGCAGGTAGAAGGAAATGTCCTCAAATCAAGGAAAAGGTAAAGTGGGACTGTTGCAGGTACGCTGTTCAGTTAGGCCAAGAAACCCAAACTTCTTGGACAAGATCAGGTATATATTTAGGTTGTGTTATAGCACACGACATGATTCTGAAACGCTGAACTTACCTGACGCATCTCACCGAGGAGGTTTGAAAAAGGCATCTTTTCTCAAAAGCTAACATCGTCTGCATGGAAAGTCGTGTTTTAGGAGACAATGGCATTGTGGGTAAAACAAGACTGTGTAGTCAGCATGAGCAAAGCAATATGCGAACAAAGAGCCCCAGCGATTAGGTTGTGACGGGCATTTGATCTCCACAAAGTGCTGTTCCAGCACATGAAGCGCATCACAGGGCAAAACAAACAGGCTCAGGTGTCTGCCTCAGCTCCAGTTTTGAGCTGCTGACTTTAAACATCCCTGTTCAGCGTCTCTAGGAGACGTTTTTGTGGCGCAGAGCCAGAACTTGAGACCCGGTGCTTTATGTGACAAATAGGCAAGAGGAGGAAAGCGAGCGAGAGAAAGACTGTAAGTGAGATTTATGGTCTGTTCAAAAGGCCACCAAATTTGTTAGTGCAGCAGACGGGCTTTTATCAGCTGGACGGGGATAAAGTATTGTGTGTGTGTCCCACTAAGAGATTGGGAGTGAGTGGTGGTTCCTTTTGTTTTCAAATCCCAGTTTAAAAAGTCATTAGTCACCGTACAGCTGCGAGCTGCCATAGTGAGCGTTGCCGTGGAAGTCGGCGAGCCGAGGGCAAAGGGAGGACAGACGAACAGAAGAGATGAAGAAGGAGGAAGAAAAGGATTAAAACGGGCACGATTACTGTGAAGTTTGGGGCAGAATGATGGAGAGAATCAGGGTGGTAGATGCGTGAAAGAGCATAAAGATGGGGAGTGTGACTGAACGGGGCTGAAAGAAGAAGTAGAAAGAGGGGGAGTAAGAGAGGGAGAGATTCCCAATGACTCGTGGCTGAGCGCCAAGCTGACCACAACCACGCAGGGCTTCTTGGAAAATCTCTTCTTGTTCCCTCTCACTCCGGCTCTCTCTTTCTCTGATTTTCACTGAGCAACCAGAAGCTCACTAACTGCACACACACACACACATGCACTCACACGCACACACACGCACACACACACACACACGCACGCACACACACACACGTATACACACACACACACACACACACACATATACACACACACACACACGCACGCACGCACACACTTGTATTTCTGTCTTTGTGAGGACCATTGTTAACATACTGCATCCCCATCTGCTTATACTAACTTACTGAAAACATGATTTTTAATGGTGGAGATCTCTGTCCCTCTGTATAACGGGGTCATTAACTCTCCCTGATGAATACTGTAAATCAGCTAAAAAGCTGATAAACTGCACCTCAGGATGAACGTATGCTGTGTGTGTCGAACCATCCCAAAGTACACAAAAGGATTCGTCACTGAAATGCAATTCATCGCACAATAAAGAAGACCTCGCGCACATCAAGCACATCAGGTAGACCTTTTTTGGTGTAAATCACTAAAGTACGACAAATACCTCGCACTGAGAGGGGGTCCTGCTGCTGCTTTCCTTGCCTCAGGCTTCCCATGTAAGGCAGGGAGGTCCCAGAACAGAGAGCCATCACCAAATAAGAATCACTGCTGATGGAAATCGCCATCGTCTGCTCACTGCACTGGTAACTAAATTATAGATGGGCTGTTAAAATCCTTTTTTGGTGTTTCGAACTTGTTCCTTGTTTGTTTCATTTCATACGTCGCTCTCTCTGTTTGTCTTTGCATAAATCCACAGATTTTCTTTCTCACTAAAATCATTAAAAACTTGGCTCACTCCCACTGTCGCTTTGTGAGGAGGGAAAGGGAGCTTTGTGAAACAAATTATATCACCCATATTCTCTATAATGCATGCAAATGTCAGGCAGTTTGGTTTAGTGTAGCCGTTGTGTTGCTTAGTGTTTTTGTAGGTGTTTCATATGTGACTTGTATTGCACCGAAAAATAGGAGAAAAAATTTGGCTCTTGTGTATTTTGCAGTTCGTATTAAAGGGTTAGAGACGTGTGTCACATTTGTTCTTTTATTTCATTGTTATAAATGGTAATAATAAAGAAAAACAGGATGATTAAACGTTGCTAAAGCTTCGGTGAAATTTGACCAGAACATGATCCGAATCCATCTGAGAGCAGCAGAAATTCACAAACGATGACTGAAAGCTCCTGTTCTCAACAGAGAAAGCAGAAAGTGTCCTAAAGCTTATCCACAAGTGTGACTCTGCACTGCATTACACTCACAGAGGTCAGTCATGGAGTAGGAGGGTGATGGAACAGAATGGGAGTCTTCTTCTCTTATTCCTTTCCTATTTACTTTGTTTCTGAAACGCATGAGGCAACGCTGCTCCATCAGTTAGAAACATTGGCCGCATCCACTGGATTAGCATGTGTAACCATAAACATTTGTTACACTACACAAACCTGAGCAATAAAACTACATCTGCATTCTTATATAGTTCTTGGAGGATCAGCCAGAATCCTCTGAAAATGTTCACACTCCCCAGATCTCAAATGGTCCCTCCAAAGACAGATGATCAAGTACACAGCTGGCCTGTTTCCAAGCATCACAACCACTCACAGGCTGAAACATTCCTTTTTTATTGCCCTACAAATGAGTGAACACAAATTTTTATCTGCTCTCCTTCCACGGTTCTTAGGGGACAGCAGGTAGTCAAAACCAAAGCCCCGATCGTAATCAGACGTATGAAAGTTTTTAGGACGTGTGGGAGTACATTTGGCTTTCTTCTTTCATAGTCAGACTGCGAGGACAAACAGGAAGGATAGGAGAGCGTGAGGGAGAGGGCATGAAAGACAAAAGTCTTGGATCAGATTCAAACCCACAACGTCTCAGTTACATGATTAGCACAGCAGACCCCCGAAGGCCAAATTCTGAGCCCTTATTTGCAATTCAGTCCTGTCATTTATAAACTCGTAAGTCAGCAGCTGTTATCGCCAACAACTCAGCCCCACATCCTCAGGTTCTCTGCATTTCCCATTTCTGCAAACCACACTTTGATTTCACACTTGTAAACTTTTATTCAGCATGTGTTCACAGTCCCAGGTAGACTGTAACGTGCTGTTGTGGCCAAACAACAAATGCAAACTTCAGCTGCTCCAGAATGTTGCAGCAATTTCAGAATCCAGTAAAATGTAATTAATTTAAAGCATTCATGAGATTGGTTCCTGATTGCATCCCCAAAACCCCCCAGATCCCTTTATGAGCCCTAACGCAACCTTCAGCAGATTTCCTCGGTCATTTCCTAACTGGAGCCAGAGCTATGAAGCCCCTCTAGGGTCAGCTGAGAAAAAGAGAGGCATTTATGACTCTTGGTTTATAAACTGTGCTTTTGGTTTTGTAATTCATGCCCACAGATTTGCAATCAGAGGCCACAAAGACAGATCATATTTCTTCTCTATCTTACTATGTGCATGCATTTATATACTGGAGTCCATTAGCTTTTGTTTTCTCTCTCGTGTCGACCATCTTGGCTCTGCTGGAAGTTTCTCCCTGTTAAAAAGGAAGTTCTTCCTCCCCACTGTCATAAGTGCAGCACACCGCTATCATCGGGTCATTAAACAACTTGTCTAAAGGTTAGTGGCAGTCGGTGCAGTACGAATAAAGCTGTGGTGCAGTGGTTAGCACTGTTGCCTCACAGGGCTCAAATCCATGTTTCTGTGTGGAGTCTGCATGTTCTCCCAGTGTCTGTGTGGGTTCACTCTGAGGCACAGTCCAAGCACATGCATGTGGTTAGGTTAACTTAACTTAATTCTTAACTGGTGTACTCTTCTCTCAGCCTGTGGTTGGATAAGGATGTGCTGTAAGGATGTGTTGAAAAGCTCCGTTCATTGTTCTGTCCAGAAAGAGATCATGTTCAAATGTGTGTGCGCTGATTATTCACATGAAGATGTGATTTATGAACCAAAAGTTTACTTGCTGTCTACAAAATATTTACTGTTTTGGAGCTGATCATATAGATAGAAAAGGGGATAGAAACACCACACTATGTTTTGTGAATTTATTTCTGTTTTATTTGTGATTTTAATTTTAGGTTTATCTGAGATTCTCCTGATTTTGTGTCACTGGTTGAAAAACTAAAGATTTTTGTAGTATTTCTTGTACTGTTCCTTGAGTTAATAAAGATAAAACTACAGCTACATGCAGCACAATCTGATCTCTGAAGAGTCAATTTTGCCCTTCAGCCATGGCCAAGATTTTTTTAGAAAACCCTACAAATCAGGTGAACGTGACGCAGATCGCCCCGTGGGTGGGGCTTCACGGCGTCAATGCATTAGCGCGGTTAGCTCGTTAACGCGTTAGCGCCGTCCAGCCCCACGCACGGGGCAATCCGCGTTAACTTGCTAATGGAGATTTGCCGCATTACTGCGGTTGTGGTGCCAACGTCACTTTAACGAGATTAACGCTGCCAGCACTTTTGAAAACCTCAAAATTATTGGTGTTTTTCTACGTTTCAACTGTAAAAATACTTTAAACTTGCCAGATATTTCCACTGTGGTGTTTTACTGACGAGAACAGAGCGACGTTCGGCTGCTCACTTGTCACAAGGCATATTTGAATTTTCAGAGTTTTAAGACTGGATGCCTAACCCGATGCAAACAGGAAGGGTTTGTGTCTCTGCCTGAAACCGAATGACGAACAATTTGCCTGCCAAGACATTATGTAAATCACCACACTATAGGACAGACATACACAAGAATATCAGCGTACTTCAATAGAAACCCTGCAATAGTTACTGACTTCAGACTTACAGCCATTAAAGAGGCCCAAACTGGACCCTTCAATGGGCCTGCTGGGGCTCCTGGGCCACATGTTTGACACCCTTGTCCTGAGAGGACAAAACCTCTGCGACCACAGATCAGCTCTCTGACTCTTTCCACCATTGTTTGCCGTCTCCACCGAGGATTGCAACATCCACAACCGCAATCACTTTTCTTCTTGCTCTACCAAACTAACATCAGCCACGCCGTCTATCATCCAGCAATAAGTCCGTCATCGAGTGGCGCCCATCCAGCACCATCTGTTCATACACGCTGACGGTGACAACACTGGTCATTAATATTAAACACTGACTTTATTTGTTGTGATAGTAAATAGATTAGGACATGCAGGTAATGTTACAGACGTGCCTTTCAGCGCCTCAGATGTCCATCTTGTCCGTGCAGTTTAGCTAATGTTCAGCACGGTGAGTGCAGAAATAACAGCTGCTGTCGCTCATTTATTTTCCTACACCTTACCTGCAGCCATCACAGCCTGGGCTCAACTATAACTATATTCTATGTTTGCATTCTTCTGCTGCTTTTGAAACCCTCTATTTTACATCAGAGCATTAACCCCTGTGGGCTGTCTTTATATATGAACCAGACAGTCACGCAGCAGGACAGGTTCTGGCCTCGAAGCGGAGCAGCAAAATCCTCTTTCCCAACCCGTTGTTTCTCCCCCTGCTGTGTCTTTGCCCTCTGACGGGCCTGGCAGATTCTTGTGCTTCATGAAGCCTCTACAGAGTCCACAGCCATGCTTGCTGAGGCTCTACTGTCCCCTCGCACTTTAAAAACTAACATCTGCACAACTTCACACTCACACATGCGCACACACATCACTGTGTTGACTTAGCCCATCTGGTCCAGATTGTGTTGAGATGATTGAGATATTTGTCGTAGCTCGTTTGCGGGGGTGTAGCGGTGACCCGGTAGGCTAACTGAGACGCACGGTCATGTGTGTATACGTTGTAGATGGATTTACTTACATGCACCCACTCGCTCGTTCACTTTGCACACGCAAGCATTCAGACATATTTTCAGTGCTGTGGATGTAACACACAGCAGACAGTTAAAAGGTCATTAAACTCTAATATTTAGGTTAGTGACACAGTGGAGGGTTTCATTACACAGAGCTGTGATGCACTGCGTGTCAAACAGGAAGCTTTTCTTTTGTTTTCTTTTTTATTATCTTATCTTTTCTTATCTATTCCTGTCATGTGGGTGTTTGTTTTGCAGCTGGAGTCATCAGTGAGTTATCCTGGCTGCGATTTGATCTCCAATGACAAAAATTCCAAGTAACCGGTGGTCTGTTTCTAAGAAAAGTTACTAATGCTGGAATTTTTTGCTGTATTTAAAGTGTGTGTCATGGTCCTGGGTCATTTTGGCCCAGCGTTTTGTGTTTCCTTGAAGTTCATTTTTGTGCTTTGTGTTTATTCTGATTTTGTATTGGTTTAGGGTTGAACCTGTAGTTTGGTGTGTGTATTCAGCCCTACCTGTGTCTGTCCTTGGTGCTCTGTTCATGTCCCCGTGTTGTGTTGTAAATCAGTCTGTGTGTTCCTGCTTTACTTTGAAGGCTCATGTTCTGGATTTCCTATTCTATTTTGAAGGTCTGTGTCTGTTGTCATTGTGTTCAGCTTGTGTCCTCCGGTCCTCATGTGTATTAGGTTCAGCTGTTCTTCCCTCCTGTGTGTGATTACCTGATTACCTTGTGTGTGTGTGTATATTTAGTGGGTGTCGGTCTGTGTTCATTGTCGGCTCGTCTGCGTTCTATGGTGTTCCTGTCTCTGCGTCTCTCTGCCCCGCACCCCTTTTGTATGGTCTCAGGTTTGTCATTTAGTTCTCCCAGTTTAGGTTTCTTCAGTTGTTTTGTCATGCCTCACTGCCTGTTTCTGCCATTGTCACTTTGTAAATAAACATCACTCGTATCATCAGTCACTGCTGCATTTTGGGTCCTCCCTTTCCTCCACACCACACGGCTCACTCCGCCAGCCGTGACAGTGTGGCTATTGAGACATCTGCCCGTTCAGACTAAAACACTGCCATGAAATTTAGCACAGACGGGAACGTTGTAGTCACAGTGAATGGCATCATTTCTGGCTTCTGACAAATATCATTTTTGTATGAATCACATACCTTTATGTGCCATGCAGCCCTGCTGTCCACCAGCCTGCTGACTACAGGATGTTTTTGTAAACGTTGATCTCAGAAGAACCCACAGTTCAGAGTCTCGGCTGAGACGCTACCACATCGTGCAAACGTCTTCAGCTCGGATGGATGTGTATTTGACGGTTTACAGTTTTGCATGCAGTTTTGAAAACTTGGGTTTGAACACACCTTTATTCTTGTTTTGTTGCATGACTGCACGATGGTGCTCATCATCTGCTTGGACATCTGTGCTGCTAGTTTAAGAACACTCCTGTTCAGAGCACCTTGCTCTTGCTTATCTTTGGTGCATGTAGGATCCTCTAACTCGTGCCAAAATGGTGACCCTTTATCTTGAATTGTATAAGAAGTTGTAGAAGTCAAAGTCATGGGGACGAACTCCTGTAGAGTAGAGCAGTCAGGATTGGATGCAGCAGTAAAAGCCTGTGGTGAGAGTCTCTCACATCCCCGGTTTGTTCCTTCCAGCAAATTACATGAGCTCTAAACCTGTGATGATTCACAACATGAACATGTTGAGTCAGTGTGACACAGAATGTGTTTTTGGGCAACTTTGAGGTCCGTGGTGAAGCACAGCCGAGCTGAAAGCAGGTCAGAGATGCTCAAAGAGCTGAACATGAAGGGGGAAAGTTGTAAACTTGTTTCTGGTGAAACATATATGTGTGTAAGAAATTGGTCCATGAGATGACAGTGGTCTTTTTTGGGGTGTTTGACATTGAAGAAAAACATTTGCATAAATAATCCTCGCATAGAAAATGGTTCCAACTGTAGCCTAAAGCCATTACTGGGCATCACTGCACCAGGATCTGTGCTGTTTGTGTTTGTCCCATGCCTGGTGCAGTCTTTCTGTTGGTGTCCTGTGGGAACAAGATTCAAAATAACTAATCTGGCCCCACATCACCACTTTCCCACTCCTACCTCTTTCATAATTTTAGACTTCCCATAAAAAGGATTAAAAGACACTCAGGCTTGAGTAGAGAAAATGAAAGTTAAAAATGCATCTGTTTTTCATTCAGTTTTCTTCTCTACAAACTGAGCGCTGGAACATGAACTGTGTGTTGAGCACATCCATAAATGTCTGCTCTAACAAAGATGTCAGTGCAACAGAAGAGTCGCTTAAAGACATTGTTGGACAAAGTTTGAGTGATTTAAAAACTGCTGACAATCACATCAAACACATTTAGACACTTGTGGCTTGCATACATTCCCTCCATGAGATTTTTGAAGGCCTGACAAATTTTGCAGACAGTCAACACAAACACATAACAGTTTGTTAAAAAGGGCTCAAGTGAATTGTCATCCCCTGGAGATTTTTCCATTGCACTCTTTGCCTGGTACCAAAGCAACTGTGAGGTCCACGCCAGATTTAAAAGAAACCACAGTGACCCTGATGGATGAGAGGAATGAATATACGCTCTCATTCTTAGTAACTTAGCTGTAAATCCACCTTTTCCCCTCCTGTAGTCACCTGGGCCTGGACTATGAAGTATGATTAGCAGGGTATTCAGGTCCCTTTAGACTTAATCTCTCATTTTTACCTGTGATAAAAGTTCACTTTAGATGCTCGAGGATATCACTCATACAGATGCTATAAAGACATTAACAGAATAGTTTGGTGTTTCCAGATGTGTCTGCAAACAGAAGTACTGACTTGAAAATGACAGCATCATTTGCATCCCACCTGATTACACAACAAATCTTGACTTTAACTAGAGATAAAGCTGAAGTCTGATATTTTGGGACCTGAAAGCACATGAGGAGTCCCACCTTGGATATGTACGTGGCCAGAAATCTCGGAGTGCTCAGACGTGCTTTAGAGATCATTTCATTTTTTTGCAATAAAGTATCTGAATTTCAGGAGCGGGACCACGCCTCAAAACCTCTGGTTCTTATTTATATGTCGCACACTTGGACGAAACGACACTTCCAGGCGTGCATGAGATTGGAATCGTTTCTCTTTACTTGTTCATTTGCTCTGCAAATACACAAACACAAGCACTTTGGTTCATCGTGGCTGCACTCTGCAGGCTGTCTCTGCACTAAAACACACAGGACCCCCAAGCTGTCCCATCCAGCGCCTGCATGAGCGTCACTCATGGGAATCATCATTAACTAAATTATTCTAGCTGGAATGCCAGTGAGCACAATACGTGTCAGAAATACAGTAATAAAGACCTGAATGCACCCAGTAACAACGATAAGCACCCCAAACACATAACATTCACATACACCAGTTCCCCCAGTTCTACAAGCTTCTTGTTTTCATGCCCCACCCTTCCTCCCCTTTTTCAATCATTTCACTTCTTCACTTCTCATTAGTACATGGGGCTGTGTCAGGCCCATCCGAGGCTTTTTCCCAAACTGGAGCTCAATTCATGTCTAATTCCTTCACCTTTGTCTACTAAAAACACTGTTGAACCTAAAAATGAGTTCAGCTGGTGAACTACATGATTCCAAACTCAGACTCATTTGTTTTGTTTAAAGACAAGTTCCTCAGATGTGACACATCAGAGGCGTGTTCTTGCTCGTTGTCTTTTTATCCTCAGCTGTTCTTTGGTGGTGGTTTGTTTTGCAGCATACAAAGTTATTGTTGCAAACAGGACTAAGGCAGCCTGGTTGAAAAACCTGTGAACCACCCTCATTCCTCCGTCTTCCTAACACAGACCTTTTCAGTCTCAAAAAGAGGACCGTTATCTCCCAGGGACCAACAACAAATACCAAAAAGGCTCTTAGGGATGAAGAAGATGTCCTAAATGAAGTATGTGGAGGTTTGCAGACATTTTAAAACATTTTTATGTTTTTTTATTTTGCTTTCGTGTCAGTGTAGAATGTGAATGTGGAGACCTGAAGTGAAGTATTGGCGTATAAAGGTCAGGAGCTGTTATCAGGAAGTGTAGGTGCAGGGATGAAAGTGGAGCAATGAACTGGTCTGTGAAGTCTGGATGAACTGCAAGATTCAAATCAGGGGTCAGATGTATTTTTAAATTTGTATCAGGGACGTGGTGAAGTTACAACTTCATGTTAAGGGGCTCTTCAAATTATTAAGTCCAATTGTAAAAGTAACACTTTATAACCTTCCACTCCTGTAATCGTGAGGGTGTTATTGTATATTTCCTTAGAGGACCATGTGCAAAGCATCTTCTTGCTGCTCTGGTGTTTTTGAAAGCACCTGTCAGGAGATGTGCTAAAGATGGAACATATGAGGCGTGGGGAATGAAAACAGCACACTGTGGTTTTTACAGCTTCGGACAGGTGAAAAAACACGACAGCACTTACAGATGATTAGCAACTGACAGGAAGACGGGAATGCCTTAAAGTGCGTGTGGTTAGTGGGACACACGGGGCATATGAATTCAATGGAAAACACATTAATGAGGCAAGTATGGAGGCTGAAGGTTTCATCGTGTGGTAGCTTTCACAGCTCCGCTTTTACAAGAACACGACTCAAAATGTGCCTTTAGGGGGTGACAGCAATAATCACCAGGGGTCCACGTACAGTAAAGTCAAGTCTGTTATTTATATCGCACATTTAAAAGTAATAGGAGCTGACTGAAAGCAGTTTCCAGTCTGGGTACATGAGCTGACTGACACATGGGTGGTGTAAATGAGAAATACAGCGAGAGAATAATAAAACATGACAACTGCAACCTCAGACTGAGCTACAAGAAAGAAAAGGAAAAGAGGTGCATGTGAAAAAATTAAAAGATGCCAAACTGAATAAATATAAAGTAAATAAAAGAATGCATTATTTTATTATTTCCTGGAATAATTTCCAACTATTCATCAGTTTTCTTATCCACTTCAGGGTTATGAGGGGAGGCTGGTGTCTAAGCTAATGACAACAAGGAATACTTGATTTATCCTAAAAGCTGGGAATGGGGCTGTTAGAGTGAGAGGTGGGGTCATCATGGTCACCAGTACATCAGAAAGACCAGCACAGACCAATTACACTCAATTTACAATGTAAAATCTCCAGATAACCTAACACGCGTGTCTTTGGACTGTGGGAGGCAGAACGGAGAACCCGGACGAATCCCACGCAGACACGGGAATCCGAGCACAGACTCCAGACTCAAACTGAAGTGACGGTGCGGCACAGAGCCAGCCAACGCCTCATAAACAAAGACATGATTTTACTTTTACACACAAACCCTCTTGCAGAGTATGATGAGATGTTTTAAGGTTTTTTTGGTTTAAATGTGGCTGTTTTGGGAAGCAGTGACATGCGTGTGTCCTCTCATGTGCTCCTCGCTGTCCTCTCATACACATTATATATTTATTAATTATTGAACAGCAGCAATTTTCCGTTGAGCTTGTGGGAAGCAGCTGTTGTTAAGGAAGCATCGGGCTCTTTGTTTGGGAAGCTCGTGTTGGAAGTGTTCGTCTTTATGGGTCGGATGTTCTCAGGCACAGTATGGACTGACAGTGACCTCTTAAATTGGAAAGTATGTTATTATTACTGTCACATCATTTTCACATGTGCATTTGTGTAAAAATAAAACTACAATGTCGTAGTGCAAAGTAGAAGTATTTGAATAGTTTATATTGCAGCTACCTCAGAGGTCTGCAGAAGATCCTGACTGGCTGTTCTGTTTTACTTTTAGTGACTAAATAAGAATATTTATCAGATTTTATAGTATTCAGTTGTTTGATGGTGCGAGGTTCTGGAAAGGCAACGAAACACATTGAATAGAGCTATCTTGACCAAATGTCTCTTTGCGTTGATGGCTTTCATGCTGAAGGCTTGGAGGTAAAGCAAATATGGTCCATAAATTGTGTTTTTAATCTCAGGTTGAATATTGCTGTTAAACTGTCAACTTTTGCCGCACGTGCAGGAAAAACTTGGTTTCCTCTTAACAGCAATTACGGTTTTTAACTTTGTCATGTAACTATATTTTTAAATTCTTTGCTTTGCCCCCACTAAGCCTAATCTGATTTTTTGTGCTTATTTGCGTTGTGTCACGACACTGTGGAGCTTCATAAGGAAATGAAATTCTGTCCAGACTACCTTTAGGGATTCCTGTCTGTATCAGAAAGACCAGCATTAGCAGGTGTCACACCTCAGGCACAACCACTGAAAAAACTTCACTCAGCAGCTCATCACTGCACAGATCTTCACAAATAAAGAGAGTTTATTTAAATTTATAAATGTTATGCAGTTATCTAAACAAAAAGTGATGAAGTATCCTGATTATGATCCTCTGCACATGAGACCCTGGAGTCAAGTTCATGCATGAGGCATGCACAGAGAGCACAGAGGGGAAAGAACAAAAGTTGGCGAGTGCACAAAAAGAGGAGAGAGCAAAGGTCGGGTACCACGCAGGCAGATATATTTGCCTACAGTGCAGCAGTGCTCAGAAATGAAGCCTGAGGCTGTTGGCTCGTTCTGCCGGTTTATAAAGTTCTGATTTTCAGCCAAAACATCTGGCCGCTCTAATACTTACAGGCACGCTGCAATAATATAACACGATCTGCAAGTGTGCCTTTCTTATCTCCTGTTCAGCTGGATCAAAATATATCATTATGTAGGCTAATAGCTGGGAAGGTCGGAATTAGAAGAGCCATCTACGCTGCAGTCGTGGATGACAAACAAACACTAAAGTTAAATATCTAAATGTCTTCTGTTGCTTTTTGTGTGTGTGTGTCTATGTTTGCACAGGGTTTACAGTCACTTCTATAGAAAACTTTTAATCTTTTCCTGTACTCGTGAATTTCTGTGCTCACATGCTGGTAATATTTCCACATTTACACTTGGTAATATCGTCATTTTGCTACCCACTGGCACCTGCAGTCTTATTTAGCTTTCAGGCTGGTCAGCACAGCTTTCCATCCGTGACCTCAAACAAAAATTCAGCTTTGCAAAGAAAATCTTCCTCCTTATAAACAGAAACCAGCGGGCGATGTCAACTAAACGCCTTGACTGGACATTCAAGCAATCATTCAATGTCAAATATTTGCTTAACAGAAGTTTTTTCGGGGTTATTAGGTGAATCACTCAAGCTTAAAACGATTGTGGTCATGGGGAAAGGAACTGTTGAGAAACAGGACTTAAACCCTCGTTTTTGATGCCGAGCTGACCTCCAAACTTCACATTTCACTGCACTCAAACGTCACACTGCTTCCTTACTCGGCACTAAAGATAAACACAGAGCTGATTTTAGCTGTTTGAGCAGAGGGGCGGCGGCAGCCATGTTTCAGTCCCTCAGCGCACCTTCGCATCCTCAGCTGCCAACTCAGACCCCGACACACTCCAGCGACGCACGGTGCACTTGTTACCCCAGATCGCTATCGGTGCTACTTGCCTGTGCTTCAGTGTAATCGAGGCTGTTTGGCGACCCCACCCCAGCACCCCCCCCCCCACCCCCACCCACCCACCCACTCTTCTCCCCTCTGTCCCCTGTGAAGTCACCCAGAGGGCCAGATCACAGCAAAGCCAACATGTGGTTTGAGTTAGCGTCTCAGAAACCAGCCCTCCATACGTGGGGTTGTGTGCGTAATCCCAGGGCTCGCTGGTCAGGCTCTGCTTGTGTAGTGTGCAATTGTGAGCGCAGAGCTAATTGTGTTTGTGTGTGTGACTCTTTTTATAAATATATGCCAGGTTTTGTGAGTCTTAAAAGGAAGTACTATTTTGCATGTGGTTGTATCCTCACACAGGAAGTCAGCTGAACAAAACCAAGAACTAATTTTAAATCTCAAGAGTATTTAGTCGCGCTCTCAACATAAGCCGCATATTTCTGTCCATACTGTGTCTGTTTCGGCCTCTCTGGCTCTGCTGGTTGGACTGCGCAGCAGCCAGGTGGAGGTTTTGGCTTTCATCAAACTTTTATCTGCACGACATCTCAGGAAGCAGAGCAGGAGGGAGAAATGAACCGGCTCGTTCCAGCTATTTTCTCCTTTGCTGATTATTTGATTAAGTTCTCGCTGAGACAAAGCATCAGATTTTTCCCCTCTCTCTTTAGTCCAGGTTAGCTCGATTTACTCTCTCACACTAAAGTCCCTAAGAAAGGCCATTCGAATTTGTGACCGCTCCGATAGGCATCTCCCCACTTGTAAAATCATTTTCTGATTGAACAGAGCGATGCTTGTTCAATCTGAATCCGAATTGAAGCAGACTAAACATAATAGCACTGGAATCACTTTAATTGGTTAGTGAAAATGAGTAATAGTGGCGTCAGCATGCGTGAAGAATGATGAACATGATAAGGTCAATCAACCAGGATAACATCGGAAGCTGATGGGAATAAAAGCATGAAAACATTGCTGAAAATCAGGCGGTACTTATTAAAAATGAATCACCTGTCAGTGTTTAGCAGTCATAACAAGTGAGTTAAAGCCAGAGTCTGAAGCACTTTTTACACATGAACTCGTTGGCAGCATCAGGAAGGAACAATTTTCCATTATGGAGAGTATTTAAAATGAAAGAAAATTTATTATTGACACATAATCAGGGGCATAGTCCGGGTTATCAAAGGTGGGGAGGGATCCACAGGAAATCATAAGATTTGTCATATATGCATACACATGTTTTAATGAAAAGGGGTGATGCAAATATTAAAATGTTGATACAAAAGGTCTGATAATAGGTAACTAAAGCTTTAAGATAAACAGCATGGAGTGCAATAATAATAATAATGGATTGCATTTATATAGCGCTTTTCGGGGCCCTCAAAGCGCTTTACATTTCCACTATTCATTCACTCTCACATTCACACACTGGTGGAGGCAGCTACAGTTGTAGCCACAGCTGCCCTGGGGCAGACTGACAGAAGCGAGGCTGCCATATCGCGCCATCGGCCCCTCTGGCCATCACCAGTAGGCGGTAGGTAAAGTGTCTTGCCCAAGGACACAACGACCGAGACTGTCTGAGCCGGGGCTCTTTGAGCCACGATCGCCCCCAATATTTATGAAATACTGTGGAACAGATGAAGAAAATAGCACAAATACTTAAATAAATTACATTAAACTGATTTCAGGAAAGTCTTTAAGGAAATGTAATCACTTACACTACAGTCCTATCCATGCTCTGCCTGGTGATACTGGTCTCTTTTTAAGATTAATAGTACTTTAGCCAATGGAACTGGTGTCTCCAACTTGTCTTTTGTTGGCATTTGTTTATCATTATATCAAAAACTAGTTAATTTAGTTTGATCTAAAGTCTAATTTTGATCAGGGTTCATGTTTTTTTAATCATTTCTTGAAATCCTGGCATTGCTTAAACCCATGTTCATAGATTTTGTCCATGTGCTCGACCCAATCACCTGCACACGATGCTCATGTATGCTGATGTATTGACTTGAGCACATGAGATTATCCCTGCGATTCATTTCTTGATTTTTTAGGGAAATACAGACATTCATGTGCTTTTCAAGATGAAGCATCAAGCTGATTTTCAGTTTAGGCAAAGTAAATCTGTTTTCTCTCCAAACACGTTTTTTAAAAATATCTGTGCAAAAATGTGATAATGAAACACAAAAGAAACAATGATGCCAAACCACAACTAACTTTAAACACTAGTTAAACCTTTGAAAAATGTCACTATTGGGAATAACAAATTAGGTTTTGCAACGAGACCCCTGCAAGAAAAGTGATCTACACCAGAGCCAAATGTGCTCTGGGCACTCTGGCCTGAACTTTGCTCCGCTGGTTACTGGCCGTCCCACTGGGACCAATCTGTTTGTTGGTCCAGCGGTATATTTATCAACTCCTTCTTCTCAGTGGCACTGACATCCTGAGGACGTGGAGACTGAGGCACGAATGGATGGCTGGATGGATAGATTATTTATTTGTCGGGGTTGAAGATTACAGCATGGCAGTGCGAGCTGGCACGGGTTGATATTCCCAGAGATGGAGAGTCCTGCGTCTTTATATACCAGACCCCCTGACATGTTTTATTAACATGTTTGATTTGGTGAACTTGATACACTGAGTGGGTGGCTTTCCAGAATAAAACAACTCACTGCTGAACTGTGGAAAGACTCAGCACAAGTCATTTTATTTTAGCTGTGACGTCAAATTTACTCATTAGCTTTTCATCACATACTCGTCTTTTCTGTTTTATTGGCTCTGTGTCTTTTTACCCATGCATTGCCCTGCACCTGTACGAACACTCGTGGGTTCCAGATGATGAATCCCAGTGATTGTAGCTGAGACAGACACTCAGCAAATACTGAATAGTATACTGGGATAACACCAAAAATGGCAGTTTCCCCATCAGTGTCCCCGAAGAGCAAATCAACAGCAAAAATGAACAAGTCGTCCACGACTAAGTCCAAGTTAGTCCAGTTCAGGCTGTTAAAGTCTTTAATCCAGCAGAAATGTTGTGAAAAGACAAAAGTGAAGCGTTTATGGGAGGACACTCGCCAACATCGTGAATGTTTTCTGGGCATTATAAAGGACTAAAAGTGGATCACGCCAAGTAATAAAAACAAAGGCTCTTAAACTGTTACCCTCACAGATAATAATAATATCGGATCCTTTTCTTAAATAAACAAAAAGTCCAATATTTTAATTTCCTTTC
The DNA here is from genome assembly GCF_057382275.1 of Copadichromis virginalis. NCBI lineage: Eukaryota > Metazoa > Chordata > Actinopteri > Cichliformes > Cichlidae > Copadichromis > Copadichromis virginalis. The sequence goes on from NC_140622.1 coordinate 39,061,939, forward strand.
ATTAGTTGCTTTTGTCTTTTTCTAGGACGTCTAGGACTAAAATCTGATGGTGCTGCGTTCATATTTATGCAGAAATTTGCAATACTTCAGCTGCTCTGGATCCTGTGGGTTGAACATTGGTTCCTCATTGGGTTGGCTCATCCTACAGGGTTTCAGCCTCAGTCCTGAGTCACTGGCTTGAATACTGTGTGCTGTTTTTCTTAAAGCTGTTAGCATGCTGATTACCACTACAAACTTGAAATACTGGAAGGGTTTGTGGTTGGAGGGTAGGGGTTTATAGAGCGTGCAGGATAGAGGACATGTTGTTCTCTTGCTGTATGATCCACAATATTCTAATTTCACTGTACTATTGTACGAAGTATGACTGTGCAATAAAGAGTTATCTTATGCTCCCGAGTTTGGACTCACTGATCTCATGTTTCTGGCCAAGAAGCTTGTTTTAATGCATCCAACTAACAGCTCCGTGTTTTATTGGTGGGATGCAGTTTTATGTTGGAATGCTGTGTTTTTCCTCCAAACACTTCTCATTCCAAATCAGAAACTTTTAATCTAATTTAAACACAAAACATTGTTCAGCCTTGTTCACATGACTTCAGCAAACTGCAGAAAGGCACCAGTGATCTTTTTAGAGAGCAGAGGCTTTTCATCTTGATGCTCAGTGTCGTCTTGGTTCTGAGAGACTCATTTTAGATGCTACAAGTTACTCCAGGGCAGGCTTGGCCAACTCCAGGCCTCAAGGGCCGGTGTCCTGCAGGTTTTAGATCTCACCCTACACACCTGAATCAAATGATTAGTTCATTCCCAGGCCTCTGGAGAACTTGACATGTTGAGGAGGTCATTTAGCCATTTAAATGAGCTGTGATGGATCAAGGACACATCTAAAGCCTGCAGGACACCGGCTCTCGAGGCCTGGGTTTGGACACCACTGCTCTAGGGTCAGCTGTACTATAACACACCTCATTCTTGAAGGGATCTCTGTTGTCATTAAAATCGTTTAGTTTGAAGTCAGTCTGTTTGATTCTGGGTGGATGACTCCGCTGTGATGACTGGATGTGCACTGGATGGATTTCTTTGTGTCTCTTGTTTTACTTCTCATCTTCCTCTCATATAACAGACTCTGACACCTTGTGTTTCCCTTTCGTTGAGTGCAGTTGGAGAACTTCCTTCAGAAGAACAACAGGCGTGACGTTGCCAACATGCAGTCGCATGTCGTTCACAACCAAACGGCCACGATGCTGGAAATCGGCACGAACCTGCTCACGCACACAGCAGAGCAGACACGCAAGCTCCATGTGGTCGAAGCAAAGGTAAGGAGCTGCCAGTGAACCTGTCATCTGAAAACAGACTTTTGTGAGTTTATTCTCTGTTTTTGTGTCTCATCAGGTCCTAAACCACACATCTCAGATAGAGATAAAGCTTCTGGAGAATTCTCTGTCCACCAACAAGCTGGAAAAGGAACTGTTACTGCAAACTTCAGAGATCAGCCGGCTGCGAGATAAGAACAGGTGGGAAATGGTTTTGTTCTGTCAGCGTCTGCGTAGGTGGAAATGAATCATAAAACCAATTTAAAATCACTCTGAGTAAAGACAACGGCTAAAAGGACTACTTTTTCTACAATCGAATGCTTGTACACGGTTTGTTCTGACTCAGAATTGGCCTTTGGGGGACATTTGATTAACAAAAACATCTGCTGTCAGTTAATCGAGTTAATAAAACCTCGGTTAACAAAACTGGTTAAGAAACAAGAATAATACAGGAAGGGATTGAAGCCTCTTGGAGTGAGGCAGGATTTCTTTTTTCTGTAGAAGAACAACTCGGCAATAGTGAAGTTAGCACATCACAACCTTTAAAAGCAGCCAAGTGATCATGTGAGACTGACATCATACGCTTCTACGACAGAGACATGTCGCAAAGTAGCCGAACCTCATATAACCTCCTTTCTAACACTAATAAAGAGCACAGCTTGCAAAAGGAACATCATATTGTATTCATTAAGACTCCAGCTAGCAGCTGACCCTATAAAGTCACTGAGGTCATAGATCAGGTTAGCCTGAGGGTAGTTTTCCCATGCACTTTTATAAAACTAGACTTCTTTTGGCGTCAGAGAAATGAATCTGGGTTTGAGGCACTTCAGCACTGACTTTACTCTCAGAACTGGAGACTATGTTTATCTTTTATATACTATGACCTCATCAGGATCCCAATGTTATATTTTGTCAAAACATAATGAAACTGATTGGATAATATGTGTATGACTGATGAGCTTTTCTAGTAGCTATTAATACATTTTTCGTTGCCCTCATAAAAATAAAGCCATTTTTTAATGAAAATGTAGCTGAAATATATCGAATCAAATGTTCATTTATGAAAATGATCATTAAGAAAAAATAGGTTTGCTGTAAACTGAATGTATACCAATCAAGTAAATTTAATTTTATCAGATTACATTATATTTTATATTTTACATTCTACTTCTGTTATAAATTACATATAAAAATGTAAATTTTTTAAAAAGCAAAAGTCAGTATTTTGGGTGTAAATCTTTGTTTCAAGTGTTCCTGAAATCAAACAAACAAAAATATTCTGACTGAAGGTTTTACTTGTTTTATGACAAGTTTGGGTAAAAAGGTGGATTTATTTTGCTATTTTCTTAGTATAGTTAGTAGAGGTTTTGACAGACGTCAAACACATTGTGTGTTCTTGTATTTATTACAGGTGGTCTAATACATTTAATAAGCACTGTATATATAAGCACTGTATATTCACCTGTTTGCAGTTTTATGTATTTGGAAGTCAAGTATTTATTTTTTCATGTTCAGATGATGTCGTTGGATCAGGCTTTGTGTGCTCGGTGCTGCAGCCCCCCGTGGGCTCCTGCACTGTGCTTGCTGGGTCTTTCTTTCTTTTTTTCTTTTCCCTCCCCCTGGTCTTGTCCGTTATGGTTGTAATGATCCAAAATAAAAAAATACCAATAAAATTCTAATAAAATGTGACTGTCAAGTGCACCATTATAACAAATGCCGTAATGCTCCACTTGTGAAAGTAAATCTGTTTGGCATTCAGAAAACAGTTCTGATTGCTACACTGCCGGACACGACAAAAAAAAGACTGGAGAAGGCTTATATACATTATTTTTTGCAGTGCACACGAGGTAGCTGACAGATTTAGCATTCCTGCTACATACTGGATCTGCTTCTAGACATGATGTCAAAATGTTGCTTCTTCAACAGCGTGCGTCCATGATCAGCCTCTTTAATAGTGGCATATTTCTGAGATTTCCCCCGAGACAGATCAACATCTAAAACATATTCTGTTGCAGTCTGACAGGAAAAAAGACGAGCAGCTTATCAGTGACAACATCTGAAATACAAGCAAATCATCGCAGCGACGTAAATATGTCCTCAGCTGTTACTGCAAGACGCAGAAATATTTGGAGACACAATATTTTTGTCATTTTTCATTGTGAGGTGAACTTGGACCGTGCACTGTGCAGTAAAACATGCAGAGCAATTATCGAGCATGTTTACAGTAACAGACAAACAGAGTGCGGGTGTGTGAGACTGTGGTGCAAGGGGAACATTCGCTGATGATCAGCCACAACATCAAAAGCACAAAGAAGTCGATAACAAATCAGTAACATTGATCATCTCGTTATCGTGAGATGTTCTGCTGGGAGCCCATCGTCCTGGCTTTCATGTGGATTTTACTTTGACACGTATGAAGGAAATAAGGCGATGAGACCTTTCTAAACAAATGTAGGTGTCATGTTTGGTCCAGATACAGAAAATGGGCAACCAAACCAGTCTGACAATGCAATCAAAGAAGAGCTGATAACATGTCAGATGACATGATACAGATCTGAAATCTGTTAAAGTCCCAAGTTGGACTTTATCCAGCTTCATCTTCAAACTGAAGCCAAAGTAGATTGCATCACTGAACACATTATTAGCAACCGTGTCTAAGTTTGTGTCAACAAAACTGACGTCTTTGTGTCTTTTGTGCCCGATTGCTCCTGATTTCTAGGAGTAGAGACTTCTAGAAATCCTGAAACCATAAACACCCACACAATACATTTTTGGCTCGCATACTTTTGAGACCTCAGTAAAACAGCTGTCTGAATCTACAAGAGTACATAAACTTTGCACACACATTTTAACACACACATTCACAAACACCACTTCACTCATGCTGCACAAACCACAGCGATCAGTGGCTCCCCATCAGTCCACACCACATTAGCGTTTCCCCGTTCATGTGCGGGTCAGCATGTTGAAGTGATCAGAAGCAGAAGCTGATAGTGTGTTTCAGCTCCTAATGTGACCAAAGTCTCACCTGCTAATGTAGAATAACATCAGTCATCGCTGTAAACGAGCTGCATGATACAGCATGATGGTGGTTCACGTCTGACTTATGTCAGCTACACCTCTCAGAAAGTGGACGTGTGGTTGTAAGATTCATATTCACGTATTACAGAACTACAGCAGAGTATTGAAGCCTAAATCTTTTGATATCAGTTTACTTATTTATGTAGAAAGTGTGTAAGAAATAAGTGTTTACTGTATACTACTGTATACTAAATTAAATTCTATTCTATTTTATTTATACAGTGCCAATCACAGCAGCAGTCGCCTCAAGGCGCTTTATATTGTAAGGTCGACTCTCCAATAATACACAGAGAAAAACCCAACAATCATATGACTCCCTATGAAATACCACTTTGGCGACAGTGGGAAGGAAAAACCCTTTTAACAGGAAGAAACCTCTGGCAGAACCAGGCTCAGGGAGGGGCGGGGCCATCTGCTGTGATTGGTTGGGGTGAGAGAAGGAAGACAGGATAAAGACAGGCTGTGGAAGAGAGACAGAGGTTAATAACAATGTTAAATGACATTATGTGTCAAATTTTTAATCTTAAAATCTAAAAAACTGCAGAATTAATGGTCCTTTGAATCAGCCTCAAGAGACTGTATGGTTGGCTACTTAGCATGCTAACACGCTAATCTCTGACGGTAAAGACACGAAATCTTATTGTGGAGCATTTAGCTGAGTGTTTTGTTAAAAAAACAGATGTTATGAGTGAGGCGTGGATCTGACAAAGACACTACATCAGGGATGGGCAACTCCAGGCCTCGAGGGCCGGTGTCCTGCAGGTTTTAGATGTATCCTTGATCCAACACAGCTAATTCAAATTGCTGAATCACCACCTCAACATCTCTTGACGTTCTCCAGAGGCCTGGTAATGAACTAATCATTTGATTCAGGTGTGTTGACCCAGGGTGAGATCTAAAATCTGGAGGACACCAGCACTCGAGGCCTGGAGTTGGCCACCCCTCCACTGCATGATCACATGGATGCAGTCTGTCAATCACAACGGGTGTCCCGTCCTTCTCCACACTAACTGGGACCATCGTTTGCAAAATGAACATCATATTACATCTAATAAGACTTGCAACGCAGTGATTGAGCCCATAGTGCCACCAGAAAGGTGTTTATCAAGACAGAAGTGAGAAGTGGTCAGTTGGATTTTTATTGCCTGGCTGTTTGGTGGCTTTGGTGGAACCAACAGCCGTGATCAACACTAATGTACAGTGTAAGACCATGAGCATGGGTGTTGGATCCACATGGAGAAACTTTGACCCTTCAAAGTCTGAGTCTTCCTCATCAGCTATTTAATACTATATTTAAAAGAAGTGTTCTGATAATGGCTGCCAGCAGTTAGTGTGTATTCAGCATATTTTCACCACATAAGTCACTTAGATGGAGCTTATTTGTAGAAACATTTAAAAGAAGATAACATTTTTCCACTGGACTCCTGCAGACCAACGCACTCTTAGCGAGTTTGAACTAGAAGTTCAGCCACTTCGAGTGTCCCACGTTCCCCTCTGAAACTCCTGCCACTCCTTCATCGGGTTTCATTCATTTGGCTCATACTTTGTTGACCCAACTGTGGGCTGGAGTCTATTTTCAGCAGCTCTACTGCTGGTTCAGCTGCACAGATAACGAGAACTGTGGTCTGATCTGGCACCAGAAATGATGGTCGCAATATTAATCTTTATTTCGCTGCTGCAGCTTTGCTAATGAGACGGAGTAATTCGGGAGGTAAAAACTCCGCTCCATCAAAAACAGAATAGAATATAGTCTTTCAGACCACCTTAATGTTTTTATCAAGATTTTGCTGCTCCTGCTCTTCACTTGGATGTAATTAGGATTTCTCAGGAAAGCCTTGATTTCTTCCTCTGTCCTATGCTGCTTGTTTGCATGCGTGTAAAGCTATTACAAGGGTAGAAATCGTGACTGAATAAAGTGAGCTGTTCCAGAACCCTTCTAGTTTACATTTTGGTTTTGTAAGTGTGGAATCTCCTGGGCCCTTTTCCATTATTTCTTTACAAGTGTTTGTGTAACACCAGGCCTGCAGCACTAGAAAGGCAGCTTTTCTCTTTGCATCTGAAAAAGAAAGAAAAAAACAACCTGCACAAAAACTTGATCTCCCAAAAAATAATATTAGTCCTCAGGTTTTAAAAGACTCATACAGACAGTGGAATTTGTGCGATCTTGCAAATATCACAGAACAATTACTGACTCACATCTGAACTGTGAGGCAAACTGCGAAACCGCGTGCAGCGAAGGACACCAGCATCTCTTATGTTTAAGGAAGCTTCTTATTTCTGTTGTGATGATATTACTGAGTCTCATTTTTCCTTAGTACAACAAAAAATAGTGTGACAGCAGAGTTTATAACAGAAAGCCTTTGTATTCACATTTCCAGATATGAAAAATTTAAATCTAAGTGCAACGTATAAGAAAAAATATAGCAGAGGAGCAGAATGAGAAGCATGAAGTGATGGACTCTGTATGCAAACCCAGTTAGGATTTTCAGCCTGTGCATCACCCAAAACCCTCCATCACCACAGTTCAACATGACTCTTGATAAAACTATTAAAACGTCACCATTACTCTCGTCCTCTGACGGGATGACTGAGACTGTTATTCATTCAAGAATAAAGAAAATAAACTTTTGTCTAAAGTGAAGTCTCGTTTTATTTCCTGAGATTTTCTTCTGTTTTTCTTTTTGTTGCTTTGTTTTGCACTTTAGGGCCACGGCCGTCTAACCTGGTTAAAAGCAGACAGCATGCATAGAGCTGATAACACACATGAGTCAGAAAACTCACAGCAGAGCATTTTATTAACTTTGTTGGTTGTATCATCAAAACACAAAGATCTACTTTGCCTTTGACTTGTGTAAATTATGCAATCAAAGCATTTTTGCAGTTTCTTTGGTTTACTTTATGGGAAAAAGCTCTGAAACAAAAACTGTGCTGCTGTGAGCTGAGTTGTTTTTTTCTTTTGTTTCAGTCATTTGGAGAGCAAAGTTCAGATGTTGGAGTCTAAGCAGCGAGGAGAGCTGGAGGACATGAGGCAGGAGAAGAATAGACTTCAAGTTAGTAAACCTTTGTAATTTTATATATCACCATCAGAAACATTTTTAAGTTTATGAAATCAAATATCAACATGGATTTTTGCCTCACGTGATATTTGTAAGCCCAAGTGGTTTAAAAACCACAAGCTTCTAAACTTGAGTGATAAATGTTAATTATAGAGTTTTAAGCACGTAGATGATGATTTCACTGCTGTAATCTGGGCTGTCTTGGCGAGGGAAAGTCAAACATTACAAGAAATGTTAAAATCTGTAAAACTGTTAAATCATTAAAAGTAAAAAGTCAAAGTAAAGAACAAAAAAGTACATTTTCAAGTCTGTGGGGATGTAGAACCAAAAAGTAGAAAGTGCTTAAACAGCAGTGAAACTTTTTTCTGGCTCAGTCCGTCATCAGGACTCAGATGGCGGCCATCGAGTCTTTAGAGAGGCGGCTGAGAGTCGCCAGCACCAACAACACCGCCCTGCAGAGACAACAGACGCAGCTGATGGAGTCTGTCCACACGCTCCTTAACATGGTGGCTAGTACTACAGGTACACACACACACACACAGGTACACATGTAGTATTTTTCACACAGTACATTTATATTTCTCACAATTTTCTGGCGTTTTGATGTAGCAGCGCCTCCCAGGAGCCAGATGTGGAGGGACTGTGCAGATGCTTACAAGGCCGGTCACTATGTGAGCGGCCTGTATCACATCTACATCGGCAACAGGACTGAACCTGTGCAGGTAACGCCTCAACAGCAAACATGTGCAAACATTTTTGTACATTAAAATGTTTATAAAATGGCTTTAACAGGAGTTTTCTTATCAAACTCCTTTTTTGTCATCTGTTTCCTGCTAGCTAACAACTGCCCTTAAAAATCAGCTTCAACGATTATGTTTAAATGACCTCAAAATGTTCAACAGAAAGAGAAACTGTCTTTATATTCAAGTGTCTTTGTATTTAGAATAATGTGATTCTAATAGTTACAGTTAATATAATTTAAATCATCATTGGTAGTTAATGATCAGTCATTTCTGTTTCTCCCCCTGAAGGTTTACTGTGACATGGAGACGAGTGGTGGAGGCTGGACAGTCTTCCAGAGACGGTTTAATGGCAGCGTGGACTTCCAGAGGAGCTGGAGGGAGTACAAAATGGTGCGTTTGTGTCACAGTCACCAGGATTTATCTCAGTCCCAAAGTTTGAGTTATCAGTGTAAGGAGTGCTCCTCTTATGATTCTCCCTGCAGGGTTTTGGGGACGTGTTGGGCGAGTACTGGATGGGTAATGAAGTTTTGCACCTGCTGACCAATCAAGGTGTCTACTCTATGAGGGTGGAGATGATGGACTGGGAGGGAAACTCCGCCCACTCCCACTATGACCGATTTACACTGACCAGTGAGCGACAGCAGTACAGGTACAACCGCAGTCCAAACACACACACACACACAGTGTTTTACTTTAATGTTTTTAGAGTTTATTTTTACTATAATAATGAAAATAAAAAGCTGCTGATTACATCTGAAGGCGTGTATAACATTCAAACTTGAACAGACTAATATTGATTGTTTTGGAAATACTGCTGTGTTTAACTCTGCGATTTATTTTCCTGCTATTAATTATAATTAAATTGTTAATGACATGGTGAGACCACAGATTCATAAGCCCCAAAAATGATGTCCTGAAATTGTTGATCTTGTCAGCTGAGGAAATGAGATGCTGCATTATTCAGAGTGTCTGTGGGGAAAAAAACACTTTATAATTTATTAGTTGTGAAAATTGCTGTTAATTTGATGAAAACTGATAACACTGCAGCTCAGCTTGGGGAACTGTTTTTGGCATGCTTCAGTGAGTGGATGCACTCGTCTGTGATTGTGTTGAGCAACAGAAAGATTTTCACACAGCTTTATAAAAACACCTTATGGAATTCCATTAATTCCATAAAGCCGGTCCCATGGGTGGTCAGAATTCAGTGTATTCCATAAAGGACCAACACACTTGGTCCTGCCAAAAACAGAGTCACCAGATGGTGATCCGCTGGATTAACTGCCTCATAGATGTACTGTAAATACGTCCTGTCTACAAGAAAAGATTAAATCAGTGTTTGTTTCATCAGATCTTGTCCTCCTGTGTGTCTCCTCTCCCTCAGGTTGTATCTGAGAGGTTACAGTGGCACAGCAGGGAAGCAGAGCAGCCTGACCACCCACGGGTCCGGCTTCAGCACCCGAGACAAAGACAACGACAACTGTGAACACTGCAAATGTGCCATGATGCTCACTGGAGGTAGAAGCTTTTCTGTTCGTCAGCAGTTTAAAGCAAACAAATGAAATAAACGAGATTATGTATTGGAAATACTCCATAAAGTTGAGATACTAAGATATTTTTGAGAAAATAGAAACACTGCATGCATTACATGGACAAAAGTTCTGGGTCATCCCACCTACAGGAGCTGCTTGGCCATAAACGTGGGGCCTTTTACGCACTCTGTGACCCCGCTCTGAAACTTTACATGCTCTCACACTTCATGGCTGAGTTCCTGTGATTCGTAAACACTTCCACTTAACAACACAACTTACAGCCGGTCATGGAAGACCTAGGAGGATCGTGGAGCCATGTTTGAAACCATGGAGCATGTTTCAGTGAGCTCTTTAGAACAAGCCCGTCTTTCACAAATGTCTGTAAAGGCATAGATAGGTACATGATTTTATACACCTTTAGCACGTGGGCTAAAAACACCTGAATTAAAAAATAATAAGGTTCAGTTCAAATTTATTTATAAAGCACAAAATCACCGCAACAATCACCTCAGCATTCTTGGATGTAGTCTGTGTGTTGCAAAGACACAATTTGACTTAAAACCATGAAAACCATGAAACAACTGGATACATTTATTGAACGTTTACTACTGACATAACAAATAAAACACACATGATGATTCACAAATACATTGTTTGCTGTTTGCAGATCAAAATTAGCAGTGTTTTCCCCCAAAGTTCTGCTCTTTCAAACATCTGTCCCCATCATCTTTCACTGCACCACCCTTCATCTCACGCCAACGCCAAGACAAACAGCTCTTTAGACTCCCCTCGATTGGCTGTGAATTAACTTAATCGTTTCGGCAAAACGTCAAGTCCTTTGAGAAAAAGACGCCAGTGGTCACCATTAGACAGTGAGTCATTTAAAATCACAGCAATTTACTGAGTGAAAGAGAAACGGTGACACAGACGAAATAAGAAACCGAGGGGAGTAACAGTAAGGAGAGAGACGAAGAACAGACAAACATGTACAGCTACAGTTTTCTCTCACGGAGAAATTTCAGTCAGACTTTGAAAATGACCCCCAAATATGGAAATAATATAAACTTTCTAAAAGAAAAAAAACATCCTGAGATCAGGAATTAAAGTATTATTTTCGGACACGTGTCACTTATTTACAAAACTGAGAAACAGATCCCAGTGGGTCCCCCTGCTGACATTTTATTGCTTTTATAGTCACTGTTAAAAACTTTTTATGTTTGTCAAACATTTCTAATTGTGTGCAGGCTTAGAACAAACATAATTATAAATCTAAATGGAGCTTAAACAGAAATGTGTCCTGTTCTGTGTCCTGTACTGAGGAAACTCTACAGATATGAGTCTTGTGTGATTATTTCAGAATGACATTCTCAGTACTAAACAAATATCAGAGAGGACATGCCACTCACTCAAAAAGCACTAGCTGTATATCAAAGACGGCAGCCACAGTGACATCACACACTGGTTTCTAGACTCTTTAAAACTTTGACCAAAATCAATGCAGGGAACTGTTCTACTTTCTATTCTTCCCTTTCAATAGAAATTAAGTGCAAATTGGCTTTAGGGCAGCAGAGGGCGCCCGTGAGTCAGTGACACTGACTCAAGTGGCACTTCAGTATTGTGGTGAACATTTATGTGTGTGAACATATTTATTGGCAAGCTCAGTTAGCAAGCTGCTTTCAAAAACTTTATGGGTGCATCACAAAAATACAGATATCTGCTAATATCTGCTCAGGGGATTGGGAAGCTCATCTGTAACCGGAAGGTTGCCAGTTCGATCCCCCTGCTGTCTCTGTCCTGGTCGTTGTGTCCTTGAGCAAGACACTTTACCCTACTGCCTACTGGTGTTGGCCAGAGGGGTCGGTGGTGCGATATGGCAGCCTCGCTTCTGTCAGTCTGCCACAGGGCAGCTGTGGCTACACCTGTAGCTGCCTCCACCAGTGTGTGAATGTGAGAGTGAATGAATAGTGGTATTGTAAAGCACTTTGGGTGCCTAAAAAAGCGCTGTATAAATGCACTCCATTAATAAGTGCTAAAAAACAAAGAAACAAACAAAGCTCAAACTTCTTTAACCATCTATTAGTGCAGCTAACTGCACAACAAGACACAACCTAACAAGCAGCAAACTAGCAGAGTTGCGACAACCAGCACACCTGTCAATCAAAGAAACTGACATTTGAAAACATGGGTTACATATTTATGGTAACTCGTCACAAACGTGCTCTGTAATGCTATAAAGAATTAATGAGCACTTTGGGAGCGTGACCCAATCACAGTGGATGAGACGCCGTTCTTTACCTGTTAGTAGATTTTCACAGATCATTTCTGTTTTTCAAAGCAGAACTTTTCTTGTTTTTATGCTCATGTTGTTTTAATGTTTGCAGCCTTCATCTTTGTCTTTATGGTAGTCAATGCATGTAGTCGATAGACGCTTTGAAACTCACCCCACGTGATGCCACTACGCCAATCAAATGCTTTATTCAGAAAACTCAAAGGAGGAGACGAGACGTGAGACGAGGGATTTAAATGTGACTTGGTTCACACATGAAAGGTAGTTAAGGAAAAATAAGAAAAGGGAAAATCAAACTACACTTTTTCATTATTTTAAGTTGAGCACTTTTTTGAAAACAACTTTTTTTTTTAAAAATTTAATTTATTTTTTTTAATACAAACTTTATTTTACTTGAAACGATTAAAGACCCACAGTTCATTATAAAAATATTAGTAAACATTGTTGAAATAATGTTGAGTTGTTTTCTCTAATTGGACCTAAATAAAAACATCTGGCAGGTTCACATTAGCTGTCACTCCTCCATTCAAAATATGCTTCAAGTGCTCCTAAAGTAAAATTGTACCACTGCAGTCTGCTTGTTTTATTACTGCATTAGTGTTATTAGTTGGCTTTTGTTTCTCACTCCCTCTTGCCTCCATCAGGTTGGTGGTTTGATGCCTGCGGTTTCTCCAACCTAAATGGTGTGTACTACTCCATCGGCCATAACATCAGGAAGCTTAACGGCATCAAGTGGCACCACTTCAAAGGTCCCAGCTACTCTCTGCGCGCCACCTCCATGATGGTACGACCCTACGACTTTTAAAGGCACCTTTCACCCTCCACAATGGTTTGATCCAACGGAGCTTAAATACCACAGCGGTATCGACCTTCAACTCCTCCGAAATACCATCCTAATGATAGCAAAGCTTCAAAACAATGGCTCCCACCTTCACCACCATCATGGTACAACCCTAAAACACCTCTTGGATATGATATGGTACAGCCCTGAACTGAGGAAATAGTGACTTTAAAACAATAATGGTTAAAGTCATGTGACTCGTGAGGACCTTGTTTGTTACATGTCTCCTGGACTTGTTTTCATAACCAAGGATCATATTGAGGAAAATAAGGGATGGATCATGTAAGAAAATATCTCGTCTGCTTGAAATGTGATTGTCCTTTAAATATGATGATAACGACACACATTTTCAGCCAGTCTGTGCTGGAAGCTATTAAAATGGTTGTGCTGGTTTGTACACATGAGAAGTGCCAAAAGTGTTCACCCACACAGCCAGCCAGTCGCTTGAGACGTGGGTTGGATTGTTGCTTTTGGGTTGGAAAAGGTACACTCTGTGGTACTCAGTCACTCCACCCCGGCTGGTACAGAAAGGGTGACTGAGGGGTTTCCAGAGCTGGAGCATACTGGCAGCTTCACGGTACTTTCCTATATGACATTTGAGAATGTGTTTAATGGTAAAAGGCATGAATGTGGACCCTCATAGCTCACCTGGTAGAACAGGCATCGTTTCTACTGAAGGATGAGTTCGCTACTGTAGCCTGGGCTGCCCCCATTAAACTGTCACTGTCTAATAAAGACTGTAAATAGGAATAAATAATATTATCCACAAATCTGAATTGAAATCTGTGGCTAGCATGAAGGTGTTCACCTACTTTTTTAGGAGGGAATACGAGATTCTCTTTGATGTTATCAGTGTGTTTATAGTGCCACTATCTATGACCGGCACCGAAACACAGACAAGATTTAGATAGCTGATGTCCGTGTCTATGGGAGGTGCTACGGCCTCTGGCTGCCATATCACCTTCCCATGGACCCAACGTCTGCTTCTCAGATCTGTTGAGATGAGGACAGTCTGCACCAGCACAACAATGGAAAAGAGGTTTGAGTGATTGGCTGGTTTTTGGTCTTTGGTGAGCAATTGCATTACATGTGCCATGTGGAAGCACTGCAACATGTTAATCAACAAACCAGATATTTCACAGACAGTGATTGTTTGTTAACAGATATCAAAAGACTGGAGAGACTGCAGATTTCTGAAAATGTACTTTCCAGATGGTACACAGGGCAGCAAATTATACAAACCCATCATTTTTGTAGGGTGATTGTGAAACCTCAGCGCTAGTGTTTTGGTCCCTGCCATATTGGGCTCTTGCAGCCAGAAGTGGCCATACTTGGATAAAAGGGTGGCGTTCTGAGTTACCAATTCCTGGAAATCTTGGTGAGGAGCTTCATCTCTCAAACAGATCCCTGCAAATTGCTAACACACCATTCAAATACTAGAATTTCACTCATCAAAACTGGAGCGCAAACTTTTTGGACAGCCTGCACCACACAGCACGCCAGGCTATTAGTCAGATAATTGTCAGATCAAAACTGCTCCAACAGGGAGCAGGATGGCAAACATGATGCAGCGACTCTGAGCAGCAGCTCTATGACAGCTCGCAGCCACAGCAGCCTGCAAGCCTCCAAATACTGAAAAGGTGAGTTAGCAAAAAATATTTACAACCTTGTTTTTGTTGTAAGGACTGAATGACCTCTATGAGTTTGTCCTGTGATTTCTGTTGCTGCGAGTCTTTCTACAGAAAACGTCTATGTTTAAGAAAACGTTAATATAAGGCGAGAAAACAAGCAGTGAGGATATTGGAGTTTATTACACGGACAGCTTAATACTGAGAGATATGTGACTGAGCAAAGAGTGGAGTTGGCTTTCACAACCCACTTTTACTTGGACTGTTTTTAAAGGAAGCCAGCGTTTCCACATGTTTATCAACAATTTTATAAACGTGGACGCTAAAGCTGGTGTGACTGCCAGAACATGAATCAGATCAAACTGATGAAACCTGAGAGTCACGTTGAGGATTGATCTGATTAGCTGGAACAACATCAGGAACCACAGCGGATGATGTCCAGCAGGAGAAGGTGATTTTCTTCCCACTCACCTCCTTTGGGCGGTGGTGGACGGTCCATCCTGGGTCCTCGTGTGAGCCTGGACGTAATTGTGGGACGTCTTAGATGCCGAATCAGCACATCTCAGATTCTACTTACCGTGCACAGTGTTGATTGAAGCTTGTGCATCATAAATAGAGAATCATGCAGAGGCACGCAGCTGGAGAGACCCTGAACGCTCTGGTTTTCATTATTGGTCAAGAAATAATGGCAAGCAGATTGAGTTTTTTCATGAATAAGTAATCGCATGTTTGCATATGTCAACACTTAAAGAACTTTACAGGAAGAAAGGAGGCAAACAAAACGCAGATCAACCTTTTTCAGCTGTTTTTGTTTTGAACGATGAGCAAAGAAAAGAATTCAGTGAAAGTGAACTACACGCCAGTGATTTACCAGATTCTGAAGCAAAGTATTGTTGCTATAATTATCTTCCTAATACGAACAATATTGTTTTTTTGTCTCTTGTTGGTCTCTGCTCTTCATTACTGCACAAAAAAACAAAATTCCCATCGCTCTCATACAAACAATAAATGATTTACAAGATATGATTTTATGATTTCTGGTTGTGAATTTCTCATTTTCTGTCTCATGAAGGCGCTTTCAATCTGTGGGCCCCTGCAGCCGGGCAACCAGATAACATGCAGTGAAACTGAGGCTCCATTAAAATTGTGCAGTTGATACATTGTAGCTGCATGAACTGCAGCATCTATGGTCCACTTGGTGGTAACATGCAGTGAAAACATCATATTGATTAACACAAGGATAATGTCTCTGCTGAATGAGATCTAATGGGCTCACAGTGGTAATGTGCTAATTGCAACAGCTATCAGTCTGCCAAAGTAAACGTGTGTAATAATCATTTAAACACGAGCGTAAACTCAGTCAGTTCTGAAGTTCTCTACTTTTCACGCCGTTTAAAATTCATCAGAGTCCAACATCAGCAGAGCAACGCAGACACACGAGAGCAGAGATTCAGCACAGGATGATAAATCAAGCTTAAAATGTAATTATATAACTTATGTTCAGAAAATAAACACATGTTTTAATGCTAGCAGGTTGACATTTTTGTAATTAAAAGTCAACTTGGGTCATGTTTTTAATAAATAAAGGAAAAATGTTGTAGGAGTGTGGGGGCGTGAACATTTTTGGCTTCTGATGGGGGAGGCACGCCAGAAAACGTCTGAGAAACACTGATGTCATTCTTCTCATCTGTCAGACCGTGCAAACACACACACACACACACACACACACACACACACACACACACACACACACACACACACACGTAACAAGTTTTACATTAAACCATAAGTAACTGACACTAACTAAAACAGAGCTTGGAAAGAGGCGTCTGTCAAGAATTTCATTACAGCTTTCGTATCAGTTTTAGATTTGTTCTAGGTTGTGTGGGTGGGTGAGAAAATTCAATCCCGTGTCTTTGGTATTTGGTATTCAGGAGATGATTCTAACATATATATATAGATATATATATATATCTATATATATATGAACTAATCAGTTAACTTTTTTATGACACATATATGACACATTTTACTTTTTAAAAACATTTGAACATGTTATCACACAAACTACAAGAATGTTTAATGCTTCATTAAATTCAGTTACTACGAATTTGTGGTGGTTTGAGGCAGGAGTGCACTCTCAGTCAAACACCAAAGATCACAAATGAAATTCTTACCTGATCTCGTCTCCAGCAACCACAGCATTTCAGGTTTATTGTCATTATTATCATTAAAAAGTTAATTATCCCGACTTATTATTCTTGAGGAATTTGTGAAGACCATTAATTTGTTTGCAGTTTTTTGAAGTCTTTTAATGAATCCTTCTGATGTCATGGTCTTTATGGTCTTAAGATGCACTTTACAGGAGTGAAGCTGAGGGCGGGTGGAGTGTGTGGCTGGTGTCTCTGTTTTGTACAGGATGTTGTTCTGCAGTGAGGCTCGTTTAACAAGTTTCACTTTTCCAGGGTTAAACCTGTTTTTTATGTACTGCACACATGTAGTGATGCTTGTCCACTTAACACTGAACAGCCTGCAGCTGTACAATAAAGTATGTTATTAAAAACTGCTTTCACTGTGTGATGTTCCTCTTTGACCTGAAAGCACAATGACAGTAAATAATATTTTCAGTAAATACTTACAAAGATGTGCTTTTACATCTTATCATTTTAGAATGTACAGACTTTTGGTACTATGACCATTGGAATCTGTAGTTTAAGAAACTTTTCTTTGCAATTGAAATAATGTTGTTTTATCTCAATCCTGCATTTACTGAACTTATAGATATTAAATAACAACTATTTTTCTATAGATTTAAAATTAGCCTGAGAAAAATATCATTTGCATCATTCGTGTTTTTCAGGTTAGGGTAATAATCTCTCATCTCACATCAAAAAATATATATTATTATTCAAATTTCAGTGAACAGTTTAAACACCAAGTGAGAACAAACAAAATACAAGTAAAAGAAAATAAGTAGAGAATTTAAAATGCATTCTTATGGTTCATTAGTAATAATAATAATAATAATAATAATAATAATAATAATAGTAATAATAATAACTTACATAAACTAATGAATGATAAAATAAATGAATGAAGAACTTGCAGCCTTCTTAAATAAAACGTAAGTATTATGTTATTCTGATCTTATACTATAAATTGCTTTTCTGTTCTTATTTTTATTCATTTATTACATTTAATATTTATATAGTATTATACTACACAAGCTGTTAGGCTCCACAGGTGAACACTTCTTGGTCGCTGTTCTGTTTTCTAACCATTCTGTGTTGTTCTGCCTCCCTCTTGTGGTCAGACTGTGTTACTACAACAGCTAAATTTTGGTCAAAGGATCTGCATATCCTCCTTCATTACATCCCTAAATCTTTTCTGTGGTCCTCCTCTTTTGCTCCTGCCCAGCAGCTCCATTTTCACCATCCTTTATGTAATATATCCACTAACCCGCCTTTGCACATGTCCAAACTATCTCTGCCTCTCTAACTTTAGCGGTGTCTCAATTCAGGGGCTGCATCATTCGGAGGACCCAGGCTTTGCGGTCTATGTGGGCCGGCTCCTCCGAAGACCGAGAAGGCTGGAAGTGCGAGGCTGTGAAATGGGATGGTCACTGCAAACAAGAAGAGGCTCAGAGCAGATCCCTGGTGTAACCCCCAACCCCCAGCATGAATCCATGACCTGACACTCATAAAGCACACATCATCACTGTGTCACTGTCCTCCTCATACATGTCCTGCACCACCCTCTCACACACTTCTCTGCCACTCCTACCTTCCCCATAAAGTACCACAGCTCCTCTCTTAACATCTGTTTTCTCTGATCCACAAAGACTCAGTGAAGCACATTCTGATCATCTTAAAACTTCTACATCAACACTCTCAAAGCAAACATCACATCTGTAGAGCTTTTTCGCCGCATCTCACCCCCCAAAGTTATTCCCAAAGAGATCTAGTGGGGAAAGTCCATTGCCCTCTCTCATAGAAATTTCTATACATCCACAGGTATAACTGAACCTAATAAATCTCACTTAGTTTTGTATTTTATAATTAGTTTTCTTTTTATTTCATTGTGACTTGTATTTATAATTCGGTTTAGTTTCAGTTTTATTTTTTATTGTTTGAAAAGTGCCGTTTTAGTTTAGTTTTTTTTAGTGCTATTATTAGTCTTTTTAATTATTCTTGTAATTGTAATTGAGAGAATTTCCACAATACTGACAAGAACTGAAAATGCAAAGCAATATACTGAAAGATCCATTTCCTGATGTGATGTCATAATGCGAGACAACAAAACAAGATAAAATAGTTTTACAAATAATATCATACAAAACTTTTTCATACGTCACCTTGTCGTTGTTGCCTTCTGTGACCTCAGTTGCTCTGACTGACTGACTTCGCTTTTACTCCACCTAAGTTTGTCCCTCCGCCGTCCCGTCAGAATCTCTTCCGGTTGCAGCTGCAGTGCGTTAGCGGTTTCTGTGAAGGTCGTGAATCCAACCTGTGAGTATCTGTCAAAACGGAAAACGTTTATATTCTTACACTGAATTTTGTATATAATATGTTGATTTTCAGATGGCTGATATCTTCCGGGTTATTAGTTTCTCCTATTTTCTCTGCTTTCTTCTTTTTGTCGCGGGCCGGTTAGCTGTCTTTGTGTACAGCTAAAGCTACCTCGGCGCTAACACAAAGCCTGTTACTCTTATAAACTGTAGTCCAACAATACATGCTAATTTATGCAGGCTGTGTTGGTATGGCTTGTCCCACCAATAGGTAAAGAAATGGTCGTATTAGAAAGCAAATTACTTTTTTTAAGTGTCGCCAGTGAGCTAACGTTATTCTGACCCTGCGCCGAAGCTGGTGGCGTCAAACCGATTTTACTTCGTTAATAATCAAAATCAGCCCGTTCAAGCCCTTCGATAATGCATATAGATATTATTTAAGAGTCTTTAAGTGTAAACGAGGGCACACGTCAGAGGTAGTAATGGGACTAAGGTCACACCGCTTGAGTGCAGACCTGACTCTGCAGCCATGTGTAATGGCGATCCTCCACACACACACACACACACACACGGATTCATTTCATTCTGCGTGTTTTCAATATTTTATTGTTGTCTTGGATCTTGTATGTCGTATTGAGTTAGTTCAGGTGAAGCAGGGATCTGAGAACAGCAGGTTCATTTAGGGGTGACTGCTAACGACCTTCAGGCGAATTAGGAGCCTCAGATGGGTCATTTTACCCGCTTTTATTTATTAACTGGTGCCAGAGACGTGAGGTGGAAACATGACCATTAAAGAATCCAGGATTTAAATCTGCACCAACAAAGATGACGGTATAACTTCCAGCCGAATAAAGCTTTTATCACACCTTTTTAAAGCAGATATATCAACTGTTAGTCGGGTTCTTATTTGTATAGTCTTTATATTTTGGTGACTACCGAAATTAACTTTAATCTATGAAATGATTCAGAATAACTGCCTGAGTAAATGTCTACATGCATTTCAAGGTTTCAAGATTAAAACTTTCCTGCGTTATTAAAAAAAAAAAAATCAGGACTGAGATAAATGTGTTTTTTACACATTATGTTTAAGTAGGGTTAATATACTGTATGAAATGTATTTTTATTTATCAAAAATGAGAAATTAAAGGAAAATGTACCGATTTTGTTTTATTATTACTAAGTTAATTTAGTCAAATAGTGAGTTTAATTGTTGTGTCAGTTTTTAGGGAAAAGGGTGTCTTATGGAAGATATTTTCAGATTTCAGTTTGTCCAGTGAGGAGATTTGCAGCCTTGGTTTGTCACCAACAGGGTTTCTGTTTTTTAATAGTCTAAAAATCCAAAAATGAGTTTCACAAATTAAAATCTTTGTTTTTGTCTTAAAAATTGATCAAGTTTATTTTATAAAGTTGCATTAAATTCAGTTTCTGTTAAATGTGTTTTGGTGGAAAGGTAGAAACGGATCATGCACTCATCGAAAGGTTGGTGGATCAATCCAAGGCAATCAGTCCTCATTCCAGAGATCCTTGGGGCAAGATACTAACCTAAATTCCTCTCTGATGCATCCGTCATAGTATGAACGTGTGTGAATGTTAGAAAGCAATTGCATAGAAAAGTAATTGGAAAAAGTGCTTGTGAATGGGTGAGTAATTGGATTGCTCAGAGTAAGAAAGGACTATGTTAGAAGCCCATTTAGTCCATTTATTATAGCAAAACTACAGAATAAAGCCAACATGGTGAAATTTTGTGGTGAATCAGGGACGAGTCTCATTGTTTTCAAAACTGTCTGCTTAGCAAACTGCATTTAAAAACTACTTTGTATGTACTGCAGTATTCAGTATGTGTACAATTCCAACATATTTTGACTTTGTACTTTCACCTTTGACCCCCTTGCTGAGTGGGTCACAGTAGCCACCAAAGCATGCTGGCAACAGGCATCCTGGTACTTTTAGTGTGCTGCAGTATTTGGATATACATAAAATTTGTGTGCAGGCCATTTAGTCTCATCCACGTTTTCTCCCATATTTCCTTCCACGGTCACTCTCTGTGTCGTCACTGCAGTTTTTATTGTCTCTATTAAAACTTCCATGGTGGCAATGGTAAAACATGGAAGCTATAAAACTACATGCATCTTATTTTTATAAATCCACTTTTATCAAAACACACACCATGATTTGTATTCATTGTATTTACATCGGGTCATTCTTTAAATTGGGTTGTTAAATTCAGCTTTTATTTGACTCTGATCACTAACCAGGAAATGATTGTTTTAAACATTTTAAAGTGAAATGATATAAAGACAGTACTTTTGTTCTTTCTCTCTGATATTTGTACAGAATTTAATAATTGGGGGGAAATTTAAATGATTTTTTTTCCCCTCTGCAGGTGATTCATCATGTCTCTGCCAAAGCCAATGATGAGGGGGCTGCTTGCAAAGCGACTGAGGTTTCACCTGCCCATTGCTTTCACTCTGGCTTTAGCAGCTGCCATTGCATTCAAGGTGAGAGGATGACGCACACTCAGGCGGCTACAAACACAACTCTGATGGTGATGCTAAGATTAAAAAAATGACACAGCCGTGATGAAAGGAACACATCAAGTGTCCTGTCAGTGTCTAGATCCACTTACAGCTCAGCAGACAGCTGATCATATTTTATTCATCACATTTATTTTCTAGTTAAACTTCTTTTTTTCAGATCAGTTTATAAGATGCAATGAATCGTTCACTTAAAGGATATGACATTTTTGATGTTGACAAATAAATACAGTAATATAATAGTTTTTTTTTTATTGTGACCAGTTTTACTCTTCTGCATAGTGAGTATCCTACTTTCATTTTTAATACTTTGAGTAGTCTCTGTTATCTCTGTAGTTATACTAATTTTACCTGCAGTAAGTTCTGTCATATTTTTGTTGTTATTCCCCACAGTACACGGTGACAGAGCCCAAGAAACAGGCGTACGCAGACTTCTACAAGCAGTACGATGCCATCAAAGACTTCAACGCCATGAGGGAAGCTGGGGTCTTTGAGAGTGTGCAGCCCACTGGGAAGTAAAGCCACGGTGAGGGCCTCATTACTTGGCTTTAAATATTGTCATTTCAAACTTCGGTATCATATGGAATGTAACATATGATATGATGGTGTTTCCATCAGCATTAACGTTCTGCTTTTTTTTTTTTTTTCCTGGAGATAATATTCTTAGTCTAAAGCAGGTCATGGAAACACGAACTTTCATCTACGATATGTCGGATTAGCCTTTTAATATTTTCTGAAAATGATACGAGATGTGCAGATATTGAGAATTTATTATTACTGCAGTTTGTAACAACTTCTTTCTTGTTTACGGGCAGTTTCTGTGACTGAGCAGGGCTGCATATTCAAAGGAAAAAGTTCACATCTGTGGTTGGAACAAGAGACACAGCTAGCTTTAAATATAGGGAAAGTGGATCTGATCAGATTTATTGGCATGCAAACAAACATTACAGCAGCCATGTTTTCAAGAAAGTGTTTGAAGGCTGTCTGTACATCGCTGAACAACATTGTTGGAAAGTATTTCATGTTAGGTGCTGTAGCAATTCTTCAAAAGAATGATGCAGATCTCAGTCTTTTAAAAAAAATTGGGGGGGGGGGGGGGGGGGGAGAGTTAAATAATTTAAAAATGTTTTTAAAAGTCTTTTTTTTTTTTTTTTTTTTTTGACCACAGGCATGATCTTAATTGAATCCTAAACAAATGATAAATTCCATTATTCTGAAGTATTTCCACTTCACTCTTGAAGCTGAGTGTTAAGTAAAGCAGTTCACCTTTCATCAGGCTTTAGCTTCACAGCTGCACATTATGCATGAGCAACACAGTACATGGAGATGGACCATCTCACAATATTGCAGATGTTTTCTTTTGCAAGCTCAGATTTTGTTTTAGTGAAACTGTTACGTTTAATTATGAACGCAGCTTGGTGCCTGCTGCTGAGGTCCTTTGAATTTGTATGTTTTCTAAAGGCCAACAGGGAGTGCCGACTCTGACTGGAAATAATTCAGATTGAAGAGAAGTGTTTAGAAAAAAGACGGTTGGCTCTGTGGAGTTTGGTCTCTGAGTTGTTTAAAGTCTCATTGAATACAACATGATGGCCGTTCTTATAAATTATGGAGTCAGAAATGGATGATACAGCAAGGTTTGCTTAAGGGTGGGGCTACCATATGAATGTTGCTGCCCTGTGATGAGCTCGCAGCATCACTCCGTTTCTCAGTCAGGTCTGCGTCTCGCAGGCACGTAAAGTTTCAAAACATCTGTGAGACGGTGACTTTACGAGCCAATAGGTGATGTCATGGTGGCTGCATTCATGTTTTGTATACAGCTTTTGTTTAATCTTAGATCTTTTTTTAATTTAAGTTTTGTAAATTGTATGTAAACTGGAATAGTACTTTATTTTATACTAGCTCAGTAAGAATAGTATTTTTTTATTTTTTATTTAAACAAAACGTTTGTCGTGCTCATCAACGTGCTTACTGACGTATCAAACCACGTGCATCTCTAATGTCTGGTTGTTTCCTTCCTCCAGCTCTGCTTCCCTGTTGTTCATTCCTGGTCTAAAAGATGGTTCCTCTCCACCTCCACCTTGACGTTACCTACTGATCAGATGTAAACGTCGCTTTGCTGTTTTTGTTCATTCAAATAAAATAAACTATTCTATTAATGATCAAACATCTGCCTTTGTGATTTATTCAAAATAAGCTTTGAATCTTGTTCTAATCGGTTTGACATTTTTGAGATGGAGTATTTTGAAAATGCTTTGACATTTGAGGTGAAGCATCAAGTGTGCGCATTACAAATGCTGAGGTTGTGTCTACTGAAAATGCTCAAAGCTTCCAAAATCAAGTTCAAACTGACGGTTATCTTATACATGGCATAAAACCTTCGAGGTTTATCTATCACCCGAGAAAGCAGTGTGATTAAAGTAAATCAGTGTAGACATTATTTCTCACAAAGCAGGAGATAGATACACCAAGTTATTACAACATTTCTAAACTTTATTAATAATACATTAATTATAATTAATACATTATGAAGAAATTAAAGAGATGCTCACTACAGAACAAACCTGATAGAGGCAGGGAGTGAACGATTTCAAAGACTGGAAGAAAGAAAGCTAGTAGTAAATGTTTCTAAAGACTAAAGGACTGAGTTGGGAATTGTAGTCTCAAAGAAAACTATCACTAGACTTCACCCTATAAATGAAATTTAACAGAACTGAATTGAAGAAAAAAGGATGTGTGAAGATTCTGAAAGAAAATCTCAAGCAGTCAGCAGTAAATCTGTGTCTGGGTCTTTGGTCTGTTTTCCTACACAACAACGACCCAAAACATGCCCCGCTCCAAACATGAAGAACAGAAACAGAATACGGTAACTTTATATAATATTAGTAACTTATCATGTTTCGGTGTTATAATTGTTTTTTCAACATACTTGAACAACTGTCGTGTATTGGATGGATGGATTCTATCTGGTGCCCCCTGCTGGCCGCGTCCCGCACTGCAGTCTTTGTTTGCACCGCCTTCTACTACACTTCCTGGTTTTTTCAGGTGGATGTCACAGCGGCTGCCAAACGGTCTGTCAAACAAGTCTAAAGTTGGAGGACGGGAGAGGAGGATGAATTCAGTGATGAGAATACGGCAGCTGGAAGAAACGCGCGGTGTGTGTGGAGCCTGTATTGCAGAATGATGACCGGACGTTGTATTTTTGGCGGATATCAGGCAGCAGCGGCGGCAGCGGGGAGGCTGCTGTGAGGCGGAGGAGCGGGCTAAGTGTCCCTCTAGCTGCTGCTAGCCAGTTAGCGAGCGAGTTAGCATTAAGCGGTCTGCTACTGTTAACATCGAGTGTCTGCTTTGAAACGTTGGCCAGCTCCCCCCGAGTTTGACTGCAGGCCAGAAGATCCAGAAGAGTCCGGTTCTCCTGAAGAGGACATCATGGACTACAAGGACAAAGTACAGATGAGGCATAACCCTCGCAGGTAAAGCTATGCTAAGAATGAAAACAGGCTTTTTGATGGCTGGCATCTCATTGATTTTATCAGTCTAACGGTAGCAGTCGGTGAAGTTTGTCAGTGGGGTGGCAATCTTCCGGCCAATTGGTATCTATTCAATGAGGCTGTAGCATTACATAACCGACTGTACGATAAAACAGACATTAAGTTAAAACGACTTTAAAGCTTCTCCATGTCCCCTGTAGTCTTCTTATGGGTAACTTTAATGGATCGTGCTGTCCTACATGTAGTTTATGTCTTAAAAGAGTCTGTTCTGATATGTTGTTCTTTCACAATATCCAGAAATTGTAACAAAAAGTCAAGTCAGTCTTACGATTCCTTAAGATCTTAAACGTTTCTCACCTAAGAAGCTGCAAAC
The DNA here is from genome assembly GCF_057382275.1 of Copadichromis virginalis. NCBI lineage: Eukaryota > Metazoa > Chordata > Actinopteri > Cichliformes > Cichlidae > Copadichromis > Copadichromis virginalis. The sequence goes on from NC_140622.1 coordinate 39,087,310, forward strand.
AGAACTTTTTTTTGTCTTAATTGATTAAATAAATAGTGGCCTGTCAGTACGACGCTATCCCAGCTCTTATTGCATTAACCAAGCCGCCTGTGTACACTTGATCTGCTGTGTCAAATCCTTGGGCTTGTCACCATCAAAGGCCCAGTGATCTAATTTAATGCCGTAAATCTCTTTGAAGATCTCGGATTATCTGCTTTAATCTCCAACAGGTTGTTACTGAATCAGCTCAGAGTCAATAAAACGCGCAGTAATTCTAACAGAAGAGCTGTGTGTGTGAAACTTCGTGTGAGTGTGTGGGGTGTCCACAGCACTGGGTTTGTGGCAGGTGGAAAGAATGATACAGGGGTTAGAAGAACACGTTTTAATGAAATGAGTGTGATTCATGCGGGGCTTTGTTGCTCCTGTGTGTGGCTGCTGTGTCTCTGCACCTGCAGATCTTTTATTTACACTGCAGATAACCTGATTCAGATATGAAGTTGTGAAATGTGTGATAGTGTGACTAGGCTTTTAAAAGGAAACGGGTATAATTGTATATGTGCAAAAATATATAGACAGGAGTGGCTTAATGTCCTGTTCAGTTAAAGTTGTAAATATAGGTAAAAATTGCTTTTCTCTGAGATTCTAAATTTAGATTAGTTTTAGTCATTATGTGTTTGGTGCTATGCCCATAAAACTTGTACCAATTCAATTGTATCCAAATTAAATGTTTTCCATCCACAATCCTTCGGCAGGTACTCGCGATATTAAATAAGCTATAAAATACCAAACACATATAAAATACAAGTCATAGTGGTGTAAACATTCTTCAAAACCACAGTTTAGTTAATGCGTTGGTTTCTCGAGATGAATAACAAAACACAGGAAAGTCTTGGTTGCCTGATCAGTTATTCATGACCAAAGAAAAAACCCTCCATTATGATGATGTATTTGCAGTTCACTCGTTTCCTGAGCTGTCCTTAAACGTCACAGCATTCACTTGTCTAGTTCCACTCGGGTATTAAGGTACAGGAAGTTAGAGCTTCGATGTGATATTCTGGCTGTTTGTATCAAAGTCTTAGTTTCTGTAGAATTACACCAATATAAAGCACATAAAAAAATTAACTGATCAGCCGAAAGTGACTAAAATCTATTGTATGGAAAACATATTTCAGGATGCTTTTGTTTTGGCCTTATACATCTCCTTTCTTTACCTTTGTCCCTCTCTTGTGCCAAACAAGTTCAGATTCGCTCCCTATTAAGCTGTGGCACGTTTTGTTCAGTTTGTTTGAATTATAATTAAAGTTCAGGGAAAGCAGTGCATCTTTTCTTATTTGAAATGTAACAAATCTACAATTTTTCTAAAGCCTGAGTAATCGTGTTAAATAGCATCAGCCAAAATAACTGATTGTTTTCCATTATTGAGCAGCTTTAGAGACATTTTCACCATGAAACACCATAAATGCTAAAAATAAAAAAGAGAAGAAGAATAATGAAAACTAAACAACAAACTCTTCATTAAAAATGCATCCTGTTTTTTTTTCTTTCCTCGCTGTCATCACTCTGTATGTTGATGTTGAGCAGCTCATAACAGACGTGAACTTGTTTGTTGTGGGAACTGGTTTGTGAGCTCAGCGTGTTTGACAGTAGGAACTGAGAGGTTCCTATTATCCCCTCTTATCAGGAGGATGCTGGTAAAACTCGCCGCTCTTATGTTATCATTTTAACTCACTCATCCACTGTTTCCTCATTGCGTTGACGTAACGCAGGACTTTTGTGTTGGTTTCATCCCTTGTTATTGCAAGACTGGGTTAGACTTTGTGTTCAAATATAAAATCATGTTTGTATATCCTGATGTATTTCATTGTCACCCTCAGGTGTGTGGGGGAGTCACAGTCGTGCTCTTTTAAATGAATTATTAAATAAATACTTTTATGGGGCCTTCCTCTGCAAATACCGTAATAAGCAAGTACTTTGTGCAGATCAGTAACAGGCTAACAAAATCCACTGTTGCTGTACTGAGTTTGTCGTCCTGTGGATGGACTCCACAGTCTTGCCCTGCAGCTGCTGATGATAGTCGTCGTTTGCTCTGCGAGCTCAGTGCGGTGGTACATGAGTCTGTTCTCCACCTGTAACCTGGATAAAGAGACCCTGTAGAAGCAGCTGAATGACACTAAGGTGTGTTACAATAACAACCTGCTGAGAGGAAGTCAAGAGATGGGAAGGACCTAGCGTGTTAGGAGTGATGGGTCTTTCAAAATAAAAGTGCAAGGATGAGTTGTTTGTTCATTTTAGGATATAAAAAATGACTTGGTATATTATTTTTAGGGTTTTATGTTGCTTTTACTTTATTTTCATCGTCTCCTGAAGCAGATCACCTAAACCCATCCAGTCTAATATTTTCTTAGCTGCTTATCCAGTTTGCAGTTGCAGGGAGGCTGGTGGCTGGCAGACTAGGGGTGGGTGATATAAACGATATACGATAGAAACGATAGAAATTTGGCCAACGATAGAGATTTTGACTATATCGCTCTATCGCGATAGCGCATGTTGATGATGTCATCAAGCTGCACCTGTTTTGGTCGAAAGCATCGCAGAACCATTATCATCTGCAAATTATGCCGGGCGACAGTCATAGCAAAGAGATGAAGCACTTTTGAAATATGGGGAAATCCAAAAACTGCGCTTCCTCCACTTCCGTAACATTGATACATTAATGTTGAATTCTCTGGCAGCTGCTCTATTCCCATGTTATTGCAGTATATTAATGACTAACCTCGTATTGTGGATGAATAATCTCAGTTGTTCTCCTGACTGAAGTTTGGCCCGTGTATAGCATCAGCGAAGCTCCTCACTACGGCAGTAGTGGTGGTAAATTTGATTCTTTTTACTGAATTGAGTTTTAATGAGTCACTCACCAAAGTGAATCGGATTTTTTGAGTCATTTGATTCACTGAGTCAGTCGACCAGAGAGTGCAAAAATGTACATTTTCACTCAAACTTAATTTGTTTCTCTTTTCATGTAAATCCTACTGCTAAGATGAATGATTCTAAAAGAAAACAACTATTTTATAGAGCAAAAAAGAGCAAAAACATTTCTAAAATTAAGCAATTTCCTATCAAAATTGCTTAATAAACATTTATTATGTTTATTTTTATTTTATTAGTATTTTCCTTAAATGTGTCAAATATATATTTTCTCATCTAAATGTCCACTGAGCTGTGAGCCAGGGGGCGGTAATGCGCCTTAACATTGGTTGCCAACCAAGAAAAAATGAAGCTGTGAGCCAGGAGGGAGGGGTGAGTAGCTCAAATGTGCTGTTAGCATGTTAGCAGAGCGATGCTACTGTGAACCGTGGAGCTATTGTCTTGATGTGAGCTTCTACTCAGGGTTTTTTCTTCCAGTTCAGAGCAGAAACGTTTTTGTTGAGATACTGGATGTTGTGTTTTTCTCCACAGTTGTAATTATAAGCTAGATATATTGCTTCTAACAGCAACAGGGATGAGTCAGTGAGTCAGTTGGGCTTGTGAATCATGATTCTCGAGTATCGAACGATTCGTTCATGATTCGCGCATCACTATACGGCAGTAATGCTCCGACAATCCATCAAGCAGTGTGGCTTACCAAAGTTGTACTAAAACATTTTTTAACAGATTTCTGCACCCCCAAATTGGTTAGAGGTCAGTAAGCACAACCAGAATTCATACATAAGGCACACTCTCGATTTTTGAGAAAATTAAAGGATTTTAAGTGCGCCTTATAGTGTGGAAAATACGTTATACAGAAGAAAAGAATATATCGTGATATATATCGTTACTAGGGCTGCCACAAACAATTATTTTGATAGTCGACTAGTCACCGATTATTTTTGCGATTAGTCGACTAATCAGATCATCATCCACTGGACGTACAGCTTATTGCACCAGCAGCATCTGCTCTTATATAACTATCATTAGCTTACAGCTTTAAGTGTTTAAGGTCTGTGCTAACTAAAAATAAAGACAAGATGATAGTTTATTAAATTTTTATGAAATTTGCAGATTGTTTCGGTGAAGTTTAATAAACTCCTTGCTATCTAAAATATAACAGGACACCGGAGTAAATTCTCGAGCATCTCACACTTCTGATAATCAGCTGTCTGCTTGACGTTTATTCAGCTGTGTAAAAACTATAACTTTAATCTCAGCCAAACTGATTTACTCAGGAACAAATAAAATACAAAAAAAAAGCCAAACAACAACATTTTAAAGTTATCTAAGTGACTTATATATATTTAACCTGAGTAGCGAAAGATGGCGGTGGGTTTGAAAACGATCTGCCGGGAGTCCGGTGTTCTCACGGCTCTAGTGAGCCTTGCCCCCGGCTAGCTATCGAGGTAGTGGGTAACAGACGTCCCCGAAAACGTCGGAGCGCTTTTGAAAATATGCGGTGTCTTGATAAACTGAGCAGAGGAAATAGATTTTATAAGTAATGATTGGAACAATACTGGTCCATGTAGATGTAAAAAGCTACAGTCCTGTTTCATTCCTATGCTTAAAAAGACCTGGCACCATGTTTTTAATGCTCATCAAATATAGTTGGGGAAGCAGGTCCTACTGTGTGTGTCTAGTTTCGGGTAGACTTTAAAAAGGGTCTTTAAAAGAAACGTAGCACTTTTTAGACACAAATATTAGTGTTATGCTTTTAAATTAACACTGTCCAGTAATGTTACTGATGGGTACGATGATACATTTCATATTTTATACTTAAGTATATGTATATTAATACATATACTTACTGAATATACAGAGTAGACTCCAGGGTTGGGCGAAATGTAAAAATTTTCCAACCGGCAGTCTCAGTAAGAATACCAGCAAATATCTGCCTGAGCCTGACGTGGCCCCAAATGACAGGAGACAGGCTGTATGTGACTTCCACCGAGCAGCGGGTCGGCCACATGTGGTCTAAATGTCAAAACACACATTTGACATCTGGCACACACGAGGCAGACGTGTGACGGAGTTGTGGCTGACAGATTAGAGGGAACATTTGGGCCAAATACATTCACCCCTGTTTAACATTGCTTTGATCAATTTGATACACGTTGTTTTAATAAAACAACGTTTTCATTGTTTTTAACGGTGTCTGTTATTCATGTTATTAATATGTAATGTCTGCTGGTATTTGTTAGCATCCTCTTATTTGTGGGATACTTGGGATAAAACTTTCACTCGTGTGTGAAAGTTTTCATTAATCACCATCACAGCTGCTTGCCAGCCGCTTTAAAAAAATGTAAACACAAGGTTTTCTTTCTCAGTGTTTTAATAAATATGGAAGAATATTATAAGCAGATGTTGGTAGTGAACAAATCAGTCTGATCAGTCGGACTGTGACTGAATTTCTAGAGGAAAAATAGACATACTTGAAGCATATACAAGGAAAGGAGATTTTAGGTTAAAAGATTTTAAATTTAGGAACAGGAGTCCAGGTCTTTTGGCCTCAGCAGATCCACACATGCGTTTTTAGAAGTTCACTTGAAAAGCAGATCATGGGCTGCTGTGGTAGATTAGCATCTCAATGATTTGCTCTCACTCTCTCTTTTGTGGCTTGACGCTGATACACTGGACAGCTTGGCTTACTGAGCTGTGCTGGGCAGTGTGAGGTAGAAAATGTGGTTTGCTGGCTTTAGAGAGGCACAGACTCACAAATCAGGCTGCCTGAGACACCAAGAGAAAGACCGGCTCTCAGCGTTCAGTATGTTCTTAAAGAGATGTTCTCTGTGTTGTAAAGACTTCTCTGCCATCTCTGCTGTTTTGTTTTTGGATTTTATTCTTATAAAAAAAATCTTGTATGATGTTTTTTGAGCTCAGACCATAAAAATCATTTCCACACTTCTGATCTGCTCCAGACTTCTTCTGGTCACACGTCACACGTCCTTATCTTTGCATAAAGTTTGTCGGTCAGGTTTTTGTGTAATCCCACTGATGAATGCACACTTATAAAAAGTGCAATAAAACACATCTCTGTTTACTCTGTAGATGCAATAACAGTCACCATTTGTAATATCAGGCCTCACAATTCAAACTAGAGCAGATTAAAATGGAAATAGTCCTCATGTGTTCATATCTGAGTGCTGTGTTGGGCTGAGCGTTTGAAATCGGTCAGTGTTATTTGTGGCTAAAGAAATAAGATAAACCTTTTTGTTTAGAGTCGCTAAGAGGCTCAAACTGCACTAACCCCTACTAGTGTTATTTATTATTAATTATTTATTTATACTTGAATGTTTATTTCTACAGAGATAAGCATGCAGTATGACCCTGGAACAACACACAGCATTTATTGCTTTGGCTTTGCAGTGTCCCTCAGACGTCAATAATAATCATTAAATACTATAAATACTAATCCAAATACTCAGAACACAAAATTTAGACAAACACAAGTCAAGTACAACGAGAGAGGAGGCAGCAGATTATTCAGGATATGACTCGGCTGGATCTTTGGTCAGTTGTTTTTAGAATAAATGAGACCTGCTCTCACTGAGTTGGATTTAAATTCTCTCACAGAAGTGTAAATACAGTCCAGGTAAGTTCAGGTATACGCTTGAAGTCTCAGCACAGCAGCCAGCTACAGTTTTTTCCCTGTTATTACTCAGCAGTAAAGTAATCATAGTTTATTTGCCCAAGCAGAAGCTGCCACTCTGTTTTACAGCTGCTGTGATTCAGAGTCTCGGAGTCAAGGCCATCATTATTACTTAAATCATAACATTCCCAACAGCTTCTAGTTAATAGAAAAGATTCTGAGTCGAAAACGATCTACTGCTAACCGATGTTGCTCCACTATTTTGTGCTTTTTTTTCTAATAATATTAATAAAAAGAACCGACCTGTTCAAGAGTCTTTTACACTTCCCTTACTGTACTAAGTACTTGTAGAAAAAGTAACTTGTTACAGAACTTGATCTGTTTAATTGCCTCTTAACAATCTAGAAATAAACTTTTCATGTCTCCACAAATAACTAGAAAATCTATAATCTTAGAGTAACAAAGACTCTTTGTCATAATTATATCAGGTCAAACAAGATAGTCACTCCTCAGGCTCGTTGAACATCAGTAATCTACTTTGTTGTATATAAAGTATAAATTGTGGAGAGAGAGAGAGAGAGAGAGAGAGAGGATTGATTGATTGGGGGTGCAACAATACACAAAATTCACGGTATTTTGTCGATACAAAAAAATGTTTAATTTGTCATTTATTTAAGTTATAAATATATATTTTAACTCAGAAGTACAGTTTTTAAATTTAATGTTGTTGAAACAACAAAGTAGTAAAAAAAAAATCTATCTGATTGAGGAATCACTCATCTTTATTACAGAGAAATGGCTCTTTCCAAAATAAAAGCTATACTATACGCTTCTTCTGGGCTATATTCTCAGCAGCATATTAAACATATTAAAGTTTGTAGCATGCGTGCTTGTTGTTTTTCTGCCTCCACTTGTCTTTGCACTAGGATGATGTCGGTGTAAATGTGCAGTCATATTCGTTGTGTTCCCACTAGTGCTGTCAGCGTTAATCTGAAATGACGTTAACGCCACAACAAATCTCCGTTAACGAGCTACCGCACGATCGCCCCGTGTATGGGGCTGGACGGCATCAACACCTTAACGAGCTAACTGCGCTTATGCGCTAGCTCCCACCCATGTAATTGAGCATTGCGTGGCACATCCAACATACTGTTTTACTTTAGTCCATGACGCGCTTACCTTCAGGGTCATACTTCACATGAAAACCAAAATAATTCCAAAGGCCAGATCTGAATGAGGGTGGGGGAGGTTCAATTTGCCATGTTGCAACGAGCTTAGCTTCTGTCTTGCTAGCTTGCGCTGCGCTCAGTGGATCTGCGCTCGACAGTGCAGCCTAGGCGGAGTAGTCGAACACAGATTCACTGAGCGCTCAACACAGACAGCATCGTCAGAAGAAAAGTTGATAAAATAAATAAATAATTTTGTATTGTTCGATACATATGTGTACCGAAATGAAAGCACTGTATCGAACAGTTCAATATCAATACGAGTATCGTTGCACCCCTAATATGTAGGTGTATTCATCTGCTTATCAGCAGGAGTTCAAAGTGACCCTGTTTTTGTAAATTAATGCCAATTTTAAAAAAAATTTAAGTGACCACATTTCATACTAAAGCTTGCATGTCTGGGTGTTCCCTTTATAATATCGTGATCATAGGCTGTGGACAGCTACAGGTACCTTGGTGTTCATCTGAACAATAGACTGGACTGGACTCATAACTCAGACGCCCTCTACAGGAAAGGGCAGAGCAGGCTGTACCTGCTGCGGAGACTCAGGTCGTTTGGGGTGGAGGGCCCACTCCTGAAGAAATTCTATGACTCTGTTGTGGCTTCTGCTATCTTTTATGGTGTGGTCTGCTGGGGCGGCAGCATCTCTGCTGGGGACAGGAAGAGACTGAACAGGGTGATCCGAAGGGCCAGCTCTGTTCTAGGATGCCCTCTGGACCCAGTGGAGGTGGTGAGTGACAGGAGAACGGCGGCTAAGCTGTCATCCCTGATGGACAACATCTCCCACCCCATGCAGCAGACTGTGACAGCACTGAGCAGCTCCTTCAGTGGGAGACTGCGGCACCCACGGTGTGGGACGGAGAGATTTCGCAGGTCTTTCCTCCCCACTGCTGTCAGACTCCATAATAAAGACTTTAACTGAACAAACACACACATCCACACATGTGCAATAACACTAAGTGCAATAATCCTTTCTGTCATCGTTGTATTTTTACTCAGTTGTATATAGTATTTGTATTTGTATTCTATTTTTATCTTATTGTATATTTATTTTATTTTATTCTACTGTATATAGTATTTTATTTTATTCTATTCTGTACAGTTGTGTACTGTATTTATTCTTATTGTATTCTAATTTTTGCCTCATAACTTTTGCACTGTCCACTTCCTGCTGTGACAAAACAAATTTCCCACGTGTGGGACTAATAAAGGTTATCTTATCTTATCTTATCTTATATTAGCATTACTTAGCCTAACTGTAGAAGTAATGCTATTATAACATAGTATTGCATTTTTATTTTATTCCCATGGACTTGTGAGCAGAGGACCTTCAGTTATCCTAAAAAAATATCTCATCACAAGCTGCATCTGGGACATGTTGCATCTATTTTTGTTTGCGTAGAGATATTTTTGTCTCTTCAGTTCAAAGGTTGTGGAGATATTTTAATGTTTCAGGAGAGAATGAACGTGATCAGCACTCAGAAGAAGGCTGAATTCAGTAATAAAGTCTTCTCTCAGATTACACACATGCTTTTGTTGGAAGGAAAAAAATGTATTTACTGTTTTCATTACTGCATAAAATGTTGGCCTTGAAATGTTAAGCTTTTAACATTTTTTTATCTTGAGGGTGGAAAATGGAACAAAAAATAATAATAATAATAATAATAATAAAGACCCTGCACCAAATTAATGCGTTTACAATTGTTTTTTTGTTTTTTTTTACTTTCAGGTGTTAATTACTGCAATATTTTTTTAATGTGAAAGTGCCAGAGTGTCAGTTTAGGTCAGCAGGAGTTGTCCTAAAGTGCTTTAGAGGCATGTAGTGTACAAAAGCTGTGATCGTGTGCTGCAAACGATGAGACAAATAACCAAAAACCACGAACAAAAATCCTGAAAATTGTTCTTTCTGTCACTGCAGACAGCTGAAGAAGCTGAGCGAGGACAGTCTCACCAAGCAGCCAGAGGAAGTCTTTGATGTCCTGGAGAAGCTGGGTGAAGGGTGAGTCATGTAGCCGTACAGTCTGAGGCTCACCTCGGTCCTGACAGGAGCAAAGTTTCACTTTGCCTGTATTTATGTGTCATCCTGGACTGTGTTAGTCATCCTGGTCCTCTCCGTATCTCTGTCCTTCTTTCTGCTTCATTTCATCTCTGTTCCTGTCAGACTTCAGGCTCCGCCCTCCTCTGTTGCCTGTCAACATTGAGAAACAGGATATGAAGAGGCAATGTGCTTCCTGTTCCGAGCGGTTGATTGACTCCTCGCCTGCACGCGTCATAGCTGATTCCAGACATTTCTTAATGATCCTGCAATTAATCAGAGTCATTTGGTGCTGCTCGACTTTTGCAATAAAGACGTCTTATTAGTAACGCTGGCTTTAATGAAACTATTTTTTTCATACCCGTTTTCTTTCATGCTCATATCACAGCTTTTTCTCACTCTTGCTTCATCTGTCAAAGTGAGAAAAACTGTTGGTGGGAAAGTAATGAAATAAATTGAATAGTACACTGATGTTTACTATTGACATCAGTCACTAATTAATGTGTCTGTGAAGTCTTTCCACTGCAGGAACTCGCAGACAGTTTTTGGGAGGCCACACCTTTAAATGTGGGAACCCCCCCGAGGGCTATTTTCAGTGGAGAAAGAGAAGAAGGACCTCTTCTTAGACGGTTACTTGAATTTTGGTTTCCAGCGATTGTGAAAACAAAATAATCAGGATAAAAGGTTCACAGTTTCTATTCAGTTTTGCTACAACCCTCTCATATTTTTCCAATGTTAGAAATGAAGCCCACCGCTCTCCTATACAGAGACGTGCTTTTCACTTGCTGTCTAGTTAAGCGCAGTACAAGATGACTGAAAGAAAGAGTTTATCTAGGGAAAGAAAAAGTTACAAGGTTTCTGAAGGAAGACCTGTGGAAAGATCGTTAACAGGTGCGTTTGTCTCTAGATCCCTCAGCGTCTTTCACCTCAGAGCTGAGTGAGTTCCAGTAATACGGTTGGAAAAGCAGGAAAAAGAGGATTTGTTGCTTCTTAGCACGTTACAGCTATTCACAGATCAATATTAATAAAGCACAGATTAGCTTTGACTATTTTCCATCCACTGTTGGATCCTTAACTCAGGATTCGTGGGGCTCCTCTGACTTTCCGAGTTGGAAATCCAGCTTGAGGGATCGTTCCATTTTTAAAAACCCGACTGGGAACTCGGACATTATGACTTATATAGGGCCGCTGTTGCCCACCTGCTGGCCGTCATGCAGGTCCTCCGAGGCACCTGAGCTCACAGCTTCTGCTTTTTTACTGCTTTGTGCACCTTCACACATCCTGCTGTAAAGGCCAGCACGGACAGACGAGCATCCCTTAGACTGAAAAAGAAAAAGGCTTCTCTCCTTTTTCAGTAAATGTAATCTGTTAAAATGAAGTTTATAAGTTCAGTAACTGTCTGTGTTTAAGTTAATGAAAATCATTTAAATTCTGTTATAATCGAGCAGCCTCACCAACTCTTGGGTGTGGCTCGATACTGTTTGGTTAAACTTGGAGATAACAACTATCTGCTCATTGATCTCAGTCATTAACAGCCGAAAGAACATGTTAAGCCTCTCTTTGTGTTCCTGCAGGTCTTACGGCTGCGTATTTAAGGCTCATTATAAAGAAACTGGGGAGATCGTAGCCATCAAACAAGTTCCTGTGGAGTCTGATCTGCAAGAGATCATCAAGGAGATCTCCATCATGCAGCAGTGTAACAGGTACATGCGTTACTGAACTCGATCCGTGCCATGAAACATAAGAAAAACCCAAAGGCAGTAAGAGCATCACTGGTGTGACTTGGTGTTTTGTGTGGTCAGCGTTTTGCCGCTCATCTTTTGCACACGTCCTTCCGCCCTGTAATTACACACGACCTCAAACTGGATTAAAAAAAGTCCCCCGTAAGAGAAGTGTGGGCGTAGATGTTTGGTTAAATTGCTGAAAAGCAGTGAAGCAGATACTCGAAACATTTACAGTAAGTGATTTCAGCCTCTGCGGAAACATTTAGAAAGTTTCATTAAGTTTTTCTGGGGGGGCTTTCCCATAAGGTGACAGCCCCACCTCCACACCAACTGACTGTTATATAATTCTCCAGGGGAAACACATTATTATGGTCTGTTTCTCACTGGGAAGTGTACCAGACCTGCAGAGTCTGTCATATAAAAGTGTTTACTGAGGTTTTTCATTCATTGCTGCAGCAGCTATAAATAGACAAAGTACCAGCAGTTCCAGAGTGTTCTTCAAACGTGAGCGACACTTTCACTTTGACTCACAAACCTCATCAGGGCCTGGGGATGCTGTACTACTGCACTCTGTCTGCTGATCTGCAGATAATACAAACTGTGATTTCCACTAGAAAAATAGTGAGATCAGTAAAGTATTACATGTAGTAACAAAATAACTATTACAATATTTCATCAACCTCAGAGGTTCTGTGGTAGTTTTAGTCCATTGTGAGTTAGCACAACACTAAACACTTTGAAACAATAATAACTAAACTTGAACAAACACTCTGAAACTAACCACAGATGTCTGTAAATTCACTTCACCCCTGTGTGATTGCACCACAACTCAGATGTGAGCTGGCCGTTTCATAAGGTCTCCTGCTAATGTTGAGCTCAACTTTAGGAAATAAGTTTCATCAGGGAGAGAATCGTAGCCTGACTGAGCATAAAAGCAACACATTGAATCTCAAACATCCTGAAATAAATGGATGAATGTGGTCTGACTCACCCATGTCCCTGTGTTCAGTCCCCACGTGGTGCGCTACTACGGCAGCTACTTCAAAAACACAGACCTGTGGATCGTCATGGAATATTGTGGCGCTGGGTCCGTATCGGATATCATCCGAATACGTAACAAGACGGTAATGTAACACCCAGACACACACGTACACACTCACTCACATGTAGTTTGCATGGAGCACAGCGTGTGTGTAAGGCTTCTGCACGACTTCAAGGTTTTCGATAAATGAATGTTAGTCTGATGCATCTCTACGGTTTCAGTTTAAGAATATTTAGATGTGCCTCCTCCACATCAGTGCTACGTCTTGTTTGAACATTGCTTTGCATACATGAATCTAATTAATGTTACTTGCGTTTGCCTTGTAGCTCAAAGAAGAGGAGATAGTCACCATCCTTCAGTCCACTCTGAAAGGTCTGGAGTATCTTCACTTCATGAGGAAGATCCACAGAGACATCAAAGCAGGCAACATCCTGCTGAACTCGGAGGGTCAGGCCAAACTGGCCGACTTTGGAGTTGCTGGACAGCTCACAGTAAGAGAAATCAATCTGCTACTATAAATGCATATGATGTATGTTTGATGTGTTTTAAATGTTTTGTTATATCTGGTTTAATATAGAAAGAAAACACAATTAAACACCAGTAGCTGAATAAAGATGCTATCTGCCCTTTGAATGTTGTAGAAGCTTTAACCTTCTATGCTTTACTTTATGTTATTTTCTCTTCATCCTTCATCAGGACACGATGGCGAAACGAAACACTGTCATCGGCACGCCGTTCTGGATGGCTCCAGAAGTCATACAGGAGATCGGATATAACTGTGTGGCAGATATCTGGTCTCTGGGAATAACAGCTATAGAAATGGCTGAGGGCAAGCCACCCTACGCGGACATACACCCAATGAGGGTACGGATCGTGTTATAGTCCACAAATCACGTGTTTTTTACGAATACTTATTTTGAACAAATACTTGAAAAAATATTTGTATTCGGGAACAAGAAAAACTTTATATCAAAAAGCTGAGTTTCCTTATGAGACCGCAGTGCACGACCGGATGAGTGAATGGAAGAGGTGACTGACAGAGAGGCTCGGCTGAGTGAAAAAAGGCTGAACTGCGTCACTATTTTTGTTGAATATATTTCTTTGTACCTTAACTGGGTTCCGGAGACAGTTTATAACTTTTGCGAAGATTGAGAGATTATTCCATTACGCTGCATTACTGACGACTGCAGTCAGTGCTCTCAATGGTAACTTTAACTCATGTTCGCTCTGTTTACGTAGCTTTGTTAGCTCGGTCATTTAAAAATAGGCTGTTGACAGAGTAACATTAAAGTTTGGTTTAAAAGGTTAAAACGATGCTTGTGTAGTTGTGTCAAATTGTATGCACTTGTGGGAGTTATATGATACGTTTAAGTTACTATACCTAATTAACCTTAGCATAGCTTCCCGTCACGCATGAACTTAGCTGAAACTCCCCACATGGATTTGGGCAACAAAATAGAAAAGAGTGTGGCTGCTGCTGAGCCACCTCTTGGTCCTCCACCAGCCAAAACAACTTGATCAAGTTCTGTGTGGAAGCATTCAGTCAGTGCTGCAGATGAAACCAAAGTGATATGTAATGTGTGCAAAAGTCAGATCAGCAGAGGCACACATATCAAACATCTGTCAACATCTGTTATGCGTAATCACATGCACTTAAAGCATCCTCTCCTGGCACTGTCTGCCAACCCCCCCACAAGCACCAATTCATCATCACAGCCATGTTCTGCCCCTGCAAGTCAGTTTCGCTGTCTGTTCAGTCTCCTCCAACAGGACGGGTGGTGGTGGGTTCATAATGTTCATAATGGTATTTTATCAGTTGTTGGTTTGACCACTGATGAGGTAATGGCTGTTATGTTATTTTCTTTTCAATGACGTTCCTTGTTACATGTTCATTGCTGGATTTATGGAAAAACATCAACTAATATTGCATATCCATAATGATTATAAAGGATAGTGCAAGTATTCTTTAATTCTATTACGTTAATTAAAAGTATAACGCAAATTTTTTTGAATTTTACTTGAATACAAATACAAGTACAAATACTTTCCCCCCTCAACAAATACAAATACAGATACCAGCTGCTTTCTACATCTCTAGTAGAAAGCAGTGCAAGTGTGTTTGCACTGTGTGTGTAAGCCCCAAAAATGTTAGTATGTAAATAATAACAGCTGTATGTGTGTGTAAGAGAAGACAAAGAGAGGAAACGAAGGAGTGTGACATAAATTACTGTATTTAGCTGAACAGTGATGGTTAGCTGGTTTTGCCTTCAGTGTGCTGAACTGTTTCCTCTTCCAGGCCATCTTCATGATTCCCACAAACCCTCCCCCAACCTTTCGGAACCCGGATCTGTGGTCTCCGGGCTTCCGGGACTTTGTCAGCCAGTGTTTAGTGAAGAACCCAGAAAACAGAGCTACGGCCACACAGCTGTTACAGGTAACGAAGCAATCCTGTAACTGACAACAGACCGAGTGTCGTGGATGACCGTGTGATCAGAAAACATTCAAACCTTTAGATATCTTTAAATTAGATTTTTAATTATTAAAGCCACACTATGTAAATGAGGTAATAACTATTAAAAAAAATGTGCTCATTTTTTAATCTGTTTATTATTTTTATTTCTGTTTTATTGTGTGACCTGCTCTTTAACTTTTTCAAATCAAATGTATTTTTATTTTAAATTTTAAAATTTTTTTGATTTGATTTTTGAATATTTTCTTTTTTACATTAATGAGCTTTATTTTTTTGATATTGTCTTTTAGTGGACAGCTTCACTTAACCATTCATTTTATTTTGTTTTGTTGCTGGCTGGAATTTCAGTTTAATACATCATATTATAGTAGTATTTTTTACATAATCGTAGTATTTGCTGTAATATTTGCTATTGTGGTCATGCTTTAGCTTTCATGGATCATTTCTAATTGTAACTAATGTCAAAACCCATAAACGTTTGGTTTGAGCGTTACGTGTCTTTCTCCTCGACAGCATCCGTTTATTAAATCGGCCAAGCCCAATTCCATCCTCAGAGCTTTGATCACAGACGCCATGGAGATCAAACTGAAGAGACAGGAGGAAGAACAAAGAGAGCAGGATGCAGACGACGATGAGAATTCGGTACAGACTCAGCAACTTAAATATCAATAGGATAGCATTTACAGCTTTTAAGTTACTGCAACAAAAGAAGACGTTAACTTACGAGTGTTTTTGTAGTTGACGAGCTTTTGATTTCTAACTTTCCAAAGCTAAACACAGCCTCATATTTATAAACATGTCCTTTCTGGATATTGTAACTGCCGTTGGAGAGCATTAAATCACGCTGCCCTCTGCCTCTGTGTTTCAGGATGAAGATGAGGTTGACCAGGGGACGATGGTTCGGGCAGGTACGGGTGACTCAGGAACCATCCGGGCTGCCGGTTCTTTAGGAAGTTCTCTTGGAAGCTCCGCAGGAACAATGATTGAACACGATGACACGGGAACCTTGCAGTCACAGCTGGGCACCATGGTCATCAACTCTAATGATGACGAGGACGATGATGATGACGAAGATGCTGGCACTATGAAAAGTAAGTCCCTCTAAACACATGACATGCGTGCTGAAGTGATCGATGAGGGCTGCAAAATCAACTAAATTCTGGCCTCTGATCGTAATCAAAGTTAACTTTATACAAAGTGTAGTAGTAGTAGTAGTAGTAGTATAATAGTAGTAGTGTAGTAGTGTTGCTTCTCTGTGATTTTTGGCTTTGAGGAGCTGGTTGTCTCGCTGCAGAATGAATTGGAGATTAGTCGAGTGACTTCTCAGTGCTGAAATCTAAATATTTAAATTGGGTAAGTGTTTGCTCTGCACTCCTCAGTGTGTTTTTAGCTACAGTGAAATGTGCTCGTACATTTGTGGAGCTGTGCCTGATAAATGCAGTGATAAATTAGCTCTCAGTTTACTGGAAAACATGTAAGAGGAACCAGATGATGACGTGCTTTGGCATTATTTTTAAACAGACAGGATCAGCGTCACGTCATCCCTCTCTTTCATGCACGCAGGGTTAGAATAATAAGATCAAGACATTCAGAACCGTGTTCATGGACATGCACTGTGTGATATTCTACCTCTGTGACAGGCCAGCGGGATTATGACAGAGAATTGAGTGAGCTGAACTATGTGTGCAAACAAAACCAAAATAAAAACAGAGATTTTAATGGCCACTTACAAAACTAAAGAAAACAAGCCTGAGCTTTGGTGCATGTTTACTGACACTGGGATATCTATCAGACAAATACCACACATTATAACTGAACCAACAATGAAACTAATAATGCCTTCAGGTATATGCATTGTTCTGCAGAACATGCAAAATGCTTGAAATTGAAACAAAAAGCTCAGAATATTCAAAGGCTGGAATGACTGCAGGTGCAACGCAGTCATTTTTTAGCCATAATATCCAAAGATGCAGCTGTAGTGTTTAATTTGTCCACGAGGGGGCAGACTGTGACCGAGCTGTGAACCGACAGGTTCACTGTGTTGTGTGTGTTGGTGTTACTGAGGATGTTTCCTCCAGAGGCTTGAACTCCCGTACCACAGTGACTTTCCTCCTAATTCTGGGTGTGTCCGTTAATTCCTAAATTACAAGCACGAACTTGCTGCTGGTGAACTCGGGCGGGATGCGTGTCAGCAGAGGCCTCGAATAGTAACAGCAGAGTTTGTTCCATGTTTGATTTATACACCAGTGATTTTTCTAATGGCTCAGTGTGTGTGATGTTAGCAGCAGTGATGTCCTGAACACTAACACTTTGTATGGTCACGTGTGATTCTGGGTAATGTAGTTCTGCTTTATTTCTTGTCTCTTTATATAACCTGTGAAAATATATGAGAGACACGTGGCACTCAGATAACCACGAGTAGAAGTAGAAGAATTATGTAGTGCGATTCTTGGCAGTTGGCCCACCTCTGCATCCAGGGAGCCAATCAACGGCCAGTTGTGTGGCTGCAGGAGAGGTTTTATTACAGCTTCAGCTGTGTGGTGGCAGGTATATCTATTGTTTTATTGGGCCAGTCAATGTAGGTAAATGTATTTATATTTTATTCCCGGCAATCTATTCAGAATATTCATTAGCTTCCTGTTTGTGCAGTCCTCTGGTGGGAGGAGGCATGGGCATTAATCATGTGGATGCTCTGGATTGATCTGTTTAGGCGAAATTATGTGAAGCTGCGTGTTTAATAAATGTGTAACTTTTAGGGGAAAATCACAAATTTTTCTCTTCTTGTCTGATTTGACTGATTCTGTATGTTTTTGTTTCAGTTACCTTTGAAGTAAACCTAAAGCCATTCAAGCATTGCCTGTGCGCTCCCCCAAAAGCTTTGCTATAACCTTTAATTGACATAACCTGAGGGACCAGACTCAGTTCACCTGAGAGAAACAAAACCAGAGGGCAAAGAGTTAGAACAAAAAGATGAATAAGATCAGACCTGCTGGAGTGTCTTTCAGGGATGTGTTGGTGCTGCATCGGTCTGTTGGCGTCTGTCGACTGTGTGGGAGCTGAAGCGTTGGCTGTATTTGGTGCTTTGGAACAGATTCTCAATAAGAGTTGGACTGAGTTGATCAGTGCTGGCGGTCTGTGGGCGTGTTTTATGTTTGTTTTTATACGCAAAGAATTAACCCCAATGAGACACTGAGCACGCTGACGCTTGACGTGTGCGTGAGTGTATATTTGCTTTAGCTCTGCGTGACTCCAGTAATATGCAGCCAGAATACGCTCTGATGAAAATAAAGCTACTGTGGAGGTTCGTGGCCAAATATCACAACTCCTACACTTCATCTAATGAGAGTTACTTTCAAACCAGGGGAGCGCTGGCCACATTTACTACCACTGACACGAACCGGCAGCATTCAGGTGCTCACTGGACCAGTTTGCAATTCTCCAGTGCCCTGATGAGAAAAAAACCAAAGTAATCTGGAACCACCATCTGTGGAGAAATAGACCTTTTAGATTCAGATATACTCACATGAGCGACATACAACCCAAAGGCCAAAGCTAGTCTGTGAGCCATCTCAGTCCAGACTCTGACCTCCCACCACAGGAAAATAAATAAAAGGCAGTGTAATGTTGATGGATCTCAGGTTAAATGACTTTAATAGTTTTTATTTTGTGCATTTCACTGCTCTATAAAAGCCCAAACTCACTTACAGCAACTCATCTCTATCATCTCAGCTCATGTCTAGAGCAAAGACGACTACCAAATTAACATTATCTGTTTGCAAGAGTTAATGTGTGCAGTCGTTTCACAACAAGGAGGTCTTTGGTTTGAATCCCCTGGCCTGCCGTGGGCCTGTATATCTACATGGGGACTCTGACTTCCCCCCCCACTGTCATGCATGTTGGTGTTTCTAAATTGTCCATAGGTGTGAATGAAATTGGCCTCCAGGTGGAAGAAAATGGATGGACGAATAAGAGCGAGGGGCTGTTTGTGCAGAGAATTTAACTGAAGTTCAAAAGGGAAATAGATTTTTACTGCTGGTATTTTTGCACAAGCTCAAGAAACTGGAACTGCTCTGACTGCCAACCACACGTAGTTACAGAAATAAACGGTCTATATTTGACCCGCACAGTAACGGCATGGTTGGCTGTTTCATCATAAACAACGCTGTCCACCACGTGCTGTTTACTATGACACCAGAAGTCGACTTTCAGGTGTAATTTGAATTACTTTGAGGGCTTAACTGTTGAAGACTTGGAGTAACAGGCTTTATTGGACTGACACACTGATGCTCACAGTCACTGTTAATGCAAGACACCACACTCTCATATGAGACCAGATGTACAGACGTACACTGCCACAACGCCACTGTGAATTTATTGAGTCTCCATCACACATGCACACACACACACACACACACACACACACACACACACACACACACACACACACACACTTCTCGTACCTATGGTACGACAACTTTTCTCGTGCCTATGGTACGACGACTTTTCTCCGTGCTCCTGGTACACTGCGCAGAAAAACCTTGCCCCACACACACACACACACACACACACACACACACACACACACACACACACACACACACACTGTGTGTCTCCGGTCAGACGTCCTGATATCAGGTTAGTATGGATCTCCACAGGCAGCGGTTTAAACTGCATTAACACTGGAACATTTCGAATTCATAATTGCATTACAACTCCAGTGTCCTTCAGTTGTGTGTGTGTGCGCGCGCGAGTGTGCCTTTTTCTCTTGTCTTTAATGTGCTCCTCAGAGGGTGCCTGTGTGTGTCCCAAGCTAATGACTGTGGTCTGATGCTGAAGGGGCCCTGAAGATCAAGATGAGATATTAGATCAGTTATTGATCCTCCCTAATGCTACTGAAAAATAAAAGGAATTTTAATTTGCAGTGATTAGCCCTTAACTGTGTCTGACTAGAATCCGGATTAGAAACTCATCTCCTGAAAACTGTACGGGACAGAAAACCTCGTAGAGTTTCAGCCAGATCTACATTTAAATGGATAAACGGGTAGAAATATTGCAATTTTTACGATCTAACTTTGTAGTTAGATCGTAAATTTAAAATTTTCAAAATTATTTTGGGATTAAAACTAAACAAAAGAATCAAATATTTGATATGATACGACATAGAACAACAAGAGTCATTACTGCCCTCCAGGTGGACTTAAAGGAACGCAATTGGAATGAGGTTTTTGCAAATGAAGATTCAAATAGTGCATATGATGCATTCTTATCAACTGTAATTTCACTATATGAAAAACATTGTCCTTTAATGAAAATCACTAGAAAGCATCACAGATCAAATAAGCCATGGATCACAAAGGGGATAGAAGATGCATGTAAAAAGAAAAATAATCTATATAAGAGATTCATAAAACAGAGGACAAAAGATGCTGAAATAAAGTACAAGTTATATAAAAATAGATTAGTAAATATTATAAGAACAAGTAAGAAAGAATATTAGCACAAATTATTGGAGTAGAAGTAACACACAAGAAACATGGAGGATATTAAACAGTATAATCAAAAAGGGCTCAAAAAATAAGAATTATCCAGGTTATTTTAAAAAAGATAAAGATATTGTGCTTGATAAAACTAAAGACATTGCAAATGAATTTAATGATTTTTTTGTAAATGTTGGCTTTAATTTAGCAAAAGAAATTCCAGAGTCAAGAAATAATAACGACTTAATATAGACTTAATAAATATATTGAGAAGCATAATCTCCTAAGTGATAACCAATATGGCTTTAGAGTGAAAAGGTCCACTTCGATGGCAGTGATGGAACTTGTAGAAGGGATATCTAATGCTATAGATAATAAGGAATATACTGTTGGTGTTTTTATAGACTTAAAAAGGGTGTTTGATACAATTGATCTATATTAATGAATAAACTAGAGAGATATGGCATAAGAGGGTTAGCATACAAGTGGATGAAAAGTTACCTGGATGAAAGATATCAATATGTCGAATTCAATAATGTAAAATCTAAGCAGTTGAAGGTAACTTGTGTTCCTCAGGGCTCTGTGCTGGGCCCTAAATTATTTATATTATATATAAATGACATATCTAGTGTTTCCAAACTGTTAATATGTGCATTGTTTGCTGATGATACCACTCTGTACTGCTCAGGTAAAAACCTAGAACAGCTTCTGACTACAGCGGAAAAGGAGTTAAATATATTAAAAAACTGGTTTGATGTAAATAAGTTATCATTAAATATAAAGAAAACAAAATGATTATTTTTGGCACTAGACAAATGAAAAATGTATCTAAAATAAGGGTTAATGGAATTGAAATTGAAAGAGTGTACGAAAATAAATTTCTTGGAGTGATAATTGATGATAAGCTGAGTTGGAAGTCTCATATAAACCATGTGAAAACAAAAATGTCAAAAACCATCGATATTCTCTATAAAACAAAGCATGTCCTGAACAAAAAATCATTATACACACTTTATTGTACTCTGTTGCTTCCATATATGACTTACTGTCTGGAGATATGGGCTAATGCATATAAAACGAACACTCTTCATATTTTCAAGTTACAAAAAAGAGCTATAAGAATTATAAACCAATCAAACTATATAGAACCAACTAACATTTTGTTTATTAATCTGAATACCCTGAAATTTTATGATTTAGTTGAATATAAAATGGCACAGATAATTATAAAGCACAAAATAACTTGCTTTGCCCCAGTACTCAGAAGCTGTTCAAAGTCAGAGAGAGTCAATATGACTTAAGGGGAACAGATTTCTTTAAAAAAAAACAAGATAAGGACAAATATAAAGCAGAGATGTGTTTCTGTTAGAGGAGTTAACCTGTGGAATAGTTATGACAGTGATTTAAAAAGGTGTGGTTCATTTTCCTTGTTTAAAAACATGTTTAAAAATAGAGTATTAGAAAAATATATAAATCAAGAATGAAAAGAGCAAAAAAACCAAAACTCTTGGTTCTTTTGCTTTGATGTAGTTACTTGTGTGATGGAAAGTTTTGGTTTTTTTTGTTTGTTTTTTTTCTTGTTTGTTTGTTTGTTTGTTTGTTTGTTTTGTTTTTGCTTTGTTTTAGTCTTTGCTTCGAGCCCTGAGGAGCTGCATGCAAAAAGATCTTTTGTTAAAAGGGTTGGCGTAATAAGCAAACGCTTCAGCCAATACCTTTTGATTAGCCTTGTCTCATGCTTTCTTGCTTTGTGGTAGATCTTTGTTCTGTCTTCACTGAGATATTTGAATGCTAATCAATAAAAAATCAAATCAATAACTTGACAAAATCTGACCCAGAAGAGGATTTTGGTGGACAAAGGTCACACAAATTGTATAATATTGAGATAAAATGATAAAGCCAAAGGTGAGATTCACTGAGCCGTTTTATTGTTCTGCAGAGACACTTTTCTGTCCATTATTCACATGGTAACTGAGGAGCAGGAGGAGACATTATTTCAGAGGAGATTGTGTTTCAGATGTGATCAGATACTGAATTAGTGCATTAATCCCTGGCACTCATCTTGTAAGTGGTGATTATGGCCACATCTGTACACATAAAACCTCCCTGTTTTAGGAGCTCTTTGCAGGACCATCGATATTCGAAGTAGATTTAGTTGACAGACATTTCAATAAATTCCTCCCAAGTCTGCACTACAGTACAGGCAGAGATGTTGACTTTAAATTAGCTGGTTGGAGGAAGCATGCAAGTGCAACGCATTAATTGCAACTAATATTCTAACCACCGGCTCTGATTTTATGTCAGAAAGTAACCTTAATCTCCTTTGATATTTCTTAATGAGACAAGTATGAAGCTATAAAGATGTAGTCTGTGCTCTTCGACCATAACGCAGAGACACAAAATGGGAACATGTGGCAAGTTCTGACATTGGTCTCTTTCCCTCTGTCTCTCTCATGCAAACATGCAGAGTGGCTGGCAGTGTGATCTGAGACCGATTCAGGCTTTCCATTTGTCATCTGAAGTGGATGTAGTCTGCGCCATTAAATTATTTAAATAGAGTTTTCTAACTCTGAGCTGTGACAGTGTTCTCTAATGTCGCTAACATTTTCTAATATAGCAACTCACAGCCATCACACAGTAAACTCTGTACTCTTAAAATGAGCAGGGCAGTGCATTTTCCTCCACCTTCTCTTTACGGATCCTCGTTAAAAAGACAGAAGAGCTTTTTAAGCCTGCTCATCTCTCACAGCTCTTTGTGTTATTAAAGTTTAATTTTGTTGTGGAAAGTCGTAGAACGCACTTCCTTGGCTTTAAATTGAAACTGTATTTTCCTAAACTTGTAGGTTAAAGACTGCAGCCTTAGCTGTTAATTCTAATGATCCAACACCCCAAAACATGGATATATGTGACATATGTCCATACGGATCGCCGGCTACGCCAGCAGGTGTTTGTGGTGCTGGTTTCTTCTCCTAATCAAAAGCTTCTGTTAACTGTTGTGCATGCTCAGACTTGATGGCATGAAACTGCAGAAAAGCATATTGTCTGTAGGCTAATATGAATTTCATATGGATGGAATAGGAAAACAGTATTTGAGTAATGAGCTTTTGGTGATCGCTCTGACCTTTATCAGTCCCCGTAATCATCATCCATTTGCACAACCCTAATGTGATCTGTTTTAGATATGCAAAAAGTTTCAAACTTGAGCATAAACTTGTCTGAGGTTATTAAGTTTACTGGTTCTGAACTGGCGAGTCACTTCCCCAAAGAAAAGGGACACAGGCAGACAGAACTTTGGGTTGTCTGTGAAGGTTCTCAGTCATCCAGATCATCGTAGTCTAAGAAAAAAGCGTCTGGACTTCTTTAAGTTTCTTGAAGACGTTTCATCCGAGAAGTTTCTTCAGTACTGAGAGCGTCTGGTGGAGAGTCCCAGATTGGGAGTGTCCCCAATAGGGTCATGGACCCCTATTGATCCTCTACCTAACGAGTCACTCTCAGCCAAGGTTTTGGGTGAACCCATAGTGAGACCTTGCCACACCCTGTGTTATCTGATTTACTGAGATCAAACGGCCCAGGATGAGCAATAGACAGTTGTTTTGTTTTGTTTTTAAATGCATAGAATCCAGGAAATAAAGTCGCTTAAAATAACCTGTGAATGTCACCAGCCCACCTGCTCGAGGTGTCCTCCCAGGTGCGCAGCTAAAACCGACATCCCAGCAAGCTTCTTGAAATCCAAGTTCTAATAAAACCAATTTTTTTTACTTTAAACCGTTAAACTTATACAAAGTTCTACAAAAATAAAAAGCAGGCCACTATTTATACTTTTTAATTCAAAGTAAACGCCACCATGTCGACTTCCTGCAGTGATGCGACTGCAGTGATGATGTAATTGGTCAGAAAAGACCCAGCAGACAGCAAAGCAGATCAGTGGCAGAGCAGAGAGGACAGAATAATGGGCTTGTCAGTGGGTGACAAACGGTAATGGCAGAATGCTTTTCTTCTACTCTTTTATTTTTGTCTTTTTGGTACAGGCCCCATCAGCTGAGGGCAGTCAGGCTGCGTCTCCAAGCCACTCAGTGTCTGTGCAGCGGTTAGATTTAATGTCTCAATCAGCTGCTCAATTGGTATGAAATATTCTGGTGGCTGTTGCTTCCAGTAAAGGGGGGGAAAAAGAGATCAGTGTCCCCATTTTTTTCCCCCCGCTGCAGTCTACAGCATCTGCTGTCAGAAAGTAGAAAATAAATGGAAGATCTAAATGTCACAAGAATCTTTTCATTAAAGGTGATGGACGTGTGGAGTCTGGGTGCGGCGGCTCTGGTCAAATTAATTACTCACAAAGCCAGTCATGACTCTTGCTGTGTCGCTCAGCTCTCTTTATAAGTTTCCTGTGTCTCCTGATCAAACAAATATGAGAGAAAATTTACTGCAGGCTGAGAAAGATCAAATAAAAGACTTCATTAACTTTTATCTCTACATTTGACTCTTCATATTACTTTCATTATGCATAAACTTTATATTTTACTGTTGTTTCAACTGTTAACAAAATTATTTTCCAAATATGGGATACTTAAAGTAAATCTTCTTGTTTTGCTCATTTGCTGCCAGTGTCGTCATCAGTTTTATCAATTATTGATGTTTCTCTCACTCATTTAAAAGGCTGTGTTGCACAGAAGCTGGATGTGGATCACAGTGTGGGTCAGGTTAGGTGTGAGTATCTCCTCAAAAAAGTGGTTTAGTTAAAGTGTAAGGGTAATGGGTGTTATAAAACATTCAAACATGGACAGCTGCATAAAAGATGGAGCACAGATCAAGTGTTTGGTTTGATTTTTGTTTTTCTCGTCTCCGGCTGAAGTTTTGAAAGTGAAAAATCATGTTTGAAAACCTCACATTTAAATACTCGCAGTCTAACACTTACCCTCGTCATGTCTTTGTGGTTTTTCGGGAGTTTGCTGTTTTAAGCTTAAGTTGAGTGGAGGAACGTCCACTGAAGAAGTCACTTGGATGAGTGACGAAACGTTCCTCCCACAAAACGCTACGTCCAGATGAACAGAATCAACTTTTTGGAGAGTAACTGGGAATTAGGGCTGTTCGATATAACGATATATATCGGATGACGATATAAAAACATCTATCGTTTCATTTTACGCTATCGTTTGTTTTGTGGTGTCGCAAAATAAACTGTTTACGGCAATATTTTTTCATGGTTCTGATGGTCACTGTAGTGGCTATATTCATTTCTTAAAGTTCTCTCTTTCTCTTATATTTAATACAACCACACTACGGACGGACAAGGGCCTGTTTTTATGCGTTGTCGTTAGCAACAACGACGGTAAAACCACGGCGTGTCAGCTTGTTTATTTTCCACATAAACCTTTCACAATAAAGCTCAAGATCCTGTTGAGACTTTTCAAAATAAACGGAATCACGTGAAAGATGCAGAGTATTTACGGTTGAGAAGCAAAAAAATAAACCTTAGACTCAAACGTTAGAACAGGCTTTTCCCCGCAGCACGCCGTGTAATAAATACTCACAAAGAAAACGGCGGCCATTACAGCTTATGTCTAAAAATGTGTCTCCCCCCCGTCACCTTGTAAATGAGACATATTACCATAAACATGCCATAAGAGTGGCCAGCCAGTGAGCCAGGTGGTATGGAAACACCTGACAGGAAGGTCCAGGTGTAGCTTTACAGCAGCGACTGAACTTTCAGAGTAAGAGCTGAGATTGCCCACTAGTTGGACCAACGTTGTCCTAAACAGTAAAGGTCTAAAACATAAAGAATGCTTTGTAACATACTTCCTCCCACATGGCATTGCAAGCAGCATGTCCATTTACAGGAATGTGGTGCACAGCTGGAAAAAGTCTTTGTCCAGTCAGATAATTCCTCAAGTTGCCAAGCACTAGATAACAAACTAGGATCAAAGTAACATTAGCTCATTGATTTTTATGGGTCTGACCTTTTGTCATCTGATTAAAGTGTTTCCTCTAATAGAAAACCAAGAGTGAAGTAAAAGTCTTTAAATAAAGGCTGCCCCCCTCACTACATCCAGCTGCATGCCTGCAAATGTCTCACAATAAAAGCCTTCTGTCCACTCACACATGGAGCATTGGATTTATGTTGAACACCTGGGTTTGGAGGAAGCTAATCGATGTTAGCCAACATTAGTAGTTAATTTTGTGTTTGTTCCTCTTTGTGTAGAATTGGCTCACTGATGCTTCGTTTGCTTTCATGTTACTTTAGTGAAACTGTGACACCACGAGTGCAGTGCTGGCTGGTTTTGAACAGACTGAAGCTTCACTCGTGGAAATTAGAACAACTGTGTGAAGATTCAATGTTACTATAATTTCTCGTTTTAAATACAGACCTGTTGCATTCTGCAGCTCAGGTGAGTAAAGGTCTCCGAGGAACTGCATTATGCTGAAAAATTCCTTATCAGGAGAGGTTTTTTTCCCAACATGCCCGCGGGTAGCTGTCGGTAGCTGTGGTTAGCTTTCTTAAACAATGACTTTGTGTGTGCCCTTGGCAACTTCATCTGGGAGAGAAGGCACCCGGCAGCACAAATGAAGAAGAACATTCATTAATTCTTTTTAGGGGGGGGCACTAGACTTTAAATTGATTTTGTGCTTGAATGAAAACAAACTGTGGAGCCCCAAGTGAGATTATTGATGCAATGTTAGCCATTAGTCACCATTACAAAGAAAGCAAAACACTTTGAGTGGAGGTGGAGGTAATCGCCGGATGCCTTTCTGTTTCTGACAAAAACAAGTTTTTCCCCTCTTCATTGTTGCATTTGAGTGATAAGGAGACAGACGTGCCTGGAAATAAATACAATAAGAGCTTACATATCTCACCCAGATCAGAATCTGACACCTTTATCTAAGATAGTGATATTTTCTTGAGAACATTAAGAGAATGAGTTTTTATTAATTCAGTTTTAAACTATTTTCTGCTCCCACTAGTAGAGTTCTTTCAAAAAATTCTGAAAATGGATGAAAAACAACAAGTTTATCACGTCTACACTGGAAAACAGCATTTGGTAACAGTTTTCATAGAAATCTATACAATCTTCCAACATGTTGTGACTGTATTGATTTAGAAGTACTAATACATGCCCGTGCTGCAGTACTGCTTTCTGTGTTGGTGGAATAATTGGCATATACTTATTCACATTGAAAAAACAAAAGTTAGAAATGAGATATGTTTATTTGCTAAAAACAATCATTTTAGCCCATTGCTGGGTGGGGTGTAAGGCAATGTGATGATATATCATATGTCATGTAGATCAGCGGTCCCCAACCCCCGGGCCTCGGACCGGTACCGGTCCGTGAGTCGTTTGGTACCGGGCCGCGAGAGTTGAGGCTCAGGTGTGAAGTGTATGGTTTTCAGGTTTTTTATCAGTTTTCAGCGTTATTTTGTTAACGTTTTTATCGTTAACTCTGTTTTCCTGGGTCTTTTCACATGTGTTATGAATAAATCTTCTTTTTTTTCGGTACCGGTACTAGTTTTATTTTGTTGTATTTATCTGCGACACCTTAAAGGCCGATCCTTGAAAATATTGTCGGGCATAAACTGGTCCGTGGCGCAAAAAAGGTTGGAGACCGCTGATGTAGATGAGAACCTTCTGAGTTCTGCAGTGCAGCTGCGCACCAGCTGTAGTTTGTAGGAGTCATGCAGACACATTTCATGTATTATAGTAATTATTTGGTCTGCACCTAGAAAAGTGTGTGTGTGTGTGTGTGTGTGTGTGTCTCTGACCGTAAACAGTAAAGGGAGTAAACAACAGATTTGAATCACTTTAGATGATTAATATGAGGAAATAAAGTCTCAGCATGACATCACACCTTTAGCCTGTGTGACATAAAGCTGCACAACCACCTGGTTAAAAATCAACATATTTCTTCAGCCATTACAGCATTAAACAAGCCTGAGTCACAGTCAGCGTATCCCAGTTATTACTTGCCCATTTAAAAATAAATAAATTGCTGTCCATAAATTTATTTAAGTGAGCGCACACACACTAACCAGCTCTAATGTCCTCCTACTATGACATCAGAGTTTCCAGCACATCTAAAAGGAGAGGCTCAGTAAGTCAAGTGCTGTTATAAATCTGTGAATAATTTCTTACATAAAGAGCTTTTTAAGGATAAACCTGATGGAGCGTTTTTAAAAAGTAGAGAATTATTAGTAGAAACGATCTCTGTTATCACAGCAGAGCGGTGCTATCTGATCACACTGGAATCTGTGCATAATGTAGGTGTGTAAAGACCGCAGGAGCTTATTAAAGCCATGAATCAAACGCTCAACGACACTCATGAACTCGCTGATTTCCTCTCGCTTGGGTAAAATTGACAGTGTGGACATTTTTATTCAGTGAACCAGAAACCGTGTCAGTAACTCCTCTGGAATTGTCCATGTAGCTGCTGACTTTTCCATGCACGTGCACTCAAAAGCACACAGTGTGTATATTATAAAATTACTTAGGTTGGGTGAATTTTCCGACTGGTCAATGTAATTATAACAAAATTGAGCCATATTACTCGTTATCTACATCCTTGTCTCGGGGCAGGTTTTGTTAGGTTCGTTAAAAGTACAAGCTAACATTGTTTTCATTACAGCAATGGAAATAATTTGGAAATGATGAGGTCTTTTTAAAAAGTCTACACTGAAGTAATCTAAAATGTAAATGTATTTTGGAGAAAATCTGTAATGAGCACCAAAAACAAAAGAAAAAGGCATCGAAGCATGACGTGTTTCCTGCTATCACCTCAAGTGTTTCTTAAATCAAATCAAATCAAATCACTTTTATTGTCACATCACATGTGCAGGCACACTGGCACAGCACATGCGAGTGAAATTCTTGTGTGCGAGCCCCACAAGCAACAGAGATGTGCAAACACAACAACACAAACGAGCAAAATACAAGAATGGCCAACCTGAAACTAATAAATATATGTACAATATATAATAGTGTATGCATTTCTGGATGTGTATACTAAATATTTTCCTACGTGTGTGTGTGTGTGTGTGTGTGTGTGTGTGTGTGTACACATTTTTACAAATTAAATAGTAAAAAAGAAAATAATAATAATAATAATAAAATATATAAAATATACAGAGTTGAATATGTGCAGAACAAGTGGCATTTATATACAGTGTGGAGTGCATAATGTTGAAGTTCCAGTAGTGAAGCTGAGGTGTCTATGACGTGTTCAGCAGTCTGATGGCCTGATGGAAAAAGCCTGCTGTTGTTCTGTTTACTGTTCGTCTGGGTTTTATACTTATTTATATATATTGTCAACAATAGACAGCTGCTATTGTTTTTTGTTTGTTTTTGGGGTTTTTGTCGTCGTTGTTGTTGTTGTTGTTGTTGTTGTTGTTGTTGTTGTTGTTGACATGTCAGTGAGACAGTTCATGCTTCGAAAGAAACAAGATGCTAATCAACACTTGAGGCAAATCTAAAATCTAAAATACCCCTAAACTTCGCTCCAAAACAAAGACACACAACCTTGGGTGTTGTTTGTTTGCCTTTTCCTAACATCCAGTTTCCAAACCCTAATATTTGCTTTCCCGACCATTTATTATTAATTTAGCACTCGTTAGCAAGTCTTAAAATATTTCATCTAAGTGATTGGCTTTTTTTAATGGGCTCCATCACATGCCGTGCACTTCCTGTAACATGCATTAAAATCTGGAGGTGCTCTCCTCTCTCTATCTGGTTCAATAGTGTTACATTAAAGCCTCTGCCATCTTTTTTCCACTGACAGAGTTTTAAAAGCCGTAAAGCCATCAGTACCTGAGCAAGTCACTTACTGGTATCACTTTAATGCATATATATTATGATAATCTTGTTCCCTGCTTATTGCTGCCTTAATAATGGAACACTTCATTGATCCCTGAAGGAAAATCCTCTTTATGCCTCCACGTTCATGCTGAGGCTAGAGTGCAGTAACCTGTGACTGTGGGTGATGGATCCACTCAGGGATCTTTGAGCAGGGCAGATGCTTGCTGACATTTGTGTTTGCACCGTTTTAATCCTTTTTTGCCGGGAACAGATCCTGATTTGCATTTATAAATGTTTTACTTAAATCACCAGAAAAACTGAGTTACAACGAAAACGAGTTTGTGGTAAAGTGAATGATTGTTTTAAACTAAGTGCAAAAAGAAAGCAGTTTAGTGCATCTAAATGCTCTGCCTTAGTTTGAATTATTATGCACTTTGTCAGCACGCAGTAATGCTCGCACGTCTCCATTTCTGATGTGACTGACTGTAGGAGGATCTTCTCCTTCTACAAAGCTTCTAAATAAGGAGGAAAAATGAATGGATGCAGTCTGTAAAGGGGAGTACATGTAAATTACAGTCACAGAAATATCTTAACAGCTGCCAGTGTTGCTGCAGTTCACTAAAACAGTGCTGTAAAACCACAGCATCCCCCATGTTTGAACTCCCAGAGCCCCACTTTACCTTTTCCAAGAAATATTTAATTCAACAACACTCGATTCCAGCAAACCCGTCATCCGCTGCAAGAACAGCAGCAAAGGTCTCAGCAGTCCTGCTGCTGTGTTTCAGTGCGGTGTCTCTGAAGCTACCTCGAGATTTCAGTCCATTATGGAGTCTGTGCGTGTCGCTCTCACAGTCTAAGACTCATCTGCAGTAAAGTAAATGTTGGACTTGCTGTTTGTTTTACAGGGCGAGATGAGACCATGCAGCCTGCCAAGCCAGCCAAGCCGTCCTTCCTGGAGTACTTTGAGCAGAAGGAGAAGGAGGCGAACATTCATAATGACGGAGGAGGAAAAGGACAAAACAACGCTGATAACCGCAAACTGCCCGGAGAAGGAGATCTTGAAGTGGTGAGCTGGAAACGTGGCGCACACTGTTACACTTTACCGTGAAGCCGTTACCTGGTCCACTGAACACCTGTAGATGTTACTGAATTCACATCAGTACAAGCACTGAGGTGACAGGAACTATATTTAAAATGGCACCATGAACACGGCACAGGGGTATGATCCCCACCAGCTGCTTCGTTTTCAATAAAAAGTAGAGGTCTTCATTTTGGAAATGTTCCTGGTATCTAAGTGAAATACTGATTAAATACGAGGAAAAGTCACATAGGTTTGAAAGTAAGAAAACACTCAAACCATAAATCTGATGGGCGAGGGTAAATATTACCTGTACAAATACTGTGTGTGTATTTAAGTGCGCTGCTGCCGTCTGCAGTCAGGTTGCTCTAAAAAGCAACACGAGTAATGGAGATGAAGACGGTGAACCAGCTGCACAATGAGCCGTGTGATTCAGGCTTCTCTCCTAAAATAAAGTTACTAAACTAAACTAGTGAGGATTGAAAACTGCCAGTAGCTCATAAACTTATTATAAATAAGAAACTACCAAAGTGGATGGAGGAGATGGAGCTAACCCAACTGCACCTTCTCCTTTGGCTTTATATGCATGCAGGTGAGCCTCTGCAGCTAATCAGAACTCAGATTAAACCATAGAGAAAGGGCAGGAGGGCGGAGGTTAATCACAACATGGATCGGGCTGAATGCTCCTTAGAACCTCTCAGAATATGTCTGATGTCTTCAGATCAACCTGTGGAGATGTCTAATAAACAATGAGTGATGTCTAGACCAAAATACTCAATTTTGCTCTCCAAGGGCCTGATATCCACTTACGAGGACGTTATACTGCCACTGTTCTATCGAAATTTAAAACGAATATCCTCATATGTGGATCTCATTTTTCTCAGAAACAAAAATCAGGTAATTCTTTGTTTTTACATTCAAGTGCCAATGAGCCCAAATAGCAAAGAGAAATTAAAAATGCCATGGAAGAGTTCGGGTCTTAGGTTAAAGAATTTAAATTCAAAGCTCTAAAAATGGTTAAAATTTAGTTTATTGTAGCTTCTGAGTTGCTTCACTTTTCAGAGCCTGATGCCTCAGATGAAATCATGTTAACGAAAAAGCAGAGGTTGTTTGTCTCGCTCAGAGACATTTATGCTGGACGCGTGGCTGCTCCTGCTGCTGGAATTAAATATTGAATATGTGACCTTTAACTGCGAGGTGGTTTCTCTTACCTGATCACCCAGCTGCCGTTTCACCTTTAGCTGTTCAGACGACGCATCAGCAGAAAGCAAAACGATAAATAAAACTACAGGTAGGCACCGAATCCTAAAAGCTGAAATTATTAAAAAGAAACAAACAAAACAATAAAGCAAAATTGTATTTTGCAGAATTTATTATCAGTGGTGAAGCTTTGCTTGAATTATGTACAACACTGAATTTCACAGCGGCTGTTTGAGCCATAAAAGAACAAAGACGTGTGTTCTGCTGAATGTGCGCATGTATGACTTCATAATTTTCAAGTGTGTGTGTGTGTGTGTGTGTGTGTGTGTGTGTGTGTGTGTTGAATGCACTTATATGTGTGCAACTGTGCGTTTGAAGTCGGTACACTAACAGACAGTGACGGCTCCCCGCTGGTTGACCCTGATTTTCCCTCTTGTTCTCCTGGATCTTTAATATTGTAACTGTTCGATGTAGGAAGGAGGGAAGAAACACACAGTCACTCACACTCACACTCACACACACACACACACACACAGAGGATCATCACAGAGGTGTATCGCTCGTGGCTGTGACGCCTACATGCTGTCAGGTTTGATGCTTGTCAGGCACACGTTCAGTTAGAAGATCGTCTCTCAGTGACTTGAAAAAGTTTTGGATTGTGTGTTCGAGGGAGACGAGTTGACTTAAACATTTACATCTGCACTCGAACACGCAGGAATATAAGCAGCATGCATTTATAGACAAGAGGAAGTACATGACAGATGCTTCCTGTCTACACTGTTTGATCAGAGACTGCGTTGAGCTGAAATGCTCCCCAAAACACTGAGGAACAGGACCTGCACATTTACAGGAAGTGTAGAGCAGCTGGCTCATAACTGGACATATGGAAGTTCCAGTTAGGTTTGCTCTTTGTGGTTTGCATTGTTTTAAATGTGTTTGTTATCATCAGCCAGTTTAAAGGTGGAGAGCTCACTCGGGGTTGGTAATGAGGTGCTGCCCTCATTATGACCACGAGCAGCAGGTGGCGACCAAATGAATCAGAGTGTGGATGCAAGCAGTGGCAACGCAGGACTTTAATAGAGGAGCAGATTGATTTGTTTGTTTTCTTTCAGTTAGTTTTGTTATTACACAATACTGTTTATTCAAAGTGTAATCTTTGTATTTTAGTCAGCTAAATTATCTTTTCAAGACTTTTCAGTTTAGTTTCAGTATAACTACAACAGCACCGAGGATAAACGCAGGTTTTACTAATACTGACATTTTCACAGGTTGAACTTGCCTTGTGTTTTGTAGCACAGAGGATCTGAGTATTTCTGTGTCTGCGGTGCATGAACATACTGCCAATTAGCACTGAGCCTCTGTGTGTACAGAGACGACCTGATGGCAGCAGAAGTAAAGCTGTTTCTGCAGCGTTTAGGGGAAAATCAAGTCGGCTTTACTCGAAGACTCCAATCCCACTCGGGGGGATTTATTGTTCCATTAGACTTTCAAATGTGAGGATAAAAAGCTAATTTCTTTTTGGATCTCTAATACACTGAGACAGCTTGTTGACAGCCGCATGCTGACTGTGTTTAATTTTAGATATGTCGGCTCTTCTATTTTTGTATTTTGCTATCAGATGTTTTTTTAATGCTCTTACCTGGGACAGTCATGTAGGCTCGTTGAAAACTCCAGCAGTTTGTGATTTATACATGTGCTTTTTAAAATCTTTTCGAGGTTTATTTCTTCCCGCGCAGGGTTGCTCTTTCACTCTCGTCTCTGTAGACCCTTGCTAATAGTGTCCCCATTGTACATGGCAGAGGTGTTTGCATAAATCACCTTTATTTTAAGGTGTGTCATCATCTTGTATAGGATTTTAAGGTCTATATATAGCTGTCCTGCATTAATATTTACCATTTTAGCTGTGGTTTTAGCTCCAGCCTCCTTAGTAGTGTGACAATGCAGCATAAGAACATATGGAGGAAAGCACTAACCCGCATTATTCATGAGAAGACGTAGAACAACCTTCCCCGCGCACCACCCAGCGCTTTCTCTTTTTCTCTGTTTTCATTCCCGTCTATTTTTGTTCTTCACTTATTGGTTTCTTTTTTTCATCCCTCCTGCTGCTTTTTTCCATTCTCTCTCTCTCTCTATCTCTCTCTCGCTCTATCTCTCTCTCTCTCCTCTTCAGATGTAAAGGAGTCCATGTTCTTGGCTGGCAGACGGTCAGCGGATGCAGGTTGAAACCAGTCACTGTCTAGTGAGCCCTCATCTGTCACATGATCTGTCAAAACGTAACTGTTAAACAACTTAAAGAGACATGCCAACACACACACACACACACACACACACACACACAGACCACTGGAGTTTGTTTGCTTTCCTGATGGCGGCTTCAGTGCAGTGGTGGGGGAACTCCAGGCCTCAGGGGCCGGTGTCCTGCAGGTTTTTGAGGTGTCTGCTGGTTTAAATGGCTAAAGGACCTCGTCAACATGTCCTGAAGTTCTCCGGAGGCCTGGTAATGAACTACTCATGTGATTCGTGTGTGCTGACCCAGGGTGATACCTAAAACCTTCAGGACTCTGGCCCTTGAGGCCTGGAGTTCCCCCACCCTGCTTTAGTGACTCATCTTATAATCTCAGCAGACATTATCTTTCAACTTTTCTTTATTACCTTTCCCTAGCATCCTCATCCTCTGTCACACCAGGCTTCTGTATCTCCTTCAGTAGGTTGTCCCTCCTTTGTGCCTTCCCCCGCCTCCTCCACCTTCAGCCAGTAGCAGTTTCCTCAAACACCCTGCTGGTGATCAGCACTGGGAACAGTTATTGTTAACCCATTTAATTTAGTCATTCTTGACACCACCCTCCCATTTATCCGTGTCTTACACCAGCACTAGGAGTACCCTAGCTTTTGCTTGTGGATGAATGGAAACTTTGCATAAAGGGTTCAAAACCTTTTCCAGGGAGCCGTCATGCGTCATGTGTTCGAGAGGGAGTCAGACTTGGTGGGAACACGTCTGAATGTCTGAGTACAGCCAGAGCCAGCAGGCGCTCATTGTTAAAGATTTGTGTACTTTAACTGAAAATCAGACGTTCTCCACTGCTTTAATGAACATGGATTTGTTTCCAGAGGTTCCTGTTTGAGTCTTTATGTCTGGAATGAAAGCAGCTATTGAACAGAAGGCTCTCTTCAGCTACTCTGAGTCTATGGCTCAACTTTTGACCTCTGTGTGATCGAGGCTCAGAGAACCCTAGAGCAGCGGTCCCCACGGACCGGTTTAATGTCAGACAATATTTTCATGGACCGGCCTTTAAGGTGTCGTGGATAAATAGAACAAAATAAAATGATACGACCAAGACAAAAACTGGTATTTGGCATTTTGTAAATATAAAAATAAACATAAATTCAGAAACATGTGTAATTGTGTAACTTTATTAGCAGCGTCCTCCTGAAATTGCGCCAACAACACTGAGAGTAACATCCCCCTCTCTGCCCCTTAATGCTCTCTGGTCGCTATGGTAACACATCAATATTTCTTTCAAAATAAGACACAACTGCAACACGGAAAAAGTCCCAGGGAAACAGAGTTAACGATAAAAACCCTGAAAACCATAAATTTCACACCCGAGCCTCAACTCTCGCGGCCCGGTACCAAACGACTCACGGACTGGTATCGGTCCGTGGCCCGGGGGTTGGGGACCGCTGTGCCAGAGCAGTTGGAGCCTGGTGCTTCTGCAGGGCCTGATGAACTAGCAGAACAACTTTTGCTTTGAATTTTACTCTGACCAACAGTGAGATCCCATATCAGGTTCCCACGGAGATATATCGAAGTTCTGTTTTGTTTTGGGTTGTTTTGCAATCTTTAATTAATGATTGTGATAATTAGCCCCATTTAGAGAATCTAGCAGATGAAATGCTGCTGTTAAAGTGTAAATACAGCTTTAAAGAAAGGGAGTGAAAAGCATCCTGATGTGCTGCTCGTCTTCTGGATTTGCCGCAGGTTTTTGACACAGCTGATCATTTCTATAGTTTCAGTCATTACTCAAGAGAAGTAATGTAACGCATATTAATCCTTACTTAAAAAATCATGCAAATAATGCTTTACTGAGAATAAGTAATCTGGTAACACTGTTACATTAGTTCTGTGGTGAACTGCAACACTGAGTTACATTATTACCAGTAATCAGCTGTTCTGCTTTTTCATATTGTTTATTTCATATTTAGATGTGAATCGAACAAAATCTGTCCCGGAGTGAAGAAGTGAGGAAACACTTGATGGGGCAGTGTGCTCTTTCTGGTTGCTCCTGAGCAGACTGACTCTATAACGCTGTCCTGCTTAGAACAGTTTGAAACAGATGAGAGAATAGTGCTGTTGGTGAGCCTGATTGCTCTTAAAGCTGCACTGAAGTTTGTTTGAAATGGAATCTTTAGTTCTTGTGACGGTACATCCATTTCTACAAGCAAAGCCCCGTTTGTAGTCTGCGCACACTTAAGAAGTTGTGTACTCATAGAAAGCTCTGAGCTGGCAGGACGAGCTGCAACAATGTCAGAACAGATGAGCAGCTTTGTATCTGCAGCCAACAATACAGTGAAATCCTTTAGCTCTTCAGCTGCTGAATGCTCCACTGTTTTTGCAAACTCGTGTTTGGCTGCTGAGATCTCACAGAACTGTTTCTGCATGAAAGGGAATTAAAATGGCAGAAAAGTGCTGAGATGAGCTGAAAAGGGAGAATTCAGCTGTGGGTTGACCACTACAGCAAAATATGAAAACTACAGATCCACACAGCAGCCTTAAATACCCTTCGGTTTGATAAGGATAGGTGGAGAGGGAAAGCCCACCCCCATTCTTCTTGTACAGCCACCGAGTGCTTTGATGTCGTTCCCTTTAGAGGGCGGCTCTGTGTTTTTGGTCAAATTATGCAGCGTGCTGTGGAAAAGCCGAGAGAGCAGACGGTTTGTAAGCAGTTAGCTCAGGTGCTAAATATTTCATAACCAAAGTGTGTGTTTTTGTAGTTGTTTGCTCAACAAAATAATGCATCACAGCTGCAGCTGAAAAGAATGCGCTCATAACAACATTATGGATAATTCATATTTTCATTTTAATGACCGCATCCTTAAAGAGGGACTCCTCCCTAAACCCGGCATCGAAATTTACAACAAAGTCAAGAGTGTGCTGTGTCAAATGTGTCAAAGTGCATCAGGTGATTTTATTGGTTTAACTGAAGAAGTCGTCAAAGTTTTAGTTTGTGTTGAAGTTTGAATGAATTCAGTCGGCTGTGAAGTCGAGCGCACCGACCGCTGGAGTCGAAGCAGGTTTCAGTGTTGAGGATTGTGATGGGAGGAGCCGAGCGATCCTTCTGTTAATAACAGCAGCAGGTGCACAGGTGTGATGTGCGTCTGTGTTTAGGTGAAGCACACTTTCACTTTGGGTTTGAACCTGCTGATCAGCAAAAGTACTGATAAAGCTCCGAAGGTCACATCTTAATATTCCAGTTAAAACCTCCCGTTGCTGCTTTGATGCACTTCATCATTTATTCAATAAGTGAGTATTTTTTTATTGGCTAGTTTAATAACTGATTAAGAATTTATTGGCTAGTTTAATAATTAAGCTGTCTTCTCCAAAAGTTAAAATGCTTCTGACATAAAAAATATATTTGTTGGTCTGTTGGGTTAATTTTACTTCTTCATTGATGAGTCCATAAATCAAAGAAGGTCTTGTCCCATTTTTAAATGCTTTAGTTGGATGATTCCTGTAAGCAATACTCATGATTGATTACTGTAAATATATTGAATGAACTGGACATATCAGCAGCAAAAGTTGATGTGAGCTTTTGGCCCTTTTGGCCGCTTTTTTGGAGTCCAGTTGTAGGACCTTCCCTTGTTCACGGTTATCTGTCTAGTGGACTCAAACAGCGGCGTTATTTTAGCTCTATTGATTCTGGGTAATAAATAGCCTGAGAGCGTTGTGCTGCTGGTAAAAGCTGAGAGGGGGAATCCCCTGGGGAAAAGCTAAAGCAAGCACCAGGTCCCTGTCTGAGGCCGGCAACCGAGAGAGGAGGGATTGAATACAAGTCAATAGATTCATCCTTTGAAAGCTGCTAAAATAGATACTTTCATCAGACACTTTGGTTATTGCTGTCATGTGTGACGTACTTTGAGGGCGCGGTAAAGGTTTTTGTCAGCGTCCACTAATGGACTGCGTCCGCATTGATCTTTGACCCTAAAGTCATCAAATCCTGCTTCGAATGTCGTTGTGACGCGTTGTGTGTATCAAAAGCTGACCGTGAGAGTTCACTCATGACAAACGTTCAGTGTTCAGAAAACTTTGTGTTTCTCGTAACTATAATTTAAAGCAGAGAGGTGAGAGCAGGGAGGGAGTCTGAAGCCAAACTGTGAGCTGGTTCCACATGAGAGGAGCCTGAAAGTCAACGCTCGTCAAACTCAGGGAAAATAAATGTTTGCTCTTAATGAGGTGCCCTGACTTTCCGTCTCACACACCCGAGGTCCTCGATGCTGATGAATAAGCACAGCAGCCTTAACATAGTTCAATGTGTTCTCCTCTAGGTAAGCACGTGGTCGGTGGAGGATCTGCGGCTGAAGCTCGCCTCTCTGGACCCTCAGATGGAGCAGGAGATCGAGGAGATCCGCCAGCGCTACCAGTCCAAGAGGCAGCCCATCCTCGACGCCATCGAGGCCAAAAAACGAAGGCAGCCGAACTTCTGAGAAGTTCTGAAGGATTTCTCTCACGTTTCCCGCAGCAGTTTGGAGGAACGTCACCGAGGCTGCTGGAGTTTCTGCGTGATGTGACGTTTGGGGAGTGAGGATTATCGGTTTGACGTCTGCCTGCTGAGTTTTTGGACCTTTGTCTAAGAAAAACTGTAGAAAAGCTGTTCAGCTGAATATCATTGACATTTATTTTGTCTGCTTGAGATCCATGATCCTTCTGTTTGTGGCATTTCTTTTCATTTCAGTATCATCAGCAGCAGTTTTGGACTCGAGTTTCTTTCTGCTTATTTCAAGCTTGCACACAGTTGCTTTAAAGAGGTGAACAGGTGAACATACCTGGAGACCGTCAGGTCCTGTCTGTAATCATGTGGTACATCATCATTTGAACTGCTGACTGTTAAACTTCGGTACTCGTCTATTACTTAACTTCTTGCCATCATTGTTGGTGAAGCTGCGGAGCTTTTCTAGGTTTCTGCGTCAGACAGCGAGGTGTTTTATAGAACAGGATGAATCTTCATTCTTGAAAAATGCACAAAAATGTAACATGGACAGTGGATAAAACTGGGTTCTGTCGGCACGTCTGCTTTTCCAAAGATCTCTAAAAGACAACAAATCACTGAATTTGAATTCACAGCTAAAAGCAGAGGAGATAACCAGTTTTTCTCCTCTTCCACTCGACTGGTCATCTGAGAGATGCTGCACATATTCTGTGTTTCCACACAGTTTGCTCTGAACTCCAAAGCTAAGGTTTCTTTCAAAGCTGCTTGAGGAAACTCTCTAATCTGGTACATGTCCCTGCGTTTCTGTTTTCTACATTTCATAACTTGGTGTTACATTGAAGTCCTACTCATTATATCGGACTTTGTGTTTGTGCCTCGCGACCAAACTGTTACTAGATCTTTTCTTTTGTCTTTGATCTTCTGTGGGCTGAAGCACATTTCTCTCACTCCTGCAGCTGCAGCATGAAGCCAGCCTGCAGAATTACTTCAGTAAAGAAGACAGAAAAATGGGATCAGTTAGTGCAGAGTGTGGTTCGTGAACCAGACGTATTCTTTGCTTTGTAGAGCACATCATTTCACTTTTTCCAGTTTTATATATTTATAAGATTATGCGATCGTCATCTCAGCTCTTGGGCCAGTTAATGAGGAGTGTTTACAGTTCACAGGTGATGATTCTGCTCTCTGATTGGTTTGTTCGGTTGGGTTTCGGTTGTCTGTCGGCTTGTGGGTCAGAAGATGAATCTGACAGGTTGAGATGATCAAAAAGAAAAGAAAAAAGAAATCTGGCTACATGAAATTACAAATCTGTAGAACTATGTCAATATTTAGTAAATGTTTCTAACACACTGTAAATTAGGAGTTAAAAGACATTTT
Organism: Copadichromis virginalis; assembly: GCF_057382275.1. NCBI lineage: Eukaryota > Metazoa > Chordata > Actinopteri > Cichliformes > Cichlidae > Copadichromis > Copadichromis virginalis. The sequence goes on from NC_140622.1 coordinate 39,127,952, forward strand.
CAAGTGTTTCCAGTTTGTGTCGACATTCATAACTCCAGTATTACAGTACGTCATCAGTATCCTGTCATTACAGCACAGGAGGAGTTATTGTTGTCGACATGCAGACTAAATGAAGTGCCCTTTTTATTTTTTTATACGTTTCCTTTGTTTGAGTGGGTCTCTGAGTGTAGCACGGGGCACAGTGGCCGCCCGGCCGCTGGTTTGACTCGTCCTCAGATGAACTTCGCTCACTGTTCTCGCTAAACTGAAGCAAAACTTGTTGTAGAGAAACTCCCTAAAGTCCAGCAGGGGGCAGTAGACAGATTTTCCTGAGTGAAGTGGAGTGTGTGGAGCTCGGGGGCTAAAATGATTGTGCTCTACACAGAAAATCCCTCATTTTACTTTTTTTGTGTTTGTTTGTTGATAAAGTAAAATTACACTCAGGCCATTTAATTTTTCTTCCAGTGAAGCAGATTTTTTTTTTTCTTTCGAGGTAAAATGTTCGCATTGTGCTAAAACATGCTGATTGGTCAGGACGGCCCCCTCGACTATGCCCGTTCCCAGAGCAGTGTGGTTGAACCACAGCACAAACAGAAGCAGCCGGCTGTGATTGAAGGCGACTGTATCTAAAAATCTCTCCTGCTCGCTTCATGACTGAAATCAAAGCTGCTGTACTCGTGGTGCACGCTCCTGTCACGTCTCTAATACTTACAAAAACGTATTTTACTTCAGCTGAGCTTGTTTAAAAAGTATTTAGAGAGAGAAAGTAGAATTATATACACTCTCCTGCCCTTCTATCAAAAATGTTGACCCTGCAAATTTTACATTTTTGGCTGCAGCTCAATGAAGTCTCCTTCATTTTGGATCGTCTCAGCACGACTCCCTACAAAGACGTTCTCTGACAGTGCCTTATTCTCGATTAGCCAAGTGACCAATCACAGCAGAGACAGGTGACCAATCACAGCAGGGCCAGAGGTTCTGTATCAGTGAAGCCTGTGAGGAAAATCCTGCATTCTTTAACATTAAACATGTAGACGTAGTCTGCTGCAAAATGAAACGATGAAACTGTAAATGAGCATATCGTGGGCACTTGTAACGTTACAGTGTGTTAGGAACCATTTATTAATGTCTCCTTATAAATGTTTGACAGTGGACGATAGACGAGAAGATCTCATCTTTCTTATATCCGTTTACTTGCTAACTGTTCCATCTCTCCACAAAGTCATTTTTTGAAAGCACAGATGATGGTTTGTAAGTAAAACATGAAGTTTGGGATCCTAAAACTTCTGAATTTTGATGTTCTGATTGTTGATTGCACCAAAATGTGAAATATGAGCACATTTGCCTTTTTGTTTAACCACCAGTGCCCTTCTTATTGTTTGGATTTTCATTTCAGATCCAGTTTTTTTCTTTATCTCTCCTAAAATAAGCTCTAAAAAAACAGACCTGGTTTGACAGATTTATGGAGCAGATTCAACAAAGCTTTTATCCCCCCGGGTTTGATCTGGCACAGCGGACTCGACGAGGCCGCTCCTGAAAAAGTGCCAAGAAGACTTAACTTCTGACATTCCTTTAGGAGGTCCAGCACAAGAGAAAATAAGGGACGGTTTATATTTTTCTACGTAGGTTTAGCGGTGACGCAGTCAGTCGGCGAGGTGACGGTTTGTGTGTGTGTCCGGATGAAAATGAGCTTCTCAGGTCATAAAAACTCCTCAGGGCTGTGAAATAATGGCAGAACCAATTAGAAAACGCTGTAGATGGTTCAGAGTTCCTTCATACACGGTCACGTCTGTATATATGAGCAACACTCGACTGCATGTGTATATTTTGATTCATTCAGCTGAAAAGTTCAGTGTCAAAAACAGGACTTTAGAAAAAATGTGAGAATGGCTGCTTTCAGAGGGAAACCCTTCAGCTGGATTTCATCACACAATGCTGTATTTAACGGGTGGTTCAAATCCACAATGTGCACATTTTCCTCTGGCCTGCGGTGCTCTTTATCCACCAGCCATGTTTTAGTCACATGGCCAGTTTCCTTTCGGTCCACAGCATCATAGCAGAAATAAACATGTTAGCAGCCTGCTGCAGAAATGGTTCTGCCCTCTGTGGCTGTTTTCATCCTTCATAAGAACTGTACAGTGGGTTCACTTTTCCTTTATGTCTGTTTAGATTTGATTGTGGCTTGAAATTCGAATTGTCCACCTTGGGAAGCTGTAGCTGACCGTTGTCTGTCTACAGCTCAGCTAATTTGGATCATTTCTCTGTGTTCACACTGTTTTTTGAGCCTTTTTGTGATGCAGATCATCCATCAGGTCTGTGGTTACAGTCATTGACATGCTCGTGTTTTATCAGCCTGTTACTTTGCAGTAATAAGCAGCTGTAGGCATGTCTGAGACCAAACTGATAAAGGTGGATGGATATCAGTGCAGGCCGGAGGAAGAACCTGTGAGTTTGTTTGAACTGCCCCTTTAAGCTGGTTGGTGTCTCCTGTGTTTCTCTGTAAGATGATGACTCATGAGCACAATTCATTTCCTGCTGTGTTACAGGCAAAGCTTTTTCTGCCTTGTCCTACCAACTGTGGATGCACTGTGGGGCTGTCAGAATATAAAAACTGGTTTTGATCCCTCGACGTTCAGAAAAAGGGGACACATATTTAAAATAATGGCGCCTGATTGTTGTTGAATTATTTGCATGAGCTGCTTGTTGCTGCCTGAAATTAAGTCAAAGTCACTGGAGACCAGACAACCTCTTTTTTTTTTTTTTTTCTTTAATGTAACAGAGACACTTTTAAATGCTTCTTTGATTTTCCAACCTTTGACTGATTCTTCATAAACTGCTGAATATGGAAACCACAACAAACATCAGAAAGCATTTGCAGGTTTATTTTTGGTACAGCCAAACTTCTTCAACCTTGAGACTGTTGAATTTTTACTTTGATTTAATATAATTTACATGCTTGAGTTTAAAAAAAAAAAAAACTGAGCAGCATGTCAGTTTACTCAACGAGTGATTCATGGATAAATCCATACACTCAAAATGAGGCTCTCTTTAATCTCTACGTTTGTTTTGTGAACATTTCTTTCTTTAACTTTTTGTTTCGTGCTGGTTTTATATAACTAGCTGTTTAATTTCACCTCAATATTCAAGCACAAACATTTTTTGGATCAAATAAAGACCAGAATTGGATTCCTGGAAAAAAGTGAACAAACGAACAAAACAAAGAAAACCAGAGAAAAACATGAAATGTTGCTTTAGTTCAGCAACTCCAGATTAGACTTTTTATTTTACAAGTTAATCTAAGTGAAAATCTTTCTGCTGTCTTGTGTCTCTGCCTTTTGTATAAATCTGTTTGAGCATGTCAGGATCTGAGTTTGCTTCCTGTTGGCGTCGGCCTTAAAGTCAGCTTGTGTTTGAGATCACTGGTGTTTGGTTGGTTTGTGTCCTTTGTGGGTTTTTTGTTGTTTGCTTGTCTAACAAAGAAAATAAAAAACTAAAGCAATAAAAGATGCTGCTTTTACTTTTGTACATATAGATTCTTATTAAAGTTCCAATTAAATCAAATGTAACTGTAAACACGCAGCAGACGCTTCATTAGGTACACCTTGGCAGTAACAGGCTGGACCCCATTTTTCCTTCAGAACTGCTTCAATTCTTCATGGCAGAGATTAAATATAAAGAACACTTCTCAAAGATTTTGGTCCATGTTGAAATGACAGTGTCACAAAGTAACTGCAGATTTGTCAGCTGCATCCTTCATGTAACTCTCCTGTTGCAGCACATCCCAAACTGAGACTCAACACACCAGGCAAATTATATTTCATCATTTGTTCACCAGTTTTAATAAGTCTGTTGCAATTATTGCCACAATTTCCTGTTGTTATTTGACAGGTGTGGTCTTCTGCTGTCTACAGTTCAAGATGCTCTTCTGCATATCTTGGTTGTAACGAGCGGTTATTTGAGTTACTGAGTTACTCTGACCTCTGACATCAAACATTAACACAGTTTCTGCTCACTGGATATTTGCTCTTTTTTTTTTAACCGTTCCCTGTAATCAGCAGTTTCTGAACTACTCAGACCTGCTGCTCAGTTGGAGCTTCAGCAGGTCGTCTTGACTCTACGTGGCTAAATGTACACTGTTTCTGCCATGTGACTGTCTGTCAGTATTTCCATACTGGATTTTATATCTGATGAAATAACTGATGTTCCAGTTTGCACAGTCATGCTCTGCCTTCATCATCAGCGTTGGCTGCAGGACTCTCACTGCCTTCTGCACTTTCTGAAAGTTTTCTCGTGTCCTATCAGATCCATCACAAACACCCAAACGTTTTAGGCACGCCTCGTCCCCCTTTTTCTTGTTCCCTCTCCTTGTTCAGACTTTTGACTGTCAGCCAAAATAGCAGAAATGAATTTTTAATCAGCCAGTCACGAATCTGATCTCTCTCTCCTTCAGTCTGTCTGCAGATGTGCTGTTTGTCCCGACAAAAATAAAACAGAAAGTGTGTGTGTGTGTGTGTGTGTGTGTGTGTGTGTGTGTGAGAGAGAGAGAGAGAGAGAGTTTTCCTAGAAAGAGGACATCCAGCACTGGGGCAGATCTACTGGGGAGCAAGAGGGGGCAACTGCCCCCCCACTGTAGAGCCTTGCCCCCAACCTGCTGCATGTTGCTGAGTGTTCTTGAGCTTTTTGCTCTTCCTAAAGCTCTAAGATGCTGCCCACCTGCATATTTAGGGTTCAAACTATAGAAATAGGCATTCATGGCCTTTTCATTCACCACATCCAGGAACGTAGGGGCTCTAGGAACGCAACCCCCACAAATTCCGGGGGTTGACTGGATGACTGGATAAGCCACCTTTGTCTGACTGTTGCTGTGATTGGGAGCTACATGATTAAAATTGAATTGAACTAAATGAATTGGATGTCTCTCTCTGAGACTGACAAACCCTGACGGCACCTGAATGGTCGTGCCGTCCTAGAGGAGCTGGACTACCTGTGCTGCTTTAAAGGAGTCCAGCCTCTCCAGGGCTCCTGATGTCACTTTGATCCAAAGCAGCTGAAGTGGAGTCGGAGTAGTTTTTGCTTCCTAACTGGACAGAGAGATGTCCTTGATGCTTAACTGCTCTGACTGATTGTTCCCTTAATTGTTTCCTTTTGAGCACTGTTGAAACTTTACAGTTCATCCGTTACTTTTTCTTCCAAAGTCCTGAACACACTCTCATCATGCTGAAAAGGCAGACGTTGCACTGTGTTTAGGCTGAGAAACATTGTGCCAAGGCTTTTTCAAATGATGACAAAAACCTTTCTCAGTTTCTCTCCGCGTTTTCAAACAGACAACAGCGTTCAGCCCCAACTCGACGTGGCACAGCTTCAAACTGTGGATCATCAGCTCTCTGTCAGACTGGAAGGAATCCTGCCCGGAGACTCGTCCGACACAAGCATCCATTATGTGAAACTCAAGCTAAGCTGCAGAACAATCTTAATGTCGTTCATCCTGCGGAAATTTCACCCTGCTTGTCTTTCAGAACGAAGTTTTGGCAGAGAGGTGACATTTAAAGGGCCAGTTCACCCAAATCCGATTCTCATTAAGACGTCTTAACGGTTTCAGTCCTCTCAGAAAGAAAGTTGTTATAGTAAGTAAACCAGAGGTGAGTGAACTGGAACTAGAATAGAACTAAATATTAAACCAGTTCTTCTGTTAACAGCTTCTTAAGTTAGAAGTTCAAAAGTTAGTCCAGAGCCAGAACAGTGTTGTCGTCCACCGTCTGCTACATAAAACTATAAAAGAAATATGCACCGAGGCTCATGCTGTCGTGTTTAAGAGTTTTGGTTATCCTTCATTTCCTGTTTTTTTTTATTGTGAAAGTATCTTTTCACCTCATTAAATGTCTTGTCTTTAACTTTGTTATTTGATGAGTTTAATGTTTCTGTTTTCCTTTGCTCTCTTTCAGATTTTCCCTTTTTTATTAACTTGTTGTCTCCATTTTAAGAAACATCTTTAGTGCTTTTATAAATGCAGCACTTCAGGTTTCCTTTCTCTCTTCAACACGTGCCTTTTTATCTTCTGTTTGACTTTGACAAGTTTTAAAGGACATTTGATTTGCATTTGATATGATGACAAAGAAAACAAAAGGAAGAGAGGGAGAGAGCAAAGTGCCCAACGGACACTGAATATAAACTGAGTGTAAAAATTAGATGGACATGAAAAGGACTTAGTAGAATTAAAAAGAAAGAGACATCAGCTCAGGTGAATGCTGAGTTTGATGCTCTCAGCAGCGTCAGAACTGACTTTTAGTGACAGTTTGACAGGTTTGGTTCATTTACGAGTACAAAGTGTTTGACGTTTCACAAAGTGATGACTAAACAAACACCAATGACGCATCTCAAACTGAAACAGGCCTGTAGGAATCTATAAATACTGTAAGATGCAGTATATCTTTATTTATCTTTAGAATATGACCCAAATTTAAATGATTTACTCTTGAGTTTCATGTATTTGCTCTTCTGTGCAACAGATTATGATTTTACGGTTTTCAGCTGCTGTCCTGAGTCAGAGCTTAAACGTTGCATCTCATCACCCTCCAGGAGATGAACTGAAGCGTCATCTGTCTGGTTAGTGTTTCCTCACAGAGAGGGTCTCGTGCACCTTTTTGAGCCAGTCTGAAACGTCTGGAAGGATTTTTATAAACATCCACAACCATGTTTATTATAGCACACTCAAAATCTGTGTTCAATTTAGGTTTTTACACCTCAGTGAGATTTTTCAGTCAGTTCTCAGAGATAATTCTGGTTTTTCAGATGCTGCCTGCATCTCACTGTTAATCATAAGGTGACTTTTGGCTTTAGTGTCTTTTTAAACCAAATGTGACAAAATAACGACCCAGTTTCAGAGACAGTTTACAAAGTCTGTTAGAACCTGAGCGGTCCGAGTCATTTGGGACTTGGTTGCGCTTCTTTCAGTCACTGATTAGGTTTATTAAAGATCACGGTTTGGGTTAAAAAACAACCCTCAGCAACATAACAGTGACACGGCGCACACCGGCCTCTCACTCAGTAAAGCTGTAGGTCAGTCAGTCACACTGATTTTGACACATGTGGGCTAACTGCATTTGCTAGAGTGACCATATTTTGATTTCCAAAACAGAGGACACTTGGCCCAGTTATGAAGAATTTTAATAATACTGTTTGTTTAAAGAAAATTTTAACATATTTAAAAGATGCCTTCTCTGTGCGGTTAATGAATGGTGAAATAAAAAATGTCATAAAGGCTTTTACAAGTCAACAAGTGCAAATAAATAAATAAATAAATTTACAAAAATTGGCGTTTCTAACCTCAGTTAACTTTGTTTGCACGCCACCATTCGTCCAGTCAAATTGGGAATATTTTCTCTGTTCTATGGTTACTTAAGTCTGAGAAATGTCACCGTACTGGATTTCATAGCTTCAAGAGAGACAATAGCTTCAGTCTTGGTGCGACACTGCTGAACTTTTTTAGCTGTGTTAAAGTCTGGAAATGTTTTTTTGTTGTTTTTTTTTAGCAACACACTAGTGCAATCCATGGATGTGTAGCTATTGTGATGCTTCATAGTATGAAATGTCAGTGCACCTTCTGCTCCAGATACAAGCACCCTCGTTTTTCCAGGTGTAACAAAGAACTCAGTCAACTTACAAGATGAATTTTTGCCTCGTGCAGCCTTTTTACGTTTTTCTGTGTCCATGTGAGCAACAAGATCTCTGGCACCTTTGTTAGACACACAAATGTCTGTGCCAGCTCTGCACACAGTGCACTCCGCCTCCCATTTATTCCGACTGGGATGGTACAAGAGAAATTTCTTGATGCACTTGCGCTTTGGCATCTTTTCAGCGCGCTGCTCCGCGCTCTGTCCCGTCTGTGCGTGGGGAACGACCCCTTACACCACATTTCGGGGATGATGTTGCACATATGAGTCCTCTGTAGGCCTGTAGGAAAACCCGGACATTTTCATCCATCTCAAAGAAAAGGACGGTTGGTCACTCTAGCGTTTACCTCTTTCCAGTCTTTATGCTAACCTAAACACAGCTTAACTTTTCTTATTCTACCTGCAGAAAACTACAAAAATGCTTCCACTGAGGCTTCAAATGACAAAGTTGACCAACTTTTTTTTTTATCAAATGTTACCTTTATACATTTTACTTCAAGAACAAAATAACAATTCAGACTTTCATAATCTTTTTATTCGTTTCATTTCATACATGTGCATGCTATTTCTCTTCAGTCCAGCTCAGTTAAGGCTCAATTGATTCGGTTCTTGAGCAGACCTTCGTGTTTAATCTCGCCTTATGTAATTTTATTGTTTTGGGTGTTTTATCTTTAACAGCTACATAAAAACTTCATTATCAGAAAGAACAAATTTCCACCCTGAAAGCTGCCCACATGCACGAATAATAGCAAACTACCGTCCATCATGTAGGTTTGTCATGGAAACCCAAAGCTAATAATTAAAACCAGTTTACAACACGATCCCTCCAACTCCTGATTTCTTTAAATTTCCCAAAATCTGATCAAATCCCAGCCCTCCTGGACTTTAGTCCTCCTGTTAATGCTCGATGAGTTCAAAGGTCAAACTTGAAGCGTACAGATCACTCTTGTGTTGCCTTGTTTTAAATAAAAGCCAGATTAAATATGAATGCAGTCATCGTTTCCATATGAACACGTCATGCATGAGGCAGGAAGTGAATCTGAACAGCTTTGATCTCCTGCCTTGATCAGCTCTTCAGCAGCTCTTCATCAGCTCTTCATCACAGCTGATGCGGCTCCTTCTTCCTCGTTATCGACATGTAAGATGGATGCTCCACATAACTATAGTTTATTACACCTCCTTCATCCTCATAATCTATATCGTCCTCTTCAATATCATCAATATCATCATCGTCCAGGCAGCAGCTGTCCCCGTCTGACCCCTCGTCCTCTTCATCCTCCTCTGGCACATTCTCGCAGCTCATCCTCATCTTCTTGCCGTTGTTGTTCCTCACCGACGCCTCCAGAGCTTTCTGGCGACGGTAGAAGTGGGAGAACTTGTTGAAGATGATGGTGATGGGCAGCGCCACCACCAGGGTGCCACCCAGGATGCAGCCGCTTGCCGCCAACTTCCCGACCACAGTGACCGGCACTACGTCTCCATAACCCACTGTGGTCATGCTCACTGTCCCCCACCACCAGCAGGCCGGGATGGTGTCCAGGCCCACATCCTGGAATCAGACACAGAGGGATGCTTTAGACATCCAAGGTAATGATTTTCAGATGTATTAATATTATTATGTAAAGAACACAATTAAATAATAAAATACTTTGGTATATAAAATCTATCAGAACAAAGTTGAAGCTCTAATTTTCAAGAGGAAGAGATAAAGACAAACCTCTGACCACACGGACTAATGTGCTCTTTGAATTGAATCATTAGTAATTACACCAACAGGTGTGTCTTCCAACATCACAGATATCCCTGAAAAACAGGATAACTGCCACTTCGACTGTTCACTCACTGATATTTTTATTTGTTACAGACCAAAGCAAAGCTAACAGCTTGATTACGCTGTGAAGGATTTATCAGCGTCTAACGACACTAATTAAAGTGAAACACTCTGTGAGCCAAAACCTTTTAATTAGCCAAATGTCATGAAAATCAGCTCAAGGATTTCATTGGCCGGAGGAACACGAGTGAGTATTAACACAAAGACTTTGTTACAAAGTAACTGAGTAGTTGGTTGAAGTGTGTAGCCATGTTTTCCGTCTTCATACCGTAGCATCCGCCGAACATTTCACAATGTAATGTTTGCTACGTTCATCGCCGTGTTAGCATTCCGACATTTATACTGAGAGGAATTCAAACTGCTCAGAAAGTTTTGGAAACATTCAAACTGTAAACTGATGATGGCTGTAAAACCGTACGCCAGACTCTCACTGAAATCACTGAAACTAAGATGTTAAACTTTTAAAAGGCAAATTCAAAGAATTTATTTGAACACAAACTAAAAGTGAAATGATTTCCACCAGTGAGGAACGCGACCCCACGTCAGTCAAACTTTACCTCTTCATACTCAGCAGTGTAGGCGATACCCGAGAAGACGGACACTCCCACGGCCAGGTAGAGCAGCAGGATGCCCACCTCACGGTAGCTGTGCTGCAGGTAAAACATGGAGGGGTTGAGATGTGTTTGTGCACAAAGCCTCATCTGTCACGATCCAATAACTGAGGTTCAATTTGTGACAGCGTCACAGCCAAACGCCCACCGCCACTCCCGCCCAGCGGGAGAAAACACTCATCTGTGTTTTTTCTTGATGTGAACTTTGTGTCTGCAGCTCGCCTGACAAAAAGTTTGTCTCTGTAAATGTGACTCTACTTCTAAAGTTTTGCACTTCCTCATAAAAACTCATAAAAGAAGGTTTTATAAGAAGACTAGAAGAGAACATGTGGAAATACTGATTTGTATTCGACTGCCGCACTCCTCCACCAAGCTGAAAGTCCTCCATATAATGGATGAGTTCAGTTCCTGGTTTCAGGACATCTAGATGTGAAATCACTTTGAAATAAGAAAATCTCAAGAATGTCAACAGATTATTACAGTTTGATATGTATTTATGACATTTTGACGCGATGTGTCCCGTCTCCTGTAACGTTTTTAGGGAACTCTGCCCATAACTTTTTATAATCCTGCCAACAATCACATGAACTTCTTACTGAAAGCAATGAGCAACACAATCTGACAACACAGCAGAATTTAACACAGTTTAAAGTAGGGGTGGGGAACGTCCGGCCTCCGGGCCGCATGCGAGACCGTTTCAATCGGACCGCAAAGCAATAACATGTATATATTTTATATATGTAACTTATAGCATGAATAAAAAAATATGGAAAAAAAACCCCACTGACAGTCATTAGTTTTCTGAGATAAAACAGACGGCTATCTACGTCCAAGTCAAAATCCTGCTCCTCACATACAAGGTCTTAAATAATCAGGCCCCATCTTAATCAATCAATCAATCAATCTTTATTTATAAAGCACTTTTCATACAAAGATGTAGCACAAAGTGCTTTACATGGTTAAAAGCAGCCCACCCCACCCCGCCCTCCAACTCACTCCCCACACTCTCATTAACATAAACGATCGTGAATACATACACCCCCCCCCCCCCCCCCACCCACCCACACACACACACACACACACACACACACACACACACACACACACACACACACACACACACAAAGAGTAAAATTGGGCTGGGCACACATGAGCCCAGTGAGGAAACACTATCACAGGGAGCCGTCTGCACCGGGAGCCGGTCACAGACCGCAGCCTCCAGGCTGGGCACACAGCAGGAGGGAGGCAAAGGAGCCCCCCAGCCAGGCTGAGAGGACCCCCAGAGCCCCAGCAGCCACAGTCAATCAAAGCCCCGGTGCAGAGAGCCCCCTCTGAGGAAACACTGGAGATATGACCTAATAAGAGTATATACAGGATAAAAAGATAAAATAAATAAGATACAATATAAATATAAATAGAGTAAGAAGTTTAAAAAAAAATAAGAATAAAATGAATAAATATTAGGCAAAACCTAAATTAGTGATGTAAATAGAATAACAGGATAGAATAAATAAGCATAAAATTAATAAACGCTAAGTAAAAGCTAAATTAAAAAGGTGGGTCTTGAGCCTGTTCTTAAAAACATGTACGTTCTCTGCGGCCCTGAGCTCCTCCGGCAGGCTGTTCCACAGACGAGGACCATACCACTGAAAAGCTGCCTCTCCGTGAGCATGTGTCCTGACTTTAGGGACAATCAAAAGGCCAGTACCAGAGGACCTCAGGGTCCGCGAGGGTTCATATGGTAAAAGCAGATCTGAGAGATAAGACGGCCCAAGACCATTAAGACATTTAAAAACCAATAAAAGAACTTTACAATCGATCCTGAAACACACGGGGAGCCAATGACCTTGTAGTACCATATCACCCTATCAGAGCACTTCGCTCTCGCTCTGCAGGCCTACTTGTTGTTCCTAGAGTATTTAAAAGTAGAATGGGAGGCAGAGCCTTCAGTTTTCAGGCCCCTCTTCTGTGGAACCAGCTTCCAGTTTGGATTCAGGAGACAGACACTATCTCTACTTTTAAGATTAGGCTTCAAACTTTCCTTTTTGCTAAAGCATATAGTTAGGGCTGGACCAGGTGACCCTGAATCCTCCCTCAGTTATGCTGCAATAGACGTAGGCTGCCGGGGATTCCCATGATGCACTGAGTTTTTCCTTTCCAGTCACCTTCCTCACTCACTATGTGTTAACAGACCTCTCTGCATTGAATCATATCTGTTATTAACCTCTGTCTCTCTTCCACAGCATGTCTTTATCCTGTCTTCCTTCTCTCACCCCAACCAATCACAGCAGATGGCCCCGCCCCTCCCTGAGCCTGGTTCTGCCGGAGGTTTCTTCCTGTTAAAAGGGAGTTTTTCCTTCCCACTGTCACCATAGTGCTGCTCATAGGGGGTCATATGATTGATGGGGTTTTCTCTGTACCTATGAAGCGCCTTCAGGCAACTTTTGTTGTGATTTGGCGCTATATAAATAAAATTGAATTGAATTGAATACAGCACGTGATGTACGTTATTACATGATTGACAACAAAGGATGAATCCTGGCAGCTGTCATGAAAACGAAGGTGGATTCAGAACGCTGCGTGTTCCAGGAAAGATGGACACCTGATTTTTTTTCTTTGTTTAAGTGAAAGGCAAGCTGTGCCCAGTTTGTGGCGCGGCGCCGGCGCCATTACAGTTCGAAACATGCTAAACATGATGAGCTGAGAGCTCAACGTTAATGCTCTTCCCCAGAGTTTGAGTCCTTAACAAGCAGCTCTCACACGACCACAGACAGACAGAGAATAACGTGTGCAAGTTTTGTGGTGAGTGCATTAATAGCCATGAAACCTCATGAGGCTTAGTAACACGGTACTTTGTAAAAAATGAAATGGCCCCCACCCCTGCTTTAAAGGAAACAAATGTCAGCTATATTAAAATGAAGAAGGATGGTGCTGAAAAAGAAGTGTAAAAAATAAAGAAATGTGGATCCTTTGCACTATGAAAAACAAATCTAAGAGAAAAAAAACTTTGTATGCAAAAAACAGTCAGTGGAGTAAAAAAATGAGTTATCTGAGAAATGGAGCATTTCCACAAATAAGCAGCAGTAAAAGTCAATTCACAATGAAGCTGGTCTTTTTTCAGAGAACTGCTTTTTCATTAGATTATGCTTTACTTCTGAAATGTTTTGTTTTCCATTTTCAAGATCAAACTAAACATTAAACTAATGTTTTGAGTTAAAGGCTTTTTCATTACTTGATATGCAGGAAAGAGACCAAATAAGCTCTCAGTGCTTCATTTCAAATGCCGGTCACGGATCAGGAACTTTATTAAAGTGGTGCTGCACTTTAATAAAGGCTTTAATAATCCTCTGCTGGAAGGAACAAGCTCATGGTATAGGAGACGAGACGGAAACACAATGTGCAGATGTAATGAAAACCAGGAGGAGCAGCATGGTCCCTGATCCTTCATCAACAACTCCACCTCCAAAAAATGTCAAATAAAACAGAACACATGGATTTCCATAATATCAGATTATGTTCACAATAGAATTGACAAAATATCTAATTTTAAGAAAAATAAATGCTCATTTTGAATTTGATGACAGTAGTCCATCTCAGGATGCTGGGACAGGCCGTGCATTCCCACATGCATGCATTATGAGTCCATAAACATCTGGGAACTCAGGAGACCAGCTGTCATAAGTCAAAGGAGACTCTGAAGTTCTGGACTCTGCATTCACAACCCAGCAACCGACAGAGCTGTTTAACAAGTGTATTTACACAAGGTTTAAAAGGCAGCAGGACCTGAGGCTGATGAATCACAGGACGGTGATTCAGGCGGCTGTTTTGTCAACAAAGGAGAGAAGACTCGGTCAGAGCCAGAGCAGAGGAGTGGTTAGACTATCCTGACATCCTGGGAGGGACGGGAGGAGCGGTGGCGTGTGGACAGGCAGGCAAGTTTCCTCAGTTCCTTTCTCAGTGCACACAGACCAGCTTGGAAATCCCGGGAAAGACGTCTGTTGCAGGTCAGTGGCTTAACAGGTATGCTGACTGATCACAGTCTGAGAGGTTTGGCTCGAGCGGGTCTTAAAACTAATCACTAATCCTCAGATGGACGGCATGTGCAGCAGGCGAGAAGCAATTTTCAGTTGGTGTACGGTCCGGACTGCAGGGTGCCACTTCAGCACTTGGACTCTATCCAAGGAGCTGTGCTGCGGGAATAGGAAGGCCTTCCCTGGAAAAGTTGTCGTCTGGATGGAAGCATATGTATTAACATCAGAGATGCAGGTTTCTGAACTGAGTGCTGATAACAAGCCAGATGTTCCCTCTGCTCTTTAGTCCAGAGGCCGTAGCATCCATGATTTCCAAATAGAATTTCACATTTCAGTTCGTCTGACCTCAGAACAGTTTTTCACGTTGCCTCAGTCCAATTTTAATCAGCTACGAGAGACGGCGGCGTTTCGGGATCACGTTACCATACGGCTTCTTGTTTGCACGATAGAGCTTTAACCTGCCGTCCCGCGCAGATGGCACGGTGAGTTGTGTTCATAGGCAGAACCGACCCTGCACACACTGATTTCTCCCAATTCTCTGATTATTTTGATGATATTATGCATCATAGATGAGGAGATATTCACAGCCTTCACAATTTTAAATTCAGGAACATTATTCTGGAATATTTTACTTCTTAGAAACGGTCTCTCTGAGCTTCTCGGTGAATAAACTTTGGGTCTATGAGGTTTACAAAAACATTTTACGCCGCGTCCCAACTTTTTAGGAATTGGGATGGTGCGTCCATTTTCCCCGCTGGTGTCATTGATACATTACACATGATACTAAACATACACAATATACACAAAAAGGTTGCTTGGACTGATTTAGAATATTAAACCAAGTTTCCATCAGATGTTAAAGGTTGCATAAAGAGATTCTGAGCAGATTAATGTGTAAACATGACTTAAAGTGTAAATGTTGCCATCATAGATTGTGCTAGCTTCAAGGCTTTTACAGATGACCTCACTAATCCAACTTATACCTTGAAAGCATGATTTGAATTATAAACCATCCACAGCAATGCTAGCTAATTGGAATTGCTAAGTCATGCGTTTCCTAATGTTGTTTTTCTTCCATCTCAAACACACTGACACAATTCCCCTAAACTCAACAAGTGAACATCAGTGAGATCTTGTGTTAAAAACTGCAGCCCACATGCAAACTTTAGTTTCCTTCCGTTGTCTTTTTTTGTGCGTCATCTCCAAAACAGTGTGCATCACATCAGCTGAGATCTGCTCACAATCCATCAACCTGTATCTGAGGCGTCTACAGAAAGGTCAACAGAACAAAATGTCACAAAACTACAAAATAAAAAAATCAGTCACGTTGTTTGTACGGCTGGTTAATGTCGCTGTGTGTATGGGATACACACATTACAAAACTTTGTGTGTCTGTGTGAGCAGACAGAGTCCCCACTCACCCGCAGTGTTGCTCCCAGTGATCGCAGGCCTGTCGAGTGTCGCGCCAACTTTAACACTCTGAAGATCCTCATTAACCTGAACACCTGAGAGGACACAGAGTGGACTATGAGTCTTTAAAAAGAGTCGAACTCTGGCTGCACGGCAGCAGCTGCAGACATTCACTACACTGATCCAACGGTGGAGTCACGAAGCTTCAAATAACGGGGTCCGTGTATGGACGCGTAATCGCCGCGAGCTTCAGATGGGGTTTTTTCTAATGAGCACAGAAGCCACACCCACCATGTGCTCTAAGCTTTTGTTTGCGAGGAACAGCCAATCGGAAGGAAGTTGCATCAACGACATGTTGGTGTTAAAGACCCTAGCATTAGCTCAGCAGCAGGCCCATTTTATTTTTAGTGCTCTTTAAATGACAGAAAGTAACAGAAAGAAGAGAAGACGAGCTTTAGGGAGATAAGCACAAAGCATTCATGGAAAAATCAGCTTCACATTACTGTAACTCCTCAACCACACTGGGCTACAGAAAAATGGTTCCTGAAAGATGAGAATTATTTTATAATTTTACAGCCACAATGATAAAATAAGCCCAGGCCCAGTATGATACTGGTGTGATAAAGGGTTGAACAGTGGGTGAACGGAGGCGCCTCATTAAATATAACTGTTTTGAACTGGGAATCATAAAAAGTTACTCGAATGTGAAACGAAACCCTAAAAAAAAAATCCCTGACCCCGATGTTTTCAATTTAAAATGAACTGAACGTCGTTGTTATAAAGAGCAGGTTTTGTGTTGTGGCATTTGAATCTGTTTGTCATTTTAGAAATATTGATTGAGAAATAGCTCCAGTTACACATGTATCATAGTTGTGCACTAATTAGCCGCACAGATCCATGAAATGCTAGACTGTCATTCAGGACCTGGAAATATATCAGACTAATGGAGCTACAATCCATAAGCCTTAGTTTCCTCCTGCTACAGGAGAATCTTAAGTGTGACATTAAGACCTGTGAGTAAGCATACACTCTTACATTGACTTCCTTTATGATTTCTCTTCATCGTGTGTAATATAAAATGAGCGTGGTCCAAGAACTGGTTGTTGTTGCTTGTGTGATCTCACTCTACCTGGTCTGGAGTTATTAATACTGTCTCAGCGTTACAGTTTGAGGCTAGCAGAACCTCCACAGATGGTGCATGTAATATTAACAGTGTGCTCTTTGATGGGACTGATGAGATTAATACTGCATATCAGACACTGTCACCATAAATACAAACTATCACAGCCTTTACTGAGCGATTATGACAAATGTGACGAATCCTTCGTTACATTTTTACCAGAGCAGCATGCGGTCCACATCCACAGCACAGACCTGTATGAGTCGTCCCAGGTTGCCCAGCTCGGACTCGGATCCCAGAGTCATGTCAAAGAGCAGAGTGACGTAGATGGGAACCACAGACACCATGTCAATAATGTTCAGAGGGTGATGGAAGAACTTCTTCCTGTTTGGTGCGAGCAGCAGCCGCGTGACGACCTCAAAGAGATCACAAACACTCAGCGTTTGTCACTGTCCTCTGTGTTCAGCGTCTCTATCAGCACTGACATATTTGGGCCTAATATTTAAGTTTAGGTATTTTAACTGTGCCTGGAATTTGTGTTTGGTCTAAACAAAGTAATAAAATTAAACTGATGCAAGTCAAACCAATTGAATGAAGTATGTAACAGCTCATCATGGTCTGACTTTGCATTCTTTGAGGGTTTTTTTCTTTGTCTCGTGAGTTCCCCGCGTCTTTGTGTGATGTTCTTTGTCTTCTTTTCATTTTACTTCCTTCTTTATTTTAAAGATTTATTTGACGGGACAGCAGTAAAGAGGGGAGAGAGAGCGGGGAAAGATACACAGTAAAGGAACGTGGGCTCAAACCTCAAACTGACGTTCTTCCTGTTTTATTTTGAAGGGTATTTCCTCACTTGGCTTCCATAAGTTTAATTCCCTCCTTGTGTACCTTTCTCTCTCTGCTGTATTTACTCTGTTAGTCTTTGTGAAGTTGTCCCCGTGTCTTCCTTCGCGACCTGTTTCTCTGTTTTTTTTCACTTCCTGCTCCGTATATTTTCGGAGTGATCCTCTCTGTTCTGTGTTTCCTGCCTTCACCGTGTAGCACGTTGCTATCTTTCAGGAGTATTTAAAGTGCCTTTTCCTTCATCCCTGCAAAGACATTAAACTCTGTGCTGTGTTTCATCTTCCCTTTGATAAATCTCCAGCGTGAGATACATATTTATGATCATTTTAAAGCATATTATCTTTATTGTTTGCTTAACTGATACACAGTTAAGTTTATTACTTTTTTTCTTCTCATTGACATGCATGGGAAATGCCCTTATACACAACCTCAAATATTAGACCCAGTGAGTTTTTAGTGCACAGTAAAACAGTTCACAGCAGGCTTAGTTTTAATCACCTCACCTCGAAGGTGAACCAGCAGGAGCAGAACACCTCCAGCGCCTGCATGGTCGGCTCTTCAATCAACTTTCCATCAGAATCAAAAGTCTGGGAGACAAAAAGGACAGAGGACAGTTTTTAAAAGTGTTTTCAATTAAACATTTAGTGATTTCAAATGTATTAAAATTTGAGAGCCCATTAGATATTTTTATTTTGAAATAATTACAAACACAAATTTTTATTCATGTATCTTTTCAACGACAGGATTTTCTTTAACAGACATCAAAGGTAGAATGCTCAGTTCAGCATGAACGCTGATCTTAGAGCCAAAGAAAAGACAAACAGACACATGGTGGCTAAACAGAAATGATCTGTTGTAATAAATGCAAATACAAACAGTAAAAGTGATGATATAAGGTGGACTAAGGATAAAAACATGTTAAAAAAATAGACTCAATAAGGCATCAAGAGTTTAAATAAAACACAAGTAAAACAGGGTCAATCTATCTGACTGATTAAATCATTTTATTGGTACTTTATTCTTCTTTAATTATCTTTATGTAAATAGTTGTTCGTGTGCTTTGGGACTTAATCAGGAAAAATCTAAAGCACAGAGAGCTGCGTGTCCAAGCTGTTGATTTACTGGTTCATTTAGTTTCCCACCATCACCTTTGGCCACTTACTGAAAGAGTGAGGTCACAAACGAAGGAAATGAACTTCCTCTGCAGACTGTCTGAGCAGTTAAAGGACACACTGGAGAGATTATATCTCAGTTTACTTCCTTAAAAAGCTGGGAGAGCTGGCCAGGACATCGCTGTCCCTGTGACCTGGACCCGGGCACTTTGGTTTTTAGCATCACTCTGTTTGGATGCAAACAATTATCAGTATTTTACTTTGTTTTCAGTTCATAAGGTTGCTTCAAGCATGTTTTTCTGTCTTTCTCAGAGCGGATTTAAGGCTCTTTGTGAAAGACATCTTTGGTAATATTAGACGAGTGTAAGTCACACAAAATTAGTTTGTCTATTTGATTTCACTGAGTTTGACTCTGAGAGCAAACAAACAGTTTTAATGAAACTGTGGATGAAAAGGGTTAAATACTCGAATTGTCTTCATGTGAGCCTGAATCAGCCCGATGAAGCCAACAGATGCTTCCGGCTGAAAGCTGACTGAACCGTGTTGTTTGGTCTCCACGTTTCCAGCTCGCCGTACCCACCTGATACTCTGGCATGCTGTTGATACACATGGTGGAGATGGATGTGAGCACCACTCCGATGGAGAGCAGACTGAAGAGCTTGCTGGGGATGGAGTATCCCGGGTTCTCCAGCGTCAACCACAAACACTTCCTGATGTTCCCATAACGCACTTCCTGGAAGTGCTGCATGTCTCTGCGAAGGTGGAAAAAGGCAGTGAGTTAATAATTTATTTAAAAAAAGGAGAAAGAAAGTGCAGCTGTGTGTCTTTTACTTGTTTAAGTCGGATATCTCGTCCACAGATGTGTCTACACTGCTGGCGTCGCTCTCATCGTCCCAGCTACGATGTCGGCTGCTCTCCAGTTTGCGGTCGTGGTAACGGTAACTACAGCAACTGTCCAGGAAGAACTCATTGATGCCCCAGTACTCGATCTCCTGGCTGTTCGGGGAATAGAAGCCAAATCAAGGTTATCTATGCAGTATTAAAAGAAAAGTACAAACTACATCAAAATAAAATGATTTCCATCTGTTTTTTTCTTCATCTGCTTCCAATGTTATTAGTGCACTAAATGGATCCATGACTCCTATAATTATGCTGCATAAACAAAGGACATATGCAAGCAGGCCAAAGGCCTAATTCACGTTAAATCTCTGCTTGTTCTTTCCAGCACAAATATAACACTGACACACCTGAAGATCCACTACAGGATTTGCAGATTTGCTTTGGTGTGAAAACCAGGATGTGTTCCTGAAGGTAACCAAACAGGCTTTTTGAGCAAACCTCAGTTTAACAAACGTTAAAGAAAAGTAAAACAAAAACAATCCAACCGTGGAGCTCAGTCTTTGCGTTCATGTCCAGGACACGGGACCAATCAAAGCCTCCACCACCAGCGCTGCACCCTCAGTGACTGTAGATGATGTCACATTTGTGCACAACAGCAGTGCTTCAGTGTGTGAGATCATGAATAAGAGGTGAGATGTTACAACTTAGTCTCAGTAGTTTGGGTTTGTGACTTTTTCAAAGGATCAGCTGCTTAAATTTTACACGATTGTGTAGAGTTGATGAATTCATTTTACTGTTTATGTTTTTAGGCTTTAAAGTTTTTCATGCAAAGCAACAATGAACAGTGAAGTCTGTTAGCAGCTGCTGTGTCTGATTACAGGTCAGATAAACCAAGAAAAACTGAACAGACTAAAACCTTTGTTTGAGTCACAAACGTCCACAATCAGTTCCAGCTGGATTGGTATGACAGGTGTAAAGGTTCTCTGGGATGCAGAAGGATGAGGATGTTAAAATGAATGTTGCTCAGACAGACCTGAAGGAGAAGACGCACAGCTCCTCCATGATGTGAAGTTTGCCAGTTTGGTAGAAGTGGATGACGTAAGGGAACAGGCCGGGATTCCTATCAAAGTAAAACTCCTTCTCCTGCACATCATAGTCATCACACACCTATAGCAGGAAAGGTGGGAATACGACAGAGGAAGAGTGAAGAAGAAGAGAAGCAGGTGGGCTTTCAACAAGTCAAGCAAAAATCCATCAGGTCTCGTGTCAGTCGTATCCCGCTCACACCCAAACACCTGCAGTATGGCCTCCTCTGAGTCACATGCCAGCAGCTTTCCCAGTCTGGTGTCTGGGAATTTCTTCAGCGTGCTGGAACAGAGGCTCCTCTTCAGACCTCCGACGTTCACGTGGACGAGACCCTCGTCAGAGTCCTGGTGAGCCCAGCTGGGCAGACTCTCCTTCCCCATGGTTAGATCAGCTGAGACACAAAGACAATGAAATGAACACAAACTGAAAAACACCGCTCTGACACTTTTTAGAGACATTTAATTTTGTGGTTACATTATTAAAAGACACGATGTAGATAAAAAAGGAACTGTGAGTCTGATCTATCAGTGTGTTAGCCTGAGTCCTGTAAACATACCCTTGTCAACATATTTACCACATCATGCCAGTATACTCAACCATCTGTCACCATTCATTTCCTTTCACCGCATCCCCGCATGTCTCTGCTGCAACAGTTTCCCTTTGTGTAAGTCATTTGTGATAAAATTGCTGGTTAATTTCAAAAACTGTGAACGTATATGGATAAAACCCAAACAGCCAAGCTGTGCTCAGACATAAAAATCAATTCAGCTTTGAATTAAATCTCCACAGGACACAAACACAGATCTGCAGCAGTTTCTGTGAAGACTTCTCATAACCCCCCCTCTTGATTCTTGTCTCACATGTGAATCTGTCAGTAAGACACATGAGTGAGACAGCGAGAGAAAAGAAGCATTAAAATGTAATCATCTTAAAAGGAAAAGACATCAGAGGTGGAAAAGCCAATTCAAAGTGACGTTTCCTAACTTAAATCGGCGTTTTCTGCCGTGGTTCTGCTGGGCCGAAGCTCAGAGGCATTTCTCAATGTTTTTTTTCAAAGGGAATTTATCGACGCATGGTTTTCTGAGTACACGCGATCTTTACGGTCCAGATTCAGTTACATGAGAGCTGCTTTATATTCGGCAACCGCAGCCTTCTAGTGAGGAGTAAGTACTGCGATTCAGTATCACTAACAATGATAAATAATGCCCCTCTGTTCTACTATCACTCACTCAGACGATCAAGTTTTATTCTTATTCTTGCATCTATACGTCATGTACAGGTAGAGGAAACCTGTACAGTTTATCCTTCTCCTCCTTCCTTCTATGAGTCACATGTTCCAGGCTTCAGACTGTGCTAAACACTCAGATTCACACAGTTTTTTCTGCTCTTGGGTCTTTGTGATGTCATAAAGAGTGGACATCTCCACCCATGTCCATCCTGGACATTATGGATGGGGATAGAAAATAATATATTCCCTAAAACCTTCAGTTTGGGATGAGCGACCAATCAGAAACAAGCTGGGAGGAGCTAAATCGTCTGGTTTCAGACAGAGGATGAACTGGAAGTTTCACCATGACATAAACAAGGATTATTTTGAAGTGCGATCACTCAGAGCTATTCTTGGGGCTGGAAATTAGCTGAATACGACCCCTTTGATGACAGACACAACATTTTAATGGAAGCTGTGATCGTTTGACAGTTAATGTGCATCTGACTGAATCATGACTCATCTCTCGCCCTTAATCTTTGTCTTCTTTATCTCAAGCTGAGTCAGCACTCATTAAACCCCCCATGAAGAGCGTGTAACAAAGAAGAGTCTCAGCTTTATTTTCTGCTCCAAACGTTTGAGCTTCTTTTTAAAATTCTAGCTCCTCTAACTCCACCTGCTGCTCTAAATGCACTTTTAAGACCAGGGGGGCAGAAACTAATATGTAAGTACATAGAGACATTTTCATGTTGACCACAAAACACAACAAGCACTGGTTGAGAGCCAGACTTAATCTAAGCGTAACCACAGTTTGCACATTTTCAAAGTGTTTCTGTGCAAGAAGCAGAAGATTTAAAACGGTTCTTCTGACCTCATGGTTTCTTGCAACTTTCTCCATCAAGTTTAAAAAAACAAAAAAAACATATATCGATGCAGCCAGAACTCCCACACGTGCTCATTTACTGTACTCCCGGTGCAAACACCCACACAGCGCGCATACTTTCACAACAAAAAGAAGCTACACAATGAAATCAGACAACAGATGAGTAAATTACAAAGTTCACATCAAACCCCCAAAATTGTGGAAAGTGCTGTGATGCTATCAGCGTCTCCCAAATCTTCCTGCTGTGATTTAAGATGTTTTTTAACAATACCAAGGTAACATGACCGCCAGGAAAACATAATTCAGTCCTGTTTAGTTGCCAAGAATTGTATTAATATCGCTTAGCAACAAGTAAAGGTTGTGAGGATGAAGGTGTCTGCAGCTCTGTTTTCATTTTCACTCCATCACCGCCAGTTTGAGCTGAGTGTAACTCGTGTTTTTGGAGCTACAATTTACAGCCGTCCCCCAAACACACCACACAACAGTTTATCGTGACACTCTTTCAAAGACCTGTCTGAGGGCTGAGACTTGGCGTCATGTGACGACTAGAGCTGGATATTATACGGCATGTCTGGTGAGGATTCCCCCACAAAAAACGTTTGAACCTGACACTTCATAACTTGTGTTTCTGCACCAATTTGTACTTTTTTTTCACTGATGTCTTTAAAGGGAACACAAAACTCCATCAGTATATATACTGCAGTCTAATAATGTGAGGCTTTAAGGCCATACTGTGTTGCTTTTAAAAAATTATGCTCAGTTATTCCTTGTAATAGTATCCCTGCTGGGCTAACTCGCAGACACATTTCCTCTTCATCTTCTGTGTTTTGACTTTTGCAGTCATCAGAGTCTGAGCTGACGACGTGTCAGGCTGCTTTTATGTGGGGAAATCTGGTTAAACATGTGTCACATGGTCACATCAGTACTAAACTGTTGTGTATATTTTAAGCCACTTTTAATAGGTCAGATGCACTTCAGACAGAAAATGCTGCTTCCAGTTTGGATTGTGATTGATATTCCCTCAGTGTACACCCTCCTTATATTTCTGAGCCTTTGTGTGGCCGTCCTCTACACACAGAGTGGAGCAGGCAGCAGATGCTGCAGGGGAAACAAAGGCAGCACAGGTGACAGTTTGTATTTGTCATCAGAGTGTAAATATCCAAACAGTTGCTTCTCATGTGGTGCTCACTCTAGCAGGACCGAGGACATCCATCCATCCATCCATCCATTGTGAGGCTGCAGTAAGTGCCTCGCTGCAGGTAAAGTGTAGCTATAATGTAATGTAACAAGGTTACAGAGCCTCTAATTACAGAGTGTAGGAAATCGCCCGAGGAATCGCAGACAGGTGTTAACCTAATGTGGACATAATGGCGTTTTAACCAGGACGCTCTGACTTCATCTGCTCCTGAATCTTTCACTGTCTTCCTGCTGGTATTTAATCAGGTTTCTCTGCGCTCAGCTCACTGATTTATGGTCACACGTCCTGGCTACTGTTCGCTTTACCGCAGCTGGAATCTGTCTTCATCCGTCAGCGGCATGTTTGGGTCAAACTCAGAGACGGGTGTAAGAACTCACAGAGCGCTGGACAAGAATAATAATAATAATAATAATTCCATGTACGTTACTATATAACGCTCTTTTACACTTGACCACATTTTTAACTCATTCACTGCCAGCCATTGGCAGTGAATGAGTTAAACCCATTGACTCATTCACTGCCATTGACGGCTATAGACGTCAATGGCAGTGAATGAGTTAACAGAAAAACAGATTTTTTTACATCCCTTTGAATTCGTGTGTAGCTACATGTTTATTTAAAAGTTGACCATGAATAATTTATGAAATATGATTTCAGTCTGAAAACGCCAACATTACATTCAGCTGCTGAAACATTCGAATCCAGCCACACAGTAATGCACAGCTGATATATTTCAGATATACTTCACTGTAATCTCTGGTCTCCTCTTTGCTGTGTTTGGTTTCTTTGGTGATTTTTAGTTAATCGTATTTATGTGAATGTTTTGTCTCTGCATGGTCATTGTCTGTTTTTTTATGGTCGGTCTTTGTGGTTCTCTTGTGTTTTCTTGTTTCATGTGGTTGGTTTTATGGTTATTTTTCATCCTTCATAATTGTTTATGCTCTCTTTGTGGCACATCCTTGTAAATGCATACATTGTTGTGAAACCACGAGAGTTAACGGTCCCTCTCTGAAGTTGATGCATGTTCAGAAATCCATTTCTAAAGATTCAACGACCGAATGCCTCCATGCATTAAACTGATGAGGCAAGAGTATTTAACCACTGAAAACGGCCTCTAGTGATAAAAGCTGAATGTAAACAAAACTTACAAAATAATCTGAACTCAGGAGTGTCTTACTGGACCTCTTAAACTCATCACACAGCCTTGTCTAAGGAGCTTGGAAAGAAAAGCGACTGGACTTTTCACCTCTCATCCGAGAAGCTTCTTCATTCTAGGGTCAAATGGTGGAGAGTCCCAGATTTAAACTAGAGATGGCACGATACCACTTTTTAATGTCCGATACCGATTCTGATATCATAAATTTGGATATCTGCTGATACCGATATGAAGCCGATATAGCGTATTTTGTAATCAATAAAACTGTTTTTTATAAATATCTCGCTGCATTTTGTATAAGTTCATACTTAAGTTTTAAAAAACAAGCGACCGAAGCTATTCTGTTATACCCGTATGCAAAAAATACACTACACACAAAACATTTTATAGTTTAGCAACACTGATCAATCTAATAAATTTAAACCTACACCATCCTCCCTATTCTGGTATTTTAAAGAGTAGTTACCTACCTCACTAATAGGGTTGCAAACTCCCAGCAAAAATATTAGGGAACCACCCCCCGCCCTTAATCGATGTAATCAACTTTAATTTAATGCAAGTGTAAAACAAATGCACAGAAATGAATTATTTTTCTACAATAATTAAATAGATTCAACATCTTTCTTCAACAGAATTGCAGACTGCACAGATGGTACCAAAGGAAAAAGTACTATAGCTTACTAGGGTATATGTTAGACTTATTAGTTACTATATACAATAATGGATTTCTATACATTTAATCAGATGACCACGTTTGTTATAAGATTCAGATAATTATTTATTCAAAGTTTTTAAATGACATAACAAAGAAAAGTATGTCTTTGTGCCCCTCCCTCTCCCTGTTAATGCCCTACCTGGCCCCCGACAAAACTTTGCTAGACCCGCCCCTGCACAGTTACCAGCCTTCAGCTATGTAAAAAAGGATCCTGGTGTTATTTGTCTCTCAGAAACAGTTCATAACTTCCCTTCAACTCATTCAACTAAAAGGTAAACCTGTTTCTCCATCACCTGTTCAGCTCTGATGGTTCAGTAAGGACATCTCCTGGTTTCATCTTCATGTTTCCCTCTCACCACATAACCAAACCGACATCATGACCAGCAGCTTTTATAAATACATTCTGCTGTTGTTTATCCGCTGGTCTCCTCTTTCTAGCGCAAAGTGGGCGATAAACAAACAAGAAAGACGGAACTTGCAGCAGAAAACCCGATCAGCTGATCATTGATCAGTTTCATGTTTGAAGTAATAACAGGAGAGGAAGGGGGAGTGAATGTGAGAAGTAGATGCAACTGCGCAGCAAAGACAGAATAACTCCAGCTTTGTGTCTATTTTTTAATTCTAGCTGAAATACCGGACAAATCGCTTCCTTTTCACCTCAGTATGGAACTCCGATGGTCAGTGCAGCTGTGGCTCAATATATCAGTTGTTAAGCTTAACGTGGAAATACTCTGCAAACATTCAGGGATGAACTTACACACTTGCTTTACTTCTCTGGGAAAGTTTTTGCCAAGATGAAATGCTGCGGTTAGGAAGCATGTAGCGAGGCTCCAAATGCTCCAACAGACCGCCGACAGGTGTCGCAGACAACAGTCGCTCTATCACGTGACACATACTGCTCCGATGCGCCGAGCTGGGTTACGCCAAGTAGCGCGTTTTGTGAGGTGATTTTGTGATACTTCGGATCGGATTACATTTTTTATTTCTCTCCGATATCCGATCCAGTAATTTAGGTCAGTATCGGACTGATACCGATACGTAATATCGGATCAGTCCATCTCTAATTTAAACCCCGTGGGAGTTTCCCCCCAAAGAGGGACAAAGGACCCCCTGATGATCCTCTACCTAATCACATGAGCCAAGGTGTGAAAGCGGGTGTGGGTCCCAATCAGCCAGGGTTTCAGGTGAGTTCATTGTGAAACCTGGCCCCACCCTATCATGTGATTTCCTGAGGTCAGATGGCCCAGGATGTGAGTGGGCGTTAAGGCGTCTGGGAAGGGATCTCAAAACTGGATTATAGATGGCAGAGAGTTGGTGTCGTAAACCACCGCCTCTGTTCAAAGATGGTCGCTCACAGTGGACATAGATGCTTCTTTCACTCCTCTTTCAAACCATCTGTCCTCTCTGTCCAAAATGTGAACATGGGCATCCTCGAAAGAGTGTCCTTTATCCTTAAGATGCAGATGGACTGCTGAGTCTTGTCCTGTGGAGGTGGCTCTTCTGTGTTGTGCCATGCGCTTGTGAAGTGGCTGTTTGGTCTCTTCGATGTAGAGGTCTGGGCATTCCTTGCTGGACTGTACAGCAAACACCACATTGTTAAGTTTGTGTTTTGGAGTTTTGTCTTTCGGGTGAACCAGTTTCGGTCTGAGTGTGTTGCTGGGTCTGAAGTAAACTGGGATGTCATGCTTGGAGAAAACTCTCCTGAGTTTCTCTGGTACATAGGGGATGTAGCCGGTGTATCAGAGAGTGTCTGGGAGATCCCTTCCCAGACGCCCACTCACATCCTGGACTAGGTTTCACAATGAGCTCACCCGAAACCCTGGCTGATTGTGACCCACACCTGTTTTCACACCTTGGCTCATGTGATTAGGTAGAGGATCATCAGGGGGTCCTTTTGTCCCTCTTTGGGGGGAAACTCCCACAGGGCTTAAATCTGGGACTCTCCACCATTTGACCCTAGAACTGAAGAAGCTTCTCGGATGAAGGTGAAACGTCTTCAAGCAACCTAAAGAAGTCCAGACGCTTTTCTTTCCAAGCTCCTTAGACTATGATGACCTGGATGACTGAGAACCTTCACAGACATACCACACAGCCTTCACTGAGCCTGGATTATGTTGTTGTTAGAGTAAACTGCTCCCGACGCTCAGTAACTGACTTTATAAAGGAGTTTGTTCAGGATAAGAAACTCCCCACGATAACTTTAAAGTATGTTTGTTTTTGTTATCTGGAAACACTGTTCAGCCACTGCAGCTCTAAAATGATAGATTGCCCCAAAGCCTCTGTTTCTGACACCAACACTGACCTAGAGCTGACCCATTTGTTAGATTTAGTTTCACTAAATGAAACAAACATAGCTCTTTATTACCCGCTGCACTGCATCTGTCGTATTAAAATGGGCTTATTATGCTCATTTCCAGCTTCAGATGTTTATTCTCAGACTTTATCACAGTGGCTTTGCATGATTCAGATTTTGAAATAATCCTTATTTGTCATGTACAGGATGGCTTTCTTCACACACACATTAAATACGAGTGAGACACTGGGAGCCTCCGTGTGTCTGTAATTACATGCTGAGCTCTCCGGGGAGCTGCTTTGGTGCACATACAGAAATAAAGTTGATCTATAATTCAGCACCTGCAGCCTGGAATCACAGCGGTGGGGAAAAAAGCATCTTCAACAACAAACTCCCTCCGTGAGCGAGAAGCAGTGCTGCAAACAAAAGGGCGAAACTTCCCAGAGTAATCTGGGATAACTGGAGCTGCCACTTTAAATCTATTTCACTAAGACCACGCGACGAAAAAAGATGCTGGTGTGTTTTAATGTGACTTACCTGTGATGTCATCTTCACCCCATGATGAAGTTTTTCACTCCTCCACCTCTGAAAAAGATGTGATCGCTGGAAAACAAACAAGAAACCTTGTAAAACCCGCGCGACCTCCTCGTGCTGGAAACTTCAGCCTCCTGCTGCAGGGCTGTCACAGTCCGCCGTGCGCGCGCAGCTTTCCTCCATCTGAAGCGCTCATCGGTCCGTCTTCTCTCTCGGAGGCGGTCTTCGGCTTTTTCCGTCACATTCCGTAACAAGAGCCGATCTCCGAGTGAGACACGTCTCCTGTATGAAAGACTTTTTATGATGCGTTTGCGGCGCTCAGCGGTTATTCAGAGTTCAGCGAGGCTGTTTTTAAAGTTTTAATCTGTCCGCGGAGAATCAGCGCAGCTGCGTTAAACCGGCTCTAACACCGTCATCGTAATATCTCTTATATCTTACATCTGGGATGTAAGCTCTGTGTGTGTGTGTGTGTGTGTGTGTGTGTGTGTGTGTGTGTGTGTGTGTGTGTGTGTGTGTGTGTGATAAAAACGTGTAAAGTCCCAAATGCCACTTCTTCTTTTTCTTCTTCTTCTTTTTTTTAAAAATTCATTTACTTTTATTTCCTATATTAAGGCTTTAATATCCCAGCAGGGACACACTGCAGCTGTGAACAGCTGACTTACCTTTTTTCTTATTAAGGTATAAACTTTAAAACACTTCCTCACTGTATTGCCAACAGTGTCTGTGTCACGTGTTCAATTCTGCTTAAATCAGTGGTGTCAAACATGAGGGTTGGGGGCCATAACTGCCTCAAGAAAGACTCCAATCCGGTCCACTGGAAAATGTGAAGGAAAGCATAAACTGTATTTAAAATAGTGTTTACCTGAATTTGAACTATAATTTAATAAATTTTTACAACTCGTTGCACTGATAAAGACCTTCTCAATGGCTATTCATACAGCACCAAAGTAATTATGTAATAAATAAATGTAAAAAAAAATCTCTGATTTAATAAAAACTTTCTGGGTGATGAGCTACTTTCTATAATTTTACATATTTATTTCTTGCAGTTTAAGCCCAAAGTGATGTGCTGACAGATGTCTCTTATCTGCTGTAGCAACATTTCTTTGTTGTGCAGAAAAACTGAGAGTAAGTTTCCTAGTTGGACTTTTTTCTTACATTAAGATATCTCAGGGATTAAATGTGTAGCTTCTTTATACTGACAGAAAACTGATTTGTTTTAGGTCTGAACCAAAGTGCGCTGTGTGTGGCCCACAGTGTAACAGGCTTATATGTCCACTTACATCTTTTCCACAGCTTTTTTTCCCACATGTGATCTTGAGCTTCTTCTCCTCCTTCCTGCATCATCTCGCTATCCTGATTTGTGAATTTGACTAATTTTAGCTCATTTTGTATCAGTTTCTTTACCTACATTTGACAACCTCATAATCTCAGCATGTGAGCATGAGTCTCTATTGATTTCATAATATATTTATAAATAGATGTATTTGTTCATTTGTTTATTCGAGTGCCGTAAACCATTACAAAGGTTTATTCTGCACAAGCTGTGGCACACAGAAATTTGGAATATGAGTCATGATGACATTCAGTAAGATTCCAAATTGATTCAAATATTCAGCAAAACTGTCCAGTTCACAAAGTGTTCTCATCATTTGCACATCTACAATCTTTTTATGTCACTGATCTGCTGCTCGCTGGAGTTATAATACAGAAATGAGCATTTCATTGAGATAATGGGTCATACTTCTTTCCTTTTATATTTTTTCTCATATATTTTTAAATGTTCTGTTTACCTTTTTATTACACAAATTTTTTTTATGAGGAAACATGGGAAAAACACATTCCTGAGAAATAATAAGCGCAGTGTGTGCAGACCTGGGTTTTTAACATACCAGACTGGAAAAATTGTGTTTTGTAACAACAGATATTTCACTCAGTTTCATAATTTAAACATTTGTGAAAAGGTAACCTTCCTGTCCATACCTTAAGTACACATCATTATTACTATTACACTTTATTATGAACGTTATTGACCTGTTCATTGAGTGTTCTTTATTTTTGCTTTGTAAGGGTATATGAGTAGTACATTATTTCAATATTTAGGCAATCAAAGGGAAATTTTCAAATCAAAAATTACATTTAGCTAGTAAATAAAACAGAAGTCTTATCTCTCACAGCGAGTCTGTACAGTAAGCATTCCATGTTGGAAAGCTCCTGCATGTCTGTGATGAGGGCTCCATCTAGTGTGCATGATGAAGTTTTACAGCTCAGTCTGGGTCGATGGACGTCTTTGCTTCTCTTTTTTATTTTGTTCATAAACATTTTTCAGAATTTTACGTGCGGTGCAATAAGTAATTCTGTCATCTTCTCTGATAACTGGAACACCTAACCTGCTGTAATGCTTCTATCACCACACTGTTAATCACAGACTCCACTTGAGCAACTTCACATGAGTCAAAGTTCAAAACAAATCCTACCCTACACTCAGTTCATCATTTGTCTCATCCCGTTTTCTTTCTTCTGATTGGCTGCCCCTCTTAATCAGAATGTTTCATTAGCAAGTGGGGCTTCTGCATTTGCAGCCAGAGCTGACAGGGCTGTGTGCCTGACAGGGTACATGTACAAATCTATACTGTAGGCAAGTTTTAGCCACAAACTCTTCTGACTGCACCTACATAAAAATGTGCATAAGGTCAATTAATTTGCTTCATTTAGACCAGAGGTGTCCGACTCCAGGCCTCGAGGGCCGGTGTCCTGCAGGTTTTAGATGTGTCCTTGATCCATCACAGCTGACTGAAATTGCTAAATCACCTCCTCAACATGTCTTGAAGTTCTCCAGAGGCCTGGTAATGAGCTAATCATTTGAATCAGGTGCGTTGACCCAGGGTGAGATCTAAAACCTGCAGGGCCCGGCCCTCGAGGCCTGGAGTTGGACAAACCTGATTCAGACCAAAATCAACGTCTGTGCTCACTGGATAAATCAGGTCAAACCACACTTTTTTAGGTATAGCGTGTGTTTAGAGTCAGTGCTTCTCTGGCACCCTGCACTTCCTGCTCTTCCCTCTAGATTTAAAACCTTTACAGCCAAAGTGAACCCTGAAGTGGCTGCTGAGCTTCTGGTCTCTGGCACCATAGATGAGTGGACTGAGCAGACGTGGAAGCAGGTTGGTGAACAGAAAGGTGGTGAATAGGATTATGGTCCTCTTATGGGGCCAGGCTGTGACTAAAATGAGGTTGATGAAGGGAGAAATGTATGACAGCATGCAGATGAGGAGCTGGACTCCATGCAGCAGGATAGTGTTGTGAGCATTTTTAGCAGAGGCCTGGTTAGAAGAAGAAACTGCCCGAGCAGCACAGAGGACCTTCATGTAGGTGACGATCAAAGTGAGGAAGACAAAAGAAAACAGGAGGACCTGAGGGAGAGAATTCAAGTTGATTTGATCCACCAATCATTTAAACTGAGCCATAAACGTAGAAAACGAACATGTCACCTGGATGACCAGACTTTGTGTCTCATGGTACGGTGTGTTGTACACAAAGGAGGGGTAACAGATGACGTTCTTCGTGAAGACAGAGAGGGGCTGGACGAGGAGGAGGATGATGACATCTGAGATGGAGGGGATGAAGGAGACAGCCCAGATCAGTGCGATCAGAGCGTACGCTCGCTGCACCGTGCAGAGCTGAGAGTGATGGAGAGGCCGGCAAACAGCAATGTAGCGTTCAACCGCCATGCCGGCCAGATTCAGAGGACTGTTCCTGCATGAAGACAGTTAGAACACACAGGTTTATATTTGCTCATGACGTCTGTGATTCTCTCTTTCTCCCTACAGTCTGAGTACAGCTCAGACTGTCTTAAAGTGCACATTGACTGTCCACTTTAATTGAACAAATAATAGCAGAATACTGCATTTCATTTAAAAGCGTAGTGAATATTTTGTCACCCACGCTTCATGTATGTTAACAGTTTTCAGGTGTACCTAATAATATGGTCAGTGGCTATGTACAAACTGTTATACTGTCTCTCGCACAGATACTTACTTGTTGGCTGTCACTGAGATGAGCAGCATGACACAGCAGGGAGCAAAGCTCAGGGGGGTGGTGTAGGTGAGGATCTGCAGCATCACAGTAACTGTCAGCATAATCATGTCATTGATGACCAGGTGGATGTAAAGCACGTACCTGCAGGAGACGGGGCAGGAGAGGACCAAAGAGCAAAACGAGGCAACAGATGCAAAAAACAGTCCCAATGTTAGGTAGCAGAAATATCAAATTATAATAACAAACTTCATCCTGCTCTCAGTTTTCTTTGATTTATTATTGAAATTGATGTGATAGAAATCTTGTAGAAGGAAATGATACACCTGGGGTCTTGCTGGAAGACAACACTCTTAAAATAGGTATAGACAAACATCCCATTAATGTAGTTGATGATGAAGCCGAGAGCAAAGGAGACAAAGTTCTTTGTGAAGGCGTCATTGAAGCTGTCCTGGCGTTTGGTTGTGTTCATGTCACACCTCGTCCTGCTCGGACACGACAAACCGAACTCACCTAAAACAGAACGAAAGATGAAACTCAGAGAAACAACTCCACATATAGCACAAGGTTCAAGTGGTGTTTTTCATTCATTGCAACCACTGAGACAAATAAAACATGTTTTTAACAGAAACTTGATTCTGTTGTTCATGATTCTTTTTCAAATCACGAACAAGAATCATGATTTGAATGAAACTAAAAGAAATGACAAAAGGAAGAATTTCATTTTAAGAAAAACAGACAAAAGAAAAATCAAAACAAACATTGTGTTACATGTTAATAAGATGTAGTTTGGTGAATTTTGCTGAAATATCACTGCCAGCCACCAAAAACAAAACATGTAAAAAACAATGAGACAATGGAAGTACATTATGACTGTATAAGTCAATATTTATCACGACCGCCTTTATTGTCCTCCACACTGATGGTGATAGATCCTGATGACAAACTGGACTAAAAATGTGACATTTGGATTCATGTTTCTATTTTCATTCAAGTCCTAGTGTCTAAAGTCTGTTGTGCACAGACACAACACTGGTTCATCACTTGAGTTAGGATTTTTTATATAATGCGTGAACAATTCATAGGTCAGTGTCATGATGCTTAAGAAAAGAACAAAAGCTTTCTCTGAAATCGTTAGGTTCAAGGACTGGACTGAAAATAAGTGAAACAAGAAGAGTAATAAGCACTTTTTAGTCACTCTGCAGTTTCAGATGCCCTGAAAATTTTTAAATATCCTGCCATAAACACCACTTCATCTCTAAAGTCCAAAAACTTGTTGGTATTTGTTCATTATTCTTAAAATGATCACCATTCATATGTTTTCACAAAAAAATTCAAAACTTCAGCATTAAAAGACAGCAAACAGCAGATGTAAGTTACTTCTTCCTACTCTTAAGTCTTTAAGCAAAAACGACTTACTTCAACACGACACCGTTCTGGCCTGTGCTGATGTAACAGGCTGTGCAGCTGCGTGTGAGAAGTGAGAGGAACAGGAAGACGTGTGGTTATATAGATTTCGCTGCCGTAGTGATGTGAGATGATCCTGGAGAGGTGGGGAGCTACAGGCCAGAGGGTGGATTATCATTTACGTTTTGAAAACTGTGTGTAGTTGTGAACTGTGAGTTTGTTTATCAGAAATCTTGTGCAAGAATATTATGAGAGATCTAAATGAGGTTTTATTCAAACAGCATGATCAGGTATTTACAATTCAGAAAACCCACACCCTGTGAGCAAACGCTTTGGCGACAGTGGGAAGGAAAAACTCTCTTTTAACAGGAAAAAAGCTCCAAAAGAACAAGACTCAGGGAGGGGCGGGGCCATCTGCTGCGACCAGATGAGGTGAGAGAAGGAAAACAGACATGCTGTGGAAGAGAGATTACTAACTGCAGCTGGTGAGGGTTAGGGCAGGTATAAGCACCTCCTGCAGTTTATGTGTTTGTTGTGTTCAACACGTTCTCACTCCCAAAGCGTAACATTTTACGCTAGGTGACAAATCGTCAACATATTAAGTTTCCGGCTACCCACCACGTTCCGAAATGACGACCTCGGAAAAATGAGAACTGTCTGGACTGAATCTACACATGTTTGCTCTTTTTCTTCAAATCGCTTAGAAACACGCTATTTAACGTCATTAAAGCCCTGGTTAAGATCAGGAATAAGGTTAGGTTTAGGGCTGGAATACAGGGCTATTACCGAGGGAGCGTCATTGCACTGGATTTCAGCCATAACCCGCCACGTACCATAAGAACGCCGAAGGTCTCCTTTGGTGTTCCTCAGGAACGCCGCGGGACGTGACAAAACGTCGGCATGTTACGCCTCGTGCTCTACCAGCTTCTGCTATATTAGGAAATGACCTGTTTCGTCCAGTTCCTCTGCACGAGAACAGCTGATACCTGGTGTTTTAGGAATGATGCTGATCTGCTCAGTACTGCTGACATCACTGTGGTTAATTTTAGGGTCACTCACTTTAAAACAAAACAAGTATTCTTGCTTTGACCTCTGACAGTTGATTTGTGTTCCGACACAATTATATAAACTTTATTCATATAAAAATGGTTTTGCAGTTAATTACATATATATTTTTAAATGATTGCCCTTTTAGATACTTAAAGCATTATTTTATTCAGGATTAGTTGTACAAGAATAAAACATCACAACTACCTTTATGATTTGTTTAAAAGTTTTTATAGACAAATTTCACAGTGTTTCGGTCGCGCTTTGATTCAGAAACACACGTGGATGACAAAAAAATACAGATTTCACTGGAAATGTATTAATCTGCACATCAGCCCATGCACTTTGAGCTTTAATTATTATAGATGTTATTTAAATCTATCCATCCATGAATGCATGACAAACAGGTGAAACAATGATCACACAGTGGGCTGTTTGTGTGCAGCAGACTGTGGTCAGGTTGAGCTGAGGTTCCCTGATTGTTTCACCTGAGGGTTCATTTTCTGTGACGCCAGCCTGAGCAGAGTCACGCTGTGTTCGTGACAGGAAAGGTATCGGGTCCAGTACTTCCTGAACTGCTCATCACGAAAGCCATAGATCATGGGGCTCAGGAAGCGAGGGATGATGTAGACAAGCAGGAAGAAGATGTATCGAATCTCCAGGCTCAGCTGAGGGAAGAGAGAGATCAGAGCCGCCTGAAGGGAGGGAACCACAAAGGCGAGCATGCACAGCAGCAGCTGAAACAAAAACAGAGTGTAGATAAAGCTGATTTATGCCTCTGGACTCAGATATTTTCAGATATATGTTCCTTTAACTGTTCAGGGGATGTGGTAAAAGTAACAATAGGGACAAAAAAGGACAAAGAGGCAAAACTGGCTTCTTTGTAGGTTGCTGGTTGCACCGGCAGCGGGCAAAGCCGGGTCTTCCAGATTCTTCTCCACAGCCACACGTTCCAGCTCCAGCTGGAAGGTGTTTCCAGGACAGCCAAGACATGGTGTTCCAGTTCAGATTCCCAGGAGGCCAACTGCCTGAACCACATCAACTGACCTTACTGTAAAGAGGATGCAACATGGAGGAGCAGCAGCTCTACTCCAACATCCTTCCAGATCTTTAAGCTCCTCACTCCATCTCTAAGGCTAAGCCCATGCACCCATATGAAGCAAACTCATTTCAGCTGCTTGTATTCATGACCTTACTCAGATTTCATTGCCATAGCTGAGGGTTATAATGTAGATGGACTAATAAATCAAAATCTGTTCCAATGCCCACATTGCTGCTGATGCTGTTCCAGTCCACTCACTCTCCACCTTCCCATCACTCATGAATAAAATCAGGTTCTCAGACCGATGAATTTTCGCAGTACACCAGACTGGTGGCTCTGGGGAACTCGGCTGTAACCCTTCTCCAAATCTACAAAACAATGTAGACTGGACGGTCAAACTCCCACGATGCCTCCAAAAGTCCCACAAAGGTGAAGATCAGCTCTACTGTTCCATGGCCTGTTTGAAATCTGCATTGCTCGTCATGGATTTAAGGGCAGAGCTTCCTTCCCATCAGCCAGAAACAAACTGTCCCCAGTAAACTGAGTAGTACCCTGATAATTGGAGCAATTATACAACAGTCTCAGTTTTTTAAAAATGGCACCTTCCACACTCTGTCTCCACCTCCTACTTGTTTGTTGTTTTGGGAATTTTTTTTTTAAATTCAAGATAGAATTAAGTAAACGGTTTAAAAATCTCGTTGCTCTTCATCACACCATCTTTGAACATTTAAGGGGGAACTAGTGATAAAGGCAGATGATAATGTTTGGTGAATGGTGTCAATTCATAAATGCTTTTTCATGGTGTGACACCCACCTGCACCCCGTGAAGCAGCACGGTGTTCCTGGCTCTCTTCACAGAGACGAGGCTTGTTGAGACAGCCTGCGCTGTCAGCATGATCTTACAGTAGGTGTAGAGCAGCGCAAGGGCCACAAAGGAGAGGTAAGTCCCGTCAAACACACAGTTCTTGTAGTAAATGAACTGGTCACGAAAAAGAAGTGAGTGGTCACAAAAAATCTTGGTGTGGAAGAAACTCGGAGGCTCCTTGACGATCGTGATGAGGAGGTCGGTGATGGGCGGGGTGATGGTGAGGATGACGATGACGCAGATGAGGAGGAGAGTGCGAGGGATGTTACACATCTGGCTGTAGTGCAGAGGGAAACAGATGGAGATGTAGCGCTCCACGGCCATGCCGGCCAGGATGAGAGGGGTGGAGCGCGTGGTGAGGACCGCTGTCATGATCTAAGGATGGGAGAGGAGGGTGGAGGGAGAGCACAAAGGTTAACAACGGTGTATAGTAGTTAATTTGTAGATCACAGAGTTATATTCTTCTTTACTACCTGTTGTGGATTATAAATCAATAATAACAGTATTCATACTGATCCTGTGAAGATGCAGCACTGTTTTCCTTTCCTCTGTTTACGTTAGATGGTCTGTAGTCAGGATCCCATAGAAGGATGACATGACATGCAAAACATATGTGATGGGCTTGACTGATGCTGCTGTGATTTACCAGAAGGCAGCAAACAGAGGCATGGATCTTCCTGAAGATGTAGCTTATCACATAGAGAGCTGTCACCAGGGTTAGCTGCAGAGCATCATTGATCACCATGGAGATGAACATGATGTATCGCGGGTTCTCGTAGAAGAGACTAGGGTCAGAACAAAGAGCTGAGAGCTGAGAGACAGATGCTGTGGTTTATGTTTGTGTGTATACCATATCATCACATGCAAGTTTTCCTACTTTGGATTCATCTGCTTATTTTTGAACATTTTCCAGGAAATGTCTCTTCCTTTTCTCTTTTCAAACCAGTTTAGGCTTTTTATTGCTAAACTGGAGATTAAACTGGACTAATGCAGCGAAGTCTAAAGCTGTTTTCACATAAGAGCTCTGGACTGAATTCGCCCTTACTCGTGTGTTGGACACAAGTTCGAAGGGTCACCTCTGGATGTATTCTCAGTGCTGAAAATGCCTCATTTGAGGTGAGGGTGCTTCCTCGCTAGAGCATTACTTTTATACCAGAGTAAATAATATCAAACAGACTTTTCATGCAGCATTATACTCGAAACTCAAAGGTTAAATGTGTCCAACATCTGACTTCTCATGTGCATCTTTTCTTAATAAAAACATTTTAATATGGAAGAAGGCAGAAGAATGTAACCTTTGGGAGTTTTGCTGTCCTCTAATACGTTTTTGTGTATCCCTGAGGCTCTGAGTACCTGTGTCGTTGGAAGGTGTGCACCATGCTGCCATTGATGATACTGAGGACCAGCCACACCAGCATGGCCACTATGTTCTTGGTCAGAATGCTTGAGAAGCTCTCCTTAACACCTTGTGTCTGGACAGAGGTGGTATTTGACACCAGTGGGTAAAGAGGCCCAGTGGAGGTGGAGTTCATGACCAGCATCTCCTCCTTCTCACTGTCTGAAGGAGCAAAGAAATAAAACCTACAGTTATACAAGAGTTATACTAATGAACTTCTTCAATTATTAATTACACACTGCATCTTTAATTAATGATAAATCTTTGATCAATAGTAAAAAAAAAAGACACATTTCTGGAATATGTTAAAGTACATGGTATGGATATGTTTTATTATTATTATTATTATTATTATTATTATTATAATTATTATTATTAGCACAAGTATTATAGTGAAAAAGGTAACGCTATAATAACATTTTAGAATAATGAGGATAGAAACATGTTAGCCTTCACACACCTGTGCACAGATCTGCTCTTTACAGTAAGGTCAGAGGTCATTTCTAATTCTGTTCTCTCTTCTAAAAAACAAACAAAAGATTCAAGAGTGCAGAAACATTGTTTTTGTGAGTAACTCAAACACAACATAACCTATGTTCATATGCACACACTAAGAAAAGAGAGATTGTTAGATTTAAAAATCATTCTGTTTCACTGCCGATACATCAACATTCACATTTTATATGTTAATATCATCAGAGAAAATATACAAATGAACAGAAGAAAAACCTTTTTACAACTTTCAGCCTTTACAAACCAACAAAATAGGAAATATTCATAATTTAAATATTGCATTAATGTATCCTAAAGCTTTGATAGAAAGAGATGGCAATCACAGAGTGATGTGCAAAGACATTAAACAGACAGATGTCAGAGCCTCTCACCTGCTGACTCCCTGACTGGGCCTGCTGGATCTGATAAGCCCCCTAAATATGATCCGTCCTCTACAGGATGATGTCAGATGACTAATTTCAAAACTGGAGCTTTGAGTGGTGCAAACGTCAGGACATCACTGTTGTCATGCAGCCAGGCAATTACAACATGTTGCTGTGTTTAATGTAAAGACATTATATCCATGTCCAAAGCTGCTGAAGACCATAAAGTCAGAAAAAACCACACCAAGATGGAAATGCTGGAAATTATTTTGTCATAAAAAGAAATCATGTCTGGGTCCAAATGCAGATTAAATCGAGACCTTTCATTTCGATCATTTAACCTACTTGGGATACATATAAATTGTTGCTCAACAAAAATAAGATTTTGGTTTTAGAATAATTGACTCAGTATTATATTTTCATTCATTTTGATATCTCCTGTGATGAGGAGTCAAAAATGATGTGACTTCAAAAGCACGTAGCTCTAATTTTAATTTTTGTAATATGAGGGTAAAATTATTTTTGGTATTAAAAAAGCAGATTTTGAGGTCAGCTGAAACTTTTTTTAAAGGTTTTATCAGATGGTTTTGATCTTGCTTTTCCTTCAGGCTGCATTTGATTTCATTCAGTGTCCCATTCTGCAGTTTCAGTCCGTGAGACGGTGGTGAGCTGGATTTGTGTTAGAAATATAATCAGCAACATTATTTTGCTTGACTGACTTCCTGCTCACTGCGAGTCTTAGCGAAGTATTAGAAAAAGGCCAACATTGGTTATCAAGTAAACCTGGGCAGGTGTTAGTACACCAGGATGACCCCAGGAAACCTGCTGCGAGAAACACAGACTTCAACATGTTACGCAGCCTTTCTCTGTAAAATAAATATAAACCGAGACATCAATAAACTCAGAATGTTTTCATTCAGTAGGTTTTACAGCAGAGAATAGATTTTGCCACAAGGTGGAGCTTTTTTCCATTGAGACTGTACATGTGGGAGAGGTGCTGCTCGGTGTAGCAGTGTCAACAGTATCCTGAAGGATAAATTAGTCTATGTGCTTCCTCTGCATGCTGGGTTTGGAGTTTATCTCTGTCACTGAAGATCGGTGCCACATTTAAAATGGTTTGGCTTAATGAAAGTGAACACAACTCTTACGAAAAGTGTAGCGGAAAAAGAAATGTGCTGACCTCTTTGAGGCGTCTGTACTGGAGTCCAAACTGCAGCTGACAAAACAGAAAAGAGTCTGAACTGTTGCTAACACAGAAAAAGTCAGTGCTTCATATCAAACCATAAAAACATTTTTTATGGTCTTGGGTAATCTGTCCTTTATTCTCCCACACAAATGAGTTTTTTTTAATCCCTGATTTAATTTGTTGGGACGTGGCCTCCCCAATAAGCATTCGCTCCTTTGAACAGTTTGTTTTCTCCTTAATCTCTGAGACATTCACACATTCAGACCACATGAAATTAGATATTTGCACTTGCCAGGATTGTCAACATAAAATACATTTTTATGTATTTATTTTTCACATTAAAACATTGCAAATTAAAGGTTTTCTTCAAGCACTATACAAGTCTCTATAAGTGGTCTTTGTCCTCGGGCGTTACTTTCTTCACTTTGTTTCTGCATCTGTTGCTCAGAAAGTCCATCCTGAGGTACTCCCTGAACTTCTTGTCTCTGACACCGTAGATGATTGGACTCAGAAAACGGGGCAGGATGTAGACGATCAGGTAGTTTGCAAATCTGATTTCGAGGATCCAACCTGGGAAGATGATGTGCAGGACCACCTCCACGCTAGGAGAGACGTAGGAGAGCATGCACATAGCCAGCTGGGCCCCGTGGAGGAGGATGGTGTTCCTGGCCTTCTGGGCTGATGTCTTATCTGTGGAGAGGGCTCTGGCTGCAAACAGGATCCTCAAGTAGGTGACGACCAGAATCAGAAACACACAGGAGAAGTAGATGATATCAACGGCTTGCCTTTTGTACGCCAGGATTGGGTCTTTGAACACATTCTGGCGCAAGCAGAACACCGACTCATGAAAGAAGCTCAGAGACTCGGTTGCAAGTGTTACAAACAGATCTGTAATATCAGGAGCCACACAGATAAACCAAATCATCCCGATGACGATGTAGGTCCTCCTCACGGTGCAGATTTGGGTATACCGCAGAGGTTTGCATATGGCTATGTAGCGCTCGATGGCCATGGCAGCTAAGTTGACAGGGGTGTTTCTGGTGGTGAAGACTGCCACCAGGATGAAGAAGCAGCAGAAGGCGACGTTAATCTTGTAGAAGATGTAGCTGAGGATGAAAAGCATGATGGTGACAGTCAGCTGGATGGCATCGTTGATCACCATGTGGATGAAGAGGATGTAACGAGGGTCGTCATGAAAGGTCTGAAGGAGGAAACAGAAGGAGTGAAATGTCCTGTGCTGTGATACTTCTGTGTGACACTCCTCGGTGAGTTTGGTGTAGAGGCACATGAATCACTTCACATCTGATGCATTCAAACCTCACTGCAAATTTCCAGACATGCACATTAATCGTGAACTCCAGCTTTAAATCACAGCTGTGGACAAAAGTTTACCCAACGAACAGAGTCACAGCGACCTCTATAGAGAGGCAGCTGAGAGGAAGCAGAATGACTCTGTGCTTAACAGCAATAGAGATTTTGTTCAGACTATTGTAGAGTTTTGTTTCTCCATGGACTGAAAAGAAAAGAGTGACGGGCGTAAGTAGA
This sequence comes from Copadichromis virginalis, assembly GCF_057382275.1. Classification (NCBI taxonomy): domain Eukaryota; kingdom Metazoa; phylum Chordata; class Actinopteri; order Cichliformes; family Cichlidae; genus Copadichromis; species Copadichromis virginalis. The sequence continues at coordinate 39,169,866 of NC_140622.1, forward strand.
GTTTGGGGGGAAAACTGCCTCAAAAACAGTTTTATTAGCTGCGGTTTCATGTACTCCTTTTTTCTAAATTCCATAAAAATAAAACGTCCTCTGTTTTTAGACACATTAAGGACGAATAACAATAAGAAACTTTTACAACCCTCCAAATTTTTGTATCACTCACTCAGCAGCAGAAATAATACCGGCCTTATCATCAAATATGGAGTGAATGGAAAAAAAAAACCTTTACAGGTGCCTGATGTCACTCACGGTCAGCTTTGTCTTTGCTGCTGTTGTTAGTACAAAATGCCTTCAGTGTCTTACTGGAGTGCAGTGAAGCACACACTCTTGAAACAGCAAGATCAAATATCAAAATCTCTGCTGTATCTATATTTCAAACATGCTTTGTACGTGTGTTTTGGTACTTTCTTCTTATTTTTTTGTCACTGTTTTTCTCTATGTGTTGACCTTATAATGACATCTTTAAATTGTTTTGTGTAATTTCCTGTAAGTATGCACTAAACAAACATTTATCAGTTCATACATGTGTGTGACGTGTATGTTCTGTGGGCGCTGCAGGGCCAGTAAACCAAAATATCATATTAATAACATGTTTTGGATTAATAATTATAAATGACAGGATAAATAATAATATGTGACAAATAAGCTGCTGTGTGTGTGTGTGTGTGTGTGTGTGTGTGTGTGTGTGTGTGTGTGTGTGTGTGTGTGTGTGTGCCTGTGTGTTTACCTGGTGTCTAAAAAACGTGACCACCAAGGTGCCGTTGATGTAACTGAGTGTGAGCCAGACCAGAACCACGATCAGGTTCTTGACAAACGCTGTGGTGAAAGTATCTCTGATGAGCAGCAGCTGATCCAGCAACGAGAGACAAGAAATTCAGTTTATCTGCTTCTGGTGTCTGTTAGCACACACGTGAAACAGGAAACGGAGAATAACAGCAAACAACATCTTCATTGTTTACTTGGGTGATAGTGTCTGGACTGAATTTTCCTCTTGTAGCCTTGATAAAAGTACATTTTACTGAGCAGACTTTCAAGTTTTAGTAATTTGTTTACACCATAAAGTAAATCAACATTAGGATTTTATTTAAATATCAATAGATTTATATTTTAACTGATTTAATTATTTACTGGAGATGCTTAACTGAACCTGATAAGGGACGGTCATGTTGCCTCTGAGACCCAGCAGTGAGCTCATTCTTCACATGTGAGACCTGAGGGAGGATGGACACAGACAACACAATACCTGTTTAAATAACTCATCCTAGTACAACTACATTAATAGTAGTATCATAATTTTAATAATCAGTTAAAAAAAAAAATCTTGCATACCACGATTTAAAAAGTGGACACTTTCCTCTAAAATAAAGGAGGTGTGAGTTTTACAATTTTACTGCCACATTATTATGAATTTCATACTTTGTTCTGAGTCTGTATTTTAGTCTTAGCTGCTGATGCTTTAACAGATCAGATTTTTTTGATTTCCCCCATTACCTGTCTGACATGAGCGTCGGCCAAAACTCAAACCATTCTCAGTTATTCTATAACTATAATATCATACATGTTAACAGCAGATTCATTTAGGTCTGGGTCTGTGTTTAAATAAATGTTTGATTAAATAAAAACTGCCATGCTCTTTCCTTTTCATCACAAAGTTATAAAATTGTGGTTTTATTTCAGTTAGTGCAGTTTTATTCCATATAATGTTAATAAATGTCTACCTGAGCACTCAAAGGGCTTTATGCAAATTGCTTCATTTACCCATAAACACACTTTCTATCTAACATTCACATACATTCAAATTGGATGGATGAACATGGATGATGCCTCTAGAATGGCAATATTAGTAATAGTAGTAATACTCCATTACATGTGAATGACCTCAAATTTTACATTTAGGTAAATAATATTTAAAACATTAAATTAGAATATCATTTAAAACATAGAATATAGTTAAATCATATAAATAAAGGAACAGAGTAACTGCTGCCATGCAAACAAATTCACACTGCAGAGATTTTAATGAGGACCTACCTGAGTGCAGGTGAAACACAGAAGGCAGGCAGTGTGAGAGCGGAGCTTTTATAAGCGTTTCAGTGTTTATCACAGGAGGGAAAGCTTCCTGATGATGACAGTGATGGTGCTGCTGTGATTGCTATGGTCTCAAATATGAGATTTGAAAAAAAAAAATCAAATGGTTAAAAAAATAACAGAAAAATAAATGTTAATCTCTGTCAGCTGTACCAACTCATTGCTTTTACTGTAAAACAGGGGTGGGGAACTCCAGGCCTCAAGGCCTGTGTCCTGCAGGCTTTAGATGTGTCCTTGATCCAACACAGCTGATTTAAATGGTTAAATTACCTCTTCAACATTTCTTGAAGTTCTCCTGAGGCCTGGTAATGAACTAATCATTTGATTCAGGTGTGTTGACCCAGCGTGAGATCTAAAACCTGCAGGACATGGCCCTCGAGGCCTGGAGTTGCCCACCCCTGCTGTAAAGGGACCAGTCATGTATAATCCCCCAACAAAGGCCAAGTCTGAAGCATGAATGCTCTTTGTCACAGTTTCTTAAAAATATATGAATCAGTCACAGCAATTTTCATTATCCTTAATTTATAAGATAAAAAGGCCAAAAAGAAGAGAAGAAAATGAAGCATATTCTGACCTAAGAGGACTTTATTTATTATTTATTACCAAAGCATGATGCACAGTAAACCCCAAACTAACCTCTGATCATTGAAGGCTGGTGGTGAGTATTTTCTGCTTTACTTTTAGTGTTTTCATTGCACATTAACATGGAATTTATACAAAATGTCTCATCATTTCTTGACTAATCCCAGTGGATATTTTCTTTTCATTGAATAATTATAAGCCCCCCCCCGGAAAAAAGAAATATGCTTTATAAAATCAAGCAATAGTATTTATTTATTTATTTGCAGCATAAAAAACACAAATTAAGTTAATAATAAAGTTTTATACTGTTGCAGATGTTACAGGCCTTCGATGGGGTCTGTTTTTAAACTGTTTTTTTTAACAGAAAAGCAGAGACAGGAGACATCAGTTGCGTTCGGTCTGCAGGCTCTTCCTCGTCTGGTTTATTAACAGAATTTAACAACGTCCTTTTCTTTTCATTTAGACACACACATTTCTCTTTTAACAACACAAACATTCAATTAGGTCCATAGCTCAAACCCTTTTGGTTACCTTGCACTCTCGCAAGAATAAACTTACAAAATAATCATTGTATATGAGTGTCCTTATTTACAATAAATCTGTAACCAATTCTAGTGCATTTCAGCATCAAAAACATTTCTGTGCAGCACCACTAACACTGCAATTAACCCGCTTATATACCATTATACATTCCTTATACTTTAACAGATTCAAACAACATATTACATTTGTAACCAATAAACAAAAATGTTCTTCCATTGCTCACAAACAGTTCACAATCATCCACAAACAGTATACATCAGATTATTTACATTTGACACATAAGAACTGGGTAGGTCCTATTCAACTGTAACTTCCAATAATGTCAGGATAAAAGAAGCGTCTTAAGAGCTGCGTTTGTCACAAAATAAAACAGGTAATAAGACCAGCTGCCTATTTAGACTAAGAGTGAAATGGCGGCTTCACTGCAAAAACTCAAAATCTTACCAAGTATATTTGTCTTATTTCTAGTCAAAATTATCTCATTACACTTAAAATAAGACACAATCAGCTACAGGGCAACATTTCAGTAAGCTAAAGGAACTTGTTTCAAGACAGTGAATCTTGAAACTAGAGAAAAACTAGAGATTTTTCACTTGTTCCACTGGCAGATTTTTTCACTTATTTTAAGCTAAAATATCTTGTATTAAGTGAAAAAATCTGCCAGTGGAACAAGTGAAAAATCTCTAGTTTTTCTCTAGTTTCAAGATTCACTGTCTTGAAACAAGTTCCTTTAGCTTACTGAAATGTTGCCCTGTAGCTGATTGTGTCTTATTTTAAGTGTAATGAGATAATTTTGACTAGAAATAAGACAAATATACTTGGTAAGATTTTGAGTTTTTGCAGTGAATTCCATTACAAATGGCGGTATAGTTAGCTTTCTCTCAATCGGTGAAAACACACTCTCTCACAATATTCGCGGTCTTTAAACTAAGACAGAAAAAGGTTTCTTGCCTTTATATGTACATTGCAGTGAGCAAACTTGAACCACTAACCTGTTTTTTTAACAGAAAAGCAGAGACAGGTAGTGATGTTCGATTCGTGAACAAATCGTTCAATACTCGAGAATCACTTTACTGACTCGTGAATCATGATTCACAAGCCCAACTGACTCACTGACTCATCCCTGTTGCTGTTAGCAAACTAATTCCATTAGTAGAAATATATCTAGCTTATAATTAAAATTGTGGGGGGAAAAAACAACAGCCAGTTTCGTAACAAAAGGATTTCTGCTCTGAACTGGAAGAAAAAACCCTGAGTAGAAGCTCACATCAAGAAAATAGCTCCTCGGTTCAGAGTAGCATCGCGCTGCTAACATGCTAACAACACATTTGAGCTACTCACCCCCTCCCTCCTGTGCTGAATCGTAAGCGTAAGCGAATCACTCAGGACTCGCTCACCCCCTCCCTCCTTTGCTGAATCATAGAGCGAGCGAACGAATCACTCACTCACCCCCTCCCTTCTGTGCTGAATCATTGAGCGAGCGAACGAATCACTCACTCACTCACTCACTCACTCACTCACTCTTCTTTCCATTTCTCAGCATAACCTCTTGCAGTTTGTGGCTCTCCATCAGTAACCAACTTGAACAGGAGGTCTACTGGCATTCGTGGATGTCGACCAAAAAGCAGAAAGAATGGTGAGTAACCCGTTGTTTCATGGCGCGTGCAATTGTACGCATGAACCATCTGTGGGAGATACTCTCTCCATCTTTCTTTTTTTTCTTCACCCAGGGTCCTCAGCATCTGCAAGATGGTACAATTAAAGCGTTCAGCTGGGTTGCCCTGAGGGTGGTACGGAGTTGTTCGAGAGTGCCCCACATTGCTCAACTGTTGTAGAGTCCGGAAAAGCTCGTTCTCGAACTCCCGCCCCTGATCATGGTGCAGCCTTAAAGGGTAGCCAAATCTGGGGATATAATCACTGAAAATCCTTTCAGCTGCAGTTTTTACCACTCTTGTTGCGGGTTGGATAGGCCTGGGCATACCTAGTAAAGTGGTCTACCACAACTAGGATATACTGATATCCGCCCCTGCTTGGCTCTAAGTGGAGGTAATCAACTGAAACCAATTCCATTGGTGAGCTCGTGGTAATGCTGGACATGGGAGCTCGGACATGTGTCACCGGTTTCTTCTGTTTGATGCACGGACACTGCCGGGTGACTTAGGCTTCGATGTCTCGCCTCATGTATGGCCAGTAGAACCGTTGCCTCGCCAGGCTGAGAACTCTTTCTACCCCGACATGCCCCATGTCATCATGCAGATGTTTCAGGACCAGGGATTTGAAGCTAGCTGGTAAGACTAGTTGGCGCTTTTCTGCAGTCTTACGGTACAGAACTCCGTCTTCTAAGCTCAGCTTTGTCCACTCATGCATCATTTTCCTTGCCGGACCGCTCACATTCCGTCTCATGTCATCTGTCAGCTTTTGATCTGCGTCTTTCATTTTCATGATCTCACCTATCGCAGGGTCTGCTCTTTGAGCCCTTTGTAGTTCATCCAAATTGATGGGCGTGACCATTTCTTGGATTACTGGTTCAAGCTGGTCACCTTGTGCTAGAGCCAGAGCAGCGATCCATGCGACATCTCCATGCTTGCCTGCTCCACATCCCTCCCAAGTAGCGGCAACAGCTTCTTTGGAGAGCTCTTTTGTACATTCAGTGACGTATATGTCAATGTCAAGGGGACTCCTCGGCAGGGTGTCTGCGTCAACATTTACTTTGCCAGGTCTGTACCTTATATCAAACCTGAAATCTGATAGCTCTCCCACCCATCTGAACCCAACCGCATTCAACTTGGCGGTACTCATGACATAAGTTATGGGATTGTTGTCTGTGTAGATGGTAAAATACAGGGCATAGAACAAGTAATCCCTGAACTTCTCGCAGACAGCCCACTTGAGGGTGAGAAACTCAAGCTTACCCGAGTGGAGTCTGTAATTCTTTTCAGCCGGTGTCAGTGTTCGGGAGCCGTATCCAATCACTCTTAGCTTCCCACTCTGATGTTGGTAGAGAACGGCCCCAAGTTCTTTATCAGATGCGTCTGTATGAAGGACGAAGGGAAGCTCAAAATCCGGGTAGGCAAGTACAGGGGGGTTTACCAACATATCCATCAACTTACACAGGGCACCCTGGTGCTTCTCTGCTCACTCAACTGGTGTTTTGGGTGGTAACTGTGCACCTTTCCCCTTCTGTCCTATAACCTTCCCCAGAAGATGCTCCTCTTTGGTTTTCTTGGGTTGCAAAAGCTCATAGATGGGTTTTGCTATTCTCGAGAAATCCTGGATATACGAGCGATAGTAACTCAGGAACCCAGCGATCCTCCTCACATCTTCCACTGTGGCAGGTGTCTCCTTTTTCAGGGCGTACACTGCCTCGAGATCTTTTGGATCAATGCGTACTCCTTCAGCTGACACTAAGCCCCCTTCATACCTCACTTCTCTTTTAAATAGGTCACATTTTGTCGGCCGGAGTTTGACTCCGTAGTTCTGCAGGGCTCTCAAGACTTTCCTCAGCCCTTCCACATGTTCCTCAAAAGTCTTGGCGTAGCACAAGATGTCATCCAAGTATGGGATGCAGCACTCATCCCGAAGGGGAGCCAGCATTTCTTCCATACTGCGTTGGAATGCAGCAGGTGTGTTGGTAAGACCGAAGGGAATTCGCACCCATTCATAAAGGCCCCAGGGGGTGATGAATGCAGTCAGATGGCGGGATCCTTCTGCTATAAAGCCCTGGTGATAGGCTTTTCCCTGGTCCAAAATGGAGAACCAGTTGTACCCTCCCAAGGTGTCAATGAGGTCCTGGATTCTTGGTAATGGGTGGCGATCAGGTACTGTGCGCTGGTTCAGGAGACGATAGTCTATACAGAGTCTTAGGGAGCCATCCTTTTTCCGCACACAAACTATTGGTGCAGAGTAAGGAGATCTAGACTTTACAATCCATCCTCTTGCTAGGAGGTCCTCAATATACCCTTTAACCTCCTTATAAAGGGGTTTTGGAATTGAGGTGTACGATTTCTGAATTGGGGTTGTGTCTTTGAGTGTTATCGTCATTTCCAAGCTGGGAATGCACCCCATGTCATTCTCATCACGTGCAAAAGCCCCTGACTCTTCCCTTAACATTTTCTTGGCAACAGTTTGTTGGTCTTCAGTCAGGTGGCTAACATCAACAGGTGGATCCCATTCCTGTGTTGCTTGATCTTCACCGCACTGCTGGGGTATTTGAGATACATCAGCCGGTGAGGGTCACATCGTGCTTAGTGTGGTTGCCAATAGGTACTTTGACATATGGGACTCTGGCATCACAAACTGTGAGGAGGCTGTTGCCAACATCAAGCTGTTGCAGTTGTGGGTTGCTCTCAGTTGGCTCAAAGAGCACGAGGGGGTTGGACCTGTCAACTGTAGAGGAGACTTTACACTTAACATACTTAACTTGACCAGCTGGGATTACTACATCATACAGGCCCACTTTTAGGACACTCTGGCTGACCACGTTATCACTGGTAAGCTTGGTCTGGATGAAGTTGACCAGTGCCGTCGCTGTGTCATCCTGGAGGTTCATTGCGCTGCGCAGGAGGCTCACAATGGTGGGTATGAGGTTTGTACTAGCATTTGGCCCCAGTATCAGCTGTTCAATTACATTGAAACCAATCAGGGGGCAGTCCATGGGCACACTGCTTACTAAAAAGGGGACTTGTACAGTCAAGTTTGGGTCACTATTCTCTGGGAGACTCACCATCACGCCCACCCAGCCGTCGTAGGGTAATGGCTGGCCATTAACACCAAGCACACTAAGAGCCTTATCTCCAATAAGTTCTGTCAGTGGCCGGAGTTTGTGGTCAGAGAGGTAGGTTTTTGCCCACTGGCGATCAATGAGACTCACTTGTGCACCTGTGTCCAATAAACAGTCCACTGCAAAGCTATGAATGTAACATTTGATTTTACATTTCTTTCCAACAAGCTGTGCCACTCTCTCACTTGCCCCTGTGTCTGCATTTTTCGTTGGAAGGGTCGCCCAACTACTTCTGACATGAGCAAACTCTTCTGAGCACATACCTCGTGATTTTGGGTCTGGCTGTCCACTGGTTCTGGGAGTGTGTGTATCAGCAGAAGGCCAACTAGAGCTTCTGTGTTGGCTTCGTTTGAGACATCCCACTGCCCTGTGACCTGTCTCCCCACAGATAAAACAATGAGTGCATGAAGTAGCCCCGCTTTCAATACACTTGGGACAGCCGTACTGTTTTGCAGTTTGTCTGGGCTTCTGCTTTGGGTGTGCACACTGACAGTGGGTTCACGAGCCTGACTGGCTGTGAGAGACTCCACCACTTTGGTCAGGGTTTCCACCTTTGCAGCCAGCTCTTCTATGACTTTATTCTTACTCTTAGATTTACAGTCAGTCATTTCAGTGTCTTTAGCCGGTTCAAGTTGAGCAGTATGAGCATGTGTTACCTTTTGTCGAGTGGAATATCCCAGCCTTCGCTGTCGCTCACTCTCTTCACTTGACACTTTGTTCACTTGCCTTATCAAGGCTTCATCTGACACACTGTAGTCTGATAGTAGTGGCTTGAGTTCATTACGAATATCACTATATTTTGGTAGAAGACCTTGATGAATGGTGCGTAGAAACACATTTTGGATCGTACGTGTCTCATACGCAACGTCCATGTTATCCTGCCTGGATGCAAACATGACTTTCTGCTTCAGTCCAATCATCCTGTAGAGGAACTGTTGTGGAGTTTCATGGTCATGTTGCTTAGTGCTCAACAATTCCTGAAATAACTCACTCCCACCCTTCTCACTCAGGTGTGAACATAGTAAGCTGTTGAGTTCAATGAGGGTCAAGTCATCTTTACTGATCAACATGTCCTTAAACTGTCCAGGCTTGATAATACGGAGCACACCTTGAATGATCTCTCCCTCTGTGTGCTTCACCTTGAGCCCATCCTCAATCTGCTTACACAGTCCATGGTAGCTAATGTCAGATGCAATGTCCCCAACCTGACCACCATGTACTTTAAACTCTCTGCGTTGCAAAAATGGCAGGTCTGTTAGGGAAAACATGTGATCAGGCTTAGATTGTCGCATGCCTGTGGTGGAGAGGCTGTTTGTCACATTCTCAGCTCGAGGCTGGAGTGACTGTGTAATAGTGGGGGTGGGTGTGTCTTGTGTTGCGGATGTCACTTGTAAATCTGCTAACTTTTTACCAAGTGCCTCGTAGTTAGCCTTTAGCATTTCATACTCTGTTGTTTGTGGATTAGCAGACTCAAGAGGCAATATAGCTGAGGTAAGTACATCACTCTGTTCAGGGTGCTTAAGTGTTGTGAGAGTAACAACATTTTCCTTTGAGACTACAAGGTGAGATACTTCAGCTGTACGACTATTAATGAGATGAATAATAGCATCTTTCAACAACAGTAGGTGTGAAAACCCCTGATCCTCTAAGTCAAGCAATGTCTTACAGCGCAGATAAGCACAAACATAATCAAAACAACTTTCCTCATCACCACGTCGTACACTTGCGGGGTCCACATCAGGTACTGGTGTGATGTTTGTAGCAATCTGGAAGAGTTCCTCTGCTGTCAGTGCATTAAGACTCTTTCTGATCTGCCAAGCCAGTTCTTTTCTTTCACTGTCCTCCATTGTGTGTCCTTTGGCTAGCAACTCCTCACAGTGCAATCAGCTCAACCACGCAGCCCGTCACCTTTCCAGCAGGGGTTCCCCTCCTCGACACAGGTCCCTCTGCTGCCTCAGTTGCACGTCTGCTGTTCCAACACGCCTGCCCTGTGATGGCTGTCTCTGGTTCATTGATTAAAGAATCAGCAGTCACCCTCGTAGCATGCTGATCCCTGTACGGGCCACCAAAATTATGTTACAGGCCTTCGATGGGGTCTGTTTTTAAACTGTTTTTTTTAACAGAAAAGCAGAGACAGGAGACATCAGTTGCTTTCGGTCTGCAGGCTCTTCCTCGTCTGAGGCCAAGACGCGTTGCAACGGCCTATCGCACTCACCCCTATCTCTCCCTTGTGGCAATGCCACGCAATTACATTGTCCAAAACTCTAAATGAAAAGTGCAATACCACCATAAAATCAGGTCTTTTACATCAAAAACAATTCACAAAAAAATTACAATAGTGACCATACACTTGTGGGCGTCACACAGATGTAACATTAAGTGAGGCCTTTTTAGTAGTGGTGTTTTCTGGGTGGGTGATTCCTCTCTCACGGCAAACGAGGTACCTTCTCACATATTTCCTGAATGTCTGGTCTCGCAGTCCATAAACGATGGGACTTATAAACCGTGGTATGATCTGGACAATGACAAAGGCAGCAAATCGTATTTGACTTTCCCGGTTTGGGAATAAAAAAAACAAGCTCCGTTCAAAAATGTTCCTCAGATAATTCAGCATAAGTAGCAGCACCTGAAAACCATGAAGAAGAATAGTGTTTCTGGCTTTTTTGATGTCACCGGTTAGTCCCTTGGCTGCAAATATAATCCTAGCGTAGGTGTATATGAGTGTGAGCCAGACCACGACAAGACAAACAATGTGTGAAGCGTCCCTCTTGTTCAGGCTGTATGTGCTTCTGAACACGAAATCTCTAACGCATCTCACTTTAGAGTGAAAGAACTGCAGAGGCTCTGTAGCCAGGAGGATGAACAGGTCAGGGAGGATAGAGAGTGCACTGGCAGCCCAGATCAAACCAATCAGAATGTAGGTTTTCTTGACTGTACAGATCTGCCCGTGACGGAGAGGCATGCAGACGGCGATGTAACACTCGATTGACATGCCAGCCAGATTTAATGGGGAGTTGTGGGTGACGATGATGGAAATGATCAGCAGGATGATGCAGTAAGGCACGAAGAAGATGCGCAGGGCGTAACTGATGATGAGGAGAAGAGTTGACAGGAAAAGCCACATCATGTCATTGATCACCAGGTGGATGAAGAGAATGTAACGAGGGTTTGAATGTAAGATCTGTAGAGTAAAAACAGTGAATCCACACATGTGAGGGAAACAGGATTCCTTTTAAAGCAATTTGATGTTTCTGCAAATGGGCAAGAAAAGATTTTCACTACATGGTACTGAAAGCAGACTCTACGGTTAGCAATAACTGACACAAAGTATTACAATAAGGATTTTTAACTATTCGAACTACTTAATATTGATTTAATCACATTTTCCTGAAATTTTACACCTTTAAAGAAAGCTTCCATGTTTTCCAGAAGCAGATGATTTTTATTTTATTTCAATAATACGGAGTAAAAGACTAGATTTAAAGGCATGCCTTGATGCATAAAAATACACTATTTGCAGAGAAGCACACTGTATCAATATTTCCTAATGTCGTTTTTTACATAGAAAAATCTGAAAATGAATCACAGTGAGAGTGATAAACTACTCTTTTTTCATGATTTGTACAACAATGTACGAGTTTATACCTGATATTTTCTGAAGGTGTGGATCAGGGTGCCATTGATGTAATTAATGGTGATGCAGAGGGCTGCAGCTACTATGTAGTTGGTCAGGAGGGGATTCTCCTCATACGAGGTTAGAGTGCAAGAGAAATTGACTGAAGACAAATTCATGTCTGACATGACAAATCCTCCCAGTCTGAAATGACACACACACACACACACACACACACACACACACACACACACACACACACACACACACCACACACACACACACACACACACACACACACACACACACACAGAGAGATGGTGTTGGAGGTTACTGTGTGGCATTGAAAAGGTTCAAACATTCATGAGTAAAAGAGCTGTTACTGTACAGCGCATTGATCTGTGAAAGACACTCGATGTTTCAAACACAGCTTGAAACTTTATCAAATCACAACTGCTCACATGTTCTTTACTTTCTTTGTTAAAATCAAACCTCCACCAAACAAGTTACTACAGGAAACTGCATTCATTACACGTCTTCACTTTAGTGTTTGCTGCAATAAAACTGCTAAGACAACACTTGTAATCTAAAAATCTAAAATTAAAACCCCAGAAAAAGTTAAAATTATATAACAAATATGGCAAACAGCAAAAAAGGATATCAAACAACAACACAGTAATTTATAGTCTGCAAAGTATTTCCAGTCCAGTAATGCAGTAACAGTACACACTAAATAAAGATTGTACTTACCCTCACAAACAACATGCTCTATTAGATTGTAGGGAGTGCAAGGAATTTATATAGATGCCAGTGTTTGCACGCCGGCTTCCTCCATCTCGCCAAGAGGTTTGGAGTTAGATTGGATAATCCCAAATGATGTTATATGCAGTGATTGGTTGTTTAGTCTGTTTGGTTGCATCATTATTTTGCATATTTGCCCACTTCTGGTGCACAAAAAGTTCCAGGATGAAGAAAAAAATTCAACACAGAAGAAAAAACAAAAAACTGGAGCCACATCAAAAATGAGTTGATCCCCACAGACTCTCACTTCAACTTCCTGAAAGGACAGTTTTACAGTCTGCTTTAAAAAAAGGTTTCATTCCTGGTGTGGAGTTTCTCCCTTTATAAACACGGTATGTTGGGTGACAATATTTTCTTTTTCTCCTGTTTAAAAAAAAAAATCTTAACAGGCATGTCTGCTAATCAGAGTCATTAAACTGGACTTTGCATGTTTATGCCACTGGTGCAGTGTCACTGTGCAAATTGTTACTGATTTAACGTTATTAGATATATTTGTGGTTTTGTACTCTTTTACCTGAATCCTCATGCCATGAGACAAATGTTTTCAAAAACATCATCATCATCATTTATTTATATAGCACTTTAAAAACACACCTGGTAGACCAAAGTGCTGTACAATACTAATATGCACATAGTAATAAAACCAGAAATAGCAATAAAAAAAATTTAAAAAGTCAGTTACCCACAGAGTTAAAAGCCAGGGAATAAAAATAGGTTTTTAATAAAGACTTAAAACTGGCACTGATGTAGCCTGTCTAACATGGAGAGGAAGGTTATTCCAAAGCTTCGGCGCTGCAACAGAGAACGTTCGGTCTCCTCCAAGTTTCAGCCGTGACTTTGGGGCCGAAAGCAGCAACTGCTCAGCTGACCGAAGGGAACGAGTGGGGACGTGGGGCTTCAACAAGTCAGACAAATAAACAGGTGCCAGACCATTTAGAGGTTTAAAAACCAATAAAAGGACTTTAAAACGGGTCCTAAATTCATAATTCGTCACCTATGAGGTGTTTTCAGTTTTGCTCATCATTGAGTGTTTTTTAGGTCTTAATGTCTTAAACTTATACTTTCTTTTAAATTCTTATTCGTTTTGTTTCTTCCCCACATGCAGTGGGTTTTCAGGTGAAAGTAAAAAACTTGCAGTTCTTATGGGATTTGGGGAAAAAATAGACAAGAGAAAATAATTTTGTACCTTGGTCTGGATGTCAGCTGATTTAGCTTTATCTAAACTTTTACAGGTTCCACTGATTACAGTAGGTGCGAGTTACGAGCTGAGCTGCTGGTTCCTTTGTTGCCTCTCTTTTTGTTTGGTTTTCATGTTGCTGAGTAACTTTTGTTTCAAGTCTCCTGAAGCTCTCAGATTGAGATTTTTGATAACTGTGAAGGTGTTTTTCTTTATCATGATGTCTTGTGTGGACATAAAAACCTTTTTATATTTCAGATCATTATTATTATTATTATTATTATTATTATTATTATTATTATTATTATTTCTATTATTATCATCAATAAATATGTTTTGGTGGCATAAAAAACCAAAACGTGTTAAAAATGTGTTACTATCAAAACATTTCCCGACCTCAGGATAAGTGTGCATTTGACATACCTGTAGGAGAAATTTGATCTGCCTTCACTCTTCAGAACAAAGCACATAAAGAGCCTGCAAGGCTTTATTTGGTTAGGACATAAATGAGCGTCATTTGAACATGAATGATGATCAGAAATGGTTGGTTGGTTTTAGTTTACTGTAATTGGCAGTTTAGAAACATACAAACATATTTCTGGCAAAAAACACAAATTTCAAAAGAAGATGTGCTACACCTAAAGCTGTTTCTGTTTGGGTGGATCCAGAAGAAAACAATAATTAGATGAAGAAAGACTGATGAACCTCAGTCTTTAAAACAGAATAAAGCTAGTGATGTTGTTTTGGTGTTAATTATCAGAGTCAGGCTTTGGTGTATAACGCTGGTATCTTTTCAAGTACTTTCTGAATGTCTTGTCCTGTATGCCATAAACTGACGAGTCGAGCCAGAATGTGAACGAGCACCGAGATTGTGTAGCGAACAGTCAGCACTCATTTTGGGAACAACCTTGTCAAACCACTTAGTATCAAATCACAAATCAGCACCGTTGTTTACAGTGCACTCAGTTTCTCATCCACTCATCTTCTTTAGTTTTTTTTAATTCACTGTGTTTATGCACTATTTACCTTCCCACTGTTGCCAGATTGCTTGCTCATAGGGGGTCATCTGATTGTTGGGGTTTTCCCTGTTTTTGCTGTATTGTAGGGTCTATACCAGGGGTCCCCAATCCCAGTCCATGAGGGCCGGTGTCCCTGCAGGTTTTAGATGTGTCCTTGATCCACCACAGCTGATTTAAATGGTTAAATTACCTCTTCAACATTTCTTGAAGTTCTCCTGAGGCCTGGTAATGAACTAATCATTTGATTCAGGTGTGTTGACCCAGTGTGAGATCTGAAACCTGCAGGACACGGCCCTCGAGGCCTGGAGTTGCCCACCCCTGCTGTAAAGGGACCAGTCATGTATAATCCCCCAACAAAGGCCAAGTCTGAAGCATGAATGCTCTTTGTCACAGTTTCTTAAAAATATATGAATCAGTCACAGCAATTTTCATTATCCTTAATTTTTAAGATAAAAAGGCCAAGAAGAAGAGAAGAAAATGAAGCATATTCTGACCTAAGAGGACTTTATTTATTATTTATTACCAAAGCATGATGCACAGTAAACCCCAAACTAACCTCTGATCATTGAAGGCTGGTGGTGAGTATTTTCTGCTTTACTTTTAGTGTTTTCATTGCACATTAACATGGAATTTATAAAAATGTTTCATAATTTCTTGACTAATCCCAGTGGATATTTTCTTTTCATTGAATAATTATAAGCCCCCCCCCCCCCCCCCCCCCCCGGAAAAAAGAAATATGCTTTATAAAATCAAGCAATAGTATTTATTTATTTATTTGCAGCATAAAAAACACAAATTAAGTTAATAATAAAGTTTTATACTGTTGCAGATGTAACATTAAGTGAGGCCTTTTTAGTAGTGGTGTTTTCTGGGTGGGTGATTCCTCTCTCACGGCAAACGAGGTACCTTCTCACATATTTCCTGAACGTCTGGTCTCGCAGTCCATAAACGATGGGACTTATAAACCGTGGTATGATCTGGACAATGACAAAGGAAGCAAATCGTATTTGACTTTCCCGGTTTGGGAATAAAAAAAACAAGCTCCGTTCAAAAATGTTCCTCAGATAATTCAGCATAAGTAGCAGCACCTGAAAACCATGAAGAAGAATAGTGTTTCTGGCTTTTTTGATGTCACCGGTTAGTCCCTTGGCTGCAAATATAATCCTAGCGTAGGTGTATATGAGTGTGAGCCAGACCACGACAAGACAAACAATGTGTGAAGCGTCCCTCTTGTTCAGGCTGTATGTGCTTCTGAACACGAAATCTCTAATGCATCTCACTTTAGAGTGAAAGAACTGCAGAGGCTCTGTAGCCAGGAGGATGAACAGGTCAGGGAGGATAGAGAGTGCACTGGCAGCCCAGATCAAACCAATCAGAATGTAGGTTTTCTTGACTGTACAGATCTGCCCGTGACGGAGAGGCATGCAGACGGCGATGTAACACTCGATTGCCATGCCAGCCAGATTTAATGGGGAGTTGTGGGAGACGATGATGGAAATGATCAGCAGGATGATGCAGTAAGGCACGAAGAAGATGCACAGGGCGTAACTGATGATGAGGAGAAGAGTTGACAGGAAAAGCAACATCATGTCATTGATCACCAGGTGGATGAAGAGAATGTAACGAGGGTTTGAATGTAAGATCTGTAGAGTAAAAACAGTGAATCCACACATGTGAGGGAAACAGGATTCCTTTTAAAGCAATTTGATGTTTCTGCAAATGGGCAAGAAAAGATTTTCACTACATGGTACTGAAAGCAGACTCTACGGTTAGCAATAACTGACACAAAGTATTACAATAAGGATTTTTAACTATTCGAACTACTTAATATTGATTTAATCACATTTTCCTGAAATTTTACACCTTTAAAGAAAGCTTCCATGTTTTTCAGAAGCAGATGATTTTTATTTTATTTCAATAATACGGAGTAAAAGACTAGATTTAAAGGCATGCTTTGATGCATAAAAATACACTATTTGCAGAGAAGCACACTGTATCAATATTTCCTAATGTCGTTTTTTACATAGAAAAATCTGAAAATGAATCACAGTGAGAGTGATAAACTACTCTTTTTTCATGTATCACTTAAGATTCAGAGCAAAACCAGCACACCAAAAACATGAACGCATAAATATATAATACAAAATACTACTATACATATGCAGTCAGGCAGCAAATACTGATCTTTATCCTTTTAAACAAAAAGAAGAACGAGCTTTGCCATTAGATTAAACTCAAAACAGGTAAAACTCTGCATCCGTTTCTTTAAGCAGAACAAAACAAAGTCAGAAAGGGTTTGCATTTAAGATCTGCCCTGTGCTGCAGTAATAATAATCACAATTTTTCATGATTTGTACAACAATGTACGAGTTTATACCTGATATTTTCTGAAGGTGTGGATCAGGGTGCCATTGATGTAATTAATGGTGATGCAGAGGGCTGCAGCTACTATGTAGTTGGTCAGGAGGGGATTCTCCTCATATGAGGTTGGAGTGGAAGAGAAATTGACTGAAGACAAATTCATGTCTGACACGACAAATCCTCCCAGTCTGAAATGACACACACACACACACACACACACACACACACACACACACACACACACACACACACACACACACACACACACACACACACAGAGAGAGAGAGAGAGATGGTGTTGGAGGTTACTGTGTGGCATTGAAAAGGCTCAAACATTCATGAGTAAAAGAGCTGTTACAGTACAGCGCATTGATCTGTGAAAGACACTCGATGTTTCAAACACAGCTTGAAACTTTATCAAATCACAACTGCTCACATGTTCTTTACTTTCTTTGTTAAAATCAAACCTCCACCAAACAAATCCAAGTGACTACAGGAAACTGCATTCATTACACTTCTTCACTTCAGTTCTAGCTGCAATAAAACTGCTAGGACAACACTTGTAATCTAAAAATCTAAAATTAAAACCCCAGAAAAAGTTAAAATTATATAACAAATATGGAAAACAGCAAAAAAGGATATCAAACAACAACACAGTAATTTATAGTCTGCAAAGTATTTCCAGTCCAGTAATGCAGTAACAGTACACACTAAATAAAGATTGTACTTACCCTCACAAACAACATGCTCTATTAGATTGTAGGGAGTGCAAGGAATTTATATAGTTGCCAGTGTTTGCACGCCGGCTTCCTCCATCTCGCCAAGAGGTTTGGAGTTAGATTGGATAATCCCAAATGATGTTATATGCAGTGATTGGTTGTTTAGTCTGTTTGGTTGCATCATTATTTTGCATATTTGCCCACTTCTGGTGCACAAAAAGTTCCAGGATGAAGAAAAAAATTCAACACAGAAGAAAAAACAAAAAACTGGAGCCACATCAAAAATGAGTTGATCCCCACAGACTCTCACTTCAACTTCCTGAAAGGACAGTTTTACAGTCTGCTTTAAAAAAAAGGTTTCATTCCTGGTGTGGAGTTTCTCCCTTTATAAACACGGTATGTTGGGTGATAATATTTTCTTTTTCTCCTGTTTAAAAAAAATCTTAACAGGCATGTCTGCTACTCGGAGTCATGAAACTGGACTTTGCATGTTTATGCCACTGGTGCAGTGTCACTGTGCAAATTGTTACTGATTTAACGTTATTAGATATTTTTGTGGTTTTGTACTCTCTTACCTGAATCCTCATGCCATGAGACAAATGTTTTCAAAAACATCATTTATTTATATAGCACTTTAAAAACACACCTGGTAGACCAAAGTGCTGTACAATACTAATATGCACATAGTAATAAAACCAGAAATAGCAATAAAAAAAAAAAGTCAGTTACCCACAGAGTTAAAAGCCACGGAATAAAAATAGGTTTTTAATAAAGACTTAAAACTGGCACTGATGTAGCCTGTCTAATATGGAGAGGAAGGTTATTCCAAAGCATCGGCGCTGCAACAGAGAACGTTCGGTCTCCTCCAAGTTTCAGCCGTGACTTTGGGACTGAAAGCAGCAACTGCTCAGCTGACCGAAGGGAACGAGTGGGGACGTGGGGCTTCAACAAGTCAGACAAATAAACAGGTGCCAGACCATTTAGAGGTTTAAAAACCAATAAAAGGACTTTAAAACGGGTCCTAAATTCATAATTCGTTACCTCGAGGTGTTTTCAGTTTTGCTCATCATTGAGTGTTTTTTAGGTCTCAATGTCTTAAACTTATACTTTCTTTTAAATTCTTATTCATTTTGTTTCTTCCCCACATGCAGTGGGTTTTCAGGTGAAAGTAAAAAACTGGCAGTTCTTATGGGATTTGGGGAAAAAATAGACAAGACAAAATAATTTTGTACCTTGGTCTGGATGTCAGCTGATTTAGCCTTATCTAAACTTTTACAGGTTCCACTGATTACAGTAGGTGCGAGTTACGAGCTGAGCTGCTGGTTCCTTTGTTGCCTCTCTTTTTGTTTGGTTTTCATGTTGCTGAGTAACTTTTGTTTCAAGTCTTCTCAAGTGCTCAGATTGAGATTTTTGATAACTGTGAAGGTGTTTTTCTTTATCATGATGTCTTGTGTGGACGTAAAAACCTTTTTATATTTCAGATCATCATCATTATTATTATTATTATTATTATTATTATTATTATTATTATTATTATTATTATAAATATTATTTCTATTGTTATTATCAATAAATATTGTTATGCCTCCAGAAATACGTTCTTATGTGCTCTCTTTATCTTGTTATCGCAGCTTAGAGCGACTTGTGTATTTTCGTAACCATGACAACGTGAGAGCAGTGCACGCTGGGAGTCAGGAAGTAAATTTACCGTGTGGTTCTGGATATTGGTGTGTGGGCTCACGCAGTCGTTAGCTCCACCGTTACAGGTTTAATCCTTTTCCCTCCGCTAAGGTATAGTCTGTGAGTATAATTCATTTTGTACAATTAAGCGGTGAAGCGTTTTGAACTGTTGTCTGTTATTCGGTTAGCTTTATTGTGTCTCATATAAGCTGTGCGGCTAGGCTGTCAAGCTGTGATAATTAGCCAGATGCTTTGAGTTTATTGCATCTATAATACATTTCATATATTTCATTGTATTGTGTTTACAGTTTCACAAAAGTGCCCAGTAAAAAACTCCTGGAGTTCAACCGTCTGCGTCCTGGAGTTTTTCTTGGGAGTGTTTAAGCTGAATGGAAACTTAGCCCATTACAGTGAAAAGACTGCAACGCAGCTAACAGGGCATACGAGGATCGCCACCATACGGAGCTACCCTTTACCAAGAGATAAGCGGCTTCTACTACAGCCTTTGGAGAACTTCGCTACAGCCTTCCTCTCCCGATACCGGAGACCCAACGACACGCAATATCACAACGTAGCAATGCCGACAAAGGAAATGGAGATAACCAGTCAGAGTGTGTACGCTCAAGGAGCAGTCGCTCATCTAGTACATCGTCTGGCTCAAAAATCAGCATAGCCATAGCCATGGCAAAAGCGAAGGCCGAAGCCGCGCAAGCTAGAGCGGCACATTCAAAAAGGGAAATCGAGCTTAAAGTGGAGCAAGCACGTATTCAAGCCAGCCTTGATGCATTAATCGATGAAAAGGAAAGGGATGCCGCTGTTGCAGAGGCGAACTCCCTAGTAGCTGGTCTACAAGACATGGGTCTCGAAGTACGCAGCGAAGTTAACAGCCCGGTCTCCCAGTCTATCAAAGACCAGCGCGTGGCTGCCTTTATCTCCGAGCAGGCCAGCCTCTGCAACAAGGGTCTACCGGCTACAGAAGATAACCTTCCACCTGCTGGACCAGCCACCCACCCACATAACGCGGGTCAGACCCAAGCTGCCGCTTCTGCTGCTATTACGCCTCACCAAGCTCTTCAGGGCCCTTGGAAAAGCGATGCACCGTTACGACAGAGCTCTAAATCGCCCTTCTACCCCCCTCCAACCCCCCAACTTAGCGGAACACTTCTGCAGCAGAACCCTAAGCAGGATTTTACGTCTCCCGCGCACCAGCCCGTTCATGGGATGCCTTACAGAGGTGACCACGACCATTCTACAACCAATGGCCTCATCAGATATCTTGCTCGCAACCACTTGGTGACTTCAGGTCTCACCACATATGACGACCAGCCGATAAATTACTGGGCCTGGAAAACATCGTTCCAGAACGCCACCGCCAATCTAGACCTGTCTGCCGCAGAAGAACTCGACCTCCTAACCAAACACCTGGGAAAGGAGTCAGCAGAACAGGTAAGAAGAATTAAGGTGGTCAACATCAGGAATCCAACTACTGGACTGTGCTCGGCATGGGGGCGCCTCGACGAAGTATATGGCTCGCCAGAAGCCGTCGAACAAGCTCTGTTCAGCAAACTAGAAAGCTTTCCAAAGCTCACAACAAAGGATCCACGGAGGCTCCGGGATCTAGCCGACCTGTTGTCAGAGCTACAAGCCGCCAAGGAAGATGGCTACCTCGCAGGCATGTCATACTTGGATACCTCCAGAGGAATTAAGCCCATCATCGAGAAACTTCCATACAGCATACAAGAAAAGTGGCTATACCACGGGACGAGATACAAACAAGAACATTTCGTCAGCTTCCCACCTTTCTCCGTGTTGGTGAACTTTATCCGCACCGAGGCGAAAGCACGTACGGACCCAAGTTTCAACCTCTTCATGCCAAGCCCTCCAGCCGAGAGAAGGAATAAATGGGAGAGGCCCACGAAGACGTCCGTTCACACCCACAAGACACAGGTCTCAGGCACTGCCAAGTCTGAGTCTAAAGAAAGCAGGGAACGCATCGACCAGAATAAACACTGCACAAAAAGCCCCATCCTCTGAGGAAATGCAGAGGTTTCCGTGAGAAGAGCTTAGACGATCGCAAACAGCTTCTGAAAGAACACTACGTCTGCTTTCGCTGTTGCTCGTCAACAGAACATTTTGCAAAGAACTGCACAGCCGAGATAACATGTACTGAGTGTGGGAGCGCTGCTCACGCAACAGCTCTCCACCCCCACCCACCTACCTGGAAACCCAAGTCGTTCCCCTCCACCTCAGAGGATAGCGGGGAAGAGGACAAAGCGGATAACCAGGAGGTCAAGTCAACGTGCACACAGGTATGTGGGGAAGGTCTGAGTGCCAGAGCGTGTGCTAAGATCTGTCTCGTCAGGGTGTTCCCAAACGGACGCAGAGGGGAAGCCAAGAGAATGTACGCTATATTGGATGAGCAGAGTAATCGCTCTCTCGCGCGGTCAGAGTTCTTCGAAGCCTTCAAGATCTCTGGGCGCTCGTACTCATACACACTAAAGACCTGCACGGGACGTACGGAGACATCGGGGAGGAGAGCCAGCGGCTACACCGTAGAGCCATTGGGTGAGAAATTGAGTATTTCTCTGCCTACACTCCTCGAGTGCAACCAAATCCATAATGTCCGCGCGGAGATTCCCACCCCCGGTGCAACCTACCATCATGCCCACCTAAAATGCATCGCCGACAAGATACCACCTCCGGATCCAGACGCCAACATTCTTCTCTTACTGGGCAGAGATATCTTACGGGTCCACAAGGTCCGAGAGCAGATAAGTGCCCCAGGAGATGCCCCCTTCGCCCAAAGGCTCGACCTGGGGTGGGTCATTGTCAGGGATGTGTGCCTCGGAGGTGCTCACAGACCACTGGAGGTGAGAAGCTACAAAACAGCCGTTCTAGGGAATGGTCGTACAAGTCATCTCCAGCCATGTAACAACCAGATCAAAGTGACAAAGGTGTTTGAACAAGCACGTGACTATCAACATCATCCAGCGATAACCTCGACGATGCTAATTGGAGACAATTTGGGGCAAACTGTCTTCGCTCGCACTCCCAACGACCACAAACTTGCTCCATCCATGGAAGATCTAGAGTTTCTGAGAATAATGGAAGCCGAGTGTTGCCAGGACAGCTCCAACAGTTGGGTCGCACCTTTGCCGTTTAGGTCACCGAGACGGCGACTCCCCAACAACAGGAAACAGGCTCTCGAACGCCTCGTCTCACTTCGGCGCTCACTGGAAAAACGACCACGGATGAAAGCCGACTTCCTAGAGTTTATGGAGAAGATGCTCAAGAAGGCGCACGCAGAAGCTGCCCCTCCCCTGCAACCTGGTCAGGAGCGTTGGTACTTGCCCCTGTTCGGTGTATTGCTTGCGGCGGGCGGCTAAGGCAGCAGAGGCCGACTACGGCAGCGATGCCAGGAGATTCATCGACCGCGATTTCTATGTCGACGATGCCTTAAAGTCCTTCAGCACAGAAGAAGAAGGCATCGCAGTTCTCCAACGAGCACAGAAGATGCTTGCGGCTTCCAACCTCAGGCTGCACAAGGTTGCATCAAATCGCTCTGCGGTCATCAGAGCATTCCCCCCCCAGGATCACTCTCAGGATTTCAACGGCCTAGATCTCTTCATTGATGATCTGCCTATCCAGCGTAGCCTGGGACTGTTCTGGAACATGCGCACGGACACCTTCACGTTCCAGATCGAGATCGATCAGAAGCCGTTCACCCGCAGAGGGGTACTCTCGACTGTGAACAGCCTATACGACCCCCTAGGGTTCCTCGCACCTATCACAGTTGACGGAAGACGGATACTCAGAGAACTCACCTTGCAAGCGGAGGATTGGGACGCACCCCTTCCCAAAGACATGGAGGTCGAGTGGATTAGTTGGAAACAGTCTCTCCAAGACCTGGAGGGGCTCCAAATACCACGCCCGTATACATCCCTCTCCACCACAGGTGCCCTAAGGAGGGAACTCTGTGTCTTCGCCGATGCATCGGTCAAAGCAATAGCAGCCATAGCCTACATCAGGGTAACTAGCAACCAGGGACAGACCGAGATTGGCTTTGTCTTTGGGAAGGCAAAGTTGGCTCCCCAACCTGGCTTAACTATCCCTAGACTTGAACTTTGCGCTGCCGTGCTCGCTGTCGAGATCGCCGAGATGATAGTTGCAGAGATGGACACAACGTTTGACAACATCACCTACTACACAGATAGCAAAGTTGTACTGGGGTACATCTACAACCGGTCAAGGAGATTTTATGTTTATGTACACAACAGGGTCCAACGAATCCTACAGTCACCTTGTCCCGGCCAGTGGAAGTACGTCCCAACGCATCTCAACCCAGCTGACGTTGGGTCAAGAACTGTAGCATCAGCCCTGCTCAGCAGCACACCATGGCTCAAAGGACCAGCCTTTCTCTGCGACGCATCAGGGCATCCATCCGAGCTTCAAGAGACGTACAATCTTGTCGACCCCGACATTGACGCCGAAGTGCGTCCACAGGTGACGACGAAACTCACCCATGTTGCCAAAGGTGTGGTACGCCCTCAACGCTTTGAACGCTTCTCCAAGTTCAGCGCACTCCGTGCAGCCATCGCACATTTGATCCACGTAGCTAGCTCCTTCGCTCGCTCGACGCAGAGTGAATGTCGAGGTTGGCACATTTGTCGTCCTACAGAAGAGGAGTTGCTGAGAGCCGAAGTGTGCATTGTAAAGAGTGTCCAGGGTGAGTGCTACACAGAAGAGCTCAAGTGCATCAACTCGGGAATCAACATACCATCTTCTAGCAGCTTGTGGAGATTGCACCCCATTATGGACCAGGATTGAATACTTAGGGTAGGAGGTCGGATCGAGCAGTCAGGCTTAGGCATGAACGAGACTCATCCCATCATCATTCCCGGCCGGCATCACCTCGCCACTCTGCTCGTGTCCTACTATCACGAAGCAGTAAAACACCAAGGGAGACATTTTACTGAGGGTGCCATTCGGGCTGCAGGGTTTTGGCTCGTGGGAGCCAAACGCTGTATCAGCAGTCTGCTTTACAGATGCATCATTTGTAGGAAACTGAGAGGGAAGACCGAACATCAACAGATGGCAGCCCTGCCGGTAGAACGGCTACAAGTAGCACCTCCCTTCACCTACGTAGGTGTCGATGTCTTTGGACCATGGGACGTCGTTTCACGCCGCACAAGAGGAGGAGTCTCGAACTCCAAGCGATGGGCGGTGATGTTCTCGTGTATGTGTTCCAGGGCAGTGCACATTGAGGTGATCGAAGCCATGAGTGCTAGCAGCTTTATTAACGCCTTGAGGAGCAGATACGCTCGGACTGCGGAACTAACTTCGTCGGCGCCTCCCGTGAGCTGGGGATGGACAAGGAAGGCCCAGGGTTTGACAGGGTGGAGAAGTACCTCAGCAAACAGAGCTGCACCTGGGTGTTTAACCCACCCCATGCATCTCATATGGAGTTTTTCTTGGGAGTGTTTAAGCTGAATGGAAACTTAGCCCATTACAAATATGTTTTGGTGGCATAAAAAACCAAAACGTGTTACAAAATGCGTTACTATCAAAACATTTCCCGACCTCAGGATAAGTGTGCATTTGACATACCTGTAGGAAAAATTTGATCTGCCTTCACTCTTCAGAACAAAGCACATAAAGAGCCTGCAAGGCTTTATTTGGTTAGGACATAAATGAGCGTCATTTGAACATGAATGATGATCAGAAATGGTTGGTTGGTTTTAGTTTACTGTAATTGGCAGTTTAGAAACATACAAACATATTTCTGGCAAAAAACACAAATTTCAAAAGAAGATGTGCTACACCTAAAGCTGTTTCTGTTTGGGTGGATCCAGAAGAAAACAATAATTAGATGAAGAAAGACTGATGAACCTCAGTCTTTAAAACAGAATAAAGCTAGTGATGTTGTTTTGGTGTTAATTATCAGAGTCAGACTTTGGTGTATAACGCTGGTATCTTTTCAAGTACTTTCTCAATGTCTTGTCCTGTATGCCATAAACTGACGAGTCGAGCCAGAATGTGAACGAGCACCGAGATTGTGTAGCGAACAGTCAGCACTCATTTTGGGAACAACCTTGTCAAACCACTTAGTATCAAATCACAAATCAGCACCGTTGTTTACAGTGCACTCAGTTTCTCATCCACTCATCTTCTTTAGTTTTTTTTAATTCACTGTGTTTATGCACTATTTACCTTCCCACTGTTGCCAGATTGCTTGCTCATAGGGGGTCATCTGATTGTTGGGGTTTTCCCTGTTTTTGCTGTATTGTAGGGTCTATACCAGGGGTCCCCAATCCCAGTCCATGAGGGCCGGTGTCCCTGCAGGTTTTAGATGTGTCCTTGATCCACCACAGCTGATTTAAATGGTTAAATTACCTCTTCAACATTTCTTGAAGTTCTCCAGAGGCCTGGTAATGAACTAATCATTTGATTCAGGTGTGTTGACCCAGTGTGAGATCTGAAACCTGCAGGACACGGCCCTCGAGGCCTGGAGTTGCCCACCCCTGCTGTAAAGGGACCAGTCATGTATAATCCCCCAACAAAGGCCAAGTCTGAAGCATGAATGCTCTTTGTCACAGTTTCTTAAAAATATATGAATCAGTCACAGCAATTTTCATTATCCTTAATTTTTAAGATAAAAAGGCCAAGAAGAAGAGAAGAAAATGAAGCATATTCTGACCTAAGAGGACTTTATTTATTATTTATTACCAAAGCATGATGCACAGTAAACCCCAAACTAACCTCTGATCATTGAAGGCTGGTGGTGAGTATTTTCTGCTTTACTTTTAGTGTTTTCATTGCACATTAACATGGAATTTATAAAAATGTTTCATAATTTCTTGACTAATCCCAGTGGATATTTTCTTTTCATTGAATAATTATAAGCCCCCCCCCCCCCCTCCCCCCCCCGGAAAAAAGAAATATGCTTTATAAAATCAAGCAATAGTATTTATTTATTTATTTGCAGCATAAAAAACACAAATTAAGTTAATAATAAAGTTTTATACTGTTGCAGATGTAACATTAAGTGAGGCCTTTTTAGTAGTGGTGTTTTCTGGGTGGGCGATTCCTCTCTCACGGCAAACGAGGTACCTTCTCACATATTTCCTGAACGTCTGGTCTCGCAGTCCATAAACGATGGGACTTATAAACCGTGGTATGATCTGGACAATGACAAAGGCAGCAAATCGTATTTGACTTTCCCGGTTTGGGAATAAAAAAAACAAGCTCCGTTCAAAAATGTTCCTCAGATAATTCAGCATAAGTAGCAGCACCTGAAAACCATGAAGAAGAATAGTGTTTCTGGCTTTTTTGATGTCACCGGTTAGTCCCTTGGCTGCAAATATAATCCTAGCGTAGGTGTATATGAGTGTGAGCCAGACCACGACAAGACAAACAATGTGTGAAGCGTCCCTCTTGTTCTGGCTGTATGTGCTTCTGAACACGAAATCTCTAATGCATCTCACTTTAGAGTGAAAGAACTGCAGAGGCTCTGTAGCCAGGAGGATGAACAGGTCAGGGAGGATAGAGAGTGCACTGGCAGCCCAGATCAAACCAATCAGAATGTAGGTTTTCTTGACTGTACAGATCTGCCCGTGACGGAGAGGCATGCAGACGGCGATGTAACACTCGATTGCCATGCCAGCCAGATTTAATGGGGAGTTGTGGGAGACGATGATGGAAATGATCAGCAGGATGATGCAGTAAGGCACGAAGAAGATGCGCAGGGCGTAACTGATGATGAGGAGAAGAGTTGACAGGAAAAGCCACATCATGTCATTGATCACCAGGTGGATGAAGAGAATGTAACGAGGGTTTGAATGTAAGATCTGTAGAGTAAAAACAGTGAATCCACACATGTGAGGGAAACAGGATTCCTTTTAAAGCAATTTGATGTTTCTGCAAATGGGCAAGAAAAGATTTTCACTACATGGTACTGAAAGCAGACTCTACGGTTAGCAATAACTGACACAAAGTATTACAATAAGGATTTTTAACTATTCGAACTACTTAATATTGATTTAATCACATTTTCCTCAAATTTTACACCTTTAAAGAAAGCTTCCATGTTTTCCAGAAGCAGATGATTTTTATTTTATTTCAATAATTCGGAGTAAAAGACTAGATTTAAAGGCATGCCTTGATGCATAAAAATACACTATTTGCAGAGATGCACACTGTATCAATATTTCCTAATGTCGTTTTTTACATAGAAAAATCTGAAAATGAATCACAGTGAGAGTGATAAACTACTCTTTTTTCATGATTTGTACAACAATGTACGAGTTTATACCTGATATTTTCTGAAGGTGTGGATCAGGGTGCCATTGATGTAATTAATGGTGATGCAGAGGGCTGCAGCTACTATGTAGTTGGTCAGGAGGGGATTCTCCTCATACGAGGTTAGAGTGGAAGAGAAATTGACTGAAGACAAATTCATGTCTGACATGACAAATCCTCCCAGTCTGAAATGACACACACACACACACACACACACACACACACCACACACACACACACACACACACACACACACACACACACACACACACACACACACACACACACACAGAGAGATGGTGTTGGAGGTTACTGTGTGGCATTGAAAAGGTTCAAACATTCATGAGTAAAAGAGCTGTTACTGTACAGCGCATTGATCTGTGAAAGACATTCGATGTTTCAAACACAGCTTGAAACTTTATCAAATCACAACTGCTCACATGTTCTTTACTTTCTTTGTTAAAATCAAACCTCCACCAAACAAGTTACTACAGGAAACTGCATTCATTACACGTCTTCACTTTAGTGTTTGCTGCAATAAAACTGCTAAGACAACACTTGTAATCTAAAAATCTAAAATTAAAACCCCAGAAAAAGTTAAAATTATATAACAAATATGGCAAACAGCAAAAAAGGATATCAAACAACAACACAGTAATTTATAGTCTGCAAAGTATTTCCAGTCCAGTAATGCAGTAACAGTACACACTAAATAAAGATTGTACTTACCCTCACAAACAACATGCTCTATTAGATTGTAGGGAGTGCAAGGAATTTATATAGATGCCAGTGTTTGCACGCTGGCTTCCTCCATCTCGCCAAGAGGTTTGGAGTTAGATTGGATAATCCCAAATGATGTTATATGCAGTGATTGGTTGTTTAGTCTGTTTGGTTGCATCATTATTTTGCATATTTGCCCACTTCTGGTGCACAAAAAGTTCCAGGATGAAGAAAAAAATTCAACACAGAAGAAAAAACAAAAAACTGGAGCCACATCAAAAATGAGTTGATCCCCACAGACTCTCACTTCAACTTCCTGAAAGGACAGTTTTACAGTCTGCTTTAAAAAAAAGGTTTCATTCCTGGTGTGGAGTTTCTCCCTTTATAAACACGGTATGTTGGGTGATAATATTTTCTTTTTCTCCTGTTTAAAAAAAATCTTAACAGGCATGTCTGCTACTCGGAGTCATGAAACTGGACTTTGCATGTTTATGCCACTGGTGCAGTGTCACTGTGCAAATTGTTACTGATTTAACGTTATTAGATATATTTGTGGTTTTGTACTCTTTTACCTGAATCCTCATGCCATGAGACAAATGTTTTCAAAAACATCATCATCATCATTTATTTATATAGCACTTTAAAAACACACCTGGTAGACCAAAGTGCTGTACAATACTAATATGCACATGGTAATAAAACCAGAAATAGCAATAAAAAAAATAAAAAAAGTCAGTTACCCACAGAGTTAAAAGCCAGGGAATAAAAATAGGTTTTTTAAATAAAGACTTAAAACTGGCACTGATGTAGCCTGTCTAACATGGAGAGGAAGGTTATTCCAAAGCTTCGGCGCTGCAACAGAGAACGTTCGGTCTCCTCCAAGTTTCAGCCGTGACTTTGGGACTGAAAGCAGCAACTGCTCAGCTGACCGAAGGGAACGAGTGGGGACGTGGGGCTTCAACAAGTCAGACAAATAAACAGGTGCCAGACCATTTAGAAGTTTAAAAACCAATAAAAGGACTTTAAAACGGGTCCTAAATTCATAATTCGTCACCTATTCGTCATCTTCTTTTATTTTTTTTAATTCACTGTGTTTATGCACTATTTACCTTCCCACTGTTGCCAGATTGCTTGCTCATAGGGGGTCATCTGATTGTTGGGGTTTTCCCTGTTTTTGCTGTATTGTAGGGTCTATACCAGGGGTCCCCAATTCCAGTCCATGAGGGCCAGTGTCCCTGCAGGTTTTAGATGTGTCCTTGATGCACCACAGCTGATTTAAATGGATAAATTACCTTCTCGACACGTCTTGAAGTTCTCCAGAGGCCTGGTAATGAACTAATCATGTGATTCAGGTGTGTTGACCCTGGGTGAGATCTAAAACCTGCAGGGACACCGGCCCTTGTGGACTGGGATTGGGGACCCCTGGTCTATACCTTAAAACATAGAGCCCCTTGAGACAATTGGAGATTATGGATCGGAATTTCAGGAGCAGGACCACGCCTCCAAACACGCTCCTTCTGGCTTTCATCTGTATAGGTTCTCCCAGTTCTGCAAGCTATCATTCTCGTTTACATGCACCTCCCTCCCTTCCTCCCCTTTTCAATTCTGTAACTACTTCACTTCTATTTAGTACATGGTGATCTGCCAGGGCTGGGATTTATGTTGGTTAGATGCTGAAAGACCACGTCTTTCATGTGAACATGGAGGGGAAACTCTTGGTATGTTGAACTCTCTTTATATGTTTGTGAAGGTTCTCAGTCATCCAGGTCATCATAGTTTAAGGAGCTTAAAAAGAAAAGTGTCTGGATCTTTAAGTCGTTCACACACATGGACCAGAACCTACTCTTTGACTTCCACTACCCTCTGGAACACAAAATTGGAGTAATCAGGACTGTTCCCTCTGGGACTGTGGCAGAAGGGAAAAAGGAAGAACACACACATGTAGGGAAAGCCCATCTATGTCCACCGTGAATGACTATTCTTGAAAAGAGGTGTGCCTTCCGACACCAACTCTCTGCCATCTATAATCCAATTTTGAGAATGGCCCAAATGCCTTAATGCCCACTCACATCCTGGGCCATTTGATCTCAGTAAGTCACTCGATAGGGTGGGGCTATGTTTCACAATGGGTTCACCTGAAACCTTGGCTGATTGTGACCCACACATGTTTTCAAACCTAGGCTCTTGGGATTTGGCAGAGGATCAATAGGGGGTTCAGGACCCTCTTAAGGAAACTCCCAATAGCCCTTAAAAATCTGGGCCTCTGGGATTGCTCTTAGAACTGAATACACTTCTTGGATGAAACGTCTTCAAGAAACTTACAGAAGTCCGGATGCTTTTCTTTCCAAGCTCCTTAAACTGTCTTTGTAGTATAGGGCCCAGGATGGACTATGGCAAAGACATAAATAATGAGGATCATTTGTACATGAATAATGAAAAATGGTTGGTTTTGGTTTTAAAAAGCCTCATCTACAAAAGACTGAAGATGGTTTTAGAAGAAGATGGCTTTAGTTGATCTCTAATAAGAAACAACACATTTACATAAGTACTATGACTCTGACAAGAAATAAAGCAGACTACAGATCATGCACTTCTCAATAAAAGAATGTAATAGCACATTAAGGTAGGTGTCATCAGCATCGATCAACATGCTGCTATTTTTATGAGCACCACACTAATGCTGAAGAACTTTCCATTCTGTAAACCTTAGTGTTTTTACCTTAATGCATTAAGTCATTTAAAAATATCACCTGGAATGTATTAGTTAATTAAAGAGAAACTCTTAAACTCAGAAGAATGTATTTTGGATCTTATTTTATCAAGGAAAAATCACTGCATTCAACTCGTTTAAATATAGATAATATGATAAATAACTGCACATAAGAAATGTCAGGAAAGACTCTGAAATAAAGTTTTACCATTTTTTAAGTCACCAAATATTGGCTTGAAAAATCCTGGCTGGGCTCTACTGACATCTTCTGGTGGGCACTTCTGACTGTTTTAGAGCTCTTGGGTTCCTTCACATTGCTCCTAAAAATGTATATATTTAAAATATTTTTCTGTATTATTTAGTTATACTTACTCTTTTTGCATTGGTTCTTTTGGTAATATCTACTTCTTATGTTGATGGCTTTTGTTTTGCCTTTTTGTGCAACATTTTCTTCCATCTTTATTAACTTTGCTTTCATTTTGTCCAGTTTTATTTCCGTCCATATTTTCAGCTCTCTGGTTGAATTCTGCAGTTTTTGTCTTTCCGAACACTAAAGTGTCTTATAAAATCGTGTCTTATAAAATTGCCATATAGTGAAAGTTACTGTTCGACACATTCAATGTGACATTAGATTAGAAAGATATGCAAACAAAAAAGGACAATAGAATAAGATAAACAAAGACTACTCAATCTCAGTATTTTAAATTAAAAGCGCTGATGGCATTGTTTTTAACTTTTGTTAACATTAGCATTTGGTGAGTAGAACAGATATTTTCTCAGATATCTTCTGAATGCCTTGTCTCGTATCCCATAAACAAGTGGACTAACAAGTCGAGGCAGAACGTGAACGAATACTGAGACTGTGTAGCGAATAGTCAGTACTCCTTTTGGGAACAACTTTGTCAAACCATTCAGCAGCAAATCATACACGTAGGTGAGCATGCACAGCAGCAGCTGGAAGCCGTGCAGCAGTACAGTGTTTCTTGCTTTCCTGGCGTTTGCAGCAGCTGCCTGTGCAGCGAAAAGGATTCTGAAATATGTGTAGACAAGGGTGAGCCAAACAATAACCAGAAATACAATGTTGGATATAGTTCGCTTCTTTTCTAATTCAGGAAGTCTGAAAACAGTTTCTCTAAGGCAGAAAACTCTTGAATGAAAGAAATCTCTGGATTCTGTGGCCAGGATGGTGAATAAATCTGGCAGAATTGCAAGTGAACTTAGCACCCATATCACTGTGATCACAACGGTTACATTTTTGACTGTACAGATCTGTGAGTGCTGGAGAGGGAAGCATATGGCAACATGACACTCTACTGCCATCACAGCAAGGGTCAGTGGAGTGTTCAGGCTACAAATTATGGAAATCAACAATAAAATGATGCAAAATGGAACAGGAAGAGTGAAAATGATGTAGCTGAGGACTTGAAGGAGGGTGAATATTATGAGCAGCAGGATATCAATGATTACCAGATGAATGTACAGGATGTAACGAGGATTTGTGTTGAAAACCTGAAGAGAAGGACAGGATAGTTTAGACTTATAGGTACATTACAGATGATCACCTGAGAATATGCATGAAATAAATCACATTATACGATGTCCCACATACATCCCAAACATATTGAATTATACAAAATGAATATCAGGAATGAATAAAATACAGACCTCATGTTTTTTGAATGTGTGCACCAAGCTGCTGTTGATATAGATGATGGAGACAGAGAGACCCACGGTAACCAGATTCTTGATGATGGCTGTGCTTAAGGAGTCCTGATACACCGCTGTTGTCGAATTCATACCAGCATTTGAACGGTTCTTGAGACGTCTGAAAAGTTTTCTAAAAACTGGACACTTTATTCATCAGCATTTCAGGTTCATATAACATAAAACATTAATATAGGAAAGCTTCAATACTGAAGGCTGTTTATCTTGGAAACATTATTCTCAATAAGAAAAATAGCAAATAGAAGCCAGAAGAGTAAATAAATATACATATATGTATTCATTATATGCTTTTTTTTTTTTCTTGTAAGCCCAATCATAATGGTAATGATGATGATCCTTCTGTTATATGTTTAATTTTTATGCACAATGTCATTTTTTAACCTACCAATCTGTTGCCAAGGAAAGAAAAACAGCAAACAGTAAAACAACGGTTCGTAAGGCACACATATTATTTATACTGTAACACTTGATAACATTTAAAAAAACATCAAGTGAACACAATGATGAAAAAGATCGTTATCATATGATATCGTTTTATCTCTTTACACACAAACAATTTAAGAACAGGCACTCACCTGGTTATGATCTCATACCACACAGGTCTGGTAAGTCAGGTAGATTGTCACTTCTAATATAGAGTACTGGTACTAGTCAGGTAATAGTGAAGGGGTCTGGTTGTGTGTGTGCATGTGCACGTGGTTTCATGAGAGCCTTCAGAGTGCGTGTGCCTTAGCTCATTACGTTTCATAAATCCTGATGCTTACACGCAGTA
The DNA here is from genome assembly GCF_057382275.1 of Copadichromis virginalis. Classification (NCBI taxonomy): domain Eukaryota; kingdom Metazoa; phylum Chordata; class Actinopteri; order Cichliformes; family Cichlidae; genus Copadichromis; species Copadichromis virginalis. The sequence goes on from NC_140622.1 coordinate 39,203,454, forward strand.
CTGAACAAACCAATTTAGATAAATGAAATCTTAAATAAAATTCTACTACAGCTCTTTACAATCCACTTCTTTTGCCAGATACTTTTTTTCAGTTGTGACTGATGACCTAAGGAGGGTATAATGAAAGCGAACCTGAACTTTCAATCGTTTTCATGGCATGAGAGACAAAATTTCAACAACACCATGGTGGTTGCTGGTTTACTTGTGGTTCCTGGAGTATTTTAACCTCCACGGCATGCATTTTTAATTTCTCTTTGATATTTGGGCTGATTGGGGCCGGAGAAATGTAAAAACAAAGAATTACCAGCTTCATTTTTTTTTTTACCTTATTTTTGTTTTTAAGAAAAAATCTGAGCCACATCTGAGGATATTCGTTTAAAATTTTGATAGAACAGTAGCAGTATAATGTCCTGTATATCAGGCCCTTGCAGAGCAAAATTGATTATTTTGGTCTAAATAACCCAAAATGTGATGTCCACATATGTGGACGGAGGTAAAAAGTAGAATGGGAGGCAAGGCCTTCAGCTTTCAGGCCCCTCTTCTGTGGAACCAGCTTCCAGTTGGGATTCAGTAGACAGAGACCCACTCCTGACGTTATTCATCAGCATGTCACTTCTCAGGGAATATATAACAGAGAAAACTTTAATACTGACATTGTTTGTCCTCTCATAAATATTATTATCACAAAACAATCTATGGCTTTTAAATCAATTTACAAATATAATTTTGATAATATGTTTATTACATAGTTTTGTCTTACACTGTAATGCCTACCATAAACTAGTTTTCTCATTTTCTGGTGATTGATGATGACCATTATTTTAAATGCATCACACTTCTTATGGACCATGTCCATCCATCCTCTCATCCTATTCAGGGTCATGGGGCGTTGGAGCCTATCCCAGCTGTCTTCAGGGCAGGGTACACCCTGAACAGGCCACCAGTCTGTTACAGGACTAACACGCAGAGACAGACAACACTCACATTAGTGCAAAAGGTTGCCCTATTTCCAATTTCGAATCAATTAACACTAAAACAGGGACACACAGGGAAAACATGAAAACTCCACACAGATGTTAGAACTGAACTCAGGACTTTCTTGCTGTGAGGTAACAATGCTAACCACTAAACTACCATGCTGCCATGTGCTGCCACCATATCATTTTTTTAAACTTACTCATTTATCGGCATAGGGGAAAACAAAGGGAGAAAAATGGTACACCATAGACTAAACACTAAATTGAAGCTGCTAATTTAACCTTGGTCTTCAGTTGTTATTTTCAACATGTCTGCTATCGCCCTGTAGCCCTCACCTCAGTAGTGATGAAGTGCTTTGAACGCCTGGTCAGAGACTTCATCATTTCTTCACTACCAGACACACTGGACCCACTACAGTTCGCTTACCGTCCAAATCGTTCCACAGACGATGCCATCTCTCATCTCCTCCACACATCACTCACTCACTTGGACACTAGAAGGGGGAATTATGTTAAAATGCTCTTCATAGACTACAGCTCTGCATTTAACACCATAATTCCCTCCACACTCACCACCAAGCTGGAGCATCTGGGACTCAGCTCATCTATGTGTCAGTGGATCTCCAACTTCCTAACTGGCAGACCACAGGCAGTAAGGATGGGCGGACATGTCTCAGCCTCCACCACTCTCAGCACTGGAGCCCCCCAGGGGTGTGTTCTGAGCCCCCTGCTGTACTCTTTGTACACATATGACTGTGTGGCCACTACCAGCTCCACCACCATCATCAAGTTTGCTGACGACACCGTCGTGGTGGGCCTGATCTCTGATAACAACGAGACGGCCTACCTGAAGGAGATTAGGAATCTGGAGAACTGGTGCCAGAGGAACAACCTCCTTCTAAACGTCAGTAAGACAAAGGAGCTGATAGTGGACTTCAGCACTAAGCAGGAGAGGAACTACCAGACCCCCGTCATCAACGAGTGCCCAGTGGAGAGAGTGGACAGCTTCAAATACCTCGGAGTTCACATCACGCAGGACCTGTCATGGTCCTGTCACATCAACTCCGTGGTGAAAAAGGCCCGTCAGCGTCTCTACCACCTCAGACGCTTGAGAGACTTCCAACTGCCCTCCAAGGTGCTCAGGAACTTTTACTCGTGCACCATAGAGAGCATCCTGACGGGAAACATCTTAACCTGGTTCGGGAACAGCACCATGCAGGACAGACGAGCTCTACAGAGGGTTGTGCGGTCAGCTGAGCGCACCATCCGCTCCGAGCTCCCTGACCTGCACTCAATCTACAGCAGGCGGTGCCGGACCAAGGCCAGGAAGATCGTGAAGGACCTCAGCCATCCCAACAACAGACTGTTCTCTCTGTTGAGGTCAGGAAAGCGATTCCGCTCCCTGAAGACCAACACAGAGAGACTGAGGAGGAGCTTCTTCCCGCAGGCGATACAGTCTCTCAATCACACCACCACACAGTACTGACCCACACATATAGTTCTTACACACACACTGGACATTCTGGACATTGTTTTCACTTCATTACTTAAATCACTGCTGCTGTTATTGTGTATATATTTATTTATACTTCTTGTGTATTTTGTTCATACATTCTTATATAGTTCTATATTGTGTATTTTGTTGTACAGTTATTTTATTTTCAATTTAATTTATATATTTTATCTTATTCTTTCCCAGTGTGTTGTACAGTTATTTCATTTTTAACCTTAATTTATATTTTATTCCTTCCTAGTTAAATTTACCCTTTTTAATTTTTCATATTTATTTCCTATCTTATTCATAGCCTTTTCCTTTTTTGTTTTCTTTAGGTCACGAGCAGTTGTCCAAGCATTTCACTACATATCGTACTGTGTATGACTGTGTACGTGACAAATAAAAATTTGAATTTGAATTTGAATTTGCTGTGAGAAACATCTTCTATTCTCGCTCAAGCTCGATTTGTAAGTGATTTTATATGCATATATTTTTAAGTTCACACATATAACTCTCATTTCATAAGAGTAAATAGAAGAAGATCCAGACAATGTTTATTTCTAAACATGAAGTTATAACTGAAGTAATAGTTGATATACAGACAAAATATTATATTATGAATTTATATGCAAGAAAACACAGAAGAGGCACTCACGTGGTTACCGTCTCACATGTCATACATCTGTCTAGTAGGTCAGCTACTAATACAGAGTAGTCAAGTAATAGCAAAGGCCTTTGTGTGTGTGAGAGAGTTTGGTGAGAGTGTAGTTTAGTGAAGGCCTCAAACTGTTGCCCCATTATGTGAGGTGTGACTCATGAACGCGTTTAGATAAAACATAGCAACTTAACAAATTCACAAATGTGAATGAAAACATTTTAAATACTGCTTCAGCTCTTTACAATCCATTTTTTAGGGTTAGGGTTAAAGGTTAGCATATTTTACTTGTGTTTACTAGTAAGATTTTTTTCTAATATTTAAATTTGTGATCGTGCTGGAGGTATTAAAGAGATTCTGTTGCAGTGGTTTGAATCCTATCTATCTCATAGAGTCCAATTTGTTCATGTATTTGCAGACTCCACTTCATACACTTAGGTTGATTATGGAGTTCCACAGGGTTCTGTGCTAGGACTAGTTCTGTTTACTTTATACATGATTATTTTAGGCAATGTCATTACAGGGCGTAGCATCTATTTCACTGCTATGCAGTTTATCTATGCATGAAGCCAGATAATGCACACCAATTTGTTAAACCTAAGGAATGGCCTAAAGACAAAATGACATGGATGGCCTCTCATTTTTTACTTCTAATTTCAGATGAAACTGGGGTTATTGTACTCAGGCCTAAAAATCTTGGAAATATGGTGTCTAACCAGATATCTACTCTGGATGGCATTACCTTGGTCTCCAGAGACACTGTGAGGAACTTTGGAGTCATTTTTGACCACGAAATGTCCTTCAATGCACATATTAAACAATGTGTACCGTCCCTTCCTGAGCCTGGTTCTGCTGGAGGTTTCTTCCTGTTGCTAGCTCATAGGGGGTCATATGATTTGTGGGGTTTGCTCTGTTGTCTTTTTATTATTGTAGAGTGTTTACATTAGAATTCAAAGCACCTTGAGGCAAAATTGAATTGAATTAAATGTACGCAAAAGGGGGCAAACTATTTTTCACACCACTGCAATTATCAGTTAACATAAGGGTCATTCCATTTCAAATCATCAAATTTTCAGAACAATTTCTGCACAATCATTTCTGATGGGTTTAAAAAAATTACATTCAAAATTTTGGACATATGTAATATTTGCTATGAAACTATAGCTTCATACTTAAATTATTTTTAAAGATATATGTTCTTGAAAATAATTTTTGGTCAACACACTTGCAGCATGTTATGTTTTTCACTTTGGAATCTGAGATCATGTTTGAACAGTATTATATCAAAATCTATTAAAGACTATAGTGATGGGATTTCCAGCTCTTTTTAGAGAACCGGCTCTTTCGGCTCGGCTCACTAAAAAGAGCCAGCTCATATATATGTATATATATATATATATGTATATATATATATATACATATGTATGTATACCACTCATATATATTCAAATGATTTAAAAAAAAATGTTCATTTGCCTGTTACTACCACACACCAAATCCGGTCGTTGGTACTTGCTGGCTTGGGTAGCCACTAGGTAACAAAAGCTCAACACTTCGCCTGCATCCTGGAGCACTTCTGTTGTGCTTTGTACGTGTTTTGGAGTTTTTACATGTTTTGGAGTTTTTACATGTTTTGGAGTTTTTACATGTTTTGGAGTTTGTATGTGTTTTGTCTGTAGGGGCCACCGTAAATCTACTTTTTATTTATTCTCTCCACATAAAATGTAATAAATAAATCATATATTACAAAAACCAACTATTCGCAGTTCAACTTTTAGCTATTTAAATTTTCAGCTTTTTCCTTTTAAACAAATTTTAAGTAAAACAACACAAAACACTGCAAACCACAACACAATTACATATAAATGAAAATATGAAAACAAAAAGAAGATGCACATTCTCTGTCATATGGGCCTGCATGAATAAACTTTGTGAATCCTTTAACATCCACAACTGTATTTACTATACCTTTCTAATGTGACATTGTTGTCCCTGGCTCTCTCTCTCTCTCTCGCCTGCTCTGTTCCTGTGCTACTGCGAGTGTAAATTCCGCCCCTCCCCCCTCTTCCCAGCACAAAGCACAAGGCTCATGTGCTGAGTGAAGCAGAAAAAAAGAGTGAGAGAGAGGGAGAGAGAAAGAAAAAAAAAAACCCACGGCTGGCGATAAGGAGCCGGCTCGTGTCGTTCACTTCAAAGATCCGGCTCTAAGAGCCACTTCGTTCGCGACCGACACAGCATCCATAATTTAAGACAAATGTATTATTATTACCATATTATTCCATTTGAGCACACATAAATAAAAAAACATAAAATATTCTTAAATACAGTGAAACCCCGACTTACGAATACCCCATGTCACGAAAAATTCAAGTATGATACCAAATAACACAAGTAACAAAACTGAAAAGCTGGATCAGATCACTGACAATGAGCCAGTCCATTCAGATCAGTTCAGTGGTGTTCTGCATTCACTTCATCACTGCAAGTTCAAGCACTAATGTAGCTTACAGGAAGCCAAAAGCAATAATTACTAATTAACAGTACTATATAAAGTATCCTGCTCTGCAATTTCAAAATTTCCCTCCACATAAACCACCACATAAAATCCATTAGTGAGCCAATGGTAGCAAAATGTTTGCAGGAAAAAGACTCATGTGATTATTTTCCCATCATGCACATAATTGGAGAACCTGTCTTACATAAGTAACAACAAAACTGTTATACCATTTTTCAATTTAGCACAGTAATGCTTTATGGAAAAATGGACTGTCAATGAAGTAGCATCTTACTTTGGAACATATTACACTAAACACTGAGCACCAAAAATGAATCCAATAACACCAAATTCTGAAAACTCATGAAAATATGTTTTTATTTGCTGTAGGTTAGGTTACTGCAGTTTTCTCCTTTGTGATACAAACAGGAAGTTACAGTATTTCTGCCTACAGCTTCAAAATGCAGAGACTAACAGAACACTGTTTCACTGTGAATGAGAGTTTAGAAAGATCAAATATGATATGAGAAACATAAAGTGAATTTCACTACTCCCATTACTTCTACTTAGCCTGTATCTAAAAGAAAATGGTAATAAAATTAAGAGAAATTGATAAATGTGTAACGTCAACAATGTCTGTCTTGTCTGGGTTACCTGTGTACAAAAGCATTAGCATTTTTTGTATGAAACAAGTATTTTTTCAGGTACTTTCTGAACATCTTATCTCGTATCCCATAAACAACTGGACTGATGATTCGAGGCAAAACATGTATTAGTATTGAGACTGTGTAGCGGATAGTCAGTACTCCACTTGGAAACAAGGATGTCAAACCATTCAGCAGCAAATCATACACGTAGTTGAGCATGCACAGCAGCAGCTGGAAGCCGTGCAGCAGTACAGTGTTTCTTGCTTTCCTGGCGTTTGTAGCAGCTGCCTGTGCAGCGAAAAGAATTCTGAAATATGTGTAGACAAGGGTGAGCCAAACAATAACCAGAAATACAATGTTGGATATATCTCTCTTCTTTTCTAGCTCAGGAGGTCTGAAAGTTGTTTTCCAAAGGCAGAAGACTCTTGAATGAAAGAAATCTCTGGATTCTGTGGCCAAGATGGTGAATAAATCTGGCAGAATTGTAAGTGAACTTAGCACCCATATCACTGTGATCACAACGGTTACATTTTTGACTGTACAGATCTGTGAGTGCTGGAGAGGGAAGCATATGGCAACATAACACTCTACTGCCATCACAGCGAGGGTCATTGGAGTGTTAAGGCTGGAAATGATGGCAATCACTAGCAAAATAATACAGAAGGGCACATGAAGAGTGAAAATGGTGTAACTGAGAACTTGAAAGAGGGTGAACATGATGAGCAGGAGGATATCATTGATTACCAGATGAATGTACAGGATGTAACGAGGATTTGTGTTGAAAACCTGAAGAGAAGGACAGGATTTAGAAGATGAAAGGTGAATTATTCCACTAAACATTGAACGGTGGATAAAAAACAACTGCTTCAGTGACCAAACTTGGACGTCCAAAAATATCACTTAAAAGACGTCACTCCAACGTCTCTTTGCGCGATGGAATGTTCACCGTGCAGAACATATCACATTCTGTCGTCTAGTATGTAGTTCTAAATGGATGTAATAAATAGATGCAAAATTTATGAGCAGGATACAGACCTCATGTTTTTTGAATGTGTGCAGCAAGGTGCCGTTGACATAGATGATGGCGATACTGAGGACCACAGTTATCACATTCTTGACAATAGCTATGTTTAACGGGTCCCGATACATAACTGTTGTCAAATTCATGGCAGCATTTGAAAGGTTCTTGAGTTGGCCAAAAAACCTGTAGACATCATTGATTGTTATGGCAGGTTGTAACACAGAAGGTGTTAACTTTAAAAACACGGCAAAGTGTTGATATCTATGAGCATTCCTTATCTGATCAATAATAATCTTAGAAATCTTAAATATTCTGCAACACTATTACACCAACCATAAAACACCATATCCAAGCATGAAAAATTATTCATTTTGCTTAAGCAAATAATTTACATTTCAGAAAATGCATTTTCTGCAATGTAATCCACCATAAATTATTTATTCTCATCAATTTTATAAAGTTCAAGAACCTTTCTGCTCCAGTTTACAACAAACTATGCTTTTCTGCACTAAACTCTGCTTTAGTTAAGTGTGAACTGCAATAAGACATTTTCATTAAAGAAAAAACTCCACATGTTTGTCCTATAACATTAACTTAGTCACAACGAGCTGGATAATAGTAGCATTCTCATTCAAAGCAGTAACTTAAATCATAGTTGATAATTGCGCCTGGTTGTGTTACAATCAGAGTTATTATATAGCTGATCACATAAAATAAAATATACTACACTAAATGATTCAATACAATACAAATCTCAAAGAATATATAAATTGTTTTTATAAACAACCCCACCCACCAAAGAATAGGTGCTCACCTGGTTATGGTTGACTTCTGTCTTGTAGCACTTGCCAGTGATTGATAATTTATAATAGTGGTTATATGCAAATGACGTCAGGTGTGTCTATACTGTATGTGTGAGAGAGGGAGACAGTGCCTAAATGTTTGTGAGTAGTAGGAGTGCTCGTACCCATTAGTGCATGCACGTGTGTATTAGGCACTTTTGCTAGCTCACAGAGAAGAGACAAGAATCTCTGCAAATGTGTCAATATCATGCTTTGTCTTATGGTCCATCTCCTTAGGTTGACATGACACCAACACATGCTCTAGTGTCTTTGTTTAAAGTTTGAAAAGTCAGAGGATATTGTCAGCATTTAGGCTACAACATCCACTAACCCCAGCTCTCCAGAAACATCTGAAACATCTCTCTGTATTATATGTGTATCAGGGCCCTAGGCCATGTGCATGCATTAAAGGACTCCATTCAAAAGGCCTGCTCATTAAGGGCCTTAATACCCATTATTTTTTGTCTTTTACATCAGTATGACAAAACATAGTTAGATTTTCTTTAGAACATGCTGTTACGGTTCGGCGTTGGCAGTGTATTGTTTTAGGCGTTTTGTTTTGGCGTGACTGTTATGTGTTTCCTGTTTTACTTTGAAAGTCTGTGTTATCTTAGTGTGTTCAGTATACGTTTCCCTGTCTCGTCAGTTCAGCGTTGCCCCAGCTGTGTTTCCCTCTTGTTGTCCATTTCCTGATTGCTCCTTCTAGGTATTTAAACCCTGTGTTTCAGTGTGTCAGGGTCGCGATCTTCCCCCCGTTGTAAATAGTTTGGTGTTTTGCTGTAAATAAATGTCCTATTTTTCTTTAATGTAAATAGTTGTCGATACTTTCATTTTGGGATTTTTTTTTTGTGGTGAACCGTAGTAGTTTTTATTTTTTTCCCCTTATTTTTATTTTCCTGCGTTGCATGCCGGTTGCCTAGGCCGGGGTGTAACATATGGGGGCTCGTCCGGGATTGCCTTCGCTGGGGGGTCCGGGGACCGCCCCAGCCTTTGTCGTCTGCTGGAGGGTCCGTGGGACCGCTCCAGCCTTCATCCGCCTTCGCTGGAGGGTCCGAGGGACCGCTCCAGCCTTCGTCGTCTGCTGGAGGGTCGGTGGGGCCGCTCCAGCCTCCATCAGCTTCGTCTGCCTTCATCCGCCTTCGCTGGGGGGAGGGTCCGTGGGACCGCCCCAGCCTTTGTCGTCGCTGGAGGGTCCGTGGTGGCTTTTTGATGGGCGGAGCCATGCAATCATGCATGGACTGATTTGAGTGTTCACAACTCAGAAGTCCAAGCACATCTTTGCAGGAGGTCTCCTCTCTACAGGAGCTCACTCCAATATCTTTAGGGGAGAGATATTGGAGAGGTGGAGAATGACTCAAATTGGGTGTCTATTGTCTTGTGCAGTCTGGGAGAAGATTGGACGATGAGGTGGGTGCAGTTTTCTCTGCGGTGGGGTCAGGTGGGCTGCCCCGGACTCTGTGGGGCGGGGTGGTGCTGCTGCTGTGGGCCCCGGTCTGGATGGGCCTAGGCCACATTGCCCTGGTGGGTTCCAGAGTGTTGGGATACCTCCTGGGGTCAGCGGGGGAGCTGGCCCCAGGAGCTGGCCCCTTTCTTCCCTCCCCATCCTCAGCTGCCTCCTTCTTCCCGCTCCACCACACCCACACACACACCTGCACCCCAAGCAGGTGTGTCACCTGCTTGGGGTGCAGGTGTGTCACCAGGGTGCAGGGGAGGCACTCCCCCTCTGTCCCCTTCTGGCTGCCTGTGCCTAAATTTTATTCTGCAACCTAGACATCCACATTACTCACACTCTCATAACACATACATGTAGGGACGTGGGGGTGGGCACGTTATACAGCGTCCAGAGGATGGTCTGTGTATTCAAACCCACCTCTGACGCTGGTGCCCTATCCTCAATTTTAAATGCATATAGACACTGAGGGTTATCGGTAGGAGCCGTGCTGCTCTCTGGCAGGAAGAAAAATGCTTCCTGCCAGAGCAAAATGAGTATGTTTGGGGAGTGTGAATGTGTGTACAGTGTCTATTTGTGTCTGTCTACACATCGGGTGAGTGTCAAGTATTTGTTTGTGTATATGGGGGTGGGAATGCATGTTTGTGTCTGCGTGCGCCTGTTCATCTGTGTCTATATGTCAGCTTGGGTCTTAGACTCCACGCTGTTGTCAGCGTTTGACATGATATGTTGGCGCATGTGTTGTGTCTGTGTATATGAGTTTTAAAGCATGAGTGTGTGTGTGTAAACTACAGTGCTATTTAATTTAGAGACAGATACCATGAGCATGTGACTGCTGATCATCCAAACCTCCCCCCTCCAAACTCTGTGTCTTTAGCTCTCTTCCACTAGTACGTATTTGGCTTCACTCAAAGTGACTCAACTCATCTATTACAATCGTGTACCACTTAATATGAGTGGTGTTGTTATAGCAATGTGGCTGAAAGTCTGTGACATCATTTGTACGCAAAACAAATGCCACAACAAAGGAGGATGTCGAGGTGATGGTATACCTGCTGCTCGGTGTATGGCATGTTGTTTTCTGTGCAGACATTTCCCTTAATGGCTGCACCAATGGTTTTAAAAATAGCGGTTTGGATTTTTGTGAAGGAGACACCGTCATGACTCATTGAGTGCCACCACTAGCCGATTGGTGGCATACAGTCGGTTGACATCACATTTTTCTTGGAACCCTGACGGAGTAATTACCTGGTACCAGGAACTATCACCTAATGGAAAGCACTAAAAACGTAGTCAAGCCGAGCTAAAATAAGCAGGTACAAGTGGAAAAGGCCTATAAAGTGCAGATAAAATTGAGAGGCAGACAATAGCCCCAACCACAAATCTCTGGCTAACACACCTGCTCCTGCAGGCCCTATTTCTATAGTGATGTACTGAGAACCGTAATCACTATAGGGTAATTAAAAAGGAGGGGCAGGTCACCGCACAGCACCTGTTTGAGTGATGTGGGGGAGGGTCAGGATGCAAAGGCTAGGAGCCAGCTGCAATTCATGGTTTGTTTTTATACCACTGTGTATTTAATCATTCTTTGTTAATTTTTGTCTCTTTTCCAGTGTTTTTTTGGTCCTGTCTCCTGCTCCTCCTGCCACCAGTAGATGTCAGCCATCTACTGGTCTTAGTAGATGGCTGCCCCTCCCTGAGTCTGCTGGAGGTTTTGTTTAAAGGGAGTTCTTCCTTCCCAGTGTCACCAGGTGGTTGCTAACAGGCTGCCATCTATTTGTTGGTGATTTTTCTCTGTTTTATTGTAGGGTTGCAATCTTGTAATAAAAAGCAGCTCGAGGTGTCGTTGCTTTGTCTGTTTTTATATAAATAAATATATTTAGCAGCATTTTGTCAATTCAAGAAAATGTTATTTACATAGTTGCAAAAGACAACCAAAATTGCATCAAGGCATTTTATGCTGTAAAGTAAAGAACCTACAATAATACATCAGTAAGCATGTATTTATGTTTTTTTACACACTGCTTCTGCATATTGGCATAATAAAAAAACAACAACTAACGACAACATGTCACGCTGTTTTCATGTCAGATTGCATTTGCTTATTTTAAAGACCTGCTAAAGGCCAGATTACTCTTTCCCCAAAAGGGAGGGAGTATGTAATCAAGTGCTACATCATATGAAAGGAAATGAAGAGAGATGTTCATCACACATTATATTTTTCCAATACAACGCCCTACAAATTCTCAATGTCTGTATAAGGTTTTGCAAAATCACACACTGCATGAATTTAAGTATTTAAAGCTTATAGAAACCAAAGATTTAAGCCAGTTATGCTCCAATCAAATGGGTAAAGATATAAAATACACCTTTTAGTATCTGCTTCAAGGTCAGAGATCAAACATCACACAGTCACACAATTAGGAAAACACTAGTTTCCACTGGATCATCTCCAAACTTTAAAGTAGTATATTAGGCATTGTGAGACAAAGGAACTTTCTTTCTTTGAGCTTTTTAAAAAAAAATTTAATACACCATTATGTGATTCATAATGACACTAAACTATACTACATTATAAACTACAATATAGATAATGCTGACATCAACACAAAGAAGAACAAAAACAATGCAGATGAGATTTTGGGGGATTTCCATATTACCACTGCTGACATCAGCATTAGTTTTAGTATCGCCTGTTACTTACATATCATGTTTTGATACATAAAACCTTAGAATTGAAGGAGGATGCTAGTTTTTTTTAAAGTGGACAAATATTTGCCAAAGAGTTAAAACAGTAAATTATCACTAGTAACAGTAACGTTTTTTTTTCTTTCTTTTTTTTGTTGCTTTTTTAAAATTGTTTTTTTTTTTTTACTTAATTCAGATTCTATACAACGCTACTAACAAGAGCAAGGGTAATGTGTGATTTTCAAGACTGATGGTGATACCTATGTCTGAGCATTTAAAAAGCCAACATATCAACTAATATTTGGGGGTTTTTCTGGAACACAATGTGCACCCAGTGCATGTCCAGAGGATGAAATCCAGTTAACCTGATGATTAATTAATGTTTTTTACCAATACACCTAGCTGCCCTCTGCTAGATCAAGAATGTTATAGTCTAAAATCGGTCTTGTTACCCATTTTCATGGTACACAACAGATACTTTTTCAAATACTGTTTAAATGTCTTGTCTCGTAACCCATACACAATAGGGCTAACAAACCTGGGGACAATGTAGATTATGATATAGGAAATAAAAACAACTATTAGATACTGTTTAGGGAACCAGCGCACCAGAGCCTGCATTAATGCAGTTGCTATATAGGTTAGCATAGACAACAGAAGCTGAAAGCCATGGAGCAGGATTGTGTTTCTCGCCTTCTTCGACTCTCGCTTGGCTGATTTAGCTTTGTTAGCAGCAAAAAATATCCTGAAGTATGTGTACATGAAGGTGAGCAAAACTACAATTAGGAAAATTAAATATGAAACCTCTTTCTTTTTTACAATGATTGGATGCCGGAATAAGTTATCTCTCTCACATTGTATTGTGGAATAAAATAACTCCACTGGCTCTGTTGCCAGAATAATAACGATGTCGGACAAAGCTGAGACTGCACTCATGGCCCAGATCCAACCTATAGCCACGTATGTTCTTTTAGTGGTGCAGTACTCAGCGTGTTGCAGTGGTAAACAAATAGCAATGTAGCACTCTAGTGCCATGAGAGCTAAATTTATTGGAGTATTGAAGGTGGTGAAGATAGCCAAAGTGATAAGGAAGCAACAGAATGCAACATTAATTTGATAAAAGATATAAGTGAAAACAAATAGACTAATTGAAGAAGTGAGCTGGATCATGTCATTCACCACCAGGTGGATGAACAGGATGTAACGAGGATTCAAATAAAATATCTGAAAGACATGAAACACCTCATCTCACTTTTATTACTTTAATACATATATATTTCTTGTGTTAGCAATATTTAGGTATATTTTTCCAATAATGATAATTAAATAAAAACAACAATAACAATAAATACTGACCTGGTGTTTTCTGAAGGTGTGTATCAGTGTACCGTTAATATAGTTGATGGTAAAGCCGAGAGCCAGAACGATGACATTTTTGGCCACGGCTGCACTTGGCGAATCGCGATAGTTCAGACTGCTCGACGCATTGAGGGCATAAGATGAGGAATTCATAGAGATGCTTTTTCGGGATCCTTACAAAAGAGTAAAAGTAAGTCACACACACTTTATTGCCTAAATTATTCATTCAGCCATCCAAATAATTGAATTCAGATGATCCATGGCCACAGGTGTATAAAATCAAGCATCTAGGCATGCCGTCTGCTTCTACCAACATTTGTAAATCAATGGGTTGCTTTCAGGAGCTCAGTAAATTCCAGCTTGGTACCATGATAAGATGCCACCTGTGCAACAAACCCATTGGTGAAATTTCCTCAGTACTAAATATTCCACAATCAACTGTTAGTGGTGTTATAACAAAGTGGAAGTGACTGGGAATAACAGCAACTCAGCCACAAAGTCATGTAAAATTACAGAGAGGCATCCGGGGATGCTGAGGTGCTTAGTGAGCGATGCTGAGTGAGCAAAGGTCACTAACCTTTTAGTGACCTTTTAGCTCAATTACATTAGCTCAAAAACAGTGTGTAGAGAGCTTCATGCAGTGGGTTTCCATGACTGAGCAACTGCATCCAAACCTTACACCTTCAAGTGCAATGCGAAGTGTTGGATGCAGTGATGTAAAAAACAACATTCATTTTACCTGAAGCAAAACAATGATCCTAAATACACAGCTAGGAAACGCTCAATTGTTTCAGAGAAAGAAAATAAAAGTTGTAGAGTGGCCCAGCCAGTCTCCAACTGAAACTCTGGAAAGAACTAAAGCTCCGAGTACATAGAAGGGGTCACACAACCTTCACACAAATAAGCTGCTTTGCTCAAGCTTTATGCATTAAAGAATCCTAAATACTGCACTATAATGAACTGATAGCAGCGACAAAGACAAAAAACTTTCCTACCTTAGACAGACCACTTCAGTCTCCACTTTGACCAGTTAGGAAACTGATGTGGAAATAATTTGTCTTTATATTAAGGAGTTTGATGCATGACTCCTGTTAAAGGTTAGAAATGATGTCACTGATACTGTTTCTCCTCATTGGTTAAACTTTGGCATCTTTTTTTTTAAAAACATTTCTGTTCTGTAAACTAATACCAACCCCTGTTATATCCCTCTGGGTGTTATTACATTTAAAAAATATATCTAACATGAAAAAAACAACAAAACAAAAAGACATTTTCATTTATTGACAGTTAAAAACATTTCCTCTTTGTACTTTTTATCCTGGTGGGAGAAATGTGTGATATGGGAAGGTGTCAATTTGGCTTCAGTTTCAGAGCCCTTATAGCCTTCATAAGCACTCACTCAGTCACTGAACTCTTTAAAAGACATTACAAAAGATCTGAATTATTTATATAGAACAAATACTTAAATAGAATGTATTATAAAGCATTAATGGAAAATTCTCAAAATGGGGCAAAAGAAAAAGAAAAGAAAAAAATCAAGAGCAAATTAGCCTAACCTTAACACCAACAGACATAACCACACAGCAAAGTACCAAATGCCTCCTTTGACTTACACTATGTTGCCAAATGTATTCCCTTGTCTGCACTTGTCACATGCATATGAGCTTGAGTGACATCCCATTCCTAATCCACAGAGTTTAACATGATGTCAGCCCACCCTTTGCAGCAAAACATCCTCAACACTACTGGGAAGGCTTTCCACAGGTTTAGGAGTGTTTATGGGAATTTTAGATCTTTCTTCCAGAAGTGCATTTGTGAGGTCAGACACAGATGTTGGATGAGAAGAATTGGAGCGGTGACTGCTCTAATTCATCCCAAAGGTGTTCTTTAGGTTGAGGTCAAGACTCGGTCAGGTCGGCGCCAAACTTCCTCTTATATGTCCTCATGGAGCTTGCTTTGTACACTGGTCTGCAGTCATGTTGGAACAAAAAGATGTATTCAAACTGTTGTCTGTGAAGGTTCTCAGTCATCCAGGTAATGGTAGTCTAACGAACTTAGAAAGAAAAGTGTCTGGACTGTGAAACCTGGCCCCACCCTATCATGTGATTTCCTGAGGTCAAAAGGCCCAGGATGTGAGTGGGCATTACAGCGTCTGGGAAGGGATCTCAAAACTAGATTATAGATGGCAGACAGTTTGTGTCGTAAGCCATCGCCTCTGTTCAAAGATGGTTGTTCACAGAGGACTTACAAGCCATCTATGTCTATGAAGAAGCTTCTCGGATGAGAGTTGAACCGTCTTCAAGCAACTTAAAGATGTCCAGCTTTTGTTTTCAAGCTCTTTAGAGTCTTCAAACTGTTCCACCTTCAAACTTTTAAATCTTCAAACTGTTCCCACAAAGCTGGGAGCAGGAAATTGTCCAAACGTCTTGGTATGCTGAACCATGAAAGGTTCCTTTCACTGGAACTAAGGGGCCCTTTCAAGAATGTGTTAACACGCCATTATGATTAGTGTGATTAAAATCTTTAACGCATTTAACCCAGTCATTCATTTAATCCAGTCATTCATTTAATCCAGTCATGAAATTTTCTCGCTATGAAATACTTCATAATCGACTATTAGTAGTGTTAAAAGTGGAAGTCATGTGAAACAACAGCAAATAAGTCATGAAGTGGTAGGCCGTAGTACAGAGGTCACCAACTTTCTGCAGTCAATCGCTACAGACTTCCAAACTTCGTGTAGTCTTCAGATTAGCTCAAGAACAAGTTTCCTAGCAGCTACATTAGTGCCTTACATCGCTAAGCTCAGTGATGTAAGGAAGTGTCAGATGTAGTGGTGTAAAATATCACAGCGCAGAGTGGACAAGCTTTGAACATACTGCCCGAAATGTAATGTTATGGTTCAAAAATATTGGGGATGGACACCAGAGGAAAAACCCACAATAACAACACTGGTCCGGTCGGGTTGAGTCAAACGATGATTTAATGATCACACACGTGGGAGATGGACACTGTATGCAGACAGTCTCAGATCTCATCTCAAAAAACACATTTCCATAGTTTTATGAAATCAGGGTATTAGAACGCCCCCTCATGCGTAGTGACAGGTGTAATACAATCAATGTTGACAATTTTATTTAACACAAAGAATAACATTGTCTCCTTCCCGAGGGCAGACGCTAACTGCCCCCCTTCTCCTGGAACCGTCTGTACCCTGCTAAGACACAACATGGCAACTACAAGGACTCTTTCATTTATTAAGACCATCAGTGTGTATTGCTCTAAATCAAGTATATAATATTAAATGAATATTGCTGGATCAGCTACTTCTACTTAAAACATATTAAAACATGACTAAGCACAAAATCACCAAGAATGACATCTTATAAGTGCTGTGTAAGCGCGTGCGGCCTTCCAAGCTCAAAGCCTTTGCCCTCCATAGATCAGTCAGACTCGCGCTGGCTGTAGCTTTTAACCTTTAATTACCTTGAGCACAACTCTAGAATGAGCAACAAACTGCAATGTGTATGGAATGATCATGGTTACATCTGCAATGGAAAATCATGTTATTATTCTGGTACCTGTAAGAAAAGATCAAACTAAAGTTATCACCATCACTGTAATGCAAAGAATAATGTAAGATCAAAAACTTCAATTCATGCTTAATGCAAAGCTGGTTATATACTTCTAATGAACTAATAATGGCATATTAAAATATTAAATGATAATGAGAAAAACGTCCCCTCCTTATTCTACAGTAAGAAGTTATGACCTGCAGTCTATCTGGGTCAGATATAAACCAAGTTTAGGTGGAGTTTATTTTCGCTGTGCTGACTTTTTACAGTCAGTTACAATAACTCGTACTGCGTGCTAGCTAGCATGACGGAGTTTCTATACAGCTGGGTGGGTGCTATGATGTTACTGATAGTGAACTTTATTTTATTCATAAGGTTAGTTAGTAGAGATGCCAAACGTCCGGTAAAAAATGGAATTGTTCCGTATTCAGAGAAAATATTATGCGTTTCATATTGAGCCGCAAAGGAACGCGATTTGTCCCGTATTTCAGCTAGAATGGAAAAAAAGACACAAAGCTGGAGTTATTCTGTCTTTATGCTGTCAGCTTCCTCTTCTTCTCTCATTCTCTCCCCTCTCTCTCCTGTTGCTACTCTAGTCATGAAACTGATCAATGATCAGCTTTTCTCTCTTGTTTGTTTATCTCCCACAAAGAGGAAACCAGCGGATGTCGCGGTAAACAACAGCAGCACGTTTAAGCTTGATCAGCTGTTGTTAGAATTTATTTAATATTAATTTCTAGTATCAGCTGATGTTTGCTGGAGCCACAGCTGTAAAGCTGCTGGTCATGATGTCGGTTTGGATATCCTGGTGAGAGGGAAACATGAAGATGAAACCAGAAGATGTCCTTACTGAATCATCAGAGCTGAACCAGCCCGTTCTCACTCCCGAGGCATAATGTCCCGACGTTTTGTCACGTCCTGAGAAACGCAAAAGGTGACCGTTCGCGTTCTTATGGTATGTGCCGGTGTTGTGTGAAAAAATGATTGTCTGCCAAAAACTGATTGCTCGTATTTAAACTGCTATAAGTAACTTGTTGGGCTACAAGGTAGAAGCTGCAATCAGTTTTTGGCAGTGACTTTTATATAACCTTTATTTATGCAGTTAAAAAAAAATCTCATTAACATTAAAAATGTCTTTTGTAAGAGTAAGTTGGCCAAGAGGACAGCAGAAATGGCAGCAAATATTACAATAGTAGGGATAAAGGACCGGATTGGTTATAATGTATTACAGTAACACAGAGTTGTAAAGATACTTGAAAAATGGATAATTTTTTAATTCTCTTTATAACCCCTTTTTAAACCCTGTTCACCGAAGTCTATTTACGAACATACATAAAGATATTACACATAAAAAATACACAGAAACATTGGAAATTAGTTTTGGGCAGACAATCGCTTTTTGGCACAACACCGGGTTATGGATGAAATCCAGTGTAATGACGGTCCCGCGGTAATAGACGATCCAGCCCTAAACCCAACCTTATCCATAACCCTAAACTTATTCCTAACATTAACCAGCACTTTAATGACGTTAAATAGTGTTTTCCCAAGTGATTTTAAGAAAAAGAGCAAACATGTGTAGATTGAGTCCAAACGATTCTCATATTTCCTCATTTTTCCGATGTCGTGATTTAGGAACGTGTTGGGTGGCCGAAAACGTAACATGTTGATGATTTCTCACCTACCGTAAAATGTTACGTTTGCAGGTGATGGAGAAACAGGTTTACCTTTTAGGTGACATGAATGTTGAAGGGAAGTTTGTAAGACAAATAACACCTGGATCCTTTTCTAAGGAGCTGACAGCTGGTAACTGTGCAGGGCGGGTCTAGCAGGTAGGGCATTAACAGGAAAGGGGTCACAAAGAAATACTTTTCTTTCTTATTCTCATTTAAAATGTCTAGCTGTAAGAAATAAAGCTAGACATTTTTATCTAGACATAATTATCTGAATCTTATAATATCTGTATCTATAATATCTGATGGAAAATGTATAGAAATCATACATATATACCAACAAGACAGTGTACATCCCTGTTACAACAGTGTTTGCTTTCATTCAAGGCTTTATGGCTTTTCCTATAATACCTGGTGGGCCGATTTTTTGTCCCAGCCCAGCCCTGGTTGGAGCCGGTTCCTGCCCAGGAGCTGAAGCTGCTTTTCTTTCTTTTTTTCACCTCCTTTTTTTCTTGCTCCATGTTTGTTGTCATATATCGTAAGACATATAAATAATCATAATTTTGATTACATTAGTATTTCTTTTTACACAAAACTTTTTTGGTAATAAATTTATTTAAGAATAAAAAAATCTGAAGAGCCAAAAGAAGTACCATCAATAAGCCTCAGTTCAGGTGTGGAGGTAAAAAGAGGGAAAACCACATTTTAAATAAAATTCTCTAAAAAATGTCAATTCAGAAATGAGTGCCATGTCTCTAGTGCTACCCAAGGCCTGACCCAGCAGTGACCAAGGACACCCAAATATATGTCACACATCATGCACAGACCTGTTATCTGATTAAAAACTTTTAAATGAATTATAATATTGCATATAAGCTTTTGTGCAGAGTTTATAATCTTTCAACTTCCTCCTTGATTGTGTTAAACAACATTATATTTACACTAAATATTTTAAT
Source organism: Copadichromis virginalis (assembly GCF_057382275.1). Taxonomy (NCBI): domain Eukaryota; kingdom Metazoa; phylum Chordata; class Actinopteri; order Cichliformes; family Cichlidae; genus Copadichromis; species Copadichromis virginalis. Next base: position 39,223,283 of record NC_140622.1, read on the forward strand.
GTAGTTCAGCTATGAAAACAGCAGAGGTTATACAAAATGACATGCTGAAAATATGTTCCCATCTAAAATCAGTATATGAGTTGGATATGTATTGCTGTTTTATGACGACCGTATTATCTTTGGAAGGTTGTTCACTGCACACAAATGCCTTTTCAAGAACTTTCTGAAAGTCTTGTCACGTAATCCATAGATTATAGGACTTCCTAAGCGAGGGAGAACTTGGTTAATAACAAAAGTGGCAAAGTTTATGTCACTTAGCCCTTCAGGAAAAAAGTATACCAGGAGTTTGATTAACGGAGGTTGCACATAAACCGTTGTGCACAACAGCACCTGAAACCCATGAATCAGGATGGTGTTTCTTGCTTTTTTAGTATCTGAATCAGCACATCTAGCCACAAACAAAATTTGGCAGTAAGTGTACAACAGTGTGACCGAAACTAGCACCAGAAACAGTGTGTGGGATGCATCCCTCTTCTTTACACTATAGCTGCTCCGAAACACAGAATCTCTGTTGCAGACCACTCTCGACTGTAAGAACTGTGAAGACTCAACGGCCAAGAGAATGAACAGATCTGGCAAAATGGAAAGTGAACTTATTGCCCAGATTATTCCAATTACAATATATGTTCTTTTGACTGTACATATGTAGCTGTATCGAAGAGGGATGCAGACAGAAACACAACACTCTGCTGCCATAAAAGCTATATTAAGAGGAGTGTTTTGTGTGGTAAAGATCGCCGGCAAGATGAGTAACAAACAGAGGGAGACGTGGATGGTGTGGAATGCGTACGAGAAGATGAAGAGGGAAATGCTGGTTGACAGTTGGATGATATCGTTTAACACCAAGTGGATGAACAGGATGTAGCGAGGGTTCAACCTGAAGATCTGATTTAAATGACATAATTAATTATTAGTTTAGAATATATCTTTAGAGTAAGGTTAAAGAAAGGCAGATGTTAAAACAACAGTTGATTTAAAAAGACATTTTTTCAGACAGCGTTACTGTAAAAACATGTACATATTAAAATTAGATTTAAGTATTGCTTCACAGAAACAATAAATCACATAGAGGTGAATTATTGAGTTAGTAGAGAGACACCCAAATAATATCCAAAAATAAGCTAACATTGAAAGTAATAAGGTCTACATCAAAAGCAAGCATTTCTAAATGATATTCTTGTACAGCAGACAAGCTCAGCCTTCGAACCAAAGGAACATGAGCTGGAAACAAAAAAAAAAATCAACTTAAAATAAAAAATAATAAAGATAACAAAATATGACAACTCTTTGACAGGTAAAGTAGAGTAGCAGGCCTACTTTACACACATGATACTTGTTGAATGTGTGGATCATGGTGGCATTAATGTAGTTTATGGTGATGCCCAACACAACAACGGTCACATTCTTGCCAACAGCTTTGACAAATGTGTTCCAGTAATTCAAAGTTATTGTTGCATTGCTGTCAACTTGTGTCAAATTCATATCAGCATCCAAAGAACCTGTTTCAGGGGCAAAAAACAGTCAACGGTGCAAAGTACAGCAAATATGATCAGTGTTACATTGTGAACAGTTCTGTGGTGGTTCTTTTTTCATTTCCAATAAAAGAAGTGTGAAGTGAAGCATGACAGTACTGACCTTGAATGGATTTTGATCCTAATGTGATTGTGGTATTGCAGCAGCCTTTTTATACAGAGTGAGTACACATGGACAGTGGCGGGTGGGGTTGATTTGTGATACATGTGTGCACAGTTTATCCAAAGCCCAATGAGATCTGAGAATTTTTAAAAATAATTCTAAATTATACATTAGATAAATTCTTACTCTCTTCAAAGCCAACATGAAGAGAACAAGCAGGAGGAGAATACAACAGGCCGGGATTTTTGTGATTGTGTAGCTGATGACAAACATCCACACGGTCACACGAAACATGTCATTGACCATCATGTAAAGTAAAAACCTGGGATTACTGCAGAAAAGCTGAAGGGTGAAATAAAAGACCGGACAAATGGCGAAAAGGTTTAACAAGCAGGGGAGTCATTTACATCATTCACACAAAGAACTATAAAATATTGTGAGATATGTTATGAACACCAGAATTTTATCACTTTTATTGTAGAAATGTAAATTCTGTTACACAAAATGAACTTTTCTAATTTAACGGCAAGACATATTTTAACCTGTAACATTTTTAAAAGCAGGGTTAAACTGTATACAGTTATGTTCATTGTGTTTGAAATTGTAATCTTACATGCACTACAACTTTGTGTATTTGATTTAAATGAGGGAAATCAGTTCTTGCATCAGTAACTATTTATTTAAAGGAAGGACTTCTCTACAGCCAAAACTAATTCTTTCTCCTCATGCATGTAACCAAAGGCAGCTTTTGGAAAGGTTGTCAGCATAGAGTTCACTTACAGTTCTAGTCTGGACTATTTAAGCCAGATTTCTTTTGCTTATAATTAACTTGACACCAGATAGCTAATCAGTGCATAAATTCTGATAATTACACAAACGTTTTTCTTGACATTAGACATGTTTAGTGGCTTCAGCTTTAAACATACATATATGTCCTAAATGATCCACAGCAGTTGTTGCTCATCACAAAATGTTCCAAGTGTTGCAAATACATTTTTCACTGTTTGCACCCTAAAGGAGTACTTAACTGTACCTCATGCAAAAATTTAAATTTTGACAGACTTTACAAAAGCTCTCTGATAAAGGATTTTAATTATTGCTAAATATAAATAAAATTATGCTGCTTATCAAAAGAACATGGAAATTTGAAGCATGGATTCAAATTAAGTGAAAAAAGAAAAAGGTATTTACAAAAACAAACATAAAATTGTTTACAATTACACAAGCTTTTAAATCCAGTTAAAAGTTCCTTAAACAAGATAACTGAATGATTATAATTATCATCTGCACATACAGTACTATGCACTGTAAATGTCCACGACGACATGAACATGCTTTCCAGCATCTTTATTCTTTTATTTATCGGTTGCTGTCATGTTACATACACAGCTGCAGCTTTCCAGCTGTGCAGCTGAACACTTCTACAACAACAGCAGGCAGAGCACAGATTTTAACCTGGTGAGGTGTGATTGCGATGTTGCGCAGGTGCGTCCACCTTCCCTGCTGCGGCCGACCACGCCCCGCAACATACACAAATTAACAATATAAAAACCATAAATATATAACAATACCAATTAATATATAAGACTAATCAAGCTATCAAGATTTTTATTAGATGTTCATGGCATTTCAACTTACATGACTGAATGAACTGAACAGAGGTATAGGGGCCAGGACATTCACTTTTACCTATTTTGATTGTCTGATTTATGTACAGTGATTTTACACAACAGATTCCCTTTCAAGAACTTCCTAAAAGTTTTGTCACGAATGCCGTAGATAATGGGGCTGATGGATCGTGGCAGTATTTGAACTGTAACATAGATCACAAAGAGGGAATCAGTGTAATTCGTAGGAAACCATTTCTGCAGAGCATTTGTTAAGTGGGGAGCTGCATATGTTGCCATGCACAGCAGCAGCTGAAACCCGTGCAGGAGGATTGTGTTTTTGGCTTTCTTGGCATCTTTGCTTGCTGTTTTGGCAGTGAATAGGATCTTTAGGTACGTGTAAATGATAGTAACCCAAACTATAAGTAGAAACACTCCATATGTAATATCCCTCTTCTGGATGATGAGGGGATGTGGAAAGACAGTGTTTCTGAGACAAAACACACGAGAATGAAAAAAATCCAGGGGTTCTGTGGCCAAGGTGATGAATAGATCAGGAAGGACAGACAATGTTGTGATCATCCAAATTAAACTAATCAAGATTAAAGTTCTTTGGACAGTGCAAATCTGAACATGACGCAAGGGGAAACAGATGGCTATGTAGCACTCCACTGCCATGCAAGCCAGGTTCAGAGGGGAATTTTCAGTGGTGAAGAGAGCGAGCAACATAAAGATGCAGCAGACGGAGACATTGAGTTTGTAGATCGTGTAGCTGATGATGAACAGGATGGCAGTCAGCATCACTTGGACCATGTCATTGATCACCAGGTGAATAAAGAGGACATATCTGGGATTCTTGTAGAAAATCTGGAGAGGTATAGGAAAACAATGTTGGAAAACAATTCTGTTTAGGCAACACGTTTAAAATTTTCAATTTTGAAAGGCAAGGCATCTTTGCTTTGAATAGTGCCCCTTCAACCACAAGCAGTAGAAAAGGATGGATATCGTCAAATGGTGCAATTTCTTAAGAGACATGTAGACACCGTTTCCACAGATACTGGTTGCATCTCATCATTATGCGTGAGATGTCATTTAGCACTGATGCTTTGACACACTGGTTGTGTCTCCAGATTAGTTTTGATTTTGTATGATTTCAACTTTGTACAGGTCATCCTGTTAAAGAGATCGGATTTCACTGGGACTTTCCTGTTTCCTGTTTAAAGCTTCATGCCTGATTACTAGGGGTGCAACGATATTCGTATCGATATTGAACCGTTCGATACAGTGCTTTCGGTTCGGTACGCATATGTATCGAACAATACAACATTTGTAATTTATTTTATCAACTTTCCTTCTGACGATGCTGTCTGTGTTGAGCGCTGAGTGAATCTGCGTTCGACTACTCCGCCTAGGCTGCACTGTCGAGCGCAGATCCACTGAGCGCTCAACACAGACAGCATAGTCAGAAGGAAGAGCGCAGGGCAAACTAGCAAGACAGAAGTTAAGCTCTCCTTACAACATGGACCTCCCCCACCCTCATTCAGATCTGGCGTTTGGAATTATTTTGGTTTTCATGTGACGTATGACCCTGAAGGTAAGCGAGTCATGGACTAAAGTAAAACAGTATGTTGGATGTGCCATGCAATGCTCAATTACATGGGTGGAAACTAGTGTGTTAGCGCAGTTAGCTCGTTAACGTGTTGGCCGTCTAGCCCCATGCACGGGGCGATCGGCGGTAGCTCGTTAACGGAGATTTGCCGTGTTGTGGCGTTAAGGTCATTTCAACGAGATTAACCTGAAAGCACTAGTGGGAACACAACGAATATGACTGCACATTTACGCCGACATCATCCTAGTGCAAAGACAAAAACAACAAGCATGCTACTAACTTTAGCCGAGTCATTTAGACAGCTGTTAGCACTGATTCTCCTTATGCTGCTGAGAATATAGCCCAGAAGAAGCGGATAGTATAGCTTTTATTTTGGAAAGAGACATTTCTCTGTAATAAACTCTCTTTTCCAAAGATGAGTGATTCCTCAATCAGATACAGGGCTTGCAATATCGCTAGCCCGACGTCCCGGGGCTAGCAATTTTTCCAGTCGGGCTATTGTAGGAAGGAAAAATATATGTCAATGCTTTTGCATTCTTTCAGAAATGTAGCTGGGTAATTATGTCATTGGCATCGGTGAGCCACTGTCAATATGTGACATATTGAAATTGCGTTTGAATTTGCGCTTGTTTTTTTGCTTTCACTTTGCAATCGTGCGAACTGTGTATAGAGAGCGACAGCACTGATCTGTGAGTGATGATAATTTGTGCACCAATTCCTCTGACATTGTCTTATTAATCGTTAGCTTACTATGCAAACATGACAAGTGAAATCTCCCACAGCAAGCTTAAACATGTGAGAGGTTAATCGTGCAGAGAATCGCTGAGCTTATGTGAGTGTGTGTGTAAAAGCAGCAGGATATATATTTTAGTTCTGCTGAGCCAAATAAGACAGGTCAGGGTGAAGAAGTGACAGCCAAAGAAAAGCTTACCACAAAACGGAGAAGTTATGACAAATCAGACTATAAGGCAAAAAGAAAGTGCAGCTTTATGGTTTCATGGACAAAAGAATTTCTGTGGCTGCAATATGACGAGCTAAATAACCAGGGCTGCACATAAGTGGTCCGCAGGTGCGCATTCGCTGTCAAAATAAAAAACACGCACAAGGGTTAGGGTTAAATTTAAAAACTGTACTTTTGAGTTAAAATATATATTTATAATTTTAATAAATGACAAATTAAAAAGGCATGAACATTTTTTTTTGTATCGAAAAAATATCGAACCGTGACACCAAAGTATCGAACCGAACCGAACCGTGAATTTTGTGTATCGTTGCACCCCTACTGAATACATAAGTGGTCATGAAAGAAAGACTACAAGACCTGGTGTTTGCAGAACGTGTGAATGAGGTTGGCATTGATGTAGCCGATGGAGATGCCAAGGAACACGACAATCAAATTCTTGGTCACAGCTTTAGCAAATGAGTCTCGATACTGTAAGACTACAGTCACATTGCCAGATGATGCATTCATCTCGTGACAGCTGAAAAGAAACAATAAATATTATATTTTTAAGTAATAAGTAATATTTCCATCACATTTCCACTGAGTAATTCACAAGTGCATGAAAATAAAGATTTTAAAGATTTTAAATTTGTGATTCGAGTGGTAAAAGTGGCACTTTGTCCTTTTGGCAAACGCATTAACTGACAAGTACATCTCAGTACAAGTTCACTGAGATGGTGAAAAAGTCTGCAACCATCAGTATAGAAAAGCTTTACATAAGGAGCTTGGGACAACTGTTGTTGTGATTTGCTTCTATATTAAGAAAATGTCATTAACCAGTTACACATTTACTTACAATGCTATCATAATTTCATCATTTTATCATTATGTCACTTTTAAATATCAAGGCTATCATGACATCCCTACAAGTTATGAATTCATCACTGTAAAAGATGACATTCAAAAAACAACATTGTGAGAAAAATGTTAGAGAAATTCAAAAAGGGAAAAAAAACAAAAAAACACACAATTTATTAAAGAAAATTAAAGAGCCCTTGTTGAGTTGCAGGTATTGGCCCCTTATGGTAAAGTTACTTTGAAAAGGTAATCATCAATTATAATACTGGTAATATTAATAATACTAAAACAACCAGAGACAATTTTATAATATAAAATAAAAAATAAACATACATGAACATTTAGGGCTGATCAAACTTCACAAAACAGGCACACATGAGGCATTGCTCTTTCCCTCATGTTGTTTTACATCGCAGAGCTTGTGTTGTATATGAGTTTTTTACTTATAACCTTTGAAAGACCGTGCAGTAAGAAAAAGGAAGCCTGACTTGCATAACCTCTGAAGCAAAGAGTAAATATATCTATATAATAAGTATAATTTTAACATTCAACTGAAGCATGATGATGGAAAGGACTATATAATTTAATTTTGATTATTTTTTCATCTACATTTTTTCTAAACTTTTCTAAACTGAAGTGTAAATTAATGTCTATCTCTTTTAACATGTTAGTGTGTTATCAGCTGAAAACCCTGTTTTACACATTTAAAAACAATATCATTTGTAAATAGCTGCAGTTTTCAAGAAGAGCTCAAGCAGGCCTATATAATGTACATTTGCATATACATCATGACAATGGTGTCAGAATATAGTTAAAAGCAAAATGTAGTTGGAGGTGGTACTTACCTGCTTGCATCTAAACACCAACATAATGCAGCAGATAATCTTATACAGGTTTATGGTGTCCTGGGATTCCTTGTGTGTGTGCACAGGACAAGATCAATATGGTTAGCATTGCATGTTTGATTCTTATAGATTTATTAGAACACCTGTCATAAAAACAAGAAAACACAAATATTTTAGAATTTTGTTTAAAAATGTTTTCTTGGCAATTAGCAAACTGTTTTTGTGCACAAATTTGAATTGGCACACTGGACTTTATCTGCCATTTTTGTGGACCAACTCCTGTGGTTAGGAACAGCAGGTCAATAATCATAATTTGGCAAACCAAAACTAATAATGTGCTTTACAATTTATTTTGCTTTTTCTAAAACAGCATGGTTATGTTATTAACATTTTATTAAATGAAAGATTACTTCATCCAGCACACTCAAACTGTTTGCTGGAATTATGGATAAAAGCCTTACAAAAAGTATAATGTGTCCTGCAACAGAAAGAAAAACATCATATTAAGGTTTTATCAAGAAAATACACCAATAAAAGGTGTAGCATTTCATAGTTACGTGGAGCTCAAGACATTCAACATTGGCTAACATGTCAGCTATGTCTGAACAAAGTCCAAGAGCACAGTTACAAGCTTTTAAAACATATTTGCACTGAAGTACTTCAGTAATTAATTTGTATACTAAAACATTCCAAGCCATGTTGTGCCTACCTGCATTTATGCATTTAGATCACTACAGCAGCATGACATCAGATTTTATATGAAGTTTGGTGTGAGGTCCTTCAAGGATTCAGAATTATTAGTTCAGATGCAGATGTAATGCAGGTGTGAGACTGTAAACTCATCAGGGCTACTAGGGTGATGAGTCGTGTGAGCAGTATGCTGATTTTTCCATAAACATCTTTACAAGCATCATCTTTTTCAATTCATTTCCATTCTCTTTCTACTATGAAAGAGGTTAAATGCAGAATGGTGTGTAAACACAGTAAGTGAAAAAAGCTGAGAGAAGAGGAAATGATCAGTGCATCACGGGAAGCCTCATAAAGAAGAGGGTCCTGAAAGCTGAAGACTCTGCCTCCCATTCTACTTTTAAATATCGTAGGAACCAGAAGTAAGCCTGCAGTCTGAGAGAGATGTGCTATATTGGGGTGATATGGTTGTATCAGGTCTTTAAGATAAGATTGGCCCTAGTTATTCAAGAAGGAAAATAATTTTAAATTCAATTCTGGATATAACAGGAAGTCAGTGAAGAGAAGCCAATATAGTGCCTGTCAGTTCTCTTGCATTTTAGATCAACTGAAGATTTCTTGAAGATAAGTATTAATGGAGGCCAAGGTAATGCCATCCGCAGTAGCTAGCTGGTAGCTGTTTCTAGGATTTTTAGGACAGAGTACAATAACTTTAGTTCTATCTGATGTTTTTAGGAAGGAAATTGGATAAAGCTCTGTATCATCCATAGTATAGTAATAAAAATGTCTGCTATTGTCACGGTTCTAGGTCAGTTTTGACCCAGTATTTTAAGTTCTCATGTTTTGGTGTGATTTTGCATTTTAGATTCTTTTCTTATTCTCGTGTGGTGCTTTTGTTGATTATTATTATTATTATTATTATTATTAATCTATGTTTCAGTTATTCTTGTTCAGGGATTAGTTCTTAGGTTTTGTGTTCTCATGTTTATTGCAGGTTTAGTTCAGTGTCTAGTCTGTCTCTCTCTGTCTAGTCCGTGTCTTTGTTTAGTGTGTCTTGTTTGCTGTTTTACTTTGAAGGTTCATGTTCATGTTTGATGTCAGTGTTTCCAGCTTCGCTTCCCCTGTCGCGTTAACCCTAATCTCTCCCAGCTGTGTCTCCCTCCTGTTTTCCATTCCCTGATTACTCCCCTGTGTATATTAGCCCTGTGTTCGCTTTTGTTCAGTGTCGCGTCGTGCCGTCAGACTTGCCTGTGTGTTTCAGTTTCCAGTGATTCAGTGTCAGTTCATGTTTAGTTACCAGCAATAAAGCTGAGGTTTTTGAGTTTCAATTCAATGTCCGAGTCCTACATTTGGATCCTCCTGTCCGTCTGCCCGCACACAGAACCCTGACAGCTATGCCTTCTAATAATACTACCTATGGCAGGCATGTTATATGGACCCTCGCTTTTACCTTAAAATGCATTATTTGTTGTCTGCCTCCACAAAAAGAATTAATAAAGTGTAATTCTCTTTCCACCTAGAGTGGCAGCACCATCTAATCTCGATTATATAATATATAATCATTTATTGGTTGAAAACCAACTGTGGCTAATTTCTGTCATGGCAGCTGTAAAAAAGAAAAGCTGATACTGAAGGCTGCTATCAGGGAGGGACTCTGCTGAAAAAGTAAAGCAACTTAAACCTGGCTTGGATTCCCAACACCAGTTCTTCAAATAAATGTAAATAAATTTGACCAGAGCTGCCCCCCCTAGCTCAGAAAGTAGAGCAGGTTGTTTACTGGTCAGTGGTTCGATCATGGCTCCCCCTAATCTGCATTTCAGATATCCTTGTGCAAGATATTAACGCCAAGCTGTTCTCCAATGCATCCACTGGACTATGAATGTGTATGAATGGTACTTAGTAAGCAGTGAAAAGCTCAGAAGGAAGTGCTTTTGTGATTGAGTGAATGTGGTATGTTGTACAGAGCGCTTTGAGTACTCCAGGAGAGTAGAAAAGCGCTCTATAAGAATCAGTCCATTTACCATCTAACATTATGTTTCTCAAAACAGATTTTCCAATAACCAGAGTTTGTTCCTTAGCCGGTGTGTCACAGAGTGGGGAAAATGTATTTCAGGTTTGAATGGGTTGGTGGCGTACTGGAAGCTGCTTGGGACAATTTACTGGGGGAGAGTTAACAGTGGCTAAGCTGCCTTGTAATTCACTGACAGCAGGGGCCTGGCTAGCAATGCTTCTTCAGGGTGTGGAGCCAGTACTCAAGTTCAGCAGAGAGTCGACTTTGGGTAATGTCAATATTACACCATGGAAAAAATAATCCAACGTTTTTTAATTAAGCAGGCTACACAAAATACTACTGTGCGCTGTAGCAGGAAGGGGAAGTAGTATATATATACACATATATATATATATATATATACACATATATATATATATATATATATATATATATATATATATATAGTATATAAACTGGGTGAATGTGCAGTAGTAGCAGCAAGCAGGTGAATTCTGTACATTAATATGAATAGACATCTGACTATTTTACAGGATAGACAATATAAACATATTTAAAATTAAAGGAATTGAAATGTACATTGTGCCTTGGTTTAGTGTCTGGAAGAGTCCTGTCTCAGTCAATTATAGATGATGTGAGAGGGCGGGTGTGTGTGTTTAGGGCCCGGATGGCTTGGGGATAGAAGCTCCTCTTGAGTCTCTCTGTCCTTGCCCGGAAGATGCGGAACCTTCTACCAGATTGCAGAAGTTGGAACAGTTTGTTGCCAGGATGGGACGGGTCCTTCAGTATCTGCGCTGCTCTAGTCCGGCATCTCCTGGTGTAGGTGTCCTGAAGCGGGGGGAGAGCAATCCTGCAGCAGCGTTCTGCTGTACGGATCACTCTCTGGAGAGCTTTTTGGTCCTTCACACAGCTGTTCCCGAACCACGATGTCATGTTCTGTGTGAGGATGCTCTCCACAGCGCCTGTATAGAAAATCCTGAGGATCTTTGGAGAGACCCTGAACTTCCTCAGTTGTCGTAGGTGATACAGGCGCTGCCTAGCCTTTTTGGTCTGGACCTGAATGTGGGCAGCCCATGTCAGGTCTGAGGAGATGTGGACACCAAGATACTTGAAGGACTGCACCCTCTCCACTGGAGCTCCATTGATGATAATGGGCTTGTAGTTTCTGTGCTGACTCCTTCTGAAGTCCACCACCAGCTCCTTGGTCTTGCTGACGTTCAGCTGGAGGTGGTTGTCCTGGCACCACGATGCCAGATTCTTCATGTCATCCATGTAGGCCGCCTCATCGTTGTTGGAGATGGCACCCAACACCACTGTGTCGTCAGCAAACTTCACAATGGTGTTGGAGCCATGGGTGGCCACACAGTCTGAAGTGTAAGTGACTGTAACACCCAGCATCATGTTTACTTATTGAAGTATTGCATTTGCTTGAGTAAACTTTTTGTATGTTTGACTTGGTTTAACTTTGTACAGCAATGACTGTTGGGACATACTGACATTTTCAGCAGTCCTTGGTGCATTGATAGCAAGTCACACGATGAGAAACAATCTCATTGGCCTTCATTAGGCACTGATGGTAAAGGTCACACTGGGTTTAGTTTGTATGTGTGACCTTTACCATGACTCCAACAGTGAAAGAGCCTAATAGCTAGATCTTTGGTGCAACAACCTTTCTAGTTTACATTTAACTGCTCTATCCGGTCGTTAAGTGATGACATGACGAATCCTACTTCCGGGCCTAAAGTAGTCTGCGTTTAATATGGCTTTTGTGTTGTTAACATGTTTTGTATTTTCTTCTATTTAATCTCAAAAAGCTCCTAAAACAGTCAGTGATCCCTGTTGACCTCCCTCGGCTTTTATTACCGCTAATCATTTATTTAAGCTCAGTTTTTAAAACCTTAGGATGTAACTACAGCCCAGCCCATGCAGCAGTATATGAATGACTAACCTCGTATTGTGGAAGGATTATCTCAGTTGTTCTCCTGGCTGAAGTTTGGTCCTTTTACAGCATCCTGCCATGCGATTACATTTGTTTCTGACCACCGAGAACACTCACGTTAACTTTTATCGAGTGGAAAAAAAGTTAGCTTGTTTATATTATGCTAACATAGCTGTGTCGCTAGCGGTCACGTAGCACATCATTATATACCAGTTAGCCAAACTTCAGTAACCCTACAAATGTCACTGCTGTTTAGTTTTCTGTCTTCATTTATGTTGGAAGTGATAACAGAGCTGTACGTTTTAATTTGTTTCCAAAACCCTGCAGTCAGGACATGCTATTGTTATGGCCCTGTCCATAATCTGTTTTGGTGGCTGTTGTTGTCTGTGCCTTTAAGTCTTTGCAGGTCCCGGAGTGGACTAGCTGACGGCTGCTGATTGGTCCCCTGGCCATGTGATCTTTTTCAAATCCCTCACCAGCAGTTGTCCCGGGGCAGCCACTGACAGCAGCAGCAGACCTGACCCTGGCCTCCAAAACCTGAGACTTTTGTGCCTGTGATTTTTGCGGCCTTTCTGAGTTTTGTAGTGTGTATATTAGCTTTCATTGTAAATAGCACATTGTAAATAGCACTGCAACAGAAGGGGTGAGCTGCCGTATTGTTTTTTCTTGCACTGTTTTCTCCTGTTTATTTCAGTTAGGGAGTTAGGTGTAGCGCTTGTCTTTTGATTGATGTTTGATTTCACATAGGGTTTTAGATAGCACCTCCTCCTGACTTAGCTTGTTTTATTTGTTATTTTGGCCTTTGTTCACCCTGGAGCTTCATTTTTGCAGTGTAGATAATAAAACACGATTCACTAAGGAATTGGTTTCCCTCTGTGTATGGTTTTGGGGACCAAGGCGGGGCAGTCTTTTCAAACTTATGTTGCGTTCCTGTACCCCTAGACTGCGGCGTAACACTATATTGTATTTAGATAGAAGCTAGCGAGCTAACTTCCTGCTAACTTCTAACTCTGTTGGATGCCTGGATGTTAAACTCAATTGTTACACTTGGTAGAGCAGAACGCTGATCATTCTATTAGAGATGAAAGACTTTATACAACTCTCAGTAATGCCATAGTGATCGTTTGATATATGGACCTGCAGCGGAGTTTAGGCCCAGACACGGCTAGTGACGTCAGACTTACCGACCGGATTGGACAACCATTTGTGTAGGATTTAGCTGCATGGAGATAAACAGGAATTAAAAATCAGTCTAAAACATCTGATATCAAGTGGTCTGATAGAACTTTGTTTTTTTTTTTTATTTCATCTACATTTTTAAACAATAGCTTGTGGACGGAAATGTAAGTCCTTACCAAAAAAAGAAAATAGAAATACAAAATGCAAATTGCAAATGGTGGGCTTACTATGTAATACACAATATGTTGAAAAATCTAATAGGCTAATGCTGAGACTTCAAAATATGAACTTCAGATTACAGATCTAATAAGGATTAATGTATCATTATTAGATCTGTAATCTGAAGTTCCAAAATAGTATTGATCTTGATCTTCAACACTACATATGTCAGGGCGCGGCTGTGTGGCAGGCAGGAGGAGGACCCAAACGCAAAACTCACAGACACGGGGATGAACTCAAAATCACAGCTTTAATGCTGGAATGGCAGAACATAGGAAATACAAAACTAAACTGGGAAAAGTAAACTAACATACGCAGAGAGACACAGGGAGATCCACACAACATGAGGGACGACGTCACACTGAACAGAGGGAGACGCAGACAGAAATACACAGAGGGTTAACGAGGGAAGTGGGAACACACGGGGAACACAGGTGACACTGATAATCATGACGAGACAGGGCGGGGTGAACTGAACACTGACGGGAGAGGTGAAACAGGAAGTACAGGAGGAGAGAGAGCACGAGTAGAACACCAACGTAACAGGCAGGGGAGACATGGAATAAACACGAAAGGGGACGAGGGCTCATAAATACATAGAGGGCACACAGGGGGAAGAGAGAGCACGGGGAGAACTTAGACATAATGGGCAGGGGAAGCATGGAATAAAACATAGACATACGAGGAAACTAAGAACACTGGGCCAACATGGCCCAGGACCATGACAGTACCCCCCCCTCAAGGGCTGGCTCCAGACAGCCCAAACACAGAAAAACAAAACCAAACAGAAAACAACCCAGGGCGGGCGGCGGGGGCCCAGGACGGAGGGCTCGGAACAGAAAACAAAAGAAGAGCACAGCAAACACCGGAGCCCAAGAAAATAACCCAAACACAGAGCAGTTCAGGGGGCCGACCGTGCGGAAGGCAACGGCGGAGACGCGGAAACAGTTCAGGAGGCCGACCGTGCGCAAGGCAACGGCGGCGACGCGGAAACAGTTCAGGAGGCCGGCCGTGCGCAAGGCAACGGCGGCGACGCGGAAACAGTTCAGGAGGCCGGCCGTGCGCAAGGCAACGGCGGCGGCGAAGGAGACGACGGAGCAGTTCAGGAGGCCGACCGCGCGGAAGGCAGCGGCGGCGGCGAAGGAGACGACGGAGCAGTTCAGGAGGCCGACCGCGCGGACGGCAGCGGCGGCCCTCCAGTCCCAGGCGTGCCGGCCATGGCCCGGTGGGCGCAGGGCCAGACGAGGCAGCTGATGAGGATGCTGGACCAGACGAGGCAGCTGATGAGGATGCTGGACCAGACGAGGCAGCTGATGAGGATGCTGGACCAGACGAAGCAGCTGATGAGGATGCTGGACCAGACGAGGCAGCTGATGAGGATGCTGGACCAGACGAGGCAGCTGATGAGGATGCTGGACCAGACGAAGCAGCTGATGAGGATGCTGGACCAGACGAGGGCTCTGAAGAGGAGGCTGCGGCAGACGAGGGCTCTGAAGAGGAGGCTGCGGCAGACGAGGGCTCTGAAGAGGAGGCTGCGGCAGACGAGGGCTCTGAAGAGGAGGCTGCGGCAGACGAAGGCTCTGAAGAGGAGGCTGCGGCAGACGAAGGCTCTGAAGAGGAGGCTGCGGCAGACGAAGGCTCTGAAGAGGAGGCTGCGGCAGACGAAGGCTCTGAAGAGGAGGCTGCGGCAGACGAAGGCTCTGAAGAGGAGGCTGCGGCAGACGAAGGCTCTGAAGAGGAGGCTGCGGCAGACGAAGGCTCTGAAGAGGAGGCTGCAGAGGCTGAGGCCGGGCCAGGCGAGGTTGCTGAGGCCGGGCCAGGCGAGGTTGCAGAGGCTGAGGCCGGGCCAGGCGAGGTTGCAGAGGCTGAGGCCGGGCCAGGCGAGGTTGCAGAGGCTGAGGCCGGGCCAGGCGTAGCAGAAGCACAGGCGGATGTAGCCGGGCCAGGTGATGACGAGGCGGTCGCAGATGGCGGCTGGACAGGCTCCTCGGGCCCTCCAGCTGATGCGGCGTGAGGCTGAACGGGCCCCTCGGACCCTCCAGCGGAGACAGGAGGCTGAACGGGCCCCTCGGACCCTCCAGCGGAGACAGGAGGCTGAACGGGCCCCTCGGACCCTCCAGCGGAGACAGGAGGCTGAACGGGCCTCTCGGACCCTCCAGCGGAGACAGGAGGCTGAACGGGCCTCTCGGACCCTCCAGCGGAGACAGGGAGGTGCTGGCCGGGCTCACTGGAACCCCCAGCGGACGAGGTAGATGGCGGCGTGGGAGCCGCGGAGTCCTGGATGAGCTCATCCGAGGTTCCAGCAGGAGCTGAAGTAGAGCCAGAGAGGATTGGGACCCCGGGCTCAACGTTAAGCTGGCTAGAAAACCGCACTGCTACGGGGAACTGGGCCAAAGGTTCAGGTGCGAGCTGAGCTGCTGGACACACGGGGACCTGAGCTGCTGGACACACGGGGACCTGAGCTGCTGGACACACGGGGACCTGAGCTGCTGGACACACGGGGACCTGAGCTGCTGGACACACGGGGACCTGAGCTGCTGTCTGTAGTACCGGTGGTGGTGAGAGTGGAGTAGGTGGTGGAGTTAATGACTTCACAGGGGAATGAACTAGAGGTAGTGACGGTTGTGGTGCTGGTGGTTGAGTGGGTGACTGTGCTAAAGGAGGCTGCACTGGGGACACTGGAGACTGCACTGGGGACACTGGAGACTGCACTGGGGACACTGGAGACTGCACTGGGGACACTGGAGACTGCAGTGATGGTTGTAGTGGAGGTGTAACGGGTGAAGGAGTGGCTGAAGTGGCTGTGGGTCGGACGGCTAGTGGCTCAGCTACAGGGTATGGTAACGGCAGGGCTATGGGTTGAATGACGGACTGAGTAGCAGCCTGAGTGGCTGGGTGTAGTGACGGTTGCGGTGGAAGAGAAACAGGTGGCAGTGTGGATGATGGAGCTAAGGGCGACTGAGTGGCAGACCGAACTGATGACTGAAGCGATGGTAGAGGTGAAAATGGAGCTTGTGGTGGAGTTAATGGCTGAGCTAACGGGGACACAGGAGACTGAACTGAGGGTGGCTGCGAGGGAGCTAACGGAGCTGTGAAGGACTGCGAGGGAGCTAACGGAGCTGTGAAGGACTGCGAGGGAGCTAACGGAGCTGTGAAGGACTGCGAGGGAGCTAACGGAGCTGTGAAGGGCTGCGAGGGAGCTAACGGAGCTGTGAAGGGCTGCGAGGGAGCTAACGGAGCTGTGAAGGGCTGCGAGAGAGCTAACGGAGCTGTGAAGGGCTGCGAGGGAGCTAACGGAGCTGGGACGGGCTGCGAGGGAGCCGACTGAGCTTCTGGTAGCACAACAGGTGAATTAGAAGGCTGAATGTCCGGCTGTGGGGTGGCGCGTCGGCGGCGTGAATGCCGTTTCTTTTTCCCCGCAGATGGCTCCAAAGGGCCGGGCAAAACCTCATCCGGCCGGTGAAACTGACGCGGCTGCTCCAGGGTGGCTGTTGTCTGTTGCTGCTGGGCCAAGTCTGATATTTCCCGAGTTCGCGCCGCCTCCCGGGCTTCATTCAAATTGGCCAATAAGTCCAAGCATCCTCTGACCTGGCGGAGATGAGAATTTCCTGTGAGGATTGCTTCGATAGCATTTATCCCCACAATCTTTGCCCTTGTATTGGAAGTGTGAGTTATCCACTCGACTAGGCGTTGGACACGTATCAGATCGCTCTCCCCGGGTAAGTCTGCTGGGTCCATATCTGGTGACGTCGTACTGTCAGGGCGCGGCTGTGTGGCAGGCAGGAGGAGGACCCAAACGCAAAACTCACAGACACGGGGATGAACTCAAAATCACAGCTTTAATGCTGGAATGGCAGAACATAGGAAATACAAAACTAAACTGGGAAAAGTAAACTAACATACGCAGAGAGACACAGGGAGATCCACACAACATGAGGGACGACGTCACACTGAACAGAGGGAGACGCAGACAGAAATACACAGAGGGTTAACGAGGGAAGTGGGAACACACGGGGAACACAGGTGACACTGATAATCATGACGAGACAGGGCGGGGTGAACTGAACACTGACGGGAGAGGTGAAACAGGAAGTACAGGAGGAGAGAGAGCACGAGTAGAACACCAACGTAACAGGCAGGGGAGACATGGAATAAACACGAAAGGGGACGAGGGCTCATAAATACATAGAGGGCACACAGGGGGAAGAGAGAGCACGGGGAGAACTTAGACATAATGGGCAGGGGAAGCATGGAATAAAACATAGACATACGAGGAAACTAAGAACACTGGGCCAACATGGCCCAGGACCATGACAACATATCATTAGTGAAATAAACTGTGTGTAATAATTTTAAAGTTAAAAAAAAAAACCCAAATCTGCCTCCATCAGTCTGCATTTCCTAGGGGCCCATTTTACACAACAAATACCTTTTCAGATACTTCCTGTAAGTTTTGTCTCTTACTCCATAGACTATTGGACTAATTGCTCGTGGCAGGATCTGGAAGAGAATATAACAAGCAAAAAGGGAATCTGAATAATTTTGAGGAAACCACTGCTGCAGGACTTGCCTCAGCAAAGGTTCAGCATATATTGACATACACAACAACACCTGAAAACCATGGAGAATAATTGTATTTCTGGCCTTTGTAGCATCTTGACTTGCTGCTTTTGCAGTGAACAGGATTTTGAAGTAAGTAAAAAAGATAATAAACCAGACAATAACCAGATAGACTATATAGGTGATATCTCTTTTCTTGATGATGTGGGGATTTCGAAAGACTGTTTCTCTGAGGCAAAACACACGAGAATTATAGAAATCCAGTGGTTCTATGGCCAAGGTGATGAAGAGATCAGGAAGAACAGACAGCATGCTGGTCATCCAAATTAAACCAATCAACATTAACGTCCTTTTGACCGTGCAGATTTGGACGTGACGAAGAGGGATGCAGATGGCAATGTAGCACTCCACTGCCATGCAAGCCAGATTCAGAGGGGTGTTTTCAGTGGCAAAAAGAGCAAGCAGGATGAGCACACAACAGACAGAGACATTTATCTGGAAGAAGATGTAGCTGCTGATAAACAGTATGACGGTCAGTGTTACTTGGATCATATCGTTAAGTACCAGGTGGAAAAACAGGATGTAGCGTGGATTCATGTAAAAGATCTAAAGAATGGGAAGAAAATCACACAAAAGTAAAGAAAAGTAGAAGCAATTAGTACTTACATTAGAAAAATTAGTGAATAATGGAACTAAGACCTGCTGTATAATACATCAGCCATATTGTTTGGAATAACACTGATAAAAAAAATAGGTAAACAAACACACAAAACAATCCAACAACTTCCTCAAAAACAAAAAAAATATAATTGTTGCACACATTTTTTTTTTATTCCATGTGATTAATGAAATGTCATACCTGTTGTTTGCAGAAAGTTTGAAGAAGTGCTACATTGATGTAGTTAATGGAGATGCAGAGAACCACAACAATCACATTCTTGACCATAGCTTTGGGGAAAGCATCTCGATAGTTTACAACCACAGTCTCATTGGTATACGAAGCGCTCATCTCTTAGAAGCTGAAAAACATGTTTTTAAATATATCATGTTAATGACCCAAAATAAATCCTTTACCTGAGATTTAATGAATCTTTTAAGATTGATTATTTTATCATTTTTAAATCAGTAATTGTTAGATCCTGTTAAAGCTTTGCACTTATTTGGTGTGGCAAAACAACCCAGCAGTGACAGAAACACTTTAGAAGCGATTGACAATTGTCTCTACTATTTATTTTATATAATTTTGTAATAAACTACAGGTCAAGATGTTTACTACTGTTACTGTTGGGATTAAAGGTATTTTAGTTTTCATTATTATTTTTTTACGGAAGATTATTTTTGTTTTGTCTTTCTATGTTGAAAAAAAATTAAGGTGCAAAGTATCATTCAAGAGTTTTCAAGTTCAAATGATGTCTTGCTATGTTATATTTTGACTTTTTAAACTTAGCTTTAGTTACCTATAATAACCTTTGTTAGGAGAAGAAACTGTGAACTTTTTCCTTTTCAAAATGAAACAGAAAAAAGTACTCACCCAAGTTTGAGGATCGAATAGAAAGATAAAAATCAGTGCACAGCCATCTAGAATTAAAAACAAATACAACATAATCGCGCAGCTAACCTGCACGGCAAAAAGGATGATCCGTCTGTCTGTTAGAAAAAGCATGATTCATGAATAACATCGTGCAATATTAAACTTACCTTTGCAAAACTAAGACAATTAGATTTTCATACTTTTAAACTTTACATATGTTATTCAAATTATTTAAACAAAAAAGCTATTTGATTATTAACCATTTTTAATGAATGAATGGAACAAACTCAGACGCGTTTCCCTGGACTTGAATACGTGCATGTCCTGCAACAGAAAACAACAATCACATTAGACATTTATTTAGAAAATACCAACAATGAGAGTTTGGCAGCAGATCTCACATCTGTTACTATTTCACCCTAATATGTTTTTTTTGTATAATGTAAATATCAGCTATGTCTAAAACAGTCAAAGTCACAGTACAGCTAAAAGATTTTAAAGTATCTTGAATGCATTAAAGTATTTTAGTAATTCATTTATACATTAACAAATTGCAAGTGATGCAGTGCCTACCTGAGTTTATTATGCATTTAGATCCCTACTGTAACACGACATCAGACTTTATATATTGGTTGGTTGGAGGTCCTTTAAGGATTGAAGGTTGTGTGTACAGGTGCAATGTACTGCAGGTTCGCACATGCATGCATGCAGTGTTTTTTCTTTTTTCCTTTTTGTGACAGGCACAGTGTTGGGGAGTAACGGAATACATGTACCGCCGTTACATATTTAAAATACAAAATATGAGTAACTGTATTCCGTTACAGTTACCGTTTAAAAGGGTGGTATTCAGAATACAGTTACTTTGTTGAAATAAATGGATACTTTCCTGTTTCATTTTGTCGCGGGTCAGGACTGTTTGGGTTTTGTTTGACAGCTACGTTCTGTTGTTCCAGGCGGCAGCGTTACGGTTGCCATGGTTACAGGGCGACGCTCTCTCTCTCTCTGCGACTGTGTGTTTCCTGGGTGAGAGAGCGCCTTTTCGTTGTTGTTGTTGTGCTAAGCTAACAGGCAGAATGCTACAAGCATAGCTCTAAAGAATGTAGCATCATGGGCAGTGTAGTCCGTGCTGCAGGGAGAATGGACTGCCATACACGTTATGGGTCTGTGAGCGCAAGGAGGGAGAAAAAGGGGAGTGGAAAGGTACGAGTTTTTAAACGGGAGCTGGAAGCATGTAAATATAATAATAACCACTTCAGCCAAGAAGAGAGCCTGACGAGCCCAGTTGTAAGTAAGCTATTAAGACTCGACTGTACACCGTGTTCGTGTTTTCCTCCGAAAACAATAAGTTCCGTTGGAGCAGCCTTTCAACGCCTCTCTCTGTCTCTCGCAAGAAAAGTTGACCCACACAACAAAGTAAAGCTATTTTTCGACTACGAGCCGACAGGGACCCCGCCGTATTAGTCAGAGGTCCCTTTACTACAGTTCGGAGTCGCGGACCTTCAGTAACAGTAATAAATCACACAGCAATAGTACATTCACGTTGTTGTAAAAAGCATGATAATATATTAAGTAATCCAAAGTATTCAGAATACGTTACTGTCATTGAGTAACGTAACGGAATACGTTACAGAATACATTTTGGGGCATGTATTCTGTATTCTGTAATGGAATACATTTTAAAAGTAACCTTCCCAACACTGGACAGGCATGCCTGGAGTAGCTTCGCATAGATGTCCAGTCTTTTACTATCTAACCAAAAGCCTATTTTGACAGCCAAAAATTCTTCTGCTCAGGAAAAAACAAAGTGGCTGTAAAAAATTGTTTATTATGTTCATTATAAGTAATAAATCCAGTGAGCAGTATGCTAATTGTTCTACAGAATTCTTTACAACAGAGGTTTCTCCACATGCGCCCTGCTAACTGTTAAAAGAGAAACCATAAGAACACACTGAGTTTAAACTCTATAAAATGCACTTTATTGTTACACCAATGAAATAATATTAGCCAGTAAATCTTATCTCACTGTTAATTAATCAGCGTAATTCTGTTTTTTATTCTAAGTACTTCATAAATGATTCAATCCAACACATACAGATAAGAAACAATTTCTTTTTACAACGACAAGCAATTTGAGACTTTCTTCCAGTTTCTAATATTAGAGAAAATATCTTAGCCAGCACCTCCTCACATTCTTATCAAACTAGCAAAAACTGAAACTGAGTTTCAGTCCTTTTTTAGTCTTTTCTGATTTCATTGCTGCTATTGATCTTGACATTTTCATCTAAAGGCTTCAAGCTTTAGTTGGTGTAACAGTTTAGTTTCTTTTTCTTGCCACCAACACCGAACAAAAACAAGCTCCAGCGAACCAAGTGAATTGTCCAAAACAAACACACATGCTGGAGTTCAAGAACAAAAACACAGTTCAGGAGGCCAGCCTGGAGGCTGACAACTAAGAAGTCCAGGACAATTCATCTTCTGAGAACGGCCACGTTGGCGACACAGATCCAAAAGCCGACCGCGCGGAAGGCAGCGGTGGCGAAGGGGAAACAGTTCAGGGGGCCGACCGTGCGGACAGCAGCAGCGGCGACGGGGAAACAGTTCAGGCGGCCGACCGTGCGGACAGCAACGGCGGTGGCGACACAAGTCCGGAGGCCGGCCGCGCGGAAGGTAGCGGCGGCGCTTGGGAGGTCATCCATATCGACGATGACGCACAACAAGCGGCCTGGCAGATGACCGCCGATGTCGAGGCGGCAGTTCGGGACCTGAAGGTGGCATGGCCTTCGCAGCACCAGACGAGACGGAAGCAGAGGCTGGACCAGGCGCGGCTGAAGCGGAGGCTGATGGTGATGGAACCGGGCCAGGCGAGGCTGAAGGTGATGGAGCCGGGCCAGGCGAAGATGTTGGAGCTGCAGCAGGCGGCTGGACGGGCTCCTCGGGCCCTCCAGCTGACGAGGCAGGAAGCTGGACGGGCTCCTCGGGCCCTCCAGCTGACGAGGCAGGAAGCTGGCTAGGTTCCCCTGAACCTCCAACTGACGAGGCAGGAAGCTGGACGGGCTCCTCGGGCCCTCCAGCTAACGAGGCAGGAAGCTGTCTAGGTTCCCCTGAACCTCCAGCTGATGAGTTTTGGGGCTGGACGGGCTCCTCGGGCCCTCCAGCTGACGAGGCAGGAAGCTGGCCAGGTTCCCCTGAACCTCCAGCTGATGAGTTTTGGGGCTGGACGGGCTCCTCGGGCCCTCCAGCTGACGAGGCAGGAGGCCTGACGGGCTCCTCGGGCCCTCCAGCGAAAACAGTCTCTGGACCAGTGGGCACCGGGGCCCCTGGAACACACAGGTCGGAACCAGCAGGCGCACAGTCCTCTGGCAGGAACAAAGCAGACTGCAGCTGCACAGAGCATTGACTCAGCTCAGGCAGCGACAGCCGGGTGCAGTCCTCAGCCGGCTTCTTAATCTCCAGGGGTCCAGAGTCGGCTGGGGGCTGAAACCCAGCCTCTGGGGAGGCCCTGGAGTGCGTCACAGTCTCTGAACTGGCCAGCTGTTGAGGACTGATTACAATATTGGGTGGTTTGTCTCTCTGCTTGGAATGAACAGATGAAAAATAGTTCTTTTCGGGTTGGATTGACTCAACTTGTTGTACAGGAGGAGTTGGTGAAGACGATGGCTGAGCTGATAATAAGGCTGATGAGTCTCCTACCAACTGAGCTATTGACTGGGCTATGGACTGTAACATGGTGTCTAATAAGTCTGGCTGTGACTGTAACTGGGCTATGGGTAGTGAGGCTGAATGAGATGGAGGTGACGGCTGGGCAGCTAACTGAGCTTCTGGCTGGGAAGCTAACTGAGGTAAAGACAGCTGAGCAGGAGAATGAACAGGCAACAAACAGGTCTCCTTGTCATCTGTTGCACAAAACAAGGCCCCTGAATAAACTGTCCCACAGTCCAAAACAGAAAAAGGGTCCTTCTCACTCACCAAAGCCGGCAGTTCTGAAGTCCTAATATCCGGCTGTGGGGTGACGCGCTGACGGCGCGATCGTCGCTTCCTCCCTGCCGACTGCTCCGGCGGGCCGGGCAAAACCTCCGGCGGGCCGGGCAAAACCTCCGGCGGGCCGGGCAAAACATTCACCGCCGGGCTGGGTTGGGAAGCGGTAGCGGCTGGAGGGTGGAGGTGAAGTTCGTTAAGAATGAAGTCTTGTGCGAGCGGGTGAAGAGAGTCTAGTAGCCAGGAGTGAGCAGAAATTAGCTGCTGTAGCCTGGCTTCTACAGCGCGGTGAAACTCCTCTCCCTCACGTTCGAGCCACAGGTTGACCAACCTTGAAATGGAGTCGATTACTTCCTCCCGAAACTCCTGGGAAGGTGCGGATGCTGCTGGGTCCATGTTTGGTCGGCTCGTACTGTCACGGCTGGCGGGTTGAGCCGTGTGGTGTGGAGGAAAAGGAGGACCCAAAATGCAGACAGCCGACTGATGATATGAGTGAGAGTTTATTTACAGGTGACAGTGGCAGGAACAGACAACGAATCATGAGACATACTAACGGAAACCTAAACTGGGAAAACTAAAGAACAACTAGAAATCCTCAGGACACGGGGTGAAAGCCAGAGAGACGCAGACTGACGGAGGATACCAAAAACGCAGAGATACACGGATGAACGCAGACAAGCCGACAACGAACACAGACCGACACCCACTATATATACACACACACGCACACAGGGTAATCGGGTAATCGCACACAGGAGGGAAGAACAGCTGATCTGAATACACATGATGACTGGAGGACACAAGCTGAACACAATGACAACAGACACAGACCGTCAGAATAGAACAGGAAATCCAGAACACGAGCCTTCAAAGTAAAGCAGGAAACACACAGACTGATTTACAACACAACACGGGGACATGACCAGAGCACCAAGGACAGACACCGGTAGGGCTGAATATACACCAAACTTCAGGTTCAACCCTAAACTAGTACAAAATCAGAATAAACACAAGGCACAAAAATGAACTTCAAGGAAACACAAAACGCTGGGTCAAAATGACCCAGGACCATGACATTTACCTCATAATAAATGAAATACGTTGAGGCAACTCTTTCTGTTATTCAGCTGTAATTTGACACTTAAAAAAACATCAAAAGTTAGAAAGTTCTTATCTCAAGACGACTCTAACATCGCGTTGTTACAGTTACCAATTACCACATCCAGAAGTTGTAGTACCAGCATACGTTCAGCATCAGCAGGGAGAGATAACGTATTTTAAGCCAAGAAGATGCTAGTGAACAAGGAAGGTTCCATCTATCTGGACCATGTGCAAACTGATAATATTCTTTTTTAGGGCTGTCAAAATTGAGAACAATCAAAACAACTGCTGTATAATGCCCTGCGCTATTTTTGGTTAATTGGTCACATGACTCCATCACATGACTTAAATGCGTCATTGTTTTAGAAAGTCTGTGTTCTCGAGTGTCCACGCTGCGCCGCTGCTCAGTTTTGAAATGTATGCGTTTTCGAGAGCGTTTTCAAAACGCTGCGTTTTTCCTTGAGGAAAAAGGTCTGGACGGGAGAAAACGCATTAGTGTGGTTGTAGCCTAAGGCAAACAGGTCCACCAAGGATGCAATTTCCCCTGCCCATCTCTCTGTTCTGCATCACCTGGAGAATCTTGGGAATTCAGTAAGGATGTTCTTCACTGATTTCAGATTGGCTTTTAATACCATTATTCCAGAAATCCTTAAATATCAAATCAAATGAAAATGTATTTCTATAGCACATTATAATACAACAAAGTTGACCAAAGTGCTTCACAGTCGGTCAGAGCAATAGCATAAGACAACAATATGGGTAAACGGCATAACTAGCCACGAAATAACCAACTAGTTTGAATCCTAAGCTCAGAAGAAGGTCAATAAAAACTCTTAAGTGTGCTGTCTTAGTGCTATGGCGAGGTCTAAATTTAGACTGAAATTTTTCATTGATACCATTAGTGTCAGGAAAGGTCTGAAGTTGTTTTATTGACGCCTTTTCCAGAATTTTGGATATAGGAGGGAGTTTGGAGATCAGTCTGTAATTAGTTAGAGAACTAGGGTCAAGATTGTTTTTCTTTATAATGGGGTGAAAGACAGAATGCTTAAATACTGACGGTACATAACCTAATGACAGTGATAGTTTCAATAAAAGTTGGATACAGGGACCAATAGTGGTCAAAGCTTCCATAAGAAAATGAGAGGGAAGGATATCATGGGAGAGATTAGAGATTTTGAGATGATCAGTTATAGCTATTAAATCAGAATCAGACAGTGGCTCAAACTGTTGAAAGCCAGTCAAGCATTCAGGGACTGGGTCAGAAACTAACAATGACTGAGATGAGAGAGATGCTCTCAGAACTGAAATTTTGTCATTTAAAAAGCTTGAAAAATGTTCAAAAAGTACAGGGGACTATCGCAGTGAGATAGCTTATATAATCCAGTGGGACAGCCTCTGTTTAGACAGCTCTACTTCTAGTTGGATAAGCAAAGCAGACAAACAGCTGGTCGCATAAACATACATTCTATCCTTCCGGCGCCCCCCGTGTGCGGCAGCCTGTTACAGCAGCTCTGCTCATTCTGAGTTTCTTTCTTTCTTATCTTTTTTCTCGTAATTTTTTTATAACTAACGTATTAGTAATTAGACTCTGCAACCATGTTCTACCGTTTTGTGCTAGTCCTGGTTGTTTTTCTCAGTTTATTTCTACTTTTTTCACCCGTGTCTGGGGACCCAGAGCAGAGATCCTTTGTTTACAGTAAGGATCAGCTGTTAGCGCTGAGTCCTGCAGCGGTACTGCCGGCGGACAGACCCGATATTCCCAGCGAGCTGAGGAGGAAAAGACGGGGGTGTCGTGCTGGGAAGGAGCGCCGTCGCCCGAGAAGGAGACGTTATCGACCATCTCTTCCTTCTGTAATTATTGGAAACGTAAGATCTTTGCCCAATAAGATGGATGAGCTCATGTCGCTAACCTGGTCACAGAGGGAGTACCGGCAATGTAGCATCATGATGCTAACGGAGTTGTGGCTAACATCGCTAACTCCGGACACAAGCGTGACACTACCGGGATTCCAGCTGCTGCGAGCGGACAGGACCAGAGACAGCGGTAAGAGGAAAGGAGGGGGACTGGCAGTTTTTGTGAACGACAGATGGTGTAACCCTGGGCACATCACTGTAAAAGAGCAACTCTGCAGCAGAGACATTGAGCTGTTAGCCGTTAGCATGCGTCCGTACTACCTGCCCCGGGAGTTCCCTGCTCCCCCCCACCCCCAACAACAGCATCCAATACACACTCAACACAAGGCTCCAGCCTGTCTCTCTCAACCACCCAGGTTAGGAGGGAACTGAGGAGGATTAATGGCAAGAAGGCAGCGGGTCCAGATGGCATCAGCTCGAGGGTCGTCAGGTCCTGCGCGGACCAACTGTGTGGGGTGATGGAGCACCTCTTCAACCTGAGCCTGAGGTTGGGAAGAGTTCCACAGCTCTGGAAAACCTCCTGTGTTGTACCAGTGCCAAAGACTTCACGCCCCAAGGACCTCAACAGCTACAGGCCGGTGGCTCTGACATCCCACCTGATGAAGACCCTGGAGCGGTTGGTCCTGGCTCAGCTTCGGCGCCTAATAAGCTCATCACTGGACCCACTTCAGTTTGCCTACCAGCCTGGCATTGGAGCGGATGATGCCGTCATTCACCTCCTACATCGTTCCCTCGCTCACCTGGAGACCGCTGGAAGCACTGTGAGAATCATGTTCTTTGATTTCTCCAGTGCCTTCAACACCATTCTTCCCTCGGTTCTAAAGGACAAGCTGGTGAACTCTGGAGTGGACCATCACCTCACTACCTGGATCCTGGACTACCTCACCGACCGACCACAGGGCTGTGTGTCGGACAGGGTCGTCTGCAGTACGGGGGCCCCACAGGGAACGGTTCTGGCTCCGTTCCTCTTCACCATCTACACTGCAGACTTCTCCCACAATTCCACCCAGTGCTTCCTGCAGAAGTTCTTTGATGACTCTGCAATAGTCGGCCTCATCACTGATGGGGACGACAAGGAGTACAGAGGTCTGACCCAAGACTTTGTGGACTGGTGCCAGCTGAACTACCTCCAGATCAACGCCAGTAAAACCAAGGAACTGGTGGTAGACTTCCGCAGGCACAAGCATTCTCCACTGCAACCACTGAACATCCAAGGTATGGACATTGAGGCTGTGGACAGCTACAGGTACCTTGGTGTTCATCTGAACAATAGACTGGACTGGACTCATAACTCAGATGCCCTCTACAGGAAAGGGCAGAGCAGGCTGTACCTGCTGCGGAGACTCAGGTCGTTTGGGGTGGAGGGCCCACTCCTGAAGAAATTCTATGACTCTGTTGTGGCTTCTGCTATCTTTTATGGTGTGGTCTGCTGGGGCGGCAGCATCTCTGCTGGGGACAGGAAGAGACTGAACAGGGTGATCCGAAGGGCCAGCTCTGTTCTAGGATGCCCTCTGGACCCAGTGGAGGTGGTGAGTGACAGGAGAACGGCGGCTAAGCTGTCATCCCTGTTGGACAACATCTCCCACCCCATGCAGCAGACTGTGACAGCACTGAGCAGCTCCTTCAGTGGGAGACTGCGGCACCCACGGTGTGGGACGGAGAGATTTCGCAGGTCTTTCCTCCCCACTGCTGTCAGACTCCATAATAAAGACTTTAACTGATCAAGCACACACATCCATACATATGCAATAATACTAAGTGCAATAATCCTTTCTGTCATCGTTGTATTTTTACTCAGTTGTATATAGTATTTGTATTTGTATTCTATTTTTATCTTATTGTATATTTATTTTATTTTATTCTACTGTATATAGTATTTTATTTTATTCTATTCTGTACAGTTGTGTACTGTATTTATTCTTATTGTATTCTAATTTTTGCCTCATAACTTTTGCACTGTCCACTTCCTGCTGTGACAAAACAAATTTCCCACGTGTGGGACTAATAAAGGTTATCTTATCTTATCTTATTCTGAGTGCGCTCAATGTAGGTGCGTAGCACAAGCACTGGACAAAGAATGCATCCTTCTTTACTCCTCAGATGTAAAAGGAGGGGAGCAAAAGCTCAGCATCTCAAACTCCATTGAGCTATAAGATGCAGGCATGATCTTGGGAAAATAGGCAGCATTTGGACACAATACGACCTTCTGGCCATCAGGAGAGAACTGTGTGCAGGAGGGATGCACAGACAGCACATGAAGGTCACCCACTCACTTTGCTGAAGCCAAAGCGAGAAGTAATGCAGTAATATGAGAGAAATTTCATATCCACAAACTCAATAGGTTCAAATGGGGTCTAGAAAGGGCCTCCAGCACCAAAGACAAGTCCAGTGCTTGGGACACTGGACTTAAGCGCGGGTCTAGTAGATGCGGGCCCAGCACTATGAATTGTCGCTATCACACTAGGTGGCAGACCCTTAGCAGTCACCTGTTGAGATTAAATAATTTGCAGCGCCTCAATAATGCTATGCTTTTTATTAATGATAAGTGTTATAAAGTTATATAATGTAGTAAGCGGAACCTCTTTGGAGGCAACAGAGGGGTAAAAGCAGCATCTCCTTGCCGTTGGACCCCTTCTCCACTTGGAACCAGCTAGGAGGGCTGAGGCTTCTTCCTCGTGGGCGTCGGGTCCCGCCAGAGGCCCGATGGTGGGCCTTTGCTCCAGGCCAACTGACGTGGAGCTCGGACCGAAGGTTGTGCTTGCGCTGGCGGCACACCCACTGCAGCAGTGGGCGCCGGTCTCTTGCCAGTCGACAGAGGAGTGGCAGGCCTGTGAGAGCTAGCTGCAGGCTTGGTCTTCCTCTGATGTCTGGGGATGAAATCACGCAGAGCTTCTGTCTGCTTCTTCCTCAGATGAAATCTAGTCTGAATGGCTTCAAGTGAATGTCGGAATAACCCAGCCACAGACACTGGTTTGTCCAGATTTACAGTCATGTCCCTATCTGGGACGTCAGAGAGGGTCAGCCACAGGTGCCTCTGGACGACAACTGTTGAAGCCAGTGTGTTTGCAGGGGAATGCATCACCTGCCTGACCCAGCTCATTCTGCCTGAGCATTTGTGACGCACAGAGGATGTAATTCATGGCGACTCTGACCTCGTTAAGAAGAGGTGCCAGCGGACTGTCAACACGAACCAGAGATCCAAGCTCCACCAGGCACATTGGCTGGTACATCTGGAGTGTGGTGACGGAGGTCATGGCAGAGCTGTGCTGGCCTGAGCCCGACAAATCTTCTCCAGGTGCGAAGCAGAGAATCTGCAGTGATTGGACGGCAGAGTTGCACGGCCGCAGACACCATGGTCATGGGACGGGGCCAGATAAGCAGCCAGAGACGGCTCCATAGGGGGTCGGTTAGCTAAGCTAGCCTTGTCTGCGCCGTCCAGCTCCATGTGCTGTACATAGCTGGGCACAGTGACGGGGGTTCACAGAGGTTTGTCCCATGATGCTGTTAGCTCGCACACAAAGTCTGGAAACATGTGAAGGTGGTTTTTGGCTGTTGCGGGCTCCTGTGGGAAGAAAAAAAACAGCTTCTGAGCTGGTGGAGAAGAGGACCAGTCCACCTGCAGTTTTTAAGCAGCATGGCGAAACAAAAAAGGGGAAAAAGAGAGGGTGTCAGTGTGGCAGACCGGCGCAGCATTGGCGGCCCATTGGGTCGACAATGAGCTCTCCTGCTCATGGAGCAACCATGGATGTCCAGGCCGATGTCCAGCATGTCGGGCTTCAACCCAGCCTGAACTCCGCCAGCGCTCCTGCATGGTTCCAGCCGGTCATTGGCTAACCCATCAACATATTCCATGTGGTCAGCCCAGCTAATTGCGGGGACAGCGACAGGATAATCCTCGGTCCTGGAAAGGAGAGGGTCATGCCGTGTGACAGCCGAGCGTCCTAGCACTTTTTCCACCCGTCTTTTCAGGGCCTGCTGGCAACAAAACGCACAGGCTTCAGGCTCCGTCAACGCTCACCTAGCGTGGACAATAACCAGGCAGACAAGGCAGGCATCGGGCTGGTCGCTGTCGTGCAAAGAGAAACTGCATCCCTGAGGACAGGGGCGAACAGAAGATTTCTGCTTTGCTCGCTTTGGTTTGGAGTCCATTCCAAAACGCAAAGCAAAAAGCTGCACAGGAAAACTCGAAATTTGCGCTCCGCGGGCAACCTACACACCAACTGCGTGGTGGAGGCTAACACCAACAGGGGCAGTTAAGCTAAATTCAAGTCGGCAGACCCCGGAGCTAACTAGCAGCAGACGGCTAGCCCAATACAGCAGAGGTGTTCTCAGCAAGGTGAAGAGCGTAAGAACTGAGCGATGACTGCGATGACAGCGGTTATATGTGCAGACGGAGCCGTGTGTCATCTGTCTTAAAGCCGTGAATAAAGATTTCTTCAGCCAGGACATGCAAGGGTGTGATATCCCATACCACTGAGTTGTACCGAGTGAATCAACTGAAAGGGAACTTTCTTGCACCTTTGTGCTGTGAAGGCAACTGTACAATGACAATAAATAAATTTCTAAGTTCTCAAAGGCCTGTTACAAAAAACAACAAAAACAGTAAGCTACGTTCAAGCCACCATCTTCTACTTTTT
Source organism: Copadichromis virginalis (assembly GCF_057382275.1). Lineage (NCBI taxonomy): Eukaryota > Metazoa > Chordata > Actinopteri > Cichliformes > Cichlidae > Copadichromis > Copadichromis virginalis. Next base: position 39,254,533 of record NC_140622.1, read on the forward strand.
GCATTTCCAGTTTATCTGTCAAATCAATTCTTACAAAATATTCATTTTCGCGAATTTTTGACTTTAATCTTCAAAATTCTGCGTTTTCTTGTTTGTCTTCAGGCTCCGGCGGCATTTCTTTAACCTTGAATGGCACATTTCATTCAGCGACATCTTTTCTTTTTCCTCAGTTTTCCAGTTCAGAAACAGCCATTCTGACTTCTCTGAAACACCCAACCCTACTTCTTACAATATTGCTTGAGTAAACTTCCTGTAAGTATGACTTTGTTCTGCGCTCCACAGCGATGACTTTTGGGACATCTTGACATTTTCAGTGATCCTCTGTGTATTCAGGAAGCAAGTCACACTGCAAGCTCCAGAATGAGCAACAGTCTCATCAGCCCTCATTAGGCTGTGACGTTAAAGGTCACACACACACTGGGAAAGCTTGTTATGCGGCACCCAGCATGCAGTTCACATACACAGCATCAAAGGGATTTATTAGGTATGTCTTATGAGGGAGTTTTTCATCATTGCCATTAAACAACTCTGCAATTACTTTGGAACTAGAGTACGCTGTACCATCTGTGATATTTGAGACAATGATATGATTTACTTTAAATGGCTGTCCTGGTTAATTATAAACAAGTAGAGCATACCCAATGGAAAACATGAGATTGTTTGAAAGGAAAAAGATGAATAAATAAATCTCTGCAGACGGGCTCTGTGGACAACTCACAACCCACTGAGGGAAAAGCATCATTGCTCATATGTTTAATGAGCTTTTATTGTGAAATCAGCTACTACAAAGTTTAGAGGACTTTGAAACTTTTTTTAACTTCAGGCATCATCATCATCATCATCATCATCACATTCAAGGACAAATGTCTAACCCTAACATTAAGAGCATTTTCATTTCTCTGCTTTCCTCCAAAAAATCCACATTTCCATATTCTGTAACTCAGCTGAACAAATTAGAAACGATCACTGATACTTATTAATAGAATTATTGTTAGAAACACTTTATATATCTCCAGGTTTTAGACTAGTGTCCAAATAAAAGAAAAAGAAGAAGTTGCAGCAGTAACTGTTACTGTTATTTTCCAAGTTTTATCATTTCACAACTTTACTTGTTGATAGTTGGGACAGATTTTGTTTAAAACAAACATGTTTTTCATGCCAGTCTATAGAGATAATGTGCTGAAGGTCACTGTCAATAATGATGCTCTGTGACTGAAAGCAATTACTGATCCCTGTGGAGCTGCTCTTTAAACAGCTGATGGACGCCCATGAGGACTTGGCTTTGTTCCTCTGTGTCTCACTCCCTTTGTGCAACTTAAAAAAAAAAACAAAAACAACTTTTGCCAGAGTTTCCATGAGGCTACCACAAACATGAAAACTTTATTCTTGGAGACAGGAGGGCATAAGGATGACATTTTCACTCTCAGAAAGTATCAAATTTTCTGTATATGATTTGCTTTTCAAGAAAAGCCCAGTTATCCTAACAGCTCCTTAACCCTCCGGTTGTGTTCACCCCCCGCCCCCCTTACTTTAGTGTTCCCGGTCAGTTTTAACAACTCTTAAATTAACATAAGAAACATTTTTTCATCACCAAATTCAGTTTCCCATTCCCATTCATTTTCTATGGTGGTCACTTTCGACCAGCACAGATGTAACAAAGTTTATTAAAACACTCAAAATTCAACGAAGGAGGTGCTCATCACTTTCATATGTTCAAGTGCACAGTGTGGAGGATGACCTCAGGCCTCGAGGCAGTCAGATGTAAAACACAATATTTATGACTTTTTTAATTTTGACCCAAACACGACAGGAAGGTTAATGGAAGTTACTGGGTAGATGATTGCTGAGCTTGCTGGAGGTGCAGGTGACCGGGACCTGCGGTGGAAGTGCCTGATGATGGAGGTTGAGCAGGTCTGCTGTTTCTTCATAGGGTCAGGTCAGTGCTGATAGCATGAGGGGATGCCTGGACCCCGCAGAGGTTGCTTAGTTAGTCCACCTCCTTCAGGACGACACATCAGTGTACCATCACCAGAGGTTTGTGTGCTTCTCATTCAGTGCATGCTCTGGTCTACAAACACGTGGGGCTCCGTACAAACTACTGAGTCCCATTTTAACTTGTTGCAATGAAATTTAGGTAAACTTGATTAGTCCATATCAGTGTGGATATCCAGTATGATCGTTTTTCCCACCTGATGTGTTTTCAAAGGCTTCCTGTAACTCTTTTGAACAGTGTATTAAAGGCTTAGGCCTAAAGATCCGTCAATGTTGTTTCCAGTTTGCTGCTTCAGTGCACACAAGCTTTATTATTTGTCACATACAACATCATACAGTACAGTACAATGTGTAGTGAAATGATCCGTGTCTGTGCTGAGGACAGGCTGCAGACAAAGCCACGCCATTCCAGGGCTTTTTGGTTAGCATGAGGGGTCTAGCCAGGACCCCTACTGGATACTGGGTGGGAATCAAACTTGCAACTCCGGCTCCAAAGCCGTGCAGTCTCACCACTACCCTATCCAGCTGCAAGGGGTAAAAGATAGATGCCTGGGCCATCCCAATCTGTATCATCCCAGATTTGCTTTGCTCACTGCACATGCCTGGGGAATTTATCTTTTACTCACTTACATAAACCTTAGAGAGGAACAAGTGGTGGGAAATTTAACAAAATAAAAACCATCTGTGGGGATGACTGCAATCCAAATGAACAGCTGCTCCTCACATATTTAGACGTCTTTTCAGTCACTTAAACTGCAGCACAGATTTCTTCCCTTCTTGTTTTCTGGTAAAGAACCAACAACACAGTAAAGCATACTATTTGTCTGATAACTGCCTCGGAAATGCTCCAGTAAGCACCAACACCTCAAACACACTTTAGAGGTGTAGTTTAATTGCAGTGGTTAGATCCACCAGCTGGGCTTTGCAACATGAGAGTATCTAGAGAGCACAGATGTACATAAGAAATGAGAGCATAAAAACTTTTGCAGGAGTTCACTGACACCATCAAATAAATGAAAGTTCACTCCTTTATTGTCGTCTGTGCTGTAATACAGAGACTCCTTAGAAAAATACAAAAAATGTAAACCTGTTATAAAATATACAAAAAATACAGGGATTCAAATACAAAGGGGTATAAATTTGTGGCAGTCGTTTATATATTATAAGACACAGACATTCAACACAATCTTCAGGTGGTTCATTTACAGAGTGACTTTATGACTGTAATTCAGTTTTTTTAATATTCCTTTAGGGTGACCTTTCTTCATTCATAGTACATTTCTGTGCACTGATTCCTGCACTGCGCTCACATTTACTTTACTCGACCACAGCCTCGGTGAATAGTGATATTTAAACATCTAAAATTCCCTTTTTTAAAAACTACACCTCAGTTTTCTCTTCACCACTTTTAACCATTTAGGCCTAAGATAAAAATCTACCGTCTACATGCAAGCACGTAATGACTTTACTGAAAATGACCCAAAGGACTTTAATATTCAGAGTGGTAATAGCACTTCATTACTTTTTGTCATTCTGCTGCTGATTAAAATAAAACAAACTGTAATAAACACGTCATATTTAACAAACCATACAAAAGAGATCAAATTATAAATAAAGAACAGGCGAATGATGGGTGGCGACGAATGAACACTGTGTGTGAGAAAATTCAGATTTTTACTGAATCATGTTCGTGCTGATATTTACTACATACAGTAAACTCGTTTTTTTGACCATGAACTCATCATGTGAGGGTTAACTGAGGTCATAGATCAAGTGAGGCGTAGATTTAAGGCAATTCTCTATTAGCTTCACTTTTCAGATGTTCATTTTTTATGCAAACTGTGTTAAACACAAATATCCCCAAAAAGAAAATGGCAGAGGTAACAGATGTCATGGGGAACCTGAAATATCAAATCCATGTGTTTTATGACCGTTTGTTGTATAAGAGCACCTTTACTTGGAAAAATGTCGTAGAGTGGAGACACTTTCTTCCGTTGAGGCTGATTTGGAGGATTTGGTTTGTCGGAATGTGCCGAACTCTTCTCAAAGCTTGATTTATCGTCCTGTGTTCAATCTCCCCAGAGATCTTTCGTTGGTCTTGAAGCTAATAAATGTTGAACAACAGCTCTTTCCACAGAAACGCAGGACGGGAGATTTCAGAACTGATTAGAGTCTGAACCTGAATTTGTCACAGCAAATCTAAAAACCAGCGTGCTTACTTTGGCTGAATATAGCTACTGCATTTTAAGCAAGTTCAATATTATTACAACCTATTCAATTTAGTTCCAGGGATACTTTATTCTTCTGAATCAAAATACTGCCATTACACAGCAGTTTACTACCAAGCAGACCAAACACGTTAGCCTGTTCTCAGGCTTTGTGCTAGGACGCGAGGCTACGCTGTAGCTATGGGGTAAATTTACCGCAGTGCTATAAATCAAGCTTTAGTTTGTTCTTCTTCCTCTTCGTCCCATTGTGCTCGCTCAGAAGTCAACAGATCACTTCCTGGAGAAAAGCTGGTTCTCCAGCTGTTCCAGGCGCGCGGTCATCCCAGCCAGTGGACACGTCATTAAGGAATCATAAGTACTTAACATGCACACATACACACTCACTGTATTCTGTATGTAGCAGAAGAAGAAAAATCTGGTACAGAGAGCGCAGAGGGGGGTGGGGTCACCTGCATGCTGAGCACCCCAAAAACTTTCAGCTTCTAAGCCGAAGTCACAGGGAAACAAACAACAGCTATCATGTTAATAAAAAAACACCCAGAGCAATAACAAGAGATTTAATATGCAAAGACACTGGAGTCTTTACCTGAAGGTACAGAATTACCTGATATTATGTGTTTTTGTTTTAAAGGATATGTTTCTGTGTGACCTGCTCCAGGCTGTTCATAGTGGCCTGCTGGAACTCCACCAGACTTTCACATGCACAGGGGTCCTTCACCTCAATCTCGCCCTGACTCTCCTCTGCAGAAGGAAAAATATATGAATACATATAATATTCTTTATCTGTATATACATTGTGTTAATTTCAGTTATCTTGAAGGTGCAGACATTGCTCATAAGATGCGATGAAGTGCTGTAGTTTAATTTTTTACCTGTTTAGCTTTAATGTGTACTTAGAGCTCCAAACAGGCTAAACCAATAAAGTACTATTATTAATCTTTTAACCTGAGGATTTATTGTTCGGTACAGTATTATTACACTCAGGAAAAATGTTTTGTAACTGCTTTGTTTTTAGTGCTCTTTTTCTGCAATTGTCATGTTGTAATTCTGTCAGTAGAGGGCGACAAAGAAAAGACATTGTTACAATGAATTACCAGTAAAAACCACACAAACCATCACATGAAAGTTCTGCTGAAGCTTTGACCAAAATCTTTTGTTATTAAAATGATGAATGTTATCAATTTCAGCTGTTTATGGTACAAAACTCTTCTCTAAGTGTATAAAAGGTTGTAATGTGCTTTATTTGTGCAATCAACCAATGACCTTCACCATTATATAAGCTGCATGAACCGAAGGATTCAGTAGAGAAGATTTTTAAACCATAGTAGTAAAAAAAAAGAGCACCGATTTTTATATAATTATCCTCTTGGGGAGGATCCTCTCTTACTTTCAGGATGTTTTTCCTGTTTAAAACCAATTTAAGTATTAAAAAAATATTAAAAACTTAAAGAGGATTAAAAACACAGCACCCAAGGCCAGGATTTAATGCATTGTTTGCACATTCTTCATCTCTTTAATAAGTCTCATGAGGTTCACATTGGTAGTTTTTTAGGTGATAGAGCTTTTTCACTTCCTGCGGCAGAAAGCAAGCCTCAGAATATGAACCAATAATATGCTGTCAGATTAACTTGTCTGTTTACTTGCTGTTTTACACGCTGCGGTCAGGTCTAGCAGAGCATGTTACCTGGGCAGACATTGAGTTTGAGGTTTTCAGCAATGGTGCTGATGGCAGTGAAGTCAGTGGTGTAATAGAAATGCTTCTCCACAGGCTCAGACGCGATCTCACGGAGCTCATCTTCCACCGCTTTTCCAACACCCACCGCGTACATGGTGATGCCTGCGTACATGCACAGGTGTAGGGTCACATGATAACTGCTGCACTGCTTGATTCAGACACTGAGCTACAGATGCTGTTATTATCATCCTGGGTCTTACCGGCTTCTTTGGCCTTCTTGGCGTACTCGGTGATGTCATCCTGGGAGCGTCCGTCTGTGAAAACCAGCCCGATTCGTGGAATGCTGCGGCTCAGAGGACGAGCGCCTTCTGCCTCAGAGAAGCTGTTTTCCAGCATGTGCTTCAGGGCCAGGCCGGTCATCGTACCTTTCTCCATGTATTCAACCTGAACATGGACAGTAACAACATTTCGAGTCGTGTAGCTGAGCAGGGCCCAAACATGGTGAAGGTTTCATCTTTTATTCAGGATTTCATTAACTGCAGTTCACTGCTGAGGGTCTGTATGTATATGTAAAATACATGAATCTTTATGTTGACTTTAAGCGTCACACAAGTATTACAATCTCACAATACTGGCGCCACCTGTGTGTCACAGATCAGCGGGATAACTTCTCTCGTTCACTTTACAGCTGGACTTCTTTAGGAAGAAGCAAGAACTGCCCCCTGCTGGCCATTAGCAAGAATGCAGGTTTAAGTTACTTCCACTGCTTGATGTTTCAAACTGTCTGTCACGGCTACAACAAACAAACAAACAGAAGCACTACCTTCATGACTGCAGCTTTGATCTCATCAGCTGTGTGGTACATGTTGAGGGGAAACTCGGTCCTGACCCGGCTCGAGTACTGAACCAGACCGACTCTGGTACCGTGAGGAGACACGTCCAGAGAGTCGACGACCTGCAGGGACCCAGGTGAGGTGATGAATATTCAGCATTTTATTATTTTAACATTATTTGATAGTTTTTAAGATATCAGACAAAGATGTCAAGAAGTATCACTAGCTAAGATTTAATATGTAAAATATCTTTTTGCTGAATGTCCAGGACATGTTGTTTTAGTTGTTTATTATTTCTGGAGCCAAAACAAGATTTCTTCCTCCTGCAGTAATTCATATTTGATGGCATTGTTTTATTCTGTGACCGTCCTGCATGTGCAGGTATGGACATATGAAATAATACTGCAATTTGGCAGTAAAATACTCAGTGTGTTAGAAAATACTTCCAACCTGGTTAACAAACTTTTTGACAAGCTCAAAGTTTTGAGGGCGGACACTCTTTGAGCCGTCGATCAGAAGCACCAGGTCGATGTTTGCAGACTTGCAGGCTGAAGAAGAACGAGACAAACGAAGGACGGGAGGTTTAATTATTTAATTTATTTCACTCTGAAAAATATGATTAAAGAAATCAAGACATGAAATACTAAACAAACACTGCAACACAAATACCACAGTAAAAAAATGTGACATGAGTCAGTGCAGTGGGCAGAGCTGCAGAGTTTACTAGTAACTTTCCAAAAGTGGAGTTACTCAGTTTGTGTGGAGGTAAAGTTATGGAGCTGAATGTATAATCATTGGATTTTACATCGTGTATATATTCTGCTATTAGGGAGACGTATGTTGTTGTCATCACAGTTTATGTCAGTAAGGAAGTTGGATAAATACAAACTGATTAAATAAGAGTGAAGAGCATTTTTGCTTTATTTTGGGTATTATTTTATTTTTTCTTTTCTTTTTCCAAGGTGAACTTTTGTACTGTTTACGTCATTGAAATAAAATGAACAAAACAAAACAGGGTAAGGAAGCTCAGTTTTACTGAGTTATTATTAATATTTTTAATAATATTATTGTTGTTGTCGTCATAGTGACTAAGGATTGCTCTCAGATGTCTGCAGCAGTTGGAAAGCAGGTTTGGAGCGTAGCTCTTGAAGCGATGATACAGTGGCTTGCAAAAGTATTCGGCCCCCTTGAACTTTTCCACATTTTGTCACATTACAGCCACAAACATGAATCAATGTTATTGGAATTCCAGGTGAAAGACCAACACAAAGTGGTGCACACGTGAGAAGTGGAACCAAAATCATACATGATTCCAAACATTTTTTACAAATAAATAACTGCAAAGTGGGGTGTGCGCAATTATTCAGCCCCCTGAGTCAATACTTTGTAGAACCAGCTTTTGCTGCAGTTACAGCTGCTGTCTCTCTGCCTCAGAATGTGATGTGAAGCTTACTGGCAGGTACGCTGGTATTCGCTCGCCCTCCCAGGAGGAATAAAACAATCCCAACATCTTTGTCCAGCTCGTTTCATCCAGACATAACTGAGCTGTTTTTAACATCAGTTTGAGATCATTGTACATCTTTATTTCCTTTCCTGAGACGTAACCTCTGCTCGGGGCCTGAATGTTTTTTCCTTTCACTGAGAGTCACCTGATCAACGTCCAGCTGCCACTGAAATGCCCTGAATCTTTATCCTCCTCTTTAATACATTTCTTATGCTTTGGCTTAAAATATAGTGAAGCTCAGCAGTGCAGGTTAATAATTTATCTTTGAGCTTTGTTGTCGTAGACTGATTTAATAAAAAGACAGCATTTTTTCTGAAGTTTTTTGAGTCTTTTTCCCCACACCTGCAGCATTTCTGCTGGTTCACACAGGAGCTAGCATCTTAATCCTGAAGCAGCTCTCTCTGCACAGAGTGCTGAGTTTCTTAAACTAACTCAGGGCTGCTGAAACAGGTCAGAGGATTTTACATTTGCACAGATGATGACTTACTGCCGCAGCTCTTGCCGTCGTCCTGTAGCAGCTGTCCCTCGGGGCAGATGCAGTGATAAGAGCCTGGAGTGCTCACACACTGGTACTCACAGCCGTGCTCCACTGTGTTACACATGTTCATGTCTGACAACAAACAGACAGAAAGCACATATTACACCATAGCAGAGAGAGACACATGCAAAAAACTGTTCACCCGCAAGTAATGCACAACAACTAAAGGCTTAGTGAACAGGTGTGGAAGACTTGACCTCGGGGAGGTCAACACTTATCTTTGCTGCTAGATTATGGTGAAAACCACCTCCTCATTAATCCTTCCATATGTTCACCTACACAAACCTTTTGAAGAATTGATGCTGTTCATCGAAAGGCTCGAGTAAGTAAACAGTATGTACTCGAGTATGTAAAAGGAACAAATGCACAAGATTTATAAAACAAACTAAAGCTGACCTATAAGAAACTGTTTTGTTTTCATAATCACTGAAAACTGAATTAAAATGTGATTAATCGAGCAGCCTTCACACATGGTGTCAACCTGGGAATCGACACCACGGCCATTAAGCAGCAGAGCTCCATCAGCCCGTTCCTGCCTGTTTGTTTAATGTAGAGGATGATATTACAAACTAAATGAACATGCCAGTCCTCATTAAAGTGTGCGAAATAACTTTTCTTGGATAATAAGTAGTTCCATAAGAAATGTATCTAGAATTTATATCCATCCATCAATGGAGAGCTGAACTCAGCACCTTTGGTTGGCCTAGCAGAGCGAATCAGCAGCTCAGTGACATCTTTTAGTGCCCCCCCCCCTTTTTTTTTTTTTTTTTACTGTTTGGAAGCAAACAGTAAAACAAACATTTTTATCGGGTGCACTATGTAATAAACACAAGCAGGGTTTTCATGTGAGATTCACTGACTTGTGCAGGTCTTCTTGTCCTTGTTGAGTTTGAATCCTTTGTTACAGTCACAGGTGAAAACGCCCGGAGCGCTGACACAGATCTGCTCACAGTCGTGCTTTCCCTCAGCACACAGGTCAATGGCTGAGTAACACACACACACACGCACACGCACACGCACACACACACACACACACACACACACACACGTTATTCCCAATTTATAACGTTATAGTGAGTGAATGTGCCTCTAAGTGTCTAGTTTTACTCTGCATGTGTTAAATAAAAGTGATGTTTCCAAACAGAGTCCCAGATGGACTCAGTTTTCAGTCCTTACTTTAAAGGAGCTGGAAACAACAAGCATTTCATATTAACTCATAGAACGAACAGGAGAAAGAGCAGCCTTTTCTCTGACTGTAGGTGTGTTTCTGCAGGTGCGTGTACACCTGTGTGTATTTGCACGAGGGCTTGACTAACGTGTGCAGGTCTTCTCGTCCTCATTGAGCGTGTATCCTTTGTTGCAGTCGCAGGTGTAGACGCCCGGCGCGCTGATGCAGACTTGTTCACAGTCGTGCTTCCCCTCAGCGCACAGGTCAATGGCTGAACAACACATTGAGTGAAAGTGTGTAATTGTGATTAAGATTTTTTCTTAACATTTATCAGCGTCTGAGCCAAACAAATATACTTCTGACATCTGCTTTGGATTTTGTTCTCAGAGGTTTCCAGTAAGGGCTCAGATCGATGGACTAAATGCCAGATATTAATTTCTGGAAACGGTAGACGTCATGCAATAACCCCAAACTCTGAGATTACAGGATTTATTCAAATATAAGCACGCAATCCCCTTTTATTCATCTGGACTCCTTTAAATGACGTTTGAATCTTTGAATCTAATTTTTAATTGACTGTGAGTCACACTTATCTTATAAACTGTGTATTCAAAGCCGACTGCGAATTACTTAAAAATGTCTCCTTTCTGCTGTGAACTACAGTCACACTGTGTCTTATTCATGCTGTGGAGATGTGTACGGCTTCAGGAGAACAGGAAGTCTTTGCACCCACAAATGGTCTTAATTTTAAAGGTTCCTGATGAAGAGGTGCTCTGCTGCAGCTGTTGATGTTATTGTCTCTGCATCAGTCTGACACCTTACGCGAGGTCCTCAGTAAACGCTTCCTGCCTTCTTTTTTTTTTTTTTTTTACCAAAGAACTGGTCCCAAAGCCAAAAGGCTGACACCAGCACTCAACACTTTGGGGCTGAAAGTCAGAACGACTAATGTCAGGAAATTCAAAGAAGCAGGCCACAGATGTAGAAGTTGGCGTTATTTAAATGGGAAGAAAATGAGGACTCCATCAGCCAGTCATTGGTAATTTTCTTGTTGTAGCTCCTTTCATAACCTCTGATGTCAGTCCTTCCAAAGTTGGGCCCAAGGTCCACCAGATTTATTTTTATGTTAAAGAACATGGAAATGCATCAAAAGCAGGAGCTGACAGCACCTCAACGATGGATTCATTCTGCAGGACGATCGGGACTTTGTCAGTGTTTTGTAACAACTTCCTGAGGAGATCCTTCAAGCTCTATTTCTTCTTTAAAACTTTAAATGGCATTTTCTCTTTGCCGTTTCATCCTTTAAGTCAGAATAACTTCAAAGCAGTTTATTAATTTTTATGTTGTTTGTAACTTTGTTCACAAAGGTGACGCATCAGTAACCTTAAAGACACACAACATGCTTCCTGACGAACATGTCGCTGTGAAGCAAGCACTCGTTTCAGGCGTCAGACAGCTCTGAACACGTCACACTTCAGACAGCTTTTTTTCTACTTTTGGATCTATGATGTCACAGAGGGGATATACCTAACACAAAGCTCTGGAGCGAACGCAGCTTGTTTCAGACAGAATATGAAGACCTGCACGGAGGTTCAGTATAAGAAGAGTTATTTTGAACCATGCAAAGCCTCAAAGATAAAGTTATGGAGGTGGAAATAAGCAGAAGAGGGTTTCTTTAACAATCACATGCTACCCCGCTGCTCATGCTAGGAATCGAATGTTTCTGCTTTCTGCCACATTGCTGCTGTAGCAGAAGTGTCCAAAAATTGGCATTCTTGTCCTTTGCATGCTCTCTGCTGTACCTGTGCTTATTTTTCCACACTGAAACACTCCTTGAATTATTCCCATATCTTGAGTAATTCTATAAAGTTTGAGTGGGGACTGAAAAAAAGCTACTGCATATTAGTCATGCTGCTTTATTCTTGCACCATCTCTCAGGTCTCGACTCAATTTTTTAAAAGGCATCATTAAAGTGTTTTTCATCATCTTGTGGTGACCTCAAAAATGATAATTTAGTATTGTGGATTTCTTCCAGCGCTCTACATAATGTCATGATTATCTAGTAACCAAATCCAGAGATACATTCGGGAAACGTTAATGTTCTGAATCATGCATTAGCGGTTGGGTCAGGCCGGTTTCAGTGTAAAGAAATCAGAGCCTCACCTCCGTCATAACAGCAGTGGACATCGTGGCTGTGTTATTAACCGGTTATGATTTTTCTTCCATGTTCGCTCTGCTTACCCTGGCAGGTCTTGCTGTCCTCCAGCAGCCTGTATCCCTCGTTACAGCGACAGCGATAGCCATTGAGCACGCTCACACACTCATGATCGCAACTGTGGTTCCCAAACGAACAGTAGTCGATCACTGAGGGGAGGAAAGCAGCGAGGCCATGAGCAGCAGAGAGGACAGCAGCCAAATGTGTGGGTTGCATTTATGTTCCCCTTGTCTCTCAGTAAGTCTCGGCTTTTACCTGCTTTGCTCTGTCCCAAATATGAACCTCATTTGTGAATGACTCTTACTGCAATAAGCTGATATACAAATACAATGAAATGATCATTTCTAACTGTATATCTCCACATGGGTTTGGTACTGCAAGGATTCATACTGTTGACAGGTGAGCCGTGAGGCAGTGATGCTATCGGTGACTGACAGGTGCTCTCCATCTCTTAGTGCATGCCACAAGCATGCAAACACTGAGCTGTAAGTGATTAGCTGAAAAGCTCCTGCTCGCTTTCTGTCCCAGAATTTCAAACCACAACTGACGTGCTGGCTCACTCGCAAAGTTTCTCATACTTAGATGAACAGTCCAGTGAAATGTCTTCTGAAACATTTGAGGCGAGAAAATCAGCAGATTGAGTCTGTGTATCTTAGATAAACAACGACGACTGTCAAAGGTTTTCAGAAGAAACACATCGTACCAGATGTTCCAATTTCCATAAACTAGCTTAAACATCAGCCTCATGCTAACTAGGAGTGTGGGACTCGATGTGCTGGCTTATGAAACACAGCATGACTAGAATGCATTGAAATTAAGGATCTAGTGTAAACATACTGTACTGTTTCAGAATTTATGCTTTCTAACTTGTGCTTTAGAGATTTTCATTTAAATGCTTCTCATAAATCAGCCTCGTGTGTGCTGACTGTGTGCAGTTAAGGTGTGTGTACATGTGCGTATGTTACTTCCTGCAGTGTGAGGAAAGTTTCAAAGCAGATCTACAAAAAGATTTAATTGTACAAACTGGAGACGGAGGAACAAAATGCAAACCCTCACTCACCAAGCAGCAGAATCAATGGCAGCAGAACACATTTAAAAGCAAAGCATAAAGGTGAACGATATGAGATGTGTGAATCTGCATGTACATTGTGTGTGTGTGACTAACTTGAGCAGGTCCTCTTGTCATTGTTCAGTTTGTATCCTTTGTTGCAGTCACAGGTGAAGGAGCCCGGCGAGCTGACGCAGAGTTGTTCACAGTTATGTTTTCTCTCAGCGCACAGATCTATGGCTAAACACACACACACACACACACACACACACACACACACACACACACACACACACACACACACACACACACGAATGATATTACTTTTTATAAGCACTCTCCAGTGTTTGTTTGATTTTCTGGTTCTAAAACTGACTTTTTCTTTTCTTTTATTCTGTTTTCTTGTCACACATGTGCTAAAGGACAAAGCTTCATATTTTCAAGTTTCCCCTGTAAGTCAAAAAAACTTCCTGAAAATTCTCTGTTTCAGGCAGTTTTTTTTCTACTTTTTAAGATAAGCGAAAATAATTTAAGAAGAACTTTGTTTATCCTGAGGGAAATTCTTTTGTCATACACATGCTCAGTGCTGCAAGAGAGGAACAGAGGAATAAGATATACAATAAGAATACTAGTACATAGTAATATACAGTAGGGTAGTGCAAAATATAATATCAAATAACTCTAACGAAGTAACAATATAACGTCTGGGTGCTGAGAGGACAGCATTGTTGCGAGCACAGAGGACCCGCCTTCTGCTGCTTAACCAATCAGAAAAAAGCTGACATGGTCCCAGACCTGGTGCTGCGTTTTTGTTTCTTGCTATTTTTCTTGTGAGTGTGTTTCGTTGTTTTGGTGTTATTCTGTTGATTTTAGTTTTTGATTATTAACCTGTGTTCCTCTCCCTCCTGTTTCCCATCATTACTCACTCTGTGGGGCCTGAATGTCTCTTTGTGTTTCCCTGAAACTTTTGTGAACTTTGTTCTCAGATTTTGACATTCACCCAATAAAAGAGTTATTTTTTATTGTATTGTCGGCTTATATTAGCCTTTAAGAATAAAGAGCTAAAACAGATAGTTTCAGACAGCTGTAGATCATGCTAATCTCCTCCACTAGAAGACAAAAATAAAAATACAGAGTTCAAAAGGGAAAGACAGTTGTCCTTTTGATTTTGCTGGTAGCTGTTTAGTATAGTGGGAGCAAACTGCAAATTACCTGCGCATGTCTTCCCGTCATCGTTCACAGTGTATCCGGGCAGACAGAGGCAGTGGTAGGATCCAGGAGTGCTCTCACAGATGTGCTCACAGCCGTGGTCTGACTCCAGACACAGATCCACGCCTGTGTCAGATCAGCATTCAGAAAACCAGCTTCAATATATTTAACTTACAGCTTATTATCACAAAATCAAAATCATATTCCCAACGACTTTGTGTTTTTTCTGTAGAAAGGAATTATCGGTGCCCCTGAAGGAAAACTGTGAAATGAAAAGCACTGAGAACCAAAACTAATCAAAGAAAAACACTTCATGAGAAAACATCTTCACCAGGACTCGTCTGCAGTCACGACACAATCTCTACAGCTTCATCTGCAAAGCATGATGGGATTAGTGGTTTTAGCCCTGCTGTCACCTCTTAGCTACAGGACTCTTCATTTTCACTGAGAGCTTATTTTATTTCACTGATTTACTTTTTGTATTTATTTTATCCGTCTGCATTTTGCATCTCCCACTGCAGGAGACCAGACTGTTTTTTTTAGCTGTAGTCCAGTGTTGAATAATAGCAGCATGAGGAAATATCGAGCACTTAAGGGATTTGCAGAGGTTGTTATGAAAAAGTATTAGGTTATGTGCGGTCAGAAGGATTTTGTAATTTTTTTTAACTCGAGCTAGACGTTGTGTTTTTAATTACATAAAAAATCTATGTTGGCCCAGATGAAGCCAATGTCATGAAATTTTAATCGCACAGTTTTATCTGAAGATTTTTGCTGCTCTTACATTAAGATGACTTTAAATAAAAGTGATCCAGTAATACAAAATCTTTTAGATGGAGATTTTAGAGAAACACAACTTCCAAATCCTTAAAGAGTGGAAAGTTTTTACATTCCAGTAAGATTTTGCACTCACACGAATCTTAAAACTTACTAGTTACACAACTCATCCTGACTGACTCCAGCTCAGGGTAAATGTTTTTTTTTTGCTGATTAAAAGCTGAATTTGTTTTTAAAATGAACTCATAGTTGTCATTCTTCTCAGGTACAATAACATTTTGTTTGGAAATAAAAACATAGTATGCTACATAAGTGGTAACATCTAAATATACTACAGAATATAACACAAGTGTTAGAAATAATAAGACAAATAAAAAGCACCACATATAGTAATAGCAGTTACTTGTATACTTTGTATTTCCTGTCCTGCAGTCTTACCGCAGAGCTTATCCTGGAACTGGATGCCAAACTGGTGAATGAGATCAAAGGACTCAACCAGGAAGACGTGGTCCTCAAAGGGCGGTGACGCCATGGCCCTCAGTGATGTCATATCTGCCCTGGCCACGCCCACAGCATAGATCTCAATGCCTTTTTCTCTCGCCTCAGCGGCCACCTCAGCCACGCGGTCCTGAGGACGTCCGTCTGTCACGATCACGGCCACGTTTGGAACCTGAAGCCATCGGCAGAACCAACCAGAGACAGCTGTTATTGACGTCCCCTCCATCTTTGTTTTCTTAGCCCATAAATTCAGAAACATTTTATTGTTTTAATTTTTTTATTAGATCGACAGACGGATTGGGGCTGCAGCTGCAGTAATGCGGACGCTGCACCGGTCCGTCGTGGTGAAGAGGGAGCTGAGTGTAAAAGCGAAGCTCTCAATTTACCGGTCGATCTACGTCCCTACCCTCACCTATGGCCACGAGCTGTGGGTAGTGACCGAAAGAACGAGATCGCGGATACAAGCGGCAGAAATGAGCTTCCTCCGAAGGGTGGCTGGCCTCTCCCTTAGAGATAGGGTGAGAGGTTCGGCCATCTGGGAGGGGCTCAGAGTAGAGCCGCTGCTGCTCCACATCGAAAGGAGCCAGCTGAGGTGGTTCGGGCATCTGACAAGGATGCCCCCTGGGCGCCTCCTGGGTGAGGTGTTCTGGGCATGTCCCACCGGGAGGAGGCCCCGGGGCAGACCCAGGACACGCTGGAGAGATTATATCTCTCGGCTGGCCTGGGAACGCCTTGGTATTCCCCCGGATAAGCTGGAGGAGGTGGCTGGGCAGAGGGAGGTCTGGGCCTCTTTGCTTAGGCTGCTGCCCCCCCGACCCGGCCTCGGATAAAGCGGATGAAGACGGATGGATGGATGGAATTTTTTTTATTATCCCAGCTTCATCAGGTAGAGTTTGGCCAGCCAGGGCCTCAGCTCTTGACTGCTGTCCAATCCACACTGCACTAGACCCTCACAAAGCCTCCAGCATTTCATCTACATTCCTTTATGCCTTTTGTGTCCTTGGCATGTCCTCCTAGGAGGCCTAGGACACAATGGAGAGATTATATCTCTTGGCTGACTTGGGAATGCTTTGGTGTCCCCCCCAGAGGACCTGGATGAGGTTTAGACTTAGACTGCTGCCCCCATGACCCTGACAGGAATGTCTGTATGTATGCATAGTTCCACTCAAAGTTCTGCTATAACAAGCTTCTACAAAATAGGTGATGATATTTATTTCTGTGATGATTTAAATACAGATAATTAAAAAAGAAAAGTAAAGATTTAAAATGAAAATGCCTGAAACCACCAGCACAACTAAAGGAAACGGTTACAAAATGGTTCATTGTGTATAAGACATCCAATAAGTACCTTTGGCCTGTCTCCAGCCTCTGGAGTAAAAGCTTCATTCATCATGTATCTGATGGCGAGTCCGGTCATGGTACCCTGAGCGAGGGGGATGATCTGATTGATGGCTTTCACTATGTTGCTCAGCCTGGCGTGAGTCTTCAGAGTGAACTCAGTGCGGACCTGAAAGCAGTGAAGAATTCAAAGATTAAAACATCATCTTAAGACCAGTTAGTGATGAGAAGGGTTAGCTGTCAAGATGGTAAATGGCCTGTATTTGTATAGCACTTTATTTAGTCCCTAAGGACCCCAAAGCGCTTTACACGTTCAGTCATGCACCCATTCACACACACATTCACACACTGGGGATGGCAGCTACATTGTAGCCACCCTGGGGCGCACTGACAGAGATGAAGGACTACAACATGAAAGGAGGTCTGGGTCCTGTCTGGTTACTCTACCTGACTGGAATACTGAACAACTCCCACTCTGGTGGCATTTAGTCCAATATCCAGGGTGTTAATGATGTCAATCATAAACTTCCTCATGGTCTCAAACTCATGTGGCCTAACGCTGCGGGAGCTGTCGATGAGGAAGACTAGATCCACCGGACCAGTCTTACATTTCTGCGCAGGTTCTGGAAGAAAGAAGAAAAGCAGAATCTGTTCAAACTAGATGTTTCAACAATGGTGAAAAAAATTCAAGAAGAAGTCAGCAATCCTCCGACCTCAAAAGCTCCAAATTTAAATTTGGTGAGATCCCATAAAACATGAAACATGGGGATTTTTATTGTGTCGTTACACAAATTATTCCCCAACAAATGCTTCGTTCCTGTTTGAGTGATGTTCACCGCAGTGTCCAGCTCAGGAAGCTGCTGAGCCTTTTTTAAAATATTTTTGTAATCTGTGTTTAATGAATTTCAGTGGGACGCAGTGGACTGTTTCACTTTCAGGAGCCGGAGAAGCAAAGTGTGATTTCAACACATGAAACACAGACGTGGCCTCTGAATGATGGAGGAGACTCACAGGCCCCGAGACGGTGTCGTGTGTCGTGTGAAAGGATCAGAGCTGTTTTGGTGCTCTGAGGAAAACCTAAACAATTTTACTGTTGTGACTGATCAGTAGGATAAAAGGCTGCTTCTCTCTTACTCGACTTTCTTTTTAAATTGTGTGGATTTTACTCTCTCTCTGAAGCACGACAGCAGCAGCCTTCCTCAAACATCGGTACAGCGTTCACATTATTTACCACCTGAGCGCTGCTTCTCAGTGGCGTCAGCCGCCACAGGACACCTGTTTTTGTCTTTATATTTTTCGGACGCGCTCCCATGTTGTAACATCATCTAGGTTCAAAAACGCTGCCGTCATGAATGAGGTATGAGGTTGGCTTGTGTTTGTGGTGTGGCTTTACGAGTTGGAAAGAAACTGTTTGATTAATGCCCATCCAGAATTTCTTCAGACAAAGTGAAAGTCACAACAGACGAGACTCAGTGTCAGAATAAGCAGACGTGTGGGACCGATGGAATCCATCTTTAGGTTCAAATAGACGTCAACAGTAGCCAATTTTTAACGCCTTATAAACACATCCACTGCATTGTCTGGTCACATAAATCAAGTCAGCCGCAGATGTAATGTATATGTGTCAGGGATATGTCCTGAAACATTCGTGCCTTTCACAGAAGTCATAATTCACACGCTTGTATAAAGAGTCCTATTCAGTGACCTGCGGTGGCAACATTTACAGGTTATAACTTTTCTAAAAAAGTCCTCAACCCTTCTTTTTACATTTTCTATCTAAATTTGGGTCTTTGCCATTTCTTAGTCCTAATTTGGTCAATTAAATTAAACCGTGACTCCAAAAGTTAAAGATAAAAACAGTTTTGAACTCAATAGAGCCACACGCATGTCACTGTGTGTTCATAGTTAGCTAACATGATCTCAGTCATCACAAACACTTTATATTAGACATTTTAAATTTAAATTATAATGTTTTCCTCCTTTTAGAGGACACATTTACATTTAATATCAAACATGTTGAAAGCTTAAACAACAAAGACTTTAAATGGGTACGTCCCTGTGAGCCAAAAGTTCAACAAGGACACCACCAAGGATTATTTTGAACTGTTCATGCAAAGCTACCCTTAAAGTGAAAAACATCTGGCTCTGGTAAAGGTGTAATTGTTCTGTCAAATGGTTGTTTAAACCATTGTTTACAGTTATAGACTCTCTGCAATCCACTGAAAGCATCTGATTTAAAATCATAGCTTTCTTATTTAGGCTTTGGTTTGTCTTTGTGCCGTGACTCTGTGTTTCTATTGTGATCCAAACCCACATTAGCTCCTTGTTCTTTTGATCATCTAAATGCCCATCATTAAACATTTATCTCTCATTTTTCCCGACTTCCTTTTCTTTCATTTGTTTTCTTAAAATTAAATTATGCCCTCATTTATATAACCTGTTTAGGAAGAGAAAAATCTTTATTTATTTTTTAAAAGAATTTTTCAGTAATTCTCACAGTATCTGCACACTGACCTGTTTTTGGTCTGGCTGTTGCGAGGACAGCCAGGGTCAACAGGATGAATGCGCTCAGTTGTCTCATCTTCATCCAAATGATATCGATCTAGCAGACGGGTCGCTCGCAGCTGGGCTCAGATAAATTGGAACAGGATCAAACTGTGAAGAAAAGACGAGCAAGATAGTGCCCGCTTTGAGACTCGGTCACATACTGCAATGCTGTCATAAAGCTTTAATGTCTGCAGATGGAAGAGGTTAGGATGGACAGATTAGTCTGCAAGACATCAAACTTGGACACAGGAAATCCCTCTTTCCTTCTTTCCCATGCTGACGATCCTCGAACAGGCACGAGCCTCATCAACCAGCACCGAGCACACAGACCACAGCACATACCTCGATTCTTATCTAATCCTTCAAAGTTATTTGTGTCTAATATGTGTGCCTAAACACACACAAATTAGAAATTACCTCTGGAAGACATTCCTAGATCACATCAGACACACTTAATCATTCTTGAGAGCAACTGAGGTGCTTTGTCCTTTGAGCTTTGTCCTCATTAATACCAAACCTACGATTCAGGCCTGACACATCTGTATGACGACGACTGTGACAGATTTTTGAATGATGTGAATTTAATTGTGAATGGATGTCTAAATTAAAAACCACCTCCAGCTGTGTGGCTCACCATGTTACTTGTATTAGCAGCTGTTGGTCATGTAGATACGTTCTGGATTTTATTACACTATTACTGAATACATACACAACAGGAATGTGCTTTCAGGGGTTCTAATGATGAGAGAGATTATTTCTGAACCACTGCCATGATGCGTACTTGGATGGAGCTTTAAATGGAAGCAGAAGCAACAAAAAAAATCATTGGCATCTTCAGTGTTTTCATTAAGAATACAGTAACTGTCTTATACCTTATATTTTGGAACATATTCTCCACTCACACAACTGAAAAATGTTTAATCTCTTGAAGCTCATCAGAGTGATCTGTAAAGTGTTAATGATGACAATGGCAGTGAAACATTCCAGTCCTGCCCCTTCATAAAGCACTCAGCGTAACACACCTGGATGAGGTGCACAGCAGTACCTGCTAATACAAGGCTGCAGGCAGACACAGAGACCCTAATGTGTCTGCAGGCGAGCAGCAGCAGCAGCAGCAGGGGGATAATGATAAAGTCTGGGACGTGTTTATGTTTGAGGCACTGGGTCAATTCAAACAGGCAGCATGAAAGCCACCTCTCTTTCATTTAGGCCCACAGAGAGGGGTCCTTCGGGGGTTTATCGCTGTCTGACTGGCTGCCAGAGACTGCGGTCATCACTGGCTCAGATCAGAGTAATGAGTCAACAGACGTAGCACAAAGGCTCTTTTTTCAGTTTGTGTCTCTGTTTGTCTCGTTGCCTTTCCCTCCGTCTCCTCGCCCACTTTCTCTCGTCTCTTTCACTCTCGTCCACATATTTTCACGAGCGTCTCTGCCGCGAAAGTTCAGCCAAACACTTGGAGCACATTTTTCTTGCTTTTATGTTTTCAAGGTTAGCTGGTGGTTATGTCTTTATCATTTTGTCACTGACCTGTGCAGAGCGCATCAATCATCATAGCTTCAGCCCCTCGTATTACACAGATCTCGATTCCTTCTACCTTCAAACAAAGATTATCAAAAGCAATGTTATTTTTTTAATTACTGAAAAATATTCAGTCCATTGTTACAAGTGTGTGAATAAAAGGAAGGTGGTTGTTATTGAAGTTCAGGGTGTATCAGACTACAGTCAGATTGTTCCCACTTACACAATATTAGATCCAGATCCTGACACGGTGAAATCCTAATCAGGGCCCTGGTAGTAATTTTAGTGAGCGTGACAAATGTGCACTACTCATGTCACATAGTGCAGCCTCTGCTGTGACGTGACTGAGTTCATATAGGAAAATGTTTCAAGAAAATGTGTTTGGTTTTTATGTAAGGGGACCTATTATGTTATTTTCCACCTCCACATTTCATACTTTATTAGCTTATACTACGCCTGGGTGGCCCCAGTTTCTCTCCCTTTAAAGGCCCCAGTGCACCCGCTGCACTGGTCGCTTCACCTCCCACCAGTAATGTCACCGCACAGCGGCTTGTACTTGTGCTCACCCCGACCTCACAGGTAACCGCTGCAGTTTTCTCCTGAACAAGAAGTAACGCCACGTCATGTGACTATATTAGAGATAACTGCTTCGTGTGACATCATACAGATCCAAGAGTAGAACAAACTGTCAGAAACTTTGTGTTTCCAGGAGTCTGAAGCCTGAACTTTGGCTCATGTGTGATTGAAGCATGTAACACTGTAACAGCGCACACCTGCCCACTTTAGGTTCCACCTAAGCACCAAAGTTTAAAGATTTAAGGTATGAACTGATTTCAGGGTCTGTAAGTGTGTGTGTGTGTCTGTGTATTCATATCTTTGTGGGTATACCGTAGTATAGTATAGTATAGTAATCTTCCAATTTTTGGAAGATTACTATACTTGTGAGGACTAACAGCCCTTTTGGGACCAAAATCCTGGTCCCCATAAGTTTGAAGGCATTTTCTAGACTCAAAATGTGGTTTTAGTGACAGAGTTACAATTAGGTTATGGTTACGGTTAGGATTAGGCATTCATTTTTCATGGTTAGGGTAAGGGGCTAGGGAACAAGGTTTTAATAGTTTTGCAATTTTCATTAGTTTTTATTTTTATTTAGTTTTGACTTCAGATTTTCAATTTTATATCAGTTTTAATTAGTTTTTACCAATTGTTTGCTAGTTTGTTTTTTTTTAGTGGGTTTTTTTTAGTCATATTTGCAATAATTAAGTGTAACAAAATCCCACTTTCATCATATCAGTCATGCTCTTCTGCTTATCCTTGGGTATGTTGCTATTCCAGCGACCATACCCTGCACCCTGGACAGGTTGCCAGTCTGTCGCAGGGCTAACACGCAGAGACAGACAACTCACATTCCCACCTATGGGGAACCAATGGGTTCTTTAAAAAGAAAAAGAAAAAGGAAATGAGGGCAGATGAACAACCTTTGGTACCAGGTACCTATAAAAAGATATATCTTGGCCCCAATGAGGCTATGAACTCTTGCAGCACCAGGTGTTCCTAATTTTGGTTCAAGTGAATTACTAAACTTTTTGAAGGCAATTGACTCACACAGTTGTGTAGGTATCCCGGTCTCCATCCATCCATTCGCTTCCGCTTATTCTTTTCAGGGTCGCGGGGGGCGCTGGAGCCTATCCCAGCTGTCATAGGGCGAATGGCGGGGTACATCCTGGACAGGTCGCCAGTCTGTCGCAGGGCCAACACACAGGGACAGACAACCATTCACACTCACATTCACTCGCACATTCACACCTAGTGGCAATTTGGATTATCCAATTAACCTATCCCCACAAGCTGCATGTATATCCCAGTCTCAATAAACATATTCGCCAACGCTTCGTCTCGCTTGTGATGTTCCTGCGAACTGACCAACCAGTAGCCATCAGGTCGCCGATTGAAGCACTGCATTAATGTTTTTTGTGGAGTTGTCTCGGGATGCATCACGCTGCCTTGCCTGGAGTTAGCTTCTGTTTCTGGGGATGAGGGTTGGGCGTGCTCCCTGACCTTCAAGGTAAGCTAGATTACCAATCAAAGCAATCCCAAATTAGACTCTGGCACTTTCTCCCGACTTTTGCTGACACGATTTTGCGCGTGGACGAAGCAGCAACACAGACGATTCGACTAACATACTGCCACCTGCTGGCATAGTGAGACACAGCAAGAAAAAAACCTGGAAACCACCTCATTTTCACGCTAGACTATTGTATGACACGCACACATCAGTGAAAACTAAACACATTTTTGCTATAAATTCAGTTAATTTTAGTTTTGTGAGCACTCATTACAGTTTTAGTTAGTTTTCCTTTTTTCGCAAAGTCTCGTTTTTATTTTTATTTCCATTAACGAAAATGTTTTTTCACTTCAAGTTTTCATTATTTCGTTAGTTTTCGTTACCAATAATAACCTTGCTAGGGAAGGCGTGTGTGTGTGTGTGTGTGTGTGTGTGTGTGTGTGTCTGTCTGTCTGTGGTACAGCTTTCTGTACCCACAGGGCAGCAACCAGCCCCCCACCTCCCCTTTTCCTGTCTCCCCCACTAAACAACAATCCACTGGATCCTGCCGCCGCTCAGCGTGTGCGCTGCAGACACACACACGTATCACAGCTCTGCCTCAGCCCGGGTCACAGAGCAGCATATGTTCTATAATTATCCACAAAGAGAATCTTTCAGCTCAGAGCCAATATTTTCTCGTTAAACATTTCATTGACGGGTTGGTGGTGACGGCTGCCGCTCGCTGTGGCTGCGAGGCTGCTAACAGTGTGAGTCTTACTTCGAGCTCCTGTTTCCTTCCATTAGCACAGTAAACAAACTTAGATGGTCTGCTCGCCAACCACTCTTGGAAATATATTCACTACAGTATCTTAACTGTCCACTGTGATATCAGTTTTATGAACAGCACATTATATTGTGCAACTGCAGCATGACAGTATAATGTATTTGAATGGGCTTCCTAATTTTAAAGAAAATGTGCTTTAAATACAAAATCACATTTAGAAAGGCAGCTAGATGCTTGTGAGGAGCAGTTTGATGCCACATACTGGAGAGTAAATCAACCGTGCAGTTTACTCAGCTACTTGTAACAAGGCAGTCAGAGAGCAGAGATATTGTTGATGTTGGCGTGAAGGTGACTTTACCACGAGAGATGAAACACAAACTGTTTCTTTAAAGTTCTTTTCGAGCTCAGGCAGCAAAAATGAACCTCTGGATTTATCCACGTGTCATTTTTAAAGCTGATATTTAAGAGGGTAAAAGGTCAAACTCATAAATGTCATAATACGACCGTCAGCTGTGTTTAAGGACAGTCCATCTCCAAATCATCTGCACTATTTAAGTTTGGGTTTCTCTGGTTTGGAGATTTCAGCGGAGAGGATGTTTGCGTTGTCTTGAATCTGATGGAACCAAATGGCATTCATGGTTAAGACTCCATCAACACATTTAAAAAACACTTTCAAAAAAGCAGGACCCCATTACAACCCTTGTTACATGTTTTTCATGTAACTATTTTCTTTCTGCGGTCTACATCCATCAGTGAAAAGACTCAAACAGCTAAAACTAAAGCTCAGCTGCATCGATCCTGTTACATACAAACACATTCAATTTCATACTTCCTGTTTAGTTTATGAAAAAGTAACATTATTGTTGCTTTCAGTGAGTTTTGTAAATTGATCAGTAAATCCATAATGAGTCATATCATCATCAGATGAAAGCTGTGGAATATAATTTCTAATTGTCTGTGATTGTAGTGATGTAACCTCCACTACACCAGTAAACACTAAAGTAAAAGTACTTACATAATTTTTACTATTACTGTCTAAAGAATCAGTTTTATGTCAGAGGCTCCATTTCCACATTTTTGCAGATTTCTTAGCTTCCCATCAGCTCGTCTGAATGGACACGTTTGTGCTGTTACCGAACAAAGTCAGAGCACAGACGATCACAGACACACTTAGACAACAGCACATTATCAGGCCTGGGTTTCCTGTTAGTGCTGCTCCCTCTGGGAGAAGAACATGTTGATGCATTTTCCTGCTTTCCCTGCACTCTTCCCTGATGTCAACTCACACTGAAGGCAGTGGACAGAAGGAACTCTCACCGGGCATGGGCATTGCTTCAGCACCTGCAGAGCACATTTACAGGACGTTTAAGCTGCATTAGGCCTGATGGTGATCAGAATTATCACGTTACTGAAGGAAAGATTTGTAACAAATTGATTATTGGCTAAACTGATTATTTTCTGAATTAATCCATTTTTTGATTATATGACTAATCTTTTAACTGAGAAGCAGTTTCTTTTTGGCTGTTGTTTATCTGCCTTAATTAAAACTCATCTCCAGTTTCTTTTAACCCAAATAAAGTGACTTGTGGCCATGTCCGTGCGCACACAGAGCCAAGAAAGAATGAGCAGGATCCCAGCACATTTCAGTCAAAACATTGAATATGTTTCAGCTTGTTTTGGATCCATTCTTCTCCATCTGTCCCTCGCTGCTCAAAAGAGGTTGACAAAGGTGACTTTGAACTGTTCATCTGGCATCTCACATCACCAACCAACACAAAGCCCTTTCACAGGATTTTTACAAAGCTAGCAGTTTCAGCATTGGTCAGAGCTGGCAGTAAATCTGTAGCATGTGTTTTTGGTCCGGTGACTGCTGACAGATGGAAAGCACAGGCATCTTGTTGACTCCTGTTGTTTGTTTTTGTCAGGCTTTAATGTTCTTTGCAGATGTTATTGCTGATTGTGAAACACAGAGACACTGCACGAAACGTCAGGCTCACACATGAAGGTATTTACATGTAAACATGAATTTCTACAACTCTGAGGGTACAAACCCAAAACACAGATTTGCTTGTTCATCCTGTTATAATCAAGGTAGGTCAACAAATTGGAAATAAGTTGGAATTTTTATTTAAAGATCAATAGCACTAAAATCTGTGTGAGAATATGAAGTCAGTACATGGTAAGCTTTGCATGAAAGACTCGCTCTCTAAAGGCTGACGTTTCACGGTGGGGGTAGGATTATGTCAGGGAGCTGCTCTGAGCTCCTTTTTATTTGCAGTGGTGATGGACGGCCTGACAGATGAGGTCAGGCAGGATGCTCTGTGGATGATGATGTTTGCAGATGACACGGTGATTTGTAGTGAGAGTAGGGAGCAGGTGGAGGAGAGCCTGGAGAGGTGGAGGTATGTGCTGGAGAGAGGAGAATCATAAAGCTAAAGGCTTGAAAAATGAAAAGTTTTCTGGATTTCTTCTGTTCTCAGTTTCCTTAGAAATCTGCTGCTAAATGCTCACTCATTAGCAGAGGGTGTTTTCCTCGTGTTATGAAGGTAACACAGTATCTTGTACTGCCAGCAGGACTGATTTACAGATTGTAAATAACAGCCCTTCTCAATGACTAACTTGCATGTTCCTCAAATAAACTGAAGCAATGTTACCTTGAAAATTGCTCATTATTGTGCCTTTGTTTCTAAAAAGAGCTTCTGAGGGGGTTTACCTTTTTTATGGGACTGTTTTTAATGTTTGGTGTTTTTTTATGACTAAAAACCTTCTTCCCCACATGTTAAAGTATAAAAAAAGAGCGAAGAATGAAGCTATTTGCATTTTTGGCTAACTGAATGAATTAATGAAAACCTGATGTTAGATAAATGTAGAAAAAAAATCAGCCTGCAAGTACCTGCAGTGTTTGCTGAAGAGGAAGGTGTGTATGAGAAATCTGCAGTTTGGTAACAGGTGATTATCTCCTTATCCACACACACACACACACACACACACACACACACACACACACACACACACACACACACACACACACAGCATGGCCTGATAACAGGTCCGGGATGAAGTGCAAACATGAACACGCGCAGATACACCAGAGCCCCTCTTACTGAAGCGTGACTGTAAGGTGTAGTAGAAGCTCTGCTCTGGTCTGACTGATCATTGGACTGATTGCTGGACATTTTAACTACGCTGCAGTCGTGATGGGCAGAAACTGATGTATAGAACAGATTTTTTTCTAACTTTAGGCCAGAATACAAACAACAACAGGAGCATCTAAACCAGAAAGCTGCAGGACAACAGTTTGACTTCAGGTCAGCTAACAGTAAGACCATAACGTGATGTTATTACGTGCTGTTTTTTAGCCGATGCTGAAGTTCTCATGGTTTGTTTTTCACCCTGTAAGTTCTTCAAAGCCACGTATGTTGTCGCCCGTCAGCATTTCTGAAGCTTTTACACAGATAGTGAACCCAGCAGCAGAAAAACATCTGATTTCAGTGGACCATCAAACTGCAACACAAAGCCAACCTAATGTTTAGTCGACAGCTGCCTGAAAAGAATTACACAGCTCTTGGACTCAGTACTGGACAGTGAAGTCATTGTTCTATTCCCCCTTAAGACTATCTGCTAGGTGTGCATTTGTTGGTCTATGTCACTTACATTTCTCTGTTAAACCTGAACTTTTTCTAAAAAAGCAGAGTGACCATGGACCTGAGGAACACCCCATCCTAAATTCAGCAGAGGCCACGCCCATCATGGATGAACTGGATGTCGGGGAAGATGGCAGGAAAGGTTAGTAGTATTATTTTGTAATCCTATAAATAAATAAAACTAACTTATTGGAAAGCACTTTTGCGGTGGTGCTATGGTGGCTGCAGCTCCCTCTGCTGGCCAAACCTGAATACAGCGTGAATACTTGTGTGGTTCTGTTGAGTGTGAAATATTAGGAAAATGTAACAAACGAAATGCAGTTGTGTTCTACGTATCGTGACATTAGCTACTGTAACTGAACAGTGATAGAATAAAGAGGGTACATACCTCGACCTGAGCTGAACATGTCCTCCACACCGAGTGTGACTCGAGCATAGACTGTATATGAAAGATGAAGCCACCGTCACTTCACCCATTGTTTTTTGAGTTCCACTTTGAAGCCTTAATGTTTGCATGTTGGTTGTAGTCCTGTTTAATGTTGGGAGCCCGACATTCTCACTGTTATTTAAACAAGAAGGTCAAGTACTAACCTACTAGGTAAAGCCAGCAAGGCTAGTTAGCAAGCTGCATGAATAAAATGCACAACAATCAGAATAACAACTCTTAATTTGTGCTCAGCAGCATTCTAGACTAGGTTAGGATTTTACTCACCCAAACTAAAGCACAGACTTCTTGGATATTTCCAGTTACACGAGATAAATCATTTTTAGCCTCAGAGGCTGTGACTCAGAGTTATTTCCCTGGATATAGAAATGATCCAGACTAGTTAGCTGAAATTATTTCTTGAGGACATCAAGATGATGTCTCCCAATTTTACTTATTTGATTATGATAGGTATTTGGACAGAATAACTCTTTTTATACTATCTTTATGGTAAAGAATCCTTACAGAGAATCGTGGTTCCTGATCTGAATGTCTACACTGGGCCAAACCTCTGAAGATTTTTATGTCAATTCATCTGTAAATTTGATGTGGTCCTGAAACCAAGACCGAACTGAACTAATCACATTACCTTTTAACATCCATTTCCACTAAAATTAGTAAAGAAACCAAAAAAATCAATTGGCCAAATTATGATTTCTATGCTCAGCAGTGCCTGTGACGAACAGTACACGGCCTTTTGTCAGTTCTGTGACATAAAGCATCTCATGACAGAAACCTGAATTCTCACATAAAACTGTTCTGACATTATTATGGTCATCAGACCGCAATTTGAATTTTTTAAGTGCGAAAAAAAAGAAAGTAAAAAAATATCATTATATGTTGTGAAAAGAGAAAAAAAAACATCTGGAAACTAGGGTTCAATTTGATAAGTGAAGTTTCGAAAGACCAGTCAATGGTGACATGAACTGAGTGGAGCTGTCATAAACGAATGCCTGACATGTGAAAACATCTTATTTACCATCGTCCACGTCAGCCTCTGATAATGATGCCGCACCGCCCCCCTGGGGTCATGACCCTGAGGTTAAAATGGTGACAGATAATCTTACCTTTCAGACATCCGTTTAGAAAGTTTCTGAGTCTCAGTTTATCAAAAGTCAAATGAAACAAGCAAAGAAAGACTTAATTTACAGGTTTGAAGTGTTAGCGCTCACAGTGAAAGTGAATCGGTTCTTGTTAATGTGACTATTAAGGGAAGCTGTGTGTCTCCTTTCATTCTCTGTTTCTTTTTGCTTGTTACTAAACTGTACTAACTCTAAAACTCAAGCTCCATCAAACCTCTATGAACGAGTAGCAGTTCAACAGTAACCCTGCTTGTTGAAAAATGCCACAAGTACCTGACACGTCAAGCTCAACTGCCAGAAAACACTTTCAAAGAAAGAAAATTGAGCTGCCCTGATAGATCCCTGTATCTGATAGTTATTCCTCTGAAGAATAATTTGCACTGATTTGAATTTTACTTTCAGTTTATGAGCAGACATTATTAAAATGTCATTTTTACCTTATCTGTCAATTGAGAACAATGAATCTTCTGGAGGCACAAATATTTCTTATTTAAACAGCTGGATTTGGGGTCAAACATCATGATGGTGAAATACTGGCTCCAGATCTGATTGGGTCACTTGTAAGATTGTTTCCCGACTTGTCACAAATACACACCTCAGATTATAAAGCACTGTGCAACAACCTCGAGTCACCTCGATTTCATTAACATTGGAAGTAGGTGCAGCGATTTATGAAGAGATGTTCTGATATAATCTGGCACACTTCCTTCAGATTGGCTTCAGCAGCCTTTCCACTGATAACATTTCTGCTGAAGCTTGAATAGCAGATGGATCAAATAAAGATCCAGATGCTTTTCTCAGGTTCTCTGTTGGGTCTTTGCTGGATTCTCTTCCTGTTTCTTAAGGACATGACTTCAGACACTGTTCATCTGAAGCAGACAGGTTTTTGTTTTAGGCATACACTGCACACTATGATGAGATATATCAAGTTGCTGGCTAATATTTTTTTGGTAATCACCTTGTTAATACAAAAACACATTTTTATGTTTTCTTTTATAAATAAAAAATAGATAAAAACATTTAGAGATAAGTGGCTTAACAAACAAAAACATTGTTTTGCTGCAGATAACTTGAAAAAAACAAGATAATCTCCTTTGGAAACAAAAAATAAAGAAATGAGGGAAGCCTCAAGGCTGTGGCCTGTGCACAGATATGGAATTAGGCATGCATCATTCAGTACGATAAAACTTAAATGTCCACAGTTGTGTTAATAAACTGTGGTTATCATTGTTCTGTGGGCTAAACTGCTTCCTTTCACAACAGTAATGCTACACATCAAAAAACAGCCTCGTCTCTCTATCGGCGTTGTGTAAAGCTGCCAAAGACATTTGGTATATAACACACACCAGCAGCTTGGAAAAAACTGCAATATTTTATAGAACGGGAACAAAAACAAACTTGATAAATCTGAGGAGGCGAATCAGTAAACAAATAAAGGGTGTAAAAAACATTCCTGCTACACAGACTTTCATTAAAGGTCTGCTTTTTAGACAGATCAATGGATGGCAGTGTTTTCTACTGACTTTATGTCCTGTCAGTGTGAATATGACTGAACATATGCAATGTTAAGAGGAAGCACTGAGATTAAAACAGCAGGTGAAAGAGCAAGATGTGGAAAAACAGAAAGGACAGAAGTTGTGACGCACAGTTTGACTGACAGGCTGGACTCACACTGAGAGGAAAACACATCAGCTCTGAGCTTCAGAGATTAGAAAGCTGGACAGAGATGGAGGTCATATGTTTGTGTAACATAAAGAGAGCCAGAGTGAGCGTGAGGGGAAAGAAAGGATGTAGAAAAGCTGGAGATCAGAGAGAGCAGTTTGGATGTATACAGGGAGACGGGCGGAGAGGCTGCGGTTGTTCTGTAGGCGGTTTGGGGTTTGAGTGGCAGCTGGAGACCATATTGAGATGAACACACAGCACTTCTTGTTGTTAGATTTAGATTAGAACCAGATGTAAGTCTGCTACTGCGAGCAGTTTCACTACCTGCCTGTCTTTGAATTACACCCCGACTTCCTCCACCGCCTTTTATTATCATCTGCCCGCGAACATAAACGGACCTGAGCCCGGTTATATGAAGACCTGACTGCGGCTCAGGTGGGTAGATTATCATCAGCAGGATTATTAGGAGTACAGAGCCTGTCAGGGTATGTGTCCTCTAAATGCATCGCATGCAGGGAATAATACCGTTATACAAAAGGACTGAAAGTCTGAATGTGGCTGTGCAGAACAGCTTCTCAGTCCCAGCTCTCCTTTTATTTAAAACACAAACAAACTTAGGTCTAGGTTGAGTCTGTGTCGTAAACCTTTGGACAAACAAAAACTCACCAATGTTTGGTTTTATGCATTTAGTGCAAAAGAGAAATTCATTTTTTCATCTCGTCAGCATGTGAGACAACAAATAAAGTCATCGACAGCTGTTTAACTAACAACGTTTTACCACTCTTTCACAAACATATCTGGATATATTTGTAGTTCATTGCATTTCTGTTTTGATTCACTTGAGTAGTTCTCAAAAATGCAAAAGGCAAAAGAAAAACTGCAGCTATTCATGCAATTATTGGCTGAATGAGTTCCAGACTGAGCACTGCATTATTATTCATAATGACACACACTTTTTTCCCCTAGAAAAAGGAGGTGTGGACCCCTTGTACCCAGTAATTTGTACCCATGGCTGCATTGATAGCCCAGGAGCCCCTCTTTAGTCACACCTGCACCGCTGACCCGTGTAAAGTTTCCCAGAGACACGGCATTGCTGATCATGCGCCTGTATCATGACTCTGTCACCTCCAGTCTGTCCACCTGCCTGTATGGCTGTATGATTAAGCTTCTCTCTGACTGACTGTGTTGACTTAACCACGTGAGCCCTGACCCGTCTGTGTGCTCGAGTAGACTCTCCCTGAATGGTGGCTTTGACTGCCTGAAGCATCACCTCCAGGCAACCAGTGTGAACCCAAAGCCTCTTTCCCTCTGTCTTACACTCACATCTATTTTCAAATGTTATGCTTTTAGTGACCTTTAATTATCTTTCCACTTCATTTCACTGACTCATCATTTGTTTCACTTCAATGTAAACACTTACTGCAGCTAAAACTGTACAAAAATCATAATAACATCAGTGAGAACTTGTCTTTATTAGTGCATTATTATCATGATCAATACTGATAATAATGTCCAAACTGGACCTTATCCAACATCCAACTTTCAGAGGCTTTTCCAAGCTCCTTAAATTTTGAAGGCCTCTTTGGAAAATCTCAGTCACAAACTGCTTGTGTTGGCATTTGACTAACAATTATTTTCATTAACAATTTATCCACAGATCATTTCAGTGATAATAACTTAACTGTTTTCTCTGAATGCCACAGAATAACTCAGTTTTGAGTTTTATTTTCCTCCCAGAAGCTGAGCCCATTTTTTTAGTTTAAAATTTAAAGATTTTTACTTTAATCAAGAAAAACAGCGAATTGTTGCATTTTAAAGTCCAGTCTGTTTGACTGGATTACTTGAAAACTGGTTAAAATTATTAATCAGATATTAAATTAAGACAATTCAGTTAAAACTTTCATGCACACATATCACATGTGACCATATTACACGATGAACTCGATGATTTCTGCTTTGGGCATACCTTTGCTCTTGAAGCAGGCTGCAAAGCACCGCGTTGTCCTGCACACATCTCCTATTTCACTCGGTTAAATGAAGTTTAAATGATGCGACACTGTGATCTGACTCATCGTGTTAATCTCTGCTTTAAACAGTATCACTGCGAAATCAATCTAACACTTCGTTTCCTCTCAGAAACACTGCTGCACCGACCTGGCTTCCCCGAGGCAGACACCGCTCTGTTATACCCCCCTCCCCTGTCCCCGGACCCAATCAGCCCGCTGACTCACCTGGGGACGCTGCCGTCCGGACACGATGCAGCACGGACGGGTGGATGGGACAGGTAAGACGGAGAACCAGCCGGGTGCTCAGACCTCTGCGACAAAAGTCCCGAAACACACGCACGCAGGGTGTCCCGGTCGGGAAAGGTGAGGTCACGGTTTGCTGGAGTTTATCCCAAAGTCTCGGAGAGGAGGTGAGGAATGAGCGCGTGGACGTGAAAAAGTTTCAGGTCAGCTTCGTGTTTCTGCCGCGCTGACCTTCCCTCGGTTTTACTCACTGTTGGAATGAAGTGGTGCAGTGATGGTGAGGAGGTATAAAAGTGCCAAGAAGTATTTGGGGAGGTAGAGACCCCGCCCCCCGGCCTTTGAAATCCGAACAATGTTGAGCGCGCGGAGAAGTTTGGAGAGGTGAGACCTGCTACGGCGCACGAGCGCACAAATGTTTCTGCTTCCTAAAGTTCATCAAGTGTTTTACAGATAATTTGTGACTGATCAGTGACTCTCTAATGTTCAGCTTTCTCACTCTAATGTCATTACTAAAGTAATGTGATTACATTAACAGTTTTGAGGCCAAAGAAAACGAGTCCCATGTGGCAGGAACTGTTCATGTCAGACGAACCAAAACAGTTTGAATTATGATATTTATGTTAAAATCCTGCACATGATAGGATATTTGTTTTTATGAATAAGTCATGTGACCTGAACATATAATCTGATTGGGTGTTACTGTCTTTCTGGCATTTAGCTCTGAAAACTTAAATGTATTTTGAAAAAGACTGGAGCATAGACTGTATATAAAAGATGGATGTATCCAACTTGGCATGGCAGCTTAGTTACTGAGGTCCAGTTTTAAAGCTGTGCATTTAAGCTGTTGCTTTCTTGGTTTTGTGAACCCAGATGTGCTGAGGTCTTTCCTGAAGCATGCTTCATTCTCATTTTTTATTTGGGAGTTGCAGGAAGCATTTCTACATAAACCCTTATACAGCTGGACTTTATTTTGCAAACAGAATGGTCGCCCCCTGCTGGTCATCAGAAAGAAAGCTGCTTTATAGGGTATTTCCACGTCACTGTCACGCTTCAGACTTAAAAGCTACAGCCATCTTTTATATACTGTCTATGGCTTGGAGCTCCACTTCTGTTTTGGTTGAAGCAACATCTTATCCCATAATCGTATCCTGGACCAGTCAGCCCACAAATCACACACTGGTGTCCAAACTACAGCAACCAACAATTCCCAGTAGTTCAGAAAGGCCCCAGTCACACAGGCGACCATCTGGCAGCCACTGGTCATAAGGGGAAAATGAGTATTATCCCAAACAGTTGCAGGTGGTTACTGAAGGTTTCTGGCAAGCCCCATGCAGACCTAGAGATCGATCAGAGACCAACCTGGTAATCACCAGTTGCTAGGAAACCATGCATTCTGCAACCAGTTGGTATACGGTTGTAGGAGGTTGCTGGCAGTTTCTAGAATAAAACTGGTCACAAAGAGGTTTCACATGATGTACCAAAAACCTCCCGGTGGTTTGCATGGAAGACCCCAACTTGTCTGCAAACACTGTTTGCCTTCAAAGTAAACATGTCAGTAAGGTTCAGCTTGTATTTTAAAGGTAAATGTTTTCTATTTTCAGTTTGCGTCCCACTTTTTTAGGTTTTACTGCAGCCCACAGTGTAAATATTGAGTTTTTGCAGACAAGTCGACACTTCCATGCAAACTACAACTGACCTGGGCAATCTGCTCGAACCCAGCAATCACATAGAGGGTTTAGGTGCAGTCCTTTCTATGTGACCAGTTTCACCAAACAATAGCTGCAAGCTCGAAACTCCAGCAGCCACTCACAACCAGTCGAGAAATACACTTTATTCTTAATCAACCTCCTGCTCCTCACCAGCTTGGATCTAAATTCTCTGAAGGTTGTAAAACTTCTAATTTAAAAAACTTTTCTTCCACTTGTGGATTTTAGGGCCCAGACACCTGTTGAGTTCATCATACTAACAAACCCAGTAATTGTAGTGATTTTAAACTTTCAAATACTTGTGTGCTAGAACAACATCTGGAGCAGAAGATGTAGATGCAAGTGTATTTCTGTCCACCCCTCCCCCCGTCCTTCTTCAGTTCATTCTGTGTTCCTGGTGTGAAATACCAGGAGCCCTGCGCTCCTGACGCCTGCCCTTTGACCTGTGAAAATGTGAAGGTCTAATTTAAACTACAAACTGGTGAAGACACACACAGCCATTCAAGTCTGAACCCTGACCCGTGGAGAGAGGCGTTAGTAGGATCTGATGTTCAGTACAGCTGGCCAAGCAGGCGCTCGCCCTTATGGAGACCAGCTGGTCTGAATACATGTGTCATCATCAGGGTCGAGATTATAGAAGGACTTGTATCCTTGGTGACTTTTCTAAGTGCACAAATAATATATTTGCTAAATGCTTTCTGTGCTCAGTAACAGTTTAAGGGCTTCAAAAATAATATAAACCATAAGAAAGAGAAGTGATACTTTTTTTTTTCCATTTTTTGTGATTTTAGAGTTATTGTAATAGAACTGAGTTAAAGTTTGTTGTTTGCCATAATAGGATTGGAAATATTTCTTATGAGTTGTTAAAACATGAATTTCTTTCTACTTAAAGCTTGAAGTCATGTTTCTGTACTGAAGAGTCAAAAGTCTGCATGTGAAGCTCAAACATCCACTGTGCCATCTCTGTTTGGGACTTTAGTCACTCTGTTTCTCTACTTTTTTAATATCTTAATATCCAGATAATAGTTGTGAATGGAAAGTATTTGCTCTTACCTTAAATTTGTGTGAGAACTTGGTGGCTGCCACAGGAAACCGCAGCAGGTTGATTTTTAACCACTTACATAATTCAGCTGTCTTTTGAGTCCTTCCTTATTCCCTTGCCTTCCTCCTCTCCTCTCCTCCTCTCCTCCTCTCGTGTCGACAGTCTTCATTAGGAGTAGCATTCCAGACTCCAGGCCCCGGGGTCGTAACTCTGTGTCTGGCTCCTCATTACATCGCTACAGCGGGGAGAAAACACAGCTAATGTGACAGGCGCTATTGTTAGCAGAGCAACACGGGGTCAGTCAGCTTGTTCTTTCAGCCTTTTGCCTGCTGTTCAGCTCAGCATTTAAAATCTAATCACACAGAAGGAGGCCGCGTTAACAGAAGTAATGAACACTTTACAAAGTAAAAAGGTTGTAAATAACCTGCTCAAACTCAGGATTAAATGAATAGAAAAAGATAAGATAAGATACCTTTATTAGTCCCACAAGGGGAAATTGTGGGACTAATAAAAGCATTAAAATCTAAGTGTAAAGCCTTTATTTGATTAAAGCACTGCTTTGTTGTCTTGTAATTACAAAAGACCCAGCAAGTGGAAACATAATATCAAATACTAAATGTCCATTCAGAAAACCCAAGTCTGTTTTTGTGCTTCAGGAATCTTTTGTCCACTTAGTCTAGTTTTGTTCTGGCAGTGGCTCACCCGCTGTTCACTTACCTGCTGTTCACTTACCTGCTGTTCACTTACCTGCTGTCAAAACATGAAATATCTAAAATTTAATGACCGGAAATAAGACTTTGAGGGTTTTTTCTTTAAATTAAATGTCAATCAGAGGAGAAAATGAACAATACATGAAACAAATAATGTGATTAAACAATAGCTTTTAAGTTCTGCCTATATTTGAATAATGTTTCTCTTTATTTGCAAGAAAAACCAAACATGCATACACATCCATATATCTCCGTTGGCGTATGTTCATATTAAACATGGCCCAAGTTTTGAATAGTGAGGTCAGGGTATGTACAAGGAGTCCACCCTGTTCTAAAAGTTTTATCCTTTTGACTGTTTTAACTGTGAACATGTAAATCTACTAAAAAATGAAAAATATGGATCCAAACATGAGCAAAGATGCTCTGTGGAACAAAATGAAACAAGAAAAAACCAGAGGCCAGAAGAAGAAATGAAATAAGCATGAATACAGAAGTCAAGTGATCAACAAAGAAAAGCAACCATAGATCTAAACTGTAAATCTAAACTGCATATAAAGTAGCATGAATTGAATAATAAACTGCATGTATATGCATCAGCATATGTGTATTAACATGTTATTTTTGTACAAGTAACCTGTAAGTTAACTAGTTCTGATCAGACAGGATTATTTTGCTTTCATTTGGTCCCGAGTCTGTATCTGAAACTTAAATTTGTGAAAATGTGACATTACTGCGTCTCCTGTCTTTTCTCTCTGTGCTGGTAGAAACAGGCGAATGTTTTCCAGCTATAAAAAGAACTGTTCCATGTTTTAATGAGTCTCTAACAACACTGTTATCCCATCTTTGGCTTGCCTGTATTTATATCTGCTGCTGTTGAGTCTCTTCTAAAGATGGATGGAGTGTCTGCTGATGATAATTGTGTGCTTAGTCTGAGCTACTTTGTGGGAACATGAAAAAAAGTGTAATTCAAACTACAGTGGGATTCGTTTCTTGATAACATGGTGGTAAAACTCTAGTCTGCTTCATTCATGTGTCACTCAGCTTTGTTTTTTTAAGGGAACGAGCAGGTTTTCACCACTTTAACCATGTCCATGTGTTCGTTTATGATGGCAGTGAGCTGTCTGCCTGAAACGGAGTCTCGTTGCACACATTTAGTTTCTGTGAAAAACACCAAACTGGGCTGAGATGCTGCAGACATCACACAGAGTTTAGAAACGGGCCTGATTTAAAGTCAGACGATGATGGTGATGGAAGATGTTTTGGAGCACTGGTCATTCCTGTATTATGAATATTTGTGACCCCTGATTTTTCCTGAAGTGCTACAGTGATGTTCACACTTGTAGATAAACTAACAACTGCTGAGTTATTTTATGTCATAAAATTTGCTACAAACATTTGCACCTCCATCAACACTTTTATGCATAGTTTTTCTGTTGAGCACCATCAGAATCTTGGCTTTTCCTCACAAACACACTATGTGTTGTTTTTTGCGTTTCTTTGTGACAAACATCCTTGTCGTCCAATCAGGAGACTGAACTCAGGGTTTCAAGGCTGTCAGTTACTGGGAGCATCAGCAGATCTAGGACGAGAAGCCCACGCAGACCAGAGTGTCACCATCCTGCATGCCAAGGTCGCTCAGAAGTCCTACGGCAATGAGAAAAGGTGTGGTGATGATTTTATAGAAATAAAATAGATTACACAAATAATCCAAAAACAGTTGATTCTGTTCATCTGGACGTAACGTTTTCAGTGGGAGAAACGTTTCGTCACTCATCCAGGTGACTTCTTCAGTCTCAGCTGACTGCAGGTTTCCCCAACTTTATAAACAGTTTATTTGCACAATGACTGAAACTAGGCACATGAATAAACAATGGGCTGTGAGGTCAGTTTATGATCATTAATCTGCGTGCATTAATCTCATTGATCAATGATGATGATGATTGAGCATGCATCAAGACATTACACAAATAAACTTGCAGCATTAACACATTTTATTAAACCCAACACAGAAATCTTTTTCTAACAAACAGATTCGTCTGACTGATCTGAGGGACAGGCTCAGATTTCCAAGTTTATTTGGCAGTTACTTTAATATCTACACAGATCCACAAAGTGTCATAAAACAGTGATAAAATGATTTCCTCGAGAACAACAGATGATTTCTTTTGGACCCAAACCCCAAAGAAATCCTGTTTGCTTACACATGAAGTCACAGAAAGCAGGAAATTAATAAGAAATCTGCAACATATTTGACATTTGGTGGAAACTTAATAACAAACCAGTCATTTCACCTCTAGCTACAGCTAGCAACTGGCACACAAAACTAAAATTAAAGATGAGATTAAAGACTTGAAGTAGAGGAAGGTGAATATACTTTTGAGTTTTTGAGAAACTGCAAAGTTTATTTGCAGTTTTTTATGTGCAGCCAGTTTCATGAGAGCCAGGCTGTGTGTTAAGGATGATTTGCATGATCAAAACTCCTTTGTTATTTGATTTTCTAATGTCATATTCTGTCCTGCAATATTCTTTTGAAGATTATTATTCATGATGTAATTTGTTCTTCTGTGTGTCCTGTAACTGCCCTGAGCTGTCATATTCATGCAGCTGAATAAGGCTGATGTGAACTGGCTGCACGTTCACCTTCTTTAACCATTATTATGCACGACAGTTAGAGTTGTGAACAAACAAGTTTCTTATAATTAAACTTGCTTTATGTTGAGCAGGACATGCATTTGAATAAATCAAAGAAAGCTTTATTTTGTCCAATCATGTGATTTACATTTCACAGTATTTCCCATTAGTGAGACTGAGTTTGTTGCCCGTGATGTTTAAGGCAGAGAAACGTTTTGTAATACCTGTAATACACACGAGACTCACCTGATTTTAACAGATGAATGAACAGAAGAAGAAAATCTTAATGTAGAGATTAGTGAAATCATGAGCACGTGAACTGGTTTAGTTGGATAAAATCTGCTGTTTCAGTGACTGTTTCTGCATCACCTCCAGGTTCTTCTGCCCTCCTCCTTGTGTTTACATCACTGGCCATGGATGGAAAGTCACGCAGGACCATTTAAAAGGTACATAAAGATGATTATAGTCAGCTTTACATTAAAATTTGAGTGAATTTTATGTCTTACATTCTTCCACTCACTGCTGTTTTTCCTTCTCATTGTCTTTTCCATCCAGCGGCCGGTTATGGCGACTCTGTGTATCGAGTGTGTGGTTACATGTGCCTGGACAGCTCCAGCCAGTCACAGGCAGACGCATTCAAACTGGTGTTCGATGAACAGCCAAACTCCAGGGTGAGAGCTCTCTGGTGGCCGTGAGCAAACCTCTGTTTATGTCGACAGTCGTTCCCGGTCAGAAAATTCCTTTTGTGACACAGACACTAATTTTCGGAGACTTACGCTCCCCCTTGTCCCGTTAGTTATCCTCTCAATTCATCTCCAGGTGTTCACTGATGGGGGCTGAGGTGGCACCAGCGAGCCATCTGCATCCATCCACGTCTTTGTCCCGAACAGTTTTCTGAAGATTTGCAGAATGTATTAATTTATTATTTTCAGACATAACTGATCAGAGATGCTATAATGATGCTGATGATTAAACTGAAATATTAATACAAAGTCAGTAATACCCATATGCAAAAGTTTAATTAATTATGCAAAGTTACAGACTAATTAGACCAAAATTGTTGCCGTTACCATTCCAGTCTTACATGTCTCAAATGATCATCATTGTGAAATCTAACAAAAATTTTGATTTTGGGAAGTGAAGTTTGGTAACGTGACGGCTCTAAAACGTGATAATAGAGTGTAAAAAAATCTGAATATACCTGACAGCTCCACACATCAAGTTAATGTAAAATCCTTTTTTAATAGAAGTACACTGAGTGTCTTTGGTTGCCCCTCAGTGGAATAAGAGTGTTGGAGCATCACAGAGCAACACTGTGATCATCTGTAACGCTCAGAAAGCCAAACGACATTCTGAGTTTCTTTAAGTTTGGATCGAGCTGAATATCAGCACTAAAACTGCGACTCAAGAGTTGTCAGTTCATCTTGTAATCGGAAGGTTGCCGGTTCGAGCCCCGGCTCCGACAGTCTCGGTCGTTGTGTCCTTGGGCAAGACACTTCACCCGTTGCCTACTGGTGGTCAGAGGGCCCGGTGGCGCCAGTGTCCGGCAGCCTCGCCTCTGTCAGTGCGCCCCAGGGTGGCTGTGGCTACAATGTAGCTGCCATCACCAGTGTGTGAATGTGTGTGTGAATGGGTGGGTGACTGGATGTCCTTAGGGACGAGTAAAGCGCTTTACAAATACAGGCCATTTACTTTTTAAATGAAATCTGCTTCCTGCATTCTGCACTTCTAGTTCTCATTTCTATAATCCACACACAGGAATATGTGACGTTTAGCCCCAAATATCCAGAGTGCCTCACCAAACAGGTGAAGTGCACAAAAAACTGCCAGACATGATTAGTGACCAGCACAAGCAGAAATCAGAAACACAACACTTTAAGTTTTCATCTGCCACAAGATACAGAGTGGAGGTCAGGGTCAAACACATAACACAGGGAGCTGTTGTTGTTGTCTGATGTGTTTCAGAAATTCTTTCTTTTTATTTCATCTTTTTCGTGTTTTCAGCGGCTGTTTGGTTCGTTTTAGGCACCAAAACGACTCTGTACAGTTTTAGGAAGGAAAATAGTCACGAACTGATTTAAGATGGGTCCTTTCACAACCATAAGCACACATCTGAAGTTTCTTTGTCACCACGTTGGTTTGGCTGAAAAGAAGCAGCAGTGATGAAACCTCGGCTTTGTTGAGAGTTCTGCGGTTTTACACACAGTTATTAACGTCGCTGTCATAAACATCGTTTGTTACACTCGTTAAACAACCGACCAGTGTTTTCACAGCGAGCTGTACACGTCGTATACTTTTGTTTTGATTTGTGGTTTTTTTTGTAACTACCTCATATTAAAGGCAAAGTCTACAATTTCTTTTACAATATATGATACATGACATGTATATTACACTGTGACAAGAGTAAAAACAGTCCTTAGAATAAGTTTCATTCAGGCGGTTGTCTGAAAGTGAGCAGATAAGTGAATGATGATGTATGAACTGTTGTGTTTGAGCTCTGCGTGTGTTTACTCAGCCACGAGCATTAAACCTTTTATTTCAGGCCATTGTTGACTCAACAAACAGTCGCGTCTGACAGAAAAACTGCAAACACGCTGCCCGTGCGCCGGCCTTTCGCTTATTTACTGACTGATGGAGAAACAGACGTGCTTTGTCTTTATTACTGTACGACCTATCAGCCGAGCTTCAAATGCTGAGAAAAGCAGAAAAAAAATAACCAGAAAAAGTTTATTTCAATTAAAGTTATTTATGAAAAACAACATTCCTGAAGAGTTTCCTCCTCTGCGTCTGATTATGTGAAGTGTAATAAGTCTCACACTCGTGCTGTCTGTGTGTCTCGTCAGCAGATGTTCGCTTGCGCCAAGTCGCTGTTCATCTCTGATCAGGACAAGAGGAAGCATTTCTGCTTGCTGCTGCGCCTCTTCTTGAACAACAGACAGGAAGTGGGTTCTTTCCAGAGCCGGATGATCAAAGTCATCTCCAAACCCTCCCAGAAGAGACAGTCCATGAAGAACGCTGATCGTGGGTTTATTCCACTTTTAATCCAACAAATCAGGGATTTCCATTTATTTTTAAACTGAGGATAAGTGGCAGAAATGAACATTTGAAAAGGTCTCACATCATCTGAGATGGATATTTGTGTTTGTTTTGCTTTTGAGGTCTGTTGTCATTTCTTTAGCAATTAGACATTAGTATGATTTTTACTATTTTGGTCTCCTTGGTGACAC
Organism: Copadichromis virginalis; assembly: GCF_057382275.1. NCBI lineage: Eukaryota > Metazoa > Chordata > Actinopteri > Cichliformes > Cichlidae > Copadichromis > Copadichromis virginalis. Next base: position 39,296,880 of record NC_140622.1, read on the forward strand.
AGTAAAAAAAGAAAAACACAAATGAGCAAAAACAACAAAAAGCAAAGAGCCTAAATAAACTGAAAATGAATCAAAGGAAACCGAAATTGAGTAAAATCACGCAAAATGATTTCATTCAGAAACAAAAGGGGGAAATGTGTTGATTTAACTGTCTCTGTGTTTTGGCCTGTTTGATGACGTTTGCATCATGTGAATCATTGCAGACATTAAGATGGAAACTATGAAGAAGCCTTTAAGTTTGATGGTTAATGTTAGGGTCGGAGTCATGGAAGGTCCTCACATAGATTCAGGATTCCCTGCATTCATCCTCAGTCCTGGGAGCGCTGGGATGACACTGTGTGGTGTGCACGGATTGACTTGAGTTGAGTTTAAACACAGATTCTCAGTAAATTATTATCGCTGTTGTTTTATTATCCTGAGATGAGATCAGAGAAGGACAAACAGAATGACTACGTTTAACGCAGATGGTCTCAGTGGTCTCTGGTTTCGTGTGACTTAGTTCAGCCTGTGCTGATACACTGGAGTTAACCTGAAAACCAGAACATGCAGAGACGCAGGGAGAACATGCAACCTCCTCACTGAAGGACCAAATCAGGAATCCTCTTGCTGTGATGCCACAGTGCTGAGCTGCTGTGAAGCCTGAGCACACGTGTGATGGAAACACACATGTGTGCATGTTTGTGCCTCACAGGTTCCCAGTGGGCTCACTTTATGTGGACCTGCACTAAATGCTCATCACTTGTCCTTCATCCCACACACTGAGACAATTGTCTATCATTTTACCAGCTGTCATTTTACAAAAGGCTCACGGGAAACACGATGCTCAGAGATTTATTTATGCTAAATATATTTACTCACCAGGATATTTAAAAAAAAATAAATAAAATGTTTGATTAAAATCAGTTTCCATCACATGACTGTCACCAAGCCACCAGAGCTTGTTTGTGTTTATTTATTATTTTCAAAATGGTTAAATTTCAGACTGTCCCACACAAACATCCTTTAAATCCCACTAACAGTGTGTGTGTGTGTGTGTGTGTGTGTGTGTGTGTGTGTGTGTGTGTGTGTGTGTGTGTGTCTGCAGTGTGTATCTCATCCTGCTCCAGGGTGGCTTTGTTTAACCGTTTACGCTCTCAGACTGTCAGCACTCGTTACCTCTCGGTGGACAGAGGAGCTTTCATAGCGAGCGCCAGACACTGGACGGCCTTCACCATCACCATGGGTAAGTGTGTGTGTGTGTCCGTGTCAGCATGTGTCACCGCTTGTGTGCAAACAGTACAGTAGATTCAAAGCTTTGTATTCACACACAAACACATGCTTTGGATCCAGGGAAGGTCATAATGTTTTCAGTTTATGATTTAACAGTTTGACTTTAACTGAAAAACATAGATGTAGAACACAGACATCCCATAAAACTGCCGTTTACCCTCAAACTGTAATATGAAGGATGTTAGCACAGTTATACTGCCTGAGCTTCTTGTTTGTAGTCACACTCAGTAAAATGAGTGCATTGAATGAACAATGTGGAGAATAATTATGTTGAGCAACACAGAATAGCTTAGAGCTCTTACTGGGTTATGTTGCCCATTTCTCTTCTATAAATCGATGCACATAAGGTAGAAATTGTTGTATACAAATTAAATAGGCAGGGAATGTGTCTGCTGGTGTCCCCAAACAGAACCTACACCCGTGGTCCTCATGGTGTCTTTTGGATGCTTTATTCTTCCAGCATCCTCACCTAAACCAAACAGAGAAGTAGGAACACAGCATGTGGAAGGATTCGTGCGGTGTCCTGTGTGTGAGAAATCAAATGGCACCTATGAAAACAGGCTCTGATTTGTCTGTGATGGTGTCAAACTTGTATCCTCCAGTCAGCAGACGTGTCTTCTCGCCCTGCAGCCATCCTGCATAAATACAGTCACTGTGCGAGCGGTTTTCCTCAGTAAAGTCTAGAAGAGTCCATTTAAAGATCTGTGAGGTTATTTATTTAACACAGTGCCCTGTGTGCACGGACCTCCCACCACCAAAACCCAAACCTCAGTCATTCATCCATCAGCACTTGGTCCTCTCTTCGATCACGCACACCGACGGTCTGTTTGCCCTCTGTTAGCAGAAAAGTCATGCAAGGAAAAAATGTAATAAAGCTGAAAATGTGCAGAAATTAACCGTCAGTGTGTGTGTGTGTGCTGCAGTGGAAGGAATATGAATATTCATGCATAGTTGTGTGTGTGTGTGTGTGTGTGTGTGTGTGTGTGTGTGTGTGTGTGTGTGTGTGTGTGTGTGTGTGTGTGTGTGTGTGTGTGTGTGTGTGTGTTGTAGTAGATGACCAGTGTGCTGAGCAAGGAGGCTTTGTGCTGAGCGAAGGCTTCATCTGTTACGGCTGTGTGGTCCAGCTAGTGTGCACCGAGTCTGGAGCAGCTCTGCCACCCATGGTAACACACACACACACACACACACACGCACACACACACACACACACACACACACACACACAGAGCGTATCTGAATAGTGCATACCTTGTATTGTCCACCATATGTCCACTGGTATTCTAGCGAATTTTATCTGCACTCAGCCAAAGCTTTAAAAACCTCTGCTGTAGTCAGTGCCGTTAAACAGCTGCAGAGGACGACACAGTGAGATGATGGAAACAAACCTCATAATAAAAATCTTGTAATGAACATGATAGAAATACCAGATACCTTTTAATGCCTTTTTTCTAACCATGCCACATTTCTACAAAAATAATCAAATGATTTTTATTTATTTATTTCTGTGAAAAGAAAATTGTGTCAGACTGGATCTCAGGTGTGCGTCTGTAAAACATTAGGAAATTTCTAGGAATAGCCCCTCCCACAGCCACAGGTGTCATTAGTTCCACATTTGGGGCAGTAAATAGTTTTTTCTGGTGGAAACATGGAGTGTTTTCCAGATTAGCCACAGTTTATGTTCCTAAATCTAGTTTCTAGTTTGGCTGATATACATGAAACAATCGACCACTGAGATTAAACAACCCTGTAAATTCAGAAGTCTTGACTGAAATTCTCTGAGCTCATCTCAGGATATTAAAACAATAACCACGAGATTTGGGAAAATCCTGCTAGTTTACTAAGAATCTTTAAATCCCAAAGCAGACACACTGCTGAAGTGTTTGTTAGCGAGACACCAGATTCCTGGAAGTAAGTTGGATTAATCAATGTTGACTTTTCAATATCTTATCAACAAAAGAAGCTCTTTATAACCATCTATAGCTGGAAATTAGTGGGGAAATGGGTGCGCTCTGCACTAATTATTTGACCATAAAATCAGTTAAGGTATAATCGCTGCTCAATACTGAATGACTTCCAGATGTGTGTCTGTGCAGGTGTTACATAAGCTGCTAATCCCACAGATATCCTTACAGTTTGAGCTGTTCTTAGACAAACGTCTGCACTGCAGTCCGTCACATTTCACTGAGCACACCCTTTCTCTGTACTTCCTAAACTGCTGTCATAACACCCTGAGCTGCTGGCCTGCTGGTAATTGGTGAGGGTATACCCGCACACTACACCTCTATATGTTTCTGTAGTTGAGGCCTATTGCAGCCGGTTTGTTTAAAGACAGAGAAAGCTGGCGTTGGACTGTGGTGGTCGTGGTCGGCGTTCAGCGACCGGAGAGGTGAAGACAAAACGCTCAGCAGCACGAGAACAAAGTGTTTCAGATTGTGTGTGTGGTGCAGTTTAGGGTACATTTAAGTGTCTTAATACTGAGGTTTGGACTCGGCGCCAGAAAACACCACAGTTAATTCAGTGTCCAACCTCCACAGATACACCTGGATGATGTTTGTACATCTTTTAAAACCCGAATCGCTCAGTTTCTGCTGGTTGTGTTATCTCAGACAGCTGCTCACTGTTTATTTTACTCTCCTGATCTCTGACTACATCTGTGAGATGATATATTTGGATGGTTTTTAGAAGCCCGTGGTATTTCTTCTTCAACAGATCTAAAAAAAAACTGTTATTGTAGATGTATTAGACAGATTTATGTTTTTATTACCCTCAGCAATAATACCTGGGAATAATATACAGTTATATAAGACCACAGTAGGATGTGTAAATATGTTAAAATCTTTGTAAAGTGATGATTAAGCCCTTTTATATCTAGAAACTGTCCATAAGCACAATCAGACGCACCGCCTCGAGCTGTGATCCTCCCACAGCTGCAGTGTCCTGACAGCAAATTCAAATTCTCCACCTGCAAAATCCAAACAAAAGCATCATTTAAACTTAATTTTTTCTATATTTAAAAACTCTCATTTCCTTTGTTTTTTCTTCTATCAGCACACTGAGTTTCAGTGTATTTAGCATTTGTAATAAACCAAAGTTTTTAACCTATTTGCAAATTCAGTGACTTATAATTAAATGATTTCAATGCATTTTTATTTACACACATAAACAGGCGAACTGGCTCCAACTAAAACAAATGTGAACTGCATTTCACATTAGCCTCAAAGAGCTGCTAGAACAGATAAACAGTGACCCTCCAAATCATGCCTGATAGCACCTTTTTTTTTTCTAACAGTTAAGTTGTTATTATTGGGGAAATATTTTAATTATTCATAAATCGATTCTAAGCTAAAGTTCTTCATCTTCAGGTGATCCGAAAGGTCAACAAGCAGCACGCCATCTTAGACGTGGACGAGCCCGTTTCTCAGCTCCACAAGTGTGCCTTTCAGTTCAGAGACAACCCTCACGCCTATCTGTGTCTAACCAACGACGCCATCATAGAGTACCAGGTTCTCTTCTCTTTCCCAGCCTTTGTTTTTGATTCGTCCTCCACCTGCCTGTGTTTATTTCTTCCAGTTGACACCTTCACGTTTGTCCTGTTGACATGTTTCTTCCTTTTAACCATCTCCTCCATCTTTTTCTTCCCTTCAGGCCCCGTTCAGCGTCAGAGATCCCAGCAAAGTGGTGCTGAATGACGGGTCCTGTTGGACCATCATCGGGGTGGAAGTCGTAGAGTTCACCTTCAATCAGGGTCTAGCTTGTATCACGACACCAGTTAGCCCATTTCCTGTTGTCACTGGGTTAGAGGTGAAGTGCCAAGACAAACCATCACATTGTGTGGTTCTCATGTGTTTTATAATATTTTTATAAAAACCTAAATGTGCTGTTAGCTAGAAATGGAGCAAACCACTCAGTCAAAACAAGGAGATCCAGAGTTCCTTTTTTCTTCCTGCAGGTGAACGGTGGAGGGCACGTCGCCATGCTGGAAATTCACGGAGAAAACTTCACTCCTCATCTCAAAGTCTGGTTCGGCAACGGCGAAGCAGAGACCATGTACAAGTGAGCGAGCAATCACGAGTCGTTTTCAGCTTTGAATCATGGAAAGCTGCTTCAGCAGGATCGAAATATAAAGCTGGAAAATAGTGTCACAGGCGCCTTTTACCTAAAAACTTAACCTGTTAAATTTATATGGCCCCTGCAGGGGGCGGAGCTTCTCACAGCTAGAGGGACTTTTCGCAGTTTGTTGAAGATTTTCTAAAACATTTGTTTTTGTTAAAAATAGAAAAATGCACCATATTATTTTCAAGGATAAAATTCAGGACTCTGGGAAAACATGATGGGCATTTTTTTTCAGCAACTTTAACTGGAAGCATTTTTGAAAGTTATGACATCAATGTAAAAAAGTCTCCTCTTTACCCGTATTCATCCGCCCTGATAGTCGGAGCCAAGCCTGGACCAGAGCGATGTATAAAGAGGTTTATGTTATAACCAAACATCAGTAGGAGGAACTCAGCTTGGCTCACAGGGAACAATCCTCCCTCTAACTCTTATGTGGGCGTCTGTAATTTACAGACGGGCATCACAGAAACTTGACATCCAGCCGTGCTCTCAGAGAATCTCATGTGACCAAACCGAAGTAAAACAGGCCTCTGAAGTCAGGATCCACCTCAGATCCCACACCTGAAGTGCTGAGGCATCGTAAGTCAGGGTCACAGTGAGAGCGGCTCACCGCGAGGCTCTGCAGCAGCGTGTGTGAAGAACAGCCGTCCACAATGTGCTGTTTGTGCAAGAAGCTGCAGCCAATTAGGAACATGATCCCTCCCTGCCAGGCCAACCAGAGGCGCAATATAGGTTCAAATAAAATATTTTATAAAAGGGCATTCACAGTGTCTGCTGTCTGCTCAGACCTCGTACCAGCCACACGTTTATGTTTAGTTTATACTCATTAACTTAAACAGCTTCACTCAAATTCTCAGAAAGGAGAAACTGAAGAAGTATTAGGTATAGAAAAATGTCACATTTGCATTTTTTCTTTCTTTTCTTTTTCTGTCACATTTTTATACCTTTTACTGTATTTATTTTTCTTTTTGCATCTTTCTACAACACAGTTCATACAGATGAGTTACATTTCAAGTTTAATGTCTTTAAAAACTCTTTAAAGGTCTTCACTTTATCTGTTTTATATTTGATCAGATCATTTGGTGCTTCCAGTGACGTCCTGCTCCTTACATCTTTACAGCAGTCAGCAACTTTCGAAGTTTGTCTTCTCATTTATTTTCCAGACCACAGCTCTGACTTTCATGTCCTTGTTTTTCCTCTCAGGTCTCCCAAATCTCTGCTCTGCGTCGTTCCCGATGTTTCGGTTTTCAGCGACGGCTGGCGCTGTCTGCGGCGCGTCATCACCGTCCCTCTGTCTCTCGTCCGACTGGATGGACTGATTTACCGCACCTCCTACAGTTTCACCTACACGCCTGAGCTCCAGCCGCCCCCGTCGGCCCGAATGACAGCCGGAGGAGGGAAGAGAGAAGGAGGGATGGGTGGAGGACAAAACGATGACATCCTGTTGGAGACCATCCATCAGGAGTTCACCAGAGCCAATTTTCACCTCTTCATGCAGAGTTAGTTCGTTTGTTCACAGGAATCACAGAAATCAAAGTGTACAAATAGCTGAACTGGAGACAGGTGTGACATCATAATTACCTTCCTTCCATCTGCTCTGCACATTAAAATTAAAGCGTTTTCTTCAAGCTCAGTAAGAAAGCAAAATCTTATGTTTACATTGGTACGAGTGCACACGAATGAAAACAGGTTCCTCGGTCACGTGACTGAAACTAACGCGACACTTTTCATATCGGTGATTTCTAATCGAGGCTTCAGCACAAAGTTCTTTGACAGAAATTGTATATTTTAAAAGCCTTAAATAGCTTTAGACAAGTGTTAACAGGAAACAGGAGATGAAATGGAAAAAAAAGAACGGCTGACGCCCCCTGATGTCACTGATGTCTCTCTGTTGAAGCTTCCACGTAAGCAGTTCGACCTCAGCCTCACTATTATTTTGGAGCCAGATGTGATCACATCTGTTAATCTGCTTACCTGCTAATTAGTGACAGACTAATAAAAAAAGAGACGTTTCAACACCAAACCTGAAGCACAGACTTGGATGTACAGCTGTGTTGATCTCAGTCAATCAGCAGTATGATGAAAACACGCTGGCAGGAAGAAGTCTTGACATTAATAAAAATAAATCACTAGATCCTTGCATATGTGAGTTTAAGGAAAATTAGTTTTTTTATACATTTCTTAGGTAATAAAGGCAACCATCCGAAATAAGAACAGATAAAACCTGAGCTTTCATCACATATTTTCATGTGATCATTTAATGATAATGGATTGGATTTATATAGCGCTTTTCAAGGCACCCAAAGCGCTTTACAACGCCACTATTCATTCACTCTCACATTCACACACTGGTGGAGGCAGCTACGGTTGTAGCCACAGCTGCCCTGGGGCAGACTGACAGAAGCGAGGCTGCCATATCGCACCATCGGCCCCTCTGGCCAACACCAGTAGGCGGTAGGGTAAAGTGTCTTGCCCAAGGACACAACGACCAGGACAGAGAGCCCGGGGATCGAACCGGCGACCTTCCGGTTACAGATACGCTTCCCAACCCCCAGCCCCAAAGAAAAAAAGAAGATCAGCTGCCCACACATCTGAGACAGAGACTGTAGGATGACTTTGTGGTTGGTTGGATTAAAGCTCCTGTGGAACAAAACAGCTGCGTTCTAAAATCAGGTGCTAGTGAAGCTTGACTAACCTTTGACCTCACTGACGGCAGGCCGATAAAGAGACTTTCACCACAGAGTCTACGAAGGACACTGAACATTAAACATCACTTTATCCTTGTTCCTTAAAATCGAATCTCTAAATTCAGTGTTCCTGGTTTTGAAGTACAAATGAGTGCTCAGTGTGAGCAAACACACTGTGAGTTATCACTGAGTTTTGCAGCCACCAGAGAAACACTGTGTGTCCTGTATGATGTGTTCAGGGTCTCTGTGGCAGTAAAACCTTCAATATGATTCAAAAACGAAAAGAAGTGACAGTGAAGGGGAGGATGTGTTTATCTCATGGATGGATGTGAGTTGAGAGCAAAGTAAAACGATGTGCTTCCCATTTTGCCCACTGAGGGAAATTTTTTGAACCCAATATTCTGTGACAAACAGTCTGGGTGTCAGTGTTTCACTGGTTGTGTGTGAATGTTAATGTTAATATATTAAACCCACGGGAAGAATTACAGTTCAAGTTATCAAAGTGTCAGCAGAGGCGCTGCTCCGGTGAGTGATGGACAAAAGAAATATCTGAGTGTAGAAAAGACAAAACAATAAAACCTGTTGTCAAACTATCAAATAGAACAAGGCCCGTTTGTTCTATAAATCTAAAATCTTGTGAAATATTATTCTGTGTTACATGTCACACACTAGTGATATTTCCAGCATTTTATTCCCAATAGAGCAGCACAAACGGGACTAAGACCAAGGTGGAGGAGAGTGGAGACCCACAGGAAATCAGAATATTAGACAAGAAATCATTTGGTACATTTTTTTACTTCAGTATTATTTCAAGTTGTTTAGCATTAAAATTTATTATTTTAAATAACTCAAGGAAAGAGTTATACAGAATAATATGCATTTCAATAATGAATTGTATCTTAATGCATAGGTGCAAAATCATTGAGAAATCAAACATGTGGATTATTAAAAATGACATTTCCATATTGGATCAGAAACGTCCAGAGTTAACGGTGATGTGAAACAGCTGGAGATGTTCAGATGTTCACTGGGAGCGAGCAGGATTAGAAATAAGTCTGCCACCTCAGGTCGAGCAAAGTTAGAGGCTGAGATGATTTGGACATGTGCAGAGGAGGGAGGGTGGATACACTGGACTAAACACGCTGGAGATGGAGCTGCCTGCAGGAGGAAAAGACGAAGAACAGAGAGAAGATTCATGAAGGTAGAAAAGGAGGAGCATGCTAAGGGTCGGGTCAGATGGAGGCAGATGATCTGCCGTGGTGATCCCCACAGCAAAAGATGATGATGAGAGAGATAGCCTTTATTTGTCAGTTGCAGGTCTTTTGCCCACGACCGAGATGACAGACCTTGCCGACCGTACATACAATACACAAACATCACATTGGGCAGACAGGTCAGGCTAGGTAGCAAGGAAAAAAACATAGAAATGTGTAACACAAAAGGATAATACAGGAATGCACAGATATCAACACACCATAGCCTACCAAAAGAAGAAGAAAGTTAATAATAGACTCTAAGTGGACATTCATCACACATTCATCATTTAGTTTTACTGATTCTGATCCAGTCTGGGGATTTTCTCTGTAAACTCTCCAGCTACTCCACCTCCAATCACACAGATGGGGTAAGGTTCACCGGTGACTCCAAGCTGACCGTAAGTGTGAATGGTTGTCTGGCCCAGCGACAGCCTGTCTGCAATGTCTCAGCCGGGTATAGGTTCCAGCCCCCCCACGACCCTGACGTGGATAAGCAGACTGGAATTTGACTGTTTTTCAGGGGTAAATGGGTTTATGTGTTCCCTTTTGTAGTTTGAACTGTGTGTGATCTTCTGTTGCACCACACATTAGAGAAGATGTAAGCAGCACGGTGATGACAGCCTCCCTCACACTTTAATCTTCATTCTTATTTTGTTAATCGAGTTAATCAAAGTGTCAGGTTACGACTGAAGTCACCAAACCAGCAAATCTGATTTCACTTGACTTGTTTCTACACTTTGTTCCTGCTGCATGTTTGATTCTTGGAAGTAAAATTACAAGTAATTAAATTTGGGCTGAAAAGAACAACCAAAAGCTCTTTTGTTCCCACCAAATGAAGCAGGTGATCATCATGACAGAGGCATGGCAGGACCTCCCGCATCGCCGTATGGCTCTGTTGAAAACCCTCAGTTCATTCTTTTCAGCCGTCGCATACTTCTCATTCTTAACACGGCGACTTCTCCTCAGTTCGGGCGTTATCTGTGGAAGCTCATTCTTCACTGAGATTAAGCAACAATCCAAAAAACACAAGTCACCTGATTTAATATGCGTGGAAAGGAGATAAGCTGGAGCTTATTCATATTTGTTAAAGCTGCGTCGCTGCAGCGATTTCTCCCCGCCTGCAGTTTCTTTTTATCTGAGTGGAAATGTGACTTCACTGCACCTGTTCTGAAGAACAGCAGGCAGATATTAATCTGATGACCTGAGAGGAACTCAGCAACAATGTGTGTGAGAGAGAGAGAGAGCTCCACAAAAACAAGATGTGAAGAGAGGGAGGGTCTGATCGAGAAACTCAGAGACCACCAGACCTTCGTACACGACCAACCAGCCAGTCACAGCGCAGACTGCTCCTACATCATATTCCACTTAAAAATCTGTTTTTATACTAATAATCACCTCATATGTTCCCCTTATAGCTCAGTGTAAATGTCTCCCTGCACTACAGGCAGGAATTAAAAACAAATAAACAAATAAATTTACTGTTTTTGAATGATTTTCATGCCAAACCTCACAAAACTTAAAAAATTCATCACATAATATTCTCATTTATTTCAATTGGAATTGGAATCAAAGACGTCACATAGGAAAAAATCTTAGTTACACTTTTACTAATCATAAAAACGTATTGCAGGGATGTTAAAGTCATTAACATGGTGGGACACACACAGCCCACTTTGATGTGCAGTGGGCTGGACCAGTGAAAATCATGATAAATGTGTAGAGTTACACAAAAGATTCTGGTAGTCCATTGCTCAGACTATAAATAAATATATTTATAATAAAATATAATTTAAAATATACAATTTATCGTAAAATATTACAATTTTTAATTAATTCACAGAGAATTTGGTGTAGTATGGATGGCAGTGGGTCTTTATCTGTGGGGAAAACTGTAAAACTTGTGAAAATTTAGTTAAAAGACCAAAATCTGTGCACTCCTTCACATTAAAGCTGTCCAGTGAGATCACAGTGTTTTCGAGGCTGATTCTGGTCCCCGGGCCTTATGTTTGACGCTAGTGTATAAAATGCTGGGACTCACTTTAAGGTAACACCATTGTTTGAAGCTTTTCACAGCTAATGTTATCTAATAACTGGATATTTTTGCGTTAAAATCATTTTTATGTTCAGTAATACCTCAGAATCCAAGCTCGAGACATATTCATTTGTCATGTGAACCTGTTTTATTCAAACTACTTTTTTCATTGTTCAGTCATTGTTGATCTGGCTGTAGTTGTAGTTCTGCTGCTGGTCACACCGACAGGCTGTGTTGTCTTCACAGGGCATCATGTGCAGTGCACACTTTGAGTCTCCCTTCAAAGAGCATTCACGTGCATCATTGTACAGAAAACATTCTTTAATTCAATTAGCCAGGCGAGCGCCAGGCAGCCGAGGGAAGCCTTCACCTTCACGCCTCACGTGTCTGATGTTCTGCAGGGAACAGAACGAGTCTTTCATCCTGCACTCTTTTCCCCTTCCTCTCCTCCTCTTCCTCAGCATTAACAACACAAATATGTGTGAGAGAACGAAGGAAGGAGACGGGCAGGAACACAAGACCATACGGTCACTGGCTCCTAATCTCAGTCATGTGGGAGAAACTTCAAACTGAGAGATTCTCGTACCCAAAACAGTGACGCCCACCACGCTTTCCCTCCATCCTGATGAACTGGAGACTATATGAAAGAGCCCATTTTATGAGTTCCCATCTATAAGAACACCTTTATTCTTCATTCAATGGTCTGTTATATAAAGTTCAGTGACCTTAAACTTTAACACTGAATGAAGCAAAAAGACATCCTGTCATAATATAAAATAAAATTGTAATTAACTTTAATTAAGCAGTAGGACAAAAGAAAAGAAAGCCTTTGTTTTTGTGTCAAACTCCTTCAATTAGTGACAGAACGATCAGCCTGTCGGTCACTTTAGCAGGTGGACTTGAGTTATGCTGTTTGCACACGTGCAGAATGCACTGCTGAAATAAGACACAGAAGTCATCTGGATGGTGTGCATGTTGCTCCCTGTTGGCTGATTCACTATCAGAGGCACATAATGCACACAACGTCATTTCTTCCTCAGCTCATTCTGTGATTTCACAGAAACACATCTGTTTGTAATGCAGTGGCCACAGATCGCAGCCACGCAGGGCTGGGCTTCAGCTTTCTTACAGGGACTGACTTCTAATGACCTCTAATGATATACAGTATTACACTTTCTATTGGTTCAATATTTGACAGTTTGCCAATTTTTTAAAATATATAAAGTTTAGCATGCTAACGTGCTAGTATGTGTACATAATAACATTTTTACATAAAAGCTAAAAATAATGTGAATTTCTTTTGTTACTTTCTTTCTATTATTACTAACAGCCCACAAACAGCTCAGGTAACAACAACATCTGTGACCCCAGCAAATAAGATCAGGAGCTCAATTACTAGTTGCTGAATTCACCATGTATTTTATTCTGCTTATTTAATTCAGGTTCAAGGGTGGCTGGAGACCATCCCTGCCATAGGCTACGCTTTAAATATGCCAACCAATCACAGGGCTCACACACGCAGTTTGTTTTGTAAATCATTGCAGTCATAGAGGACAAACAGCGTTTGATTGACAGCCTATGAGCATGAAGTAGAATCAAAACACCAAGATGAAAACACTCAGCTTGACGCTTCACAGCAGCATATGTGACGAATCTCCCAGCTCAGCTGTTTCGGTCTGGACCAACGTGCTGGGCGAGGACGACCAAGAGGAACAAGTGGAGAGAACTTAAACTTATTTTCATCAGTGCATTTCCAGACTGATTTCCTTATGTTTGAGAAATGTTTGAGAACTGAGGTTCAACATTCAAATTTATCAACGTATACCTTCACATCAGAAACCTCAAAAAGAAATGATTCAAAGTGGCTTTAAGATATTATCTCAGTAAGTAAAGGGGTTAGGATTAGATTAAGTGTCCTGGCTGAGTGTTTAATGTACACATTCATTTCAAGGTGAAAGGTCAGAGAAACAGGATTAGTGGAAAGGTTTGAATCCCCAACAGTAAAACACGTGGCTACAGCAGCAGCATTATAGAGGCTCCTGGACCTTCTCCCAGTTTCAGCATTCATATCCTTCATGCTGTAGCCAAGAGACCCGTATCCCCCTGTTTGTGTATCACAGTGGGATAAAGGAGCCACTGTCTACTTTTACTCTGCTTTAGCACACTCCTCTTCCTGTATGTCATCACCTCCACATCCCTGTGATTGACAGGCAGCACAGTGAAAACACAGAGAGAAGATATGGAGAAGAAAAGACAGGCTCATATCAAAATACAAGAGCACATAAAAGACAAGCAAAGATACCAGATGATGCTCATTGTCCAGCCAATAAGAGAGACCCTATCAGCGTGTCCTCACAGAAGAAAGAGCTCATCAGTGGACGTCTCCTGCTGCTCACATTTGTTGAGCTGCCCGTGGTGAAAGCAGCTGTCAGGGAGAAATCCTCCTGGAACAGCAACTGGAGAAGTATGAGCAGAATGCTAATTGCTTGAAACTAACAGAGCATGGGAAATATTGGAGGAATGCTAATAATGGTTAATAGAGATTATACCCGCAGGGGGCGTGTCCATCGTTTGCTGGATTTAGCACAGATGATAGGATAGCTGTGTGTTTTCAGAGCACCTGTTTTCTCTGTGATTGACTGGAGAGTAAAGACCTGATGTTTGGTATTTAATAATGTTTCAGTTTGTCACAATCTCACACTAAACAATCTTTTAATGCACTTCACCTCTGCTTCAGTTCATATCTGACTGTAGTGTAGTTTACAGTAAAGTGTGGGTAACACTCACGTGCACAAAACACTTACATTTTTTTATTATTTAATGTAATTTATTTATATGTAATTCCTTCAGTGTTTGAGGACTAATTATTATATATAGTGTATATCAGCCCTCGGTACTTCTTGGCTTTTTGTGTTTCTTCATCCTAATTGTGCTCTGACTCAGTGTCGTCTTCAAACTTCAAGAGATTGACAGACTGAGGTGCAGCTTTTGGTATAGAGAAAGAAAAGCAGCCTCGGGGAGAACAAGTGTTGATGGAGAGTCTGAGATATGCCTGCCCAGACTTGCACGTTGCTTCCTGTCAGACAGAAAGTCACTCATCCAGCTGCAGATGGGAGCTGCCTGATCCAGCTGCAGAGCCAGGATGAAGATGTTCAAAGAACAACTAAAATCCACAACAAGTAACCTGGCATAAGTTCCTGCAGAGTCATGATATTGAAGTGCAATGCAATATTAACACAACATCTACAGACATGTTTGCACTTTGTAGGCAAACTGCAGAGTCCAGGAGGGCTCAGTGACAGACCTGAGATGGGACAGTAGGGTGTTTGTTTTGCAGCCACTGCATTTACTCCTCTGTATACCAAAATATTCGACAGGAGGATGAGCCCAAAGGTCAGCTCTTCAGAGGAGCTGTGCATAAACAAATGTTCACAGAAGTCAATAAACTGAAGCAACATTTCCTCTACAACAATGTGAGAAACTGATAAAGTCAGAAAACAGTTACTGGAGCTGATTCTGTGAACTGTGGTGTGTGTTTGGTTTTTCACTGACTACTTCTGCATTTTGGCTTTATGCTAAATAAATGACAACATGTCCACATATGTAAAACCTTAGTATCAATAGAGCGAGTTATGTCTTTTTAACGTGACTGTAAATTATAGAAAGTTACAGGAAAGCTCAGAAATATATCAGATTTCAGATCAATTAGGAAAAAAGTTCTTTTAGTAACTATGTTTTCTCTGAGGATGCTTTCAAATGATTTTCAAAAGGAAAACTTTCTGTTTAGAGTTTTGAACCTTTTTACTCTTTTCCTTCTATCAGCTGATGCAACTGCTCACTTGTACAAACCCGAGTCAGCCATCAACCTTCAGCCTTCATTGGCCTGTCTATTTAGGTATAACCTTTTATCAGCAAGTAACAGAGAAACTCCAGGAACATCAACAAGTAAGAGAACGACATTCAGCTGTAATAAACTTCCTTTTGGGACAAACCAGAGGTGACCGGGGACCATTTGTCTTGTCTTTTTCTTTCCATGTGGGTCAGCCTGAACATCCAACATACAAACAAGCTTCAGTGCAGATGTGACAAGAACAAATACAGATGTGCATTCCT
Organism: Copadichromis virginalis; assembly: GCF_057382275.1. NCBI lineage: Eukaryota > Metazoa > Chordata > Actinopteri > Cichliformes > Cichlidae > Copadichromis > Copadichromis virginalis. The sequence goes on from NC_140622.1 coordinate 39,312,350, forward strand.
CCTGTTCACTGCCACGAGGGTAAATGTCTCTGTGTCATCTCAGTTATATAATGAAAAGCTTTATTTGGTGTTTCAGAGACAGTCGAACCATTTAGCTGTGTGTGTTTGTCTAACAGCATCAGAGGGTGATGTCGCTCCCGTGTGTCTACATGTACAGCTGATGTTGTCGGAACATTAATCTGTCATTCTGTGGAGATTCAACATCTTTTTGAGGACAAACACGTCCATCATTTGGAGGATGAGGTTAGGTTTAACAGTTCAGTTTGGGATGTAGTTTAATATCCTTGGAAAAGGTGAACAGATGTGTGTCGGTTTGTGTCAGAGAAGAAAGGTCCTTCCAAAAACACGTCTCTGCACTTTGCAGCCATATTGGTAATGCCTCCAGTCACTTATTTCAACACCTTATAAAAGCATCCTATGATTTAAATTTCATCACAATAATATTTTTTTATATTTTAGCAAATAAACAACCTCTACCACCCTGATTTTTCAGCAGATCAGTTTCCCAACAGCATGAACAGGTGAAACAATAGTGCAGTCTGTACATGTACAAGTAAGGTTTCACTCACTAAAACTGGGGGACAAACTTTATTGGATGGCCTACATCTCATAGAAAGCCATATTATTAAAATGCTCCCAAAGGTTACAGATACAGCAGTCACCTCCTAACTTTAACTTTTAAAATGGGAGTCTGGGGACTGACCTGCTTTTGAAGCCATCCCATGAGGCTCCTGTCATTTTGTGCACTTCCGGTTTGGCTTAATCTTCCAGCTCTGGAAGTTGATCCTTGCCATGTGTACATAGACTATAACTGCATGTGTTTATGTGTTTGAGTAACTGTGTGCATATCAGAGGAAGTTACCTCAGGTACCCAGACTGTCTGGGGTCGTGTGCAGAGCGAGACTCTGAGCTGACAGTATTTACGAGCCTCTGGAGACATTAAACGCCTCGTACGGTGTTGTGAAAAATGCTTTATGAGCTCACGGCGAATATAATCCATCATCATCATCAAACAATCAAACAAGTCTCAAACTGCTGCGATTCTGAAAATCCCCAGGATGTGGAAATACCCACTGAGAGTGTTATCCAAGCCTACAACAGCTCGCTGATGGTGAGAGTGGCTTCTGCCATTGTTACATAACAGCTGGTTTTGGGGGAGGGTCTGATGTAAAGTTTTGGATGAACAGTTACTGTTGATCACTCAGATCATGTGCATCTTTTTTATTGATACCTTTAACTCTCAGAGTTGCTCTTTTACAAACAGCCAACAGGACTGAAAGATGTAAACATTAATATCTATCAAGAGGAGACTCCTGTCAGTGCCAGGTCAGTTTGCCTCTCGGGTGCAGAAGGTGCAAACTGTCATGTGGCAAACAGATGTCACGGGAACATTTATATCTAAGTTGGCAAACTGAGAAGTTTGGATGAATAAACAGAACGATCAAGACAAAGCTCAGTCGTACTGTGTAAGGAAGAACATTTTCATCATATTTTGTTTGTCTTGTTTTGCATTAATGACCCCAAATTTTACTGAGGTCAAAATCAAAACAGACAAAATCTAAACTAATACTGGAAAAAATACTTTAAAAGAAGCAAAAACACAAACAAACAAAAAGCTGAAAGAATAAAAACATAACTGGGGGAAAAACTCAAAGTGAAATGAAGTCAGTCTTTCCACTCAGCCATCTCCACCTATATGTGGAGTTATTTTGTAGCCTGGTTAAAACTGCATTAAGACGTCATCAGTCAAATCTGAAAACAACAACAGGATGCAAAAACAAAACAAAACAACAAAACTAACAACTAACATAGAAAAGACTCACTGAAGGACGGAGCTGGACACGTTCAGCAGGTTCTGATGTTACAGCGAGTTTTTAGAAACTCTGGCCTGAACTGTTCGACTGCACAGCAGAGCCGGGGACACAAAGTGCAGGTAACGAGGAACAGGTGGGCACACCCCGTCATAGGTACAGGTACTGTAGAGCAGAGTAAATCCTAGACACACACACACACACACACACACACACACACGGTAGGACAAAAGCTCTGCTCCTGGGGGAAGAGGTATCACGACATTTCTCTCTTTTTTCATTTTCTCCTCTGTGTAACCAGAAAAACCTTCAATTTAAACTCAGGAAGCACAAAACTCAACATCAGCCCTTCTGTGAAATACTAACTACTGCCAGACAATTGTGTGTGTGTGCTGTGATGACCTTTGACCTCATGTGAAACCTCCTGACCTTCACATCCTCCCGCAGACTCCTGAAACGAATGGCACAGAAACCCCTCAGAGAACAGACACACACACACACACACACACACACACACACACACACACACACACACACACACACACACACGGTTTACTATCCTTGTGGGTACATCCTATTGACATACCGGTAATCCTTACCCTAAATGAGGGCTGTTGGTCCCCACCAGTATATTAAGAACCCGTACACACACACACACACACACACACACACACACACACACACACACACACACACACACACAAACGGGCTCCTGATGCTCTGAATCCGTTTAATTTCATTTTTATTTAGTTATTTTTTACAGCAGTGTTTAGGTCTGCTTTTATAATGAAGGTGCGGTCGACACTGGGATGTGTGTCAGGGCTTCAGGTCAGCAGTGTGGAGGTATAGATGTGTTCAAGCAGGACTGTTGATCCTGAAAGTGAAGCCGTTTCCTGTCAGGAAGCATCGACCCACAGGGATACTGCCCAGGAAGGTTAGTCACACACACACACACACACACAGGGCCAAAGTCATTTCACACACATGCTGCTGCTGTTCGTGTGTCTTAAGCTCTTTTGTTCAGACTGTGTTAACTTTATGTGGTTGAGACAAAAAGCACATCAGCTCACACGAGCACACAGCCAACAGTGTCTCACACTAACAGAGCATTTTTGGATTTTAGCTGAAAAACATGTTGCTGCTGTGATCTGCAGCCTGAGAAAGGCTAAAAGAAACTGACGCCTCATTAAACTAAATGTTTAGCAGCTTGTTACAGCACGTTCATACCGTCAGGTGACCTCTGGTGGTCACAGGAAACTGAACCTGTCATTTAAAGATATATTTGAGTCTTAGTGATGGCGCCTTAGTTAGCTACAAAAAATCAGAGATTAGAGAAGAAGAAACTCTTTGTTTCCTTTTTTAAATCAGTGTCAAAGTCATTTCTTTAAAGTATTACCATATTTTCATATTCACTATTTGCTTTTTATTGTAATTCTAATGACTAAGGTCCTTTAACCTTATTAAATAATCTGTTTTAACACAAACTGTGGTCTCAGCCTAAACAAACTAACAGTTTGTTTCTTTCCATTCAATGTGCGGGAGCACAGAGGCCAGCAGAGGGCTCGGACTGAGAAAGGGCTGCCAGGAGGCGCCTGTGTGGAGGGTACGAGCTCATACCAGGCTGTAACTGCAGAGCCAGCTGACCTGAGACTGTTGATTCTCTCACTGGGTTTAAATTCAAAACTGCTGCTGTTTTTATTGTGTTGTGTGGTGTTGCTGTATTTTGTGAATGAAATTACAGTGAACTTGTCTGGCCCCACGTCAGGCTGATGCTGCTGCAGCTTTGTGAACAGTTTTTAACCTGCAGTGTCTGATTTTGTCCAATTATTTTCAGCAGGGAGAAACGTGCTCAACATAACAAATAATAATATACTGTAAGAAATCAGCTGCTTATTTAATTCAGTTCAATTTTATTTTATTTATATAGTGCCAAATCACAACAACAGTCGCCTCAAGGTGCTTCATATTGTAAGGTCGACCCTACAATAATATATACAGAGAAAAACCCAACAATCATATGACTCCCTATGAGCAAGCACTTTGGCGACAGTGGGAAGGAAAAACTCCCTTTGAACAGGAAGAAACCTCCAGCAGAACCAGGCTCAGGGAGGGGCGGGGCCATCGGTTAGGGTGAGAGAAGGAATCTACACACCATCTTTTATGGATCAACATTAGCATTCGTTGGTTTCAAGTTGTGGTGTCAAACATAATTTCCTCAGGAATTAATAAAGTATTTTGATTCTCATTCTTTTCTGCTGTCTGTCAGACAGAAAGAGAATTTCCATACAGATAATGAACAAAGCTAACTGCATTATTAGTTAGCGACCGTGGCTCAGGGGGGTTGGGAAGCGTATCTGTAACCAGAAGGTTGCCGGTTTGATCCCCGGGCTCTCTGTCCTGGTCGTTGTGTCCTTGGGCAAGACACTTTACCCTACCGCCTACTGGTGTTGGCCAGAGGGGCCGATGGCGCGATATGGCAGCCTTGCTTCTGTCAGTCTGCCCCAGGGCAGCTGTAGCTACAACCGTAGCTGCCTCCACCAGTGTGTGAATGTGAGAGTGAATGAATAGTGGCATTGTAAAGCGCTATATAAATCCAATCCATTATTAATTTTTTGTTTATGTCTAGACACTTCCAAAGGGTTGTGATTTTGTGGTTTTTTTGGACACTGCAGCCAGATGTAACGAGCACAGGGTGGAGCTGAAGGAGAAACCGAGGCTCATATGGCCAATTAGTTAAGCCACAGTGAAGCATGTCCTGTATTTCACTCTGATGGGGCCATAATTTACAAAATGAACAACATGTTGTTTTTAATAAGAACTCAAACTTGAGAATGAGACCGTAAACATCAGGAAACTGTTTAATGAGGTCACAGTCCAAGTAGGGTCATTTTCTCAACTTCTATACATGTTTACGGCGCTTCTGCATTGGCATCACTTTTCAGAAGTCTACATCCACCTTTTATACGTTGCCTTTGGCTGACATGAAAAAACAACCTGTTTACAAACAATCACAAAGGTTTAAATAATTCCCATCCAATAAAATAAATGCAGACAGATGCCAACACGATGCAATCAGTCTGAGTGAGTCTGTGTCGATGAGTGCAGCTCGTCTGCGCTGCCTCTCTTTGCAACAGGGACTCGACTCCACTGGTTGTTATACAGAAATAGATCTGATGGTTTTATTTTTTATAAGAATAAAGTTGCCGAGCAACTTTGTCCTGCAAAAACGAGATCTCAAATGTGGAGGAATTTCTGATTTCCTGTTTCAGATCTGTGAGGTTCTGACTCGACGAGTGTAAGTAGTTTATGTGTAAATGTGTATTTAATGTTAAATTCATATCTATGTAGATTTATGATTTCTGCAAAGCAGTGCAAACATGTAATTGTCATCTTGACCCATTCAGCTACAAATTGGTAGCAGATTCATAGCTGATGCACTTATTTCTATTGTTATTATTATTTGTACTAGTTGCAGTAGTAATATTATTAGTATTAGTATTATTGCTCTGTTGCCGACCAAAGTCACACCTGCTCCTGTGTTTGAAGCAAACATGTCAAAGGCAACAAAACTGCAAGTTTACTGCACAATAATTCTGGTTGTGCTTTCATCTCCAACCACTGTTCTTCCTTTAGCATGAGCAGTTTTGATGTTCCTTTCTTTTATTCATTACTGGTGGATGTTTAATATTTATAAGAGCTCTTTTAAAATAAAGCATCTACAGTAAATCTGTTCATAAACACTTTAGATTTTCACCTTAAACCTCTTGTAACATGTTCAGTCTCCGTATCTGTTCGCTGTGTGTTACTATAAAGACAAAGCTGCTTTTCAGTGATTCAGAAATGAAAAATGTTTGATTTTACTTTTCAGAAATGTCCAAGAAATCAGACCTCATCTAGTTTAAATATTTGAATCCATGTACAAATGTAGCCTGGCATCTAGCACCGCACAGACCACCTCAGACTCTGTCAGCACCAGGACTAAATGTAAAAAACTCCTCATATATTTGAACTTACTGACTTCACTCAGCTTTATTTACCCAGAACTTTAACAGCCACTGACATTTAATCATCAGATCAGTGGAGTCCACACACAAATGAAATTATGTGATGTAAACATGTAATAACACAAGTTTGCATTTTACTCCCAGAAGACATTTTGTCTCATTGGTAGTTTTAATAAATAGTACTTGTTGTTGAAAGCATTATTTCATCCATGCAGAGTCTTTAAACTGACGCCCACCTGACTGACAGCTCCTCATGTGATTCAGTAGACAGCAGATCTCAGGCTGTACCACTTTCTTCCTTTTTCCACCCTGCAGTGAAATCAGAGGTGCAGCAGGGCAGCTGTGAGCGAGCTGCTCACATGAGTTCAGGAAGAACCGGGAATGATTTCAGGTTCTGAGATTAGAAGCGATGCTGTGAGGTGAACCCTGACACCCAACCCACTGCTGACTTTGACCTTTCCCACGGCACACACACACATTTTGCTGTGATAAACACACTCTCTTGATGGCTCTCTGTGGGAGAGTTAGTTCACATGACCACCGGGGTGCTGCTCCACCTGACCGAACTAAAGGGTCAAATAAATGTCTGTGACCGAGCTAAAGGGCCATGTCATTGGTCAATCATGTGTGTGCACGTGAGTGAGCGTGTGCTTGAGATGATGTGTTTCTATTCTCTTCTTCTCAGCAGTGAGCTGCTGCAGAGAAACCGCCTTTTAATTAACTCTGACTTCTGACATAGTGAAATAACAGTGCGTGTTATTGGACATCAACAGAAAAATGTAAGATGTAACTGTGGATTTTACAAAAACTGCTCCTTTAGTGCCTGGACAGGTCACATGAGACTAAACAAAGATAAAAAACAAGACACATATCTGATTTCCTATTTGCTATTTTTAACTTGCTCTTTAAAGGTGATCTGTAAAGTGTTCCTTTATTGTCATTTTCACCTCAAATTTATTTTAAAAAGATCTAGTTGGTTGTTGGTTTCATGGACAAAAGCAGCCTGTATAACATGGGTGCATAAACACTACGTATCGAACAAATTTTCACACTTAACTGTCAGCACGCCTACATCACTGAGGGCCATGTGCATGTGAGTGAACTGGACCTTTAGCTTTCAGCAGCTGGAGTTCTGGAGCCAGGCTGCGTCCTTCGATGTTATTTCTATATCACATTATATCATTAAACAATAATATAAGGTTCAATTTTGTTTGTTTCTATAATGATCTAACCATCTTCACCACTACCTCCCAGTGTGATCAACACTACACGCACACACACTGCATACAGCAGCGAGCACGCCAACAACTCGTGCAATTAAAGAACAACTTCACAGACAGTATGATCGGTTTAGCTCAGGACATGTGAGCAAAGGTGACACAAATGTGCGTTTTCTTTTACATAAAACAAATACAGGCCACATTTTCACAGGTAAATACAACAGAATACAATCCCAACATATTCACAGTTTTATAACTTATAACTTTTACAGTTTTAGAAATTGTCAAATTTCCATTCATGTGAGAACTATGTAGAAACTCGCAAAAACAAGTACATGAAAATGCTTTTTCGTTCGTTTGTTAATGTTTAAAACTGTCTGTCAGGGAGCGAAATAGAAGAAAAACAATGGACAAGGACATCTGCAGTCAGCACAGGTATCGAATAAAGGCAAACACACCTGGGGTCTGTTCAAATCTTTTAAAGAACCAACAACAACAAAAGAGAACTCAGGAAGAGCAACCCTGCACCAGGCAGCACGATGCGGTAAATCCCACTAGAGGGCGCCAGAGAACAACCAATAAAGTAGCATCATACTCATAATCAACACAACTCTTAGGTGTGCACCTACATCCTGGGAGCATGGGAAGAGGTCGTACCTTGTTTTATTGTTTTACGGTAGGATTAACGTAGCTATGTCAGTTTTAGTCTAAGTGCCTTTTTACATATAGATGAACTGTTGGATTTTCCAGACCAGCAGGTTAAGGGAAGTCGTTTATGGGGCCACACTCTGACCCCCCCACCCCCCCCCCCACACACACACACACACACACACAGTGTTCTTTGTTCACATGTATACCTATGTAAGATGTTATATGTTAATGACCCTATGCATATTCATGTAACCACAATAAAAGGAGTGCTATGGGGAACCTGGCTGAGAGTCTGACGGAGGTCAAGTGGTGGGACGACACTTGGCTCCAGGCAGGTCTCCCTCATGCATGAGTAAACCAGAGAACTTTGGTGCCTTGTGTCTTGCTGCGTAGCAAATTGTCCTTAACGTTCCAGCGAATAGGTTTACGTTACAAACCTATCAATGTAGTTTCTACACAGCAGAGTAACAAACTAACTGAAATTGACACTCAGCACAAAGATTAACAACTAGAAATATTCTAACAGTGTTTTAAGGTTTTTATGTGAAGCAGCTTTGCAGATAAACTCGAGTCCTCTCCTGCACCTCCCACCGAGAGCCGCCAGTCTCCGGTGGCGTACAAGTGCTTAAGGAAAAGTATGTGCACCTGCTGTCACAACCCGGCTATAGGAGGTGACAATCAAGAGGGAGACCACACACAGGCTTTTAAAGGCTGTAAGACATATTTAATGAAAATAAGGTAAAGCAACTTAGAGACAATTTAAAGGACATAACAGCCATAACTGAAACTTCCCAATGAACAAAATGGGTGACAGACGGCGAGACAGCGCCAAAGCCAGGCACCCTGGTTCAGTCAAGGTGTCTTTATATACACTGGGACTGGCCTCTCAGGTGTGCTGCATCACTAATTGGGTCAGCTCCACCTACCTGCAAGAAACAGGTAAAAGAAAAAGAAAAACACAAGGCCAGCCCACTGGCCGTCACACTGCTGTAAAAGTGTGTAAAATATGTCATAAAAGCGTTTTTGTTCGTATGTTACACTTCAAATATCTGATTCATATAAAACTCATTTTTGTACGCTTTTTTAAATAAAGCTTTGTCCAATGTACATGTCACGTGTTTTATTCTTTGGCCTTCGGAAACTGTAATAATTCATTTTGATACATAAAATATTCAAACTTTTTTGAGTATTTGAATAAAAAGATGCATCAAAAATCTTAAGCACTGATGAGCACAGACGGCTGAGAAGTGTTTGATGAAAAACGTTTTTCTTCTATGAGGCTGGATTTTCAGGTTCTGAGGAACCAAATGTGTAAATAATGAATTGTATGAATAAATAAAGGAGGCTAAATAGCAAGCAGTGCTAATGCGGAACTGTGTTAGTTTGCTGCTTCAATGAAAGCAGAAGGATCAATTTTAAAATACACCTTTGCCATCCTGTGATCTCATTTGGAAGAAAGAAGAAACTTTATGTTAGACTCTGTGTTAAATCAGGTCTCAGCTCTGCTCTGTTTTGGTCATACAAACGGAGTTTTTGGTGTTGCAATGTTACATTTAAAATTTTAACCTTGATAAAGTAAAGAGTTCAGAAATATTTGCAAAAGCACTAATGGCATTTTTCTTAAAATGCAGTATTTAGAATTAACAGGTGTAATAAAATTAGTGACAGTAATAATTCTTTAATGATTCTGAATGAGAGAACTGCAATGATGTCATTAACAGGAACTCGTTGGGGTCAACATGGACAGGACGATAGTTAAAAGCAGGATGTTGTGATCTCAGCGGGAGCCGAGAGGGAGGAAGTCGAGTTTGTATCAGGCCTTTCTTTTTTGTTTGTGCGCATGATATTTATGAATCTTTATAGAAACAGATTTGCAATAAATACACTGCAATCAAAACATGACTCTTTTCTGCCATACTGCTCCTTTTTCTTTCAACTTCATCACTTTTAGCGCTCCTTAAGTTTACTGCAGATCACCTCACGCTGTCAGTCTGAAACACACAGTCGCTGTTTTATGGTAAACCCAGTATCTCCGTTCACTGACGCGAACAGACACACACTGTGTACGCTGTGACTGCAGCTGCCGAACAAAGCTGCATCATAATGTTAATATCACAGAATCATCTGTATTTTCCTTAGTTTTTGATCTCTCTCTCTCAGACACTCTCTCACACACACACAAACAATTTTGGGAAATTGGGAACTGCTCCTAAAGATAACGAACCTTTTTTTCTTCTTTATAAAACCCCCAAAACAAAACTGTTTATTTCTACTGCAGTTAGACATTTTAATATGCCAGTGTTAAGGCTAAAATGCGCTGATGCTGTGACAGTTTACTCCGGAAGTGCTCTTGGGCTGCTTTCGCACACTAGAAACCGAAAGTGTTCAAAACTGCGTCAGAGCGCTGAGAGGAGTGGCTGTGAGTCCCGTTATTTTCGAGAGATACTGTATTCACAATCTTGGGAGATTTCTGCAGACATGGAGCTTCTATCACTTCTCTTTATGAGCTCCTGCTTCCTGACTTTGTCCGGACTGACGTTTGGTGATCAATCCGGTAAGAAAATCGTTAATTTATTATTTATTTACTGATCGTAGGCGCACGCGCAGTTATGGAACAATGGAGTGTCTGTGAACACGCAGCAGCGTGGGGCCTTAAGGCTGTTCAGGCTGATGGTTTCGTGGGTGGATGCCTGCACCATCCGTACCCATCACTTTATCGTTTAACGCAGCTGTCCGCATTGTGTTTTGCGTTATGTGAGTATACTGAGTATTACGGTAAACAAGACAAACCGAAGTCAACATTTTCAGGCGAACGTGTTTTCAACATCATGATTATTTATGGTCATTTATTAGAGAAACTCAGTTTCATTTGGAGATGGCTTTATCTTTAGGTGTGGCCTCATCGACAGCGGTCTGCGCGCTGCTTCCTGAAATACAGATCCTTTTTCTTTCCTGTTGAGACACAAATTGTGTAACATTTGCTTCTGAATATGAAATTTAAGTGCGTGTCCGCTACATGAAGCTTTAAAGACACTATAGCTTTACGTTATACTGACCAACAAAATGAAAACTCAAGACTCACAAAAACTGAAAGAGCTGACACACACACACGCACACACACACACACACAGCATAGCTCTTGTTTTTTTTCCTCTCACACTGAAAAAAAGGGATTGGCCAGCTCTTGGATTTACGTAAGCATCTTGCGTGTATTTAACACAATTGCCTCATGCTTTAAAGTTAAGTGTAACTACATAGTGTAGAAACTACATGATATGCAGAGAGGCTAGATTAAATTGTTCATATCATGTTCAAGTGAAGTAAGTCAATATTATATCAATGTTAAATCCCGCGACACTGCACGGGTTTCAGACTCGCGCTCTTTAGATCGTGGTTTCAGGAAGGCATCCATCTCAGTCAAGTCGAGCAGCCACCTCTACTTTTTTTAGTATACCAAAAAAAGTAAATTGAGTGGTTGTTACATTAAAAAAGTCTAACTTGTAATTTGAACACAATAATTTCATGTTTCTATGAACTTAATTACATCATGAAGAATCTGTACGAAATTCAACAACTTAATTTGTTCTTATTGAGATGACCTGATACAATCTAGTAAGAGTGGTTAGTTGCTGAACTCATGAAATTCACAAGATCGCACAAGATTTCAAACTGCAGGAAAATCACTGGAGTTATAAGAGGCAGACAACTACACGCACACACACACACCACGTGCATGCTGCTATTTATTGTATTATTACAAAAACAAAACAATTCTGCATCAAATACAGGAAATCACATTTCCTAGATTGTTGGCATGGTGCTTAGTGCTGTTGCTTCACAGTAAGAAGGTCCTGTGTTCAAATCCACATTCTGGCTAGTTTGCAGGTTTCTCTCTGGGTATTCTGGTTTAAAGTCATGCAGTTATTAGAGTTAGGGTTAACTGGTGATTCTAAATTACCTGTGAGTGTAGATGGTTGTTTGTTTCTATGTGATAGACTGGTCAGCTGTCCAGGGTTTACCCTGCCTTGTAACCTATCACTTCAGGGTTATTTCCCAGCCCTCCTGCAACCAGGATAAAGATAGAAGGATGGTAGTTGTTGAAAACCCATAGAATTTTTATGGTAACCAGGATCTAGACTTTGTTGAACATTATGTAATATGAAGACAGCATGTAGTATTTAAGTGACCAAGTAGTGTTGGGGTAAAAGTTATTGAATAGTGTTGAAATAAAATGACAAAATTGTGAAGGATTAAAATATTCCAAGAGCTCAATTTACTTCATCTGAACATGTTTCAATCGCGTTTTATGAACACAAAATGCACAGGTTTACTGAATATGAAAAAGTTGTGTTGATTTAACTCAGTTGTTTAAGTTTCTGCCAAAGCAAAACATTTGTGTGCAACCAATGTCCACTATTGAATCAAGTAAATCCAACATGGCCTTTTTTTCAGTGCAGGCTATAGGTAATAATTAAAGTCTGGAATATTAGCTCGCTCACATTAGCAGCTGCATTCTCACAGAGGTGGTGCACATGGCTCTGATAAAGAGAAGTAAAAAAACAAGAAAATACATGAAAATCTGTGTGCACTTTTGGCAGGTACACAGAGATTTTAACTATGTTCAAATGTCTGTGCAGAAACAGATTAAAAACCTGAAACACTTCAGTTGTGTTTGCTTAAAAAATAAAATAAAATAAATGAATAAATCCCAGTTTCATTCCTGAGGAGCAGCAGGAGACTCTGCTCTAAGCACTCAGCGTGAGGACTGAGTGAAGAGTTATAAAGTGTTTAGAATTTGCATGTTTTCAGATATTTAATCAACTTACAGACAGAACAACAACACAGCTCTGCAACACCACTGACCAGAGAGATAATTAATGGGAGCAAAGACCAGAAATTAATTTTTGACTCCTACAGTTTATAATAATGTGCATTACATGGAAAACAGGAAAAGACAGCAGCGTTTACATGTGTAAGGCAACTCAATTATTTTGTAACTGTAGGTGTAACACCCCTTTCTAAACTTGGGATACAGATTTGAATGTTGTGCTGAGCCAACAGCTAAAGTTTGACTGCTGGAGCAAATTGAGTGACTAATGAAACGCTCTGAGAACTTGATTTTATCAACTTCACAAAAGAATAATGTCATATACATACAACGGAAACAACAGCATTACATGAAAGGAAAAGCTGGGACAAAAATCATGGAAAATAATAAACAAACCACACCCCAGGGGATTTGGCTCAGTCTCTTGTGTCAGGCCACACCTTGCAGTGGGAGTCCAGCAATCAGCCCCCTCCTTGCAGGATGTGCAAAGGAGCAGTGAGGTGCAATTCTGTCCAAACACTTAAGTAGACTTTGTACAGTTTGAGGCTCGTCCAAAGAATTTAACTTCCTTCTCAGAACAATCATCTCAAGGAATCCTGGAGGGGTGGCTCACCATCTTTGGTCTAACAAAATGTAATGTAATCAAGCTCACAGGTGTCGAATAAAGGTTCGAAGGTTTTAATAAGTGGTGAGATAAGAGTGAGTCTTGATGCAGCAGATGGATGGACCTGTGGCTGGATCAGTAACAGGCGCAGAGCTCCAGTTAAATCACACAGCAGCAAGGTGGAGGTGGTGTACTGGTATTGGCTGGTGTCACTGAAGATGAGCCAGTTGGACCTTTTCAGGCTGAAGATGGACACAAAGTCAACGCCCAAACAGACAGTTTTTGAAGAAACTTTCTTCTAGCTGACGTACAGGAAAAGGTCTGCATCTTTCAAGAAGACGTGATTTTCATGCAAGACGATGCATCACATGTATTACAGCGCTGCACTGCACAGCTTTCCAGAAAAGACCTGAAAGATGAAAGAGTGACATGGCCCCTTCATCACCTGAACTAAAGCTTGCAATGGCTGCAATGTAGCTGCCATCACCAGTGTGTGAATGTGTGTGTGAATGGGTGGATGACTGGTTCTGTAAAGTGCTTTGGGGTCCTTAGGGACTAGAAAAGCGCTATATAAATACAGGCCAGTTACAGGCCATTTGTGGAGAATTTGTGGGTCCTTCTAAAACAGCAGAATTATGTTGAAGTAAAACCGTACACCTCTCTGAAGAGTGTCCAGGAGCTGTTGCCTAATAATTATACACACACACATTCTCATATTTTTCCTTTCTTAAATATTCAGTTTGACTTAAGATAATATTATTGGACTGACCAAGATCTCTGTAGACATTCAACAATAACAATAACCTTCAAAAATAAAATATAAGATGCTTAATAATTGTGCACACAGTGTGTAGCTAAAGGGTAAAATAAATTATTATAATCCAAATGATGCTGTGCTGAGGAAATGTGCACCATAATATAAGGTGTGTGTGTGCGTGTGAGAGAGAGAGAAACTGAGGCTGGCCTTAACCTTTGACCCTGCTGATTCTGGAGAAAGGAGTGGATCCTCTGTTTCTACCTCAGCCTCTACACAAAGAGCTTTACCATAACCAGTCATTTCTGGTCGTGAATCGTTTTCCTGTCACCTCTTCTGTGTAACTGTCACTGAAAAGTGGTGACAGATTACACCAGAAGTGTAGGCTTACTGCTTTAGAGAACAGAAACTCTAAGAGGAGTGGCTGCGAGCTTCGTTATATTAGAAAGATGCAGACATGGAGCTTCTACCACTTCTCTTTATGTGCTTCTGTTTCATGACTCTGTCCGGACTGACGTTTGGAGATCAATCCTTTAGGAAAATTGTTCAATAGACTGATCATAGGTGGAAGGGGAGTTATGGAACAATGGAGTGTCTGTGAACACGCAGCAGTGTGGGGCCTTAAGGCTGTTCGGGTGATGGTTTCGTGGTGGATGCCTACACCGTCCGTGCCCGTCACTTTATCTTTTAACACAGCTGTCCGCATTCTGTTTTGCGTCATGTGTATACTGAGTATTAAACGAGTAAACGAAACAAAGACCTGAAGTCAACATGTTTTTCACCATAATTAATATGTGATCTGCCATTAATGACGTAATGAAATAAAAATACAGAAAAATACAAGATGTTAAAAAAAATCAAATTATTAACAGACGCAAAATCTAAATATAACAAACTTACTAATAACCACATTTGTAAGTTACTAATTTGACTTTAGATCAGCAATAATCACCCTCACAGGGCCGATATCAAATCAGTATGATACTCAGAAGACATTTGGTCGGTTGCGTCGTGTGTCTGGCGACACTCTCAATGGAGGACTTTGAACGACATCTACCAATTCGGAACCACGATAACAGAGTTCAGGCTGATTGGAGCCGGCTTATCGAAGAACAAGAAGTGGCTACAGCTGTTCAAAATCCCACAAGGGTGGCCGACATGATAGACGATGGGCAGGGCTGTGAGTACTCAGACTGTGTTTCTTTGAACGCTATATGGATAAAATCTTGGAGAAGAACAATGGGAATTGAGAGATTTGGTGACCAGTGACGGAAATTAGACCAGCTGTAAAAATTGGAAGCAGTTTGTTCGCACTAACCAAAACAACTACCATCTTCATCTCAAGCGGCCCCCTGGCGCCAGCTGGATGCTCAAGGCACAAGCTAACGGGAATAACAAATTCTCCCTTAGATAACAAGACTGTTTGTTGTGACTCTTCCCCCTCCTTCAAGGCCACCCGTGTCAACCGATGATTGCTGACTTTTGCCTAACCGGGTGAAGGGACACTTTCTCTCGGCTGAACATGGAACACACACACACACTCACACATACGCATGTACACGGACACAGACCTGCACTCGAACTACTACTACTGTGTGACTATCACTGAAAAAACAGTGACAGATTAAACTGGAAGTGTAGGCTTACTGCTTTTAGAAAACAGAAACTCAGAACTCGATCAGTGCCTTAAGAGGAGTGGCTCTGAGTCTGTTATTAGAGAGATACTATTTTTGAACCTCAGCAGATTTCTGCAGACATGGAGTTTCTACCACTTCTCTTTATGTGCTTCTGTTTCATGACTTTGTCCTGACTGACGTTTGGTGATCAATCCGGTAAGAAACGTATTGATGTAGAGGCTGAGTACGTTTGAAGGTGGTTGATGGGTGGAATAAAGCGATGCCACTGTTACGAATAAAACTTGTGGTGTTGAGTAAGTCCAGTATCTCTAGCTGTACTTATCTTGTCCGTTTATTGCTCACCATTGGTTGCATTTGTTGTTCCACACTTCATCATAGTATCCAACATCATTCAGAATAAATCACATCAGCGCAGCGGCTACAAAAGGTTTGCTCCCTCAGACCAAAAACATGTGACACTAATTTTATGTGTCTGTGAGCGCGAGGGAGAAAAAGGAGAGTCGAAAAGTACGAGTTGTCACCGACCAGAAACAGGAGCTGGAAGCATGTAAATATGTTAACCACTACAGCCAAGAAGAGAGCCCGACAAGCCCAGCTGTAAGTCAGCTATTAAGACTCAACTGTGCGCTGTGTTCGTGTTTTCCTCTGAAACAATAAGTTCCATTGGAGCAGCCTTTCAACGCCTCTCTCTGTCTCTCGCTAGCAAAGTTGACCCAGACGACAAAGTTAAGCTAGTTTTAGGCTACGAGCCCGACACGAACCCGACGTATCAGCCAGAGGTCCCTTTACTACGGTTCGGAGCCGCGGACCTGCTTTATACGCGTGGAATCGTTTTCTATACGAGATCACTGCAAAAAGTGCAGCCTTACCTAATGTCCACCTACTGTTACTCATTTATATTAAGGTTTTTAATTAATAGTAATTAATAGTAATAAATCACAGCAATAGTACATTCATGTAGTTGTGAAAAGCATGATAATATATTAAGTAATCCAAAGTATTCAGAATACTTTACTCTCATTGAGTAACATAATGGAATACGTTACAAAATACATTTTGGGGCATGTAATCTGTAATCTGTAGTGGAATACATTTTAAAAGTAACCTTCCCTACACTGATGTAACAGTCTGCTTCTAAACTCAAAGTTACTGAAGATCTCTGGTGTGTAACCAGTTACTTATTCTGGATGGCATTACCTTGGTCCCCAGGATTACTGTGAGGAATCCTGTGGTCATTTTTTAACAAGGTTATGTCCTTCAACAGCCCCAGTTTGGATTCAAACACTGTATTGTTCATTTGTTTAAATAGACTTTCTTTGTGATAAAGCTTACGGTTAGGTTGGGTCAGGTGACCCTGAATCCTCCTTTAAACTTTCCATGGTACACAGAGCACTCGTCTCCAGTCCCCTTTCTTTCACTATACGTTTATAGGTATAGACCAATAATGACTTAAATTGTGGCATAAATTGAAATCTAAGTCCGTATCCATCAGAAGTGAAATTAATTTGTGAAGACACTAAATTTCCTCACAATCCATTCTAAATTTGGATTTAAAATCAGATAAGAAAATAAATATTTTAGAGCTTTGTGGAATTTTATTATTATTTTGAAAAACTGAGCTCTGACAACATAAAGAAGCTACTTTGGCTGCTCCATTATTCACAAGAGGTCTTCACAGCAGGCAGCTCTGTACATTTGGACTCCTTTGGTGACGCCTCCTCATCAGAGCAGGGAACTTTCTCTTGTTAGGTGAATGTGTATACCACTGGAGCTGTTAATATTGATCATAATGATATGTGTCGATGTGAGCATTAATGGTTGACTGTCTCCCTGTGATAGATTTTCACAATTATATGAAGTTGTACCTTCAGAATGAAGTCGGAATGATAATATAATTGAAAACAATGAACTCCATCATAGGGTATACTGGAGTTTAATACTAATAACAGTTAACCAGCCATAATAATAGCAATAGTTCCAGTCTTTGTGATAATCATTGTAGCAATAACAGTAGCAAAAATAATTATAAAAATTGTTAAACTAAAGTAATATCTTTATTATGATAGTAATGTATAACAATTCAAATGAATGTGTCAACAAAGCATAGTAAATTTGTTTTTATATATAGTTGTGGATAGGCGTAGCTTTGGCTCACGTGGTGTTGATAATAGTAGTAGTGATTGCTGTATCAGCTGTTCACGGCCCAAGGGAATTTTTGTGAATGAGTGGGTGGTGGGTCAAGTTGACTTTTGCTGACCGCTCATGGAATATTTTGATCACAGTTTTTCTATGGTTTTAAGGATATTTGTAACAAATAAAGGAGTTTTTAAACTGGAACTTTGACTTGTTTTGAACCACGGGCGTGTCAACATTATTCAGCTGCTCGGCAACTCAAAAGTTTGATAGTCGCCAATATATAGTATCTACAATTTTAACATTTTTAACAACAATTTCTTTATTTTTATGTATTTCATGATTTATTATATCACTAATGACTGGATACATGCTGTTTAATGATGAAATCACAAACTGCTTTTAAGTAAGTAAGTAAAATTTATTTATATAGCGCTTTCACAGATAAAAATCACAAAGTGCTTTACAACACAGAAAATGGGAATATAAAAACAATATAACAGTAAATAAAACAATGTAAAAAAAAATTTTTTAGTTTGAAATCCGAGCTCAGTTTCTCTTACCATAATACCTAGTATACATGCGTAACGCAGGACACAGTGAGGAGCTGGTTTGATCACTGTAGCAGATCAATGAAATGAAAGTATCCTCTTGATTATTTCTGATACTCGTTGGTTCATTTGGAGACGTCTTTAGATGTAACGTCGGTGTCAGCGGTTTGTGTGCTGCTTGCTGAAAACCCACAAAAAGCCCTTCGATTTGTCAGTTTTTAAGATTTCTTCATCATTAAAGTAATCCAGTAAGAGTCACCAGTATAAGTGTTGACAGTTGATTCGGCAAACTTTCATTTTCTAAACTGTAAAAACAGAGTGTGTGTTCCTGATGTTTCCCCCCGCCTCCTGGCTTACAGCGCTGATGTTACTGCCATCATGTACCCCGGTTTAACTGCAGTAACTGGGCCTGTCAATCACAGAGGCTGTGGCGTGGCTGCTTTGAAAGTGACCAATCACATGAGTGCCTTCTTCCTTCATGTTCCGCCTCCAAACTGTCAGTTTCAGGAGCAGAGCTGCTGCAGGGTTTGCTAAGCAGAGACCTTCGACTGTGTTCTGGCTTCTTTGTGCACTTAGCTGCTGGTTGTTGTTGCGTTTACTGGCTGCATGTGACTTTATTTTATTAATGTTGTGTAATTCCACACATATGTTCTCGTTTTAACATATGACATAGAAACTGAACAACAGTGTTTCCTGAAAACCCTCTCCTGTCTGATCATTTCATAATAACATTTAAATTTACAATAATTGATTACACAGCAGTGGGGAGTAGACTTCATCAGATGTCTTTCTGAAAGTGCTGTAACTGAGTTTAAGAATATAACTCTCCCACTGATATCATCTTCAGAGCAGCTACTCCAAAAGGAGTCGACATCTATTTAGTAATTTTACCTCCTTACTGCGTATGACTCTGGATACTGTAGCTCCTGTAGTACCTGGCTTTCTGGTATAACTCTCAAATGTGCTGATTAAAGCAGATAACTGTGATAAAATTGCTTTCAGAGCTGTTGCCCAAGCAAAGGGGGAGGGTGCATCTGACCCCCTCGGCTGTAATTGGTCCAGCCCAGAGTCAATCATGACCAATCCAGAGACTGACTGACTTCTGAAAACATAAATGTAATAAATAGAGTAAAGGTGAGCTATTATACTCATTTCTAGATCCATATTTTATTCTTAGACACTACTGGAACAGTTTAACATGATTCACAGTTCACAATGATCCTTGTGGTATTTCAGGAAGAGCTAGGACCCCAAATCCAGACTCATTGGCAGGTCTGAAACTTACAACAAACAAACTACCCACAGCGTTTTTGATGTGAAAAAGGCTGAGGATAGACAGGAGCTGTAAACCCACAGCAGACAGACACACCTGGCAACACAACTGAAACTCATCAGGGAAAATAAAACTGAGGAAAGTAAAACTGAACACTAAACACACTGAACAAGGATCACTAAAATAAAACAGGAAATCACTAACACAGAGACAAGAACTCAAACATATGAAATGTCCACAGAAAGACAAACATGGAAAAAAGAGACAAAACAAGACTGAGTGCAGAGAAAGGAAATACAAAGAGGAAGTAATAAACCGAAAGTCATCAATAACTAACAAGGATTAAAGGCACAAATAATGAAATCAGAAACCAATACCAGAGGCCAAAATAACTATAAAACACAAAATACTATTTATCAAGTTTATATTAGAAATATAATCAAACTCTTCAGCTTCTTCGCCCTCCATTTAAACCTGTCATTCAAACTGTGCAGTGGGACGTGGACCACAGAAAA
Source organism: Copadichromis virginalis (assembly GCF_057382275.1). Classification (NCBI taxonomy): domain Eukaryota; kingdom Metazoa; phylum Chordata; class Actinopteri; order Cichliformes; family Cichlidae; genus Copadichromis; species Copadichromis virginalis. The sequence continues at coordinate 39,332,331 of NC_140622.1, forward strand.
ATGTGAAGAGGAACTAAACTGAAGAGTGAACTCACTGTTTAATTCATGTTTTGTCTTTCAGGGGGACCTGTGATTGTGAAAGAAGGTGATTATGCCATTTTACCCTGTTCCTTCGGCACCAGAATTGAGTTTGTGCGGTTTGAGTGGACGAAGGAAGGAACTGAAAAGAAGGTGTATATACTTGATACTGGGGAGGGTTATAGTCCTGCCCTCTCAGATCGAGTCTCACATTTTCCAGATGATCTGAAGAACGGCAACGCCTCCATAAAAATAAATAAAGTTCAACTGGGGGACGGAGGAATCTACACCTGTAACTTTACAACCAAAGGAAAAACATTCAGGATTAAGCTTGATGTTGTTGGTGAGTGCTGTTATCAGCTGATTATTTACAGATGAAACAGTCAGCATGCACATCTGGGTCTCACCCCTACAGCACACCTGTAGTGATATTTGCAATATTTGGTGGACAAAACTGAGACCGTCCCATGTGCATGCTGGTCCTGCTCCTGTCTACTTATCAGAAATCTGACGCGCTCACAGAGTCGTCACTAAACTAAGTAAAATCTCTGTGACGTCTCAACTCTGTGAGGAACTTTACATCACACAGACCTCAGTGGACCTGTGGATGTAGAAGCTATGATCCAGTCTGATGCTCACATGTGTTTCTACAGCAAACTGAGATAATCCGGCTAAACCCCAAACATACACTGTATATAAAAGCTGGACACCATGACATCACTAACTGGTTAATGACGTCCTGTTATGGTATCTCAAGCTGACTGTTTCACCGTCCCCATTTTGGTGTTTTGAATTATCTTTGCTTTATCCTAATTTTCCTAATTATCCTAAAACTACTGATAACTTATTTAAACAGGTTTTTCACATTTGTGAAAGTGAAAGATTTCCTAAAACTAAATATAATATAAATAAATATAAGTGACTAATTCTGTTGCCTAAATCTGATTAAACTGTAACTGAAAAATATTGATCAAACAAAACAAAACCACATTGGTTCTCAGCACCTGTGTTCAATTTCAACATGTTTCTCAAGTCTTCCTGGACTTCCTGAAACGTGTACCTGCAGTTCTCTGGATGCAGCTGCAGTTCTCTTATAATTTATTTACAAAGATTCAGCAGAGAGAAATCAGTTCAGTTCATTTCTGCTCTGTTTGGGGGAACTCCCTGTATTATTGAAGTGGGGGTCGCCTTCACTCAGCATGACTGAAGAGTTTTAGGACAGAGAGTTTTGGTACTGCACCATCTGATCTCATAATGTCTCCCCCCAAAAAGAAAACACAACAGGCAGAAGACATGATTTTGTGCAATTTGCAAAGTAAATTGTGTGCTGCAGATTTTATAATTCACATTTGTGTGATTTGTTTAAATGTTTTCTTCCTAAAAAGTAAAATCTTACAAATACACATGCTGTAAGGCCACAAAACCACATCTGTTCACAACAGTTACAAAACTGACAGCAACTTCAAAAGAAGATTTTGTCCTGATGCAGATGTTTGTAAATCTGACCCTAAATGTTCCTTCTTTAAAATTCTAATCCTTGTAATGAAGGGATTTTTTTTACAGGCTGTTCTTGCTTATATGACCAAACATCAGAGTTAGGACAAATTGTGCTACATCATTAAGGACAGATTAATGTAAGGTCGTTCCCACTGTCAGCACACGCCTCTTCTCTTTTCCTAACTCCGTGTCAATTCCCCACCTTTCCTTGAAAAAGAAGTTAAAAATAGCAGCTATGAGGTGCTTTTGGAACTTAACCTCCTATGTGCATGCATTTTCCTGTATATGTCAATTTATCTAAAATTTGAGGAGTCTTCAAAAAAAAGGCAGAAAGAAAAGAAAATCTCTGCGAATGAAACTTTAAACACTGAATAAATATTAATTTCTCCTTATAGTTCAGACACACAGCTGTTCAAAGTGTGACTCACTGTGTGATTATCACCCATCCACCAGGATAAACCAGCCTCCAGTTTAAATGTTTAAGGATTTTTTTAATCTGTGACTGTGCTTTCTTTGGGGATTATAAAAAAACCCATGTCTAATATAGCAGGATAACACTTCTGAGTTTATTTTCATCAGTTTTATCTGTCTGCCAAATTGATGAGACCACAGTCACCTCTAACATGTGTGTTTTTTCTCCTTTCAGACTCCGTATTAACTTGTTAGAGCCTCTCAGTCATGTGCACTTCTGCATGTCTGTAACTACCAGGCTCAACTTTGTAATAATTTACAAACTATAAATTAGAAGTTTGTGTAGCTCCGATAAAACTTTAGGAGCGAATAAAGTCACGTTTTTTCAGCTTATTTTTACTCCCGGCTAAACTCAAACGAGCTGAAGTTAATTTGCGGGGTTTTGTTCTTTAAATCGAGCTCATGTTTGTCTTTTAAACATGTTTATCACTCCAATAAACGGCTTTTATCGGTGATGCGACAGGCTAGCAGTAAGGTTACTAACGATTTACTGCCGTAAATGAAGACAAGAAGTCACTTGGATGAGCGATGAAACGTTTCTCCCACTGAAAACGCTACGTCCAGGTGAACAGAATCAGCTTTGGGGGATTTACTTACTTGTATGATTGAGCACGCATCAAGAAATTAAAGAATCTGCTTTCAACAAGAAAATCATCAACATATAGACAGAGAGACTGTAACTTAGTCTAATGTGACTTGTAAGGGCTGCAGAAAGGTTCCAGATTTTACATTTGGCTGCAGGGTTCTTGAGTTTGAAAGTAGCTGAAATGTCATTTATTAGCACCTACTTTAACCTCCAAGGACCTGGTGTCCACATAAGTGGACATCACATTTTGGGATGTCTAGACCAAAATACAAACTTTTGCTCTACAAGGACCTATATATATATATATATATATATATATATATATATATATATATATATAACAGTGTTGGACAGGAATGTGTTATGCATCTACCGTAAATGTCGGGCTATAAGCCGCTACTTTTTGCACAAGCTTTGAACCCTGTGGCTTTTAGTCAGGTGCGGCTTTTCTATGGATTGTCCGTGATTTTTGTGATATCGTAAGACGATTTGTTTTGTGTGTTCCGCTGTTGTACGGCACTACGTTGCCTGGCGGAAGGATCGGGGTTCAAGAGTGGTATGTTAGTCACATGTCCGTCCGCCAGGCAACGTAGTGCCGTACGAAGTAGCGCGAAAAACAAACTTCAAAGTAGCGCTACGCGTTCAGCGGGAGTCGTGGATGATGAGCGGCGATAAACTTGCAAGTTATGCCCAAAAAGCAAGTTATGCCCAACTCCACCGGTGGATTCTGACAGCGTGGAAAAGTGTGAAAACATCCACGATCACCAACGGATTTTGAAGGGCTGGACTGCTGCATGATGGAGAGGAGGACACCGCCACGGCCCTTCTGAGGGTGTTCGACTCTGACACTGACAATGAGGATTTCTTTGGTTTTGAAAGTGACAACGAAGGAGAGAAGAAGAGTGGATGACGAAGCCATCCTGAGCCTGTTTGTATCCGACACTGGAGAAGAGGACTTTGGTGGTTTTAGTGCGTAGGAAGAAGAGAAAGATGGTGAATGACTGACTTTTCTTCTTGTTAAAGCTGTGTCACTGCACCTGAGCCTAAAAGGTAGTCCGAATCTATTTTTCTGGTGTGCTGTAGGCTACTGTTATGTACTACATGTGCAAATATGTACCCATAACTTGTTTTTCAAAATATTAATAAAAGTGATGTCTCCAAACAGCCATCTCTTTCCTGACAATTCCCTTTGTGCATATTCTCTTACATATGATGAGTCAACATTGAAACACCTGTGGCTTTTAGTCAGGTGCGGCTAATGTATGTACAAAACAGGATTTTCTCCTGATTTTAGCTTGTGCGGCTAATATTTAGGTGCGCTTTGTAGTCCGGGAAATACGGTAGATGCTAATGTCAGTGATCATATTAAAGTTAACAATTCTGTTTTTAATTGTGTCAGATATGTTCTTCTATTACCTGCCTTATGGGCAGATAGGGGGGGAAAAAAAGGAAATATGTGGCCAAAATATTTTTTGTCTGAAGTCGTCTTTGAGCTAGTTTCCAGATTTGCTGTTGGCTTTGTACTAAAACTTATAAACTAAAAGAAAACCCGTGTGTCTACGAATTAAGAAGAGGTTTGGGTCACTGAGACTGTAGCTTCTGGCTAGTCATTTTGAATAGGAACTAGGGGTGGGCGGTATAAACGGTATACGGTTGAAACAATATGAATTTGGCCAACGATAGAGATTTTAGGGGTGTCCAAATTCATAGGCTGCATCCTGCTGAGGACCTGGCCTTCGCGGTCTACGTAGGCCAGGTCTTCCGAAGGCCAGAAGTGAGCGGCTGTGAAATTGGACGGGCTAGCCTTCAGAATTACATCACGAGCTAATCATGTAATCATCTTGTCCTTTTTGGGTCTAATAAAACCCTTTTTTTTTTTTGAAGATTACATTTGTGCCTGTGTGTTCCTGGCTGCTTGGATCATGACAGTCATCTTGACATGTCAAGAGAGGTTTTATGGAGATGCCATCCTTCTGCTTTAGTGGTAAATCAATTTGGCAGTCATCGGCATAACAATGAAATGAGATCCCATGCCTTCTAAGGATGGAACCCAACAACAAACTTTATTTATATAGCACATTTAAAAACCAGTGGTGTACCAAAGTGCTTAACATGCAAGAGAGTAGGGTGAAGTAACAGGGAAGGATGAGGGCTATGGCAAGGTACCAAACATGCTAGCAGGTTGAATGGCATTAAAACACAAAGCAAAAGAATTGCATATAAAAGCATAAAAGAAAACGAAGTGCAAAGGATAAAACAATCAAAACAAATAAAAATTTTAAAAGTAATTAAGAATAAGCCGAAGATAAGAATAAGCATTAAGCTGACTAACAAGCAAGTGCTAACTGGAAGAAAAGGCGAGGCTAAATAAGTGGTTTTTAACCGTGATTTGAAGGAATGGATGGAATCAGACTCGTGTATAGCGATGGGGAGGTTATTCCATAAATTGGGTGCAGCCAAGGCAAACTTGCGGTCACCTCTAGTCTTCAGCCGGGATCTCGGCAGTACCAAGAGTGACTGGGAAGATGATCTTAGTGCTCTAGTAGGGGTGTATAATCTAAGTAGCTCAATGAGGTAGCTTGGGGCTATATTGTTCATAATTCGGAAGGTAAGCAGCAGGATTTTGAATTGAATACGATACTTGACGGGAAGCCAATGCAGATCAGGAAGGACAGGGGTAATAGAGACACGGCGCCCACTACCAGTAAGGAGACGAGCAGCCGCATTCTGAACAATTTGGAGTCTATGGAGGAGAGTAGAGTTAAGACCGAAGTAAAGTGAGTTGCAATAATCCAACCTAGATGCCACAAAGGCGTGGATAAGCTTTCCAAGGTCCCAAAGCGGAACATAATGTCTGGCCTTGCTAATAAGACGCAGTTGATGGAAGCAAGATTTAACAACAGAAGACACTTGTTTGTCGAACTTAAAAGAGCTATCCAAAAATACACCTAGGTCACTAACCGTGTCGGTGAGGAAACTGTTAAAGGAACCAAGGGCATCACGGAGTTGGTCACGGGGGACTCTGCTGTCAAACACGATAATTTCAGTTTTCCTGTTTAGAATAAGAGAGTAACCTGCCAGCCAATTTTTGACCTCATGCATGCACTCGCAAAAGCCGTACAAAGACATAGCGGGATCATCAGTTAGTTCGAAATACATCTGTATGTCGTCGGCATAACAATGATGTGCAATGTTATACTTCTCAAAGATTGCGCCTAAGGGGAGCATATACAGTAAGAAGAGCAGTGGCCCTAAAATTGAGCCCTGTGGGACGCCGCATGACAGAGGAGAAGATGATTCGGAACCGAGAAGGCTGACAGATAAGGTTCTATCTGACAAATAAGACCTAAACCAATTAAGTGCAGTGCCACCAATACCCACTACATCATTTAATCGAGAAATTAGAATATTGTGGTCTACTGTGTCAAAGGCAGCAGTTAGGTCAAGCAAGACAAGAACAACATGGTTACCAGAATCACATGCCAGAAGGATGTCATTAAAAACCCTTAATAATGCAGATTCTGTTCTATTAAGGGTTTTAAAACCTGATTGAAAAACCTCAAAGATACCATTATCATCTAGAAAATCTTTCAGTTGACTAAAAACAATTTTCTCTAAAACCTTGGAGAGTAAAGGCAGCGTGGAAATAGACCTATAGTTGGCTAAAACTGTGTGATCAAGGCCAGGTTTCTTAAGCAGTGGGTGCACTACTGCATGTTTGAAATTTGCAGGAACCACACCAGAAGACAGACTGCTGTTAATAATGTCAAGGACATACTGTCGTATGCTAAGAAAAATTTCTTTAAAGAATTGTGGAGGGAAAGGATCCCGAGGGGAACCTGTGGGCTTAATATGGTGAACCACATCCTCTAAAGTGGAGAGTGTCACAAGATCAGACTGAGTGAAAACAGCAGCGTAAAGGACAGAGACAGAGGGGTCAGAGTTTGAAAACAATGAGCCGGGAGTTTGCTATTCTTGCCAGCTCAGATATTTGAAGTTTACACAGCTACATTCTCACCTGAAAATATGTTAAAAGTTTATTTTGCGACCCAGTAAGAGTAATATTAAAAATAAGTAGCTGCAGTAGAAGTAGCCATTGTTGGAAACTGGAATTGGCCGGGCCAATCTGGGATATGGTTTTTCAATTTTGTTGTCCGGGTGGAAAATCAGGAGAAATTCGGGGGAATGGTGGCTCCAGGAGATTTTCTTACTGAAATCTTCTGCTGCTGTTTTTAAAGTTTCCATGTTACCAGGCTGTAGAGGGCTCTGAAGATTTAAACAGTTTTAGATCCATGACACTCACAGTCTTATGTTAAAATGTCAAAGGACAGCATTATATTTTTGATATTAACAGTAACTCTGGGCCTCTGTGGAATGAGCAGCTGATCTCGTCTCTGTCTAAAGATGGATAAAGAAAACTCAGGAGTGCTGAATCATTCAATAATACAGACTATTAGAGTAACAGGTGTGTAGCATCGCTAGCAACAAGCCTCCAACACAGTGCGTATGCTAGCGGCTAATCTAGCAAACGAATTAACAACAGAGTGATTTTAGAACTATAAAATGCTAAGCTGTGTCTTTTTCATAACAGTGACATGTTTGTATTTACCTTAATTAAATGAGTCGTCAGTCGCAGTAAAGCCATCAGCAGATAAACTGCAACAGCTGGGCTACTTAAAAAGTGTAGGAGGGCGTGTTTGCAGTCACGTCCAGCAGATGTGTGGGTGAGAGTGTGACACAGTTGCTCCACCTCAAGTCACTACTGCACAGACTCTGGCTCAAAAAATGCAAGATGGCAGCCTCCACAAGCGGGGTATTTTAGCTTCATTTTTGCACAATGGGAGGAAGTGCTCTCGCATCGTCCATTTTTTCTACAGTCATTGGCTGAACAAGGGATATAGGCTAAGGCCACCATGTGCTCGCGGTCCCTTCTCTGGGCCGGGGCCCAGAAACGCTATCCTGGGCAGGGTTTTCCCTAGATTTTTCACTCATAGGGGTCTTTTGAAAGTTCACTGTCTGGTCCCTTACCCAGGACCAATTTGAGAGGGGAGATCCTACCAGAGGGGGACTTCAATCTCTTTCAGTCCCGCCTTGCTTGACAACTGATGCAGCTATAAGAGCAGGAGTGAGGCAGTATGAAGGGACATGACAGAGAGACGTCTCTGAAAGACTGAAATGACACACACACACACACACACACACACACACACACACACACACACACACACACAATAATCTCATGAATGCAAATATCCTGTGATGGATTTAGAAAAAGCTGGTGTGATTTTTGTGGCTGGCCTTCTCACATATGTATTTGCAGGAGTAAAAAGAATAATATTTAAATAAATAATGCAAATGTGATTTACTAATATTTTCAGCATGCAGTTTGTTGTTAATTCCACAAAATTTACTTGTCATGGTTGTCATAGTTTCTTGTTTTATTATATTTTTTATGAGCCTCCAACATCATTTCCTTGTGTATTTATTGTTGAATGTATATTTTGGTCACTATTTCAACCGTTTACACAATTTTATCCTCAATTTTCTCAAATTGATTATGTTCTCTGATATTTATGCATCTTTGTCTGCTACACTGTTATAAAAAGAACCTTTTGTACCTTTTTGTTTCCACAGAGAAGAGTGACTCTGCACCACAAGGTAAAGTCCAGAATCCTAATGTTGATTCATACATTACATCATTTGCTTGATGTCATTCACAGGTGGGCAGTCAGCAAGGTAAACAAACACAAAGTATTAACATTAGGAAGCAGCACAGTGAGGAGATCATTTAGGAAGAACGTGAAGTCCTGGAAAAAAAATCAGAGTTTATAGACAATCTGGTAATTGGTGAGGGGACAGAGACGACTGTATAAGAACTTGACATGGAAAAGGAAGAGCCTTAGCCTTCAGACAATAATTCTGATGGCTAAAGTAATGATCCAATCATATGGTTGGAATAGAGTTAGAGTGACGTCAGTTTAGGTTAATGCCAAAAGCACATGAGGATCAGACATTAGCGCCCTAATGTTTGGAGTATTAAACACTAATGTGAGTGTGATAAAAGACAATGTTAACAAATATTAATAGACAGTGATATCAAACCTGGCTGTTGTCTAAACAAAGTCTGATAACAATGTTTTTGTTGTGACAGTAGTTTGACACAGTACAGAGCGAAAAAGCAGAAAAAGCTCATTTAGTTTTGCCAGTAGGTGGCAGTGTTGGCTTAGACAAACAAGTGCTTCCAAAGTAATCTCTTACAAAAGTAACACAGGCCAGTCATGGTAATGGAAGGCGACAGTAAAACAGAACTGCTGTTTCTGTATTCTCTATTTACTGGAGCAGTCGGACATTTACCGATGTGACACAGTAACTAAGTCGTGTTTGGTGTTCATCCAACATCATACAGGTCAGGTGTGAAGATTTCAGGTGGAATATTTTGTAATATTGCAGCTCTTCACTGGATAAATCCTGAGCTCTTCTGCTCATGACAGAATGACGGTTATTACTGAAGTAAACTGATTGGCGGCCACGTCTGCAGCCTGTTTGCAGTTCGGACACAAGCATGTTGCTGCATGTTGTACTGTGTGTCACAAATAAAATTTGACTTATTTATATATGAGTAGCACACTGTTAGAAGCTCATTCTGCAATTGCATCATCACAATAATTTGTCTAGTTGAGTAAATCTGTCCCAAAGCCTTTGATTTACTCATATTTTCCTGCTGTGATTTAGTGCACTCGGATTTTAATGTGTTGTTAGTAACCTTTACAGCACAGTGTAACTGGGGGTCATTTATATTATTAAAAATTTGATTTGCTCCAAATTCCATCATTCATCCAGCTCAAAAGATTTTTAATAGATTTCAGACACTTCTGTTTGGTCAAAATATTAGGAACACCAGTTATTATAGTTCAGTGCTGTGTGACACATCAGCATTTACTGACTTCAAACAGGTTTAGATTATCCTGCAAAATCCAAGTGTCAGAAAAAGCTGAACACAACAAATTTAATCAAATTCAAATGAGTAAAAGATCAAACTTTATGGTGCTGCAGTACCAGCGTCCTGCAAACATGTACTTTATAACATTATTTTTGCAGCCCAGTTATTTAACAATCAAATTTAAATTTCAGTTTAACATTTATTTATTTAATGCAGCTAACCTGTGAGCTCTCTGTAAGCAGTGCTTAACTCTGTTCTATAAAGCTTTTTTTTATTTTTTATTTCAGTTGTAATGTTTATTTTATCTTCCCTGATTTGAAAGACATCAGGAGGTCAAGCACTGTGATGGCATAGTGTGTTACTCAGTGTTATTCAGTGTTACTGATGCAGTTAGAGGACGAAGGTGGAGGCAGCGTGCAGGGACATTAAACCTGAAAGTGAAAAAATAACTGTTGAGCCAAATGTACCAAAATCTCACTGAAGGTTTTAGCTGTAAAACAGCTGATCAGACAAAAGAAACACTTTTCAGTCTCAGGGGATAAGAGCAGTTACACACTCTAATATGAGGGAGATACAACTTTGTTTTCAGAATCAGAATACTTTAATAATCTCCAAGGAAATTATGTTATTTCATTACTTATTACTTATTACTTAAAAGGTCAGAGGGTGTCCTAGTGTTTAATAATTTATTATCTTGAACACACTCTGTAGATTTTTGACTGCAGGATAATATAAACCTGTAATAAACCTTTAATTATTTCCTCTGTTGGTTTCAGTGAGGTCACAAATATGTTTGTGCAGATGAAGCTTCCACACAAACAGAATCAAGATAAAGTCAGAGGTTTAAGGTTTTAAAGAGAAAATGGAAATGAAAGCAGCAAATAAACTCTACAAGTTCAGATTTCTAATTTAGGAAATAAATCATCTTCGTCTGAAACCAGAACACAGAAAACAAACTCCTTAAATTGTCCTTTAGTTTTGTTAACCTGCTGATGAAGATGATCACAGCTGTGTCTTTGTTAAAGAATAACTCTCAGCTTTTGGTAAATATGTCAAACATGTATTCAGGAAGGGTCGCTTCACTGCACTCTCTTATAGTTTAGTTTGAGAGTTAGAGCTCAGTGCCAGTGTGTTCATCAGGAGAGCTAACAGTTTTTCAAAATAAAGCTGATTGCAAAAGAATTCAGATTTGTGTGAAGTGTTAGTGTCTAAAAACAGGTTTAATCCCAACAGCTTAAATTAAATCTTTAATTCAGTGGTTCATTTTACACACAGCGTGTTTTCAGCCTTTATTTATTCTGGATTTTTCTACAGGATGATAAAAAGAGGTCATATTAAAGTCAGTCTATAAAAATGTGTTTTTAGAAGTAATGTCAAGGAAAGGAGGCTCAGCAGGAGGAAAGCAGGAGTCTCTGAGCCGCAGCCCAGAGATTCAAACATCCTTCATAGAGGAGGATGCTCCAACATCATCATCCTCACAGCTCAGAGCAGAAACAGAACCAGCCTGTTAGCTGTGGAGACGAGCAGGAGGAAACAGGAAGTTAGATCCATGCTGACATCACTGAGCTCGCTGGTTAAACCTGCTGTTTGTTCCTGACATGCAGTCACAGTCTGAGTTACACCAATGTTTTCTCTTCTGTTTCAGGGTCTCCTGTATGGGCTGCCATAGTCATCAGTGTTCTTGTTGCTGTTGTTAAAGTGTGAGTTAAAGCTTGCTTTTTGAAGAAAGGTGAGTTTTACTGATGTACTATATCAACATTCATCATTTGTTGGCAGGAACATCAAACATTCTTTACAACTCCCTCATGTTAGATCTTAACCTTTGATTTATGTCAAAGAAGATAAAGACTTTGTTTCTATTCACTCAGTGTGTGACCAGTGTAGTTGTGTTTCTTGAATATTTTGACTTTGTTCCTCCAGGTTCACAAAGAAGAGAAAATGGCCGCTCCATAAATCTCACCTCCGAACGATCTTAAAAAGTGTGAATTGGTCATATTTGAAACCTGTTTTTGATTTTTGTCGTTGAAAAAAAAATAGAAAAAATACCATTTTAAAACAGTCACATTTCCATCATTTCAACTTTAATTTGATCATTTACTGATCTCAGTGTTTCCTCTCCTGCTGCAGTTTCATGGCTCCTCCTGAATCCTTTCCCATTTTCAGTGTGCAGCTTTATAAATAATTCACTGAACAAAGTTTCTCTGAGGTTCATGTTTTTCATGAGGACAGTGATGGTTTGTTTTGATCATAACAGATTAAAATAATTGGAACTCCAAAAAATTGTCCCCTTTGAAGACGTTACAGTTTATTATCTGGATCAGTAAAAAGAAAAATAACGAGACAAGCAAATTTAAAAATGGCCCAAAGCAAAACATTAACTCTAAATTCAGGATTTATTAAAGTTTCACGTTTCTATTATGTTTCATATTCAGTTGAAAGCTGTCATGTAAATGATGAAGAAACATTTCAGCTCATACTTAACTCAGTCTAGTTAAACATGTGCACTCATGTTTTACTGTAAATGAATATTTAGCAGATAGAAAAATTATGATTTCATTTTTAGAATATTTTTACTTGCGCTTAAACTCTAATATCATATGTTGTTTTTGGTTCAGTTGATTTTTTTTTTCAAATTATATTTTTGCTGTCAACTGTTGATGTACTTTTTTATATTTATGCCATTTAACAGAAAGCTTAAGAGTGCACAAGCCTGAATAAAAAACTTTTGCGACTGTGTGTGTGTGTGTGTGTGTGTGTGTGTGTGTGTGTGTGTGCGCGCGCACGCATGTATATGCGTCACTAAATGTTAATAAAGTGAGAAGATGTTTTACTGTTCTAGTCAAATTCCAGAATGATTCTTATTTTGCAGCAGCTGTGCTTTGATAAAAGACATTTAGCTACAGATGGAATGTCGGTGCAAAGCTAAAGTGTTGCTCAGGATTAGCAGGAAGCTGTTGCACTTCAGTGTTTTTATCCTGAGCTGGCCGAGGAGATCGATGGGTGTTTGTCTCTAATGTGTCAAACTAATATCAAACATGAGATTGAATAAAAAGTTGACTTTTTGTTCAATCTCAGCCACTTTTGTCATTTTTTTCAAACATTTTGGCTGTAACTAGTTTAACATCAGTATGAATGTGAGGTAGAAGGAGCCGTCAGTCAGGAAACAACACTGTGCTGAAGAAACATGCATGAAACTTTTTTTCACATATTTGTTTCACTGTGTGCATTTGCTGGTTCAAATATGAACGACAACAAACAGGTGATCATCACTGGGGGAGGATCAGTGGATTTGTTAAATGTCGTCACAGAGAATGTTTGTTCACACATGATGGCAGATCCAAAGAGAGGAAACATCTTTCCGAGCTTGTCTCCACATGTGGGGAAACTTCTCCTCTCATCTAGTATGAATCAAAAGTGCAACCAGCTGTTTTTCAGCTTGATGAAGTTAAATATTGTATTCACAGCATCAACATCATGGTTCATGTCTAACTTATACCGCTTGGTAGTGAAGGCCAGGTGAAGCTTGTAAAAAGGGTTCATTACTCTTTGGTGACATCTGGTGGACAAAAATATGAAGAGCAGCTTGAATCTACAAGTAAAAATGAAGTGCTTTGTTATGATGGCCCACTCTATGAGACGAGTCTGTGCGTCCGCTGTGGTGCTTTGCACATGTGAAAAAATAATGTGTATTTGCTAAATAAACCTTCCTTGTTTAAACTTACATGCACCGGGCTGTGGTCTCTGCTTGTTTGTGACTTCTCCTTGTTTGTAAACATAACAAATAAAAGATATATTATGTATAATTATGTAAACACAATCTTATAATCTTAATAGGTTGGGAGTATGCTTGTACTGTGACGTCCTGCCTCCACACTCTAACTGTAACCCCAACCAGTGAACAGTTACATTTATATATAAAATACTGTCAATTTTATGTATATTTTATTTGACCTCGATGACGTTTTCATGGAGGTCAAGGAAAAGTGAGTAGGAGAGTAGATGAGGACTTAGGAAACAGAAGAGCTGTGTGCTGAGAACTGGACCAACCTTACGCTCGTCTCTGTTAAATATGATGATGGATGTCTGCAGTGTTGAAACTACAATATGCAGAAAATGGACTACAAAATGCACATCTTACACTGCCACCACATGTCCTAACCCCATTTTCTATGGAGGTCAAATAAACGAGAACAGTCTGTGAAATATTTTTAGAAAAAGAACATTTAGGGCCAGATTAACGTCTCCAGCAGCAGAAATCCTTCTTTGGATGTTAAAAATCTGCTGGATTTACTGATGGCTCAGTGTTTTGTGACTAACTTCTTCTTCGGCTGGCCTTATGGTAAATGGTCTGATTCTTATACAGCGCTTTTCTACTCTCCAGAAGTGCTCAAAGCGCTGTCTACAACATGCCTCGTTCACCCAATCATACAAGCACTTTCTTCTGCTGTAGTGCTGTTTAGTTAACATTCACACGGATGCATCGGAGAGCAAACTGGGGTTATTATCTTGTATCTGTTGTATTCGGGGGGAGCCACGGATCAAACCACTAACCATCCAATCAGCAGCTGACCTGCTCTACCACCTGAGCTACGTGCCTTATGTATTTGTAAGGACCTAAAACAAAACCGTTAGAGCATTCAGGAGCAGCAATCTGACACCAGGCAGCACAAAGCAGCAACAGACACTAGAGGACACCAAAGGAACATCATTAACTTTAAAGCTGATATATATAATCAGCACAATCAGACTTTTAATATTCACAGTTTGTACACAACTAATAAACACACTTGCTGCTTTGAATTTACAGATATTCAGCACAAAGATCAGCAACCACTAACTACTACTACTTTTTCTCTCTCTCTGTTGGTGAGACAGACAGATGAACCAGGTTGAGCTCATAAAAACAAAGATGAGGGAGTTAGAGACTGAAAAGAGAGAAGTGACAGTTAGAAATGAGGTCAGTCAGGAGCTGAAACAGGACCAGCTTGTTTTACATTGTTGGAGCTCAGGATCAGTGTCAGTGTGAAGTTTGTGTCAAGTTTTTTAAATACTGCTGCCTGATGCTTGAGGTTCTATTTAAATCAAATCACTTTTATTGTCACATCACATGTGCAGGTAAACTGGTACAGCACATACGAGTGAAATTCTTGTGCACAAGCGTCACAAGCAAACTACAATTATGCAAAATACAACTTAATAACGTAAGAACAAACAAAGTATAAGAATGGGTAAATCTGAGGATTATAACAATAAATATATTTACAAATATAATAGTGAATGTGCATTACTGAATATGTATTGTTGTAAAGGCTCACCTTTCAGCACATTCACTTCACCAGATGCACCTTGTTTCTTTTCTTCACCTTTGATTGGGTGTGGTGCTTGCCCTTAATTGCACTCACCTCTCACCCGTTATATAAGGACTGCACTCACCTACAGCTCACTCTTTCTTCACTCCCACATGGGGCGGCAGCTGAGCTGAGGTGAGTTTCTGTTTGAGTCGTCTCTTGAGTTCATGTATTATTTTGAGTTACTTAAATCATACTTTATTTCCTTTCAGAGACAGCAGTCCATGTGTGTCTTTCCTTTACTCATTATTCAATAAACGAGAAGCCTACAAGTGATGACTGATTGTTCATTCTCATCCTGACCAGATGAGCCATGATGGTAACAATCTCCAACCTCCTCTGAACCTTCCTCCAAAACGTGTAGAGTGTGTGTGTGTGTGTGTGTGTGTGTGTGTGTGTGTGTGTGTGTGTGTGTGTGTGTGTGTGTGTGTGTGTGTGTGTGTGTGTGTGTGTATATATAAAATTAAATATACAGAGGTCGGCAGTTGGAAATGTGTAAAACAAGTGGCATTTATGTAAAGTATGGAGTGCATAATGTTGAAGCTCTTGCTCCAGTAAGAGAAGGTGAGGTATCTATGAAGTGTGCAGCAGTCTGATGGCCTGATGGAATAAGCTGTCTCTTAGTCTGCTAGTTCGTGACTGGATACTAATTCAAGCTAGTAGTAGAAGCTGGGGATCCAAGGCCCCTCCTGAGGAAGGTAGGCCCACAGGAGGATGGACCCATGTAACGTCAGGCTGAGCCCAGCTATGCCTTGGGATAAGGCCTGACTCATCCTCAAGTCTTTAAACAAAGCCTGAACCTTTGATTATTTAGGGATTGTCTGAGCCACTCTTTGTCTGGCCCCTTATTCAAGACAAGTTTGCCTTGGCACACCCCACCAGTCACAAACTGCCCCCGACAGCAGTGCTCTGAGGATCACTGTAAAGGACAAACAGCTCCACCAAGATAAGGTGGTGATTCAGAGATGCTGTAGTGATCTGTTGTGGTGAAGAGAGAACTGAGCACAAAAGTGAAGCTGGTGGTTTACTGATCAGTCCACGTTCCTATCCTCACCTTTGTTCATGAGCAGTGACAAGAAACAATGAAGGCGGACCCAAACACAGTCTCAAAGGGGGTGGGAAGAGGAACGGCTAACACAAACAAGTCAGGGGATGTAAAAACTAAATGCACACAAAGAACAGGGGCCTCGCCAAAATAAAACAGGAAGTAATAAAGCAACACCCAACAGAAACTGGATCACCTGTTGAGAGAAGAAAAAGAAAAGAAAACTAGCAAAAAAGAGCAGCATAAAAAACACAACACCATCGCAATAATCTAGCTAAGTGTAAATAACAGTAAATATTAAATGTTATTGTGCAGCACGCAAGACCGACAGCACACAATGTGGTTTCAGGTAGCAGCCAAGAAATTTGTGGTCTGTGTCTGTGAACACCAGTGTGCACACCTGTGTGGATCAGCGCACTTGTATTTAAAAAGTTTCTCCATGTAACAATCTGCTAGAAGGTGTGGGGAGTCATAGCCCTGTCCCCCAGAGCATGAAGCAAGTATGGAGGAGATCCAGGCCCCAGATTTCCAGAGGCCCCAGAGTGCGAGAGCCCAAGGATGACCACTGGAGGGGCATCCATGCCACCCTCCTGGGAAGAGCTGAGAAGAGCCCCAGAAGAAGGGTCACCCAGCAGCCGTGCTGCAGAAGCCACAGGGGGCTGCAGCACGGCTGCTGGGTGCAAAAAAGCCGCGGGCTCTGCCGATCCGCCAGAGTGGACCGAGCCCTAGGCCCAGAGGCCAGAGGCCTGATGGCCCCCCACCCCCCCAGAAGGAGGTCTGACCGAGCCACAGGCACCAGGCCCCACCAAACAGCCACCAGGAGTGAGCCGGTGCATACCAGAGCACCCAGCCTCGGACACCAAGTCAACGTGAAAATTCAGATTTCGATCTTTTGAGCTCTGCATGGACAAACACCAGCATCCATAACTGAACCTTTACATCTGGATGTCCCCAGGTCCCTGAGGTCATGTGATCTGTGTATCATACAAACTAATGAAAGCAGATCTTATGCCACAGTGGCCTCCAGACCCCGGAAATCTTTCTCTCTGATCTTGAAGTCTGTCGACTCAGTGGACTCTTTCCAAAAACACCTTACCACCTCTCTGCTCTTGGCTCTTGACGGAGGCAGTCGCACTTTCTCCTTCTCCCCTCTCCCTCTCCCTTATCTTTCCTGCTTGGCTTCTCATGTCTTTTGTATAGTCTTGCTTATTCTCTAACCCTAAGAGAGTCTCCCAGACTTGTTCTCTAAAAGCCTAAAGAATTATGGATTTGATTAACTGGTCCCTGAATGTAATTGACACCCTCGACGAGAAGCCTGGGTTCGGGAGAGCCTGTGACAAGACATTGAAGACACCTTTTCGGACCCATGATAACAGGGTTCTTGCTGATCAGCGCTGGCTTGGCCCTGGCTTGGCCCTGGCTTATCAAAGGATAAAGAAAGCGGAAACGGCTGTTCAAATCCTCACAAGGCTGCCCGCTGTGTTGATTGGAACGATGGAGCGAGCTGTGGCTTCTCAGAATGGGCTCATCAGGTGCAGCACGGATGACATCTTGGAGTAGCTTGCGGCTGTTGTGAGTACTGAGACCGACTGACAACATTTGACATCTGACAACATTTGACAACCTCTCAGAGAGGCTCACGGCTGTCATGAACACTCATGCGCTATGAGCAAACTGGATAACATCTCGGCATGGATGGATAACCTCGTGGAGAGGCTCACAGCTCTCCAACGAGAAACTTGTGACCAGTGACGGACATTAGACAACTGTAAAATTGGAAGCAGTTTGTTCGCACTAACCAAAACTGCTACCATCTTCATCTCATGTGGCCCCCCTGACGCCAGCTAGATAACAATTCATCAGATAACAAGACTGTGTTGTGACTTTCTCCCTCCTCATTCAAGGCCACCCGCGTCGACCGAAGACTGTTGACTTTTGCCTAATCGGGTGAAGGGACACTTTCTCTCGGTTGAACACGGAACACACACACACTCACACATACGCATGTACACGGACACAGACCTGCACTCACCCCCCCACCCCCTCCAAACGCCTTCGAAGCTTGTGTCTTCTATGTTGTGAGATGTGCTGATTCATGTGCTGAGGTGTTTTTTCTCTGTTCTCAAACTGATCTCCCTGTTGGAGCTCAGTCTGCGGGAGCTATTTTTTCTCCTTGTCTTACCTCATGTTGTGTGTTTTTCATTGTTATACCTCTCTGACCTGTCTTCGCCATGTGATGTTTGTGTAATGTATGTATGGTCAGGAGGGTAAGATGGCGCTGGCAAAGGTCGGCAGCCTTAAAAACAACCCACACACGGGACTAATAAAGGTATCTTAACTTAAAATCCATCTTTTTAAACTTGCTTTTGGTTAACTTTTATTTTATGTTCAAGCATTTTGTTGTTAAGTGCTTTGTTTATCTTCAAAGGTTCTAAATAAAAAAACATTTGATGCAGGAAGCTCCTGAGGATGTTTTACCAGTCGGTGGTTGCTGGAGTACTTTTCTATGCTGTGGTGTGCTGGGGGAGCAGCACAGCAAAGAAGGACTCATGCAGGCTGGAGAAACTGATCAGGAAGGCTAGCTCTGTGGTCGGCATGAAGCTGGACACTCTGGTGACAGTGGCAGAGAAAAGGACATTAAAGAAACTGCTGGACATTATGGACAATGCTGGGCATCCTCTGCACACGGCCATTAACAACCAGAAGAGTCTGTTCAGTGACAGGTTGCTTCTCCCAAAGACAAGAACCAACAGACTTAAAAACTCCTTTGTCCCACACGCCATCAAACTGTTTAACTCCTCTCTGGAGGGGAGAGGGAGGGGAAACAGGAGGACAAAGGAGGGGGGAACAACTGAGTTGTAGGTGCTTTTCTACACTGTGCAATATTTACAATATTTGTTTTTTTTGTTTTGTCTTTTTTCTTATATTTGACTGTGCAATAATCACTGTGCAATATACTCACTCAAATGAGCAATCCTATTTATCCATATTGTATATTCTGTATCTATATGTGTATATATGGTGTATTTATGCTTATATCCTTACTCTCATTCCCCTTAATGTATCTGTAACATGCAACTTCTTTCGGTGCTTTGCTACTGGAAACTGAATTTCCCGGAGGAACCCACCCGAGGGATTAATAAAGTTTCATCTAATCTAATCTAGTCTCTTGTCTGTCTGCTCATTGATTTCAGAAACTATAACTTGTCCTGATCTGTTCTCTGTTGGGGGTCCATTCTGCTACGATGGCTCATTGAAGTGTAATCACCAGAAATAACTGAATTCTCTCTCAATAATTTGTGTTCTTCCTTATTGACCTGGATTTTGGATTTCCTAATATCATTGATTGTAAATCCTGCTGTAACCAGATGTTTCTCGCTCTAACGGTGAGTTTATGTT
This sequence comes from Copadichromis virginalis, assembly GCF_057382275.1. Taxonomy (NCBI): domain Eukaryota; kingdom Metazoa; phylum Chordata; class Actinopteri; order Cichliformes; family Cichlidae; genus Copadichromis; species Copadichromis virginalis. The sequence goes on from NC_140622.1 coordinate 39,351,635, forward strand.
TCTTTAGAGTTTAGGTCAGATCTTCATTCGAATCACTAAACTGTTGATGTGGCAACAGCTCTGTCTCTTTCTTTCCTTCATACCTGTTGAAGCAGGGCTGGGCACTGCTGCAGTGTGTGACTGCACTGTGACCCAAACACTGATTACTGATTTTTCTTCAGAAAGTGCAACGACTCCTGGGACTGTAGAGGTTTTACCTCTGAAGCTGTGTTAATGTTTGGTTTCCTCAGTGCTGTTCACACTTGCAGTACAAAAACGTGTTGCAACACTTCCTGTTTGTGTGTTTGATGTGTCTGAAGATTAGCCTGAGGGTGCACTCTGACTTACTGTGTGGGTTTGAGGTTTTTCTTCAGAAACACATAGAATATAATTGAAACTTATCTTTTAAATCATTTCTCTCTTTCTCTTTTCTTCCTGGTTTTTACTTTTTCATGTGTTTAATTTTTTGTTTCTTGATCTGCAAACATACATGATGGAACAGGACTGGGCACTGCTGCAGTGTGAGACTGCACTGTGACCCAAACACTGTTATTACAGATTTTTCCTAGTAAAAGATTAGTTGAGCAACGACAATGCAAAGATTGTTAATAATGATAGCATTTGATACTACTTAATGTCTCCTGTTGGCACCTGATGAGAATATTTCTTCTTCTAAATGTTCCGCATGTTGGAAATACTTGAAGAAAGTTGATCCTTTAGCGAGGACATTTTCTTTGACTCCTTAAGCTATGCCCACTGTGCTGTATAACAGGCAGAGGGGACGGCTATCTGCCATGACTGATCAGGGGTCAGCGGAGGAAGACAGAACAAAGACACACAGCGGGAGAGAGACAGACTAATAATAAGTAATGAATTAACACAGTAGTGATGTATAAACACAGAGTGAAAAAAGGTGAGTGAAGAAGAAACAGTGCATCATGGGAAATCTTCCGACAGCTTAGACCTAACTGAGGGAGGATTCAGGGTCACCTGATCCAGCCCTAACTAAATACTTTATTAAAAGTTTGAAGCCTAATCTTAAAAGTAGAGATAGTGTCTGTCTCCTGAATCCAAACTGGAAGCTGGTTCCACAGAAGAGGGGCCTGAAAACTGAAGCCTCTGCCTCCCATTCTACTTTTAAATACTCTAGGAACAACAAGTAGGCCTGCAGAGCGAGAGCGAAGTGCTCTGTTCTTGGTTGTACTTTTACATTTCCTACTAGTCATTAGTTAATCTAATTTATTCTCTAAAGATTTTTTTTAAATGAATACAGTTTAATAATTAATGAAGAATTCGTTTTAGAATATCTACAGAACAAATTACATCACATGAATTTACTGCAGATTAAAATTGTTCCCTGTACTGATGCTGTCAGTTTGGATTTCATCAATCTGCTGAGAAATTAACATAAAGAAATTTATTGTGGTTTAATCCTGAGAGGCTGAGCTCTGCGCTCTTGTACACAGTTACTCTGTCATACACAAAATACCTAAAGACAGAAACCGAGGAGAAACAAAATACTCATCTGAGCTGTTTTTCTGCTCTATGAAAGACTGTCAGTCACCAAGTTTGTACTCACAACCTTTTGTTTTTCATGTAATCAGACCATCAGTTTAATGTCACCCTACTTTAAATATACAATCCTAACATAAGAAAGCAAATGTTGATCCAACAGATCATTAAAGTTTAGATTAAACTCTACTTTTCCTTTTCATTCTAAAGTATGAGAGAAACGTTTTCAGCAGCTGCTGCAGTTTTTCTTCAATAACAAAGAAAAAAATGTAAAGTTGGTGAAGGCAAGGCAAATTTATTTGTATAGCACAATTCAACAACAAGGTGATTCAAGTTTTGAGGGTTAGCTTTAAACTTGATGTCTTCAGCAGTGTATCATCATTACTGCATCAACATCCCAGGTGCAGTTCTCAGCTCCTGGGTCGGGCCTCTGGCTGCCTGTGCTTCTGTGGGGCTCTTGGTCTTTGGCTGTGAGGCCTCCCTCCTTGTGCTGCTGGGGTGGGCACACACTTGTCATCGAGATGTCTCCTCAGCTCTTTGATACTCTTGTGCTGCTGTTTATTTTTTATTTTTGTGTTTTCTCCAACAGTTGGTGAATTGTTGTGTTTTTCTACTAGTGCTTGAGTTTTTCTCTCTTCTCTCATTTCTCCAACTTTTCTTTTTTCTTTCTGTCTGTTTTTTCTCTCCTCCCCTTCCAGCCTATCAGCTCTATTGTTATATTGCACATGTACTCATGTAAATAATAAAGATAGATAAATGAATGAATGACAATACCAAGAGGAGCCTATAGAGAGTTTATTATAGAGCTCGTCTTTTCTTTTCTTTTTTCTTTTTTTTTGTGTCCCGTTTGGATCTTTAGCCATCAGAATTGTTGTCTTAAGGCCAAGAAAGATGCCAGGCGGATTTATTTTACCAAGTGGATCATCATGGCCTTGCCATATTGGTCCATTTGATTGACCTTTATTATAATGATGAATTTATTTCATTTTCAGTTGCTACAAACGGGACAGACATGACTGGGGGATAGGACAGGGAGAAAGAATGAAAGAGAGGGAGGGAGAGAAAGAAAACCAAAGGGGAGAAGAGACGGTGAGAAGGGGGGGAAGAAAGAAAAAAAAAACAAACAAACAAAAAAAGCAAAACACCTGGGTCACCTGTATGGAGAAAAAAGTAACAGAAGAGAAAGCAAACAACAACGAGCAACATAATAAGAAAAAAAAGCACCATCACAATAAACTAGCTAGCAGTAAATATCAGTAGATACTAAGTAATAAACGATATTGTGCAGCACGCAAGATAGACAGCGCACAATGTGCTTTGAGGCAGCAGCCAAGAAAGCTGTAGTCCGCGTCTGTGAATACCCATGTGTACACCTGTGTGCATACCTGTGTGGATCAGCATGCTTGCATTCCAAAGGTTTCTCCATGTAATGATCTGCTAGGGAGTGTGGGGAGCCACAGCCCTGTCCTTTATGGTATCAAGCAGGTATGGAGGAGATCAAAACTCCAGACATCCAGAGGCCCCCAGAACACAAGAGACCCAGGGGCACCCCACCTCCGAAGTGGCCCGAGCGAGCCCCAATAAGCGGCCGCCAAGGAGTGAGCCGGTGTGTACCTGGACGCCCACCCCCAGATACAAAGAGAGCTCGTCTTTTCAAACCAAATACGAATATGAACGCACAACAGTGCAAAGCCAGGGTTTCATTCTTTATGAAGCTTGTTTTTTTACTCTCACTTGTTTCTTTCTCTGCTCTTCAGCCTTCATGAATCTGAATCTGAATATGTGTGATAAGCCTCTAAGTCACTGGTTTAACTCTGATTTTAATCAGGGTTTCTGAACAGTAGATGACAACAAAGCAGAATAACTAACTGTCCCACATTTTCATTCATGTTGTTCACATGAAAAGTAAAAATGATTAGTGGTGCAAAAAGAAAAGTCATAAACTCGTCTTACTTCTTCCTGTTACTGTCATCAATTATCATGAATGCCTGCAGTTTCCTTGATAGCGGAGATGCTGCATCAAGAAGATAATATGCTGTGAGTACATAGATCAGTACAGCTCCTGACATACGGTCATTATTCCAAAGGCTGTCAGTTCTTGGAAGTCTGGCCTTCTGGATGACGGCCAGCTTGTTGTGAAATCTAATTGCCTGACAGGAAGTCTGTCGTTTAAAGTGAAAGTGAGAGTGGAGGTGAAATCTTTTTTTCTTTTGTTTAAAGACTTCACAGCCTGGGTTGTAGTATCATTCCTCTGTCTGACTTTGAGAAAAAATTCAGCTGTCAATTCTCAGATTAGTAGTAATCTCACGTTTAATTTTAAAATGATTACTCGTGCCTTCTTGACATTCAGTTTATGTCTTAAAGAAATTTGAATTTCTCTCTCCTCTGGAGATTTTAATAGCTTCATAGTCCCTGAGTGGATGGATCTGTTGGCATCAGAATGTAAAACATGTAATTTCCCACCATTCAGGAACATGAGAACCTCACTGTGTGTACTATGATCTGCAGGTGGGTAATTGTGCACTCCTGCATGCAGACAGAAATATGGACCCAGATTAAAATGTCCAGCTTCGTTTTTAATGCGAGAGGGGGGATGGAGGGCAGTTGAATCAGGAAGTACCGATGATTAGTAAGGAGCAACTGAGGGCAGTGATGAAGAGGATGGAGAGTGGAAAGGCCCATTAGTATTCTGTGGCTCTCTCCCATGTGCTTCTCTTGATCGCTCTCCCTTTCCTCCGAGCCAGTTGCAGCACATGGCTGCCCCTCCCTGAGCCTGGTTCTGCCAGAAAAATATTCTTGTTAAAAGGGTTTTCCTTCCCACTGTCACCAAGTGCTTGTTGTTGGGGGGGGGGGGGGGGGGGGGGGGGGGAGTGGTCTTTATCTTACAGTATGGAGCACCTTGAGGAGACTGTGATTTTGTGCTATATAAATAAAATTGGATTATATTGAAGTAAAGCAAGTTAGTCCAGATACCTGTGGAGGTATGGAGGTGTCTAACAGAGAGACCAGTGGTATTTTAAAACAGATAGTTTAATACACATTGTGGGCATTACAGGAATGAGGAATAAGTGAGCTAGTGTAAGTTTTAAAGAACAAGGATGAAGGATAAAGCTGATGATAAAGCTGAAAGCTAAAAATATGAAAAAGAGTGGTTGAAGCTAGGCTAAGAAAAGAGATTATAATCAGTGAGCAGCAGTGTAGAGTCATGCTGAGATGTTTGCTTTGAGAGTGTTGATGGAGAAGTTTAGAGAAGGCCAGAAGCAGGTTCTCTTTGTCTTTGTGGATCTGAGGAAGCAGGTTATAACAGAAAAACTCAGGTATAGAATGACGAAGTCAGGAGTGACGGAGAAGAGGTTGGGGGTGGTACAGGACCTGGAAAACTTAATGTGATAAATAGAATGAATACCGGAATTGTAAACATCCGAAAGAAGAATGTCTGGCCATGTTTGTGACCTCAAACTGAAGTGCACTTGGGTTCTGCGACAGGACAGTGATCTAAAGCACACCAGTAGGTCCACCTCTGAATGACTTAAGAAAAACAAAATGAAGACTTTGGAGTCCAGGCCTAGTCAAAGTCCTGACCTGAACTCGACTGAGATGCTTCGAAATTACTTTAAAAGGGCAGTTCATGCTGGAAAACTCTCAAATGCGGCTGATTTACAATAATTTGGCAAAGGTGAATGGACCAAAATTCCTCCACGGCACTTTAAAAGACTTGCTGCCAGTTATCATAAATGCTTGATTGTAGGGTAGGACAACCAGTTGTTAGGTTTAGGGAGCAAACACTTTTTCACACAGAACCATGTCGGTTTGGATTTTTTGCCCCTTAATAATAAACACCATCTAGTGTTTAATTATGTTATCTTTGCCTGATATTTAGATTTGTTTGATCATCTGAAACATTTAAGTGTGACAAACAAAAAACAGAAATCAGGAGAAGGGGGCAAACACTTTTTCACCCCCCCCCCCCCCCCCCCCCGCCCCCCCTCCCAGTGTCTCTGAAATGGACAAGCAGTTAACAATAGATGGATGGATCCGTCCAAATTTCACCATAATTTCATCCTTGGTCACTTATGCAGGGTTGAGTTGTGGGGACAACATTCAAAGCAGGTATGTCCAGAAAGCCACCTACTCCATCTCCTGGAAGTGTGTCCCAGGTCATCCTCTGGGCCTCCTTCCTAAAGGACATGCTTCCTTGAGGCAAGTGAAGAGTGTTATAACTCGAACTAACTTGTGCCTGTTTTTTTTTCCTTGTGTGTGTGTGTGTGATATAGAGATGGTAGTGTGAAAAAATGAAGCCGTCTTTGACCTTAAAGGCTACAGATTCTGGAAGTATGGGGTGTCCTCTCTCTTTACCTCAACCTGTACATAAACTGTTACAATAATCTGTTATCTCTGCTCATTAATCTGTCTGCTGTCAGCGATTCTGTGTAACTGTCGCTGTTATTAAACATGTTAGAGCTAAATGTCGCTGATATTGTCACATATCACACCGGAAGTGCAGTTATAGCTTACGGCTTTAAGAGAATAGAAGGAGAATGAATGTTTCTTTCTTTCTTTTTTGTGCGTCAGTGCGCTGGGAGGAGTGGCTCCGAGCTCATGTGTTTTTTAAAGAGATGCTGTAACGTTTGATCTTCTGAGGATTTGTGCAGACATGGAGCTTCCACCACTTCTGTTTCTGAGCTTCTGTTTCCTGACTTTGTCCGGACTGACGTTTGCTGCTGAATCCGGTAAGAAACTCACTGATTTAAACTGATCATGTGTGCAGGCGCAGTCACGTTTCACAGGTGCGGATGGAGCTTTAACGCTGCTCAGGCTGCTGCTTTAGTGGGTGGATGACTGCGGCATTTACACCTGTGACATCAGCTTTTAACGCAGCCGCATTTTAGTGTTGAAATAACGAGAGTTAGAGCAGATTAATGTGCAGCAGCTGCAACAACGAAACGAATCTATTTCTTTGTTGATCGTTATAGCGATACTCATTATTTCATTTGTATGCGTTTTAAAGCGTACGTGTGTGCGTCTTTGTTAGTGCGCTGCTTCCTGTAAACGCATCTGCTTTGGTCTCTGTTTAGACTGTGTGACATTTGTTTCCGAATGAACTTCATGTTCAGTTTGAAACACATATACACTGTTTCTACTAATACAGAGATAGTGTAGAGGTAGTGTTTGTTTGTTTTTTAATGACTTTACAATGAGAGAAAGTCAAATTTCATCTCAGGCAATCATTATCAAAGAGTGTTTTCTACATTACAATAGACAGCCACACTACTGGAGTCATGGTAAAGCTAGAAGTATTATATGATTATGCCTAACTCTTTTTATGGAATTTTACTTCTTAAAAATATTTGCTCTGGGATTTTAACTCCACTCATTAACATAGAGGCTTTTCCTGGATAGAGAGGAATGCTGGGAAATATATTACCTGTACTTCCTGACATTGATCTCTACTGTTCGTCAAAAATTTCTGCATCAAGCGGATGCAGTTATATAAGAATAGGTCAATATGCAGGGAGAGTCAGTTTTAATGGACCTTGCCTTCTGTGTCCTGATGTCAACGATACTACACGTTATCTATTTAGTGAGTGTTTTATGAAGTCATTAACACAAATAATTTAAAATGATGGTAAGTGGTGCTGAAAAGAGTAAAGAGAGCAGAGAGCAGGATGAGGACTTTGGCTTTCGTGTTTCTATAAAGGATTGAAACACTCTTATCACTTGTGCTGATAATATGCACTGACTTTTGTAATACCCATTGAGTAATTAAAAATAAGCTCTCGTTTGTCATTTGTCAAGATTATTTTGTAAGGACACTCTCTGAACAATCCAAAACATAATAACAAAACAAACCTTTTATAGAACATTCTGTAAAATGTACTACATGCTCATAAAACCTTCCAAAAGTACACTTGAGATTGTCTGTGAAGGTTCTCAGTCATCCAGGTCATTGTAATCTAAGGAGCTTGGAAAGAAAAGTGTCTGGACTTGAGATTATACTCCTCATTGGTTTTGTTTTGTTTGTTTGTTTTTTTGCTCTAAGCCAGTTTTTTCAAACAGAGAACCATTTTGATATTTTTAGATAGCAGTGCTGCTTACTTCTTCTGAACAATATGCCTGACAGTCAAAACAACCTCTTGCATGGGATAGATGTGCAAAATGCAAGACTGTGCACTGTGTGCTGTTTCACGTTTGGACCACTGCTGGGACAGTTTTCTTTGTCTCCTCTTCTTTAGATCAAGCTATGGCTGAAATCCTGTTGCTTGTAGAATGGTCTGTTCAGCATGGCCTCCCTTTGGCGAGTGGAAAGAAGGTTCTTCACATCACCAAGTGATATTCTAAGCTCAGTGTACCTCAGTAGTATCTCAGTTCACATCTGCAGTGGTCTTGTCAAGAGAACCATCTGGCAGAGCTTTAAAACTGAATTTGCGCTTGATCTTGTTAATCACGCATCTAAGAATTAGAGGCCTCTCCATGAATCGCTACCTTATCGTGGTGGAGGGGTTTGTGTGTCCCAGGGATCCCAGGGGCTATGTTGTCTGGGGGCTTTTGCCCCCTGGTAGGGTCTCCCATGGCAAATTGGTCCTGGGTGAGGGACCAGACAAAGAGCGATTCAGAAGACCCTTATGAAGAGAACATCGAGGGAACAGTTTACCCTGCCTGGGATAGGGTTACCGGGGCCCCGCCCTGGAGCCAGGCCCAAGGGCGAGCGTCTGGTGGCCGGGCCTTAGTCCATGGGGCCCGGCCGGGCACAGCCCGAAGAGGAGACATGGGCCCATCCTCCTGCAGGCCCACCACCTGCAGGAGGCACCATATGGGTCGGGTGCATTGTGTGCCGGGTGGCGGCCAGGAGCGGAGGCCCTGGCGGACTGATCCCCGGCTGCCAAGACTGGCAATAGGGACATGGAATGTCACCTCTCTGGTGGGGAAGGAGCCTGAGTTAGTGCGGGAGGTTGAGAGGTACCGGATAGATATAGTCGGGCTCACCTCTACACATGGCTTGAGCTCTGGAACCAGTCTCCTGGAGAGGGGCTGGACTCTGTCTCAGTCTGGTGTTGCCCCTGGTGAGAGGCGGCGGGCTGGGGTGGGTATTCTAATATCCCCTCGGCTTGCTGCCGGTACATTGGAGTTTTTCCCAGTGGATGAGAGGGTTTGTTCCCTGTGGGTCGGGGAATGGGTCCTGACAGTCATATGCGCTTATGCACCGAGTGGCAGTTCATAGTACCCAGCCTTCTTAGAGTCCCTGGGGGGTGTGCTGGAAGGTGCTCCACCTGGAGACTCTGTTGTCCTGCTGGGAGACTTCAATGCTCACGTGGGTAACGACAGCGAGACCTGGAGGGGCGTAATTTGGAGAAACGGCCTCCCTGATCTGAACCCGAGCGGCGTTTTGTTATTGGACTTCTGTGCAAATCACAGTTTGGCCATAACGAACACCTTGTTCGAACATAAGAGTGTCCATAAGTACACGTGGCACCAGGACGCTCTAGGCCGAAGGTCAATGATCGATTTTGTAATCGTATCACCAGACCTGCGACCATATGTTCTGGACACTCGGGTAAAGAGAGGGGCTGAGTTGTCAACTGATCACCACCTGGTGGTGAGTTGGATCAGGTGGCGGGGGAGGACACTGGACAGACCCGGTGCACCTAAACGCGTAGTGAGGGTGTGCTGGGAACGTCTAACAGAGGCCCCAGTCCGCGAGATCTTCAACGCACACCTCCGGCAGAACTTCAACAGCATTCCGAGGAAGACTGGGGACATTGAGTCCGAATGGACCATATTCAGCGTCTCCATTGCAGAAGCTGCTGCATTGAGCTGCGGGCGCAAGGTGGTTGGTGCCTGCGGTGGTGGTAATCCCCGAACCAAATGGTGGACACCAGAGATGAAGGGAGCCACCAGGCTGAAGAAAGAGTCCTATCGGGCTTGGTTAGCCTGTGGGACTCCGGAGGCAGCCGACAGGTATCGACAGGCCAAGCGGAATGCAGCTCGGGCAGTGGCTGAAGGTGTGGGAGGAGTTCGGAGAGGCCATGGAAAAAGACTTTCGGACTGCCTCGAGATTCTGGCAAACCATCAGGCGTCTCAGGAGGGGAAAGCGGTGCTCTACCTGCACTGTGTATAGTGCTGGCGGAGCGCTGCTGACGTCGACTGAGAAAATTGTCAGGCGGTGGAAGGAATACTTCGAGGACCTCCTTAATCCTCCTTAATCCTTAATCCTACTGACACGTCAGTGGGAGGAAGCAGAGTCTGGGGATGAGGGGAATGACCCGCCAATTTCCAGGGGCGAGGTCACTGAGGCAGTTAAACAACTCCTTGGTGGCAGAGCCCCTGGTGTTGATGAGGTCCGCCCCAAGTTCCTGAAGGCTCTGGACGTTGTAGGGCTGTCCTGGTTGACACGCCTCTACAATGTTGCGTGGAGATCAGGGGCAGTACCCCTGGACTGGCAGACTGGGGTGGTGGTCCCCATCTTTAAGAAGGGGGACCGGAGAGTGTGTTCCAACTACAGGGGGATCACACTCCTCAGCCTCCCTGGGAAAGTCTATGCCAGGGTGCTGGAAAGGAGGGTTCGTCCACTAGTCGAACCTCGGATACAGGAGGAACAATGCGGTTTTCGTCCTGGTCGCAGAACACTGGACCAGCTCTTTATCCTCTCAAGGATACTTGAGGGTGCATGGGAGTTTGCCCAACCAGTCTACATGTGTTTTGTGGACTTGGAGAAGGCATTCGACCGTGTCCCCCGGGGTGTCCTGTGGGAGGTGTTGCGGGAGTATGGGGTGTCTGGCCCATTGCTACGGGCCATTCGATCCCTATACAACCGTTGCAAGAGCTTGGTTCGCATTGCCGAACCGTGGCTCAGGGGGTTGGGAATCGCATCTGTAACCGGAAGGTCTCCGGTTCCATCCCTTGGCTCTCTGTCCTGGTCGTTGTGTCCTTGGGCAAGACACTTTACCCTACTTGCCTACTGGTGTTGGCCAGAGGGGCCGATGGCGCGATATGGCAGCCTCGCTTCTGTCAGTCTGCCCCAGGGCAGCTGTGGCTACAACTGTAGCTGCCTCCACCAGTGTATGAATGTGAGAGTGACTGAATAGTGGTATTGTAAAGCGCTTTGGGTGCCTTGAAAAGCGCTATATAAATCCAATCCATTATCCATTATTATTATTATTATTATTGCCGGCAATAAGTCGGACTCGTTCTCGGTGGGTGATGGGCTCCGCCAGGGCTGCCCTTTGTCACCGGTTCTGTTCATAATTTTTATGCGCAGGCGCATTTCTAGGCGCAGCCAAGTGGCGGAGGGCTCTCACTTTGGTGGCCTCAGAATCTCATCTCTGCTTTTTGCGGATAATGTAGTTCTGTTGGCTTCATCGAGTGGAGGCCTCCAGCTCGCACTGGAACGGTTCGCAGCCGAGTGTGAAGCAGCGGGAATGAGGATCAGCACCTCCAAATCTGAGGCCATGGTTCTCAGCCGGAAAAGGGTGGAGTGCCCACTCCGGGTCGGGGATGAGTTCCTGCCCCAAGTGGAGGAGTTCAAGTATCTCGGGGTCTTGTTCGCGAGTGATGGGAGAAGGGAGCCGGAGATCGACAGACGGATTGGGGCTGCAGCTGCAGTAATGCAGACGCAAGATGTTTGTAGGAAGAAAAAATAAAGCTGAGTTAGTGGGTTTCATCTTGTAACTGTTTTTCTTTTCTGTTTAAATTGGATTGGTTTGGTAAATGGTGAATGGCCTGCATTTGTATAGCGCTTTTACTAGTCCCACCTAGGGACCCCAAAGTGCTTTTACACATCCAGTCATCCACCCATTCACACACACATTCACGCACTGGTGGAGGCAAGCTACAGTTGTATCCACAGCTGCCCTGGGACAGACTGACAGAAGCGAGGCTGCCATATCGCGCCATCGGCCCTTCTGGCCAACACCAGTAGGCGGTGGGTGAAGTGTCTTGCCCAAGGACACAACGACCGAGACTGTCTGAGCCGGGGCTCAAACCGGCAACCTTCCGATTACAAGGCGAACTCCCAACTCTTGAGCCACGATCGCTCAATTAAACGATCGGTTTAATTGTTCATGATTAATTTGGAAATAAAAATAAGCGTGAACTTTCTTAGCTGTTCCTGACTCATACCTGACTTTCCTTCTCACCTCTGTCAGTGCGCCCCAGGGTGGCTGTGGCTACAATGTAGCTGCCATCACCAGTGTGTGAATGTGTGTGTGAATGGGTGGATGACTGGACGTGTAAAGCGCTTTGGGGTATTTAGGGACTAAGTAAAGCGCTATACAAATGCAGGCCATTTTACAAATTTTTTTCCTTCTGTCCTCATCAATCTGTATGAAAACACACTGTTTAATTCATGTTCTGTATTTCAGGGACACCTGTGGCCAGAGTGACTGTGAAAGAAGATGCTGATGCTATTTTACCCTGTTCCCTCGGCACCAGTGAGACCATTGAGTCAATGGTGTTTGACTGGAAGAAAGACGGAAAGCAGGTGTTCACGTACAATAATGGCACACATCATAATAATGACCTTGAAGATCAGTCTGCGGAGTTCAAAGGTCGAGTCTCACATTTTCCAGAAGAGCTGAAGAATGGCAACGCCTCCATAAAAATAACAGACACTAGGCTAGAGGACAAAGGAAACTATATTTGTATTTTTCCAAAAAGTCAGTCCGGTGATATAAGATTCCACATTGAGCTTGCTGTTGGTGAGTGCTGTTATAAATCAGCTGATTACTTACAGATGAAACAGTCAGTACACACATCTGGCAGGGTCTCACCCCCACAGCACACCTGCAGAAATATTATCAATATTTGGTAAATCTGCTTGTCAAACATCTGAGGTGCCCACGGGTTTTTTCAGTCTTTACTAAACAGAATAAATCTCTGTCAATGCTACTGTAAACACTGAATAAACAAATTCTCACTTCTCCTGATATGTCAGACACACAGCTGTTCAGGGTGTTTTCTGACTGTGTTATTATAATACATCCACCACCATAAATCAGTCTCTTGTGTAAATGTATAAGGACAGTTATGAAATATGTGACTGTTCTTTCTTTCTTTTTTTTAGTTTAGGATTATAAAATACGGATAATATAGCAGATTAACACTTCTGAGTTTCTTTTCTCCAGTTTTATCTGACTGCCAACTTGATAATAACACAGTCACCTCTAATATTTGTGCTTTTTTTCCCTTTCAGAGCCCATATTAACTTGTTAGAGCCTCTCACAGGCATGTGCACTTCTGCATGTCTGTAACTACCAGAATAAACTTAAGAAAAATTTCCAAATCATAAATATCTGATACCTGCCTGTTTTATCACTGTGAACTAAAATCTGTGATAATTATTGTAGTCTGTCAGTTTTACCTTTAGCTCTAACACAGATCATTTGTTAGAGGATTATACAGGAAATGACTGAAGCCTTGATGTTTTTAACCTTTTACTTAAGATGTTAACTAGAATTAATCAGTCATTATAAGGGCTAGGAGGCTGAAATTTACAGGATATCCTCTTCATTCTGTCTCCGATAAATGCACCAAGTTTCATGCTGATATACAGAGATGGCTTTAAGATATTACAGTTTAGTTCAAAGCGCAAAGCCGAGAATCTCTAATCAATTGCCTCAAAACGCCCAAAAAAATCTCTTCAAAGTTAACAAATAATAATGATTCATTTTGTTTTTTGCACTTTAAATCTTCTTAAATACTAAACTTAACCACAAAACCATCTCCTAAATAACTAAAATCATGATTTTGTTTTGTTCTTTGTTTTCTAATCGGGTATTTTCCAAAGATAAAATGGTTTTCTATGATTTCGTTTCGTTCCATTGAAACAGCGAGGCTAACTACGTAAACTTCCATATATGGTCAGACAGGTGATTTTCCCGGCTTCGAAGGGAGAGTGGTTTCATTGCCTTAACTTTCTATTGGATAACAGCAGCTGTCAATCAAACTGCCGTGCGATTGGTATAAGATTCGTTTTTCTGATTGGCTGATTGGATTAACGGTCTCCATGGCGCGTTGCTTCACGTTGGCGGAAGATGCTGATAGATTATTGATGTTCGTGGGCGTTTAAGGATTTCAGCGATACCAAACTTGATTGGTGAAATAATCTAACAATCGCTTAAAATTGGCTTTAAAACCGCATTTATATTAGTTTGCGTAGCTCCGATAAAACTTTCCGACAAAACAAATTTAGTGTTTTTTCAGGTTCTTTTTACTCCCGCTTGAACGCAAACGAACTGAAGTTAATCCGTGGGGGGTTTTCCCTTTAAACAAGCAATTGTTTGTTTTTAAAAAGCCGTTTTTGGTCCAATAAACGGCTTTTTAACATTGATTGTAATGGGTAGAAGTAGGGTCACGAAGTATTTACTTCCGTCAATAAAGACGTTGCTGTTTTTATGTCGTAAATTCTTTACTGAGGTTCATGAATCTACTGAAAGATAAACATCTGAACTTTGAAACGACGTATAACATGTCCGTGTCTATGTTTCCGGTCATCATAAAAATATACATTATGTTTATCTATTAATATTACCATGCAAACTTGGGTCGCATACAACCTCTGCGTTTTAAAAAGTTAAAGGTCCGAAGCATCTCAGGTGAGTCCTGCCTTTGACGTCACTGATATTCGCATCCTCGTGTGTATACGTGAACTCATTACTCACTCCTAATCGTCTGCATTGAGTTATTAATCCAAGTAGAAAACTACCTTTTAAGATACATATGCTCAAAAAGTATCTTATCCCTCTCAATGTAATTAAAATTTACAGCAACTTCTAGCAATAAGTTTTATAAGACTAGTGGAATTGTTTTGGAGATTGCAGGGGGGTTTGCTTTATTTTCTGTAACATCTACAATTGTTCAAGTAGTTATTTATATTCATATTTATAGCAATAATAAATAACACTGAAATCCTCCTTAAGTAGTTATCCAGGTTACAGTGCCAGATTTTTGATGATATGTTTGCCATTTTGCTGGCACTTTCCTATCTTTTTCTGTATAACTCTAAACAAACTTAGAGATGTCCAAACCTTTTTTCCGTATAAATGTCTGCATGTGAGTCCAAAATGTTGTTTAGAGTAAAAGCTTTGAAATTAAATTCCTTTTAAAAACATCAGTACTGTCCAGTAAGGCAGTATTGAGTTAGTACCCTCACATTGGCACTCAGAGTAGCTAAACATGAAAAAATAATAATTATACAATATTACTATTGTGTGTTCACAGGAGCTGCAGAGCCTTCTGTCACAAATCTTGATCAAACAAATGACTGGGCACTCCTTAAGTGTGTTGTTAAAGGTGCTTCCCCCAAACCTACAGTCGAGTGGTGGGACAGTAACAATCAAACCATTCCTTCAGAGGAGCCGCAGGTCTCTAAAAAAGGAGAGCGCTTTTACGTCACCATCAAAACTAATGTGACAAAGACCGACCGCTATCACTGTGTCGCCACACAGAAGGAAATCTGGCATCAGGCACATACGGAAATCAATGTGCGTTTGAATGGTGAGTGAAATTTTAATCTTAAAATGTTTTAAGTAATTGTTGTTTTTCAAAAATGTGAAATGTGCTCAGACTGAATACACAGAATGATGTCTGCAAAGAAGCTAAATATTAACTAATGAAATCATAAAGACAGATGTCTGGAAAATGTTTCTCAGGTGAAAAAAGTAGAGGTGTGTGATAAAACACTCCAGCAGACAGATTCACTGGAGCTGAAGCAAAAAGTAACTTTAGTCTGAATTCAACTCATAAATGAGTTGCTTTTTGTTTGTATACAAGACCTCTTACAGGTATCATTATGAGCAGTTATCAGTGTTACATATATGATGCACAGTGTGATTATATTCCTTATTTTTTATGTGCTGTAGCAAATGTTTGAGTGCAGATGCTAAAAAGTGAGATGACACCCATTACACTTCTGAGCTCTGTCTCATTAAGGAGTCATTTTCCTATGTTCTGGGAGTTTCCTGATAGCAAATCATCAAACTATTTTAATAACGTCTGTTGTGGTCCCTAAATCCAGCCAATCATGAAGTGCCAAACCATTGCTGCAACCCACAGAAAACTTAATGATACAAACACAGCAGCAAATATTAAAAATGTATATAAGAGAGGGAAGTCTGAGAAGACTTTCTAAACTAATGTTAATGCATTAAACAATAGAGCCAACAATGGAATAGGACTGCCAATCATATACTTTATAGTAAAGATGAACAAGTTTTCACTGAGGTCACAGAGTAATTGAGCTCTTTTCTATACATGTGGTGAGTGAAGGATAATCCGGATGAGTCCATTGAATTGCAAGTAAAGATATTTTTTAGCAAATGTGACAAAAGGCTTTGTGTGCTTTTCGCTCAATAGTTGTTTTCTGCTTGGAACTCTCCCATGGATTCATTTTTCCCCCAGTCTCATTCTTATTGTTGAATAACTACGGCAAGTGAGGCCTTTGATTCTGAAGAATTTGTTCTGGGTTCTTCTGTGGCCCCCTGGATGAGTCCTCGATGCTCTAGCATCTAAAAGTAATTTTGGTCAGCCACCATCACCACTGTGGTTCGCTGGAGTCACAAAGCCTTATCCATGGTTTTGTAACCTTTCCAGACTAATAGGTGACAGTGACTTTGTTTTTCAGTGGTTTCTGTAGATCATAGCATGACGTGGTGGTTTTTGAGAACTTTTAGCCCACTTTGTCAGATAGGTTCTGTGTAGGTGATTTCTTGATTCAGCAGGTCTGGCAATAATCTAATCAGGCCTAAGTGTTTTTAGTGAAAAGGAACTGAGCTTTAAAAAATATGGTTAAAGTAAACATGGAAATCAGAAAGGGGTGAATACTTTTTCATAGCAATTAAGTGCATAATTATGTATCTACAGTCGCCCTTGCAGGGGCATGCATGACAATCCACATGTATTCATACTGTATGCATTCGTATCATTAAAAAAAAGAATAAAATAGTAGAAATCATCTTAATGCTCAGTATTTCTGAATGTAATATTCATGCCAGATGATTAAATATAACATAAAAACAAGAAAATGATTTTGCATAAAAAATCGATCCTAACAGTCCAAAATCCTCCAGTGCAGAGAGTCATTTGTTGGCAGCGCAGCAGGCGGTCATTTCACTGACAGATTCATATTTCTTGTTTTCTACAATCATCAGTCTGAAGAGATTCACTTTAATGATGTGTGTAGCTAAGAAGCTCAGGGTGGAGGAAACCTCGATTACACACAGACCCACACATGTTTTCAGATGTGAGGCTCAGTAAAAGGAAAGCAGGAGTCTGTGAGCAGCAGCACAGATTCAAACATCTTTCATACAAGACAAAACTCCAACATCATCTTTACAGCTGAGAGCAGAACCAGAGCCAGCCTGTGAGCTGTGGAGACGAGCAGGAGGAAACAGGAAGTTGGATCCATGCTGACATCACTGAGCTCGCTGTTTAAACCTGCTGTTTGTTCCTGACATGCAGTCACAGTCTCAGTTACGCCAATGTTTTCTCTTCAGTTCCAGAACCAAAGACTGGATGGATTGTAGCTGGTGTTGCTGTTGGTGTTGCTGGTGTTCTTGCTGTTGTTCTTGCTATTGTAGTTGGGATTCTTGTCAGGTGTTACATCAAGAATAAAAAAAGTAAGTTTAATGTATTTATGAACATTCTCATATTTTTGTGTGACCGTCATGTTTATAATCTTGTTTATTTAACTTTTTCACATTTTTTGAATATATTAATGAAACAAACTGAAATGAACTAACGCTTATTGTGAGGAAAGAGGAGGAACACTGCAGAGGCTGATGAAGATGGTTAAACAGCAAACATCACGATTTATTCATAAAGACAGTTTAGCGTCTTGTCTGTAATCATAATAAAATTGGGTGAATTTTCCCACTGTACTTATGTTACTATAGCAACGAGTATAATTCAAACTTACTCATGTGTCATCGTGCACTCCACTACTTAGATTCATAGCACTACATTTCTGCTCAGTTATGACTTTTTAACACCGTTTTGTTTTCCAATCTGCAGAAAGACAAGAAGAAACAGAATCCCCCCTTCGAGAAACAGAAAATCAACACTGATCAAAGTGAACCCAAAGTGTGAAGTACGGTGTGTGTGTGGCTTATGTGTTTGTTTTATGAGAACCAAGTTAAGCTTTTGAGCAGAACAGTGACGACATGTTGGATTATTTTTGGTATTTTCAGCAGTTTAAAAGTTCAGAACAGATTTTAATCCTGTGGTTTAGCACATGGTTAAATGTCAGGATGGAGGGATGTAGCCATTTTTGTTATACTTTCATCCTAATCACCCCATATTTTTATATAAAAATAAAAGTATAAATGACTCATAGTGCTCAATACTTGATACACAAACCCCGTTCAAAAACAAACTTTGTCACATTCACAGTACAACATATAGTGAAATGCTTGTGTCCTGGACTGCAGACGTAGCTGCACCATTCCAGGGCTGGTTTTTAGCATGGGGGATGCCAGGGCTGTGACTGGATAACGGGTGGGTATCCAGTCAGGATACCCACCCGTTATCCAGAGGTGTGTAGTCTTACCACTACACT
Organism: Copadichromis virginalis; assembly: GCF_057382275.1. Taxonomy (NCBI): domain Eukaryota; kingdom Metazoa; phylum Chordata; class Actinopteri; order Cichliformes; family Cichlidae; genus Copadichromis; species Copadichromis virginalis. The sequence continues at coordinate 39,369,675 of NC_140622.1, forward strand.
AACTAGCTGCCTGTCTAATGTCATCTTTTCAACATTGAAACGGGGCATTTGGGGATTTTTTTTTTCTATTTGAATGAAAACGGATGCAGTGCATCAATGCTTTCTTCATGAAATAAAAACTGTTGTATTTATTCCATAAGAGATCAGAGGTCCTCCTCCTGTTTTTTCCTCTTCTGCAGCAGTTTAATAGGACGGAGCAGAGAAATGGCTCCACCTTCTCTTGGTGCATAACATGTTACTAATAAAGAAAACTACTTTTAGCTGCTCCATTGCCACAGCAGGTAGCGCCGCATGTTTGATTTGGACACACAATCAATACTCTGGATGGATTTGTGTTTCCAGCTGCACTCATATTTCAGTAAATATCTAAATAATATTTAAAAAGAAATTTGTCTGATAACAGCAAATAACAACTGTAGAATGCGCCACACAAGGAAAACGTTTTTCTTTTGTTTTCTAACCCTAAACGTACATTAACTATAACCCTGAGCTGGTCTGCTGTAAATAAATATGAATCAGGATACACACACTCCATTGAATGTTGTCGATGTTTGATAATGAAAATCATGTTCATGCTTTTAATTCTTCATGTCCCAATACATTATTAGTTGTCACACTGTTCAAGGATCTCGGAGTAAAATGTTGTGTGTGTGTGTGTGTGTGTGTGTGTGTGTGTGTGTGTGTGTGTGTGTGTGTATATAACCACCTTGGGAAGACTCAAGGAGAGGGGCAGGTTAGACTTTGCTGAAAACACCTAAAAAAGAGCCTGCAGAGATCAGAAAAAGTATCAGAAGAAGCCAAGTTGAACTTTTATCTGAATAATGGGAAGAGAAAAGTATATAGAAGGAGAGACATGACTTATTATTTGAAGCCCATCACATCATCTGTCAAAGTGGAGGCAGTATTATTGTAGGGCTTTGTGAAAACTGGGTCATTATTGTTTACTGATGAAGTGACAAGATGAATTCTAAGTTTTCTGATTTGATTCATTCGTCAGTCGCCAAGCCAGTTACCGTGGTTTTCAGTTGTAGTAAATATACAGCTTAAAAACGTAAAGGCACATCAGATCTTAACGTGAAACAAATCGTGCTGGATATCTACACTGATAGGAACTGGGTAATATGTTTCCAACAAAAGGATGCTACATAGTTGGATGGAAATTAAATTTATATATCTACAGAGAGCTGAATTCAAACAACTCTACCATCTAGCCTTTCTGTGTGGAGACATGCAGTTAGTGGGGTTAGGTTAATTGGAGTCTAAATTGTCCATGAGTGTGAGTGCAAATGGTTGTCTGTCTCTCTGTGTTAGGTGACCTGTTCAGCGTGTACCCTGCCTCTCGCAGCTGTGATAGGCTCCAGTGACCCTGATTTGGATGAGTGAAAAAGAATGGATGGATTTATCTTTTTAGAAGAAATATAAAATTCCAAAGTATTTTGTAAAGACATTATGAACGGATGGTACAAATGAGGCAGATACAAAGAACAGGAAGTTCCCAAAATAAAACAGGAAGCAAAACAACAGGACTCCTAACATGGAAACAGAGAACAGGAGGAAGGAGAAAGGAACACCAAACTATAACCAAGAACAGAAACTACAAAGCAAAATTAACTGATCATCATCATCACCTTTATTTATAAGGCACTTTAAAACAACCAGCTCCAGCGCTCCACGCGACCCTGAAAAGATAAGCGGAAGCGAATGGATGGATGGATGTTGGGAGTCATGCAGCAGCATTTTGAACCAGCTGCAGACAACAACGACTGACTGACCCCCAAATAAAGTGAGTCACAGTAGTCCAGATGGGAAGAAATAAAAGCATGGATCACTGTTTCAAGGTGCTCCCTGGAAAGAAAATATTTCACTCTCGCCTTAAATGAAAACCGAACTCAAAACCACAAATAACAAAAATAAGCATACAAAAGAAATAAAACAAAAGCTCTAAAATACATAAAAACCAAACTAAAGGTTGGATAATATTTAGTAAAAATTTGAACTCAAACTGAAAAACTGGGTCAAAAACCTGTAAAGATGTGGTTGATGTTTGATGGTGGATGGGGTGTAGCTCCTGGTGTTTTTTTGTTCAAAGCAGCGAAGAAGCAGTCTGATCATCTGCCAGCACAGCAGAACCACACTTTGGGTCTGTGTTTGTTAGTTAGTGAACATCACTAACTAAATATCACATACACCCCTTGAGTTGTTGGTGTGGAGGTGGTCCTCAGTTTTATTTTGAAGCTGGACTTTCTGATGTCATTTTTCAAGTTGAAATTTCATAGTGAAGGAAAAAGGGTCATTACATAGCTGACAAATACTCTACATGTGGCAGTGTCTGTCTACAGTCTTAGTTTGATTAGCATATTTTTAGCTAATATGAATGCTAAGACCTTCACCTAATTTCTGTGATTACTGGTTTCTTTCTTGGGGGTGTAGGATGTGACCTGTTACCCTGTTAACACAGGACCAGGAGTGGACTGACTAATCAGGAGTACCTGCCTGAGGCCAAAGGGTCGTTATGGACAGTCAGCTCAATCAACGAGCAGCTCATGGACCACTCTGACTGCACACTTTTGGTGTCTCCCCCTCTCTTTGCCAAGGCAGACAGGATGAACCAGGTTGATCACATAAAGTAAGAAAGATGGGGAGATAGGGACTGAAAAGAGGTAAGAGCCAGTTAGAAATCAGGTCAGACTAAAACAGGAGCTGAAACAGGAACCGCTTCTTTGCATTGTTACATTGTGAACAGAGTAGCCTGGGATGATGTCAAATGCCTGGCCTGAATCATTTTACCCGACCTCACTGAATGTGCCTGTACAAGGAACACTAAAACCAACACAGATCACAATGTGAAAGACAATAATCTGCAGTCTCTGAAAGGCCAAGACAGCATCACATGTGACACAACTGAGGCAGAGGATGCAAAACTAAATGTAAGAACAGGAGGCTGCCAGAATAAAACAGGAAGTGATAAAATAAAAGAACATCTAACATAGAAACTGAGAATTAACAACACAGGAAACACGAGAGGGCGAGAAAACTGAAAGAAGGAAATCAATACGTGCAAACTGACCCAGAACAGAAAGTACACAGAAAACTAACTGACCTTCAAATTGCAAAAATACTATAAATGATGAAACTTAACTTGCAAATGAATAAATAAATAAATGGAAGCTCCTAAATAGAACATGAAAGCAAACTAAGAACTGACAAAGAATATTTAAAAAAAATTAAAAATAGAAATTCCCAAACTAAAAACACAGGACCATGACAGGTTAGGAACCACTGAGCCTCCATCACAACACTACATGTTCACATCACTATTAAAATATCACAGTAATTCTTCATTTTCAGACAGAATGAATACTTTCAATACTTTTTGTGTATTTTGCAGATAATCAAATAATTGTAAATATAGTAAAGAGTCAAGAATAAAAACATCAGTGTAGCAACATGATTACTGGTTTCTTTGCACAGCACATACTTTGGGGCTGATATTCTAACCGTTACAGAGGAGCTGAATGCAGTAAAATACAACTGAAGTTGTTTACTTGGTTCGTTAGGTAGTTAGTCTCAGTTTACTCAGGTTTTGTTTGTACCTGTTTGGGCAGTTATGTGTGTCACTCAGCACCTTTGTGTGTGAAAGTTATTATTACGTTCACCATCTGTGCAGCACAGAAGGATCAGGATCCCCACCCAGATCCTTTTCATGCAGTGTTTACATTCATTTACTTTAACATTTACTTGAGTCCCACACAGGTGACGTCTGAGCCTCTCACAGGTTTACTGCAGTGTTGATGTGCAGTGAAACGTTTTTTGTTTGAACTTTCTCCATGTTTTCATGTCAGCTCGGCTTTACATTACTTGTCATTTGTGACTTAAACAATAGGGTGCATACAAATATTAATAAACAGTTTGTTGGTTTTAACAAAATAAAACAGCATCTTAGGATTTACTGTGTTCAGGATGGTGCAGTGATTATTATGGTTCCCTCTCAACAACAAGGATCCAGTCAGAGTTTTGTGTGCTGTACTCTGGCTTCGTTCCACTCTGTCAAAGAGCCATGTGACAGGTCAGTGACCTGTCCAGAGTCTGTTGCTCTGTGACCATTAAATGTAGAGTCAGAACATAAAGTAACTGAAATTAGTTTGTGAACTTAGAAAACCAACCAACATGTAATAAAAGCTACAGAGGGAATATTCTTAGTTTTGTTCTTTTAGCTTGTTAAAAATCTTATTACAATGTGTCTGATGAGGGTTGTCTACAACACTGTGAGTCGGCTGCTTTCAGAAGGTTCTGTGTTGGTATTGTAATGTCTGTTCTGATTTTCTAAATCCTGCCTCTGACATATGCCCCCATACAATAATAATAAAAAAGACTAAAATTAATACTGAAACTAATAAAGACTAAACAATATAAACTGGGATGAAACAAGAAAATCTACTCTGGAAACAAACTAAACAGTAAAACTACCCTTCCTTAAGTTGCTTTCATCCATCTGGAGCTCATAGCTCATCATTAGCTGAGTGTTTAAGGACCTGCTGTGTAAGTCACTCTCTGCCAGATCGTTTTCTCCACCATGGTTGTTAATCTCTAGCTGTTGTTCTTACCCCTCAATACTTCCTTTGCTCTGTTTGCTTCCTAGTTCTCAGCTCACAGAAGCACACCTGCCTGCCCAGTCTCCACTCAACCTCTATCGTCTCCAGATTCCAGCCTGATCCCCTGTGCCTCCTCTCTCTTCTCAATCTAACTAACTCCAAGTAAGGACACATAAGTAAGACTCTTGTACATACAGACAACCTTTTATTATCAGCTCTTGCTGATAACATCTCTCCCTCTCTGTGAATCCTCTGATACGTCCTATATGGGAGCACCTGTTCCATCAGTCTGCTTCCATCAATTATTCAGTTTTAAATAAACTGTTCAAACTTTTCCCGGCTGTCTGAATCTGCTCATCAGTCCAGAAACTACAAAACCATGACAATTAAATGGTGTGTACCACACAGCAGGTCATAATTGCATTAAATGTTCCAAAAGTCACCAAAACCACAAACACTTCAGTGACTTCAGTTGACAGACGCCCACTACGTTCAGCTGACTGTGCTGATGATGGACACCTAAATTCATCCAACCATCTGCTTTCATGAAATCTCACCATCATAAATTTTGAATGCATCACATTTGTGGTCGTCAGGTTTGGCACATCAGTGAGTCAGAGTCCAGAGTGACTCTGATATCAACCCTCTGGCTCCACATGAAACAACATTTACCCCAAACCACAAAAAACTGGAGCATTACTGGGATTGGCAGCTTTAATTAACTTCAAAGTAAAACTCTTTGTTCAACTTATTCCTGGCACTGGATCATCTGACAGCCTTTAAAACAATTTCCCTCGGGATAAATAAAGTATTTTCAATCATAATATGACTTACTGTCTGTATTCCACTGTACAGTTTCATCTTTGTCAGCATCTGGACTCTCATCATCAGAGTCTAATTTCCAGAGAGCTGAATTTTGTATCACAACAATTCATTTTCAGTCTTTCCAAAATGTTTTCTCCTTATTGATCTGGAGCGGGTTATAAATTTTAGACTGATGCTTGTAAGATGTTTCTGTGTGCAGACCTGAAGTGGATGCTGAACACATCCTGTTCGCGTGCCGGCTGCTTCTGAGGAAAACTTACCCGAGGCTGCAGTCAGAGTTGTTGTTTGGTTCTATGGCTTTTCTTCAGAAACTCATATTTAAATTAATTCAGGGTCTCACACCAACCCGAGAATATTTCACGTTTTTTCTTTTAATAAACTTTCTCGGGTTCTCTTTTCTTCCACTTTTTAAATATTTTTTTCATGGGTTTAATTTTTTCTTTTGCTAATTGATGATCAGAAAACATACCTGATGAAACAGGACTGCAGTGAACCAAACAAGTGCAAAGACTCCTGGGACAGTTCATGTTTACCTCTGAAGCTGTTATCAGTGTTAACAACATTGTCATCCCCTATGTAGCCGGTGTACCAGAGAAACTCAGGAGAGTTTTCTCCAAGCATGACATCCCAGTGTACTTCAGACCCAGCAACACACTCAGACCGAAACTGGTTCACCCGAAAGACAAAACGCCAAAACACAGACTTAACAATGTGGTGTATGCTGTACAGTGCAGCGAGGAATGCTCAGACCTCTACATCGGAGAGACCAAACAGCCACTTCACAAGCGCATGGCACAACACAGAAGAGCCACCTCCACAGGACAAGACTCAGCTGTCCATCTGCATCTTAAGGATAAAGGACACTCTTTCGAAGATGCCAGTGTTCACATTTTGGACAGAGAGGACAGATGGTTTGAAAGAGGAGTGAAAGAAGCCATCTATGTCCACTGTGAGCGACCATCTTTGAACAGAGGCGGGGGTTTACGACACCAACTCTCTGCCATCTATAATCCAGTTTTGAGATCCTTCCCAGACGCCTTAACGCCCACTCACATCCTGGGCCATCTGACCTCAGGAAATCACATGATTTCACACCATGTGATTAGGTAGAGGATCATCAGGGGGTCCTTTTGTCTCTCTTTGGGGGGAAACTCCCACTAGGTTTATATCTGGGACTCTCCACCATTTGACCTTAGAACTGAAGAAGCTTCTCGGATGAAGGTGAAACGTCTTCAAGCAACTTAAAGAAGTCCAGACGCTTTTCTTTGCAAGCTCCTTTGACTACGATGACCTGGATGACTGAGAACCTTCACAGACATGTCAGTGTTAACGTTTGATTTCCTCACTGCAGCAGATTATAAACCTGCTTAATGCTAATATGTTTCTGATCGCTGTGTGCAGACCTGACGTGAAACAAACACAAGTGTTGCAACACAACCTGTTCGTGTGGTTGATCTTTCTGAAGATTAGCCTGAGGGTGCACTCGTACTTAATGTGTGGGTTTGTGGTTTTTCTTCAGAAACAGGACTTGGCGCTGCTGCAGTGTGTGACTGTGAACCAAAGGATTTTATTACAGATTTTGTAAGAAGAGAATTCTGCTGCAAAGGCAATACAAAGACTTTTGTTATTTTTGTAAATATCTTAGAAATATGGTATCTAACCAGATATGGCATTACCCTGGCCTCCAGTAACACTCTGAGGAGTCTTTGTGTCATTGTTGAGCCGGACTGCTTTCTTCCATCAGTGCAATATCTGCAAAATTAGAAGCGTCCTGTCTCAGAGGGACGTTCTGCTGTAATGTATTAATTATCAGGAAGTCGTAAAAACTCCCTGAAAATAAAATGAAAATGACCTTGTAGTACCATATCACCCTATTAGAGCACTTGGCTCTCGCTCTGCAGGCCTACTTGTTGTTCCTAGAGTATTTAAAAGTAGGATGGGAGGCAGAGCCTTCAGTTTTCAGGCCCCTCTTCTGTGGAACCAGCTTCCAGTTTGGATTCAGGAGACAGACACTATCTCTACTTTCAAGATTAGGCTTCAAACTTTCCTTTTTGCTAAAGCATATAGTTAGGGCTGGACCAGGTGACCCTGAATCCTCCCTCAGTTATGCTGCAATAGGCATAGGCAGCTGGGGGATTCCCATGATGCACTGGGTGTTTCTTCTTCAGCCACTATGTGTTTATGCATCACTTTCCATTTAATTATTTGTTATTCTTAATCTCTGGCTCTCCTCCACAGCAAGTCTTTATCTTGTCTTCCTCCCCTCACCCATCATGGCTGCTGTCCTCTCCTCCTTGAGCCTGTTTCTCCTAAAGATTTATTTTTATTAAAATTACGTTTTTCTTTATTTCTGTCACCAAGTGCTTGGCTCACTGGTGTTTTTTTTTTTCTTTTTTTTTATTGTTGGGGTTTTTGTGTGTTAATGTAGAGTCTTTACCTTACAATATAAAGCACTTTGAGGTGACTTTTGTTGTGATTTGGTGCCATTTAAAATGAATTCAATTAAATACCATGTGAGGAAAAGATGCATTCAGTCGGTTGGATAAACATAAACTGGGAGCTGATGTGTCAGTGCTACAACTTCCTGTGGAGGACGTGGATGCTGACACTGCTGGGTGAAATTCACCAGAGGACTGCAGCTCTGAGATAATGATGGTGCAGCAGGTCCACTGATCGGCAGCTTCTAGTAATTCCAGGTTTGTAGCTCCAAAACTCTGGAATCATCTTCCTCCTCAGATTAGGTCTTCCTCACTAACCGTCTCCTCATGAGCTTCAGATGAGTTACAGTTTATTGTGTCACTTTCACAGTGCATCTCTTTTGCTATTATTATATGACTTTTTATCATTATTTACTTTTATCATTTGTATTTATCCTCCAATTTTACTTATTAAAACATTACTATTATTGCTTTAAATCGTTTTATTGTTTCTTCTGTTTGTATTTGCTGTGAAGCACTTTGATCAATGTCGGCTGTGCATAAATGTGCTAAATAAATCAAATGACTTGTCTTGACTTGTGTACCTCCTTAGTCCCAAAAATCCTCACAAACCTGTTCCCAGTCTGGCGCCATGTGGCTGCAGTTCTTCCAGAAAATGTGCAGAATTTCATCTGAGCTGAAGCTGGTTTATCTTCTTATTCGCTGAACTGTTTTAGACTTTCTCACAGTAAGTATTCATCCTTCTCCTGCTCTGAAATTTAACCTTTTTTATGTTTGTCACTGTGGATCACCCCAGAATAAATGAGAAGGAAGAGAGCCGACTGCAGCCACGAGAGGTTTTATCTCCACTCTCTGGCATGTAGTAGAGCTGGAATGATCTTCAGGAATTATAAACCATAAAGCCTCGTGGCTGCTGTATGAATTGGCCCAAAGCTCTACTCTGAGAGCCACAGACACATTTTGGAAAAGGTTCATGTTGGAGAAGAGGATGATGTCTGAAGAGGTCACAGCTCTGGTAACACTTCGATTTAAAATGTCTTAAATGCACCGAGCAAGCGATGAAATCCTTTGATAAAAAACTTGATTGACTGTAAACAACAAAGCCTGAATCCCTGAATGACAGCAAACACATGCAGCTTTCTTTCCTCCAGCTCTGCTCTTCAGTCACATTCAGTCAGCATCATCCTTTCATGCCATCATCTGTGCTTTGAGCTCGCGGTCAGAAACCAAACACAGCTAAACATTTCACGCAGGGTTTCATTCTTCATCTTTAAACAAAGGTTGGTCTTTTACACTGAACAGGAAATTTCATCCTTCTTTATTTCTACTCGCCCACCTTCATGACTCACCTTGTTTATATGGTTGCACATTCCTGAGTCACTGCAGGTTAATAACTAGTGCGTCCCACATGTTTACAAAGATATGGCTCCTCCACAGCCACAAAGGTCGGACAGTCCTACAGAAAATATAACTCTTATATCTGTATACTTCTTCCACTGTCACAGGTGCCACAGTTTTCTTTGATCACTGAAGATAATATGCTGTCAGTGCATGTGTGTATAATAATGCTGACACACAAAGCCATTATTCTACAGTTCTTGCACATGTTTTTGTCAAACTGAGGTCATACAAAGTGACCATGAGAGTGGAACTGGATCTTTTTTCCTTATTGACTTTGTAGCCTTTGTCATAAATCATTCCTGTATTTAATCCTGAGATAACACTCAGCAATAATAATAAAATACACACCTTCATTAGCAATCCCAAAGTCATTTTAAACTATTAACCTTACAGTCAGTTAACAGTCAGTTAATCCTGTGGGAGCTTAGTAGATTCATAGTTCAACTCCTTCATCCTGAGTGGGTGGATGAAACTAGCAGCCCACATGTTCAGGTTCTCAGTAAACATTACATTACTGGCTGTAAAAAGACTTTAAACTTTATTTAAACCTTGTTTACACAAAGCACACTCTGAAAAATCAGCAGGTATGAGGCCACGTGAGTCATAAATCTGTTCTTCAGAATCTAACCCACGTCATTTCCCACCACATCCTATTAATTAAGATAGTGTTAGATTAGATTAGCTGTGTGCACAGTGATTCATGAGTGGTTCGTTGTGTTTTCCTAATATGGACAGAAATGTGGACCTATTGCTTATCGTTAATGTGTCCATGTTAAGTAGAAGAAATACAACATTTTGGTTAAAACAGGGTATGGACATTGAGGCTGTGGACAGCTACAGGTACCTTGGTGTTCATCTGAACAACAGACTGGACTGGACTCATAACTCAGACGCCCTCTACAGGAAAGGGCAGAGCAGGCTGTACCTGCTGCGGAGACTCAGGTCGTTTGGAGTGGAGGGCCCACTCCTGAAGACCTTCTATGACTCTGTGGTGGCTTCTGCTATCTTTTATGGCGTGGTCTGCTGGGGCGGCAGCATCTCTGCTGGGGACAGGAAGAGACTGAACAGGGTGATCCGAAGGGCCAGCTCTGTTCTAGGATGCCCTCTGGACCCAGTGGAGGTGGTGAGTGACAGGAGAACGGCGGCTAAGCTGTCATCCCTGATGGACAACATCTCCCACCCCATGCAGCAGACTGTGACAGCACTGAGCAGCTCCTTCAGTGGGAGACTGCGGCACCCACGGTGTGGGACGGAGAGATTTCGCAGGTCTTTCCTCCCCACTGCTGTCAGACTCCATAATAAAGACTTTAACTGATCAAGCACACACATCCACACATGTGCAATAACACTAAGTGCAATAATCTTTTCTGGCATCGTTGTATTTTTACTCAGTTGTATATAGCATTCGTATTCTATTTTTATCTTATTGTATATTTTTATTCTATTTTATTCTACTGTATATAGTATATTATTTTATTCTATTCTGTACAGCTGTGTACTGTATTTATTCTTATTGTATTCTAATTTTTGCCTCATAACTTTTGCACTGTCCACTTCCTGCTGTGACAAAACAAATTTCCCACGTGTGGGACTAATAAAGGTTATCTTATCTTATCTTAAAACTGATCTATTCTGTTCATCTCTAGCTCTGTGAGAGAGATGAGGATGGATGGAGGACAGTTAGTGAATGAGGAAGTACAGAGCTTTATGAAAGAGGAAGTGAGGACCGCGAAGATGATGAAGAGCGGAAAGACGGTTACTCCAGATGACTAACTGACGGTGCAGGACATGTGTGAGGACAGAGGGACAGTAGTGAGGTGTGCAGTAGGAATGACAGGTGGGTTCAAGGTGGGGGTGGGATTACATCAGGATCTGAGCTCCTTGTTCAATGATGATGAGCTGACAGAGGAGGTCTGGCAGGAGTCTCTGTGGATTCTGATATTTGCAGACAACACTGTGGTCTGTAGTGAGAGTAGAGAGCAGGTGGAGGAGAGCCTGGAGAGGTGGAGGTGTGTAGACGTCAGTAGACGTGAGACTGAATACATGTGTGTGAATGAGAGGGAGGCGGGTGTAACGGGGAAGGAACAGAGGCAGTGACTTTGAATACCAGGACACCGTTCTGCTCAGCAAGGTGCAGACAACCAGGGTCTCTTTGTGTTACCTGGATTTATTTCACCTGAGATTGTTGATCAGGATAAGATGGCACATAAAGCTGGTTATCAGCTAAGTTGACCCAAAGTCTGTAAGTTTCTGAGCATGAGCGTGTTCATGTGAAAGAGGTGGCGTTGGAAACATCCAACCAATCACAGTCATCATAGCAACAGCAGCTGAATTTACAAATAAAGACTAAAATTATAATATTAGAAAAATGTGAAAAGGTTAGAAGAAGTAAGAGAGATGCTGCAGAGAAATCAGCAATATGAGAGAAAAAGCTCTGTGCTGTAGTTTAGTGTCCAGAACCCTGTATGACTCTGTGTGAGCGCTTTACATTAATGTTTCCATTTGTACAACACGGTTTTAGTCTTTATTGTATTAGATGAACAACCTGGTTAATCTGTATTTATTACGAGGAGGAGCAGGAACAGCCTCAGTGTGTGTGTGTGTGTGTGTGTGTGTGTGGTTTGTGTGTGTGTGTGTGTGTGTGTGGTTTGTGTGTGTGTGTGTGTGTGTGTGTGTGTGTTTTCATCATATAGGTCATATTAGTGTAAAAAAAAAAAAAAAAACCTGCAGCTGTCTTTGACCCTTTTTTTTTTTTTTTTTTTTTTTGAAAGAAAGTGTACTTTATTGATCCCCGTGGGGAAATTCCTCTCTGCATTTAACCCATTCACTCAATGAAGTAGTGGGCAGCCATTGAGCACCCAGGGAGCAGTGTGTAGGGACGGTACCTTGCTCAGGGGTACCTCAGGGTAGCTGCTCAGGGGAATTGAATCCCCGACCTTCCGATCAGGGGGCCACCACTCTACCTACTGAGCTATCCCTGCCCTGTCTTTGACCTTAAAGGCTGCAGATTCCGTGGTGGGAGCGTCCTTTCTCTTTACCTCAGCCTAACCTTTTTACAATAATCTGCCATCTCTGCTCATTAATCTTTCTTCTCTCCGCGTTTCTGTGTAATTGTCGCTGTTAAACAAGTTCAATCTAAAAGGCGCTGATGTTGCGACATATACATACACCGGAAGTGCAGTAATGGTTTACTGCTTTAAGAGAATAGAAACTCAAAGTGTTTTGGAGTGCGTCAGTGCGGGAGGGGGAGTGGCTCCGAGCTTTTTCTTTTTTTTTTCTTTTTAAAAAAAGAGATGCTGTAACGTTTGATCCTCAGAGGGTTTCTGCAGACATGGAGCTTCCACCACTTCTGTTTCTGAGCTTCTGTTTCCTGACTTTGTCCGGACTGACGTTTGGTGCTGAATCCGGTAAGAAACTCATTGATTTAGAGTGATAATCAGTGCAGGCGCAGTCACGTTTCACAGCAGCGGATGGAGCTTTAACGCTGCTGCTGAAGTGGGTGGATGACTGCGGAGTCTACACCTACATCAGCTTTTAACGCAGCCGCGTTTTAGAGTAAAACAATGAGAGGGCAGATTAATGTGCAGCATCTTCAACAATGAAACGAAACTATTCTCTTTAGTGTTTATGATCAGTTACCAGAGATGCTCATTATTCCATCCTGACGTGTTTTAACCTGTAAACACATTTCTGCTTTCATCCTGCTGACACGGTGTGACGTTTGTTTGTGTCTGAATGCGATTTTTTAATGCATCTAAAGTTTTATGTTCTCTTAAAGTGGGTCGACATCAATAAAATGACTCATAGAATAGAGAATAATTAACCACACTCTCTCTCTCTCACACACACACACACTGTCTCTGTCTCTCTTCCTGTTTCAGAGTTGGAGCTCTTTGGCCCCTGTACTCTTTTTCCTCACACTCCTTGTTCCTCTCACTGTCTTCTGTCACACCTGCAGTCTTCTGCTCCTTGTTACCCACCACAGTATCTGGTTGGTTGTTCAGCAGCTGCTTGTCCCTCAGAACCACAGCCCTGCTGTTCTCAACCATCATTGGTGGTGTCTCCCATCGGGACATTTGGACTTCAATGCAGCACAGATGTTCTTGTACACTTTCCCAGCTTCTTGGTTGTGGTGCTCACTGTACGCTATCCTGTTCTGGTTCTAGTATGATCAGAGCCTCTGTGCCGTCCTTTTGCCCAGGTCAATGTTCACATCTCCTCTGATATTGTAAGCCTGGGGACTTGTGCTCTCAGTTGGGTGGTTACCTTGAGTTTGGGCACAATCTCCATCTTCAGCTCAGTAGATGCATCTGTGATTGGAGCTGGCCGGGCATCATCTAGTTCAGATCCACTCTTCTTCCAGGTTCAGCTCATTATCTCCATGCTGCTCACTATTGATCCCACTCAGAGCCGGACTTGGACAAAAAATTGTCGCTGGCAATTTTGGCCCAGGTGACCCACCATGATCGGTCACCCAGGTTAAATATGTGCACATGAAGCAATGATAACACTGAGTGGTGCATGCAAAAAAAAAAAACAGGGAAATCGAACAATTAGTCATATAATCACATTATTTTCTGTTTAAAAGATACATTACTTAGCAGGACTTGGGTAAGTAAAATAGGTCTTTGTGTCTCTGTCCTTCACTTCTACCCCAACAATCTGGCCCAACTACAGACAGGGGTGATGGCAGTTAATTTTGTTAGCTAGTGCTAACCTACCTGGAACCTCCAGGGTTTGTTAAAAGTGTTGGTGGTACTGCTGGTGATGGCAGCAGCCCTGACTATTAACGTCTCACATTTGGCTGCATCTCTTTCTATTTTTTTTCTGTTTCTCTCTCAGCTTTTCAGCTCCACGTTTTTTCTTTTCTTTGTCCATCTTTATCAAACACGTCATCCACACTAAACTCTGTTCTGCAAGGTGCACCAGTGCACAGAGAAGGTGGCCTGAATAATTATATCGACAAGGAAAAGAAAATTGACCCATCGGGCCAGATTACCAGTCCAGCCCTGATCCCACTGAGCTGTGGGCTCTGGATCTCCAGTTTCAATAGCAGCTGTGTTCTGCTGATGTTGCGCTGAGTTGCTGGATGCTGTCAGTGTGGATGTTGGCTTTTACTCATCCACAGGTCTCTCATGCACAACATATAATTTTATTTAGTTTTTTAACTCTTTCAGGGTCTGTTTGTGTTTTAGCCCCAGTTCTCAGAGCGAGTGATTCAATGAGTGAAGAGACCAGTAGGATTAATATGACTACAAAGACGAACACTAGGCTCCATTTCCATTTCCTGAGGTTTTCTACAGTCAGAGTTAAAACACTCTGTGGCCCATTAACATGAGGCTGTTATTGACTGCGGTGTGCAGGTTCAAACTGACAGGAAATTTTTGAGAGCTCAGCTGGTGAAAAGGACACAGCTTGGATGTGTTTCAAATCTTTATCAGTGAAACATTTTTGGCCTCACAGCGTTGAAACTGTTGCTGCCTGAATTGGTGATATTTCATCAAGTGGAAATGAAGAAACCTGCTGTCACAGAAACTTTCGTTAACCTCTGATGAGCCACCTGGTCACCAGTGACCTGGTTAGAGGCAGGGTTATATTCACTTTTATCTCTTTATACGACTTTTTTATGCACTTACCACACTTTAATAGAAATATCATCCCAGAAGAACTGCAAGACCAAAATGCTCATGAGACACTTGAACCGAGAGGCAACATCTTCTACTCTCTGAAACTCTGCTTGTTTAGCGTGTAGTTAAAAGCCAGTCTACACCTAACACCAGCACATGTGGCTCACTGGTGACCTGCTGCATGTTTATGAGTTTAATACGTTTCTTGTTATCTTGCCAAATTCTCCTGAGCCCCCAACTGTGTTTGTTTTCCCCATAAACACAAAAGGATGAAGATCTCTGCACCAAATCAGAAATTAAGAAATGAGTTTACAGTCTTTCCACGCAGCTTTGTGGTAACAACAGTAGTTTAGATATTTTTAGTGATGTTTGAGCGAGAAAGTTAAGTTTCGTCTTCTTCAGGAAACGGATGAGGTCTGTACTGCACATGCACCTCTGTTTCTAAGAATCTCACGTTTGTTCACTTTCCTCTCCACCTCTGTCAACCCTGCACACAAAGCACAATGTGTGATGGGGAAGAAGCACTAAAGGCAGGAAGCAGCCAGTCAAAGTGACTATCAAGGAGTGTGCCTCTACTTCACATGCAGTCGTTTGTGTAAAGATACCGCATCAAGCGGATGCAGTCATATTAGCAGAAGTCCATTTACAGAGAGAGAGAGAGAGTTCACTTTAATGGACCTCGCCCTCTGTGTTCTGTCAGTGATGCAGCACTTTGTTCAGTGAGTGTCTTATAGAGCAGTTAGCAGCATTTGAAATTATGTTTAACAAGCAAAGTAAAAACCTGCTGCTGAAAAGAGGAAGCAGAGCAGAGAGCAGGTGGACGACTTTGGATTTGAGCTGTGCTGTCAGAGACTCTGCTGAGTGCCCAAAAGATGAAAATTAGATATTTGAGCACTTTGTGTTTTTGAAGCTGTTGATGTTATTGATTATTGCTGTATGATTAGAGCGTGTCTGTGTGCTAACAAAAATAGCTGCCCTGAACTCCTGGCATAAACTCTCATAGAAAACTGTTACAGCTGAGATACTGGGAATTAGGGCTGGGCGATATGACCCAAAATTCATATCTCGATATTTTTTAGCTGCATGGCGATATAAGATATATATCTCAATTTTTTTTTTTTAAAAAAGCCATAAGTTAAGAACAAAAAGAGAGTTCTTAGTCACACTGTGTCCCAGATGTCACACGGGCATTTTCTTTACATACAGCGTAGATGTACATGAAGAAATTACTCATAAATAAATTATCAGCATTTATTAAATAATCATGGTCCATAAATAAAAGAAAACAATGTTGTTTTTGTGCATAACAAAAAGCTCACAATTGTGCAGTCAAAATGTAAACTAATAGAAGCTGAGCATAATAACAAAGAGACAGATTTCACAGCTGCACCACGTCTCTGAACAGGTGCCATTTGTGGTCCTTATACACACACAGTACGGTAATATTACGTTGAAGCACAGTACGTATCACTCCGCGAGGCGGCTCCATCAAGCGGTGCAGCTCCTTAGCTTAGCAAAGTCATATTAAAACATTTTTTGAGATTGCTGAGCGTTGTGTTCCACATAAAATCGGTTCGCGGTCAGTAAGCACAACCAGAATTCATACATAAGGCGCACTGTCGAGTTTTGAGAAAATGAAAGGATTTTAGGCCATGCAGCCCCTCCGGGCTGCATGTCGTTAGCGCGGTTAGCTCGCTAACACGTTGACGCCGTCCAGCCCCACGCACGGGGCGATCCGCGGTAACTCGCTAACGGAGATTTTCCACTTTCATCTTGTCATTGCCTGCAGGTGAAGCTATGGGGGAGTTGTGTTCAGTGAAGGAGAGGCGAGGCCGAGTAACGTTTCGTAGAGACAAAAGTGGACGAAAGAGAGGCAAACCTGCGGCTCCACAACGTAACATAGACTATATCGATATAAACGATATTGTCACATCTTATATCTCGTATGAAAATATATCGATATTTTTAAAAAACTCGATATATCGCCCAGCCCTACTGGGAATCAGTATTTGTGAGACTGAAAAGGATGAATAATACAGGAAACACAAAAAGAATCATTTTTCAGTATCATCAAATACACAAATATGGACCCTTCAATTAAAAAGAAAGAAAGAAACTTTAAACTGACAATAAACATTTACTGAAAATTGACTCATGAAAACCAGACACTGCTTTTGAATTGTGGTTCAGCAGAATGATTAAAAAAATGAAATTGTTCTGGACAAAAATGGTCCTCTTAATTACTTTACTACACAACCTTCGGAGGCGATCATTGTAATGAAGCGAGTTTTGTAACTGTTAGTGAGACGTCTGCACTCGTCGACGCTCCTCAGGAGAAAACTGCTTCAACTGTCTGTGGTTTGAAGGGTGCCTTTTGGAGACTACATTTCACTCCAGGATGCCTTGATACTCTTGAGATTTCAAGACCCGCTGTGCCAGATGCACCAAAGCAAAGCAAGAACATAACCGAGCCTCCTCCATGTTTCAGAGCAGGCGCTGTGTCATTTTCTTTGTAAGCTTCATTTTTGCATCTGAGCTGATGTGACATTGTAGAAAATGACTAAATGGCAAATTCCATTCATGCTTTTAACACTGGTGTCCTCCTCGGTCGTCTTCCATTAAGTCCACTTTGGCTCAAACCACAGATGGTGTGATTTGACACTTTAGTGCACCTCTAATCTCTTATCTCTTGAAACTTAGTGATGAAATTTGTCATCAGATTTCCTCTTACGTTCATGTTCAGGGTGGCTACAGTCTTGTGGGAATAACAACTTAATACAGTATATTGTACTGTAGTCACAGGAGACTGTAGTTTGGAGACAGTCTTATAGCTTTTACCTTTAACATGCTTGTCTTTAATTGTCTGTCTCATCACCTGAGACAGCTCTGTCCTTAGCTCACTTTTACCTTTTAAATAGGCAGACTGATTACAAATGGTAAATGGCCCCTAAGGACCCCAAAGCGCTTTACATATCCAGTCATCCACACACACATTCACACACTGGTGATGGCAGCTACATTGTAGCCACAGCCACCCTGGGGCGCACTGACAGAGGCGGGGCTGCCGGACACTGGCGCCACCGGGCCCTCTGACCACCACCAGTAGGCAACGGGTGAAGTGTCTTCCCCAAGGACACAACGACCGAGACTGTCCAAGCCGGGGCTCGAACCGGCAACCTTCCGATTACAAGGCAAACTCCCAACTCTTGAGCCACGATCGCCCACAAGTTAGAACTATATCTGTGACAATAATTACAGGACACACCTTGGTTTAAGGTCCCTATAGTCATCTTATTTTTACTCTTTTCTAGAGGTACCATCATTTTTGTCCAGGTCAGTGTAATTAGTTTGTTTTTATGAAGGGGAACTGAGCTAAAAATATACGATTTTTATAGGGAAAAAGTTTGCTGATTATATTTTTGTGGCTTTATTTTTCTTTCATAATTAGTAAAAATCAAGCGTGAACTTTCTTCTGAGTGGCTGTCTCTGACTCATAAATGACTCTCATTATATCCTCATCACTTTGTATCTGAACACATTGTTTAATTCATGTTTTGTCTTTCAGGACCACCTGACAGCAGAGTGATTGTGATGGAAGATGATGATGTCATTTTACCCTGCTCCCTCAGCACCAATCAGAACATTGAGAAAGAATTGTTTGTCTGGAAGAAGGAAGGAACAGTTCCTCTAAAGGTGGTGTTCATGTTTGATGACGGCACATATAGTAGAGGTCAAGATGAAGAGTTCAGAGGTCGAGTCTCACATTTTCCAGAACAGCTGAAGCATGGCAACGCCTCCATAACAATGAAAAAAACTCAGCTGGAGGACCAAGGAAACTATACCTGCAGTTTTCCAGAAATGAAGCCAACCAAAATCTTCCGCATTGAGCTTGTTGTTGGTGAGTGCTGCTATAAATCAGCTGATTATTTACAGGTGAAACAGTCAGCATGCACATCTGGCAGGGCCTCATCCCTGCAGCACATCTGCAGTGATATTTGCAATATTTGGTGAATAAAACCCATACCTTCCCATGTGCATGTTGCTCCTGCACCTATTTATCTAGACATAAAATAGGATAAAAAAAATAAACTATAAACACTGACTGACTAAATAAATGTTTATTTGTCCTTATATTTCAGACATACAGCTGTTTAAAGTGTTTTCTGACTGTGTGACTATATTACATTCACGACCATAAACCAGACTCATGTGTTAATATATCAGGGCATTTATGAAATCTGTGTATGTGCTTTCTTTTTTAGTTTAAGATTATAGAATTGTCTCTGATATATTTCCTCCAGTCTTATCTGACTGCCAACTTGATGATAACAGAGTCGCCTCTAAAATGTGTGTTGTTGTTTTTTTTCCTTTCAGAGGGCAGATTAATCTGTTAGAGCCTCTCACAGTCATGTGCACTTCTGTGTGTCTGTAACTACTAGAATAGACTTTATAATAATTTCCGAGCAATAAAAACCTGATACCTGCCTGTTTCATCACTGTGAAGTAAAATCTGTGATATTTAATGTAGTCTGTCAGTTTTACCTTTAGCTCTAACACAGATCATTTGTTTGAGGATTATACAGGAAATAACTGAAGCCTTGATGATTTTAAGCCTTGACTTCACATATTAAATACAGTTAATCAGTCATTATGAGGGCTACAAGGCTGACATTTACAGGATATCCTCTTCATTTTGTCTACAATAAATGTGTCAAGTTTCATGATGATATACAGACGTGGCTCTAAGATATTACAGTTTAGTTCAAAGTGCAAAGCAGAGCATCACGAACAAATTAATTTAGAACTCCACAAAAGTCTCTCCAAAGTTAACAAATAATGAGGATTTAGTTTGAGGGGTTTACAATTCGAATGTCCCTAAATGCTAAATGCAACTATAAAATGATGTCTCAAATAAATAAAACAAAGAGTTATATATTTATTATAATTTAATCGGGTATTTTCGATAGATAAAATATTTTTCTCTGATTTGTTTTCGTTTCATTGAAACAGCGAGGTACACTATATTAACTTCCATATATGGTCAGAGAGGTAATTTTCTTTGCTTCAAACCGAGAGTTGTTTCACTGCGCTCACTTCCTATTGCATAACCACAGCTGTCAATCAAACACCCACGTGGCTGGGTTAAACGTATTCTTCTGTGATTGGCGGATTCAGTTAACGGTATTGTGAGACCGTCATTTTGCGTCTGAGAAAGATGATGATACGTTAATTTTGCTCATTGGTGATTACTGATTTCAAAGATGCCGAAAAGATTGGTAAAATTATTTTTCAACGCTTCAAGATTGGTGTTAATGTCGCAGTTTTGGAAGTTTGAGTAACTCTGATAAAACTTAACGAGAGAATAAATTACGTCTTTTTGTGTGTGGTTTTTACTTCGGGTTGATCGTCAACCTAGCAGAGGTTAATCTGTGGAGTTTGTTCTTTAAAACGAACTGCTATTTGTCTTTAAAAGTCTCTTTTTTGTCAAATAAACGGCCTTTATCGGTGAGGCGACAGGCTTGCTTTAAAGTTACTAGGTATTTACTGCCGTAAACGAAGATGCTGCGATTTTTGTGCAATAAATCTTTTAGCGAGATTCTTGAATCGGATTGAAAAACGATTATCTGAATTTTCAAATTACATATGAAATGTTTGTAGTTATGTTTTTCATAAACATGAAAATCTGCAGTATGTTTATTTATCAGTTTTTACATATAAACTTGGGTCGCATAGAACCTCTGCGTTTTAAAAGGTTAAAGGTCCGAAACTACAAAGGTGAGTCGATTCATGTTTACAACCTCGTATGTGTGCGTGGGTATCACTAATGGTTGAATACATACAGTAACGTTTTTTGTGTGTTTTTTCTTTTTAAACCAAACAGGTTATCTAAAGATTGTCTTTATAGCCAGTAACTTTAAAACAAATATTAATCATGAATTGTATGGGAGGGGGGGATTTTTATGCTACAGTACCGTTGTCATTGTCAGTCCAGAAACTGTGAACCTATTATTCATAGGCATTGTTCCATCTTCACATAGCAATTTATTGTTTAAACCACTGCTTCGGTTCATTGAGCAATCACTGAGGTCTGCACTTTTATTGAGCCAGTGCAGCATCTTGGTTCTGTTGTTTTTTAGCCATTCTATTGATGCTGTGCATGGGATCATTCTTCTTTTTTATGACCCAGTTTCAGCCATGCTTTAGCTTTCAGACAGATGGTCCCACAGTTGATTCTAGATGACATGACAGATGATCGCAAGGTACCCACAACCTGTGGCACCAAGAGAAACCCAAATCATCATCCCTCCACCCCTGGGTTGATAGCTGCTATGAAGTGTTTGTGCTGAAAGGCTGTGTTTGGTTTTTGCCAAATGTGGTGCTTGGTATTAAGGCCTAACATCTTCAACTGGATCTCATGTCCAGACTGTCACACTTGCTGATGATCAATTAATCAAATGCATTAGATTATCAGCCCCTGACTGCTACTTACCCTCTTAATTCTTATGGAGGCAGTAAGGATGCATTTAATTTTCCACACACTGTTTCTGACCTTTAGAACATTGTAAGGATCAGTCTACCATAGGTGTAGCTATATTTTTCATAATTTTGACTTTATTTGTTTGTTTACCTTACAGTATTTTTGTAGTTGTCACTCACTATATAGATAAACTCCTCTAACACAGCATTTTCTATTACTCTGCAAAAAATTATCCAAATTCATCTCTTTAGAAGTTACAAACATTGATTTAAGTAAAAACTTTACAAGGTCATGTTAATCAATGCTGGAAGTATGATTAAAGCAGTACTCTGATTTTCTTTGCTCTTAAATACAATATATAAACAATTTATGCACTTAGAAACATTTGAGTATTACGTGTCATTTTGTGGCATTGTTAATACTGTATTATGTTTGTTGTTTATGTGTTCACAGGTGCCGCTTCAGAGCCATATGTCAGAATGCTTCAAGAAAAAGGCTTGCTGGAGTGTAAGGTTTCAGGTGCTTATCCTAAACCTACACTAGCGTGGAGGGACAGTGATAACAAAACACTTGAATCAGTTCAATTAAAGGACAAAGAAGAACGAGGTCGCTTCTATATCGTCATCCAAACTACTGTCACCAACCCCGGCTGTTATCACTGTGTAGCCACACAGATAGAAATCTTGCATCAGATTCCATCTTCAGAGACGTGTATGCATGATGGTGAGTAGGGAAATTCCTTGGAAATAATTTCTTAGTCGACTAAATGAAGAAAAAGAAATCAGACTAATAATTAGTCTGAAAATAAGAAACACTACGATATTAAGTTAAATTTGAGTCCATATCACACTCTGTGCTGCAATTGACAGGATGCACCACACCTTTGTTGTACTGATACAAATACTACAACAAAGGTGGAAGTTAAGGCAATGTTATACCTGCAGCTGTGACTTTTCATCAGACTTTGGGACCACGGCATTGTGTTTTTTTTGTAGCCATTTCCCTCATTGCAGGGTTTTAAAAAGGGCAGCTTTGATTTTTGTGAAGAAGATGCTGTCATGACTCATTAGATGACATCACTAACCAGCGAATTGGTGGGATGTAGTCTGAGTCCATTTTCGGATGGACTCAGATCACTTACCCAGTCAAGAAGGTATTAACTCATTCACTGCCATTGACGGCTATAGACGTCATTTGAAAAACTTACGTTGAACTTACGTTACTTACTTACTTAAAAATGCTCAAAAACCCTGGCAGTGGGGAGTTACCTGATTTGAAAATGGCTGGCAGTGAATGAGTTAAAAAAGTGCATGGTAAAAGGTAGTGTTCAGATGTCTGGAAAGGGCTCAAGCGGGATTTATGGTCAAGCAGAGAGAGCACAGTCGTTGCCCACTCAAAGACCCTCCCGGCTACCTAATTTCTGTTTTCAGATGGAGGCACTGTACAAAGTGTGTGCTACAACCTGGGCCACTCTTACGTGTGTTGTTGTTTGGTTCTGACCCAGCCGCAAAGTAGAATGACTTTAACATAAAAGAAGAAGTGAAACACAATGACAAGTGTGCACTGCAGACACTGTCTGTGCTTTTCATGCTTAATTTTTTTACCTTTTAAGTTTTTGGTTTTTTTTTGCAGTTTTCCCATTCCCGGTGAACTCTGCTATCACTTCCTGCCCTATCAGCATTTGGCTCTTGCATGACTCTGCATGACATCATCCCAAGACAGGATGCACAGGCCAAGCTCGCAACTAGCTTGCCGTTCCTCCCCAACAGTGAGAGTAGTGCCCATTGCTGCAGTGGGTGCACTACACTTCAGTTGGCTTTAGGCAAAGGTCCACCTTTGGACCCCAGTAGAAAGAAGCCTCAGTCTCCTTAGCTGTGGGGTTAAGGGGAGAGGGGCTGTGTTCAGGTTGACAGTCCAGGAAGGCGCTGTACTTTCCTGACAGTCTCTCCAGCACGAACCAGCTGCAGAAAAAAAACACATTTTTGTTGTCAGAGGTTATGTCTCCCGGTTAAAGTGTGTTAAATGTTCACGTGACGACATCATGTATTAACACAGTATTTCACTGGTTTGCCCCAATAAAGATGCATCCAACAAATGTAAAATAGTAACTGGACTGATTCTTATACAGTGCTTTTTTTCTATTCTGCCTGGGCAATCAAAGCACTTTATTCACCCATTCACACTCACCCACTTATACAAGCACTTTTTTTCTATGGTAAAGTTCATTCTACCTAACAGTCAGTCACTTTCATATTAAAGTAGATCCATCGGAGAACAACTTGGGGCCAGTATTTTGCCCAAGGATATTTGGCGCGCAGACTGGAGGAGCCAGGAATCGAACTGCCAATTTTTCAGTCTGCTCTACCTCCTGAATGTACAAGTTCCCATTTACAATCAATAAAGAATGCCTATTCTTCTCAAAATATTAAATCCTCTGCCTGCAGGCCAAATGAATGAGGTCAAGCAGGCAATGCATGTCCCTGGAGGCACACTGGGGGTGACAGAAAAGGTTGTTACAGTTAGTATTTTGTTATTCCAAAGCGAAGGTGAGCGCTTCCTCCTATTCTCAATCTTCTAGTCTTGAATGTCTGCAGATCTGCACATGAATCTGCGAGTCTTTGAATGCACACATTCAGGATGCTGACTCAGAGAAAGCTTTCTACTGCAGTTCTCTCGAAAGATCTGTGTATTACAATCAGTGTAACAGAGGCTTACTTTTTTGTGGCTATACACTCAACCCATACGCCTTTCTGAAGTTTGCATTCGAGGGCACAGTCTACGAATACCCGGTGTTGTCGTTCAGGCTGTCTGTTGCTCCTCTGACTTTTGGGATATTAGCCAAGGCAGCTTCCTTCAATAAAAGGGGTGTCATTTTGGCCTGTCTTAACAGTTGGATTCTCATAGCAGGCTCCAGAGAGCAGGCAGCAACACAGCTGTTGCTATTTCTGTCGCACATTCGGGCACAGTGTTTTTCAGTGAACTTTCAAAAGAGCTCACTTAACCCAGAGTCAGCAAATATATTTCCTCAGTTTGGAAATATGCACGTCTTTCAGAGCACAAGTGCTCCATTTCATTGGTGCCTCAGTGAGTTTCACTTGGGATGCAGACTGCTTTTCTAAATGATTTTCCAGCTGTTGGGCAGGAAAGCCACTCGGCGGGCTAAGGATGAGAGTGCTCAATTCTCTGTAAGTGCCTGTATGCATCGCATCACCTGATTGTAACTGCATCTTGCATATTAGCTCTCTGCCCTTAGAGAGAGCTTGGGTTGTTGCACGGATTGTTGAGGGGTGTGGACAACAGTGCAGCATGAGCTGCACATGAATCACTTGGAGCAGCTAGCCTGTTTCTAGCTCTCAAGCATTTTTGTCCAGTTCTGAGGGCCCAGTATATCTTATTCAGGATGGACAATTCAACGATAACAGACTGGTGAGAGCTAGGCAGTTGGACCCTTTTGTAGTGGTGCAGATATAGGATCGGTTTGATGAGAAGTAGCTATTTTTAAACACCCACTGCCCCCCCCCCCCCCCCCCCCCCCCCCCCCATTCTTCTCTGTAACTGTGACCATGATGCACCCCATGTTTTCAATAAACATCCAAACTTCTGTGTATCGGTTAATTTCTACCCTGGGAGATTTCAGATAATGAGGGTTTTATCAGTAAATTTGTATTATTAGTTGTCATATACTTTGAAAAAGAAAAGGTGTTTTAATTTGTAGGTTGTAATATAAGTTCAGTACGTTTGCTATAACATCATCACTGCAATTTCACCTTTTTTGTCTTTTTTGTGTTTCAGATATCCGGTCTGGGTCTGGGATAATTGAAGCTACTCTTGTTTCAGTTATTTTTGGAATCATTGGAATTGTTGTTGCTTTTTAATTTAAATTCAAAACTTCAGGTAAGTTTGAATAATATAGTGTGTCAGCTTATCCATGATGTGATGATATTTCAGTAGACCTGTGGGAACATGGCGAGGCATGGAGTGAAAATTGAAAACTGAAATAAGTAATATAAACAAACCATGAAACATACCACTAGAGCAGTGGTTCTCAAATGTTTCACAATGAGTACCACCTCATAAAATATATGGCTCTTAAATACAGTATAGGTCTATTTTTCATTTACACGAGACAGTTTTATTTCTCATATGAATGTTATTTATTTTAACTGTCATAAACAGGATGTGACAAGTGATAATAATAACAACTGTACTGCATTTAAACATTCACAGCAGGTGGGATATCTGGTTGTTAAGTGATGACGTGATGAATCCTGCTTCCAGATCCAAACTATTCTGCATTTATTAAGGCTGTTGTGTTTATGACATGTTCTATTTAATCTGAGCAAGCTCCTAAAAACAGTCAGTGATGACTATCGACCTCTCTCGGTTTTTATTACCACTGTTCATTTTAAAGCTCAGTTTTTAAACCCTTCCGATGTAGCTACAGCCCAGCCCATGCAGCAGTATATTAATGACTAACCTGGTATTGTGGATGGATTATCTCAGTTGTCCTCCTGACTGAAGTTTGGTCCGTTACAGCATCCTACCATGCGATTGCATTTGTCTCTAACCATCAGGAACCCTTATGGTAACTTTTATAGAGTGGAAAAAGGTTAGCGTTCAACCTCCAGCTTCACTGTGTTTATATTATGCTAACATAGCTATGTAGCTAGCCACCACATAGCACACCATTATATACCAGCTAGCCCAACTTCAGTAACCCTACAAACGTCACTGCTGTTTAGTTTTCTGTCTTCATTTATGTCAGAAGTGATAGCAGAGCTGTACGTTTTAATTTTTCACAAATCCCTCAGCCAGAACATGGCATATTATTTAATTTTAGAAAAAGATTTGGAGACTTCCCATGTACCACCAGTGGTACGCGTACCACAGTTTGAGAACCACTGACCTAGAGGTTCACAAGACACCGAGGTGATATAGTTATGCACACACGCAGCTGACTGTCAGGATCAGCTGACTGTGACAGGAAGATGGTGCCTTTTGCTCTGTTTGACTTCTACCTGCCTGCGTTGTATTGTATTTATGCTATTATATCAGCCCTGAGGTTTAATATATGGAGCTATGCTGCTGTGATTTACAACCGTTTTTCCTTGCTCCACATCAAAGAGTCTATGGTACATCTTTATGATGATTGGGACAGTTATAGAAAAACTTTCCCCCAACCATTTGTGCGCTCTTCCCCCTCACCGGATTACTTCTTGCTACCTACGAAATGTGCCCTAAGCAATTCCAAGAGATTTCCCGACTCGTAAACTGAATTTCCCGACTTGCAAACTGAAAACTATTCTTCTTTTGAGTCACAAAACAATTAAGGTGGACTCTACGAACATCTTTTAGTGTGTTTAAGTCTATCGCCCTCCTGGCCCTGCTACTGTGTTCTTAAAGGATTTTACGGACTTCTTATCTTCTATTATCAAGCTGGAGAAAGTTTTAATTCTTGGGGATTTTAACATTTATATTGATGATGCCTCATCTAACTCTGCAGCTGAACTTTTATCTATATCTGAGTCTTTTAACTTTGTCCAACATGTCTCTGGTCCAACCCATTTAAAAGGCCATACCTTGTCTTTTCCTTGGGCCTCAACATTGGCAATGTGTTTGCTGAGGATGTACATTTGAGTGATAATAATTGTGTCTTTGTTGAACTCAATTTTAGCTCTAAACAAACACCTGTGAAGTTAAAAACTCATAGACGCATAATAACTGGTTCTCCATTATGTTTGACAGTTCTCTACTTTTTTTTTTTTCTTTTGCCTGTCCCATTTGGTTCTTTAGCCATCAGAATTGTTGTCTGAAGACCAACAAGGATACCCAATGGATTTACTTTGCCAAATGGATCATCGTGGCATTGCCGTATTGGTCCATTTGATCGACCTTTGTTTTTATTATTTATTATATTTTATTTTCAGATGTTACAGACGGGACAGACATGAGTGAGGGATAGGAAAGGGAGAAAGAAAGAGGAAGGAAAGGAAAAACAGAAGGGGAGAGGGACAGTGAGAAAGGGGGGGGGGGGGGGAGAAAAAAAATCTCCTGGATCACCTGTTGAGAGAAGAAGAATAGAAAACAAGCAAAAAAAAAAACCAAAGCAATATACTAAACACAACACCATCGCATTAATCTAGCTAAGTGTAAACAGCAGTAAATACTAAATATTCAATGTTGTTGTGCAGCAAGCAGGACAGACAGCGCACAATGTGCTTTGAAGTAGCAGCCAAGAAAGGTGTAATTTAAGTCTACGAGCAGTGAACACCCGTGTGCACACCTGTGTGGATCAGCGCGCTTGTATTCAAATGGTTTCCACATGTAATGGTCTGCAAGAGGATGTAGCGAGCCATTGCCCCGTCCCCCAGGGCATGAAGCAGGCATGGAGGAGATCCAGCCCCTAGACATCCAGAGGCCCCAGAGTGCGAGAGCCCAAGGAGGACCACCGGAGGGGCATCCGTGCCACCCTCATGGGAAGGGCTGAGGATCCCCAGACGAGGTGTCACCCAGTAGCCACCGAGCAGCAGCTAGAGGGGGCTGCATCGGCGTGCCCGCCGGCTCTGCCGGCAGCCAGCTGTGCCAGAGTGAACCGAGCCGCAGGCCCAGAGGCCGGATGCCCGAGGGCCCCCCGCACCCCGGAGGAGGCCTGACCGAGCAACAGGCGCCAGGTAGCCACTGGGAGTGAGCCGGTACATACCTGAGTGCCCAGCCCCGGACACCAAGAACCACCAATGCACCGACCCCTGAGTGCATCAGTCACCGGCAGGGAGTGTGGTGAGGGGAGATAGGCCTTGGAGGGCCTGGGAGTTCCCAGACAGTTCTCTGCTTTTTACTGGAAACGATGTAAATGCTTTTATTCAGTCCTTTAATAATGCACATCCATCTTGGATCAAGTGGAACCTATTAAAACAAGCTCTGCTTTACAAAAGAAGACATGCACTTGGATAAATGAGTCTATCTTAAACTTAAGGAGAATATGCCGCAAAAACGTTGGAAGAAAAACCAAACTTGACGTACACAGGCTCCATCTTCGAGATCTCATGCTCTCCTTAAATGATACGGTGAAAACTGTTAGATCAGAATATTTTTCTAGGCTCATGTCAAAAAACAAGAGAAATCCCAAGTTTCTTTTTGACAAAATCAGTGTGGTACCTTTAGATGTGCACTCTAGTAGATAGTAATAAACTCCTCCGATTTTCTGTTGATAAAATTAAAGAAGTCAGTGCTAAAACCTCCCCAAAGCTTTCTTGTTCTCCGAGTGAGGCACTCCCTTTGTACTCCTGGTCAACTTTTACAATTGTAACATATGAAGAAATAGCAGACAAAATGAAACCATCCTCAAGCCCCACCGACATTATCCCCACTAAGCTTTTCATCAGTGCTTTTGACACCATTGGTCCTTGGGTTTTGAACTTTTTTAATGTCTCCCTTCAGACTGGGGTGTTCCCCAGCTTTTTTAAACATGCCATTGTGGAACCAAGGCTCAAAAAAAAAACCCAACCTGGATCCAACACAACTTCAACATTTAAGACCTATCTCCAAATTCCCATTTATGTCAAAACTCTTTGAGAAGGCAGTAGCTGTCCACCTTACAGCATACTTGGAGAAATATAACATCTATGACCGTTTTCAATCTGGGTTCTGTAAATTGCATTCCACTGAGACAGCACTATTGAAAGTCACTAATGATATTATGATGTCAGCGACTCCGCACACACTACGCACATGCAAAAACACAAGTGTCAGCGAAAAAGACGGAGTAGCATGGCAGTGCAGCGTGTGATCTGGACACAAGTGATGAAGGCACAACTTGTAGAACTATGGCAAGCTCATCCGAGCCTTTTCGATGTGGCCTCACATAATTATCACAACCACAACAACCGTGAAGATAGTTGAACCTAAACTGCTGCTCAATCACAGCTGCCCGATCAATGTTTTTCATTGGCAATTTAGCAAAGTTGATGGTGGTGGTGTGTCTGTGTGAGTGAAAGACAGAGAGGGAGAGCGAGCGACAGAATTTCTGTTATAACCTTCATTTTATGGAGGCACAGTGTGAGCACTCAGGTCGCATCAGAGCATCGGGCCATTTGAGACCCTGCATCGTGACTTACGAACTTCTAACCCCTGCGAGTCAATCGTGCAGTTTGAGCAGAAGCTGAATAATGCGACTGAAAAAAATCGCACAGTGTATGCCCAGCTTTAGGTGCATTGCTGCGCACCGTCTGTCCTGTCTGTGAGCACAGAATAAGTGCTCACAAAGCAGCAGTTCGGGGATGACTTCAAACACATGGGTCCTCTGTCGGATTATAGGAAAACCCAGACATTTTCATCAATCTCGAAAATCCCCCCGGATGCCCCGGACAGGACGTGAAAAGTGGACATGTCCGGGGAAAAGAGGACGGTTGGTCACCCTATGTTATACCTTACCTCAGCCTTTGATACAGTCAATCATACCATCCTGATAAACAGACTGAGCGACCTGGTTGGGATGTCTGGCTCTGTTCTAGACTGGTTTTCATCTTATATATCTGAAAGGAGTTTTAGTGTGTCTGCAAACCAGATCATGTCAGAATCTACAGAGTTGCTGTGTGGAGTTTGTCAGGGCTCTGTACTGGGACCTATTCTGTTTTTAATATACATTCTTCTCTTAAGCCATATAATAATTGCAGTTTCCTGAAGTATCTTATCATCTTTTTGTCCCTTGCTGTCCCTGTTATGCTCAAAAAGTTAAAACTAGAATTTTAAAATGGAACCTAAATCTGATTGTTAGCCAGTGCAGCAACAGAGTTTTGAACAACCTATAGATGAGCTAGCTCTTTCTTGTTTAGACAAGTAAACAGGATGTTACAGTAGTCAAGTCTTGTAGAGACAAAAGCATGTATTATCGTCTTGAGTTCACTTGTTGACACGATGGATCTAAGTTTTGAAATGTTCCTCAATTGAAAAAAGCAGGTTCTTACTATCTGAAAGCTTCATCAGAAATAACACCCAGGTTTCTAAGGTTGTGTTTCTGTGAGGAACAGAAGTCACCCAGTCTCCGTTTAATATCAGGTATTGCACTGCCTGGTGCAGTAATCAAAGTTTCTGTTTTGGCCAGGTTTAGCTGTAAGCAATTATTGTTCAACCATTGTTTAATGTTGGTTAAACAGTCAGTCAGATTGGAGAGTTTATGAGCTCGTGCTGTTAGATTATATTTGTGTATATAACTCTGTCTGTGTGTGTCTTGGCTAGGACTTGCCTTTTGTTGTAGGAAATTGGTAAGTTAATTACTTATAGTTTTGGTTATTTGGGGTGAGTTGATATTCTGAGTTTGCTGTGTATTTTTTTAGGAGACCATGTTGCTTAGGAAGGTTAAGTGGAGGCATTCATATTAGCACTAATGGTTTTCTATAAAATTTTGTTTGTAAGTTTAGTGGCGCTAGTATTGATGCGCTGTCTTCTGTAAACTCTGGGGAGCATGACATGTATTGATTATTGGCTGTGCATAAGGTAAAGTCAGTGCTTTCCGTTGTAGGTTGAAGGAGTATTTCTCTTTTGAGAATCGTTCATGAAATTTCTGTTGCAATGAAAACGGTTAGAGGCGTTGTCTCAGGAGCACGTCCCCAGAGTTGAGGGAGGTGGTGTTTCTGCAGTTTCCTTGCTCTTTCTGATGGCTTTTAGTGCATAAGTACCCACTGTAAGTGACTGGATGAAGACCAGGCTTAAATGTATTAGATTTTTGGGTTGGGCAGTTAGTGGGAAAGTCATTATTTCAGTTGCATGTCAAGGATCAATACTTTATTGTTATGGGTAAGGTTGATATTTTTGTTCAGTCTCCATCGGAGGACCTTTTGAATAGCTGAAGCTATAGCTTAATAACTGTTGAAATTTGTTGAACATTACGATGTTGATATTGGAGATAAACCATTGAAAGATGACATTAAAGAAGTCTGCACTGGGAATAATTACTTTCCAGGATCTGTGTGATTTAATGGTATTGGAGCAGTTTAAACATTGTGTTCCTCCTGACATGATGGTAAATGGCCTGTATTTATATAGCGCTTTACTAGTCCCTAAGGACCCCAAAGCGCTTTACATATCCAGTCATCCACCCATTCACACACACATTCACACACTGGTGATGGCAGCTACATTGTAGCCACAGCCACCCTGGGGCGCACTGACAGAGGCGAGGCTGCCGGACACTGGCGCCACCGGGCCCTCTGACCACCACCAGTAGGCAACGGGTGAAGTGTCTTGCCCAAGGACACAACGACCGAGACTGTCCAAGCCGGGGCTCGAACCGGCAACCTTCCGATTACAAGGCGAAATCCCAACTCTTGAGCCACAATCGCCATGATGTTCATTATGGCCAAACTGTGGTTTGCCCAGAAGTTAAGTAACAGAACACCACTCAGGTTTGGATCTGGCTGGCCGTTCCTCCCAATCATGCCCCTCCAGGTCTCACTGTCATTGCCCACATTAGTATTGAAGTCTCCCAGTAGGACGACAGAGTTCCCAGGTGGAGCACACTCAAGCACCCTGCCCAGGGATTCCAAGAAGGCATTCAGCACATAAGCACAGACGACAGCCAGGACCCATTCCCCGACCTGAAGGCGCAGGAAACCAACCATCTCGTCCCCTGGGAAAAACTCCAGTCTACAGTTAGTAAGCCGAGGGGATACTAGAATGTCCACCCCAGTCCACCACCTCCTCCAAGGCCAGCTCCAGATCCTCCAGGAGACTGGTTTCAGAGCCCAAGCTGTGCGTTGAGATTTGATTTGATTTGATTGATTAGCATTCAAATATCTCAGTGAAGACAGAACAAAGATCTACCACAAAGCAAGAAAGCATGAGACAAGGCTAATCAAAAGGTATTGGCTGAAGCATTTGCTTATTACGCCAACCCTTTTAACAAAAGATCTTTTTGCATGCAGCTCCTGTACACAGGGCTCGAAGCAAAGAATAAAACAAAGCAAAAACAAAACAAACAAACAAACAAGAAAAAAAACGTTCCACCTTAGATAAGTAACTACATCAAAGCAAAAGAATCAAGAGTTTTGGGGGGGGGGGTTGTTTGTTTGCTCTTTTCATTCTTGATATATATATTTTTCTAATACTCTATTTTTAAATAAGGAAATGAACTACACCTTTTTAAATCACTGTCATAACTATTCCACAGATTAACTCCTCTAACAGAAACACATCTCTGCTTTATATTTGTCCTCATCTTGTTTTTGCTTTTTTAAAGAAATCTGTTCCTCTTAAGTCATATTGACTCTCTCTGACTGACTAAATCATAAAATTTCAGGGGATTCAGATTAATAAACAAAATGTTAGTTGGTTCTATATAGTTTGATTGGTTTATAATTCTTATAGCTCTTTTTTGTAACTTGAAAATAGGAAGAGTGTTCGTTTTATATGCATTACCCCATATCTCCAGACAGTAAGTCATATATGGAAGCAACAGAGTACAATAAAGTGTGTATAATGATTTTTTGTTCAGGACATGCTTTGTTTTATAGAGAATAGCAATGGTTTTTGACATTTTTGTTTTCACATGGTTTACAGTGGGGCAACAAAGTATTTAGTCAGCCACCGTTTGTGCAAGTTCCCCCACTTAAAATGATGACAGAGGTCAGTAATTTGCACCAGAGGTACACTTCAACTGTGAGAGACAGAATGTGAAAAAAAAATCCATGAATCCACATGGTAGGATTTGTAAAGAACTTGTTCGTAAATCAGGGTGGAAAATAAGTATTTGGTCAATAACAAAAATACAACTCAATACTTTGCAACATAACCTTTGTTGGCAATAACAGAGGTCAAACGTTTACTATAGGTCTTTACCAGGTTTGCACACACAGTAGCTGGTATTTTGGCCCATTCCTCCATGCAGATCTTCTCGAGAGCAGTGATGTTTTGGGGCTGTCGCCGAGCAACACGGACTTTCAACTCCCGCCACAGATTTTCTATGGCGTTGAGGTCTGGAGACTGGCTAGGCCACTCCAGGACTTTCAAATGCTTCTTACTCCTTTGTTGCCCGGGCGGTGTGTTTTGGATCATTGTCATGTTGGAAGACCCAGCCTCGTTTCATCTTCAAGGTTCTCACTGATGGAAGGAGGTTTTGGCTCAAAATCTCACGATACATGGCCCCATTCATTCTGTCCTTAACACGGATCAGTCGTCCTGTCCCCTTGGCAGAAAAACAGCCCCATAGCATGATGTTTCCACCCCCATGCTTCACAGTAGGTATGGTGTTCTTGGGATGCAACTCAGTATTCTTCGTCCTCCAAACACGACGAGTTGAGTTTATACCAAAAAGTTCTACTTTGGTTTCATCTGACCACATGACATTCTCCCAATCCTCTGCTGTATCATCCATGTGCTCTCTGGCAAACTTCAGACGGGCCTGGACATGCACTGGCTTCAGCAGCGGAACACGTCTGGCACTGCGGGATTTGATTCCCTGCCGTTGTAGTGTGTTACTGATGGTGACCTTTGTTACTTTGGTCCCAGCTCTCTGCAGGTCATTCACCAGGTCCCCCCGTGTGGTTCTGGGATCTTTGCTCACCGTTCTCATGATCACTTTGACCCCACGGGATGAGATCTTGCGTGGAGCCCCAGATCGTGGGAGATTATCAGTGGTCTTGTATGTCTTCCATTTTCTGATGATTGCTCCCACAGTTGATTTTTTCACACCAAGCTGCTTGCCTATTGTAGATTCACTCTTCCCAGTCTGGTGCAGGTCTACAATACTTTTCCTGGTGTCCTTCGAAAGCTCTTTGGTCTTGGCCATGGCGGAGTTTGGAGTCTGACTGTTTGAGGCTGTGGACAGGTGTCTTTTATACAGATGATGAGTTCAAACAGGTGCCATTCATACAGGTAACGAGTGGGGGACAGAAAAGCGTCTTACAGAAGACGTTACAGGTCTGTGAGAGCCAGAGATTTTCCATGTTTGAGGTGACCAAATACTTATTTTCCACCCTGATTTACGAATAAGTTCTTTACAAATCCTACCATGTGAATTCATGGATTTTTTTTTCCACATTCTGTCTCTCACAGTTGAAGTGTACCTCTGGTGCAAATTACTGACCTCTGTCATCATTTTAAGTGGGGGAACTTGCACAATCGGTGGCTGACTAAATACTTTTTTGCCCCACTGTATATGAGACTTCCAACTCAGCTTATCATCAATTATCACTCCAAGAAATTTATTTTCATACACTCTTTCAATTTCAATTCCATTAACCCTGATTTTAGATACATTTTTCATTTGTCTAGTGCCAAAAATAATCAATTTTGTTTTCTTTATATTTAATGATAACTTATTTACATCAAACCAGTTTTTTAATATATTTAACTCCTTTTCCGCTGTAGTCAGAAGCTGTTCTAGGTTTTTACCTGAGCAGTACAGAGTGGTATCGTCAGCAAACAATACACATTTTAACAGTTTGGAAATGCTACATATGTCATTTACAGTATATATAATATAAATAATTTAGGGCCCAGCACAGAGCCCTGAGGAACACCACAAGTTACCTTCAACTGCTAAGATTTTACATTATTGAATTTGATATATTGATATCTGTCATCCAGGTAACTTTTCATCCATTTGTATGCTAACCCTCTTATGCCATCTCTCTCTAGTTTATTCATTAATATAGAATGATCAATTGTATCAAACGCCTTTTTTAAGTCTATAAAAACACCAACAGTATATTCCTTATTATCTATAGCATTAGATATCCCTTCTACAAGTTCCATCACTGCCATTGAAGTGGACCTTTTCACTCTAAAGCCATATTTGTTATCACTTAGGAGATTATGCTTCTCAATATATTTATCAAGTCTGTTAACAAATAACTTTTCTAAAATTTTTGAGAACTGTGGGAGTAGTGATATTGGCCTGTAATTGGTAAACTGACATCTCTCTCTGTTTTTATGGATTAGAATAACTTTTGCTATTTTCATTTGTGAGGGAAACACACCAGTTTGAAAGGACAGATTACAAATGTATGCGAAAGGTTGCACTATATATTCTATAATACTTTTAACTAATATCATGTCAATACCAAAACAGTCAGTGGACTTTTTATTTTTAAATGTCTTCACAATGTTATGACTCTGAGAGGTACCGGCTACATATATTTAATCTCACACACTAACTCAGGCTCCTTCCCCATAAGAGAGGCCCCTCCTGTGGATTTTGGGACTACAGGAGAATGGGCCCATGTCCCTTTTCGGGCTGTGCTCGGTTGGGCTCTGTGGACTAAGGCCTAACCACCAGACACTCGCCCTCAGTCACCCTCCCAAAGCCGGGCTCCAGGGCACCCGGTAACCCTATCCCAGGCAGAGTGAATGGTTTCCTCGATATTCTGATCATAGAATTTGAATTTGAATTACTCTTCGTATGGTTCCTCACCTAGAACCAGTTTGCCATGGGATACCCTACCAGGGTAGGGCCCCCAACAACATAGCCCCTGGGATCCCTGGGACACACAAAAACCTCCACAACGATAGGGTAGCGATTCACAGATATCTATTTATTTATTTAAATTGAAACTGTGCAATTGCCATTTGGTAACTGGTGATTGGATTAAGTTCCCATTATTTCAGCATCAAGATATCAGGATGATGTGTTTAGTATTAATCAAAGCTATCTTTAAAAAAAGTATAAATACTGAGGGTGTGATCAGTGGTACTGTTGGGTCTGTGTTTCCACGAGCCCCGCTAGTTTAGAGACTTATTCTCGTTAACGACAAAAACAAGACGAACATCTTTTACTTGCTAGCAAGGGAGGCCCCATCTCAGAAAGCACTCTGAATCCTACCGCAGACTGACCCCAACGACGGCTTCCTCTCGCTGCCTTTTATTGACATGACAGTTACAATACAACACAAGCACCTCCCACCGTAAATCCCCCAATGGTTCTAAGATAAGGCACTATGTGTGTGCATGTGTAAGCATCTGAATGCATTTACAAGAACGTGTGTGTGTGTGTGTGTGTGTGTGTGTGTGTTTGAGTGAGTGTGTGTGTTTGAGTGAGTGAGTGAGTGTGTGAGAATGTGTGTCTCTCTGTGTGTGTGACTTCCAACTGTTTCTAACAACATCCTTAGTCATTAAATGGTAATCTCCCCCACACACCCAATATATGGTTCAATTCCTGTATTGGTTCACCATGCACAACACATTGAAGCCATAAAAGGGCAGGAAGCTTACCACACAAGAAACAGAATCTTCACAAGGGATGTGTCGACAATAATCCTCCCCCAGCACAGAGTAGCTGGAGAGGTGGTCAGAGACAAAGGAATGTCTTGATCCTATAGATTGAACTAAGACCTTACAAATTTAAGAAACACAATGACACATTCAACAATTAGACTTAACATTCCCCCCTTTTGTCATTCTGTACTTAAATTTCAACTTATGCACCCTTGTTTTTTGACAGTCTCAGTGTAGATTTCATTCATACACAGCTCCTCACATCATTCACCTCCTATTGCAGCAAAAGTTCACACTTAATTCATGTAAGCAGTTAACCTGCTTCTCATTGATCGCATACACAATAAACTACAACTTGCAAGTAAACAACTGAATGTCAACAATCAAACAAGAAGAATCAACATTCTCAAAAATCATATGTCACTACAATCCAACTGTATACAGACACAGGCATTCAAACACATCAGTTGATTTTATTGTTTGTCCATGTGGCTTTCAACTAACTTCAAAGCTGCAGCCTGGTCAACACTCTTTTTTTTGACTCCGATCAACCCCCCAAATCTTCTCACTGTAGGCATCCTGTGGGGGTTAGAGTCAACTGGTGAATTATCTGCATTTAGAACGCTTCTCCTGTCCTGTTGTCACAGCAGAAAAAGCCTTGTAAAGGAAATTGGATCAAGCTGTTTAGGTCTTCTTGGCTCAAAACCTCAACCAGCTTAGAAAAGTGTTCATGATGTAAATGTAGACAAAGGGCTTCTATGTTTACATCCCTTCTTGCAGATGACAAAAGGAATAGGTGACGTTGCATAAATTCCATGGTAAATCTCCAACTTGGACTAATCCATTGCCCTTCATACACATGGGTAACTGGCCTGCTTCCAGTTTATTTAGCTGTTCAATGTCCTGCAGCGAGTCAGATACTTGGAGTCAGACGAGCAGGTCTGTCTTACCAGAGCAGTTCACCTTCCCAGCTACTGGTGAATCAACCATCCATTCAGGTTCAGAGGAGTTGAAAAGTTGGCAGTGTTCCAAGTATGTTTACCTGGATGTGTTGCTAAGGCAACCAAACAAACTGTCTCGCTCTCTGTGGCTATATGGCCACAGTCCAGAAGAATGTGTAGCCAGTGGCATCACAAGCATAACAATTGGTCTCGTTGTTTATGTGAGCGGTTGTATTCATCAACTGCCACCAGTAGTTGGTTGAAAACCCATGCGGGTACTGGGTGTGGGTCAGATCGGGAGACCAGATTACAGAGGTGATGTGAAAGGTCATAAGGTTAACACTCTGCTGTAAAAGAAGCAACACTGGTTTCAAACACAGTATGTCTCACTGTATTCACTTTTTCCCCTGTAACAGTCACATTTTCTCAACAACACAATGTAATTTCATCACCAACATATAGCCTGTAACTACAGTTTTCTTCACACAAAATCTCAGTAATCCTGTAGTAGAAAAACATTAAGGTGTGTCCTGCTGTAAATCACACGATCAAATCACATGATTAACCATCTGTTGTAGAAAAGAAATGTAAATGTTAGCGCTGCGCAGGTGTATACACTCTTTCTCACAGTGATTTCTGTGAGCAACACAAGCCCATGAATAACACACCCCGGTAAATTCAAAAACATCCAGAAAAATTACAACTAAAAAGGTTAAATTTGCAGAGTTTTTTTTTTTTTTTTTTTGCCTGTCCCGTTTGGCTCTTTTGCCATCAGAATTGTTGTCTAAAGGCAAAGAAAGATGCCCAACTGATATACTTTACCAAATTGACCATCCCAGCCTTGCCGTAATGGTCCATTTGATTCACCTTTTATTGTTTATTTTATTTTCACTTGCTGAATACGGGACAGACTTGACTGGGGGAAAGAAGGGGAGAAAGAAAGAGGGAAAGAGAAACAGCTGAGAAGAGGGACGGGGGAGAAGGGCAAAAGACAAAAACCAACAGAACGGGCAGAAAAAAAAAAGGAAAAAAATGCATATATCGATCACCTGGATCACCTGCTGAGAAAGAAAAAAGAAAACAAGCAGAAGAGAACAAGAGTAATAGAATAAACAGCATCACAATGATATATGGGAATATGACAGTAAATACTAAATATTAAACATTATTGTGCAGCACATAAGATCAACAGAACACAGTGTGAGGTAGGAGCCAAAAAGAGTGTAGTTTGTGGGTGTGATCAACCGTGTGTACACCTGTGAGCATGGACGCGCTTGTTTTTTTTTAAAAGGTTCCTTCATGTAATGATCTGCTAGAGGGTGTGGGGGGGCCACAGCCCCGTCCTCCAGGGCATGAAGCAGGTATGGAGGAGATCAAAACTCCAGACATCCAGAGGCCCCCAGAACACAAGAGACCAAGGAAGACCAACAGAGGGGCAGCCGCGCCACTGTCCCAGAAAGAGCTGAGGAGAGTCCCAGATGAGGGCTCACTCAGCAGCCGCGGAGCAGAAGCCAGGGGGAGTTGCAGTGACACGCCCGTGAGCTCCGCCGGCAGCTAGCCATGCCTGAGTGACTGAGCCCCAGGCCGAGAGGCCGGGGGCACCCCACCTCCGAAGTGGCCCGAGCGAGCCCCAGGCTCCAGGCCCCGATAAGCAGCCACCAAGGAGTGAGCCGGTGTGTACCTGGACGCCCATCCCCGGACACAAAGAACCACCAATGCACCGATGTCTGAGGGAGTCCGCTACTGGCAGGGGAAGTGGTGGTAGGGGGAGATAGGCCTCCAAACCTTGGAGGGCCTGAGATGTCCCCAGAGAGGTGGCGCCTGACACCCAACCTGACATATAGACACAGACATACAGGCACACACAGACACAAACATCCATTCCCACCCTCATGCTCTCATATGCACTTACTCCACACTCAACCAACATGGAGACAGACATAAAGAGACGCTGTACACACGATCACACTCCCCAAGCGTACTCTACGAACCGGATCTAGGTACCCTTGCCCCTGGAGGGGGGAACTGCACCCAGACCCAGGTGGTGTTACCCTTTTCCCTGCGGTGGGGGGAGGCAGACCGCCCCGACTCCGCAGCAGCAGGGAGGCCCCACACTCCAGACCGCAGTCGGACGGCCAACTCCTCCTCCTAGCCCCCCCGCTCCAGCAGGCCGCAGAGACTGGGGGTGAGAGAAGACTCCAAACCTCCCTCCACCCGCTCATTGTAGTGTTGATGCATGTGTGTTCTAAGGTGCATTTAAAATCCAGGAGGGCATGGAGCTACCTGCCAGAAAGCAGCAGGTAAGCGCATGGTCCCTCCTGCTAGCCCTCAATGTCTACGTGTATTTAAAATTGAGAGGTGGGCAACGATGCCAGGGGTGAGGTGTACACCCTGATGGTACTTTGGATTCCGTGTATTGTGCCCACCCCCAAGATCCTATATGTATGTGTAAAGAGAGTGTGAATAATGTGAATGTCTAAGTTGTGGGATAAAATTGAGGCAGAGGCAGCCAGAAGGGGACAGAGGGGGGGGGGGGGGGGGTAGCCTCCTCTGCACCCTGGTGACATACCCCTACTCCAAGGTCCTGCATGTGTGGGTGGTTGTGGTGGAGCGGGAAGAGGGAGGCAGCTGGAGATGGGGAGGGAAGGAAGGGATGGGCAAGTGACCCCTCCCTGGGGCTAGCTCCCCCGCTGACCCCAGTAGGCACCCCCATACTCCGCCTCCATGCACCCACCCGCCCACAACCCCGGCAACACACCAACCAGGACCCAAGCCCCCGAGGCCCGGCCCGGGCCCCAGCCCAGAGACGGAGCGCCCCCAGAACCTCACGCCCATCCCGGACCCACCCAGGGGCAGCCAGGCTACCAGGTCAGTAACCCACGTCCGTCAGCACAGACCCTCCCCTAGCCCCGCTGCACGCAGCCGCGAGGAAACAGTCACCTGAGAGCCAACAGAGCCCCTAACCGGACATGACCGCTACCCCGGGTTGAGCCCCCCAAGGAAGATGCCTCCAGGGAACCCCCCGACGCCCTAAGCCTGTCCTTACCCCCACACCAATCACAACAGTGAAGGCGGGACCAAACTATGACCCCCCACCCCCACTAGGTGATGGAGCTGATCAAAGGAGCCCAGAGCAATTGATCTGATGTGGTGGCAGAGGCTGTATCAAGACTACCGTATTTTCACGACCATAAGGCGCACTTAAAAGTCTTAGATTTTCTTCAAAAAGTGCGGCGCGCCCTATGTGTGTTGTAAGGAGGACGTAGTAGAGAACACCATGAGAACGTTAAAGGGTGAAGTGTGGGCGTTGATCGTATATACCGGGACAATCGCACATACCTGTATAAAAGAACAGGTATGTGCATTATGCAGGACATCGTTGTTTTAACAACCCTGAAAATGGCAAAGAGACACGCTTACGAAGCACAGTTTAAACTGAAGGCCATCAGCTACGCGGAGGAACATGGAAATCGAGCAGCGGCGAGAGAATTTAAGATTAACGAATCGATGGTTCGCAAATGGAGGAAGCTGGAAAACAAGCTCCGGCAGGTCAAGAAAACGCAGCTGAGTTTCCGCGGACATAAGGCGAGGTGGCTCGAGTTGGAGGAAAGACTCGAGCGGTGGATCATCGAGCAAAGAGCGAGCGGGAGAAGCGTTTCGACGGTCACCATTTGGCTAAAAGCAGTTTCACTAGCTGAAGAGATGAACATTGAACATTTCCAAGGAGGTCCGTCTTGGTGCTTTCATTTTATGAAACGGTGCCATTTTTCCATCCGGACCAGGATTACGGTAGCGCAGCAACTTCCAGCGGATTATAAGGAAAAGCTGGCCATCTTCCGCTCCTACTGCAGCAAACACATCGGCGACAAAAACATCCAGCCCAGCCACATCACAAACATGGACGAGGTCCCGCTCACTTTTGACATCCCGGTGAGTCACACTGTGGAGAAGAAGGGGACCAGCACGGTAGCGATACGCACAACGGGGTATGAAAAGTCTTCTTTTACGCATACGGTACTTGTATGCGCCCTATGGTCCAGTGCGCCTTATGTGTGTGTTAAATACAGTAATGGCACACATAACTGAGACTGCGCCTTTTAGCACAGTGCGCCTTATGGTCGTGAAAATACGGTAATGTAATCTAATAGATAATTTCTATATTGGTTAGAATTAAGATTATTTTTATTTTTCCAGTTCATGAGGACTGTTTTCTTGGCTATGCATAGGGCAGTGAAAACCATATGGGCTATATTCTTTTCTGAAGTGACATTATCTAAGCTGCCCAACAAACACACTAAGGGGGAAGTTGGAATGTTACATTTCAGACACTTCGATAAGTCTTCACATATCTCGCGCCAAAACTTCTGAACTGGTGGACAGAACCAAAGAGCGTGGATGTAATTGTCCGGTGAATTGGTTTGGCAGTGTGAGCAGTTGTTGGTAGACGTAAAGCCCATCTTGAACATCCGATGACCTGTATAGTGCACTCTATGTAATATTTTGTATTGAATTAATTGAAGACTGGGATTTCTAATTAGATGAAAGGTTTTTAAGCAAATCTGAGACCAGAAGTTTAGGTCTAAGTTAACTGATAAATCCGCTTCCCATTTTGCAATAGGAAGTGATATTGATTCATCTGTTTTAGAAAGCATTCTGTATATTTTGCATAGTAATTTGGGGGTTTTAAGAGTAAGAAATTGAACCACACTTGGTGGTGTTTGTAGTTCAACTTGACCCGGTTTAAATTTCTTTTTTACTATGGATTTAATTTGTTGATATTCTAAAAATCTTTTCTTGTTGATCCCATATTGTGTAACTAGTCCGTCAAATGAAATAAATTCTGTTCCTTCTAGGATATGTTCTAAATATTTGATTCCTTTACCACTCCAATCTGAAAAGTTTATCATATTATTGTTTTGTAATATGTCAGGGTTGTTCCAGATAGGTGTACGTTTGCATGGGATTAATGAAGACGCCGTCAATTTTAGAAACTCCCACCATGCTATCAGAGAAGAGTTGATGTTGATGCTTTTAAAGCATTCATGTCATTGGATGTTTGAGCTGATAAATGGTAGGTCTGAGATCTCTAGATTATTGCAAAGTGCTTGTTCTACATCTAGCCAAGGTTCATCTAAGAGGGTGTGTTTTAGCCATCCTGAGATAAACTGAAGCCTGTTGGCTAAGAAGTAGTGCTGAAAGTTAGGCAGTTCTAGTCCTCCTTTATCCTTGGTCTTTTGTAGTGTTTTTAAGCTTATACGTGGGGGTTTATTTTTCCAAAGGAATTTGGACATACATGAATCTAGAGATCTGAACCAATCTTGTGGCGGTTTAGGTGGGATCATTGAGAATAAATAATTTATTTTTGGTAAGACCATCATTTTTATAGCGGCAACCCTTCCCATGAGTGATATGGGTAGACATTTCCATCTAGCCAGATCATCTTCTACCTTCTTTAAAAGTGGGATATGGTTTAATTTAGTTAGATCTGCAAGCTTGGGAGAAACATTAATACCTAAATATTTTATATTTCCCGATTGCAGTGGTGTAGAAGAGGAATTATGGAGGGAGCAATTAATTAATTAATTAAACTTTGGTAATATTGATAAAGAACAACACTGGCTGATGATGAAATACAGTCAGCTGGCATGGTGACACTGCCAGTATTAACCTGCAGGGCTGGACCGGGACAGAAAATCGGGCATTTTGACTAGAGACCGGCCCACCAGGTATTAAAGCCATAAAGACTTTGAATGAAAACAAATGCTGTTGTGACAGTGATGTACAGTCTTGTTGGTATATGTATGATTTCTATACATTTTACGTCAGATAAAAACTTTGGTTGTAAGATTCAGATAATTATTTAATAAAAGTGAGACATTTTAAATGAGAATAAGAAAGAAAAGTATTTCTTTGTTCCCCCTTTCCCTGTTAATGCCCTACCTGGCCCCCTGGAAACACTTTGCTAGACCCGCCCCTGCACAGTTACCAGCTCTCAGCTGCTTAGAAAAGGATCCTGGTGTTATTTGTCTCTCAGAAACAGTTCATAACTTCCCTTCAACTCATTCATGTCACCTAAAAGGTAAACCTGTTTCTCCATCACCTGTTCAGCTCTGATGATCCAGTAAGGACATCTCCTGGTTTCATCTTCATGTTTCCCTCTCACCACATATACAAACTGACATCATGACCAGCAGTTTTCCAGCTGTGGCTCCAGCAAACATCAGCTGATACTAGAAATTAATATTAAATAAATTCTGACAACAGCTGATCAAGCTTAAACGTGCTGCTGTTGTTTAGCGCGACATCTGCTGGTTTCCTCTTTCTGGCGCAAAGTGGGCGATAAATAAACAAGAGAGAAAAGCCGATCAGCTGATCATTGATCAGTTTCATGATTGAAGTAGCAACAGGAGAGGGAGGGGCAGAGAATGAGAGAAGAAGAAGGGAGCTGCAGCGTAACGACAGAATAAATCCAGCTTTGTGTCTTTTTCCATTCTAGCTAAAGTCCGGGACAAACTGCGTTTCTTCTCAGCTCAATACGAAACGTGTAATATTTTCTCTGATTGAGGGACCATTCCATTTTTTTAAGGAGCCGTTGGCAACTCTACTAACTAACCTTATGAATAAAATAAAGTTCACTATCAGTAACATCATAGAACCCACCCAGCTGTATAAAAACTCCGTCAAGCTGGCTAGAACGCAGTACGAGTTATTGCAACTGACAGTAAAAAGTCAGCACAACGAAAATAAACTCCACCTAAACTTAGTTTATATCTGACCCAGATAGACTGCAGGTCATAACTTCTTACCTGAAGTTCAGTTCACCTGACACTCGGACTGGCGGCTGCTTCGGGGCTCTCCTCCTGCCTCCCCTTCCCTCATCCACCTGCTGGCCTCTGTGGAAGCCCCGCCATAGCCACCACCAAACAAC
Organism: Copadichromis virginalis; assembly: GCF_057382275.1. Classification (NCBI taxonomy): domain Eukaryota; kingdom Metazoa; phylum Chordata; class Actinopteri; order Cichliformes; family Cichlidae; genus Copadichromis; species Copadichromis virginalis. Next base: position 39,414,112 of record NC_140622.1, read on the forward strand.
TGAGTTATTTCTACACATCGACCTGCATCTGGCCAATCCACCACCTCTCATTGTTCATGCCATTACAAAAAAAATAAAAAATAAGTCACTGGGGATATGCCCGGTATGCCCGATGGCCAGTCCAGCTATGTTAACCTGCAACCAAATCTGCAGCTCCATACAGCAATGTTACGACTTAGATTATATCTTATAACTCATAACTCTTATGTTAGCTGCCCTCAGTAGCATACTGTCTGAAATATTCCACGGCTGCAATAATTCTTTAAGTGTTATTTTTTCCTTGGTATTCTAATTTCACCGAAGTTTACTAAACTCAACAAACTTAATATTACTTACCGGGACATTTATTCTGTCCTCATTTTCTTTCACCGAAAAATTGTTTCCTGCAGTGCCGTCTTTCCTGCTTGGCTCTCCTACCTTTGCTAACGTGATGCGCATAGCGCAGAAGCCGATGCTGCATTCACTTACGCTCGGATATCTGAGCTTCACTGTGAAAACCTAATCGTACATTTGATATCTGATTGAATTTTATTGTTTTACCTTTGGGGTGGCACCTGGGGTGGCCAGTCTGGTTGGGGGGGTGGCCTGTGCCCCCCCAGGCCACCCCGCTGGACACGCCATTGGTCACCGCTGTCTCGGTGGAATTTAATAAAGTCGGCCATCTGCTCCTTGCCATCTAAAATATAACAGGACACTGGCGTAAATTCTCGACTGTCTCACACTTCTGTTTAACAGTTTTCTGTTTAACGTTTATTCAGCTGTGTGAAAATCCCGGAGGAACCCATCCGATGGATTAATAAAGTTTTATGTAATCTAATAACTTTGATCTCAGCCAAACCGATTTACTCCGGAACAAATAAAACACCGAAAAAAGGCAAACAATTACATTTTTAAGTTATCCGAGTGACTTATATATCATGTTTAACCTGGGTAGTGAAAAAGTGGGGGTCTGAAAACGATGGAGCCGGGAGTCCGCTGCTCTCGCCGGCTGGAGTGACCATTGAACCCCCCCCGGCTTGCTATCGAGTGGGTGGGTAACAGACGACTCCGAAAACGTCGGCACACTTTTGCAAATATGCGATGTCTTGATAAACCAAGCAGATATTTGTAATTTACACAGCTACTTTCTCGTCTTAAAATATCTTAAAAGTTTATTTTGTGGCCCAGAAAGATTAATAAGAGTAATTTTAAAACTTAGTAGCGGCCGCCATTGTTGGCAGCTGAAATTTGGCTGGGCTATGGTGGGCCACGAAGGACACACCCGTCCCATCCTTCAATTTCGGGGAAATGAAGGACGCATTTGTCGGCCGCATTTGAAGGAGTCCACGAATTGGGACAGCCTTTGTCGCCTGCCTGTGACGTAATCGGCCTTCAAATGCGGCCTCCGAAGGATGTAGCCGACGTTTTGGGACATAGCTACAATAATAATAATAATGGATTGCATTTATATAGCGCTTTTCAAGGCACCCAAAGCGCTTTACACTATTCCACTATTCATTCACTCTCACATTCACACACTGGTGGAGGCAGCTACAGTTGTAGCCACAGCTGCCCTGGGGCAGACTGACAGAAGCGAGGCTGCCATATCACGCCATCGGCCCCTCTGGCCAACACCAGTAGGGTAAAGTGTCTTGCCCAAGGACACAACGACCAGGACAGGGCTTATCTGTAACCGGCGACCTTCCAGTTACAGATACGCTTCCCAACCCCCAGCGCCACGGTCACCCCAGAGATACATTGAATAGCATAACCCTGTTGTCTCAGCACATAATAAGTTTCTTATCATGTAACCAAATGTGTGCCATGGTAAAACCGGACAAAAGACGTATAAGTGTTTATTTTGTATAATTTGTACAACCAAGACAGATATGATTTTATTAATGTCATTTTGTTCTTTTTCCTACAATTTCACAGCTGCATGGCCTGTCAGAGAAATGTTATAGAGCATCCGATTATAAAAAAAGACCACGCAGATGAAACTCTTCAAACTCTGAAATTCTCCCACTGTGATCTGAGGTTGTGCAAGGAATGGAATAAAAACTCCACGTCACAGATCTCTACCCACTGTGTTTCTTAAAGTTGGCTGCTTCAGTGTGAGTTTGCATAAGTGTGTATGTCTATCACTCTTGCCCAGGATGTATAACTACACTAGTGTGTTATTAAGTACTCATAAAAATCATCTAATTTGTAAAGAGTATTATTTGATGTCCTCAGAGAAAACGTAAGAAACTGTAAATTTTAGACATACATTTTCTCTAGTACTGTTATCAGTTCAATTATTGAATGATACAAACAGTCAATTTCCCTAATTATGTGTGTGCTAAGATAAAGATAAATGATGTAAATGGTTTATTTTTATCTAAGGTAAATTATGTAAGTTGCCTTATTTGTGATTTGATGCTTTTTAAATGTGATGTGAGGTAAAGCTGGAGCATAGAATAAGCAGTAAAAAAAATAACAATGGTAAAACAATGAAAGTGACACAAAAAGGGATCAAACTATAAGAGAATAACCTGACCTAAATCAAAGCAAGCTGGTAAAAACTGCACTCCAAAATTGCTTTATATTTCTTCAGACTTGATTATTTTTTAAAGATCTGTAGCCGATATGTCACTGTGGTCACCTGAATTTTAAAATAAAAAGTCTCAGCTGTCAGGTTGTCAAAGAATTATACTTTAAAACATCTCTCTTGAACTTAAATACATTCAACTGATCACACTGATTCAGAATTAAATATGGGTACTGATACCAAAACAAACCCTGAACCTGATCTCAATAAAGGTGATTTTCTTTTGTATAATGTGCCTTCTTAAGTATATATTAAGTATCAGGGATAGATAGATAGATTTTATTTTTTTTAAAGACATTAAGCCAGTCTGTGAGTTGTGCTGATGATTGATACTGGAATTGTATTGAAAGTGTGTTTATTTTGTTAACTGGTCATTTACATTATCATGCAATTTCACAAAGTTCTCAACCATTTCTGAGTCTGAATAAAACACAAAAATAAATAATTGTGATTTTCTCATTTCTTTAAGCTTTTATAAAGGAAAACAGTTTTTAAACTATAGGTCACGTTTTAAGTTGATTTATATTTCAAAGCAGTTGTAGTACCATATCACCCTATTAGAGCACTTCGCTCTCGCACTGCAGGCCTACGTGTTGTTCCTAGAGTATTTAAAAGTAGAATGGGAGGCAGAGCCCCCTGACACCACACCTTGATCCCGCTGCTCAACTCTTCTTTGCTGCCAAGCCACAAACCATACCCTGCCACATGGAGGTTTTCCTTCCCACTGTCACCAAAGTGCTTGCTCATAGGGGATCATATGATTTTTGGGATTTTCTCTTATTTCCTTGCATGTTGTTGTGATTTGGCGCTATAAAAATAAAACTGAATTGTACTAAATTCTTCTGTGGTATTAACTCACCTAGACTCATACAGCTGAAAAAAGCTTAATTTAAAAATTATGACATCAGAACAGGTCAGAAACAGTGATTAAAAAGCACTACTGAGTACTATTTCAAATTCTTTCGCTGTTGAATGACACATTGCTTTAACAACACCCAACTACTGCTGCTATGGTTGTACCGTTACTGTGGACTTCTGTCTTCTTTTTTTCATAGCCAAAACTATGTAACTATATTTCATGTGGAAAAAACAAACCTGACCTGACACCTAAGGATAAATACCTTTTAACTACTATATCTTTCAGGCATAACATTATGACTACCGAAGCTGTGAGGTGGGGCCTTCTGGGATTGAAGTTGTTTGTCCAGCAAATCATACAGATGCTAAATGGAAAAGTAACATCCATGTTGATGATAGGACCTAGAACATTGCCCATTGCATCACACTGACCCTTCCAGTTTGCCTTCTTCCCGTCAGTAGCGGTTTTTGATACGGGCGGTTGCCCGGGGTGGCATCATGGTGGGGCATAGGCACCGTTTTCTGTCGCCCATTTGCTGGGAGTAAGGGCGCCCTCCGTTTGCGAGGTGCGCCTGCTGCTTGTGGCACAGGGTGGAGAGGGCGGGCCAGTGGGAAATTCTCTGGCTGGCTGGAGCAGCATCTAATAACCAACTCGCAAAATAAAACAAAATAAAAACAAAACAACAAACATGAAAACACCAGACATCATGATACAGACTTATAATTTGCACCAATGTTTTTTCAAAATTCTGTACGCGAAAGGTGAGCGCGAGAGCCCTCGGTGCGCCTGCTCGCTGCTGAAGTCAAAATAAACTTGTCATCTCCGCTACAGTCCAGTATATAGAGAGACGAGACGACGAGGCTGCAGTTACAGCAGTGCAAGTAAACAAACAATATATATAAGAAGAGTAAGAAAATAAATATACACTTTAGGACTCGGGGTAAAGGATCAATAACAATTTAAAATTTATAATTTAGAGTTTGATGATTTAAAGTCTCACACACAACCCGTCGAAAGGGGAGGGAGGCCGGCCGCTTCCAAATAGAGCACATTTCATTCATAATGATGTAAATCCAAGCCCATTATGTATTCATGATTTGAATCCTGGGTTGTGTGAAATCCCAGAAATGCACCCTAGACAAAGTGAATCTGTGAACTAAGGTGTAGGTGTGTTAGATCATGTTGTGGTGAACCTCGAGTTGGGGGATTTGTGTTCATACTGGAGTGCAACATTAAAACCAATGGAAGATTGACAAGACAAGTTCAAAGCCATCTGGTGCTCAGTTTAGAAAAAGAGAAAAGAAGAGGAGGAGAAAAGATGCAAGTAAGCAGATGTGTGATTGGATAATGGCAGCTCATCCTGAAACAATCAGAGTCAGAATCAGAATACTTTATTAAGGAAATTATGTGAGTTACAGTTGCTCCAAGAAGAAATTCTAAAAATAGTAACAGTAACAGACTAAACTCCAAACAATACATTATGTTACAGATTTTAATATTAATTAGTCATTGTCAATTGTTGATTGGTCCTGTTCTCATTGTATGACAAATTATAATGGCTGTTTGGTAGCTGTTTGCACACTATGCCTAGCATACTCTCTCTCTCTTCATATGTGTGTGTGTTTCTCTGGTGAAATTTAGTATGGTTCCGACAACAGTTTTATGTTAATGTACAATCCTCAATGTGTTTTACGTGTGTGTGTGTGTGTGTGTGTGTGTGTGTGTGTGTGTGTGGGAGGGGCGCCAGAGGGAGTGTTCGCCCAGGGCGCCAAACAGGCTAGGACCGCCACTGCTTCCCGTAGTGCATCCTGGTGCTGCGTGCTACCTTTTTTCAAATTAAACTTGACCGTTTTTCCTACTTCTAACATCAACTTTGGGGACAAAATATTCATATATCTCACCCGGATGATCTGATATCGTCGTGTTGGTGTTGTTCCCAGACCATCATGAAAATGTTGTTCCAGGTTCAACATTGCAAGTGACCAAGCACATTGTTGTGACGTTATTCCTTTGCGCGCCAAGCCATTCGTGCATTTATGAAATTCCAATGTTGCAAGGACAACATCAATTCTGCTTACTGTTTATTAAAGGGTTACGGTTAGGGTTAGGGTCAGGGTCCGTTGATCGGCGGACAGAGGCGGTTTCACGCAGCTTTAGTACAGTTTTTTGTTTTACGCCGGTTTTTCCCGAAGTCGCAAAAGTATGACGTCACAACATTCTGATTGGTCACTTGCAATGTTGATCCTGGAACAACATTTAGTATGATGATCTGGGAACAACACCAACACGAGGATATCAGATCAACCTATCTCACCCACTAACAGGTGCCAGGACAAAGAGATAATCAGTGCTATTCATTTCAGCTGTCAGTGCGCTGAATGTTATGCTAATCAGTGTAAATGAATCATTGGAGGAAGGTATGTTCCCTAGTACATTAAAAACTGTTAATCTGTTGCCTATCTATAAATCAGGTCATGCCGAGAAAGTCATAAATTCCTGTGCTTTTGATTCCTTATTTTCCTTATGTTGTTAATAATCTACCCTTTCTTGTGTTTTCCTGTATCTTGTTAAGTGTCTCTGTGTTAGGGTTTCCTGTGTTATTTCCTGTTTAATTTTTCTCCTTGTATTCTGCTTGTGTCTTGTTAACATCAATTAGTTTTTCCTGCTGTCACCCGACTCTCTCAACTCCCCTGGTTATCCCTCAGCATGTCCTGTGTGTATTTATACCTTGTGTCTTTGAACTTTGTAATGCCATACTGTTGTTTTCCCCCCTGTCTGCTTTAGTTTAAGGAATTAGATTGCTGTTTCTTTCATGGATTCTGTAATTTTGAACTTTGCTTTCAACTGAAAATTATTGTTTTTTGTGAACACCCATCTGCTTGTAGCATCAGTATTTACTGACAAATGCCTCTAATTGTTATGGCCTGAGCCTCGGAGGGAGTGAGACTGCCTTTTTTTATTCAAGCAAATCCAAGTGTGCTAGGACTTGTGGACGATTGGTTACTTGGAGACCTGTGCCAGCCCTCTTCTATGCAGATTGAAGTGTGACAGTCCACGCAGACAATTGGCTTCCCGGGGATCCCATGATACTCCAAGATTCAATGAGTGGCTGATTGTGCGCACCTGTGGTTATAAAAGGCTGAAGATCCTTGACACTATGGGGCTGCTGCTGAGATGTGAATGCGCAGTGGCCCCCTCGCCTGCGTCTCTTTTGAGCTTTGTTTGTTAAAGCCGGTATATGGATGAACTTAGTTTGATTAGTTTTGTGATGCTAGCTTGCCTCAGTTAACCCATAGTTTTTACTTTTGTCTGTGTTAATGCTTTCCGTGTGAATTGTAGTTGGTTGCCTTGTTGAAGAGCCCTCTCGGTTTTCTGTTTGAAGTTTGCAATAAAACCTTTATTTCACTCAAATTTTTGTGTGTGGGCTTGTGAATGTTACTCCTCTCCCCAAACTCTCCCCCTCTGCTAGGTGACCTAGCAGAGGGGGAGAGTTTGTAACACTGCTGGGGTTGTAACACTAATACTTCTCATAAATGATGTAAGAGACCATCTTCCAGTTTTCACTGTTTGTGACATGTACTCTAAAATCAATAACCCAGACTAAAAATAACATTCACGATTTTAATTTATTAAATTTTCTCAGCAGACACACAGAAAGCATTTTGAAGGACACTTCTGACCTGGGGCACACTCTGATTGCACCCCTGTCCTCTGTGAGGTTCTACAGAACATTTAAAAATCCATATAAACAGACGTTTTAAAATTATACCAAGTAGCAAAAATCCTATATGCTACTTGCTATAATTTCTACATGTGGACCACAGAGCTAAATCTTCAGATGATGTCTTCTGCTTATCGCAGGAACTAGAGGAAGTAAAAACCAATCCCAACTCTTCCTAGGCATCCTCTTTTATACTCGCTTTCACTTGCCCATTCACATCCCCATGCACCCCCACCCCCAACATTATTGCTGGAACACAGTCACCTGATGTCTAGCTACCCTTTATCTTCTCACTATCTGACTTTTCACACACAAAAAGTTTGGGGGGGGGATAACTTTGTTACAATTTCTTCTTCTCCACATTGTACTTTTTCTTTCTTTTCTTTCTTTACTTAACATGACTTATTATGAAGTCCACCACATATGAACATTCAGTTCATATGAATATGTTTCACTTCTTGTTTCATTCAGTTTGTGCAATTTTAATTCATTTAGATTTATCATTAGGTCATTCTCACACAAACATTTCTACTATAATCTTTCTATAATCTCTTTTTTTAATTCAAATACATGGGAATACTTTTTCTTAGTTTTTCTCTTCAAAAGTCTCTGAGTCAATTACAATGTACTCAGTATAATTTATTTAATTAAATAATTTTTCTGGTTAAACTTATACCTGTTTATTTTCCTAATAAGCGTAAGGGAATTAAACATGATCATCAGCTATCAGCAGAATCACATATGAATTATCATTCTGTTTCTGATTTTTACTGCATAGTCATACAGTTTAGCCTGTGAGCACATACGTACTTAACAATAATAGAGCCATCCCACCTTCGATTCTTCTGAAGTTTTATCCTGGAGATGGAATCTGATTGATCAAATGTGAATAAAATGACCACATTCAGCCTGGATTTGAAGAACATCCAAACTTCTTACATTAAACAACAGGTTTCAGCAACACATCCAAACTTCCCTGTATCTGCACTCTGACGAGAGTGATAGAGTAGACAGAGCAGCGCAGAGGTTAGAGCACAGGTATCAAGGCCCCGACTCCAGCCCTTGATAATAAGATGGGAGCAAAACCAACTTCTGTGGGGAAATTTGTATTTGATAATCAATGTGCAAAATCATAAGCTTGCAGAGAGCAATGTCTCCTTTCCATATAGCGGTAGAAGCAAGTCATTTCAGTCTCTGTGTGATTCCCCTCCTCATAGCCACTGATGTCAATGCAACTTTCCGTCTCTCTTGATGGAAATGTGTTGAAATAGTTTTACAAAAGTGACTGGTATTCATCCCACATCAGCATAAAGAAGTACTGAACAGCAGAGCTGTGCGATAATCAAATTTTAATTTTAGCTTTCAGATTATTAAACCAAGATAACAAAAATCATTACTGTTCCATATTCTATTCATTTATAATTACCACTCCCCAAAAGGTCAAAACTGTACCCTGGGAGATTTCAGACAATCAGGGTTTCATCTGTAGATCACTGTTAGCTGTCATACACATTAGATCAACTTTTATGTCTTCAGTTTAAATGTTGTAACCTGTGTTCAGTACATGCTTACTGTTACACTGTGAGAGTAACTTTACCTTTTTTGTTTTTCAGATGTCTGGTCGGGGACTGGAATGATTAAAGCTACTGTTTTTTCTGTTTTGCAAATGTACGGTTTATAAGATTGGGGAAACCTGCAGTCAGCTGAGATTAAAGAAGTCATTTGGGTGAGTGACGAAAAGTTTCTCCCACAAAACACTACGTCCACATGAACAGATTCAACTTTTGGAGATGTTTTTTCTGTTGTTTTTAGAATGATTGCAGTTTTTGTTGCTGTTTAATTTTACTGCAAATCTTGAGGTAAGTTTGAATAATGTAATGTGTCACTTAATTTATGCCGGTTTTCCCTGGGCTGGGGTGTAACAATGTGAAGAAAATATTCCTGTTAGTGTTTCCATACACATTTGTTGACCCTCCTTTAAAGAAAACTGTACACATTCCCACTGAATTTCCAAACACATTTTTCAAATCGTGTCTTAGACTTTCTCTTTCATTAAATATTATTTTTATTTATTCATAGCAAGTGGACCAATCTCGATTAAACTTTGCATTGTCTTGTGCACTGACATTTATATGACCTAAACAAATATATCATACAAATCCCACAATCATACAGTGGGGCAAAAAAGTATTTAGTCAGCCACCGATTGTGCAAGTTCCCCCACCTAAAATGATGACAGAGGTCAGTAATTTGCACCAGAGGTACACTTCAACTGTGAGAGACAGGATGTGAAAAAAAATCCATGAATCCACATGGTAGGATTTGTAAAGAATTTATTCGTAAATCAGGGTGGAAAATAAGTATTTGGTCAATAACAAAAATACAACTCAATACTTTGTAACATAACCTTTGTTGGCAATAACAGAGGTCAAACGTTTACTATAGGTCTTTACCAGGTTTGCACACACAGTAGCTGGTATTTTGGCCCATTCCTCCATGCAGATCTTCTCGAGAGCAGTGATGTTTTGGGGCTGTCGCCGAGCAACATGGACTTTCAACTCCCGCCACAGATTTTCTATGGGGTTGAGGTCTGGAGACTGGCTAGGCCACTCCAGGACTTTCAAATGCTTCTTACGGAGCCACTCCTTTGTTGCCCGGGCGGTGTGTTTTGGATCATTGTCATGTTGGAAGACCCAGCCTCGTTTCATCTTCAAAGTTCTCACTGATGGAAGGAGGTTTTGGCTCAAAATCTCACGATACATGGCCCCATTCATTCTGTCCTTAACACGGATCAGTCGTCCTGTCCCCTTGGCAGAAAAACAGCCCCATAGCATGATGTTTCCACCCCCATGCTTCACAGTAGGTATGGTGTTCTTGGGATGCAACTCAGTATTCTTCTTCCTCCAAACACGACGAGTTGAGTTTATACCAAAAAGTTCTACTTTGGTTTCATCTGACCACATGACATTCTCCCAATCCTCTGCTGTATCATCCATGTGCTCTCTGGCAAACTTCAGACGGGCCTGGACATGCACTGGCTTCAGCAGCGGAACACGTCTGGCACTGCGGGATTTGATTCCCTGCCGTTGTAGTGTGTTACTGATGGTGACCTTTGTTACTTTGGTCCCAGCTCTCTGCAGGTCATTCACCAGGTCCCCCCGTGTGGTTCTGGGATCTTTGCTCACCGTTCTCATGATCATTTTGACCCCACGGGATGAGATCTTGCGTGGAGCCCCAGATCGAGGGAGATTATCAGTGGTCTTGTATGTCTTCCATTTTCTGATGATTGCTCCCACAGTTGATTTTTTCACACCAAGCTGCTTGCCTATTGTAGATTCACTCTTCCCAGTCTGGTGCAGGTCTACAATACTTTTCCTGGTGTCCTTCCAAAACTCTTTGGTCTTGGCCATGGCGGAGTTTGGAGTCTGACTGTTTGAGGCTGTGGACAGGTGTCTTTTATACAGATGATGAGTTCAAACAGGTGCCATTCATACAGGTAACGAGTGGGGGACAGAAAAGCTTCTTACAGAAGACGTTACAGGTCTGTGAGAGCCAGAGATTTTCCTTGTTTGAGGTGACCAAATACTTATTTTCCACCCTGATTTACAAATAAATTCTTTACAGCATGGTAGCACGGTGGTTAGCACTGTTGCCGCACAGCAAGAAGGTCCTGAGTTCAATTCCACCATCAGGCCGGGGTCTTTCTGTGTGGAGTTTGCATGTTCTCCCCGTGTTTGCGTGGGTTCTCTCCAGGTACTCCGGCTTCCTCCCACCGTCCAAAGACATGCAGCTTGTGGGGATAGGTTAATTGGATAATCCAAATTGCCACTAGGTGTGAATGTGAGTGTGAATGGTTGTCTGTCCCTGTGTGTTGGCCCTGCGACAGACTGGCGACCTGTCCAGGGTGTACCCCGCCTCTCGCCCTATGACAGCTGGGATAGGCTCCAGCGCCCCCCCCCCCCCCCCCCCCCCCCCGCGACCCTGAGAAGGATAAGCGGAAGCGAATGGATGGATTCTTTACAAATCCTACCATGTGGATTCATGGATTTTTTTTTCACATTCTGTCTCTCACAGTTGAAGTGTACCTCTGGTGCAAATTACTGACCTCTGTCATCATTTTAGGTGGGGGAACTTGCACAATCGGGGGCTGACTAAATACTTTTTTGCCCCACTGTATGATTCACATCATTTTCATCCTCATCAGAGCGACGAGTAGGGATGGGTATCGTTTAGGTTTTATCCAATACCGGTGCCAAATCGGTACTTTTGAAACGGTGCCGGTGCTTAAACGGTGCTCGAACCGGTGCTTAAAGAATGGAGAACACAAAATTGGTCCAAAAACCTCCCATGTTCAGCTGTTTTTTTGTAAAAAGATAACAATGTTAGCCTTTTCTGCAGCTATGGGGCATATATGGCATCACTCTTGGCTGGAAGCAGTGCTTAAACAATGGAAAAAACACAAACTTTGTCCAAAAACCTCTCATGTTTAACTGTTTTCCACTTTTTCTTTGGTCATTTTAGCCTTTTTGGCCAGGGTGAAGGGAGTATCTGCCATCAAACAAGAAGACAGCCGCATGTAGCTATGATGATGTTTGCTAGTTCACCTTACCTGCATTAATGTAATAACGTGGTTAGCCTACTCAACGTAAATTACACACGAACAACATTAAGCTACTCACGCAGAGAAGAACGACTGCTGCTGCATCATCATCCTCATCATTTCTGCTACACTGGCAGGGCTAGGGGCCTGGGCCCTGTTTCAGGAAGCCGGTTTAGTGGAAAAACTGAGTAAGTATACCCTGAGTTAACGAAAACTCTGGGTTTTCGGTTTCACAAAGCGAGTTCAGCTGCAGCCTGAGTGAGTCACTATGACGACACACGCCGTGAAGCTAACCTGCCCCCTAGCAGGTTTACCACAACTAACCCTGACTGTCTCCGCCCCTTTGTCGGAAACCTGACAGTAGGAAGTCTCAGACATGGCGTGTCCCTTCCTTGAAGAGCCGGTAGATATCGAAGCCCAAATTCTCCGCAGAGCTCTCCGCCGGGAGAGAGTGATTCGAGCGCGTCTGGACATCTTATCATTACCTGATGATTTCCTGTGCGAACGTTACCGTTTCTCAGCACAATCAATAAGTTATTTGGATAACATCCTCAGGCCATATATTACGCATGTGACACATCGCGGACATGCGCTCAGTCCATTACATATTCTTTGTACCGCACTCCGTTTCTTTGCAAACGGGAGCTTCCTGTACAATATCGGTGACGCTGAGCACGTTTCCAAGGCTACCGTCTGTCGGGCAGTCAGGAATGTTACAGTTGCACTGAAACATCTCCTGCACTCGTTTGTGGTGTTCCCCGGTCACAGACCCACAAGATTTATCAAAGAGGGATGCCACAAAATTGCAGGTATCAGGAGGACCTAAACGTAATGTATGATGTGGTGATACTTGAACTACTACTTAAATGGTACATAAATTTACAGGGTTCCCAGGCGTGATTGGCTGTATAGATGGCACCCACATCCCAATCATTGCACCCTCAGCAAATGAAGGAGACTTTGTGAACAGGAAGTCTTTCCACAGCATCAATGTACAGGTACATAATTCCCTGTAGCATTTCACACCAACAAGTGATGGCATCATGGTAACGGATGCTAATTTGTGTTCTCTGCACTGTGTAGATCATATGTGATGCTGCCAACATCATCACAAATGTGGAAGCCAAGTGGCCAGGCTCTGTCCATGACTCACGGATCTTCCGGGAATGTACACTGAGCAACAGATTTGGACATGGTGGGTCGAAGTAACTGTGAAATATACAGAGACCAATTGCCACAGGGACGTTTGCACTGACATGTATTCTTCTGTCCTAGGAGAGTTCACTGGCCACCTGCTCGGTGATAGGGGGTACCCATGTCTACCCTATTTGCTCACCCCTTACCCTGACCCTGAACCGGGCCCACAGCAGCGTTATAATCTGGCCCATTGCAGGACACGGGCCAGAGTTGAGATGACCATCGGAATGCTCAAGGCCCGGTTCCAGTGCCTTCGTGGACTCAGAGTCACCCCAGAAAGGGCATGTGACATCATTGTGGCATGTGTGATCCTACACAACATTGCCACGATTAGAGGTGAACAGTGTCCAGCTGAACCAGACAACAGCAGTGATCCACACGATGAACATCCTGACCCACCCACGAACGTACAGGATGGGCGAGCAGTCAGAGACACCATATGCCACAACCATTTCCTGTGACCCGGCAACCCAACATGTCACGAGACAAATACACAGATACTGTGGTCAACTTGTTTTATTGCTCACCCTGTATGTCCTGTGCACAATGAATAAATGCGAATATTAGTATGTTGTACGAACACTGACATGATTCGTCCATCTATGATCACTCCACCCACCCTTAACTGTTGTTCCAGCAGTACAATCTCCAGCTTCGACTTCTGGATCTGCAGCTGGAGGTGCACCATTTCCATATCACACTTCCTTATCCTCCTGGCCAGATATGTTCTATACAGCTGCTTCACAGGGAGCTATTGCAACAAAGGACATAGCATTGGCATCCATAGTACATGCCTACTTAGGTTGGTTGTGAATGTGTGCTGGACAACCCACTGCGGAAAGCTTCGTTGTAGGAGTGGCTGGACCCTCTTCCTCCTCATTTGCAGCATCACTCTGCCGGGGACATAGTAGGTCCATGGTGTCATCATAGTGCCACATTGTAGTCAGTTGTTATATTTTCCACTGTACACTGTATACCTCATAGTGTGGCTCTGTTGCGGCCTCCTCTGTAGCAGCTGTCACTGTGTCGTCATCATGTGCCTGTGGTGGAGACATTTAACAACATTGCTGTTCCACTGTTGACACATGTAGTCTGTGGAGTATTACGAGTACTCACAACTGCATGTCGGTCTGGCTCAACAGGGGGCTGCACCAGATGCAGTACACCATCACCGTCAACTGGAAGAATATGGGGTTCATACAGGTCACTCATGACTTATGTGGGCGCAAATGGCAATTACCAGACATACCAATCACCATACACCTCATTGTCAGTATGCTCTCAGAGACAACCGACACTGAGGGAAGGCAAAATCAGTAGGTGTCAGGGTGGGAACGCCTTTATGAGCTCTATGTTGCATTGAGGTATATGTTCATATGTTACACTCATTGGGGAGGGTACGGAATGTACTACTCGCTCTGTCTCTGGGAACAGGGAGCTCACCCTGTGGGGGGTTAACACACACACACGTATGCAAAATTAACGGACACTGCTATGCTCATAATAAAGACGTACCACTGCAGCTCGGTGTGTGTGAGTCTCTCCCTGGGCCCTCACCCGTGCAGCACGTTAACAGTTCCCAAGTGTCTCAGTGTTGTTTATTCACCTAACTGTTTGATGACTGTCATTCTCTGTCAGTAGGACAGTAACTTCACTACGACATAGTTCATTTTGGTCAAGGTGACTGTGCAGAATGGATGTATGCACGCCATGTATTGTTTTGGATTTACCCCTTATGTAGGCACTTGTGTCTTGCGGGGTTATTGACTCAGAGGATGTCCCCGCAGAGATGCCTTCAGCCACAGGGCGCCCACTGTTTTGGCTGAGGGCCAACTGCTCAGCCTCTGTGAGTGGTGGTGGTGGAGGACCCCCACCTGTTTTCCGGGCCTCCGCTTTTTTTCTGTTGGCTGTGACAGCACACATTTGAGCATACAGAGTAAGCAAGTATGTACTTGTAATGTGCTCAGATAGTTTCAATAAGTGCTCACAGAGGGGAAATTACTGTGGCCTCTAACTGCAATTGATCTACATAGGACACACAGACCAAGCACTATGGCTCATGATACAATTACACCTTACCTGTTTGGACTATGTTCTTGTATTTCATTTTTACTTGCTGCCAGGCACGTTTGGGGCCTGTTGGGTTGCACCTGCGCTCACATCACATCACAAAATAAAATGTATAAAATAACAAATAAAATAACATATGATAAAATAACGTGTTAAATGGGTGGAAATCCCTAGATCGATGTTTATATTAACACTCACGCATTGACTCTGTCGGCTATGTTTTGCCATGCATGCTCCCTTTCCTTTGCAGCTGCGGCTGTGTTGCTTTTTTTCTGCATGATGTGCATGCTGTCGGCATATGCTGCCATCAGAATTTCCGCCTCGAGCGCTGTGAAATACGTCGCCCGCGCCTTCTTTCCCTCCGTCTCCATGGTGACTCGCTTAATCTGTGCTCCGCTTATCAGGGCTTTATGTATCCTCGTCCGCGCGCTTCACTTGGGGTTAGAGCAACTCCGCCTTGATTGAACTAATTGTTATCAGCCTTTCTGGAACGGAATATTCCGAGTTGGACAGTTCGGGGTTACTCAACCGTGAGTGTCGTTTTTCACTCTGAGTTTTCCAAACCGGCTTCCTGAAACAGGGCCCAGGACTCTATTCTTCGGGTTTTTGAGGGATGTTGCTCCGGGTCCGATAACTGGCAACCCACCCAACGTGCACGGTGTGAGGTCTCGCAGCAAGCTATCAAATACGGCGCATTTCTCGGCTTTTAAAAACAACGCTATGCGTCGCCAGCTGTTTAATCGGATTCTTGGTGTTACCTCCTTTGACAGTATCAGCTTAAAGCACTTGTTGCTGCTGAGTTTGCATCTTTTGCTGTGAAGTACAGCCAGACTTTTGACCACTTCGCCTTGGACATTTTTAATTTGTAGCTCTGCTCTAACAGAACTTACGTACCTGGACCCGCCTACTATCCTCGGAAACGTAAAATGATTGGCTAGAAGTGTATCACAGCTCAGGAAAATAAAGCACCGAAATGTGCGCTGCTTTTCGGTCTGGTTACTACCGTTTATGTCAGAACCGGTGCCATCATGGCACCGGACACCGGTACCCATCCCTAGCGACGAGTGAGCCCTCGCTGAGCTGTACATGCCCACATCTGTACACATCTGTCCAAATCCTCTAAAACTTCACCCCCATCAGAACAGAAACATTTTGCTCTGAATATTTTTTTATCTGTCTTTCCTAAACATCTATGTTTAAAGAATAACTTTATTCATCTTTACAGGAGTTTGACCATCAGTGAGAACAATTTTGATCCAAACCATGGCAGCAAAACGCCACCACATCCATTCAGTTTTTATTTTAGTTCTAGCTTTAAGATTTGCCATTTGAAGCAACTATAAACACTTTTGCCTTTAAAAACCACGTTATAAGAATTCCTCTGGAGCATTAACCCACCTGGACTCACACAAATAAAAAAGCTGCGATCAC
Source organism: Copadichromis virginalis (assembly GCF_057382275.1). Classification (NCBI taxonomy): domain Eukaryota; kingdom Metazoa; phylum Chordata; class Actinopteri; order Cichliformes; family Cichlidae; genus Copadichromis; species Copadichromis virginalis. The sequence goes on from NC_140622.1 coordinate 39,430,559, forward strand.
AATATTATGATATCAACTGATCCTTTAAGTCCTGTAAACTGTGAGATTTGGCCTCCATGGATCAGACTTGTTTGTTCACCAAATCACACAGATGTTACATAGAAAAGTAACATCCACATTGATGGCAGGACTTAAAGTTTCCTACCAGGACATTGCTCAAAGCACCACACACTGCCTCCTCCAAGTCACCTTTTATCCCATAGTGCATCCTGGTGCCAGGTGTTTTCCAGGTAAGCAATGAACCAAACCCCGTCGTCCACATGATGTTAAAGAACACGTGATTGATCAGACCACTTTCCTCCACTGCACACATGGCCATTGTTGGTGCTTTCAGTGGTGAGCAGGGGTCAGCATGGGCACCCTGACTGTCTGCCCCATACACAACATACTGCGATGCACTGTCTATCAGAACCAGCATGAAACCTTATGGCAGTTTGAGCTACAGTAGTTTGTCTGTTGCATCGGACCACACGGGATGATCATTAAACTGTTTCTTGCTTCTAACATCAACTTTGAGGACAAAGACGAGATGATCAGTGCTGTTCACGTCAGCTGTCAGTGGACAGACTGTTATACCTGATCAGTGTGAATCAGTCATTAAAGGCATGATCCCTGTACATCAGAAACCGTTATTGGAACGCCTCTTCATAAACGAGGAAGTAATTCCAGACCCATCAGTATACCACCCACTCTTTCAGGACAGGTAGGAAAGGTTACAGCTGAACGGCTGATGAAATGGCAAAAGTACAGATATTCTGTACTTAAGTAGAAGTACAGATACTTGTGTTAAAAAGTATTCCCGTAAAAGTTGAAGTACCAGCTCTGAAATGTACTCAAAGTAAGAAAGTAAAAAGTATCTCCTTTGACTACTGCCAGCTATTTCTGTGAGCTATTATCAATTCCTTCTTAAAATGTAATTAGTACTGTGCAATAAGAGAGCAATTTTGTTGTATTATCATTCATAAAATAACAATAATAATCTTCCAAAAAGCTTTTTTGTCTGGATGAATAAACTTGACATAACTTCAGGTTTGAGGCTCCTAAACATGAAAAAGACGTTTAAGAAGAACAAATCTGTCAACAGCATCAAATCTTAGTGGTAAATGGGCTCATGTGGGCACGACTGACCACACTTGGTCAGCACTTTTCTGTGCACACTCACAAACTCATGCAGCCTTATATGATATCCGAGAAGCACTTTGATTATATGGCACATACGAACGATAAATCAGACACTTGTTTCCTGGTACTTTGTTCTGGTCAAAGTGCTCGACTCAGTTTAAACACAACTGCTGCCAACAGCTGAAGATCTGTTTGCCTTTGTTTTTGTTATTTTCACCCTGATGCTGGCATGTAGTAGAGAGGAGTGAGTTTCATGACACCAACCTTCAGTCCACAACTGTCACTGGAAACTTCTATGCCTACAGATTCCTTATGAAGTCAAGATAACGTGCTGTACAAAGGCCGACGTACAAGGCTGTTATTCCACAGGCTGTGACATCTGGGAAATCAGGGCTTCTGCACACAGTCAGCTTGTTGTGAAATCTAATTTCTTCACAGGTGTGTCATTCAGAGGAAAAGTGGGAGTGCCGGGATTTTCTGAAATCTGTAAAAATAACAATAATAAAAAGATAAAAAGAGGGAAACGTGTTTTAAAAAGTACAAAATCTGTGTTATAAAACATGTAAAAACAAAAGTCTGAAATAATGAAAATTTATATTCATATTGATTTCTGAGGAAGACAGTAGGACATGAAAAACCTTCTGTCCAAATGAAGGTTTACATTCAGAGCTGACTTCCTGTAAACTGTCAGCAGGAAATCTCTGGGATCAGGTTTACAGACGTAAAAACCACATGCATTAAGTCTTATAAAAACATTTCAGCTTCCTGTGGAGACCATAATAGGGTTATAGCTCAGCTCCGTGGGTGGATGAATCATAGCTCACTTTATGCTTTGAATTTCTTTGGACACAAACTGTAACCACGCCCACATTCTCAGGTTCTCAGTAAACATTTTATTGCCGGATATAAAAAAGCTCTAACAGTTATTTAAGCTGTTGTAAATGACGCGTTATGTCATAAAATCTGAAGTCTACCTGTTGATTAAGCTAAATGAGACACTGTGTGTTTTTATAATTCAGCTGAAGGCTGTGACTCACACTTTATAACACTTCTATTGCACCCTTACATATGATAACATGACAGACTGAAACTGACCAAAGTCAAAAAACCTGGAGCTCATGAAATAGTGCAACACAAAAGTCTGTGAAAGACACTGAAGCTCAGGAGACAGTTCTTCAACCTTTCAGGGGGCCGACCTGGAGGTCGAGGGCACAACGGTCCATAGTTCAAATGTTCAGGGGGCCGGCCAAGAGTCCAACAGTGGCCACGGAGCAGATCAGGGGGGCGACCACGTGGTATGTGGCGGTGGCTAAGCGGGCATGACTGACCACACTTGGACAGCTTGGCTGGCGGTGACATGGGCGTGTACGTAAAAACCCTCAGGTGGCTTTGCAGGTGGTCGACGATAGTGTGAATGCGAAATGTGACACCTTGGGTGGTTTGGTGGGTTTCCGTGGACGGGCTGTCTTGACAGGCCCTGGACGTGGACGTGCTGGACGTGGACAGGGCTTGGCAGGCAGGATGAGACCAGGCATGGCGACACCTCTGGCTGGGTCAAGACGAGACCCGGTGGCAGCATGGTGGCTGCAGGCGATGGAGCCGGTGGTGGCGCTGCAAACGAAGGTTTTAGCAGACTGATGAACCTCTGCCTCTGTAAGATCATCTTTTTACACCTGATCACATCACTGACCTGCTTCCGTTTTACCAACTGCTCCTCCTGCTGTTTCTCACTCAGCCTTGTGTCACCTCTTGTTGTGCGGTGTGCAGATCCCTGTGCTCTGTTTTTATTTACAACTTTTTAAATTCTGGTTGCACTGTTAAATGTTAGAACAACATTATAGTCATGAGAGCCCCATGTTGGTTAACACTTCTTTCCAGCAGCTTCTTGATTCTGGACCTGCAATCATCTGCAGATCTTTACTGTATCAATGCACAGGTTTGTAGAATCAGAGCTCTCATTGTTTAAAAAAGGTGTGAATTTGAAAATAGATCCATGGTTATGTGATCCAGTGTAATTTTGTAAAAGTTCACCACTTTGGCATAATTTAAAATTACTGTGTGGCAGCATTTGTTCAACCCTCTTGGTCTTCACCCGGAATAAACATTTTTGATGATCTGTTCGACGCTCAGGGCCTTCGTTCATTTCAGGACTTAAGGACACTTTTTCCCTTCCTGCGTCTTCTTACTTTGTGCACATACAGCTCAGATTTAAAAGCATGTGTTTCCCCTGGGACTCTCCCCTCCATTCTCATCCCATGCTGGACTTGATCTTGCCCAAATCTGTCAGATCCTCTGTTTCCATAATTTACAACAAATGAGCCGAACATGATGTAAATCCTCTGCCCACTGAATCTACTTGGATTAAGGAACTGGGAGAAGTACAGGTTGATATAGACTGGGATACAGTGTGGACTAGTCTAAGTTTGACTTCTGTGAACTTGGCACATCAACTAATTAATTTCAAAACCATCCACAGAACCTACATTACACCCTACAAGAGATCACAGATGAAGCTACAGGCTTCGTATCACCGTCACATGTGCAACAATTCATCACCAGGCATGTTCTTACACATGTTCTTACACATGTTCTTACACATGTTTCACATGTTTTGGGACTGTCCAGTTATATCTGACTTTTGGGGCTTTGTGAACTCTGTGTTATCTGAGGTACTGGAAGTTTTTTATATCCTCAATCCTGATCTTTGTCTCCTTAATGATTCCTCTGACATCTCCTTAAAACAAATACAATGCAAAATCTTGTTTGCAGGATTCTCATCCACAAAGAAGATAATTACAAAGCACTAGTTCAGTCCTGACATTTGAAATCATTCTTGATTGGATGTTTTCTTTGTATCGTTAACCTTGAACTTACCACTGCAGGATTAAATAAAGCTCGACCCACAACTGTGGAAGCTTGGAAAACCTTCTCATCCAAAGTTATCAGCTGGAAGAGGCAATAACTGGTTGTAATTTGTGTGCGTTCTAATATTTGTATTTCCACCGTATTTTTTTCTTTCCTCTCTCCATGCATTGTGACCAATGTTGTTTTAGGGAACCAACCCTGCTGTAAATCAATAAAACATTGATCACAAAAGAAGGTGTGAATTTATTGATTTAGTGATGAGTCGTGTTTGCTGTGGTGATAAGTTACTGAATTAAAACTGATTTAAAAATGTCCAAACACTACAACATGTATTAACTGTAGTTCTGATGTGAAGAGACGCCACATCATGTAAATCTAAAGAGCTTCTTTTTCTCTGGATAAATAAACCTGACGTTAAAATAAGTTTGTGGTTGATAAACACTGTAAAGCACAGACTGCATCAAAGCGCCCTTTATTCCATCCATGCAGCACATCGTTGATCACACAAATGAAACATCACATTATTTTGGGGCATCTCGCTCAAGGACGCTTTGCTAACCTGGCATCAACCTGACCTAAGTAGTGGAGACTCTCCTACTCCTCCTCTCTTCCTCCTCCTCCTCTTCCTCTACAAAAACCTTCACAGACCTGTTTCCAGTCTGACTCCATGTGCCTGCAGTTTTTCCAAGAAGGTTTAATAAAAATGTGCAGAGTTATATCTGAGTTAAATATAGTTAAATATCTGAGTTAAAGCTGCTTTAACTTGTCTTATTAGCTGACTTTTTAAAGACTTTATCAAAGAAAGTATGTGTGCGTCTCCTGCTCTGAGATTGAGCCTGGTGCCACGTAAAGCTTCTATATGCTGCACTTTGTTGTGGTTAAAGTACTCGACCATTTTAAATTCATCACTGTGGACCAACCCACAATAAACAAGAAGGAAGAGAGCCGACTCTGTGTACCTCTGTTTAGGTTTGATTTTCACTCCCATGCTGGCCTGTAGTGGAGCTGAAATGATCTTCAGAACTACAAACCACAAAGCCTCGTGGCTGCTGCATCGGCCCAAACCTCTGCTCTCAGAGTCACAGACACGGTTTCTTCACCTGTAAAAGGGCCGTGATGGAGAGGACGAGGTCTAAAGAGGTCACAGCTCCAGTAACGCTCTCCTATTTAAAATACCTGAAGTGCATCAGCTGTCAGTTTTCACTTTCACATGAACACGAGTGACAAATAATTAGTCGTGCAAAACGAAAAACTTGTAAAGCTGCATTCTTCACTCACTTTCATAGAAGTCTACGAAAGAAGGCTGCATCGTGAATGTCTGTGGTTCCTGAACAACCACAGACGTGTGAGGCCGTTAATCCTGTCAGTGCTGGAAAGTCTGGTTTTCTGGATGACGGCCAGTTTGTTGTGAAATCGAATTTCCTGACAGGAAGTCTGTTGTTCAACTGGAGTTAAAAATCTTTGTTCTTTTTAATAACTTTATACTCTGGGTTGTAACATCGTTCCTCTATTTGACTTTTACATGAAATTGAATCAAATATATAAAGTTCTGCAGTTCATTCAGTTTCCAGTAAAAAGAGAGGTTTGAGAACTTGGTGGTAAAATCCCAGCTTCTGTGAGACACAAACAGATATACTGAGAACAAAATAAATAATAAATCTGTTTAAATGGGATTTTTCTGCTGATCTGTTGGATGTTCTCCGAGGGGGGGGTCTCGTCATCTGGGTCAGTTTCAGGATGCACCAACAGCCTTTATTTCATGTAGTTTCATGCAGTTTTATTCTGAATCATTGACGAGCAGTGGCAGGAAATTCCACAGTTTTAATCCATCCATCCATCTTCCTCTGCTTATCCAGGGCCCTTTGTATTGAATTGTTTTTAGCTAGTTAGTTGTTCCTGTGTCTGGTTTCTAGCTTTATTTCCTCACCTGTGGGTTGGCCTATGTTCACCTACACCTTGTTTTCCCTGAGCTGTGTTCATGTCCACTGATGGTCCTGTGTTTCCTTTGTCTTTGCTTCTGTCTGCGTTCAGCCTCAATAAAAGTTTTTTGTTCCCTAACCTGTGAGCATTTAGCTCCAACCTGCCCACTCATAACAGTCTTTGTGTTATCAGGGGATCATTTTGGCGGATTCTTCAGTAGTAGGTCTGATAAAGTCAGAAAAACAAAACTTAAAGGCGAACTCACTGCTTTGTTTCATTGACTCTGATTTATGGTCCCAAACACTATTTCAGCTTTTTTTATAACTGTAAATGATGTCATGATGCCCACAAACATAAAGGATTTATCCTCTGCTGACTCACAGTTTACTCCTCACTAGAAGCACACCCTGCTCTCTGCAGTCATTATCAAAGCACAAATCAAACCAGTTCCTCCAACATGAATGCTGCTCCCACGTTTGATGGACAGCAGATAATTTTATCATTTAATCTTGTTTACACTCAGTACACTTTCTCTGGAATACATTTGACTTACAGCTATGTGATTGTGATAACCAACCAATCCAAACACAGATTTGAAGAGAACCGGTTCCTCCACGCTCTCCTCACTAGCTTTGATTGGCTGTAGAGATGAACTTCAACACACTGAAAGCCAGATGTTATTCTTCAATCACTGGTCTTAGTTTCAAGTTTTATTTGACACAACATGTTTATTTTGGAAATGATGGTCCTGTTAAAACCAGGGCAGGGTTCATGGCAGATCCACTTTGTGACTGACAGGTTGCTACATGTTAGCGTCTCTCACTGCTCATAACTTCAAACAACTGAAGGGCTGCCCAATACTCTTATTATTGTGGGTCAGGGATAGCTCAGTAGGTAGATTGGTTGCACCATGACCATAAGGTTGCGGGTTTGAATCCACTGAACGACTACCCTGAGGTGCCCCTGAGTATGGTACCGTCCCTGCACACTGCTCCCCGGGCGCCTGTTCAGTGGCTAGTAGCAGTTTTAGATACGGGCGACACGGGCGGTTGCCCGGGGCGGCATCGTGGTGGGGGCGGAATCACGGGCATCGGCAAAAAAAAAAAAAAAAAAAAAAAAAATGCTCGTTCTCATGCTGCCCCGACGTCAGCCAGCGCATATTGGGAATGGCATAGGAACCATCGGTTTTCTATCGCCCATTTGCTGGGAGTAAGGGCGCCCTTCGTTTTCGAGGGGCGCCTGCTGCTTGCGGCGCAGAGAGGAGAGGGCGGGGCGGCGCGGGATTCTCTGACCGGCTGGAGCAGCATCTAATAACCAACTCGCAAAATAAAATAAAAACAAACCAACAAACACAAAAACACCAGACATCATGATACAGACTTATAATTTGCACCGATGTTTTTTCGAAATTCTATACACGAAAAGTGAGCGCGAGAGCCCTCCGTGCGCCTGCTCGCTGCTGAAGTCAAAGTAAACTTTATTGTCATCTCCGCTACAGTCCAGTATATAGAGAGACGAGACGACGAGGCTCCAGTTACAGCAGTGCAAGTAAACAAACAATAAATATAAGAAGAGTAAGAAAATAAATATACACTTTAGGACTCGGGGTAAAGGATCAATAACAATTTAAATTTACAGTTTGATGATTTAAAGTCTCACACCCAACCCGTCGAAAGGGGAGGGGCCAGCTGCTTCCAAATAGAGCGCATTTCATTTATAATGATGTAAATCCAAGCCCATTATGTATTCATGATTTGAATCCTGGGTTGTGTGAAATCTCAGAAATACACCTTAGACAAAGTGAATCTGTGAACTAAGGTGTAGGTGTGTTAGATCATGTTGTGGTGATCCTCGGGTTGAGGGTTGGGTGTTCATACTGGAGTGCAACATTAAAACCAATGGAAGATGGACAAGTTCAAAGCCATCAGGTGCTCAGTTTAGAAAAAAGAGAAAAGAAGAGGAGGAGAAACGAGCAAAAGATGCAGGTAAGCAGATGTGTGATTGGATAAAGGTCATCCTGAAACAATCAGAATCAGAATACTTTATTAATCCCTAAGGAAATTATGTGCGTTACAGTTGCTCCAAGAAGAAATGGTAAAAATAACAACAGTAACAGACTAAACTCCAAACATTATGTTACAGATTTTAATATTAATTAGTCATTGTCAATTGTTGATTTCTCCTGTTCTCATTGTATGACGAATTATGATGGCTGTTTGGTAGCCGTTTGCATACTATGCACACTCTCTCTCTCTCTTCATATGTGTGTGTCATTCAATCAGAGCTCCCTGACCTGCTGTCCATCTACACCAAGCGGTGCAAGTTCAAAGCCAGGAAGATTATGATGGACCTCTCCCATCCCAACAATGGACTCTTCTCACTGTTGAGGTCTGGGAAGCGCTTCCGCTCCCTTAAGGCCAAAACAGAGAGAATGAGGAGGAGCTTCTTCCCCCAGGCTATTCGGGCCCTGAACCAGGTGTAGGACTGGACTCTCCCACACATCACATCACCACACGCACTCTGGTTTTTCTTTATGCACACTTCCTATAATTTATAATCTTTATAATCTCTTTCTGCTATTTGCACATTTTTACTGTAAATTTCTAAGTTAATTTGTAAATTTTGTAGTAACCTGTAAATTGTAAATACTGTAAAACTTTTTTTCTGTCATTTTAATGGTCGGGCATTGTACAGCTACAAGCATTTCACCCCATGTCATACTGTGTATGGTTGTGTGTGTGTGTGACAAATAAAATTTGAATTTAATTTAATTTAATTTAATTTAATTTAATTTAATTTAATTTAATCATCTTAGTGTCAAAAACTGCAGCAGTTTTTGTATTTCTTAACTACTGCAATGCATTGTGGGAGCAATAATCCCTAAAGGGGACAAGTGGGACCCTTTAGGGGTTATTGCTATTTTATTCGGTATTGTTTGGGATTATCATCTTCAATAATTATCTTTTAGAATTTTATTGACTGTCATATTTTGCCCACGTCTGAGACTGCTGGTCAGGCCTAGATTTTGAGTGTTACAACAACACAGGATTACTCAGGAAAACACACAAGAGTGAGAGTTGCTGACCAGATGTTACTGCCGTACACAGGCAGACAGTCTGGTGAAGATTGTAGATCTGTGCTGCTCTTAAAACTGTTGCACTTGATGATCAGATTGAGCTGCAGATGTGGAGAGTCAGGCTTGAGCCCTGAATTCGCCACCCAGAGGTAGGCTGCTGTTTCGGCAGGAAAGAACAGCCTAACCCCGATCGAAGACAAATGAGGGCATGACAGTTATTTTGGTTTAACATGTCTTAATCTTTCCATTTTACTTAGTACTCTAAGGAGCTTGGAAAGAAAAGCGCCTTCTTCCTTAAGATTCTTTGAAGACGTTTCACCTCTCATCCAAGAAGCTTCTTCATTTTAAGGTCAAATGATGGAGAGTCTCCAAGCTTGTGTTCCCGAGGGTGGTGGGAGTCGGTGTTGGACCAATACCTCCTACTCCCAGCACCCTCTGGAACACAACTCAGAGTAATCCGGACCCTACAACACCAGGCAGAAAATGTTCACTCTAAGCCTGAAGGTGGAAAGAGGGAACGCACACAAGTAAATAAAGCTCTTAAAACATGCGGTATTCCTAATTGGGCTTTCATCAAATCAGCAAAGATGCACAGAAAAGAAGATTAGATGCCAACTAGGGAGGATCAGAAGGACAAACGGAACAGTCCACCGGCCCCAGGGGCCGAAGCAAGAAAAGGAGAGGAGCGCAGAGAATCGCCCGTCCTGGAAGATTAGTTGTTTAACTGTAAAGAAGGTCAAAAGTGCTTCAGACAGAGGTTCTAGTCTAAGCACAAAGGCAGAAGCAGGAAACCACCAGAATGAGGATCAGGGGAAGCTAGAAAATAATGAGATTTCTGAGAGAATTAGCTTCAGTAATGGTCTGTGATTTTTATGCTATGACAACTGCCCAAACACAACGGTCATCCCACATACAGTCCACCCGTTAAAGGGGGACAGAAAACCCAAAGAGGGAAAAGAAGAGAACTGACACCTAGTGGGTAAAAAGGTGTGTTTGTAATGTTTGAAGAGATGTGCTGCACTTTCATTCCCAACAATATGGCCCAGATGGTTCTGTAACTAGAGCCCTGAGAAGACTCAGAACATCATTTAAAAAAAATACAAATGCATGAATATTTTGGAAATGATAATCTATTGGAGGAGTGGATGACGTCTGTCCTTGGTTGAGGTTGTTGTGTGCCTTCTATCCGAGGTTTATTGGTAAGGTTGGTTAACAGGGCTGTTGGGGATCTGATACCAAGGCAGACAGCATGATGATGCTTGATGACTTTAGTAGTGTTGATCAGATCTGATCAGATCAAAGGAGGGATTGTTGGGATTAAATAATTTGCAGTGTCTCAACAATGCAATACTTTTTATTAATAAGTGTTATAAAGTTATATAGTGTCGTATTAAGTGGACACAGCCCTGAAAAATAAAGGCATGAGACCATGTGTCCTTGGGGAGTAGAAAGCTGTAGACTCTCACTCACGCTTGCCTGGGAAAAAGTAGATAACAGGGGACCATCGCTAGTGGGAAGTTACTGAGACACTGTTGTTTAGACTAAAGTGAGAGAGCTTCTTTAATAAAACTCTTAGGGGCACATCACCAATTTGAGATCTGCTGCAACGTGTCATGCAGGACGCATCTCCCTTCTAGAAGTAATTGTGTAAGAGAATAAAAAGAACATGTCTGAAATGGTCTACTGAGCAGTCTTGTCTTCCATCGGATGCCTATGAAGAATCAAAAGAACTCAGTGAAGTGATTATATTTAACATCCCATGTTTAGCAGGTTTATCAGAAAAACTCAGGAGGGTTTTCCCCAAGCACGACATCCCAGTTTACCTCAGACCCAGCAATACACTCAGACACAAACTGGTTCATCACAAACACAAACTTAGCCACATATTGTTACTGGACAGTGTAGCAAGGGATGCCCAGATCTCTACATTGGAAAAACCAAACAGGACTGCAAACCGAGCAGCATCACTGACTTTCAGCTTGTTGTGTTTGTGGATATATTACTGACTTTAGTTATCCACAGGGGCGATTGTGGCTCAAGAGTTGGCAGTTTGTCTTGTAATCAGAAGGTTGCCGGTTCGAGCCCCGGCTCTGACAGTCTCGGTCGTTGTGTCCTTGGGCAAGACACTTCACCCGTTGCCTACTGGTGGTGGTCAGAGGGACCGGTGGCGCCAGTGTCCGGCAGCCTCGCCTCTGTCAGTGCGCCCCAGGGTGGCTGTGGCTACAATGTAGCTGCCATCACCAGTGTGTGAATGGGTGGATGACTGGATATGTAAAGCGCTTTGGGGTCCTTAGGGACTAGTAAAGCGCTATACAAATACAGGCCATTTACTATTTACACCCACCGCCGTGCTACGAATTGTGGGATATATGCGACCACGAAGTCTACACTGGTCCACACTTCAAATTTGAGGAATTTTGGAGTATCCGATTGGGACAGCTGTCATCACGTCACTGTGACGTAATAGGTTGCTGGATTGGGACAGAGCCAAAGAAAGACAGAGGGAATGAGACACAGGGGGAGAGCATAGCTGGGAGTAATCACACACAACGAGAAACTGAAAACACTGAGCAACAGATGGGAGACTGTCAAAGTAAAACAGGAAGAATAAGACACACGCTGAGAGGTGGACATGACACTGGAACCGGGGAAGAACAGACATAAAAACATAACTTCACTAGATGTGACACAAGGAACCCAAGGGAGGCAAAGAGACAGAAACCAAGAAAACTAAGAAAGAAAAAGCCTAATCGCCGCCTTCTATAAAATAACAAGGTGAGTTTAACTTTAGTTTTTCATAGTATGCATGTTATTTTGAATATAATCTGCTTGTATTTCAGCTGAATGCTATTATGTGAATTCAACTCTACAAAAAAAAAAAAAAAAAAAAAAAAAGACAAAGGATGAACTGAAGCTCTGCCATCACGTAATGTCGCATACTGCTGTTTCTGATGTCATTTAGAAAAAAAAAAAAAAAAAAAAAAAAAAAAAAAAGAATTCAACTCTACATGTATTATAGGAAAGTTAATAATGATAATCCACAGCAGATCTGACCAAAACACTGTTCTATCTTGCTGGCTGTGACAGGTGAAGTATACAAGACTATTAAATTCTTAATATTAAACGTTGTAGTTTAATTCATTTTATTTTTAGCTTAAGGGAAAACAACAGCAATACACCCCCCCCCCCCCACCCCCCACCCCCTAAAACAAACAAACAAAAACAAAAAAACAAGAAGATTCATGGACTCACTGCTCAGGGAGGAACTTTTTGTTCCTCGTTTTACTCAGAATAAATTCTGACCAGGCTTAATGGCTGACATGGCCAAAACTATAACGTGTTCACCAAGACTGCTGAAATTCCTTTATGAACTGAACAACTCTGAAAATGCAAGAAAAGCTAAGTGTATTTTCTTTAAAGCCCAGATGGAACTCGATGGACTTACATGCAGATTGAAGGCTGCATTCAGGACTTTATCACACTGGTACATGAAGAGAGGTACCAAGAACACGTGTGTGCACACATCTACACACTTGCTTGGGAAGTAACCATGACCTCATTTTCAGAGGCGTCTTTAACATTTAATGGTTGTGAAATATGTCAAACCTCTCTCCTCTAACTAAAGTTAAACAGCTGAGAGCATCTTGAGCAGATCGGAGAAAAAGGTGCGCACTGAGGATTTTCAACAATGGTGTTTAAGCCATTGCTGGAGGAGTGTGGACTTAGATCCTTATTCACTTAGCTGCTGTTTACAGTTTAAAAGTCTTCATCAGAACAAGCACTTCTAATTGTACTTTGCTCCTCACTGTCTTTGAAAAGGAAGAGCTGACAAAAAAAAATCCAGTAAATGCATTTTTATCTTTAAATTTGATATAGTAATCAGTCCTAATCTATTTTAATATTTTATACAGTGTTTTATTTATTTATTATATGGGAAAATGTCCTGTCAGCCTTGTGCTGAGAGGACTGTGGTCATCAATCTGTTTTGTTCAATAAACTCAACTTTCAGGAACACCTTCTTGAGGGGGGCTCATTAAATCTGTTTATTCATAGCTTCACTTAAAAGGCAACAAATCTTGTCTCAATGCACGTTGTATTGTAAAGACTGGATATTGTTAAATGTTATTTTTGTCAATATTTGTCAGGTTTCCTGTTTGAAGAAAAACTTTGGAGCCACGTGAATGCATGTAAACACATTTACGTGAGGACAAACTGATTTAAAGGAAAATAAAAATGCTCTGAATTTAAAGGTTGTGAGTTATTTTGTTCATGTGTTAGCAGTTTAGTCATTTTATGACAAGATGGAATTTTCCGGAAAAGTCAGTGTACTTTCATCGTAATAATAATAATAATAATAATAATAATAATAATAATAATAATAATATATATATATATATATATATATTTTTTTTTTTTTTTTTTTTTTTTTAATTTATTTATTTATTTTTTTTTAAACTGTCCTGGCAGAAATTTACTAGGACCTTTTCTGTTTTTTATGGATTTATTTATTTGTTTTTTTCAATTTTAAGTTGACTCTAAAAGTCAGATTACTCCGGAAGTGCAGTTATGGCTGACTACTTTAAGACATTAGAAACTGAAACTGTGTTTTGTTTTTTGCTTTACTGCGTCAGTGCTGAGAGGAGAGGAGTGGCTCTGATCTTGGTTACGCTGAATAGTTACCGTATTTGATCCTCAGAGGGTTTCTGCAGACATGGAGCTTCCACCACTTCTGTTCTGCTGTTTCCTGACTTTGTCCGGACTGACGTTTGGTGCTGAATCCGGTAAGAAACTCATTGATTTAGACCGATCATGTGTGCAGGCGCAGTCACGTTTCACAGCAGCGGATGCAGCTTTCACGCTTTTCAGGCTGCTGCTTTAGTGGGTGGATGACTGCGGCATCTACACCTGTGACATCAGCTGTTAAAGCAGCCGCATTTTAGTGTTGAAATAAAGACAGAGCAGATAAATGTGCAGCATCTGAATGCATGAAAGCATTCTAGTTATTATTTACGATTATTTATTAGAGATCCTCATTATTTCGTCATTTTATTCTCAGGTGTGGCTTCTTAACCAGCGGTTACTACGCTGCTTCCTGCAAACACAGATCTATTTTCTTTCCTTTTTAAGACATCGAATATGTGACATTTGTTTCTGATTGAATATAAATTTTGTTTGTGCCCACTACATTAACCTTTTTAAAGGATCTATAGTGTTATGAAATCTTAGAGGGGTCAACCATATCATGTATGCAGAAAACTTACAAAGATAAAGTAGTACACATTTTATTGAAATGCAGAGACTCAAATATCATTCTTCATATAAGATTATCAATAAATGTTTGAAATAAATCACAGTATTTGAAAGTTTATCTTCATTAACATATGTTTATCTATATGATATGTTATCTATTTTCCAAAATTGTGCAGAAAACATCATTAACAAACTTTTTAATCTTTTGGGGTTCAGTACTTTGAACCATAAAAACCTGATGCAACTAGAATTCCATTTCCTGAGGTTTTCTACAGTCAGAGTTAAAACACTGTGTGACCCATTAACATGAGGCTGTTACTGACTCCGATGTGCAGCTTCAAACTGACAGAGTTTTGAGAGTTCAGTCTCAGCTGGTAAAAAAGTCACAAACAGGTTGTTTTTCTAATTCTCTGTCTTATTAGTAAAGCATTTTACCATGACTGTTGCTAGCTGAATTACTAGTATTTCATCTAGTAGAAATAAAAATAAATGTTTGCCACAGAAATATGTAATAAATCCCTTTTATCTGGCTAAGCAACTTTTTTGAGCCCACAATATTATTAAGATCAGGGCCAACATCTGTGTTTCTTTTTTACTTAAATATGAACATCTTTACACCAAAGCATAAATTCACAATCTTTCCATGCAGCGTTGTGGTAACTGCTGTAGTTAATCACACTGAACAAGAAATTAAAGTTTTACCTTGTTCAGTTAAAGTGTGCTGTGTCCTGTAAGTACACATCTGATTCTAAGAATATTTTGTTTTTTCACTTTCCTTTTTTCTCTGTCACCCCTGCACAGTCTTTTTTACTCTGGCAGTAATACCTGTTTGTGTGGTCACACTTGTCTCAGTAAAAGGATGATTGTCTGATAAATGCTAAGAGAGAACATGTGCTACATACAAGTGCCTAACAGAGGCTGAAAACAACACAAATGCTCCGAACATCATCATTAACAGAAAGTAAATGCTACCAAGTCAGCTGAGGCGTGTTTTTTCAAAAACAGGTGCTTGGATTCAAACACAAACCAGGAAGATGCAGAGATTAGAGATGTACTGTAATTTGTCATCACATTAAAGTCTTAATAGAATAGAATAGAATAGAATAGAATAGAATAGAATGCCTTTATTGTCACTATACAGTTGTACAATGAGATACAGAGCATCTCCTACTCAGTGTAAACATGCTGGGGGGGGGGGTACAGTTCTGCAGCGCTATGTACATATGGACAGTATTAACATAGGGAAAAACATATATATATATATATATATATATATATATATATATATATATATATATATATATATATATATATATATATATATATATATATATATATATAAATGTACAATATGCAAGCCGTAAGTAATATGTAATAAATAGTGTTATGTATATACAGTTGAGCTGTTGCACATGGAATTGGTATTGCACAGTGGTGGTCCATAGAGGAAGTGGGAAGTGGGGGGCTGTGTTATCTGTGCATGTGTGAGTTCAGGGTGGTTATCGCTTTGGGGAAGAAACTGTTTTTGAGTCTGTGGGTTTTTGTGTTGATGCACCTGTAGCGCTTCCCTGAGGGAAGCAGGCTGAACATGTTGAAGCCAGGGTGGGAGCTGTCCTTGATAATGTTTGCTGCTCTGCTGAGGCAGCGGGAGGAATAAATGTCCATCAGGGAGGGGAGAGGGCAGCCGATGATCTTTTGTGCTGTCTTGACCACACTCTGAAGCCTCACTCTATCTGCTTTGGTGCAGCTGCCGTACCATACCGTGATGCAGTAGGTTAGCAGGCTCTCAATGGACGAGCGGTAGAAGGTCAGCAGCAGGTTGGAGTTCAGCTTGTACTTCCTGAGGACTCTCAGGAAGTGCAGCCGCTGTTGGGCCTTCTTGATGACCGCTGAGATGTTTCCTGTCCAGGAGATGTCAGCAGAGATGAGGACACCAAGGAACCGGAAAGTGTGGACCCTCTCCACACACTCCCTGTTGATGTAGAGGGGGGCCAAGTCGGTGCTGTGTCTCCTGAAGTCAACAATGAGCTCTTTGGTTTTCTTAGTGTTCAGTGCCAGGTTGTTTTCTGAAAACCATGCTGCCAGCTTCAGGACTTCCTCTCTGCCTCGTCTCCCTTCGAGATGAGTCCGACTACCGTGGTGTCATCAGCAAACTTGATGATGAGAGTGTTGTTGTGGGTTGAACTGCAGTCGTGGGTGTAGAGAGAATACAAGAGGGGGCTCAGCACACAGCCCTGTGGGGAGCCGGTGCTCAGTGTGCGAGTGGAGGAGAGATGAGGGCCGAGTCTTAAGGTAAATAGAACTAATCCATAAATGTTTCAACTCGTCAGGCCATGTAAAACAAGTGGAAGCTTACACAGGTCAGTGCGGGTGACATGCCAAACAGATAATTGTTACAAGTGTGGTTAACAAAATTTGAGACATTATTCTTTCATCTCTTGTCTTTCTTTCAGTGTCTTTTCTACACAGACATAGGACCTTCAGCACCACTTACTAAAATATTTAATTGAATGTATGGATGTGTCAATTCCATTTGATTAAATTCCACTCCGACAAAGACATGCTACGAAAGAGAGCCATTGATTAATAATAACTAATAATTAAATGCAAAGTGATGTATTATAAAGACACATCTCCTGGATGCACTGGTACGCATCTTCAGTGATGTATCCTAGGGTCATCAGGTGTTTCGGGTCTCACAACATCATACACCCTCGCCCAGGCGACCCAGCCGGGGGTGATCAGGCCCCGACTTGCGTACCAGTAGCTACCCACGGATCAGCCCTCTTAATCCACAGCCACCTTGTGGCTTTCTCTGCCGCTTCACTCACAGCCTGGATGGCCCTCTTCTTGGCTGCCCCAGCCACGCCCAGCCGGCCTAGAACTTTGCAGAGTGATCGTCCTGCAAAGCCCCTACAACCCACTTCTATGGGCTCATAGAAAGTCTTCCAGCCCCTTCCCCTGCACTCTTGCACTAGTTCCTGGTACTTTCCTCGTTTCCTTTCATTAGCCTCCTCAATCCGCTCTTCCCAGGGCACTGTGAGTTCCAGCATGATCAGCTGTTTTGAGGCCTCAGAAATAATTATCAAGTCTGGCCGGAGTGATGTTTCTGCAATGTTCTGAGGAAACTTTAGTTGTTTACCCAGGTCAGCCTGTAGCTGCCAATCAGAGGCTGTGTTGAGAAGGCCAGTTGTCAAATGTGGGCGCCCCTGGGGTTTCTCTCCAGCCTTAATAAAAGAGATTGCCTTCCTCGGAGCATGATGATGCTTGCTGATGCTGATTGCAGAGGCAATCTTTTCAGCAACTACTCTGAGCACCTGGTCGTGCCGCCAACGATACCGACCATCGGCCAGGGCCCTTGGGCAGCTGCTAAGGAGGTGTTCTAGGGTCCCTCTTCCAGAGCACAGGGGACAGGCAGGTGTCTCGCTCTTTCCCCACAAATGGAGGTTTGCTGGGCTTGGCAGAGTGTCGTATACTGCCTGCACTAGGAATCGGATCCGGTGGAAGTCTGCCTGCATGATGTTTGCCCAGGTGACCTTGCGCTGCAAGGTGCTCTCCCACCTTGTCCATGCTCCCTGCCGCTTAAGGCCTACAGCTCTGCTTACTCGCTCCTCCTCCACACCTGCTCGGACCTCTTCCTGGAGTAGCTGGTGTCTCTCCTTTCCCTGTGCCCTGCTGACCTGGGCCTTTGGGATGTACCCCAAGCCTGCTCCCCCTGTTGCTAAGACCCCCATTAGTGTTTTCTGCCTTAGGCGTGACTCCGCCACCTCAACTGCCTTCTCAGCCTTCCACTTTCTTCCTGTCCTTACCTCAATGCCTGCTGATGCCACCTTGCAGTCTTTAGAATCTCTGTACTGTAGGGCTTCTCGTGTGCGAGCCACCTTGAACTCTTCTGTGAGACCACTGAAGGGTAACTGCACGCTGTTGCTTGTCCCATACAAGGCAGCGCTGGTGAGACTGCGGGGAAGTCCCAGCCACTTACGAAGAAAGCCACTGATTTTTCTTTCAAGGGATTCCACAGTAGTTATTGGAACTGTATAGACAAGCAAGGGCCACAGGATTCGGGGCAGGATGGAATGCTGGTAGATCCAGGCTTTAAATCTTCCAGGCAAGCCGGACTTATCCACCTTAATAAGCCACGCTCCCAGCTCCTCATTTGCCTTCTGGATAGCAGTAGAGTCTTTCAGGCTGGAGTCAAAGAGTTTCCCCAAGCTCTTAACTGGTTGTTCCGTTATGGATGGAATAATGGTTCCTGAAATTGAGAACCGGAACTTGTCCGTCACCTTGCCCTTCTTCAGTACCATCGATCTTGACTTGGAAGGTTTAAAACTCATCCTTGCCCATGAGATGAGTCTCTCAAGACCTTGCAAGATCCACCTACACCCGGGAACTGATGATGTTGTAATGGTGAGGTCATCCATATAGGCTCTGATAGGGGGCTGACGAACACCTGACCTTGTTAACGGCCCTCTGCACTCCACCTCCGCAGCCTTTACCACCATGTTCAGAGAGCCATTGATTAATAATAACTAATAATTAAATGCAAAGTGATGTATAAACACATAGCGGCTGAAGAATAAAAACATCCAGTGCATCATGGGAATCCCCCGGCAGCCTACACCTATTGCAGCATAACTAAGGGAGGATTCAGGGTCACCTGGTCCAGCCCTAACTATATGCTTTAGCAAAAAGGAAAGTTTGAAGACTGATCTTGAAAGTAGAGATAGTGTCTGTCTCCTGAATCCAAACTGGAAGCTGGTTCCACAGAAGAGGGGCCTGAAAACTGAAGGCTCTGCCTCCCATTCTACTTTTAAATACTCTAAGAACAACAAATAAGATACGATGGGACCTAATTATTGAAGACTTATGTGAGGAGCAGGATTTTAAGTTAAATTCTGGATTCAACAGGGAGCCAACGGAAGGAAGCCAAAACAGGAGAAATATGCTCTATTTTTTTTATAGTCCCTGTCAGCTTTTTAAGAAACAGTTTTTACTGTTTCTTAAAAAGCATTATGACTTTTGCTTAACTGACCAGTCCAAATAACTGTTTTACCACATTTTGAAATAATTATTCAACGCAAATCTATTTTCTACTTTTTTCTTAGGTTCTTGTGCAGTGTCTTTTCATGTAATACCATGTATGCAGGTATTTTACACCTGTATTTCTGATCATATATTCTAATTTTCATGTTTAATTCATGTTTTCTCTTTTAGGCTCACGTGTGATTGTGAAGGAAGATGGCAATGCACTTTTAAGCTGCTCCCTCAACAACATGAACATTAAGCCAATGCTCTTTGACTGGAGAAAAGACAAGGATAGGCTGCAGGTGTTTATGTATGATCATGGTACTCTTCATAATAAGGGCCCTCCAAATCAAGCAGAGCAGTTCAAAGGTCGAGTTTCACATTTTCCTGAAGAACTGGAGCACGGCAACGCCTCCATAAGAATTGAAAACACTAAGGTGGCTGACAGCGGAAACTATACCTGTGAATTTCCACATATCCAGCCAGAAAAAATATTCCACATTGAGCTTATTGTTGGTGAGTGATGCAACATTATTTAAACATTATCTAACATTATTCACCAGTGCAACAGTCAGAATGCACTTCTACCAGTGTTCCATCTTTTGAAATCTTTTGTTAACAAAACAATGACTTTTCTATATGCATGTTGGTCGTATAGGCCTTCTGTCTATAGAGATTTCAATTAAAAAAAAACTAAATTAATGTCAATAAATTCAACTATAATTAATTTTTTTTTTCATATGTCAGAATAAACATGGTGTTTATTATATTTTCTGGGTAATTATAATCCATCCAAGACCATGAAGCAGTTTCTTCTCTACATGTAGAGTCTTTTTAGATCATTATAAAAATTATGTGTAATATAACAACCTAACAATCCTGATTATCTTTTATTCAGCTTTACTTGACTGAGTTAAAACCAGCAATAATCTCTAACATGTCTGTTTTTATTTTTCCTTTTAGAGCCCATATTAACCTGTTGGGGCCTCTCACAGTCATATGTATTTCTGAAACTCTGTAACTACCAGTTTAACCTTGTTAATAATTTCCAGATAATAAATGGCAGATAGATGCTGGTTGTATCACTGTGACGTAAATTATGTGATGTTTAATGTAGTTTATTTGTTTTATCTTTAGCTCTAACACAGGTCATTTGTTTGAGGATTTTACAGGAAATGACGGAGGCCTTGTTGTTTTAAACCTCTTTTTTCATAAATTAAAGATAGTTAATCATTCAATATGAGGGCTAGGAGGTTGAAATTCACAGGATTTCACCATCATTTTTTCCACAATAAATGTACCAAGTTTCATAATAGTAGACAGAAGTGGCTCTAAGATAATTTAGAGTGCATTGAAAATGCAAATCAGATAACCTCTAGCAAATCCGTACAAAACTCCGCAAAAAATCAATTAAATTTTAGAAACAACAATGTTGAATTCTGTTTTTTATGCACCTAAAATATTCCTAAATGCTAGACTCAACCATAAAACTTTGTATCTAAACATTTAAATAAAGATATACTCATTTATTAGATTTTTATCGTGACTTTTTTGGACGGATAAAATAGTTTCCTCTGCTTTGTTTTCGTTCCGGCGCGACAGACGGGCAAACTACATTAACTTCCATATATGGTCAGACAGGTGATTTTCCCGGCTTCAAATTCGGACCGTTATTACAGC
This sequence comes from Copadichromis virginalis, assembly GCF_057382275.1. NCBI lineage: Eukaryota > Metazoa > Chordata > Actinopteri > Cichliformes > Cichlidae > Copadichromis > Copadichromis virginalis. The sequence goes on from NC_140622.1 coordinate 39,451,497, forward strand.
ACTGAGTGCCTGTTGGATGGAAGTAGCTGTCAATTAAACTGCCATGTGGCTGGCATAAGGGTGCTTTTCTCTGATTGGTTTATTGGAATAAAAGTCTCGTAATTACGTCATTTTACGCTGTAAAAAGATGCTGATTGATTAAAATTTGTACGTGGGCGTTTACCGATTTCAGAGATACTGAACTTCATTGGACATGTTTTTTTTCAATACTTTAAAGTTTAATTTAATGTCGCTGTTTTAGGGGTTTGTGTAACTTCGATGAAAATCAAAGAGCAGATTAATTCAACTTTTTAAATATAATTTTACTCCCGGTTGAATTTAAATAAACGAAGGTTAATCGTTGGAGTTTTGTTTTCTACAACAAGCCACTTTTTGTCTTTGAAAGACTGTTTTCCGTCCAATAAACGGTTTCTCAACGGTGATGCGACAGGTTAGCATGAAAGTTATTTGCCATTTACTGACGTAAGTTAACACGCATCCATTTTTCTGTCGTAAATTTTTTATTGAGATTCTTTAATCCGCAGATAGACGAATATCCGAGCTTTGAAATAATGTACGTATCGCTATTTCCGATCGCTATGAAAATTTAAATTATATTTATTTATTAATTTTTACATGTGAACTTGGGTCGCATACAACCTCCGCATTATAAAAGGTTAAAGGACAGAACAGATGAAAAAATCCCAGGTGAGTCCTGACTCTGATGGCATGATAGATTTTATCATCCTTGTATGTCTGGGTGTATGATAATGTATGTATTGTCAGCTATAAATAGGGACTGTACAGTCTTAAGAGAGGTGAAATTTTTCTCCTGTTGATTTGCAAGTTGTCACTGTGTTGCAGCTGATGTTTTACATTAAGGCATCATGAGTTTAATCTTTACTTAATCAATCTTAAAACAATTTCATCTCTTTAGTTGTTATGTTGACCTTGTTTGGCTAACATTCTCACACATGTTCTCTATGGAGTCTATGGGACTGGCCAGGACAGAGTTGGCCCTTCTCACCAGTCTATTCGCAGCAATATTCCTGTCATACAACCTCAAAATATTGCAGTGACAATCACTGTCCCATAAAAGGCTCTCAGTAATGTCTTGCACACTCTCAGACCAACTTTGCCTCTTCTAGTACAGAGCATGTCAGATGTTTCCATTATTCTTATCCGATGTGTTCACAGGGGCAGCTCCAAAGCCAATAGTCAGACAGCTTAATCAAAATGGTCTTCTCCAGTGTGATGTTGATGGTGCTTTCCCAAAACCCACAGTAGAGTGGATGGATAGTGCTAATCAAACACTTCTATCTGAGGAGCCAGTGGCTGCACCAAAAGGAGATCGCTTCTATATCACCCTCAAAACTACTGTGTCCAAATCTGGACTCTATCGCTGTGTCTCTACACAGAAGGGAATCTGGCATCGGAGTTCTACCGAGACCTTTGTGAACAGTGAGTGACATTTTTTCCCTGCAACAATTGAATTTAATTAGGTCTGTGTGCGTGTGTTGGGGGGGGGGAGTTTAATATGTATATGTGCTAAGACTGCATGCAAAGACTAGTCTGGATAAAAAGAGGAAAAATAAATACATAAATCATAAACGCATAATGTCAGGTCACGAGAGATTAAAAGTGTACTCAGTAAATAAATTATGTTTAGATTACCTTATAAATGATCAATTTGTAAGGTATATACATCTATCTACACATAAATAAATGCATACAATTACAGTATTAAAGTTATATATTTGTTTCCTAGGGTGAAATGACTGTGCAGCATGCATCTATAACAACTTTGGGTGCACAATTTTCAAATTATTTTTGAGTTTCTGTAATTATGTGGTGCCTTCATCATTAAATAATGAAGGAAGACTACCTCCAGATTCTTTAACTTCACCTCACATCAAGAGCTACACAGTTGAAACTTGGACACATTGGATGTTCTAACATGATGATCTCAAACAAGCATAAAAATGGTTTTAGAGTGGATAAAGTGGGCTAGCATTAAGCTTCAGAAACAGCTTTGCCAAAGTCCCAACTTGAAGCCTATTAAAAATTTGTGTATTACCAATAAAAGTTCGGTCCGTGTCAGGAAACCAACCAATTAGAATGAATTCTGCTAATTCTGACAAAAAGAGTAATCAAATATCCAGCCAGAATTATGGCAGAAGTTCGAAGATGGCTACCAAAATGGTCTGCTCAGGGTGCAACTTGCTAAGGGAGATTTAACCAAAGCCTAGTGGGTGTGTGTGTGAGTCTGTATTAATACTTTTGACTCTGTAACCACAACATATACTTTGAAGTGCTCTTTGAACTAGTTTTCAGCTTATAACTTGAACATGAACCGGAGAAAGGATCAACCAGCGGCAGCTCAGGGTTAGTTGGCCTCGTACACTGATTACGGGGTGCTACCGAGCAACTGTGCTCCAGGTTTAGCCTTTTAGTAGGCCTGGCAAGCTTGTCAGTTTGAGAGCCACGACTGACTGTTCTCAAAACAGGCCCCTTTCGTGTTGAGTGGGCTTTCTGTTTGAGTGCCAGTTTGACACAATTGGCAACCACATGGCCAGGCTTGTGACAGAAAAAACACAGTTTGGGCCTAGGTCTTAAAACCATAACTGCATTTTCCTTATTAGCTGGCCCACTCTTACCTGTCCAGCAGTGGCGTCGTTAGGCCTATTTTAGGGGTGCTGAAGCCTCCCTAAAATATTCTTAAGCCCCCCTAAAATATTCTTAAGCCCCCCTAAATAATTTGGTGGGTTTTTTTTTTTTTTTTTTTTTTTTAACTTATTCGATTTTTTTTTACAGAACTTGCAGACAAATTCAATATAAAGATGCAGGAATATGAGTTTAAAGAAATAATAATATAAACCTGTCGCTATTCACACAAATATGATCATAACTCGGTTGGTCCCTTTCGCTTTACATTGTTAAGGTAGCGTCAGTGCTTCGTTATCCAATCCCTTCCAGTTGTTCACAGGGGACATCCACATGACTGAAAATCCAGTCCTCGTTTTCACTGCTACTTTACACTCCGCTCGTATACACCTGCAGAAACACTAGCGTGCATGTGGCAAACGGCAAGAAATCATGGATATACGCAAGTTTTTCAAGAAAGTAAGTCTTCATCACTGGCTGGTAGTAACAATTAGTTAGCTCCAGCTAACAGCAGAGTCCCATGTAAATAATGAACCAGGTGCTCCCCATTTTGTAAATAAAAACCTGGCTAGCGCACTAAGTTAAATTGTTAGCATAATGTTAATTTCTGTCACTCGTTTTAGCTCTGAAAAATCCAGCTGAGCTCATTCAGGTATGGTCATCATCAGTGGAAATAATAATAATCACTCCATCCCCATTAACCTGTAGGAGTCAGGGCAGAGGAGCACAGAGAGGCAGAGGGGAGAGACGTCTGCTGGAGAGGTGAGTCAAAGGATGGAGTCATTTGTGATGCAGACAGTCTGATTAGAATTTTATGGGACTCAATATGGATATGAAATATGAAACATTTCAGTCACGGTACAACATATAAGACCTGTTTAACTTGAGCTTTTATTTAGGAGAGTCAAGGTTAGAAAGTGGAGAGAGCAAAGAGAGAGATATGTATATAAGTCAAATTAGCCTGACTCACATATTTTTGAGGGTTCTATTTTAATATTACTTCAATTCAAGTAATTTAGTAATATTTTTCAGGGCTTTAAATTGCAACCATTTTAGTCACATGCGTGCTCAAAATATAATGTTTGTAACTTCAAAATATTTGGGAGCAACAAATTACTGTGGAGCGGGAGCAGAAGTCATGATATTAGCAATTTACATTACAATTCAGTATGTTTTAATGTATCTTGAAGGGTGAGGCAGAAGGAGTGGCTGAGGGAGAAAAAGGTCAACAGGCAAGTTCAAGTCAGAGAGAGCAAGGAGAGACAGAGGAGCTGCAGCAAATAGATCGAGAGGCAGAGGAAGATCAAGTTATTACAGAGAGAGGAGAGCAAACAGGCCAAGAGAGGGAAAATGATGAAGCAGCTGCAGCAACTCATTCTACTACAGGGTTTGATTTAGGTGACAAAGACACAGGGCCCAGACAGGTGAAGCTGAAGAGCTATCCACATGATACTTTTGGTACACAGAAGCGAGCATTTAACCACAGCTGGTTTGAAAAGCACAACTGGTTAGAATATTCAGTCAACCAGAATGCAGCTTTCTGCTTCCCATGTAGAGTGTTTGGCAAAAACATCAAACATGATAGTTTGGTCAGTAACGGTTGCAAGAACTGGAAGAAAGCTTTAGTCATCTTTGGCAAGCATGAGATGGCACAAACACATAAGGACAGTGTTGTTACATGGAAAAGCTACCAGGGAACTAACAAACAGGGAAACGTTGCACAGATGATCGCAACTGCAAATGTGAGTGAGATAGTTGAAAGAAGAGAGTATCTCAGACGAATTGTTGCAGTCACCTCTATGTTAGGGAGACAGGGACTCCCTTTTCGTGGTCATGATGAAGGTGAAGACAGCCCAAACAGAGGGAATTTTCTTGCGTGCATGGAGCTTTTGAAGGAGTTTGATCCTTTTCTTCAAAAACATAATCCCCCATCAAATGCACAGTATATCTCACCAACATCCCAGAATGACATGATTGACTGTTGTGCCCAGGAAGTTACTAGTGTCATTGTATCTGAAATGACAAAGTCTAAAGTCTATTCCATCATGGTGGATGAGGCAAGGGATAAAAAGGCAGAGCAGTTAGCTGTTTGTGTCAGGTACGTGTCAGAGGGGGCAGTGAAGGAGCGTTTCCTTGCACTTGCAGAGATAAAATCATTTGATGCCCAGTCCATTGCAAATGAGATTCAGCAGCAGATCCAAAACTATGGTCTTGCAGAGCTTAAGTGTGTAGCACAAACATGATGGTGCAGCCGTTATGAGTGGCTCCACTGGAGGTGTACAAGCACATTTTAGAAGGCTCCATCCTGAGGCTATCTATGTGCATTGTTATGCTCATCAACTCAACCTGGTTTTGTGCAATACTTGCAAGGCTGTCCCAGAGCTTTTCAGCTTGTTGGAGTGTGTGTATTCTTTCTTCAGCACCTCCCTAGTCAATCATCATAAGTTCATGGAGACTCAGGCAAAGCTTGGATTGACAAAAACTGAGCTTGTGCAACTTTCAAACACTCGCTGGGCATGTCAGTTGCGATCAATCAGTGCAGTTCTTGAGACATTGCCTGCCATTTTGGAGTGCCTATCTGCAATTGGATCCCCCATAGCTGTTGGTCTCAGAGCAAAGCTCTACAAGTTCTCAGCAGTCTATGCACTACTGATGTTTCAGTCGATTCTGTCTGTAACCGAAGGACTCCACAAATTCCTGCAGAAAGAGACTTTAGACCTGGCAGAAGCTTTTATCTGCAAACAAGCTGTGTGTGACACACTTAAAGGCAAACACTCAGATGCATTTGCTACAGAGCTGTATGAGAAAACCAAGGCCCTGTGTAACACCCACAGTATCCCTGAACCAGGTGCCAAGACAAGGCACAAACAGAGGAAAATGGAGGATTTTGTCCTGGAGGCAACTGTGGGTTCACGCACTGAATTGAACAACTCAGACACATTGAAAAGAGAGTTACTTTTCCCTTGTGTGGATCGGATGGTTGGCGAGCTTGATCAAAGATTTTGCAGTGTAGATGCAGGGCTGCTAAAAGGCGTCCAGGCATGCAGTCCTAAATCTGAGAACTTCTTGAGTGAACCACACTTGAATGAACTTGCAAAGCACTACAGACTTGACCTGAAAAAAGAGGAGGTTCTGGTGGCCAGAAACTTTCTTACCCGGAAAACAGAGGCTGGATGTCCACCCAAAAATATGTTGTCTGTGTACAACCTCTTTGATTCAGACATGTTTCCCTCTCTGAAGGCAACCATCCAAGTTGCCCTAACAGTGCCTGTCAGCAGCTGCTCGTGCGAACGGTCCTTTAGTGCACTGCGTCGGCTGCACTCCTGGCTGCGTCAAACAATGGGTCAGAAAAGACTTCACAGTCTTGCAGTCATGTCTATTGAAAAAGACACGCTTCAGCATCTGAGTCACAACAGAGTGATTGACCGATTTGCCACTCTTAAAAACAGACGTCATTCTTTGATGCTTCCACCCACCAAGTAACTGGTGATTGCAGCCAGAAAAATGTACTTTTTTATTTTCAGTTTTTTTCTTGTTATTGATGCAGCAAACACATTTCCTCTGTTTTTTTGTTGTACTGTATTATAAAGCAGACTGAAATAAAACAATAGATCTATTGGTGGCCTAGGATGTTTAATCTGTCCAAAAAAGTAGGAAAACAATTTCTCAGTCTTTGTTTTCTGTTTGTGAAATTTTGTGCTCATTCACTACGTTCGTTCATGTCGTGTGCATCTCTTGGGGGCTAAGCCCCCCCTGTCCTTAAAACCTAGTGACACCCCTGCTGTCCAGGATGCGCTATAGTGCAGATGGATATCCTGTCCGACAGCACTTGCTTTATGAGTCAGCTTAAACTCATCTGCCAGGGTGGCAGCTTGCTGTAAAGTTGTAGCCCTCTGTTCACTTAAATAAAGGGCCACAGATTTAGGAACAGAGTTTTTAAAATCCTCCACCAGCATAAGCTCACGTATGGACCCCACATCATTAACCTGGCTTGCTGCACACCACCTATCAAAGAGCCTCGCCTTCTCCCTGGCGAAGTCAAGATAGGACTGTCCCTGCGCCAACTCCAACCCTCGAAAATGCTGCCTATAGGCCTCAGGTACCAGTTCATAGGCTTGGAGGACGGCACTTTTGATCTTTCCATAAACCAGGCCGTCCTGCCTAGACAGACCAGAACAAGCTTCTTGAGCCTTACCTGTCAACCGACACAGCAACATCACCCCCCACACATCTTGAGGCCACTGCAGTGCAGTTGCCAGGCGTTCGAACACACTGAAAAAGCTGTGAACACTGGATTCACAGAAGTCTGGAACCAGGTGAATGTTATTGCTCACAAACGAGCCTCTAGACACCTGTACACTAGCAGCTGTGTCAACCATTTTGGGGATGGTGAAGAGTTAGAAAAACACAACCTAATTAAGACAGTTAACAGACCACTACACAACAGACCGCTTTAGCTGACCAACTTACCTCCCGCCACACACACACACGTTAACAAAACAACTTACCCAGTTCCAAAACCTTGCCCTGTCTATCTTCCGGAGCGTGCTGGGCTCGAGGCAACTTTAAAGGCAGAACTTCAGCGACCGGGAGAAGTCTGCAATGTAGATGGTGAAGAGGAACGGAGCCAGAACTGTTCCCTGTGCGGCCCCCGTACTGCAGACGACCCTGTCCGACACACAGCCCTGAGTCCTCACATACTGTGGTCGGTCAGTGAGGTAGTCCAAAATCCAGGTAGTGAGGTGATGGTCCACTCCTGAGTTCTCAAGCTTGTCCTTCAGGACCGTGGGAAGAATAGTGTTGAAGGCACTGGAGAAATCAAAGAACATGATTCTCACAGTGCTCCCAGCAGTCCCAGGTGAGAGAGGGAACGATGTAGGAGGTGGATGACGGCATCATCCGCTCCAATGCCAGGTTGGTAGGCAAACTGAAGTGGGTCCAGTGATGAGCTCACCAGGCAACGAAGCTGAGCTAGGACCAGCCACTCCAGGGTCTTCATTAGGTGGGATGTCAGAGCCAACGGCCTATAGTTGTTGAGGTCCTTGGGACATGGGGTCTTTGGCACTGGTACCACACAAGAGATTTTCCAGAGCTGTGGAACTCTCCCTAGCCTCAGGCTCAGGTTGAAGATGTACTCCATCACCCCCGTCTTTTCCCCCTCAGCTTGCTGGGGATGTCGAGTCTGTCTGCTTTATTGGTACTTATTCAGATCGGATTGCCACGACTCAACTCAGATCAACTCGTTTTCCATTACAATGCAGTACTACGTAGCCTGCGTGGTTGTCGTTAAAGCAACGTGTCCGAGTGTCCCGCGCCCCGCGACGTAATTAATATTAGACATAAATGCTACAAAAAAGGTGGATATCAATGCGAGAATTTACCTGCTGCTTAGTTTGTGGGTTTGCGTCAGACTTGGGGACCACTGCGTTGTTTTTATGTAGCCATTTCCTTCATTGCCGGCTTGATCTTCAGCAAGATTCTCTTTCTGTTGCTGCTGTGCCACAATACCATTTAATTCATGTTTATTTATATATCACCGAATCACAACAACAGTCACTTCAAGTTGCCCAACAAAACCGAACAATCAAGTAAATAGCACAAACTAACCAAAGGCCGTTTAGGGAAATTTTAGAATGACCTCAGAATAATGAATTACAGTAGTTCAGCCTTGAAGTAATAAATGCATGAACAACTTTTTCAGCTTCACTCAGAGAAAAATATATTTCTAATTTTCACAGATATTCCGCACAGGAAAGAAAACAACCTTATATATTTGCTTAATGAATGATATGTCATAGTCAATTCCTCTCATAGTGTCAGTAGCCCGCACCAAACAGAAACAGGCACAAATCAGGACCCATTGTGGGCCCACATTGGGTCCTGATTAAAGTCCCGACTCACTCGCCAACAAGATGTGGCAGGTTTAATTATGTTTAATTTTTTATGAGCCCTCAAGATAATTTCCTTGTATGTTTGCCCATGAATGGTCACCATTTTCATATTTAGTTTCACCTTCAATTTCCTCTAATTCATGCCATCTTTTGAGATTTATGGATCTATCTCTGTTATATTTGAGTAATAAAACTGTTTTTGTATTGTTTTCACAGAAGAGCCGGAGGGAGCATCCCAAGGTAAAGTCAAAAATTTTAATGTTTATTTATAATCTTGAGGTAGGTATTCACCAAGGTGAACAAAACAGATGAGGTACAGGCAGAAAGTACTAAGTCCAGGAGTGAGTCAGATAAGTCATGAAGGAATGTCTACAGTTCAAAGACGATCTCACCACTGAAGGATAAGTATATTTAGTGAAAAATAATTCAGCACATTTTGTATTAATGAGGGTGAGGTTAGACAATTATAAAGGAGGGAAGAAGCGAAACTGACAGGAATGGAAAGGGAGCATGAACAATAAAGGAAACAAGAAATGATAACAGGAAGACTAAACTTAAAAGGCTTCAAATTTGACTTTCTGTCGCAGCTTCTCACATTGACTGACTTCACTCTGACTGTATTTAGACCTTACAAAACTGCTTCTGATGAGGACCTGCATACTTCATGTGTAAAATCACTGAAATGCCCTTTTATAGATAAATGAAAAATCAGAAAGTGTAGATTTAAATTTTCTTATTAAAAAAGAAGTTTGGTTTGCACAAAATTAAGTTTTTAAGTTGCTAAAAGTAATTATAAAAATAAGTAAGTACTCCAGTTAATGTTTGAATAAGCATGATAATATATTAAGTAATCCAAAGTATTCAGAATACGTTACACTCATTGAGTAACGTAATGGAATACGTTACAAAATACATTTTGGGGCATGTAATCTGTAATCTGTAGTGGAATACATTTAAAAGTAACCTTCCCAGCACTGCTGAAATGTAACATTCCAACCACCCCTTTAGTGTGCTTGTTGGACAAAGGTTACTGGCCTGGTAGCCTGGCTGGATCTGGGGTGGACGTGGGGGCTTGAGGTTCTGGGGTGCTCCACCTCCGTGCTGGGACTTTGGCTGGGCCTTGGGGGTTTCGGTCCTCATTGGTGTGTCGCCAAGGTGGGTGCTGGGCGGCTTAGCCCTGAGCAGGGGGCCTCTGGTGCATTGGCCAAACTGGGGGGGGCTCTTCAACTGGCAGGGAGGTTGTTTCATCCTTGCAGAAGTTCACTCTCCAGGTGGGGGTGAGATATAGGAGAGTTGGATAATAAACTTAACCTGGGTGTCTATTGTGTTGTCTGGGAGATGATTGAAATTATGGGGTGGGTACAGTTTCCTCTGCGGTGGAGTCATGTGGGCTGCTCCGGGTCCTGTGGGGCTTGGCGGTGCTGCTGCCGTGGGCCCCGGTCTGGATGGACCTGGGCCCCCTTGCCTTGGTGGGTTCCAGAGGGCAAGGTTTGCCTACTGGGGTCAGCAGGGGGGGTTACCCGAAGGAGGGGCTGCTTGCCCCTCCATTCCTTTCCTCCCCATCCCTGACCACCTCCCTCTTCCTGCTCCATCACACGCACCCACACATGGCTTGGGGTGAAGGTGTGTCACCATGGTGCAGGGGAGGCATTTGAGTATTTGTGTATGTGTGCATGAGGGTGGGAATGCACGTTTGTGTCTGTGTGCCTGTTTGTCTGTGTCTATATGTCAGGTGGGGTCTTAGACTAGAATAGAATAGAATAATCCTTTAATTGTCCCACAAGGGGAAATTTGGTTGTAACAGCAGCCAAAAAGACACATATACAAACAAACAGTACACAGGACACATAACACAATTTTTCTTACATATTTACATTAAGGACAATGGTTACTATATACAGAGAGTACTGTACAGTTATTAAATTAAATAAAAATAACTACCGGTAAGAGGCAAACCAGGTTGTAGTGCGAATCAGTTGATTAACTTATTGTAGTTACAGCACTGATGTAAACATCTATGTTTGTTGGGAGCAGTTCTGATTGCACAGTCTGACAGCTGCAGGGAGGAAGGACCTGCAGAAACGCTCCTCCATGCAGCAGTTTACCATCTCAAATCTGGATGCAGCAGTCTGTCACTGAAGCAGCTCTGCAGTTCACCAACATTTACATGCATGGGGTGGGAGACTCTGTCCATCAGAGATGTTATTTTGGCCACAGTCCTTCTGTCTCCCACCACCTGCACTGGGTCCAGGGTGCATCCCAGAACAGAGCTGGCCTTCCTGATGAGTTTATCCAACCTCTTCGTCTCAGCTGCCGATAAACTGCTGACTACACCTATCTGGGAAGATTTCAGGCCCTCCAAAGTATGGAGGTCTATCTCCCCTCACCACACTCCCTGCCGGTGGCTGGGTGTGTTGGTGGTTCTTGGTGTCCAGGGTTAGGCACTCAGGTATGTACCGGCTCACTCCCAGTGGCTACTTGGTGGGGCTGGGCACCTGTGGCTCGGTCGGGCCTCCTCTCGGGGGGTGGGGGGCCCTCAGGCCTCCGGCCTCCAGGCCTGCAGCTTGGTTCACTCTGGCACAGCTGGCTGCTGGCAGAGCCCGCGGGCATGCCACTGAAGCCCCCTTGGCTTCTGCTCCGTGGCTGCTGGGTGACCCCTTGTCTGGGGATCTCCTCCGCTCTTCCCATGAGGGTGGCAAGGATGCCCCTCCCGTGGTCCTCCTTGGGCTCTCGCACTCCGAGGCCTCTGGATGTCTGGGGCCTGGATCTCCTCCATGCCTGCTTTATCCCCTGGGGGACAGGGCCATGGCTCCCTACACCCTCTAGCAGATCGTTACATGGAGAGACCTTTTGAATACAGGCTCACTGATCCACACAGGTGCCCACACTAGTGTTCATTGTTCATAGACACAAACTACACCTTTCCTGGCTGCTACCTCAAAGCGCATTGTCAGTCCTGCATGCTGCACAACAACATTCAGTATTTAGTATTTAATGTTATTTACACTTAGCTGGATTAATGCGATGGTGTTGTGTTTTTTTGTTTTGTTTTTTTTGTTTTGTTTTGTTTTTTATTCAAAGCCAGCAATGAGGCGGTATTACCCGACTCTGACCTTTGAATTGGCCTAACAAACAGCAGCATTCATCCAACCCTTTTGTAAGAGGGTTTAAGAATAAGTGGTCTCCAAGCCCATAAGAATAGATACAAATGTGTTTGAACAGGTATAATGAAAGAGTATCAGACCATTTGAGGAAATGAACTTTTTTTTTTTTTTTTTTTTTTTTTTTTTTGTGTTGTGTTTATTGTGCTTCTCTCTGTTTTTGCTTGTTTTCTCTTATTTTTCTCTCAACAGGTGATCCCGGAGATTTTTTTTCTTTTTCAGTGCCCTTTCTCACTGTCCCTCTTCCCCTCTGTTTTTCTTTCTTTCTCCCTTTCCTGTCCCCCAGCTATGTATGTCCTGTCTGCAACAACTGAAAATAAAAATAAAATAAAATAAATAATAAAAAAGAAGTTGATTTTAGTTTATAAAAGTTTATAATGTTCAGAAATGTGTAAAATCACTATATATGTGGTTTGAAACTATGAAACATGATTTTTGGTCATCCTCAAAGTAATTCTGGCAAACTGTCAGACAACTCAGGAGGGGGAAGTGGTGCTGTACTCAAACTGTATACAGTGGTAGTGGGGCCCTGCTGACCTCAACTGAGATTATAGTTAGGCAGTGGACGGTCGTTGTGTCCTTGGGCAAGACACTTCACCCGTTGCCTACTGGTGGTGGTCAGAGGGCCCGGTGGCGTCAGTGTCCGGCAGCCTCACCTCTGTCAGTGCGCCCCAGGGTGGCTGTGGCTACAATGTAGCTGCCATCACCAGTGTGTGAATGTGTGGATGACTGAATGTGTAAAGCGCTTTGGGGTCCTTAGGGACAAGTAAAGCGCTATACAAATACAGACCATTTACCATGATTTTGTCAAACACACTGTCACGCATTCTGTAGAGCAAGCAGAGTCGGGGAATGAGGACGACTTGCCCATCAATGAGGTCACTAATGTAATTAAACAACTGCTTGGTGGGATGGATGAAAGTCCTTGTTAAAGCCTCTGAATGTTGTGGGTCTATCCTCATTGTCCAACTTTGCAACATTACGTGGAAGTCTGGGGCAGTGCCTTCCAGATGGGCAGACTGGAGGAGGACTGGAGGCTATCCTCTAGTTATATGGCCTCACTTGAGTCTCACTTTTGCCTCACCAGAAAGGTCTATGCAAGGGTACTGGAGAGGAGAGTTCTTCCATTAATCTAACTTCTGATTAGGGCTTGGTATCATCACTGATTTCTATAACCGATTCACAAGATCGATCAATTCGATGTCTGATTCAATTCAATTCAGTTTTGCCTCAGACAGTCAGAAATATTATAATTTTGATAATTTATCAGTGCATATCCATATTTTTATATCTATGTATAAAAAGAAAGCTGACACTCGTTAGACTTTATCAGAGGTGTGAGCATCACAGCAGATGCCTTTGTGTCAAAGTAGCTGAGGATAAAACACAGAAAAATGCTGCTGAAGTGAAGCAGAGCAAAGTTACAGAAGTTTTATTAGAGGCACAGCGTTTTGCAATTTGGCATTACTTGTAAAAGTTTAAATTTATTTGGTATTGAACAGTAGAAAAAAAGAGTCTCTTGTTGGAGGTCGAAAAAAGAAAAAAAAAACAGCAGCCGTCAGCGCTGTACACAAAGGTAAACTGGTGAATTAATAATGCACAAAACAGATTTGAGATGGTAAACTGGTCTTGAAGTACACTGAGAGAGATGTGCAGGACGTGTGATTATATTGTGGTGGAAGCAAAACGGCAAAAGTCAGAGGGAATCAAATCAAATATGAAGCATAGTTTTTCTTCTTTTGCTGCTAGTTCAGTGAATTGGTTGGAGAGACAAATCCTGCAGCTTCAGAATCTGTGAGATGTTTTTACATCTTTCTTTGGGATCCGTTTACCTGCTTTTTCAATAATTTGGTGTATAATTCTTTGGCAGTTTTTGAAATGGTTTTGTGATTTTAAAGGTGAGATTATGGCAAAATACATTTATATTTAAAAATCGATTTAGAATTTAGTTAATTGATATCACATTATTCAAATTAAAATTGATTTTAATTGGAAAATTGATTCTTTTAGACCCACACCTACTCCTGATTCAGGAGGACCAATTACATTTTAGTCCCGGTCACAGAAAACTGAACCAGCCCTTTATCCGCTCATTGTTACACAAGGGTGCATGGGGAGCATTTTAAATAATTGATCTCGTTATTAACCAAAATAACTGTCATAATGGAGCAGTCCCATTATATATTATTTAAATTTAGCGTTTAGAACAGGGGTGTCAAACTCAAATACACAGTGGGCCAAATTTCAAAACTGGAACAAAGTCACGGGCTAACGTTAATATTTATTGAAATATATTTATTCCTCCAGATACAAGAATGAATCTTTTCTTATGGACTCAAACACGTTTTGCTGAAAAACTGAATATGGAACAAGCAAAGCTTAATACTAAACAATATATATATTAGCTGTATAATACCAGTAGGCCAGCTCTGATAGTAATTTGGTGTGGCTTCGCAGGCCAAATGTAAGTAGGCTGCGGGCCAAATATGGCCCGCGGGCCAGAGTTTGACACCTATGGTTTAGAACAACCAGTGAGATTATGTATAGCTCACTGTTTTTTGTTTTTTTAATCCTGCTTTCTGCACATTTAATGGTTACATTTACTTTTTCTGAACTGTTTCAGGGTATTCTGGATGGTGGGTTGCTGCTGCTGTGATTTTTGGTCTTCTGTTCCTTTGTGTTGTTATTGTTCTTTTTGTCAGAAGGTACCGCTAATCTGTTTTAAAGGTAGGTACTTAATGTATCAAAATGGTTAAAACACAAAAAAGCAACCAATTCTTTTGATTTTTTTTTTTTCTTCCTACCAAATGAAGAAACTCTTTGGGGGAAAAACCCAACATGAACTAACTACTTTTAATGAGAAAGTAAATGACCTTTGACCAGACCCCTGTTCCAATTAACATTCTAAAAATCTCAGTACTAGCTATGAACATTTTTTGTTGAAACACTCATACTACTGTAGCCAAAAAAAAAAACTTTCAGAAAAAAATAACTAAATATATTGCCCTTCACAAATATTCTTAGAGTAATGAATGTCTTGGACCCAGGTTTCTCAGTTTTTGAGAGTTCATCATTCCTTTTGGTTGAAAAAATTATTTATCTTCAGGCTGTATTTTTTTAGTCTTAGTTATGGCATTACTTCCTTGTACTTATGGTTTTTGTAATCTATGCTGACCCACAGCCGTACCTTCTAATTATTCAAGTCGTTCCATTAAAACTAGCACAAGTGTTTTGTTAACTGAATTGTCTGAGAAGGTTCTCAGTCATCCAGGTCGTGGCAATTTAAGGAGCTACGAAAGAAAAGCGTCTGGACTTGTTGAAGTTTCTTCATTCACCTCTCATCCAAGAAGCTTCTTCAGTTCTAAGAGCAACTGGTGGAGAGTCTCAGATTTTTGAGTCCTGGGAGAGGCCCTAAGAGGGTCGTGGACCCACTATTGATCCTCTGCCTAATCACACTAGCCAAGGTGTGAAAACAGGTGTGGATCACAATCAGCCGAGGTTTCGGGTGAACCCATTGTGACAAGACGAGACTCAGCTGTACATCTCCATCTAAAGGATAAAGGTCACTCTTTCGAGGATGCCAATGTTCACATTTTGGACAGAGAGGACAGATGGTTTGAAAGAGGAGTGAAAGAAGCATCTATGTCCACTGTGAGCGACCATCTTTGAACAGAGGCGGGGCTTACGACACCAACTCTCTGCCATCTATAATCCCGTTCTGAGATCCCTTCCCAGACGCCTTAACGCCCACTCACATCCTGGGCCATTTGACCTTTCATTGATTTGATGAAAGTTAAAACATGTTCAAGAAACTTAAAGAAGTCCAGATGCTTTTCTTTCCAAGCTCCTTAGATGTTGATATGTGTTATTTGGTATGATTGAATTTTTGTTGGTGTGCTACTGTAAGAAAACATTTTTTCTCCTTCTATTCATGTTATTGCGAACAGTGATGTTTCATTGATTGATTTATTTTTATGTGTTTATTGTTTTTGATCGAAGTTAAGATTAATGTAAAGTAAAAGTAAAAATGTTCAGGATATAATTTGGTGTTGATTATTGTACTGAAGATTAATAAGAATGAGTCACACAAGTTATGGCTTAGAAAGTGTGTGTGTGTGGGGGGGGGGATCTCTGACTTCACTGCAGCTCAGAGTAGTTTAAGAATGTTCTTTATAGGCTTCAATTAACAAAATTGCATCGTCTTGAAAGTTCTTTAGGGTTAGATCTCTTTTATTAAGCTGTTTAATACGTTTTTGTAATAGGCTGGAGACATGTGAGTGACTTCTGAAGGTTGAATAATTGAAACAGTGCAAATAAAATACATGACTATTTTATAAATGTTTAAATTCTTTCTGAAGGTTGGAGCTTTAGTTTTGTTCCTTTTATGTGAGTGAGAAAATTATTGAATTGATAAATAATGGCAATTTGTGAAACAATTAACAAAATAAGCTGCCAATCTATTTGGCAAATTTAAATAAATTTTCTCTAAATGATTTAATGATAGACATTTACGTCACTGAACTAAACATTGAACCTCCTGTAAAAGAATGTTGATGAATGTGAATATTTGATGTTTATGTAAAAGAAATCATGTGCCTTTTACAATATTTCTGTTTTGCCTTAAAGCAAATTCTGTCAGGTTACACGCTGTAATATAGGCCAATAATGGTCAATGCTGGAATTGTACTGGAAGTTTGTTAACTGGTTATTTCTTTCAACATTATGATGCAATTTCACACAGTGATTAATGATTTCCGCTAACATCTGAATAAAATGTGAAATGAACTCTTTTGTTTTTTGGTATAATGAAACTGTCAAAATATTGGGCACTACCCAGTACTGTGAGAGAAACTTTAATAACAAAACAAATAATACTGTGATAGATTCCAAATGGATTGCGCATCACTTGAGTTTTAAAATTTCCTTTAATGGTTACCTAAAGTAATCATTTAGGTAACATCAAGCATTTTGAATATAGAAAGTTTACTTAAAATGGATCGTTACCAAAACATTTACACTTGCAATCTTACTATTCGTCACTGATTGAAGACAAGAAGAACAACCCCAGGTTTCTCTTCAGCTCTGTAGCCAGGCTGACAAAAAGTCATAGCACTGTTGAACCAACCATCCCTTTAACGTTAACTAGTAATGACTTCATGAACTTCTTGACATATAAATTTTTAATCATTAGAGAAAAAAATTACCAATAATCATCCCACAGATGTAATATTATCTACAGCTACTTTCAGTACCATCACAGCACAGAAACAGCTTTAGTGAAGGTTACAAATGATCTTCTTATGGCCTCCACTGTCAGAGGCCACAAGAAGATCATTTGTAACCTTCACTAAAGCTGTTTCTGTGCTGTGCTGAGCTCTGAAACCTGACTGAAACTCTTCAAATAAACCATTCCTCTGCAGATGATCTGTTAGCTGTTTGACAACTACTCTTTCAAGGATTTTTGATATAAAGGAAGGTTGGAGATTGGCTTATAATTAGCTAAGACTGCTGGGTCTAGAGATGCTTTTTGAGTAAAGGTTTAACTACAGCCAGCTTGAAGGCCTATGGTACATAGCCGATTATTAGAGATAGGTTGATCATATTTAAGATCGAAGAATTAATTAATGGCAGGACTTCTTTGAGCAGTTTTGTAGGAATGGGGTCTAAAAGACACGTTGAAGGTTTGGAGGAAGTAATTATTGAAGTTAACTCAGAAAGATCAATTGGAGAAAAAGAGTCTGACTTAACATCAATGGTACTAAGAGTAGCTGTAGATAATATTACATCTGTGGGATGATTACTGGTAATTTTTTCTCTAATGATAAAAATTTTATTTGTGAAGAAGTTCATGAATCAGAATCAGAAAGGGTTTTATTGCCAAATGTTGAGCAGGTTTACAACATTAGGAAATTGCTGCGGTGCTTCAGTGCAAACATACTGTCATAAAAATATAAAAATAAGAATAAGAATTAAAAGTGCTAAGTGGATAGATATATACATGATATATACATGAGTGCAGGTGGTGATCAGTGCCAAACATGGAATGATGCAGTGAACACAGCGTAGGGTCATGTGTTAGTGGTGGGAACAGTCATACGTTTATTGTTCATGTGTCCAACAGCAGAGGGGAAGAAACTGTTCTTATGGCGAGAGGTTCTGGTGCGAATGGACCGGAGCCTCCTGCCTGAGGGGAGCAGGTCAAACAGACTGTGTCCAGGGTGAGAAGGGTCAGCTGAGATCCAGGCTGCACGCCGCAATGTCCTGGAGGTGTACAGGTCCTGCAGAGATGGGAGTCTGCAGCCAATCACCTTCTCAGCAGAGCGCACAACACGCTGCAGTCTCTGTTTGTCCCTGATAGTGGCTCCAGCGTACCACACGGTGATGGAGGAGGTGAGGATGGACTCGATGATTGCGGTGTAGAACTGCATCATCGTCCGTGTTGGCAGGTTGAATTTCTTCAGCTGCCTCAGGAAGTACATCCTCTGCTGGGCTTTCTTAATGACGGAGGTGATGGTGGGCTCCCACTTCAGGTCCTGGGTGATGGTGGTACCCAGGAAGCGGAACGAGTCCACAGAGGTGATGGGGGTGTCAGTCAGGATGATGGGGGGGAGTGGGGCTGTGTGCTTCCTGAAGTCCACAATAATCTCCACTGTCTTCTGGGCATTCAGCACCAGGTTGTTGTGGCTGCACCAGGACACCAGACGTTCAACCTCCCTCCTGTAGGCAGACTCATCCCCGTCCGAGATGAGTCCGATAACGGAGTCATTACTAGTTAACGTTAAAGGGATGGTTGGCTCAAAAGAGCTCTGACTTTTTGTCAGCCTGGCTACAGAGCTGAAGAGAAACCTGGGGTTGTTCTTATTTTCTTCAATCAGTGATGAATAGTAAGATGTTCTGGCTTTGTGGAGGGCTTTCTTATAAAGCAGCAAACTATTTTTATATGAAAACTATTCTTAAACTGATGATTTTAATGATCACACGCGTGGGAGATGGACACCGTACGCAGACAGCATCAGATCTCAAAATGGTGGAGCATTGATCAAACTCTTATAGCCTCTGGTGCCCCCACCTAATCATAAAAGCCTAAACATTCACATGCTTTCTCTCACACGGCGCCTAAGCTACGACCTTGGCTCCCTGTTTATCTGCTCCTGCTGAGATGGGGCAGAAAACTCCAGCATGTTCTGTTCTCTTCTAATCAGACAAATAAGGCGATGACTTTCTGCGAACAGTATTTCTTATAACTCAGCCGTATAATGCATCATAAAACAATATCATTCATTCACAACAAGTCAGCAGTTTAATGTAATGCAAATCAGTTTAACTAATGCAATAGTTATCAGCTTCTTCTAATTCAGGAGAATAATGCAAACTAAAACTACATAATAATTCACAATCTTTAATTAGGGGTATAACATGGCATAAAATAATATTATAATCTCACACTCCCCCTGATGAGCTCTTTAGAATATAGAGCTCACCTACACCCTGTAATCCAGTGTGGCCGGGTTCATCTCTTCTCACTCCTGAGGTCCTTTGTCCCCCTGTTGGGTGAACCATATGTGAGATGACCTCTGTGTTTGCGCAGTTCAGATGTAAGAAAAACTATTATTACAACAGTAGCAGGTCCAGATGACACTCCCCAGGTCTCCCACAGCTTTATTTTGGTGCTACCTTATACCCTTCAGACGTACTCAGACTAGAACCTCTGTCCAAAGAGCTTTTAGCCTTTATTTTATTGCTGCAGCTACCAGTGTCGTCCAGTTGGGTGATCCTCTGCTCTTCTTTCTTCAACCTTAGGGGTTAGACAACCCTTCAGTCGTGGCACAGATCAGGGGATTATTCTGCCCCGATGTCAAACAACAATCTGTGTATCCTCGGGTCCTGTGTGTCCTGTGTATCCCCCAGAAAAAGGAACAGGAACGTGTCCCCCTTCTGACCAGGAGCCTCTGGAACCTCGTTGGTCTGGTGTTCCTGGATTTCCGCCAACCCCTTCATGGTTATTGCTGTGTTTATGGGATCCATCCTTTGAGGTGACTAATCGGAGCCCAAACACCATGACACTTGAACCCAGTTGGTGTCTCGGCAGTCACTGTGTCTGTCTCTGCTGCGAAGGATCCTCGTATCTCTGTGACCTCGTCTGGTGTCTGTTCCTTTCTCTGTAAGAGACAGAAAAGCAAAACACCTCTCTGCCTAGCCTTGATAATCTAATGATCTTCTGGCGATTCAGAATTGGTTTAGTATATTCAGAATGTCCGAACAAAGCCTATGACCTTCAGAAGATCGAGTGCCAACTCATTATAAGCACATTTGCAAGGTGTGTCTGAAAATTATTAAAACCACTCATTCTAACAAAAGACATCAAAATCAAATTAGCCATTTTTAACTCTCACATTTGCCCCCCCCCCCCCCCCCCCCCCCCCCTTTTCACAAAAATCATGTGCTTCCTTCCGCCTACCGTCCCACGGTTTCCTCTCCAGTGTGGTACTCAGGTTCTCATGAACACAGGTATTTTATCTTCTAAGCGCTATTCAGTTCATTTCAATAATTAACGCTTAAACATGGAAATAATGATTTATGCTTTTCACTGATTCTCTAAAGAGTCTGGAAAACTTTTGGGTCATTATTAGCCTAAGCTTTACCACACCTAAGTTATTAAAAACACAAATGAAGTCATAAAAATGTTCATATAACCCTTGTTTGATGTTAAAACTCAACTTCCCCCCGCTTTTTTGACACATTCCCATGTGTCAAATCAACGGAGCTAGAAAATTAAAAGAAAAGGTTAGTGACCTCATATCTTAGAAAGTATGAGACCTTCTCCTATCCAGTGTTGTTGCTCCAGTCCCGTCATCCTGTGTTAGGGAATGAAATCAATTTAAATGTCATGTTAGATCTGTTCAACTCCTGGCTCCGGCCAGAGCCTGCGTCCGCAAAAATGCCAAGAAACAAAACCTGTATTAATATGAACTTCACTTCAATATGGACCTGTTGACTACTTCTGACACAGCAAAGGAACATTCTCTCCTTCCCGAGGACAGGCACCGACTCCCACTTATCTCCTGGAGCCAACTGTCCCTTATGGAGACACAACATTGCAGCTACAAGGTTTCCCAGATTGTTAAGTTGATCTGTGTGTAATGCTCTGAATCAGGTATGTAATATTAAATGAATGTCGTTTAATCAACTGCCACTACTTAAAACTTAGCAAAAGATATAACTGAATAAAAGATCACAAAGAATAACATGATATCAGTGTTATGTAAGCGTGTGCGGCCTTCTATGCTCGAAGTCACTCCACTCCATAGATCAGCCAAACATCACGCTGACTGTAGCTTTTAACCCTTATTAACTTGAGCACAACTCTATAATGAGCAACAAACTGCAATATGTATAAAAATGCTCATGGTTACACCTGCAATGAAAGATCATATGACTATTCTGACACCTGTAAATAGAAGTTTAACCTGAGGGTATGACAATCACCGTAATACAAATGTTAATGTAATGTCAAAAGCTTCAATAAATGATCAATGCAATGCTTGTTATATGATTCTGATGCAACAATAATGCTGATGCTAAAATAACAGTAAAACACCCCCTTTTATCCCGTTTATAAACTTCACACATAAACGTTTATAATTGCCTCTTTTAAATTTTATTTCCCCCTGTTTTTCCCTCGCTGACCACAGCAGGGGAAACTTTGTTTTGAATCAGCCATGAATCCAGCTCACCTGATTCATTGAGCCCCACCGTCACTGGCATCTGACAGGGTGGCGCCGCACACTCTTCCTTTAATGTCACTATTTTCAATCTGTTAATTGGAGTGCTTAAACATGAAGTAGACTACGTCCACAACAAGTCAATACAGCTGTAAATGTGGCCAATTATCAATCTATTACCAATCAATAACAAAAAATAGCTTTTATTTTATGCATGCTTTTAATCAACCACTCACCCAGAGGATCTCCAATCCCAGAAAATTCCTTCTCCTCATTTAATGAGTCTGTCCTCCTTCCATGCCCTGGTAACTGGTCCATCCAGAGCCATATCATCTCGAAATATACATACAACAAGCCAAACCACACCTTGGTCACACCAACCCTTTTCCGCCCTGAAGATGTCCAACGCCATCTCAGTCTGGACCAGGGTTTTAATAGTTTTGCAATTTTCATTCGTTTTTATTTTTATTTAGTTTCGACTCCAGATTTTCAATTTTATATCAGTTGTAATTAGTTTTTACCAATTGTTTGCTAGTTTAGTTCAGTTTTTATTTTTTTTTGAAAATCCTTAGTTTCAGTTTAGTTTTGATTAGTTTCAGTTATAGGTTTAGTTGTGTTTGCAAAAATTAAGTGTAACAAAATCCCAGTTTCATCATATCAGTCATGCTCTTCTGCTTATCCTTGGGTATTGAGACTATTAACTCTTGCAGCACCGGGCGTTCGTAATTTTGGTTCCAAATTGCCACTAGTTGTGAATGTGCGAGTGAATGTGAGTGCGAATGGTTGTCTGTCCCTATGTGTTAGCCCTGCGACAGACTGGCGACCTGTCCAGGGTGTACCCCGCCTTTCGCCCTATGACAGCTGGGATAGGCTCCAGCGCCCCCGCGACCCTGAAAAGGATAAGCGGAAGCGAATGGATGGATGGATGAATTGATAAACTTTTTGAAGGCAATTGACTCACACAGTTGATTAGATATCCCCGTCCTGCTGTCTCGGGATGCATCACGCTGCCTTGCCTGGGGTTAGCTTCTGTTTCTGGGGATGAGGGTTGAGTGTGCTCCCTTACCTTCTCAAGGTAAGCTAGGTTAGCCTTCTTGTGTGAGCTTTTCAAGTGCACTTTAAGGTTTGTGGGATTTTTTCCCTTTAGAAATGTCCCTCATAATTTGTCTCTTTCCACTACAAGACACTTGCTTTATCCAAAACACAGTCATATTCAAAGTAATCCCAAATTGGACTCTGGCGCTTTCTCCCGACTTTTCCTGACATGATTCTGCGCGTGGACGGAGCAGCGACACAGACGACTCGACTAACGTGCTGCCACCTGCTGGCATAATGAGACACAGCAAGAAAAAATCTGGAAACTAAACTTCATTTTCACCCTTGACTATTGTAGGACACGCACACATCTACGAAAACTAAACACATTTTGCTATAAATTCAGTTAATTTTAGTTAGTTTTGTGAACACTCATTACAGTTTTAGTTAGTTTTCCTTTTTTTGTTTTTATTTTTATTTCCGTTAACAAAATTATATATTCCTCCCTATTCTTTGCAAGTACCCCCTTTTGGTGGCGAGAAACTGTTGGTGTGGTCAAGTGGGTGCTGTAAAAACAAAAGCTCAGGACAGAACAGCTATCAGTCATGTACTTCATACAAAATTAGCATATATCGAATTTCATATTGATCCTCTGAGTGTAATGGTACATTTTAATTTGAATTTCTCAAAGCTAAACACAATAATTTTTCTTTATTTTGCTCTTGTTCTTGTGCAGCACCACCCCTCAGCACATGCCCCTGTCGGTTCTATCCTACTTTTGAATTGCTGACTATTTCAAGAAAGCACCTAAAAGACGGGGACCAGTGTTTATTATTACATATCTCCATTTTGAAGGTGACAAGTCTATCATTCCCCTGTTATTCATAGACCTCAGTAGAGTTTTTGGCTTCTTTTTTTTCCCTCTATAAAAGTTAATTGACTCTTTACAGTGGCCCGCTGTGGTTAATAATAACATGTTCAGTCATGAGTAAAATCAAACCTTTTCTTCACTTTAGCATTTAATCTTCCCAACAATCTAATGTGATACATTAATTAAAACACAGCTACTAAAACACAATTTTCTTAATGCAAACATCAGTAACTCAAAATTAGCAACCAAAGGGTTAAGTCTGCAGTTCACACTCATGTGAAGCTACAGCTCTTTAGTCTCTGTCATCCTTCTGTTCTTGCAAAAACAAAACAAAGCAAGACAAAACATCCACCCTTCTTCTACAGGCGGGGTGAATTGTCTGTGGACATTCAATAATCCTAAAGTCGGCACCGTTTTTGTCTCAGTATCAAGTCAGTTAAAACTTTTAGTCGTCAGTCCATGACAGTCCAGTCACATGCATACATCCACACACATTGATACCAGATATTGCTGATAATGGAGTCTCACGCGCAACCTATTCGAGCCTCCATCACCAGCAAGATGACGTCATCATTTTAAAGGAAAACAGCTCCTTGTTTTTGGACTGGATTGACTCGCTGCAATCCTTTTAGGCTCAGGACTTCTCATGTGATCAATGTCCCATATAAGTGAATTTCTCCCAAGCCCATTATAATCATGGAGAAAAATACTTTGCGACTGTTTTCAGTAAGAATATTTTATAGCGCTTTAAAGTTCAATCTCTCAGGCCTGGATTAAAGAGCTGATTTGTTAAATCAGGAACTCACAAAATACTAAAATATCACCACCGGTGGATCACACCTCTCAGATTTTCTTATCTCAGTGCACTGTAACAAAAGCAAAAACAAACGTAACCAATAAAATACTCATATAATAACAAATACTGGGGCCCATTGCAAACATGTCCATGCATAAAACCATCTTTCTCTCTCTTAGAGAAAGAAAACAATCCAAACCTCACTGATAAAATCAACCTAGTGTCAAGCAAAACCCAAAAATCAACCAAAACTTCCCCAGAAAGTTTTTCTCCCTCCCGGGACAATATTGTGTAGGAATACAGGCACCGTAACTCCTTTTTGCACTGACAAAAACATGTTGGATTTACTTGATTCAATAGTGGACATTGGTTGCACACAAATGTTTTGCTTTGGCAGAAACTTAAACAACTGAGTTAAATCAACACAACCTTTTCATATTCAGTAAACCTGCATGTTGTGTTCATAAAACACGATTGAAACATGTTCAGATGGAGTAAGTTGAGCTCCTGGAATATTTTAATCCTTCACAATTCTGTCAGTTTATTTCAACACTATTCAGTAACTTTTATCCAAATACTACTTGGTCACTTAAATACTACATGTTGTCTTCATATTGCATACGGTTCAACAAAGTCTAGATCCTGGTTACCATAAAAATTTAATGGGTCTACAACAACTACCATCCTCCTATCTTTATCCTGGTTACAGCAGGGCTGGGAAATAACCCTGAAGTGATAGGTTACCAGGCAGGGTACACCCCAGACAGCTGACCTGACTATCAGATAGAAACAAATAACCATTCACCCTTACATTCATGGATAATTTAGAATCATCAATTAACATAGCTCTAATAACTGCATGACTTTTTCTCTCACACTGAAAACCAGAATTTCGTACAGATCTTTAAAGCCTGAGGCAATTGTGTTAAACACACGCGAGATGCTTACGTAAATCCAAGGGCTGGCCCTTTTTTTTTCTTCAGTGTGTTCCTCCTTCAATTAAATGTCACTCACAACAATGTGGCGCTCCGAAATAAGGCTCACACCGTTAATTCATCATTTTCACTCTGTACCACTGCTCCTTATCAGGCTGTGTGAAGCACAGTAAACAATTCAGTGCAGGCCTTGAGCCACAAACAGACATCACGCACACACATTGTTTTCATAACCAAACTGCTTTAGACCTTGTCCCCTAAATCTACACAAATGCCCTCTGGGTGACATGAAATGCATTTAACCAATAAACAATCAATGGCTTCTTGTTGTTGTAACAGATTCTGAATTTGGATGTTTGTGTGCAGCATTTTGCGTGTCAGCATAAGCATTTGTTAGCAAAGCATTCTTCATTGCATCAGCGTGTGTGTGTATCACTCTTCATTGCACAAGCGTGTGCATGTGTGTGTGTGGATCACTTCTCAGTGAATTGAATCAGCATTTCGATTTGTGTGCGTGTGTGTGTCATTTTTCACTCCTCCACGAGTGCATATGTGTTCATATGTGTGTTTCTCTTCATTCTGAGTCAGTGCATGTAGATGTGTGTGTTTGTGTTCATCACTTTCCTGTTCTGGTGTTCTGGGTAAACCACGGCCTGAAGCGTGCCCTGGGGTCCTGCCCTCCTCCTTTTCAGTCTGTTTGCATCCATTGGTGCTGCTGCTCAAAGTTCTGTCCATACTGGTTCTGGCCCCAATTGAGGCAGTCCTTTTCTCCAGTGTCCTGCATCTTCTCCTTGTTCCGCTCCTCCTTAACTTGACCCTTTTGCTGCTGTAGCTCCTTCAGGGTTTGCTCCTGCTGTTGGAGTTTTTTCGTCAGGTTTGGCGACCTCCTGCTCCAGCAAGCTCCGGCCTGATTTCAAGTCCTGTATCTGGGACTCCAAGCCTGACTGATGGGTTCGATTATCAGCCAGCTCCTCCTGAGCCATGGTCAGTTTCTGCTCTGATGCCTTGAGCTCTTACTGAGGGCAGAAACCTCAGAGTCTTTTCCGTACACGTCAGATTGAAGTCCATTGATGTTTCCCTTGCTTTGCTCCACGGCCTTCTGCGGCTCTGCTGTTCGGCTCTTCTCAGAGGTCAGCTCCTGGCCGAGCCCCGACACCTGTGCCTTCAGCTTATTTTCTTCTGGTGCTTTTGTCCATTCTGAGGTGCCTCCTGACCTCAGTTACTCCTCCTGTCTCTGGCACGCCCTTTTTGCTGCCCGATCATCCGTGTTGGTCCGTCACTGTCCTGCACAGTTTTAATGCAGAGTTGTTAAGGTCAGCATTCTTTTGCTCGGCCTCACTTTTCCTCCGGGTTTAATGGGCGTCTCGTCACAGCTCTGTCAGCTGAAGCTGTCTGGAAATCTCCCCCGTGTAGTGAAACGGGCCTTGGATTTAACGCTCTCCGTCTCCACTGCATGAGATCATTTTCCTGCAGCAGTGTTGACATTTTCAGGTTGTTGTTGTGGGTCCAGCTGCTGTAGCATTTGGTCAGGGTCACATCAAAGATGGTAGAGGAGTGAGCAAAGATGGTAGAGGGGAGAGCAGGAGTCCAGGTCAGCCTCGGCTTTCCGGGCCGACAAAGCAGCCTGTAATCAAGCATAAAGAGAAAAAACAAAAACAAAACACAAACAGACGAACAGGAAAATGATGTTGTGTTGGCTGTGTTATTCAGAGAGGGGAGAAACAACGGGGCCAGGCCCTGTGTCAGCCTTCTCTCCCCCCCCCCTTTTTTTTTTTTTTTCTCATATATCCATATAATCAACTCATAACCCACCAAGTTGACAGGACAACACAGGTACATGTTAAAATTCTTAAGATCATGTTTAAAAGCCCAAAAAAGGAATTTTCCTTCATTCAGTAATCACTTGTATTAATCAATCAGCAGAAAACCTCTCACAATTTGAATCTTCTAACCACTGAATTTGTCGTGTCATCACTGGTTGGTCAGACCAGTGTCTTTTTTTGAAGTTAAGTTGTTGTCCTGCAACCCAGAGAATTTATTTGTTAGTAGTGGATAAACTTTATCATTTAGCAACAGGTGTATGTTAAGTATCGCTGCTTTAACCTTGCTGGAAAATCTTCACGTGTTCATGAATGTAAGCTGTTTTTCATTGCGTGTGTGTGCGTTTGTAGGTGGGTTAATTTAACTTTTTCTCAAACGAGGCATTTCTCTAACATGTGCCTTTCTCTCACATTTCTCTGGTTGTGTGTGTGTTTTTATTTTGTTTCCCACCTTAAATAACAGCATTCCATGGCAAACTCCACACAGAAAGACCCCAGCCTGATGGTGGAATTGAACTCAGGACCTTCTTGCTGTGCGGCAACAGTGCTAACCACTGTGCCACCGTGCTTCTTGGCAGTCCAACTGCCATTCAACGCTTTCAGAAAGACATCTACTTTGATAAAGTCTACTCTCCACTGCTGTGTAATCAATTATTGTAAATGTTATCAGGAAATGATCAGACAGGAGAGGGTTTTCAGGAAACACTGTTAAATGTTCAGTTTCGATGCCATATGTTAAAACAAGATCTAGAGTGTGATTAAAGTGGTGGGTGGGTTCTTTTACATTTTGAGAGAAACCAATTGAGTCTAATAACAGATTAAATGCCATGTTGAGGCTGTCATTTTTAGCATCTACATGGATGTTAAAATCACCCACAATAATTATTTTATCTGAGCTCAGAACTAAATTAGATATAAAGTCTGAGAAATCAGACAGAAACTCTGTGTAAGGCCCAGGTGGACGATAGATGATAACAAGTAAGACTGGTTTCTGAGTTTCACAGCTGGGGTGGTCGAGGCTAAGCATCAGGCTTTCAAATGAATTAAAAGTCTGTCTTGGTCTTTCATTAATTAACAGGCTGGTGTGAAAAATTGCTGCCACACCGCCCCCTCGGCCTGTGCTTCGAGGTTTCTGGTAGTTAGAATGACTCGGGGGTGTTGATTCATTTAAACTAACATAATCATCCTGCTGCAACCAGGTTTCTGTAAGACAGAGTAAATCGATTTGTTGATCAATTATTAAGTCATGTACTAACAGAGACTTGGAGGAGAGAGACCTAATATTTAATAATCCACATTTCACTGTTTTACTCTTTGGTTCAGATGTGGATACTGTATTGTTCGTTCTTTGATTTTTTTATGTTTAAGTTGTTTGTTGCTGGTTTTTAGTTTGTTTTTTGTCTTTTTGGAAGCTGACATAGTCTCTATGGAGATGGGTTTTTGGGGGGGTAGCAGGAGGAGAGAAGCTGCAGAGAGGCGTGTAAGACTGCAGCTCTGCTTCCTGGTCCCAACTCTGGATAGTCATATTTTGGGGGGTTTAATAAATTTGTCCATATTTCTAGAAATGAGAGCTTCTCCATCCAAAGTGGGATGGATGCCATCTCTCCTAACAAGACCAGGTTTCCTCCAGAAGGTTTGCCAATTATCTATGAAGCCCACATCGTTTCTGGGACACCACTCAGACAGCCAGCAATTTAAGGAGAACATGCGGCTAAACATGTCACTCCTGGTCTGCTTCCCAGCAAAGCCGCGCATGCTTATTTGGGAGTGGAGGAAGCAACAACTACAACAATGTGGCCAATAGCTGTACAGTTTCTCTACGTCACCACTGTTTTCGAGATCTTACTTTTGGGACTGCCCTCATATGTGGTTTTTAAAGTATTCTAATCTGATTTTAGAGTGATGCTTTCTGCTCGTTTTGTTTTTATTCTGCTTCAGTAACGTTTTAATTTTATAGGTTTAGCTGCAGGTTTTCTTTGATTCCTGGCAAATAAATCGCTGAGCCACTTAAACCCGGATACAGACTTTGAGTCAGTTTCTGTCTGTGTGTGTTGAATTAGAATGAGATTAAAATGTTTTTGGAATCGCAAATAATTTCTGTAAAATATCTAAAAGTTAACTTCATGAAAATGTGTTTTCAGGCTGCCTTGGGAGAGCAAACAAATCCTCAGAAGATCCACCAGCACCAGATTCTGAGACAGGCCCAGAAGAATTAAAAGGTCTAAATATCTGTAATCCTTGAAGATAAGATAAGATAAGATAACCTTTATTAGTCCCACATGTGGGAAATTTGTTTTGTCACAGCAGGAAGTGGACAGTGCAAAAGTTATGACGCAAAAATTAGAATACAATAAGAATAAATACAGTACACAGCTGTACAGAATAGAATAAAATAATATACTATATACAGTAGAATAAAATAGAATAAAAATATACAATAAGATAAAAATAGAATACGAATGCTATATACAACTGAGTAAAAATACAACGATGCCAGAAAAGATTATTGCACTTAGTATTATTGCATATGTATGGATGTGTGTGCTTGATCAGTTAAAGTCTTTATTATGGAGTCTGACAGCAGTGGGGAGGAAAGACCTGCGAAATCTCTCCGTCCCACACCGTGGGTGCCGCAGTCTCCCACTGAAGGAGCTGCTCAGTGCTGTCACAGTCTGCTGCATGGGGTGGGAGATGTTGTCCATCAGGAATGACAGCTTAGCCGCCATTCTCCTGTCACTCACCACCTCCACTGGGTCCAGAGGGCATCCTAGAACCCTTGAATCCTTGAAGCATTGTGTTATGCTATGCTTTTGGAGAACTGCAAAGGGAACACTAATAATGTTGATACCTTTTAAGACTAAGGTTTGATTTTGGCTTCTGTGAGAAATCGTGGCTCAAGAGTTGGCAGTTCGTCTTGTAATCGGAAGGTTGCCGGTTCAAGCCCCGGCTCGGACAGTCTTGGTCATTGTGACACTTCACCTACCACCTACTGGTGATGGCCAGAGGGGCCGATGGCGCGATATGGCACCCTCGCCTTTGTCAGTCTGCTCTCAGAAAAATTATGGTTCTTAAATGGTTCTTCAGATGTCTTCATGGTTCTTTAAAGAACCATCATACGTCAAAGAACCTTTTTATTTTGTGGATGGTTCTTCAGCTATTACAAATGGTTCTTTAAAGAACAAAAGGTTCTTCATCCTTAACAATCTAAGTTTGATGGTGTAAATGGCATAAATATGTATTCACTATAACGAGGCTGTGAATTATACTGTGTGTTTTCTTTGTGTGCATGTGTGTGCGAAGGGGGAGGGCGGGATACCTGGCAATTACCCTTTAAGAGAAGATGGTAGGAAACTGAATATTCAAATGAAAGTTAGAAATATTTGCAAACAGTAGACACAATACACACATTCAAATACTGTAGGGGAGACCGGGGATAGTTGTAACGTGGGTCAGTTGTAACACTTCTAATTTCTCCAATCAGGGCTAAGTTTCAAATGATGTGACTCATCCTGTGCACGCCTAATTCAGTTCTGCTATCACATGTGAAAAATCTGCACATTTTGTCAAACACAGACAATTTAACATGAAAAAAAGTAATTTGTATGCCAAAAAGTAAGTTTTTCTACTTTATTTCAATTTCTAATAGCATTATCTGCTTTGCAGTTAAACTCATCAAATTTAAATTATGTTATTTGTATGTCTATGGGGATATATTCTGTGTAGGTCTTTAGTGCTAATGTTTTAGCCGTTGGCTGTAATGTTAGCTAGTTCATGGCTATAGGAGTCTGGGTCAGTTGTAACAGCACCAGTCTGGGTTAGTTGTAACAATAATGCAGATGTTACAACTTACCACACTATTACTTTAACTTATATTAAACAAGTTGGGGCAACGACATCAGCAGAGAGAGGTTCACTGGTCGCATTTGTATATGTGGTTAATGCCATTGGCAACACAATTCCTCCACTGTTTGTGTTCCCACACATACATTATGCAGACCACTGTGTCAGAGATGGACCAGTAGGAAGTACTGGTAGTGGAAATAAGTCAGGATGGGTGGAAGAAACAGATTTACTCATCTTTCTGAGGCACTTTGCAAACCACACCAAGGTAAGCCATGATAAAAAGTAATGGAATTGCGATGCTGGTGAACAACTACATTTTTTCAGCTTCATTGTTATGTTCAAAATTGGTGCAAGAGCTGTAGGTTATAATGCCCACTGAGCCAATGAGGCCAAACTCAAGGAAGACCAACCAAAATTAATGAAATATTCAGTTGCAGAAAATTCCATAATTTGTCTTTTTTGGGGGGTTGGAATATGTTCAAAAGCTGGATTTCTGCATTCTGACACACACACACACACACACACACACACACACACCTACATTAATGGCTCTAAGTGCATTCATGTGTTGAATAAACAAAGATTACATGTTAATGTTTTGTTAGTACTCTTATTTCATTGTGTTACATTTCACCCCAGGATATGTTACAACTAACCCAGACTATGGGGTTAATTGTAACATTTCACTCTTTGTGTTTGAGGCCATACCATGCAATGGGTAATAGGGCTTTGGAGCGTGATGTCACGGGGGGTGGGCGTGGAAAGGATTTTGGCCCGATCCGCCATTTTGGGGGTCTAGCGCAAGTGAAAAGGGAGCGAAGTCACACACAACACCGGCAAGAGAATAAGGTTGAAAATGGTTTATCTTTTCATTCTTTCCCAACCTGGAAGCAACATGAGGCAGCTCGTGTATTGATGTTACCAAACGAAGGCGTCTAGCCTGGATAGCAGCTGTGAGACGAGCTGACGTGCAGTTCTCTTCCATCTCCAGATATCTGTTGGTGCTCCAGACATTTTCATTCCGGTAAGTTCTAAATATGTTCATATCACTCTTTATAGCCTATTAGTTTTATTTTCGATGCGCTCTGAGCTCATAGCAAATTAGAACAAACATCCTACTGAGTGATTTTGCAGAACTACCTTCTATCTATAGAGATGCTAATTATTTGGCATTATTGCAGCAAACAAGCCTATGAAATGGATGAAACATCCTGACTGGGTTCCAGTGCTACACAAGGGACCTGCTGCAAACATACCACCATGCCAATCAGATTACTTCTTCCATGTGAGGGTGAAGAGGTGACCCTTCTGGATAAGATGGTGAAGGTTTACTGCCGTTTTGATGAACAGTGTGATAATAAAACCAGGGAAGAATGAAACCTGCTCCTGTTAAATATTCTTAAGTATTGTGCTGTTAAAATTGCTGTATTTTTTCAAAAGATACAGTAAATAATGTTAGTAGTGGGTGATGTCATGTAAACACTCATGATTTTGTGTAAACATTTTGTCATTTGTAAACTATAAATGACATGGATTCTACATTGTAACTGATGTGATGTTCTATAAGGTGGTTTCAATAAAATAAAAAAAAAAGAGGCAAAAATTAGTTTGTTTCTTTATTCAACTTTTGAACAGTGGGACTCAGTCAGTATATATTCAGTAAATGCAAATTATTTACATGACAGTGCACTACAGGCATAAATCTAGACCCCTAGATAAAACATTATGGGTCATTCCCACAACCCACAGCTTTACTGTGTTCCAGCAAAGTATCCAATAGCAGTGACAACTCCTCCAAAGTAGCAGGTGGGATTTTTCTGTTTTGAGGACGGCTCCTTTTCCCCGTCACTACAGATGGTCTGTTTATGTTTTGATCAAGAGCCTTTTTTTTGGGCAGCTGAAGAGGAGAAGTCTATCTTATGGCCAACCTCTGGCTGTATCTTGGTCATATTACCCAGCAAAACCCAGTATGCAGGTTCATCTGTAACAGTCCTTGTGCCACGGATCAACACTGTTGCTTCTACATTAAACAGAAGAGCAGCGACATGGCTGCAGGTCTCTGCGACTCCGGCCATGAAGCTGCAGTGGGCGGCTTCAACCTTCCCTGTGATGCTCACAGTGACCCATGGCTGCAATGCTGGTTCATTCAGTCTTTGAGAGTGCAGGACCTGAAACACACACAGACAAAGTTCATTTAAAGACAAGAACTATGAGCCAAGGCCGACGTAAATGTGTTTTATCTACTTTATCATAAATGTAACAAAGTGTTTAGAAAGTTAGCACATACATGTAATTTTTCATTTCTTTATGTGTCCATCTATAGAACGCTGCATGTTATATTCTAAATCTGCCTGTTCTCTGTCAGAAACCTGCCTGCAGAAAATGAACCTAAAGGATGTAATGCAAGGATGTCATCACTTTAGAGATGGAGAAAGCATAAAGTGACAATTATGAATCACTTAATATGATAAGGAGATTCTGCAGGTCATTGATCAATATATAAAATTAAAATAAAATGTATTTTTAGTGACACGATACAAACATGGAAGCAAGATGTATAATAAGGATTATTTATAATAAACATTAATAAATTAGTAGGGCTGAACGATATATCGCATTTGCGATAATATCGCGACATGATCAAGTGCAATTTTCTAACCGCAAAGGCTGCGATTATACTCTGGACATGTCCAAATTCATGGGCTGCATCCTCCTGAGGCCGCATTTGTAGACCGATTACGTCACAGCGACGCGCCGAAGGCTGTCCAAATTACTACCATATCCCAGAATTCATAGCGCGGCCCAGCCAAACTCCAGTTTCCAACAATGGCGGCCGCTACTAAGTTTTAAAATTACTCATACTAATCTTTCTGGGTCACAAAATAAACTTTTAACATATTTTCAGGCGAGAAAGTAGCTGTGTAAACATCAAATATCTGCTCGGTTTATCAAGATATCCCATATTTGCAAAAGTGCTTCGACGTTTTCAGAGGCGTCTGCTACCCACCAGCTCGACAGCTAGCCGGGAGCTCGAGGGTTACTGATGCGGCCGAGAACGGCACAACTCCCGGCACATCATTTTCAGATCACCGCGGAGTTTCGCTGCTCGGGTTAAACGTAATATATAAGTCACTTAGACAACCTAAAAATGTTATTGTTGGGCTTTTTTCAGTGTTTTGTTTGTTCGTGAGTAAATCGGTTTGGCTGAGGTTAAAGTTATTAGATTAGATAAAATAAAACTTTATTAATCCCCCGGGTGGGTTCCTCCTTGGTTTTCACACAGCTGACTAAACGTCAAACAGAAAACTTATTAAACAGAAGTATGAGACAGTCGAGAATTTACACCAGTGTCTGGTTATATTTTAGATAGCAAGAAGCAGACGGCCGAGTTTATTAAACTCCACCGAGACAGCGGTGACGCTAATCAGAACTAGACCGTCCAATTTCACGCCTTTAAACTTTAAAGGCGTGTTTGTGTGTGTGTTTATACAATTGCTATTATGTTTGCACTTTATGTGTAATGTTACTGACTGCAGAGATCAGTAAGATGTGTGTATTTTTTATTTATTAGTTTTATTTATTTAATATTATTTTTTAATTGAATGACTGTCTAGTAGTTCACAGATGTCGAAAAACTGAGTGTGGTAAAGCCACTGATTTTGTTTATGTATATTTCTGCAATCTGCACATTGTACTGACTTTCATTTTAATGTTTACACCAGGGTTCCTTGTCAGCACTTTATGCTCAGATGTTTGTAAGCTAAAAATAAACTATTGTGTATGTTCAAATATACTGTTGTGATTGAAGAAGTTAAATAAAAATGTCAGTCATCAATTCATGCATCACCTCATGTCATCATAACAGAGGTCTGTCTTCCAGGAAAGAACAGTTTAAAATTAATGTAATATAGTATTGGCCATACTATATGATGTATTGCTTGTCTTTGTTTAATAATACAGAAGACAAAGACCTTAAAAAATAATCGCATATCGCATCGCAATCGCAATATTGGGGCAAAAAATCGCAATTCGATTATTTTCCATAATCGTTCAGCCCTATAAATTAGTGCAATTTCTTTAACCATAAAGAATAACAATCCTTCAGGACAGTGTCACATCAGTGCACTGAACTCATTATGTTATCCACCTAACAGCCTCCACATGTTCTCACTGTAATTTCCCCTCATGAATGAATTTATGCTGCACTAATCTGAATGTTTGCAGGGAAATCAAACGCATTTCACTCGCAGTACTCGAGCTGACTTACCTTTGCTTGAATGACGACTTGTACGCGCTGACTCCACAGACAAGGTACGAGAATATGTCAGGCTACGTCAATAGCGGTTGGTCTTCAGGGTTTCTACTCCACGGCCTTATTTCATACGGGTCCACATTTCCAATGCACGCTATTTTCTGCAAGTACCGCTGCTTCGCCTCTGAATGAAATCGGTCTCTATACAGTTCATTCTCTTTTGAGCTGCTTTTAAGCATCTTTCTTGTAGTCGTCGTTCCAACACAGTGTGTTTGGTTTGATTCGTAGACCCCGAAAATGGCGCTGCGCTCCCATAATGCATTGCGGTGTGACGTCAACTCCAAACCTCCCGGGAGCGGACGGAGGGGGTCAGTCGTTGGGATGCGCATGCGCAGACAGAGTGTGCGAGCGGCGGGCCTTGACCTTTCGGGAAAAAAAACTTACGGACGGTGACAGCGAGGCGGATAACAGTCTTCAGTACCTGCTGGACTTTGAAGCTGTGGATTCTGGGACTGTTAGAAAAGGTAAAACATTTTCATTAAAACCTTATTACTGTTTTGTTTTTGTTACTCGTCATTGTAGCTTGCTGTTGATGTTGTGCTAACAGTAGCGATTAGCTAGATACGTTAGCCGTTGACGTCAGCGCAATTTAGTATCCAACTGTTTTCCTAACAAAACCACTGTTATAATTAAGTGAAGGTGCTCCCAGCTAATTTGAACCTTTGGCTTCTAAAATATGTGGTTCAATTGCGTGCTGCGTACATAACCTAATGTCAGCTAGACCGAAATTAAAATTTAATATATTGTTAAAGTTAGTAAAATGGCACCTGAAGCCTGTTGTGGCGTGAGCTCTGTGTCTGCTCTAGAAACTCTGATATTCTGTAGATCTGAGCCGTACATTAAATACTCACATGAACCTGTACTTTGAATTCTGTATGAGCTGTATAAAATAAGTGTTTTGAATGAATAATTAGATTAGATAACTCTTTATTGTCTAATCTAATTATATAGAAATGAATAGAAATGTGACATGAGAAGGTGTGTCTTTGACTGTTCCTGCATAACTTAGTTTCGGACTAGTTGACAAGTTATGCTCCAGTCATTTGATGTTTCCAAGATAGATGTTATTTTGTAATATAGTTAATTTTTTTGTATATTTCATTTATCCACCATCATACATCATACATACAAGCTAAGAAGAGGTCGTTATACTAACAAGAGGTATCAACGCTGGGCCAAAGTTCAGCACATGGGGCCCGTTCTTCGTACCTCGCTAAGTAAGTTAGCTGGATTAGATTGTTGACGATTTCGCGTGATCTTGGATCGTTCGGTTCCCCGAAGCTCATCCGGGACTTGCTGTCATAGCAACAGAGCCGTAAGCGTAAACCTGCTCGGGAGCAGGTTTACTTTATGTAAACAGGATTAGATCGCGGCCACGCAGGTATGTCCGCTTCATTTATACGAAAGCAACAGCGATATTTTTCCACTGTTTCACCATAAATAAATAACATCACTGTAACCAAAGATAATGCAGCACTTGATCCTTTTATTGATGTCACACAGATACATACAGGTCATTTCCTAAAAAAGGGAAATGTACTATTAACATTCTATTACATGTATGTGATTATTACAGATGTAATTCATATTTCAGAGTAGTAATTGTAAATTACTTCGTGTAATCAAGATGAGAGACCACGGCTATAAAAGCGAAGGTGGATTTGGGAAGTCTGTCGCAGCCATGTCCTGTCCATATACGGAGCCACCCATTGAGGAAGGTGCAAGATTGATAAGGAGAGTCCTCAGAATTCAGCGTATATTGCGGGATAGACAGGATCCTTTAGCTCAGCGCGACAGTGTGCTCATTGAGAGATATCGATATTCCCGTGAGGGTATTATTCACTTAACCAACTTGTTGACGAGGGGGTGCAGGACCACCACCTGTCTTTTTTTTGCTCTGCCATTTTCTTGGTTGCTGTTATGAACAAACAAACAGATTATTTCAGGGTCTCTTTCCAAGAGACGAAAAGCAATATAAGTGATAAATATTACCATTCTGTAGAATATTCTTATATTCCACTTTTACTTATTCCCATGTTCTAGTGGGCCCTGTTGTGGCTCTAATGTGAAAGGGGATATAATATAACAATATAATATAATGTAATATAATATTGGATAATATAGTGTAATATAATAAATCTATAAATAAATAATAAAGTGACTGAATAGTGGTATTGTCATGCGCTTTGGGTGCCTTGAAAAGCGCTATATAAATCCAATCTATTATTATTGTTATTATTAAATTACTTACGAGTTTGATTTGTCAGCAACTTTCTGCCAGCCCTCTCTCCTTGCTTTTGCAGCCTTTGCAGTGTTCCCTTGCGTTTTAATTAAACTCTGAAACTCCTGAAATCCCTCACTCAAGAGTTCTTGCTCTGCTGCCGAAAAATACCGAACGCGCTCCTTCGACATTTTCGCCGACCAATCAGAGGGTTGCCGATCAATGTTTCTACTATCGATGCGTAGCCCCTTTTACGACACCCAGTGATGTCACATTACTGCGTCCAGCTGTACTAATCGTCAACAGCAGGTGTGTTCGGGGAACCGGATTAGCGAGCTCACGGTTAGCGCGATGGTTTGGTCTTGGATGTGTCATTTGATCTTGGATGTAGTGAGCGACGTACGAAGAACGGGCCCATGGTTAAAGTTTGTAATCCAGCCAGGGTGTAAATATCACTCAGCAGCCAGAGCTGAAGCAGGTAGCATCAACACATAAATCTACTCTACCCAGCTTAAATCACAAGACCACCTCTGACCAAAAAGCTGTAGATTTTTCTTGTTTGCACAAATGAATCCAGATTCACATTAATTGTGTTCACAGCTCCAACAAAATGAGGAAGAGGACGGGGAGAAACACAATTAGGTTGAATTACAATTGGATGGAAGGCGAGGACAAGGAGAAGGAAGCTTAGGATGAGGAGGAAGAGAAGCAGCAGGAGCATCTTTAGGGATCCCTATGATGTCATTGAGGTTTGTTTCATTAATATGGTCCTCTCACAAAGAACGATGACTTGTTTTAGTTCACCTACTTCCTGTATTAAATAGTGATGTGCAAAATGTTGTGAAAAACCATGGGCACGTATAGTGCATCTGCAGGTAAATGAACATCAAATCTCTAAGACAGACTGAAATCTGTATATTTATCACCCTTATGATAAAACCCATGTCAGCCATTGGTTTATGGACT
This sequence comes from Copadichromis virginalis, assembly GCF_057382275.1. Classification (NCBI taxonomy): domain Eukaryota; kingdom Metazoa; phylum Chordata; class Actinopteri; order Cichliformes; family Cichlidae; genus Copadichromis; species Copadichromis virginalis. The sequence goes on from NC_140622.1 coordinate 39,489,713, forward strand.
TTGTATTTTGAAGCCTCAACATTTGCATTATTGCTGTTGCTATGTTGGGACCATATTAGGATGAGGGATCAGAATCTGGAGTCATGCACACTATTGTTTCATTTAGTGTGTATCCATAAGATTCGTACAGCAGATCCAAGTTGTGCCTTGAAAACAGGAAAGTCGTCTGCATAGAGGAGAACTGTAATAGCAGGCTTGTACAAAGTGAGGCTTTGTGCACTCGTTTTACTTCTGTCACCCTGTTTTGATGCAGAATTCATTTGAAATCAGGCAAGAACTGGACTTATTTTTTATAATGTGTTCTTGTGAATTGATTGTGTATCGCATATGTTTGATTTGACTTTCTGCAAGACAACAGTCGTCCACTGGCCAAAAAAGTTTTCCAAATACCTCCACGTGATCAAGCCTGGATTTAGAAAAGAACAGCAAAAAAAATCTGCACCTCCTGCTTCAGATGCAATTTGTGTTTCTGTGTTCAGAGGCAGCGGCGAGAGGGGAGACCTCGGCTCATCCAGCTGGAGAGCCTGACCAGGAGGAGTCGAACATTAACTCAGCTCTTCCAGGGCACCCTGCAGACTCGGCTGTTGGCATCGACGAGGGATGACGTGAACGCCAAACTGGAGTCCATCACAGGTCAACTGCAGGTATGTGAGTCAGACCTTCTGAGGAGGGTTTCACTTTTCTCTCTTCTTTATAATTGACTCTTTTCTCTCTCTTTCAGCTCCTTGTCTCAGAGTGGGAGGGATTTGAAGCACAAAGGGAGGAGCTTGTCGTTTGGTTGGCTGATATGGATGTCTGCCTGCGTGAGGTTGACCAGCTGACAGGAAACACCAGTGAAAAACTGAAACAACTGCAGGTGTGGGCTTGTTTTGATATGACATATATTTGATATGAAACATACGTCAGAGACATTATCCTAAACTGAACTAACAAAGGACCATGAGTACAACATGAAACGGACATTACATAACGTAAGGCTGAAGTTCATTGATCATTTTAATCATAAACTTGTTGAAATATTTTTATTGAACATGCAAACATCTGCTGATGAAAATGTGTTGATTTATTGGTCTGTTATGAAGCTATTGCTATTTCTAATGTGTTTTATCACTTTCTGATGTTTTATTAATTAAACAATACATGTATTATTTGTTGTGTTATCTGTAGCTATAGTATTTATATATATTTATTTATAGTATAGCAAATATATTTAATTATTACTGTTTAAAACACTAATATATGACATGTATTAGTAGTGATGTTGTGCTGAGGGTTAAAATGCCTTTTTGTCTTTTGGTAACTACAAAATGACAATAAACCATTAATATATGTCTATGCTGTGCTCGTATTTATTTTACCCTACTCAAATTCAATTTATGATACATTTTATTTTGAAAGATTTAAAATGGTTTTTTAAAGAACCACTCAAAAAAGGTTCTTTAAAATGGTTCTTTTAAAGAACCATTTGAAGAACCATTTTTAAAAAGGTTCTTTGAAAAACAACAACAACAATCTTTATTTATAGAGCACATTTAAAAGCCTTGGGCATACCAAAGTGCTTTACATAAAACAATAAAAGGTTCAAACATTGATAACGGATAAATAAAAATAACGAGTTATGTTCATAGATAAAAGCTACCAATAAGAATGACTACAGCACATGGGTAATAGCAAGATAAAAGCTGTACCACCATAATAAAAGACACCAATAGAAAGATAGGAGGGAATTAATACAAGAGGTCAATAGGTCACAGGAACCAAACAAACAAACAAACAAACCAGCAATTAAAAGGTGGAGAAGGCAAGTTTAAAAAGATATGTTTTAAGCTGTGATTTAAAAGAATGAATAGAATCAGATGCCCGGATGCCAATCGGGAGATTGTTCCACAGCACAGGTGCGACAAGAGCAAACGATCGATCACCTCTAGTCTTAAGTCGAGATCTGGGCTGAGCCAGCAGTAACTGTGACGATGACCTTAAAGCCCTAGCAGGAGCATAAGGGTTTAAAAGGTCCTTAAGGTAGCTGGGTGCAGTGTTGTTAGTAGTTTTAAAAGTAAACAACAAAATTTTAAATTGAATACGATATTTGACAGGCAACCAGTGCAGATCGGCAAGGACAGGAGTAATGTGGGCAAACTTGCTGGTTTTAGTTAGAATGCGAGCTGCAGCATTCTGAACTGTCTGTAATCTCTGTAAAAGGGAAGAGTGGAGACCACAATAAAGTGAATTACAGTAGTCTAGCCTCGACGTTACAAAGGCGTGGATGAGCTTTTCGAGATCTTTATGCGGGATGTAGCGCCTAGCCTTAGAGATAAGACGAAGCTGGTAAAAACTAGATCTGACAACAGCAGACACTTGTTTGTCAAGTGAAAAGGAGCTGTCAAATAAGACACCCAGATTCCTGACAGTATCAGAGAGAGAACAACTAAGAAACCATTAAAGGTGCCCCAAAGAACCATTTCTTGATGGTTCTTTGGGGCACCTTTAATGGTTCTGCAATGAACCACTGAAAGAAATGGTTCTTCAAAGAACCATTGTTTGAAAGGTTCTTTGTGGCACCAAAAAAGGTTCTTCTATGGCATCAGTCTAAAGAACCACTTTTGGTTCCAGTTGGCACCTTTATTTTTCTGAGTGTGCCCCAGGGCAGCTGTGGCTACAACTGTGGTTTGCCTTCACCAGTGTGTGAATGTGAGAGTGAATGAATAGTGGAATTATAAAGCACTTTGAGGGCATAATGCAATCCATTATTATTATAAGTCTTTGTCATTGTCAGCATTTATGCATATATATTTACCGTGTGTTCATGTCCCGGTGTTTGTATGTGGTGCTTTGTGCATTCCCTCGCATCCGTTCCAAGCATTCAGCTGGAAGCACTTGTTTGTTGTTTTGCTTGTTGTTTTAGTTTATTGTGTTTGGTGGTTATCCTGGATGGGGGTACGCTTGAGGGTTCGGTGGGACCCTTGAATTTGCGTTTAAAGTTGCCTCGAGCCCGGTACACCACTGAAGACTAGACCGGTAAAGTTTTATTGTTTTTGTAGCATTTCAGGCTGGGAGTTGCACATAGTAAACAAGTGGCACCAAACTCGGCAAGAGGTTTGAGACAATTTGTTAATGATGGTCTGTAGCTGAGGCGGATGGGTCGTTTTTAAGTTGGCATAATGTGTGTTGATGGATGCTAATGAGATCCTCGTGTGGTGAGTGTTTTGTGCTGTGACCTTTAGTGTTGTGGGGAATATGGCTACTGTGGTTGGATCACTTGTGAGTGGTGTTGGCCGGATGCTGAGCCACCCTTGATGTGATCATTGTGTGGCCATAGCTCTCCATTTTGTGGTTGGTCACTAGTATGCTTGCTTTACTGAATTGGATTAAAGTAACTTGTGAGGCCACTTGTATGTGACCATTTGTGTGGTAGAGACAACAGATCACTTGGTTGTGGTTATTTGTTGCCACTTTTGGTTTTGTGTTAATGTGAACACTGTGCTTCTGTTAGCTTTTACTTTTATTCCAGGTTTGTGGGTCAAGGACCTGAAGGCTTCAGAGGGGTTTTAATAAATTTAGGGGTCCTAGAGGAACCCTTTTAAGGGAGGTGTTACGTCCCTCTGCAGCCTCTGATCTGCTCAGTGTGGTCAGCTGGTGCTAGTTGGCCACACCTAGTCAGGTGTGGATAAAAGCATACCTGAGGCAAGCTTCCCGAAGAGCTCACTAGTCTTTGCCTTGGTGGTACCAGCTATTTTAGCCAACCTGCTATGCCATTTTAAGATAAAACCTCTTCTGACTAACACTCTGGTATTCATCTCCTTTTTTATGTTGCGACTTTTGAGCCGGGTCGTAACACAGCCTCCTAGAGTTTGAAGATATTTGTGAGGCTTTATATTAAGTCTATGATTTTTATTCCTTACTTTGACAGGATACTGATTGTTGTTCTCTGGCTGAACATTACAAAAGTTGCAGTGAAAAAGTAGCTGTTGGAATTCAAAGTGCTGAACAGGCCAAACACAATCACAGCAAAAGGGATGTGATTGGCCTGTTAATGAGTTGAGTGAAGTTTGATGTATCTGACTGTTTTTGTTTCGCTTAATACGTCTTATAATCCAGTTCTCCTTATGGTCCCAAAAATACGGTAATTACATGGTATTTTTATAGAGTCGTACTGTTTAAATGTAAGAATGTTTGTGGGTTTTGTTTACATTGCACTTGTATTGACCTATTCACTTTTTCTTGTGCTTCTGCTCATAACATTGTGTGTGTCTGTCATGTAAATTACGCCATGTAAATAATTGTTGTACAGTAAATATTTTTAAAGGCGCTGTTCAGCCAGTCGGCTTCTATGACTTTTCAGAATGAAAGTGTTTTCTGCTTGGAAATATGTCAGTTTGTTTTTCAAGTGTATAAGGCTGCGTCCACACGTACACGGGTATTTTTGAAAACGGAGATTTTCCGTTTTCGTTTTAAAAAATAATCCCGTCCACACATAAAGGCAGAAATGAAGGAAAATGCTGCTAAGAACATGTCAAAGCAGCAGGTGGCGCTAGATTCCTAACCATGTAGAAATGTTGGCCAACAGAAGTTTAGAAGCCTCGGTGGGAAATAGTAAACAAAGCTGGGGCACAGAAGCAGAACAGAGTCGTATGTGTGGAGGGACAGTAACTGTGTGTGTATGTAAGCATTTAAACACTGCAGAGAGGACAATTAACAGTATTGTAGAAATTCATTTCACCGAAACAATAACGTGGCGCACAGTGTGACGTCAAAAAATGCGCGCACCTTTGACGCTGCGTTTTCTCCGTTTTCCTCGGCCACACGTAAACGCAAAAACGGAGTTTTCGAAAATATCCACCCTGACAGGCGTTTTTAGAAATCTTCGTTTTCAGTGACCGAAAACGCCGTTTACGTGTGGACGAAAGGTGCAAACGCATAGAAAAATCTGCGTTTTCAAAAATACCCGGGTACGTGTGGACGTAGCCTAAACCTTGATTTCATTCTCAAATTTTATTCTATTTTTTATCTTTTTGATCAGTGTTTGAAAACTATCATAACAGCATCATATTAACATGTAAAAGAATTCATAATGACAGTTTTTGTCATTTTACTGAAAAATGAATTTGTGCATAAACAGTTGCTCATATATGATTGTGACAAGTTTATTTTTTAAAATGTTTTTTTTCTAAACCACATTTCTTGTATATTTTCAAAAATAGAATGTGGATCTTTGCACCTTTTTCAATAAAGATACTTTTCTAAATAATTGCTCTGTGTTGTACATTTGTTTTGTGCAGAAGTAATGTTTATTAGTGAAACCATATTATCTTCAAACTGTCCATCATTACATCTGTTTGCTCTCCACCTTCAGCTTCTTGTGGATGCACCTGTAGATGGAGCACTGAGCTGTGATGCTGTGTGAAGCAGCAAAAGTAAAAACAAACAAACAGCGCGTTGTACAGCAAAGTGAGGAAATCCTTAGAGGAACATTTTAACTGTTGTTAATCTGCCATCATCACAGAGAGAAACAGAAAAAGTGATGGATGTTAAATTTAATCTCCCGTCACACTGAACGACCTTTATTACAAACTGCTGGGTAACAACAAAAATAACGTCAACATCAAATGTGGAACATCGCAGAAACAAAAGGACAGACAGGAAAAGGATGACACGAATTTAATAGAAAGATTTAAAAAAGTAACAGTATTATTTTTACATTTTAAAAATGACAAAATCAGGCTGATGTGGAGCTGGTTAAGAAATAAAATGAACCATCTTTGGCACAATACTCCCAGCAGTTTGATCAGCTGTAAAGACATCTTCACTGAATTTGGAGTTTAAACTCAAGGAAAAGAAAGACATCTTTAAGTGGTGTAAGGCCTCCAGACAGGCCAATAATTTCTTTTATTTTGTTTGTGAGAGAAAATAAATGTTTTTTCTGAAACTGATGTAACTTTGAGGCTAGTTTTGGTTTAGAGTAGCTGCCCATCTTTAATAAGTTCAGTTTAATTAGTAGTTTGTTTGTTGTTTTACCACAAATTAGTGTGAGTCCGTTTCGTGACCGACAGTTGAGATAACAGTAAACGCTGGAGGAACTTTCACTGCTGGGGCGGCTGTGGCTCAGGACGTAGAGCAGGTTGGTGGTTCCCCCCAGTCTGCACGCCAGATATATGAGCAAGATATGAACCCAAGTTGCTCTCCGATGCATCAGCTGGCATCCATCAGGGTGTAAATGGTAGTTAGTAGGCACTTAGCAGCATAGAAGACAGTGCTTGTGTTGTGTTTGAGAGTAGAAAAGTCCCATAGAAGAATCAGTCCATTTGCCATCTCGTTTTTTGTCTGAATCACTACGATCCATGACCTTACCATACACAGTTAAAGTGCGCCATCCTGTGGTACTTACTCCACACTCCTGCTATAGATGAATCATTCACTTTCAACTCACTGCACAGACAGCTGTTTATTTTTTTAAAGTATTATAGCGTCAAACCTGGAGGCAGGCAAAATTACAGTTTTTACATTTTTACTGAACAGTTTTGAATTTTAAAAAAATCTTGTTGAACCTCACACAAAGTGTGCACTTGCTGGCCACTTTATTAGGTACACCTCCTCAACTATGTGTTAATGCAAATTTCAACCAATCACACTACATACAACTCAATGCAGTCAAGCATGTGCATGGTCAAGACAACCTGCTGAATTTCACAGCTAGCATCGGAATAAGGAAGAAAAAATATTTATGCAACTTTCTCTGCTAGGAAGGCAACAAGAAGTAAAATAACCTATTGTTACAACCAAAGTGTGCAGAAGAGCATCTAAGAACTTGAAGAAGCTGGGCCACAGCAGCAGAAGACCAGACTAAGTGCCACTCTGTCAGCTAAGAACAGGAAACTGAGACTGCACACACACACTCACCAAAACTGGACAATAGAAAGCTGCAACAATGTTGCCTGGACTGATGAGTCTCTGTTTCTGCTGTCACATTTGAATACTTATCAAAGAGAAGTGTGTTAAGAAGTGTCACTGACAATCTCTGACCAATCACAGACATGGACAGGTCTACTGATAGCAGAGCGACTGATTTTACACAGCAAGTAAAACTATGACTTCAGAAAAATATGAAGAGATAAAAAAATAAACAAATTTCCTAAATATGGGATAAATGAAGGTTTTCCTGTTATTTATATTACAAGTTAAAAGCAGCAGAGTGTGAGCTGTGAGTGCTTTGGTCAGTAAAACTGGAAAAGAGCTGCTGTGTTGGTGATACAGTTTAGCCTGAAGACAGAATTTCAGCTAACAGGAGAAAAGCAGGTCTGAAAATATTCTTTTTTTTTTAAATTGATGCTCTTCAGGAAAGTCTTTGGACCCTCCTTCTAGGATTTCACAGTAAGCTGTTGTGATCTCTATAATCTCTGGATCTCGTCCAGCCTGCCCCAGGTTAGGGCTTCAGTGTATGTTGGTGATGTGCACCAGTGAAAAGGGAACCTCCTTCATAACACTGAAAGCCACAGATCGTTCCTCCTAATACAGGTTCATGGTGTCGTTCACGCTGTAGCTTCCAGGTCAGGAAGACTGAAACAGCTCAGAGTCAACAGGAGAGAAACGAGTTCAGACCTCGAAGGCTTTAATCTGTAATCTGTGGTTCTTACAGCGAGAGCTGGAGCCAGGACGTGTGTTCACATGTTTCATGACACTCTGAGGAAGGACCGGCGCTGAAACATGTCTGTTTTCTTCTTACTGACGTTTAATATTAAACACTTTATGCCTGTAAGTGTGAGCGCTGAAGTTCTCATTCATCAGTTTGCATTTATGTCGTTATGCACTCATTAATTTATTTACCTGGATTGTTGAACATGTTGATGTTTTTTTATCCAAATCTTAACAGAACTAACACACACACACACACACACACACACACACACACACACACACACACACACACACACACGCTCCTCCCACTCGTGACTGAGGCTTGTTTCCTAAACTTACTCGACCAGAGTATCCGCTGCAGAGCGTCAGTAGCGTGATCGACGCAGCACAGAGGAAAGTTTTTGCTCCGCGTCATGTTTTCTTCTGTTTTTAAGACAAAAACTCTGCAGCTTTTATTTTTGTGTCTCTTTCCTCTGACTGTGACTGCAGTAACAACAGGACATGAAAACGGTAAGAACACTAATGCTGAGACAGTAAAGCTCTTCTACTGATTTAACACAGCAGCGAGATGTATCCAAAAATGGTGAATTATCCCTTTAATGTTGGTGTGGATTCGTTTTCCCCACTCATCTTTAGATGGTTCAGAACTGTCAGTGATGAGGTAAACAACAACTAGATTTAAAGATACAAGTGTTGAGTGTTTCCTCACTGCGGTCCGAGCTGTCCTGTCACAGGGATGAAGAGAAACTGAAATATCAACTAAACAACAATGAAGGAGACGTAATTACTGCTTCAAACAAATTCAGTTCTCAAATCACCACGATGTTGGTGTGAAAACTCAACAAAGACATTTCTTTCTACTAGATATCACTAAGAATTGGTCTTCTGGTATTAAACACAGAAGAAATCATTGGACAAATCGCAGGTCAATGAAGATGTTGCAGGTCATGCTCAGCACACTTCAGTTTAACAGCCTTCTACTCTGCAGAGGGAGGAGAGTGACAGCTTATCTTCCAGTGCTGCTGTTTGTTATCGTGATGACAGCAGAAGGAGTTCAGGCACGTCGGCTCGTCACAGCAAGCTCAAACACAGCAGCTGGTCTCTGAGTGGACTCTTCATCCTTTTCAGTCTGTGACATTCTCATTACCATCACTCAACACTGTGCCAAACCACCTCAGTGTGAGCTGAAGGCTAATGCCACTGGGAGGTCACTAAACCAGAAACCACCTTAAAATTCACCTGAATGCTGAAACATCACCCTCCTTGTGCTGTAGCTTCATGCTGTGTTCACAGGTGCAGCTCTGAAGCCGTTTGTTGGGATCCTGAACATCACGGAGTACAGGGTGCAGCTGAGGTGTGAGGTCAGAGGTGCGTCTCCGAAGCCTAGAGTGGAGTGGAGGGACAGCCATGGGAACATCCTTCCTGCTGAGCAGCCACAGGTGTCACACAGAGACGGCCGCTATGACATCACCCTCCTCACCACGGTGACCAGGACAAACACCAACATCTTCCACTGCCTGGCCACACAGGAGGAGATCGGCCATGTGACTGAAGAAGAGATCCACGTTCCAGGTGAGGCCACAGACTCTGATTTGTAGGGGTGCAACGATATTCGTATCGATATTGAACCGTTCGATACAGTGCTTTCGGTTCGGTACGCATATGTATGAACAATACAACATTTGTAATTTATTTTATCAACTTTCCTTCTGACGATGCTGTCTGTGTTGAGCGCTCAGTGAATCTGCGCTCGACTACTCCGCCTAGGCTCGACAGTGCAGCCTAGGCGGAGTAGTCGAACGCAGATTCACTGAGCGCTCAACACAGACAGCATCATCAGAAGGAAGAGCGCAGGGCAAGCTAGCGAGACAGAAGTTAAGCTCTTCTTGCAACAGGCAAATTGAACGTCATTCAGATCTGGCGTTTGGAATTATTTTGGTTTTCATGTGGCGTATGACCCTGAAGGTAAGCGAGTCATGGACTAAAGTAAAACAGTATGTTGGATGTGCCATGCAATGCTCAATTACATGGGTGGGAGCTAGCGTGTTAGCGCAGTTAGCTCGTTAACGTGTTGGCCGTCTAGCCCCATGCACGGGGCGATCGGCGGTAGCTCGTTAACGGAGATTTGCCGTGTTGTGGCGTTAAGGTCATTTCAACGAGATTAACCTGAAAGCACTAGTGGGAACACAACGAATATGACTGCACATTTACACCGACATCATCCTAGTGCAAAGACAAAAACAACAAGCATGCTACTAACTTTAGCCGAGTCATTTAGACAGCTGTTAGCACATGATTCTCCTTATGCTGCTGAGAATATAGCCCAGAAGAAGCGGATAGTATAGCTTTTATTTTGGAAAGAGACATTTCTCTGTAATAAACTCTCTTTTCCAAAGATGAGTGATTCCTCAATCAGATACAGGGCTCGCAATATTGCTAGCCCGACATCCCGGGGCTAGCGATCTTTTCAGTCGGGCTACCAAAATCTATCTCTGCCCTGCCCGTCGAGCTATTGTAGGAAGGAAAAATATATGTCAATGCTTTTGCATTCTTTCAGAAATGTAGCTGGGTAATTATGTCATTGGCATCGGTGAGCCACTGTCAATATGTGACATATTGAAATCGTGTTTGAATTTGCGCTTTTTTTTTTGCTTTCACTTTGCAATGACAGCACTGATCTGTGAGTGATGATAATTTGTGCACCAATTCCTCTGACATCGTCTTATTAATCGTTAGCTTACTACGCAAACATGACAAGTGAAATCTCCCGCAGCTTAAACATGTGAGAGGTTGATCGCGCAGAGAATCGCTGAGCTTATGTGAGTCCGTGTGTAAAAGTAGCAGGATATATATTTTAGTTCTGCTGAGCCAAATAAGACAGGTCAGGGTGAAGAAGTGACAGCCAAAGAAAAGCTTACCACAAAACGGAGAAGTTATGACAAATCAGACTATAAGGCAAAAAGAAAGTGCAGCTTTATGGTTTCATGGACAAAAGAATTTCTGTGGCTGCAATATGACGAGCTAAATAACCAGGGCTGCACATAAGTGGTCCGCAGGTGCGCATTCGCTGTCAAAATAAAAAACACGCACAAGGGTTAGGGTTAAATTTAAAAACTGTACTTTTGAGTTAAAATATATATTTATAATTTTAATAAATGACAAATTAAAAAGGCATGAACATTTTTTTGTATCGAAAAAATATCGAACCGAACCGTGAATTTTGTGTATCGTTGCACCCCTACTGATTTGATAGCTAAAGGTTGTAATTAGTGTGTTTACAAACGTATATCTTTGTAACAGCAGGCTTCTGTAATGTGTTTCAGATCAGCTGTTCGAGTCCTGCGATGGAGTCGGTGTGATCGTTTCTGTATTTGCTTCTGGATTCTCTGTCACTGTGTTTGCGTCTCTGTTGCTGTTCTCAGCTTGTATTAAATGTTGTTGATAACAGACAGCAGATACTTTCATCTGTATTTTTTATTCTCTGCTCTTCTGTTTCCTCTGGTTTTAAGGCTGATATGTTATTTATACCAACATTGTATTAATGAAAAATAAAGTTGGGTAAATGATGACTCAGTGGATAATGTGGATATGGATGTGGATAAGGTTTTAAAACATGCTAAACTGCTTTAAAAGTGTTTAAACATCACAGTTCACATTGAAACACATTCATGTTTTTATCCCCACTGGATACAAATTGAGGCTCTGCCCTTTATCTGCTCATTATTATGATGAATCCTGATATCAGAGCTGTATTTATAATGGCCAGATGCAGGGTGGTGGACTGATCCCCGGTGGCTAAAACTGGTTTTTGGTATACGAATATCACCTCTCTGATTGGGAGGGAGCCTGGGCTCGCCTCAAGGCTTGGGTTCAGGAACTCTCTGGAGTGAAAGGGTGGGGGAGGGCGTGCTTGTATCACCCTGGTTAGGTGCATGTGAGCTGGGGTTTTCCTACAGGTTATACTGGAGGTCCTGAGTGTCACATATAATTGTACACATGAAAATCAGCTCCGAGTACTTGACCTGCTTGGAGCTCCTGGTGGATGCTTGAAGGTGGTGCAGCTGGAGAGTCTAATTTTTACTACTTCTTGTAGGTACTGGCAGTGAGAGCTGGGTGTTTTATTGCTGAGCTAACCGCAGCTATTCCATAAAGAACGCCGTGTTTGAGCATAAGGCGGTCGACACAGTCAGTCACGGTTGATGATCAGAGTTTGTAATCAGAACAGTTTCTTCTTACTAAACGCAGAATCCAGCACATGTGATACATGAAACTTTTAATAACTTGTTGCTTGTCAGTAATGGAAGCTGTGATGATGAAGAGGGAACTGCTGCCAGGTCCAGTTTCATTGAACAGCCAAGTTCAATAAAAGTACTAAAACACTGCCTTCATGTTACATTCGGTTGTAATCTCTCTGTAGATGCTGACAGTTACCCGCATCACTGCTCAGGCCTTTAAAGTCAGCTGTGATATTTAAATGAGTCAAATGTTTAACATAGTCGTAAATGAGAGTGTCGGCCTGATCCTCTGAGCTCATTAACAGCTGTTTACTCAGAGAGACGTGGTTCCTCACAGGACAGCCACCACAAACATGATTATAAAAAATATTATGCATCACTGAAGATTAAATATTACATATTATTGTCTGCTAATAGTGAGGATCTAGATGATAAATATAGGAAAGAATTCTGAGAAATAAGCTTCCTACAAAAGGTATCAGGGTGAGGGGTTCAGTCATTCTGGAGTTATCAGTCCTACAGATTGAAAGAAGTCAGTTGAGGTGACATCTGACGAACACCCCCCCCCCCTGCATGTTTTGTGGGTGAGGCTGGAGCCCCCGGGGCAGACGCAGTGTTGATTATGTCGCTTAGCTGGCGTGGGAAAGTCTCTGTGTCCTTCCAGAAGAGTCTGTGGGATATTTTGTGATGACATCCAGCAGAGATGGAGGCTGTTTATAATGAAGCGTGATGATATACAATAAATAAAAACACAGTATTTACCCACAGGAGCTGTGTGAATCCTGAGCGTGTTTTCAACATGCTAACTATGCTAAATCTTTGATCACTGTTGTGCATGTTTCTCATCTTTAATAATCAAACCTAGAAGTGAAAGGCCAGCCTCTGAAATATGAGAACTGTGTTTAAAACTGTCTGTAATTCTAAAACGGTTCAGACTTAAGCTGCTTAAGTAATGAGGCGGCTCAGCTGCTGCGTCAGCCTCTTATAACCGTCCACATTACAAAAACTTGCAGGGACGACTCTTTGGACCTCTTTGGAGTCGCTGCTCGTTTGAACACTTTTGTCAGACAAACAGCAGCAAAGTGAGAAACAGCAGCAGGCCACACAGCTCCACAGCTGTGGATGATTCAGGATGCAAAGCACCTGTGGATCTTTTCTCGCCTGCTGAGGTCCTAATTAAACACAGCGTTCAGTGTTACATGTTTTCTGTGGGGTGAGCGGTGTGCACTGCAACAAAAAGAAAATGAGCTTTCTGAACACTAAAACACGACCACACGACCCTGCTGTGACAGTCTAATCCTGCTGACTCCACTTCAGGCTGCAGCTGGTCTGACTCAGTGTTCCTGGTCCTGGTTTAAGTGACCGTTCAGGTCTCAACATCTGCAGAGCAGGTAAAGGCTGATGTTAGAGTCCAGCAGCAGGATGAGATCCTTCCTTGGAAGCAGCTGAGTGTTGAGAGGAGATTTATGTAAACCAGCTGAAGGTAAAACTGGAGCAAGGACGGGTCTGAACTTAAGTATAAGTATAAGTATATTATCTGAAACTGAAGGAGTGTTCAGTTTGAGGGTGACTTTGGGGTCCTTAGGGACTAGTAGAGCGCTATACAGGCCATTTACCATAAACTGCACATGCTTACAGCCACCACTGCCACTGCCACTGTGCAGTCCTAGTAAATGTGATGCTGTTCTATGAAAGCGTTTGTACGCTTTGACTTCTCGTCCGACCGGCTCAACAGACGAAAGCATAAAAAGAGTCATTGTTTATGTTTCTGCTTCCAGCTGCCTGCCAGCTGTGGTTTTCATAACAGGAAATATCAAAGTTATAAAAGGTTGAATGCACTGAGTGCTGTCACACTTTTAATGTGACACGCAGAAACTTGACATGTTAACCACGTACTGGATTTGACAATCTGACACTCACTGTTAACTCTTTCATTTTCAGATGAATTTACAGGGACAACAACCCGTGAACCTTTTTGCTGCCTCGATGGCTGTTATGGTTGAAGAGATGATCCTCTCACTAACTGCAAGGTTCGATTTTCCAGCAGTGGAAGTCAATACTGACACTAATGAACTCACTGAAAATCCTCATAAGATGCAAGAGAACAGGACGGGAATCTTTAAGGGTCTCATCGTCGCTTGACTAAAGATTTTCACACATTTTATAAAAAGCCAGAGATTTTTAACACCACATAACGACTACAACCCTGACGTCACAATGATGACCCTGAAATAATGAAGATGATGGTAATAATAATGAAATGGCTAACCCAGAGTCTGGACCTGAAATCAATCGTGAGTCTCGGGGAGATCATCGAGGACAAACCCCGGATACGAACAGGTCTGTAACATCAGGCGCTGGTGTACTGAAGACCTAAAATGCTGCCTGTGTGAGCGAACAGAGGTCACTAAATCTGACCGTGACCTCGAGCACTGTTTGGACCCCTCAGGTGATCAGTGTTTGACTAAACACACTGATCATAAGAGGAGTGATGCTTGTGAGCTGTGGACAGACAGATGATGAGCTTCTCCATGACATAAGCTCGGTGATCGCTCAGTCAGGTGAGCAGTTGTTCACAGATTTACAGATTTAATTATTCAGATCTACAGTTGGTGTGTAATCAGTCAGATTAAGTCCTCACGTGTAGCACTAACAGCAGGTGTGTTTCAGTCCTGCCACGGACGCGTGAATCAGTGCCGTCATATGTGGAAGGTGTGCTGGTCGAGCAGGAAAGGAAGAAGATGTTCGTGGAAGTTCATCCAGTCAGTGCCAAGAACTCTGCTCATCTGAAACACGTGTAACAGTGCAACACAACGTTTGGATCTGATCATGCCCAGAACTAACAGGTCAGCAGTTACACAAACCGCACCTGTAATGCTTCAACATTTACCGTGCTCACAGCATATCCATTCACTGTGGACCCCTCGCTGATTAGAGTGGGCTGTAACAGTGACCCCGGGTGCAAAAGGGTGCGTTCACTGGCCTTTTTTCTGGGTTTTCCTAATCAGCGAACACTGACGTCCATCCTTTATCCTGAGCTTATCTGGGTTATAACAGCTCTGACTGTCTGTGTATGCTCAGGTCAGGTCACGAGTTTGAAATGAAGGGCACTGGACTCCTTTGGGTTCATCAAGCTGTTTCATTTTATCCCAAGTCCCAGGTTTTTAAGCCCTAGAGGAGATCTCCCCATGGAGGGGTTCCTGAGCGTATGAGACCCACCCTGGAGGCTAATGAATCTAACTGTGGGTAAAATAAAAATCAAGGTGGAATAAAGCCATTAGTCATTAAAGAGCTTCATGAGGAGCAAGAGAAAAGAAGTTGAGCTTCACAAACACAGTGTTTGCTTCACGTTTACTTTGTTGGTATCTGGTCCCCTGTTATGTTGCAAGATAAATATGATGACGCACACTCTTTACAGCAGCCAGGACTGGTTGGCAGCTCCATCACTGCTGTCTCTCCTGCTTCAACCACCAAACATCAGCAGATGTAGTTTGGACAGACAGTCGTTCAGGCTGTAGGCTGTTGTGTAGATAAACTGATCCTGCCTCTCTGTGTGTGTCTGTGTTTGCGCTCATTGTGATTTCTCTGCTTATGGCCGTGAGCCCACAGCTCCTGAAGCAGGACCGCGCACGCTTAAAGCCGCCACTCCCACTACGAACTTCTGGGAAATGTGGCGCAGCTGCTTCGTTTTATCAGTGAATGCAGGTCTTTGAAAGTTGAACCTGTTCATCAGAAAAAGGATACAATCGTGTTCCTGAGAGCTGCGATTTCACAGAAAAATTTAAAGTGATGAAAGTTTTAATGTGCATGTGAATACTTGCTGAGTGAGTCTGCTGTTTCTACTTCCAGAGTTAGGTGTCTCACACACACACACAAACACACACACACACACACACACACACACACACACTCACAAACACACACGCATGCGCGCGCACACACACACTGACACACACACTGACAGTGAAGACTTGTTGGTTCCTGCTGCAGCCTGTGTCCGACCATCTCGGTGTGCGAGCCTTCCCAGGTCTCAGGTTTTGGTCTCCGGTTTGCAGGAACTGCTCCGACTTTATTTGGTGCTTTAACTGCAGAGATTTCACCTCCTAACCAGCTGCTGTCGTTCGGATCACGGGGACGAACTGACTTTATTCAGCATCATGTTTTTAGCGGAGCTTTTATCTTTGTGCGTCTTTCCTCTGATGATGTTTGCAGTAACAGCAGGACATGAAAACGGTAGGAAATCATCAATAACTCTGATCATTTCTCACAGAGTCTCCCTGATTCTGTGCTCTGACCTCCTTTATAATTTATACCAGCTGTACATGTCTCCAATACCTTGAATCCAGACTATTGTCTCCCATTCATGTAATTAAAATGTGATGGCGTGCTGTGAACTGCCTGCTCTCACAGCAGTTTGTGGATCCAGCTGCTCCAGATGTGAACTGACCAAGTGAAAAAACTCCCCTACAGTTAAAGACACCGGACATAATCTATGAGCTCTCTTTTTGTTTTTGAGATTTAGTTTGTGTATAACGTCAGACGTTTGTTCTAACATTTGTTTTATGATGAAAGTTTTCTTTAAGGACTTGATTCTGTGATCGTTCCCAAAGATGTGACGGGATTATTTACATTCATTTCATGTTCTTCTGTTAAGATCGGTGGGTTTAAACAAGTATAAGAAAAGAATTCAAACTTTAATCTCAAGTATATAATGTACCTAATAAAGTGACTCACTGGACACTTTATTAAGTACATTGTTCAGCTCTCACTCAATTCTCAGATCACGTTAGCCTTTCTCATTGTTTCCACACACGTCACTGCACCTTGAGGCGGCTGTTGTTGTGATTTTATATAAATAAAATTGAATTGAATGAACTAGTTTGATGATCAGGAGCTTTGATGAAGGACTTTAAAGGTTTTAATGTTGATCACAGAACAGATTTGTATCTTTAAATCAGCCTGAGCTCTTCGTCTCGGTCTTCACTGTGTGTAAATTCCACGTTAAATTATCGCAGCCTCATCATCACTGCTACTGCTTATCAGTGTTTCTGTTTATAAGTGGAGGCTGTTTGGGTTTGATGTTGTCAGACCTTTTTCTGACAAGCTGCCCAAAAATATGTTTGCAGGTCTGTTTTTTAGTCACAAATACGGGTTAAACACTAGCTACAGATCCGAGCAATAAACAAAGCATCGAAAGAATTCATGTTGACAATTTTTTATTGAATTTACAGTTTTTCTTGATTGACTTGCCTGCTGCATGACAGCAAAGTCCAAATTTTCCAAACAGTTAAGACACAGGCACAAACTCATCATCAAGGTGACACATTTGGTTTGCAAAAGATGTTTTTGACTGAAAAAACAAACGTTTGTGATGAGCTGTGAGACTCAGACGAGTGGATCAACACACTAGCAGATGTCTTCAGCAGTGAAGCCTGTGCAGGAACAATATGAGTGTGTGTGATGTGCTGGAGGAATGTGATGTTTTAAAACTTATCTCTGAATGATCTGCATTTGTTCTGTGTTTAAACATAATGATTTAAATATGTTTCATTCTTCAGGGCGAGGAACCGTCGTGGTGGCTGTATCTGAAGGAAACTACATCATCTTGCCGTGCTCGCTCAGCTCCCAGGAGAGCCTCATACGAACGCGCTTTCACTGGAAGAAAGACGATGAGCGGGAGGTGTTTGTGTACGACGCCGGCCTCCATCATAATAACAGACGTTCAGGTCAAGATGAGCACTTCAGAGGACGCGTGTCACACTTTTCAGACCAGCTGAAGTTTGGTAACGCCTCCATCATCATCAGAAACACCAAGGTGGCCGACAGTGGAGACTACACCTGTGATTTTCCATTTCATCAGCCGGACAGAGAAACATTTAACGTCACCCTGGTTGTTGGTGAGTCTTTCATTTCTGCAATCATCCTAAGAAGTTATTCCAACCTGAAACAGTATGGAGTGTCCACTTTCTCCTGCTGTGTTCACAGGTGCAGCTCCAAAGCCGTTTGTTGGGATCCTGAACATCAGCGAGGTCGGGGTGCAGCTGAAGTGTGAGGTCAGAGGTGCTTCTCCAAAGCTGAGAGTAGAGTGGAGGGACAGCGATGGGAACATCCTTCCTGCTGAAGAGCCACAGGTGTCACACAGAGACGGCCGCTATGACATCACCCTCCTCACCACGGTGACCAGGACAAACACAAACCACTTCCTCTGTGCAGCCACGCAGGAGGAGCTCAGCCACCGAGCTGCTGACGAGATCTTTGTTCCAGGTTTGATTCCCGCTCGTCATGTTTCAGTCTGTGATGCTGATGTTTGTATGTTTTAAACAATGCTGTGAAAAAGTATTTATCTTCCTTCCTGATTTCATTGTTTTTGCATATTTGTCACATTTAGATGTTTCAGATCATCAAACAAATATAAATAACAAAGTAATACAAAAGGCAGTTTTTAGATTATTTATCCAAACACAGACACACACTGTGATTAGGCAAATCTTTTGGAAAGCTGAGTTTAATTTTCCTATTTTAAGCATTAATGCTGCCAGAGCTGAAAACCAGAAATGAATAAAAAAAGACAAAAAACTTTTCTGAAAAAGTGAATTAGACCAAAATCTGACAAAGCAGCGCATCATGAAAGAGAAGCTGAGACAAGTCAGTGACATCTATCGGTGATGTTTGGGTACAAACTCGTGTTTAAGGCTTTATGGCTCACACAGAGAGTCATTATCTACAAACAGACAGGAGTTGGAAAAGTGGTGAAGCAGGAGTCGCCGACCTTACAAAGTTACACTGAGAGCACATCGGTGGCTCATCCAGGAGGTCAGTAAAGAACCCAGAACAACAGGCAGCACTTGTGTCAGTTTAGGAGAACAGACCAGAAAATCCTCCACACTGATGTGACGCACTGTTCATCAGTTATGACAGACGCCTGAGCGCTGCAGAGGGAAATACAAGCACCTGTTAGGTTTGGGGGAAACTCCTTTTTCACACAGGTTAAAGGTCAGGGTGGGACGTTTTTGTTCCTTTAATAAATAAAAACATCACTTAAAAAATCTTATTTTCTGTTTACTCGGCTTATAAAATAAAACATCAGGAAGGAAAAAAAACGTTTTCACAGACGTGTTTGTATTTTTTCATTGATCACAGACGCTGATCTTATTTCTGTGGGTTGAAACTAAACCTGACCTTTAGTGTAACAGCTGGATTGTGTCGTGTGTTTCAGCCCAGCTGTTTGAGTCCTGCCGTGGAGACACTGTGCTTATAGTTTCATTTGTTTCTGGGATTCTTTCTGCGCTCGTCGTTTTGTCTCTCTGTGTGTGTTTCATCTACACTACAGCGTAACTCGCCTTTAAAGGTAAGTTTGAACATATTCACACCTGTGGACCTCGTCAAGAATGATGCAGTAACAAATAATAGAGACATGAATGAATAAATGACCAGAGAAAGAAAAGCTGACCTCAAGCTGTCAAACAAAAGTCACATTGAGTTTGTTTATTTTGTTTTTTAATGTCCAAAAAGTATCAGATGAGGGAACGGTGAGGGAACGGTTAGGGAACGGTTAGCGAACAGTGAGGGAACGGTGAGGGAACAGTGAGGGAACGGTTAGGGAATGGTTAGGGAACGGTGAGGGAACAGTGAGGGAACAGTGAGGGAACGGCGAGGGAACGGTTAGGGAACAGTGAGGGAACGGTGAGGGAACGGTGAGGGAACGGTTAGGGAACAGTGAGGGAACAGTGAGGGAACGGTTAGGGAACAGTGAGGGAACGGTGAGGGAACAGTGAGGGAACGGTGAGGGAACGGTTAGGGAACAGTGAGGGAACGGTGAGGGAACGGTTAGGGAACAGTGAGGGAACGGTGAGGGAACGGTTAGGGAACAGTGAGGGAACAGTGAGAGAACGGTTAGCAAACAGTGAGGGAACGGTGAGGGAACAGTGAGGGAACGGTGAGGGAACGGTTAGGGAACAGTGAGGGAACGGTTAGCGAACAGTGAGGGAACGGTGAGGGAACAGTGAGGGAACGGTGAGGGAACGGTTAGGGAACAGTGAGGGAACGGTGAGGGAACGGTTAGGGAACAGTGAGGGAACAGTGAGGGAACGGTTAGCAAACAGTGAGGGAACGGTGAGGGAACAGTGAGGGAACAGTTAGGGAATGGTTAGGGAATGGTTAGGGAACGGTGAGGGAACGGTTAGGGAACAGTGAGGGAACGGTGAGGGAATGGTGTGCAGAGTTCCTGTTTGAAGTACAAATGTATTCATGATAACATGTTTTTATTCTGACCAACAGAATTTATTGTGTTTTGTTGTTTTAACATAATAAAAATTCTCATTTTCACAGGACCAACATTCTTCATGTGTATGTGTGTGATTTTAAAAGCAGACTTTATGTAATAAGTACTTTTATTTCCTTTTTGCAGCTTCTCAGTGAAACCAGAGACACGATGTTTCTGTGAGGCTGATTTACAGCAGACTCCAGAACAAAGTTACTGAGGAAAACAGATTCATACCTCAGTGAACTGAAATCCTACGTTTCCTTTGTCTTTATGTTGATCCAGCTTATTACAGGGAAGGAAATACTCTTGCTTTAATTTATGCCATCTTTTTTAATTGCATTGAGAAGCAGTGTTTCTATGATGATCATGAAATGTGAAAACAGACACTGCATTTGACATGTTGTTATCAGGAACTGTGAAGCACGCGAAAGTGCAGCTGGTTTTAATTCTGTTCGGTCCTGTTACAGGACGTCTGTGAATGTTTTTAGTGTTTGTGCTCCCAGAACTACTGCTCTCATTATTATTATTATTGTATGTTTCATGTCTGCAGACAGACGGTCTCGGTCATTAGTCACACAGAAGATCGTTTCACAGGTCGTCCCATCTCAAATCAAAGAAACAAACAAACAATTTGAAAACATGAACGTTGTGCTGTTTATAGACGTGTCTGGGTCTATGTTGAATTGCCTTTTTAAAATTCTGTCACTATAAAAACTGTTCAAGATCCTTTAAATTTAATATCTGATGCAACGACTGGAGCCCCACTCCTAAAGATCCATATTCACAGAGCCATGTTTACAAATGTGCACATATACAGTAACTAACTGTGGCTGTGTGCAAAATGTACCTCTGCTGTGTAATGTACAACCTTCTTTTCAAAACACGTTTTAGAGGCTTCCTCCTCATCATCATCATTGCCCCTCCCACCTCCCATCCTCTGCCCAGTGTTTTTCTGATGAAGGCAACGAGCAGAAACATGTCGATTGAGTAATTCAGTCGTTCTTGTTCCCACGATGCTGCTCGAGCTTCACCTTCTTTAGGCTATCGCTCTCCTCCATGCACCTTGAGTACAAGTGAAGTTGTGCCAGAGATCTTTGTGTTGCCACGGATGTCGTCCTGATCACATCAGCTCCAGTTTTATGTTTTTACAGAGAAACAGACGCTCAGAGCTCCACATGCAAGCTTGATGTGGTCCAAGGATGAGCGAAGTCCCTGTTTTTTACTGTTATTTAGTCTGTGCTGATACTTTCGCTTCCACTCTGTGGAGGCTTGATGCTCAGGACTTTTAAACATTAGTTTTCTCCTTTTTGTTGGTGAAATGAATGAATGAACTTTCTTGTGGGACAACTAGTGCCTTCATGCTCATGAAAAAACATGAAACATTGTCTCAACTTAAAAATAAAACCTTTTCCAAACTCTGTCTTTTCGTTTTTACAGTTAGTTTTCATTCTTGATGTTTCTGTTAGAACAAAGAGCTGTGTCAGCTTTTTTAGCGTCTGTTCTTAAATGCTGAAGATTATTCCATCTTTCATCCTGCAGTCAGCTGTAAAACATCTCAACTCTACATCACAGGCTGACTAAATGTTGCTTTGTTCGCTTTATTTAGAGTTTGATTTTACTCAGACTTCTGCACATCACTCAATGAATTTATGAATATTAAATGCAGTGCTTTTCTGGCGCCCTCTAGTGTCCAAAACTCCAGCATGCAGCAAACAGCAATGAGCTAATGAATTAAATGCAGCCTTTACTGGTCCATTAGAAAGACTTGAAGTCTCCTTCTCTCTGTGAGTTGTGCTGGCCTGTGTCCTGCGGTCCTCCTTGCAGGCTGTCCTATCCCTTCACCTGGCTCTCTGGTTTGGGGTGGGTGCCTCTTTCTTCCAGGATTGTTGGGGGTCCGGGAGTCTGGGGCTCGGGTATCCTGCGCCTTTGGGGGTGGGCCTTGGCACCTGGGTTGTGCTGGCTGGTGCCCTACCTGGCCTTCGGGTCTGTTCACTGTCCCTTGGTGTCTGCGGTGTTCGAGGCCCTTCTCTCTGGTTGCCCTTACTACGTCTGTGGGGTGGGGATGTGCTTGTTGGCTTATACTTGATCTCTGTGGTGACTTTAGACACTGGTGCAGACTTTCATTGTTTCTCAGAAAAAACAGAGACATCTGGTCTTCTTGGCTTTGTGGTCTTTGCTATTGGTCACGACCAATCTGGGGCTTCTGGGCTTTATGGTGTTTGTGTTCCAGTGATTTGGGCGAGCTTGATCGGGGTGGAGTTGTTCATGCAGCACAAGTTACCACACTACCAGGTGTTACACCAGTGTACTGTATAAAGAGCTAAGAGAAAAAAAATGGAGAGGTGGCGAATGATGCTTTAAAATAACATTGATTGTCAGACGCCCCAACCTATTACTGTCATGTGAGCCGAGCGCTGCTCACTCTTAAATTCTTTTCTGCATCCCCCCCCCCCCACACACACACACACACACAAAAGAATAAAGTACTATAAATGAAATGTGTATTTTTATTCTTTCCACCTTCTTACATTTTTTTTGCCTTAGTGTGGGAGACACGTGGAGCTTGAGTTCTTCATTACCTCAAAATCATCCTTGATTTTATTCAGCTGAGTTTAAATAATGACTTTGATAATGACAGCGTCGGGCTGCTGTCTGAATGTAACAGTAACAGAATCACGTTTCAGCAGCTTTCATTCAGCTGTCCACATGTTGGTCAGATATTTAAGATATTTGTGGTTTTTGTTTGTGGTTTTGGAAGGATGAGGACTGGAGGTGGACTCTGATCAGAACCTGTACAGGTATAAATCTTCTCTGGACTCATGCCTTCTGTGTTTATTGGGCGGCGCCCTGCATTAATTCTTGCAACGGGCCTGCGCATGTTTAAACGTGACATGCCCACAGTGAACTAGGAAATGTGATGCTGTTTTGTTTCGGTGAACTGCACTTCTCTGGAAACAGGCGGTTTTTGCATGTTCCTCTGTCATCCAACCAGCTCGACCGACGGACAGGATGTAACAGCTCTAACGTGATGCATGCATGAAAAATGTGAAGTAATGAAAGGTTGACTCCACGGGTGACGATGGTCTGCACGTCATAGATTTTTCTCTCCAGTCTGTTAAGGCAGAGTTTCTCACACACACACACACACACACACACACACACACACACACACACCAGGGAAGACCTGCTCACATTCCTGCTCCAGCCTGAGTCACACCGGACTCAACGACTTGTGAGCTCCTGGGATTTTTTTGGATTTCATTTTTTGGGGATTTGCAGGAAGTGCTCACTCACTTTTAGAGATTTAAGCTGCTGCTGTTTGGATCGCAGGGAGGAACAGACTTTATTCAGCAACATGTTTTTATCGGAGCTTTTATCTCTGAGCCTCTTCCCTCTGACGGTGTCTGCGGTAACAGCAGGACATGAAAACGGTAAGAAATCATCAGTAGCTGTGATCACAGCGTCTCCCTGAGAGTTTGCTCCGACCTCCTTTTAAGTGAACAAACTCAGAGCTTCACAGCAACTGTTCAAACTCACCTGCAGTCAAAGACACAAGCCTTCCTGCCTTTTTGTTACGGTGTAAATATTAATTAAAAAATTATATTTATAGTCACATATAATAAATGCTCACTTCAGAGAGAAGGGAAGAATGAGTCTTAGTCTAAGTTTGTCTGTTTTATATTCCACTTTTAAAATTCAATTTTATTCAATTCAATAAAAGGTCAGATGAACAGGATCAAATTTTGGGATTTACTTACCTGAATAATTGCATTAAAACATCCAGTGAGCTGCAGTTGTCTGGGTGCCTTCATGATGTCAGAGAAGAATGGCGAGGAAGGCAACTCTAATAACCTCTCGTTACAACTAAAGTGGGCAGAAGAGCATCTCTGAACACACTTTGGACCTTGTAGATGGGCTGCAGCAGCAGAGGACCACACTGGGCCCGCTGTCAGCAAAGAACAGGAAACTGAGGCTAAACTGAGCAAACAGCAGAATAGAAAAACGTTGCCTGGTGTGATGAGACTTTATTTCTGCTGCCATGTTTAGATGGCAGGTCAGAATATGGCGTAAATAAAAGAAGGCATGGCTCCATCCTTCCTGGTATCGTTCCAGCTGCTGGTGGTGTGGGTCTCTGTACCAGCGAAGTCCACGCTGCCTACCTGAGTTTTGTTGCTGACCGTGTTTATCGATGAATGACTACAGTGCACCATCTCCTGATGGCTGCTTGAACAGGACAGCACTTAAGGCTTAAAGAAGCTTAAACCATCTCCAACTGGTTTCTCGAACATGACGATAAGATCAGTGTACTCAAATGACCTCCACAGTCACCAGATCTCAGTCCAGCAGAGCACCTTTGGGCTGTGGTATAATAGGAGATTCACATCATGTAAGAAAAGCTGACAAAGCTGCAGCAGCTGTGTGATGCTAACACATGGACCAGAACCTCTGAGAAGTTAGCTTGTTGACTCTGCGCCATTAACAGCTCTGAAGGTAAAGACGGTCCAACTGAATAAGAGCAAGGTTTCCCTGATAAAGCTGCTGTAGGAGGCATGCATGCTTTGTGGATTGCTAATGTTTGGTTTCTATGTTTGGTTGTGGGGTGTGTGCTCCACAGGTAAAGGTGATCGCACTCGCCTGTTCACTTCACCTGGGGTTGGACGAACATGAAGTGAGCACAGGAGGAGTCTGTGTGCTTGATGGTTTTCCTGTCCTGGTGTTTGGCATGTTTGAAATAAACAGGAGTGCATCCAGTTTATTTTTCATCTCATGCTAACTTCCTTAAATGATTTGGTCATGTGACTCAAATGCTGAATAAAACTGTTTTCTAACTCGGTTATAAACTGTTGTTGCAGTTGAGATGACGTGTTTACGAGCTATTTATTTTAGATTTAGCTCTGAATTATTCATGTTTTGTTCTCATGAGGTTTAAACTGTGATTCATTCTTTAGGAACCGTCGTGGTGGTGGCATCTGAAGGAAGTTACATCATCTTGCCGTGCTCGCTCAGCTCCCAGGAGAGCCTCGAACGAACGCGCTTTGATTGGAGGAAAAGCGACGACAGGGAGGTGTTTGTGTACGACGCTGGACTTCATTACAACAACGGCCTGCGAGGTCAAGACGAGCACTTCAGAGGACGCGTGTCACACTTTTCAGACCAGCTGAAGTTTGGTAACGCCTCCATCATCATCAGAAACACCAAGGTGGCCGACAGTGGAGGCTACACCTGTGATTTTCCATTTCATCAGCCGGACAGAGAAACATTTAACGTCACCCTGGTTGTTGGTGAGTCTTTCATTTCTGAAAACAAACCAAAGACCAAGTGTAACAAGCGAAGCACACGTGAACTTTTATAACAGACAAGAGGTGAAATATTCCTTTTTTACCACAATACTGATATAAAAACTTTATACTGATTTGATATCAGTAATATTTGGTGTTTTCTGCTGTTAATGACAAAAGTGTATCGATCATGCTCCACACTCTTAGTGCTGTTAGTGTTGGTTCAAACAACCCTTTGTGGGGAAAGTGACCGCAGATATTTATCTCCTGATGCCTCTGCTTGTTCTCGGGATAAGAACAGGGTGTGTTCAGACAGGCTGGCTGGTAGGAAAACAAATCAGCAGAAACAAATCTTATTCTACATTCCTCAGATTCAACAGTCCTGTGTCCTGTAACCCACTTCAGACGTGTCATGAAGCAGGAACAACAACAACGCAGAACTTTTCCCTGTTTCACTGAAGACAGTTTTAAGCTGATTTGCTTGTTGTGACTCGTGTTTCCTGCTGCTGTGTTCACAGGTGCAGCTCCGAAGCCGTTTGTTGGGATCCTGAACATCAGCGAGGTCGGGGTGCAGCTGAAGTGTGAGGTCAGAGGTGCTTCTCCAAAGCCTAAAGTAGAGTGGAGGGACAGCGATGGGAACATCCTTCCTGCTGAGGAGCCACAGGTGTCACGCACAGGAGAGCGCTATGACATCATCCTCCTCACCACGGTGACCAGGACAAACAGCAGCCTCTTCCTCTGTGTAGCCACACAGGAGGAGCTCAGCCACCGAGCTGCTGACGAGATCTTTGTTCCAGGTTTGATTCCCGCTCATCATGTTTCAGTCTGTGAATGATGCTGTTTTCATGAATGTGCTTTTCGTTGATCACAGACTAAATTGTGGATGTCATGGAGACTCGTGTTGACAGCAGGCTGGTGTCGTGTGTTTCAGACCAGCTGTTTGAGTCGTGCGGTGGAGACATCGTGCTCATAGTTTCATTTGTTTGTGGAATTCTCTCTGCGGTCGTGCTGATAGCTGTGTACGTGTGTTTCCTCTACTTTACCGTCTAATCGTCCATGAAGGTGCGTTTGAAAGATGGATTATATCAACATGTCTGTAATCTGCAGACACGACTGTACCGCGGATATTAATTTTTGTTTTATTATCTTATTCACAGCTCCTTTTTTATTGGGTCTTTTATTCTGTGTGTGTGTGTGTGTGTGTGTGTGTGTGTGTGTGTGTGTGTGTGTGTGTGTGTGTGAGTGATGTTGCCTTAAATATAATTTATTTGTCATGAGGAAGTTTCACTGAGCATATTCACATCAGTTTGTTCTGTTGTGTGTTTGATTGTTCTGGAAGGTAAAGCAGGAACTTGATGTGTTCAGGTTCAGGGTTGATTGTCTGCAGTTTCACACGTTGATGTTTTGTACATTTTTATCCGTGAACCCAGGAAAAATAGGAGTTGCTACAGAAACAAAGAAAAGTTATGTGAATGATTAAATGACCAAAGAAAGAAAAATATTTATGTTAAGCTCGAGCTCTTTTTGCAAAATCACATTTTTGGTTTATTTGTTGTTGTTTTAATGACCAAAATGAAAAGTATCAGATTCGGGAAGTTTGCATCGTGCCGTGATGTGTTTAAAACAGGGATGATGGGGACAGGAGGTTAACTGGTGTGAGTGTGAGTGGTTGTCTGTGTCTGTGTTGGCCCTGTGACAGACTGCTGATCTGTTCTGGGTTAACCCCGCCTCTCGGCCTATGGATGCTGGGATAGACTCCACCCCCTGCGTCTCTGAGGAGGATGAGCAGAGGAGGAGGGATAGTTGTTTCTCCTGCTAACAGGTGATGTGTTTCTTTATTGAAACTTGGAGTCATGAACATATTATAGATGCAGAATAATAAGCTTCACAGCTGCTTCTGCTCACTGAGTTCATTGTTAACATTAAAATCTTTAGAGTTAAAGAGTTTCACTCACAGTCCAGTGGCTTTAAATGAGATGCTGATAACTCATCTTTTTGGGAGCTCCATTCATCACATGTATGTGTTGATGTAAAAGTTGCTTTTGTGTAATATTTACTTTGATCTCTTGTTTGCAGATTCTTGGAGAAACCAGAGTGATGATCCTTCTAAGGATCCTTGTAACGGTGACACCGAGCTGCCACATCAGACACTCAGAAGAAACTTACTGATTCTAAGTTCAGGACAACAGATTCATGCGTCAGTGAAATGAAATCTTTACTTTTACTCTTGTCTCATATTGAGTCAGCGTGAAGTAAATGCTGCTGTTTTATATTTATTTTAAAATGATGGCTCATGATGAAATGAATGTTTTTTTATTGTCACATGAAGCAGTGACTTCCATGATGCTCATGACACATGAAACATGATCATGGCTGTTGTTACTGGGAAATGAACACTAAGCTGCAGTAACGTCCAGCTTTGCTCTGCACTTTAATGTTTGTGCTCTCACACTGTCATTACCTTATGAATGCTACGTCTTATATCTGCAGTCAGATAATGTTAACCATCATTACACAGCAGACTCTCGTGCTGTTTCATTTAATTAAGACAAATATGGCCATCATCTTTTATTCATTCTCTTATTTCTCTATGTGCAGATTTGAAATTTTGTATAAAATCTTTCCTTCTAATTTAAAGATTATTTGCTGCTGTTCAGAAACCTGAAGTAGAGTAGCAGGACAGTGATGAGGAAGTTGTACTTTTACTGAGCAAGTCTTGACTTATATGTGTATGTCTATCACTTGTATTCTTCTTTCTAAAGTCTTTAAAAGAAGACATTTTCTGTCCTTACACCTGACCGTTTACTTAAGCCACGTATGACTGACCCGTGAATCTTTCAAGCCTAAATTGTAACCGTGTGTGTGTACATGGGTACGTTTATCTCTGAGGTATAACACTTCTTCTTTTTTAACTCCCAAAAGTCAAAAAATGTAACTACAAACAGTTCAGACGAAGGCATTTCTGTGTTTTTCACTGACTGATCAAAGAAAAAATAATGATGATCAAAAATGTAAAAATAAATAAATAAATAAAATCTGAGGTTTAAATAAATTGTTCTCTTTGTGTGTCTGCAGCTCAGACGCAGTCTCATACACTCAGCCCAAACTCCAGACTCAGATGATTTCCCTCGTTTTGTTTTCACTGATTCGTTTACAGTGCAGGGACTAACGTGTTGTTAAGTAAAGTGTTACAGTAACTACATTATTATTGTGGTAACGAGCACGGTAACTAGTTATTATGCCAAAATCAGGAACCCGTCAATCGTTACTGGGATTTAGAGTCGTTATAGGGCTTTGGAGTTGACGTAACGCCGCAATGCATTGTGGGAGCGCAGCACCATATTGGCAGGCCACGACTCAAAGATTCCCTCAAGATTCAAGACTCAAAACTCTTTATTTGTTGCATGCATAGTTATACAAGTACAACACGCAGTGAAATGTATCCTGACCTGCTCCTCGACTGTGCAAAAGAGGGAGAGAAGAACATTATGTGCATTAAGAATATATACATGGGGGACATTATGTGCAGTAGTAGAATTGTATGCAGCAAGTACGTTAATTATGTGCAGTAAATGAATTAAATAAACATCAACACGTTTCAGAAACTGGAGCAACTCAAATTAATCCAGATATAATTAAGAATCAGACAAAAATCCTCTTGTTAAATGTCAGAGGTCCAAAACACATAATTAGTGTCTTCTCAGGTCCCTCAAGACTATCCAGAACAGAAGAGCAGGAAGTATATGTGTACTACAGCTGTTTTTATAATCATACATCCAGTCAGTCGTTTCTGGACTTCACATATTTCAGTTCATGGTGTGATTGAGTTGTTATTTCTTTGTCAGGTTAATTGTAATGATTCTGGTTATAATTGTTCGTGCATGTTAAGATTATATGTCTCAGTACTTTGATACTATGTTGCTAAGATATTTAATATAAGATATTTAGCACTAAGTTAATAGCAGCGGCCATAATCCCCACAATAATAACATCCAGCTGTATTAGTTAAAGGACTGTTCGACTGTTTAGTTTAACTGCTGCTAGTTTTACCGTATTTGTGCCTTAATATGAGCAACTTGTAAGACACGTGTTAAAAAGCTTATCTATGGTCTACAGGGACCCCTTGTGGACATTGTGAGATATTGTTGTGTGGAGAAGATGGAGTTACTGTATTGTGATCATAGTTATCTGTGACACGTAAACGACAAGTTCAGTTATGGCTGCACCGCCTGGCAAGCACTTTGATGCAAACAACTCTTCTGTGGGAATTTATTAAAGACCAATAACCCAACTCCTGCACTGCTGCAGTCTTTCCCCAACCAGACCCTGGATCAACAGTCAGGTACGACACATGCTGCGTACTCGGTCTCTTGCATTTACATTTTTCCTTCAATTTTGCGTTTACGTGTGGACGGGATTTTTTTTTAAAACAAAAATGGAAAATCTGTTTTCAAAAATACCCGTGTACGTGTGGACGTAGCCTAAGATGACTTTAGGAATTCTGTGTCGCCTCTTGTTGTTATCTGTAAATAATAATAAAAAAAGGCACCTTCACATACTGTGTATATTTAGAATCCAGACGCTTCAATTTGTTTGCTAGAACATGCATCACATCCAGCTAAAACAAACTGTGACATACTTTGGCTGTAAAGATTTTGTGTTCGCACATGATGACGACAAGCTCGTCTATTCGAGGCTGCAACACTGCAAGGCTGCCATCAGTTTATTAATAAGAATACAGTATGAGTATAATACAGAAAACTGATCACTCACATTTAGCATTCAGTCTTTAAAGCAGAATTTCCAGAGATAGACTTTCCCTTCAAGGGGGACAGGAATTTTCACAGAAATTGAAAAAGTGTATTAAACGGGGCAGGACCCAAAATAGAGCCTTGAGGTACACCGTGTTTAAGAGGGGCTATTTTGGAGTTATGGGGGCCCATATTGATGTGAAAAGACCTTCCTGACAAATAGGACTGAAACCACTGGAGGGCAGATCTTTTTAGGCCAGCATGAAATTCTAGCCGTGATAACAGGACGTCGTGGTCGACCTTGTCAAAAGCTGCTGACAGGTCCAACAATAGAGGCAAGGTTACCAAAAAAGTAGTCCCAGAACTCTTGGACCTAACTGTATGCTGTAGTTGTTTCACATGGTTTTTCCATATGAGACGACTACTTTCCACTTCTTTATTAAACAAGATTTAAAAAAAAAAAAAGACATTTAAAATCTTTATTTTTTTATTAGAAATTAATTTACGAATGTAAAATGATTTCTATATTTATGGACAGTGATAATAAAGCTTCCCGGTGCTGAGCCAGAAAAAGATGCCAGAGTTTAAAGTTAAAAGTGTTTATTTAGAATACTTTAAAAAGTGTGATGCAAATTTTATAAAATCTGTGTCAAAATGCTTAATAAAATCATAAAATACAAAAATATCCATCATTTTGAAAGCAGCTTGATTCTTAAATACATCAATACCAGTTTTAACAGCACAAACGTCATCACTGTGAAAGGCACAGCTGCTGATGACTCTGAATAAAAACAGATTTCAACCTGAGAAATGTTAAAAACAGATGTGAACACCTCCAATGCAGACAGACGTTCCTCCAATAAGTCGACTCGACAGGAAGACAAAAGAAAAAGTCAATCTCATCAAGTTTAAATACAGTCAAAGGTTTGCAGGAAACTTTGGTTTGTTCTGACAACAACGTGAAGCTGAGTGATATTTGAAGAAGTCAAAGCAGCTTTTTACCATCTGACATCTAAAAAGTAGAACCAGTTTGTGCAGGATCACCAGCACCTGCAGCAGGTTTTGGAATGAAACACTTACAGTTGACATAATCAATATGATCTCCTTGACTCATCACAGACTGCAGTGTGAAACATGGAGACACAACGAGACGGATTTAAAAAAATAATAATAAAAGGGATGAAAAAACAAAAAAAGTAATGGTGACCCCCCCCCCGCCACACAAACACACTACAGCTGTGATGTTAAACAGTTTGTGAGTGAAGCGTCACCGTTACAAGCTTCCTTAGAAGGATCGTCTCTCTGGTTTCTCTGAGAAGCTGCAAAAGCAGAAAAAGTGAGAACATGAAGGATGAGATTATAACATCATGTCTCTGCTTTACTCACAGATGGAGAGAAGCAGCAGTTTGTGGTAACTGTGGTACAAAAACATGTAGTCAGAATAAAATTATGATTTTAGGTTTGGTGGCATTATGTGAAGATGAACAGCTCCATGTTGACATGAATGTGCCTGAAACTATCAGAATAATCCTGCTGTGCACACTCTGACTTAGTGTGTACACCAGGATTATTAATTATTAATAATTATGAGTTTTTATTTTCCTGTTTAAAGCAAAGGATTCAAACATAAAATGTCAGGAATGTGAACTCGACACTGATCAAATCATCTGTTATATGGCTGTCTAACCTTACAGGTATATGAAATAAATCATAAATAATAAATCCATTATTCTGACTCACCTTTCTTGTGTTTTCTGATGCACTTTGCAGCTACAGATAGAGCCAGAGTTGCAGCGACTCCAGAAAACCACAAACCTATGAGCACACCGACTCCACAGTGGGACTTCACCTCAGACGTTTTCTCTGAAACACATGAAAGTTCATGCAGGACTGTAGCAGGACGCCACACACAGCACACTGGATACACACAAACATTAAACACACTCTAAACAACGACACAATAAGATCTTACCACAGTAACGCACGTCGATCTGATCACGGGTCACATGGCCCATCTCCTCCTGCGTGGCTACGCAGTGGAAGAGGCTGCTGTTTGTCCTGGTCACCGTGGTGAGGAGGGTGATGTCATAGCGCTCTCCTGTGCGTGACACCTGTGGCTCCTCAGCAGGAAGGATGTTCCCATCGCTGTCCCTCCACTCTACTTTAGGCTTTGGAGAAGCACCTCTGACCTCACACTTCAGCAGCGCCTCGTCCTCGCTGATGTTCAGGATCCCAACAAACGGCTTCGGAGCTGCACCTGTGAACACAGCATGAAGCTGCAGTTACAGCACAAATGTGCTGTCGTGCTCTCATGTCCTTCTCTTTCCTGATGGAGATGTCGACACATCGTGTGTGAGAGCAGAGAAATAACAACCTTTACTACATGTTACAGCAGAGTTTGGGAGGACTTTCATTTATCAGCACAAACAGGAAACGTCCTGAGTCCAGCTTCACAGAAGTAAAAATGATGTCATCATTATTGAGCTTTCAGACAGGTTGATTTGTTAGACTGTGACCCAGAGTGTGACCTTACAGACTGATCAGAGAAATCTGAAGGCTTGACTGAGAACATCACTGATTTCTACATCTGCGCTCTGTGTGCTACGACTCTGTGCCCCAGAGGGAACGTACCATTACTCACACATTTGGACACCAGCACAGGTTTGATCCCAGTCCACACAGCAGCCTCTACAAACTGCACATGTAGAGCTCAGTGACATCAGAGTCAGGCTCAGCACCGACTCCTCTGATGTACAGGGTGGGCCATTTATATGGATACTCCGTAATAAAATGGGAATGGTTGGTGATATTAAAGTCCTGTTTGTGGCACATTAGTATATGTGAGGGGCCAAACTCCTCAAGATGGGCGGTGACCACGGTGGCCATTTGGAAGTCGGCCATCTTGGATACAACTTTTGTTTTTTCAATAGGAAGAGGGCCATGTGACACATCACACTTATTGGTAATGTCACAAGAAAAACAATGGTGTGCTTGGTTTCAACGTAACTTTATAACAGGTTACAGATGCACACATCAGTGACATCATCACTCACCTGGGATTTCTCCTGATCGATCTTTCAAGGTGAGTTCTGAAAGGCAAAAATTAAACATGTGTTTTTTCACACAGCATCATGAACTCATGATGGAGCTGATGTTTCTGCATCACCTTTGTGAGCATCTCTTGGTTCAGGTAACAAACTGATGAGGTGACAGCTTCCAGCAGAGTTATTAAAGGGTTTATTTTCACGATGCTTTCTACTCACCAACAACAAGTTTAATGCAGAACCTTTGTTCTGGCTGCAGATGTGGAAAATCACAGGTGTAGTCTCCACTGTCAGCCACCGTGGTGTTTCTGATGATGATGGAGGCGTTACCAAACTGCAGCTCTTGTGGGAAATGTGAGACCCGTCCTCTGAAGTGCTCGTCTTGACCTCGACGTCCATTATTGTAATGAAGGCCTCCATCATACATGAACACCTCCTGTTTATTTGGTGCTTTTTTCCTCCAATCAAAGAGCTTCTGTTCAAGGTCCTGATTGGTGCTGAGGGAGCAGGGTAAGATGACATCACTTTCTTCTGAGACAACCACTGTGACTCCTGGACCTGAAGAATGAAGCATGTTTGATTCAGTATGTTGAAATATGCAGTTCATAGTTTGACTGTAGCTCAGACTCAGTGTGTTCAGATATTTTACTTCACTTGTCTGTAGCTCAGGTCACTGATAAGTCCAACATACAATCTACTGTGATAGGATCAGCTCTATCGTCTTGACGCCTGCTCAGTCATCCAGGTAAGCAGATGGCAAAAGGTGGATTCTGTTCATCTGTAAGCAGCGTTTTCAGTGGGAGAACTGAACTGAAACTGAAAGCGCGTGAACAGGTGATCAGAATCAACCTTTTGGGATAAACTTTTGCCATCTGGTTGCTTCTGATAGAATACAGGTTTAAGGCATGTCCTCATTGCTTTAATACTTCTAAATAGAAGCTGTGCTGTGGGCAGAACTTTGTGCCATTAGAAAGTGAATTAAATAAGTTCAATTCAAATTACAAAGTTCTGCCCATCTATCATACTATGTTTCATGTAAATGTATAAAACAACTTACTGTGAAATAACATTTTTCCTCACATTAACATTTATGTGTACCATCATTAATCCTCATAATCTTATCAATAATACTGATGTCTGTCAAAACACATTCCTGGAGACGTTACAGTCATTACAGCTTCTCTGCACTGCTTTAACACACTGTTAGAAACAGAAACCCCACTTTGTCAGTCACAGCACTATTTTAGTGTTAATTATAATCAATAAAAAAAATTAGATTTGAGGCGACACAGAGGGGTGTTCAGGTAGAGGAGGTAGAGAGTGCTTTGCTTTAAATTTTGGGGGGTTTCCATCAAAGAGGAGCTTCAATGATCAGAGAAGCTGCTGCTATTGTAAAAAGAAAAGACCCAGCAGAGACTTTATTTCCTCAGGATACTGAAGAAGGTTCACCTGCTGCTGGAGCAGCTTCTGTCCAACAACTATCACTGAACTCCATCCTTATTCTATTGTATTCTACTGATCCGTGTTTATCAGTCTAAACTAAACGCTGCTGACTGTACCAGAAAGCAACAGAATATTTCAAATGAGCTCCAAAAACTGCAGACAGAAGTTTTCTTTAAGTACTTTTACTCCAAGTACTGTAAGACCACCCAGATGTACTTAAAGTGAGCGATAAAAGGATCCAATTCCTCATTTCTGCAGAAATTTAGAATATTTTCGCTCAGAGCTTTAAATATTTACTGTCATTAGTTTTCTTACACTTTTCATTTCCTATAACTGCAGATACAGTCAGGAGACAGATGCACAAAATCCTCACAGACTTCATTTCAGCAAACTGAAAAAAGCAACGGCAGACGGATCGGCCAAGAGCGGGGAGCTGCTCCGAGCGAAGACGAGAGGAGAGTTACAGAGCGCGAGCTGACCGGGCTTTATATACGGCGAAAAAAGCTCCCGACCGACAGAAATGTTCCCGACCGACGACGGCCCGCCTCTTTCCCCGGCCGACGACGGCCCGCCCCTTTCCACGCCCGACGACGGCCCACGGCCCGCCCCTTCCACGACCAACGATCTCCCCGACCGACCAGCTCCATGTAGTGTTCCCAACTTAGCGACTTTGTCGCTATATTTAGCCAGTTTTCAGACCCCTTAGCGACTTTTTTTCTAAAAAGCGACTAGCGACAAATCTGGCGACTTTTTCTGGTGTTATTGGAGACTTGTTTATGACGACTTTTTGGGAAGAGTGAATCTACAATAGGCAAGCAGCTTGGTGTGAAAAAATCAGCTGTGGGAGCAATCATCAGAAAATGGAAGACATACAAGACCACTGATAATCTCCCTCGATCTGGGGCTCCACGCAAGATCTCATCCCGTGGGGTCAAAATGATCATGAGAACGGTGAGCAAAGATCCCAGAACCACACGGGGGGACCTGGTGAATGACCTGCAGAGAGCTGGGACCAAAGTAACAAAGGTCACCATCAGTAACACACTACAACGGCAGGGAATCAAATCCCGCAGTGCCAGACGTGTTCCGCTGCTGAAGCCAGTGCATGTCCAGGCCCGTCTGAAGTTTGCCAGAGAGCACATGGATGATACAGCAGAGGATTGGGAGAATGTCATGTGGTCAGATGAAACCAAAGTAGAACTTTTTGGTATAAACTCAACTCGTCATGTTTGGAGGAAGAAGAATACTGAGTTGCATCCCAAGAACACCATACCTACTGTGAAGCATGGGGGTGGAAACATCATGCTATGGGGCTGTTTTTCTGCCAAGGGGACAGGACGACTGATCCGTGTTAAGGACAGAATGAATGGGGCCATGTATCGTGAGATTTTGAGCCAAAACCTCCTTCCATCAGTGAGAACTTTGAAGATGAAACGAGGCTGGGTCTTCCAACATGACAATGATCCAAAACACACCGCCCGGGCAACAAAGGAGTGGCTCCGTAAGAAGCATTTGAAAGTCCTGGAGTGGCCTAGCCAGTCTCCAGACCTCAACCCCATAGAAAATCTGTGGCGGGAGTTGAAAGTCCGTGTTGCTCGGCGACAGCCCCAAAACATCACTGTTCTCGAGAAGATCTGCATGGAGGAATGGGCCAAAATACCAGCTACTGTGTGTGCAAACCTGGTAAAGACCTATAGTAAACATTTGACCTCTGTTATTGCCAACAAAGGTTATGTTACAAAGTATTGAGTTGTATTTTTGTTTTTGACCAAATACTTATTTTCCACCCTGATTTACGAATAAATTCTTTACAAATCCTACCATGTGGATTCATGGATTTTTTTTTTTCACATTCTGTCTCTCACAGTTGAAGTGTACCTCACTTATGGGGTCCTCAGCTTTTATATGATATATCTGAATTTTATGAATTATATATATATATAAAATGTGATTTACTTACACTGTTGGGAATATTCACTGGGAGCTTTGAGTTCTGTAAAAGACAACACAGCCTTATTTCAACAGTACAGGAAGTATGATTCCAAAGTGATTTATAGTCATTTTACAATTTCCTGTTTCTCTGCACTGACGAAGGTTGCATGGACCAAAACTGTGTAATACAAAAAATGATAAGCAGGGCATTTTGGTGAGGTTATAATATACGTCTTTCACTAAGATTTTTTTTTCTCCTATGCACCTGTCATCAAATGTGCAGAGTTTCCTAAAATTGTTGTTTGAAAAAATACAAGTGAAGAAAATACCAGGAAGCCGGGAAACATAGAAGAGAATAAATCAGCAAAAGGAGTTAACAAAAGCACAGAGGACAAAACACCACCAAAGTAAGACAGAATGTAAGTAAACAGATGGCAGAATCACTTATATATGAATTTAACACCGAAACAAAAATGCAGTCTTGATTAGGGATGGGTATCGAAAACCGGTTCTTGTTGAGAACCGGTTCCCACTGTTTCAATTCCTTGGAATTGTTTGCCATTTTTGCAAACGATTCACTTATCGATTCCAGTCGCCCCGAATGACGTCACCACGTTGCGGAGCGTCATTTACCTGACAGGAAACACGGCGCCTAAGCGGCTCAAACGCTCAAAAGTTTGATTATACTTTATGAGAACCGATGACAACAGGGCAACTTGCAAAGTAGATATTTCATTTAAGGGAGGAAACACTACGAATATGCAAAAGCATTTGCTCACAAAACACGCGATGACACGTGTTTTTAATTCCGCTCCGGACTCGTGACTCTCAACCCAGCAGCAGCGCTAACGTTTGCACGTCCTCTCCCGTTAATGCGGCAGGTAAATAATCAACTAACAGTGCATATTATGTTAGCGCGATCTGCCTTATTACAAAACCTGCCATTACTGTACATGTAGGTGACCATGATGAGAGAGACAGAGTCTGGCTGGCGCTCGCTGGCAGTTCTCGCTGCAGTCTACCGGTAGCGTCTCCTTTCAGGCCAGGATAGACAAACGTCACCGAGCAGTGTCTAAGTTTGTGGTCAAAGGCTTGAACCCATTTGCCACAGCAGATGCCCCCGATTTTTGGTAAGTGAATGTGTTTAATTGTAGGCAGGGACATTACTGGATATTCTTGTGTAATTGCCACAGAACAATTTATGTTATACTTTGTTATTGCTACAGAAGAATATTTATTTTATTATTTTACATTTACAATTTTTTTTCCTGGGGACCCTGTGACACCCCATTGAAGAGCCGTAGGCTGTGGATCTCTTAAGATCTCACTGTTGGGTTTGTAAGGCCATGTTACTCCTAAATTTCTATCTTGTTCAAAGAGAAGATATAAAACAAAGTTCTAAGCTAATCGACCTTAGTGTTCTCCTTTTTAAAAAAAAAAAAAGAATCGATAAAGAATCGAATCGTTAAACAGAATCGAAAATGGAATCGGAATCGTTAAAATCTTATCAATACCCATCCCTAGTCTTGATATATAAAAATAAACAAACATAGAGACAAGACTAGGGTAGACATGGGAAGATAAGGGAGCCAAAAATACAAGGAAATATAATATAAACTGAAACCAAGAAAACCAAACCTGGGAAACATAAATAAACAGAAACCCCAGGAAATACTGACAAGAGACAAAACTTAAAATACTGGGTCCTAGACCCACGGATTATGACATAAACAATAACTTACCAATTTCCTTTTTTGGACCAAATGGAAAGGTTGATGTTTTTTCTTGTTTGAGGTTTTCCTGATCCAAAGTCAGACCTGTTGTTGCATCCTCAAATACATCCCAGACCAGGTGTCCATTGTTCTCTTTTGCAATTTGAACCAAGCGTGTTAGCAGCTCTGCACGTTCAAGGTTCTTCAGCTTCAAATGTCTGTATTTGCATTTTCTGATAAAGTCCTTTAAGGGTTGATCTTCTTTGATGAAAGCTGAGCTCTTCTCTCTGGGAGTTGATTTCAGAACCAATGAATGATCAAATGATTGATCACTGAATTCTTCAAGGACTTTGCAGAGCCTCTGTTTTTGCTCCTCAGTGAAGTCTTCAGGCTGTAGAACCAACAGGAACACGTGAGGTCCAGGAGCAGAGAGCCTCACACAGATTTCTACATGCTCCTTCAGTTTGGCATCAGAAATATTGGGAAGCAACAGGTCTGGGGTGTTAATGACAACTATTTGATTTTCCTTGAAGGGTGTACTGAATTCCACACAGCAGTCTGGTGCTTTTTCAGTACAGAACTTCTCCTGTCTCAGTATAATGTTCCCCACTGCTCTCATCTCTGACCATTTGTTCCCCAGCAGAACCACCCTCAGCTCGGACACTGGGAAGAAAAGTAAATCACTTATTTCCAGACAATTAACTGAAGAGAAGCAGAACAGGAAATTAATTAATTTATCTATAAAGCACTTTAACATAAAGCCAGGGTTCACAAAGTTTTGTACATATACAAATAGCATAAATAAACAAAGAGAAGAGAAGAGTTTTAAACTCAGAAAGACAAGAAGCCTGCCTAACATGCAAGGGCAGATCATTCCACAACAGGGATATTTTTCTTCCACACACATCTATAAAAATACACATCAAATAACAGATACATTATCACACACAGTCATTTAGGTAGAAGCACATATACGGACACAGAAGAACAGATACATAGACCTGCACCCGACTCGCATGCACATGTAACGCACACCAAGCTACATGCCTACATGCACCCCCAAAAATAAACACTCTAAATGGTAAATGGCCTGTATTTATATAGCGCTTTACTTGTCCCTAAGGACCCCAAAGCGCTTTACATATCCAGTCATCCACCCATTCACACACACATTCACACACTGGTGATGGCAGCTACATTGTAGCCACAGCCACCCTGGGGCGCACTGACAGAGGTGAGGCTGCCGGACACTGGCGCCACCGGCCCCTCTGACCACCACCAGTAGGCAATGGGTGAAGTGTCTTGCCCAAGGACACAACGACCGAGACTGTCGAACCGGCAACCTTCCAATTACAAGATGAACTCCCAACTCTTGAGCCACGATCGCTCTACAGACACACGAGTTACACATATGCCTACATTCACGTATAAATTTCAATTTAGAAACAGTGTCCACATGTGGATTTGGTATCAGTGTTTAGGGAGAGGTTAATGCACAATGTGAGTACAGTTTCAGAGAGTATGTGAGATACGTGTGACCTGTGACCACTGGGGGGGTTATGTGTTCATGCTGGCGACAAATTGTTTACATCAGTGCAAAGAAGGCCTCTGTGTTCAAGTATTACCAGATATGCAACTGGGCCATATATAAGTTGATGCTTCTTCACAGCCTGCAGAAGGAAACCGGTGCGCATAACAGGCATATCAAACTGACTGGGAAGTTATAACTATAGTGTAAATGCAATGGATACATTAAACATGCATCATCACAAAAACTTACATGTTAGATATTAATTGAAAGGTTATTCCTCCCCTTAAGAGTGGCTCAAGAGTTGGGAGTTCGCCTTGTAATCGGAAGGTTGCCGGTTCGAGCCCCGGCTCTGACAGTCTCGGTCGTTGTGTCCTTGGGCAAGACGCTTCACCCGTTGCCTACTGGTGGTGGTCAGAGGGCCCGGTGGCGCCAGTGTCCGGCAGCCTCGCCTCTGTCAGTGCGCCCCAGGGTGGCTGTGGCTACAATGTAGCTGCCATCACCAGTGTGTGAATGGGTGGATGAATGGATATGTAAAGCGCTTTGGTCCTTAGGGACTAGTAAAGCGCTATATAAGTACAGGCCATTTACCATTTAAGTCAGGGAATTAAAATCAATAATTCTCGCAATAAATGCATTCATTTCACTACACAGTTGTTTTAATATCAATGATAAAAACATTACATGGTACACCTCCATCACACATAGATATACATTTTACACAGACTTACTGTCAGGTGGCAGGAATTCATTGCTGGAACTCCGTGTCAGTGGTTTCAAATCATCTGTGAGCACAAGGACAAAGACACATTTTTAGCACTGATTTTTAAATTATGATTTAAATA
Source organism: Copadichromis virginalis (assembly GCF_057382275.1). NCBI lineage: Eukaryota > Metazoa > Chordata > Actinopteri > Cichliformes > Cichlidae > Copadichromis > Copadichromis virginalis. The sequence goes on from NC_140622.1 coordinate 39,530,374, forward strand.
CCAACTATGGGGGATTAATACTGCTTGTGTGGTGGAGCAGCACCAAAGCAGAAGCTGGAATATTTTCTCATTGCTCCTGATTTGATCACTAAAACCCTTTTCCTTTCAGGGATCTGGGTCTGAGTGACCTAGAATCCCTGAACAGTTGTGGACTTATTATATTATATGTGTGTTCTGCACTGCTGATGTTCCTGTGGTCCATGTTTGTGTATTGGCATCGTGACAGGCACCTTCAGGCCTGATGGGTGTGGCCCTGCCAGCTGACCGGTCACACCAAAGGATCCTCACACACACCTGGCGCTGATCAAGCCTCGTCGGAGGAGCTACAAAGCAGTGTGGCTGAGAGCTCCTCGACGCTGGATCGTTGAGTAACTACCCGTCAGTGTTCCCAGCAAAATCAGTGAGTGCTAGTGCTAAGATTGAGATATTTAAGGATAATATGGAGGACTTATTTACAAATATAAATCAGAAAAGAATGTTTATTTGTGGGGACTTTAATATTGACTTATTGAATCCAAATCATAATAAGAGTACAGAAGAATTTATTGATTCCATGTACAGCATAGGTTTATTTCCACTGATAACAAGACCGACCAGAATAACATCTCATTGTGCAACTCTATTAGATAATATATTTACAAATATAATAGAAGGAAAGATAAAAAGTGGGCTGTTAATCAATGATATAAGTGACCATTTACCAGTCTTTGCATCGTATAATTGCCATTATAAAGTGAACAACGATGGACATAAGATTATTTACAAAAGAATAAGAACAGAAAAGACCTTAAATTGTCTTAGAAATGAACTTTTAAAGCAAGATTGGAATATTGTATATGAACAAACAGAAGTTAATAAAGCTTACGAAGGATTTTTAAAAACATTTAACACATTACTTGATAAAAACTGCCCAGTAATTGAAATCAATAGGAAACACAACTATGCAGGAAGACCATGGATGACAAAAGGACTACAAAATGCCAGCAAAAAAAAGAATACCCTATATCGAGAATTCATAAAAAAGAGAACAATAGAAACTGAAATGAAGTATAAAACTTACAAAAATAAATTAACTAATATAATGAGATCCTGTAAAAGAGAGTATTACATTAAAAGGTTAGAACACAATAAAGATAACACAAGAGATATATGGAATGTATTAAACAGAATAATCAAAAATGAATCAAGGAATAATGATTACCCTGGGTACTTTATAGAAGGGACAAGAAGTATTAATAACATGGAGGAGATAGTAAATGGCTTTAATGAATTCTTCGTAAACATAGGGCCAAAACTGGCAGAAGAAATAAAGGTTGATGGAATAGAAAGGGACACTGGTGAAAATATCGAAAGGAATAGTAGCTCAATGTTTTTAAGAGCAGTGGAAGAGAAAGAGATTTATGACATAGTTAGAGGACTTAAGAACAAAACCAGTACAGACTGGAATGATATTGATATGGTAACGGTAAAGACAGTTATTGATGGTATCGTAAAACCATTAAAATATATATTCAACTTGTCGTTTCAAAAAGGAGTTTTTCCACAAAAAATGAAAGTTGCTAAAGTTATTCCCATTTACAAAACCGGTGAAAGACATAATTTTACAAACTATAGACCAGTGTCAATACTCTCCCAGTTCTCTAAGATACTGGAAAAACTCTTCATAAAAAGATTTGACAGTTTTGTGGAAAAATATGAATTAATGACAGATAGTCAGTATGGGTTCAGAAGCAACAGATCAACAGCTTTGGCACTGATAGATTTAATGGAAAAGATAACGGAATGTATGGATAATAAGAGGTATGCGCTCGGAGTTTTCTTAGATCTAAAGAAGGCGTTTGATACTGTTAATCATGAAATTCTATTAAAAAAACTGGAAAAGTACGGGTTTAGGGGAGTGGTTTTGGAATGGTTAAAAAGCTATGTAGGGAATAGGCAACAATATGTACAAATAAATGAATATAAATCTAATTTGATGGATATAGCTTGTGGAGTACCTCAAGGTTCAGTACTGGGTCCAAAAATGTTTATTATGTACTTAAATGATATCTGCAGAGTATCGGAGATTTTAAAGTTTGTAATATTTGCAGATGACACAAATATACTGTGTTCAGGTGGGGAATTGCCACAGGTTTTGGAAATGATCACACAGGAATTAACAATATTAAAGAAGTGGTTTGATATAAATAAATTATCATTGAATCTCGATAAAACCAAATTTATGTTGTTTGGAAACCAAAAGAAAAACATCGAAGTAGAAATATGTGTTGACAATGTATATTTAGAAAGAGTAAATGAAATAAAATTTCTTGGGGTGATCATTGACCACAAGCTCTGTTGGAAGCCACACATTACTTATGTTCGGGGGAAATTGGCACGGGGCATTGCCGTCCTGGGAAAAGCAAAGCATATGTTGGATCAGAAAGCACTGCACATTTTATACTGTGCTTTACTACTGCCATATATGAGCAACTGTGTAGAGGTCTGGGGAAACACATACAAAAGTAACACACAAACAATAACTATAATACAGAAAAGGGCCATTAGATTAATAAATAATGTAGGGTACAGGGACCATACAAATGCACTCTTTGTCAAAATGCAAGCTATTAAATTCCAAGACTTGGTGAAGCTTAAAACAGCGCAAATAATGTATAAAGTCAGAAATAAATTGCTTCCCAAAGAAATCTGTAAATTGTTCATAGAAAGAGAAGGTGGGTATAACTTAAGAGGGAAATGGAATTTAAAAATACAAAGTGCTAGAACAACTTTAAGAACTATGTCAATCTCAATTGCAGGAGTTAAATTATGGAACAGTCTAACAGAAGAAATAAAAGACAGTCAAAACATAAAACAGTTTAAAGTAAAATATAAAAACCTAATTTTAAATAAGTATAAGAATGAAGAAAACGGGGTTAACCCAGGACGGTAATGTTGCTGGTAATGGTGTTGCGGTTCTTTTTTGGTTGTTTTTTTTTTTTTTTTGTTTTGGTTTGTTGTTTTTCCATAACTTGTGTATCTGCAAATATACACATTCTGTATTTTTCATATGAAAGAAACTATACTGTGGTGGGGCTTGCTAATTTCTTGTTTTTGATTTATGTATGTTATGTTTTGTTTTACTTCATATGTTTCATATGTTTCATATGTTGTTTGTTTAATTTAAGACAAAAAAAAAAAAATTAAATGAATGAGAGGTAAAACTTGAGGGGGTAGGGACAAATAAGTAAATACTTCAGCCTACTCCTTTTCAAACAAATAATGGAATGATATTTTGTAATGATTGTGAAGGCACATGTTTGAAATGTTTGAAATAAAAATGAACTGAACTGAACTAGTCTGTCGTCTTGTAGTTGTGTGTTAACGGCTGCCTCTGTGGATTTTCCAGCAGGAGTGTGGGAACGGGAAAGCAGCGAGCACAAGTTTCACGGGAGCGGAGACACAGAGCACGGGCACTGAGAAGGAGATGCACGAGGAATTTATTGTGTACTATTTACTCCACTGTAAATAAACGGACTGTTTGCATTGCAGAGTCCTGCATCTTGGGTCCTCCTTCCCCACCCACAGACCATGACAGAACGATCCAGCCATAATGGACCCAGCGGACTCAAGTGTCACCTCAGAGGAGGAGACGCTCGCACAGCTCTGGGGTTACTGCCGGAGCATAATCTGGACGGTAGATCCTCACAAGAGAATCATACAGGTTGTGTTTTTTGACAATTTCCTTTCATCCACTACCTTCACCGCAAACTTTTTTGACATTAACAAACTAACTCAAATAGTCACTAGTTTTAAGGGCAGGTTCTAGTTTGGAATTATTTGGCTTGAGCAGCCTGGGCAAGGAAAATTCGGTTGCCCTTGTAGAAGCTCTAGCCGCCTGGTTTTTCATACATCGGCAGCCGGCTTTTCCGTCGATGCTTGCTGCACAACTGTTTGATCCTCCATTACGGAAGAGATGTCGTCCTCACCATCATCACCCCATCACACCTCAAGCCACTCCAGAGGCTTCAGCCGGGCCAGCCGGCAATGGTCCAACAGTGTTCATCGCCGCTGTGAGTAAACCTGACTCAATTGTTTCACTAGATCCTGTCATTAAGAATCTAAACGCAGATGAACAGGACAGGACAGTTTCCTTTAACACAGCTCCGCCTCCACGAAAGAGACGGCGCCCGCACCGTTGTCATTACTCCACTAGCTTTTGAAGAACTACAGTAGTTGACTCTGGGCTAGCCGCACAAGGAGCCGCAGTGAGTAAAACAGAATCTGTTGGTGGTGAAAAAGACAGTTTCATCTGAACCCAAGGACCGCGCCCAGTCGGTGAATGGTAAAACAAGGCCCACAATGGGGAATAAGCTTAAAAATTCTGATTGGCCAAAAGATGAACATGAACTGACAACTAATTCTGGGTCATTAATTAGTGTAGAGAGTATTGAAAACAGTTTTCCTTGCTCCCCATCTGAGGATGAAGCCTTAATTTTAGAGGCTGTTAACCCTGAGTCATTGGACTATGAAAGTGTAAATCTAAAAACTTTTTTTGTGGCTGCTGATCAAATTCAAATTTTATTTGTCACACACACACAACCATACACAGTATGACATGGGGGTGAAATGCTTGTAGCTGTACAATGCCCGACCATTAAATGACAGAAGAAAAGTTTTACAATATTTACAATTTACTACAAAAATTTACAAAGTAACTTAGGAATTTACATTAAAGAATGTGCAAATAGCAGAAGAGATTATAAAGATAAGGATTATAAATTATAGGAATTATAGGATTATAGGAAATGTGTGGTGACGTGTGTGAGAGTCCAGTCTTATAGTGACGTGTTTGGGAGAGTCCAGTCCTGCACCTGGTTCAGGCCCCGAATAGCCTGGGGGAAGAAGCTCCTCTTCATTCTCTCTGTTTTGGCCTTAAGGGAGCGGAAGCGCTTCCCAGACCTCAACAGTGAGAAGAGTCCATTGTTGGGATGGGAGAGGTCCATCATAATCTTCCTAGCTTTGGACTTGCACCGCTTGGTGTAGATGGACAGCAGGTCAGGGAGCTCTGATTGAATGATGCGTTCTGCCGAGCGCACCACCCTTTGCAGATCTCGTCTGTCCTGCTTGGTGCTGTTCCAAAACCAGGTGCAGATGTTTGACGTCAGGACGCTCTCGATGGTGCAGGAGTAGAAGTTCTTGAGCACCTTCAGTGGCAGATGGAAGTCTCTAAGTCTTCTGAGGAAGAAGAGACGCTGACGGGCTTTCTTAACCAGGGTGTTGATGTGACAGGACCATGACAGGTCCTGAGTGATGTGGACACCCAGGTATCGGAAACTGTCCACTCTCTCCACTGATGTGCCACTGATGATGAGGGGTTTGTAATTCCTCGCCTGCTTTGTAGTGAAGTCCACGATCAGCTCCTTAGTCTTGCTGATGTTTAGGAGGAGGTTATTCTCCTGGCACCAGGTCTCCAGGTTCCTAATCTCCTCCAGGTAGGCCGTCTCGATGTTGTCTGAGATCAGGCCCACAACAGCAGTGTCGTCAGCAAACTTGACAATGGAGGTGGTGTCTGATGTGGCTACACAGTCATAAGTATACAGTGAGTACAGCAGGGGGCTTAAAACACAGCCCTGAGGCACTCCAGTGCTGAGTGAGATGGAGGGGGAGACTTGTTTTCCCACCCTCACTGATTGGGGTCTGTCTGTGAGGAAGTTGAGGATCCACTGACACAGTGATGAGCTGAGTCCTAGATCCGTCAACTTGGTGAAAAGCTTAGAGGGAATTATTGTGTTGAATGCTGAACTGTAGTCCACGAACAGCATCCTAACATAATTCCCTCTGCCAGTGTCCAGGTGACTCAGGGATGTGTGGAGCAGGTGAGATATGGCATCGTCTGTGGGACGATTAGTCCGGTAAGCAAACTGAAGTGAGTCGATGGTGGGAGGAAGTGAAGAAGTGATGTGATCTCTCATCAGTCTTTCAAAACACTTCATCACAATTGAAGTCAGTGCTACTGGACGGTAGTCATTGTGGCAAGCGGGCTGTTGTTTCTTTGGAACAGGGACAATAATGGACCGTTTGAAGCACGTGGGAACCACAGCTTGGGCCAGGGAGAGGTTGAAGATCTCCGTGAACACCGGTGCTAGTTGATCAGCGCAGGCTCTAAGGACCCGGCCAGGGATTGCATCTGGTCCTGCTGCCTTCCTGGTGTTCACCCTCCTGAAGGTGTTCCTCACGGCATGCTCTGTGATGACGAATGCATTTTCTTCACTGGTGCACTCCGAGCGCGCGCAGCCGTTTGTTGTTTTATTTGCTGCGGCGTCGAAGCGAGCATAAAACGTGTTCAGCTCATCAGCCAGTGAAGCATCGGCATTCATCATTGAAGAAGCTGGTCGTTTATAGTCCGTTATAGTCCACAGTCCTTTCCACAGGCTCCTAGAGTCGCACTGTCGTAGCTGTGACTCTAGTTTTCCCCATAGCTCCGCTTTGCCTTTCTGACCGCGCTGCGCACATTGTAGGATGCAGCCTTGTATAGGTCCATATTACCGGAGATGAGCCCTTCATTGTAGGCAGCGGTGCGTGATCTCAGAGCGTCGCGGATGTTTTTATCCACCCACGGCTTCTGGTTGGGAAACGTTCGGATGATAGTTCTTTCTGCTGTGTCGTCCGCTAGTTTCCCGATAAATCCCACAACCGCTTCCGTAAACATGTTGATGTCATCAGAGCTGCGCCGAAACATGTCCCAGTCTGCGTCATCCAGTGCGTCCTGCAACGCGGCCACCGATTGGTCCGTCCAGCGAGCGACCTCCCTCCTGATTGGTGGTTGCTGCTTTAGCCTTTGTTTGTAAGCAGGTATGAGGAAGATGGCGGAATGGTCCGATTTTCCAAATGCCGGCAGGGGTTGAGCCTTATAACAGTTCTTGAACGGGGTGTAGCAGTGGTCTAATGTCCTCGTGCCCTGGGTGGGGCAGTTGATGTGCTGGTGAAGGTTGTGAAATGTCAGTTTGAGATTCACTCTGTTAAAATCTCCCATAACAATGAGTGCGGCATCTCGGTGAAGTGTTTGTTGATGTGTGAGAGCCTCATGTAGCTCACATAAGGCAGTGTCCGAGTCCGCGTGAGGCGGAATGTAAACAGTGCAGGCAATGACCGCAGTGAATTCCCGAGGGAGATAGAAAGGGCGACACTTAACGATCAAAAGCTCCAGATTGGGCGAGCAGGAGCGTGTGAGTGGGGAGATGTTTGTGCTGTCGCACCATCTGTTGTTCACCATCAAACACACTCCACCACCTCTTTTCTTCCCCGACTCCATTGTCCTGTCCATGCGGTAAACCGAAAAGAACCCCATCGGCTGCACGGCGTGGTCTGGTATCGCTGGGTTCAGCCAAGTCTCGGTGAAGCAGAGGAGGTTGCAGTCCCGAATGTCTCTCTGGAACTTGATTCTGGCTCTGAGGTCATCAAGCTTGTTCTCGATGGATTGAACATTGGCTAGCAGGATACTGGGCATGGGTGCGCGGTGTGCGCGAGCCCGTAGCCTGTTCCTGATGCCGGCTCTTTTACCTCGAGGCCGTCGCTTAGGGTCGCGTCCTTTGTTCTCTCTCAGGATCTCCTTTGGCCAGGTTGGGTCCGGAGTTAAACATGGTGAAATGTTCGTGTATTGCAGACCAATAGAAACCAAAGTGTCTCTACTGTAGCGGATTTGTGTGTTTTGCATGATGCCCATGCAAGATTATCGCAGATATAGCAAAAAGTGACGAAAAAACTGCAAAAAGTGGAGAAGTTAGGGCAGAGCATCCAGCACGGCAGCCGACCTCACCGGCGCCATTTTGATCAGCTAGAGAGTGCATTGCTAGACAGCCCGGTGTTAGAGTTTTTTTTCAGCCCAGCATGTAACTCAGTCTGCTGCCCCACTACCTGTAGCTCAGTCCTTAGTCCAGTCAGCCACTCATTTACACCCTCAGCCAGAGGCCGATACACCTGCTTGTTCCACATCAGTCCCCGCTGGAAGGTCAGACGGGCTGCTTCAGTTGTCATCTGTTCCACCATCCACATCCGCTACTCTGAGACTACATCCACCGCCTGCAGCTGCCGTATCACCTTCATCACCTTCGGCTCGACCATCTGTAGCTGCAGCGCTGTCGGAGGGGCCCGCTCCACCAGTGGCGGAGCTCAGCGAGCGGGAGGAGCCCTCACTCCCGGCAGAGGAGCTCAGCGAGCGGGAGGGACCGGCTCCACCAAAGCTGGAGGTCGGTGTGCCAGAGGGACCTCCACGTCCAGCGTGCCCTCCATGTCGTCCACGTCCAGCGCACCCTCCACACCCACGTCCTGCACGACCAGCACATCGGCGATCATGTGCCATTCTACACTGTGGCTCACCGGAGCTGCAATGCCGCCGCTGCCAGACCTGTGGCAGGCCCCCTGAGCTGCAACAACGTTGCCACCGAACCCGTGGCTGCCGCCAGATCTGTGTTACTGTGGTCACTAGACCCGAGGTAGGCCGCCTGAACGTTGTTTGGGGTACTGTTGTGACACCGCTGCTGGAGGCACAGCTGGGGTTTTGCAATGTTTTGGACTGGGACTCTGCTTGCCGGACGGTTTTTGTTTCGGATCTTCTTTTACTGCTGGTTCAGTGAATTTTGGTCGGCGCAACGAAACCTGCAGCTTCAGAATCTGTGAGATGCCGGCTTTTAGCCCCGATGGCATGTCCGTGTACGTGCAGTCGGGTAAACAATCTGCACTTTGTGTTAACATCTTTGTGCGGAATCTGTTTTCCAGCTCTCATTTTCTGTTTTAGCTGTTTGGTGGTTTTTGAAATAGTTTTGTGAGCTTTAACCTGAGATTCTGACGTTTCTGGTGTAACCGAGCACTCGTGAGTGATTCCTGGAGGTTGATGGCAGTCCCTACGAAAATTATTGTTAAAGTCCCAGTCACATCCATCTGTTACTCCCTGACAACCCCTGTTTCTATGAAAACATGTGTTTTCCCAAATCAGCTGGGAAAAACCTCCTTCAGAGGTTCAGCTTTGGACACTAGCATATTGCTACCACTATGGTTGATCAGAAAGTTCTAGATCAACAATCAAGTACAAGCAGGAGGTTACTTAGAGGCGTGGTATGACAAGTTTCATGAATATTTTTGTTTTTGGCAGGCCTTTTACCTCCTTACCATCAGAGTGAGAACAAACAGAACCCTATAATTTTAGAAGACTCTGCTTAACCAATTATTTGATTACCGCTCAGTCGAAAGGGATATTTAGTCAAATGTACTAGATGTCGGTTAACTTTAAAGAAATGGAAATACCAAGATGGTGGGTGCGTTAGTGATGCAAGTTGATGTTATACTAATTTTATGCTTTGCACAGCTTTTAGTAGTGCTGTTTGGTTTGGTTTTTAATTGTAATTATTTGATGTACAGAAAAGAAATCATCCATTCACTGATCCACCCCATCCATCCACCAAACCAGCTGTTAGAAATAAATCTTTTAGAACAACCTTCTAAAACCTGTGTTTACATGTGCACACCATCAGATGTTCTGTGAGCTTATGTATCCACCTTCAGTCTGATTTATTTTTTAAATAATGCTTTGTTACAAGGATTTAAAGAATGACTGGACTTACCAGTTGCTGCAGTTGCCATTGTGTGACCTTCACCCCTAAAAACATTTTTAAAAAAGAATTATTAATAACATAATTAGCAAGTTTGTGAAACAACAAAAGGGAACTTTTACTTATGTCTGTGATCTGGACAACCTATGAAGCTGTGTCCTCCGACTTTTCACTATTTTCACAGAATTTAAAACACACATACAGACACACACACACTCACAGATATAGTATGCACATACAGTATACACGCACACATGCGTATAGTACACACATATAGTACTATATGTGCACACAGATGGATGTAGTTGGTCAAGTTCAGTGTCAGCTGACAAGCCAAATGAAAACCAGTGTTTCACAGACTGCTCATTAAAAATGTTCTGCAGCTACATTGGTTGAAATTCAGTTTTCACATAAGAGTGCTGCAATAAAGCTGTAAGCAAAGTGACTGTAGCAGCTGACCTGTGCAATGTGTAGAAGCACACTAAACATTATTTACTGTCAAATTATCAGCCATCCCTGTGTTAATAATTCTTATTGTATATATTGTATATCTTATCTGTTCCTCTGTTTCTCCTGCTACTTTGAGCATGTACATGACAAAAGAATTTCCCTCGGGATAAATAAAGTTGTTCTTATTCTTAAATTGTCCTGTTCTTTGGAAAATGTTGCCTGCTGACCCAAGATCAGTTCCATCTGTGTTGACATTCAAAACCAGACTTTGAACCTGGAGTTCAAAAAAGCCCCCCTCCAACAGTCAAACCCATCTGTTCTCTGATTGGATAGTTAAATTTGTGATTGACATGACATTAACCAATCAGATGAAAGGAAGAAAAGTAGGGTCAAAATTCGTAGTTGAAAGTTGAGTGCAGAGTTTCACACGTATTCTTTGGCTAAGTCCACACACAAATCTTTTTTTAAGCTCACACAAATTCTTTTTACACATACAAATCTGATTTACAAGTACAAAATATTTATGACCACAATTTGAGCCCATAGAAGAGATGGCAACAAAGCAACTATCCCAAAGGAAGAATGAAAATGAGACTTACAGGAGACTTGCACACTTGCCCATCCTTGTAAGCAGCATGTAAGTGTACAAGCTCCAGAGATGCCATAATGACAAATATGAAATCCCTGCATATACGGGTAAAGTTCAGGGGCAACGAAGATACAGTGTACTCAATTCGCCTCCCTGATTGAATCTCAGTAGTGGGCAGAAGTTCAGCCCAGCAACTGACGTGCATCTGCCCTGAAATCAACAGCTGCAGCTGCAGGGTTGTTCCACTTTACCGTCTTTCGGTGCAGGCCATGTTACAAAATAATACATCACAAATATTAATATTTTTTCCAAAATTAGAAGTTCTAGCAGTTCCTGAAAATAACCAATAAGAATATTAAATAAATTAAATGGAAATATTAGCACTAAAGTGGACACGCATTTTGGGTGTGCTAAATAGAAACTGATGAAGATGGACAGGCCGACGACTTCTTAAATTCAGTCTGACTTTTGATTAGTTTGCTATAGTTGAGTTATGTGCACTTTCCACTGTGGTGCAGTAGTAATCTTGGAAACAAATATATGTCAGTCAAATATGTACGCGGACGTGCCCGAGTGGATAAAACTACACCTCTACGCCATTTCCATGTCAAATCCGCATTTATCTGAACTCAAACTAAAGTCATAAAAAAAGAAGTCATAAAGACGTCTTAAAATCAGGAGTTCAGTGAGATAGAGAAGCCTATTTCAGTCTCTTAGTTTAACAAAGCTGTTTGCAGCACATGCACCGTTTTATCAGCAAAAATGACTTGAACGCAAACTCACCCGAGACTCTTCGGTCATGAGACCAATTTGTCCTCTTGTGCGGCCAGTAATCAATTATTATTAAACTCAATCAATATATCCAACGCACTGACTTCATCCAGCTTTTCGTCTATATTTCTTTTTCGTTTTGAAACGTTCAGCTTGATTTGATTTGAAAGCGGAACTTATTACTGCGCCACCAACACTAATGAAAGTGAAAGTATTGACCAGGGGCGCGTTCCAATTTGCTTCGGAAGGTTCCTACTGAGAGACGTGACGCGGAAGTACCTGCGTGGTGGCCACAGTAAGAGCTGTTCCAATTCTCCAAACACTGAGGAAAGGAGCTTCAATGCTTCCTTATTGCTTCCTGTAGCGTAGGATACAAGGAGCCATCCTTTATGAAAAGGGATGAGAAAATGCTGTCCCATAATTCATTGCCATGGATCATCTGACTATTTATGAAAACCAGCGACATAAGTTGCCCAGATCATGTAAATGTTCATTGTAACTGCATTTTCTGTTTCACCCATAAGCTGCTGATATATTTATGTTTTAACAACAGTCTGTTAAACTCTCAGCTGAACTCTGCGGAATAAAAACTTATTCTGCAGTGTGATATTTATTCTTACTGCTGAGTTGTTGTTGAAGCAGGCAAAACACTATATAAGCTCAAGATTGTAATCTATATTAACTATAAAAAAAAGTATATTTATTGTTCTGTATAATCAGTGTTCATTAGTAATGTCCTTTGCTTTAGGATTAAATTTTACTTTAGTCCAGGTCAGCTGGAATAAGTGACGGCTGGAGGAAATTTTTACTGCAGTCACAGAAATCCTAAACAGGGAGAGAAAGGAGCTACACAGCAGGTAAATATAAGAAAATAAGACGTGTTTAATTTTATATGCCTTGGGAAAGATTTTTTATGTTATTATTATTTTTATTATTCCTTTATTTATTCAGGTAAAAATCTCATATAGATTAAAAATCTTCTTTCTAAGAGAGACTTGGCATCATGGCAGCAAAAGGCAAAAACACATGCACCACATAACAACATAACAAATAAAACAAATGCAATATTCTGTAGATCTCGCAGATTTACTAGGTGAATCAGAATTAGAAAGGGTTTTATTGCCAAATTTTGAGCAGGTTTACAACATTAGGAAATTGCTGCGGTACTTAGTGTAAACATACTGACAGACAATGCTTAAATAAACCTAAAAATAAAAATTAAAAGTGCTAAGTAGATCGATATATACATGAGTGCAGGTGGTGATCAGTACCAAACATGGAACGATGCAGTGAACACAGCGTAGGGTCATGTGTTAGTGGTGGGAACAGTCATACGGTTATTGTTCATGTGTCCAACAGCAGAGGGGAAGAAACTGAACAGAGGTTCTGGTGCAACTGGACCGGAGCCTCCTGCCTGAGGGGAGCAGGTCAAACAGACTGTGTCCAGGGTGAGAAGGGTCAGCTGAGATCCGAGCTGCACTCCCCAGTGTCCTGGAGGTGTACAGGTCCTGCAGAGATGGGAGTCTGCAGCCAATCACCTTCTCAGCAGAACGCACAACACGCTGCAGTCTCTGTTTGTCCCTGATGGTGGCTCCAGCGTACCACACGGTGATGGAGGAGGTGAGGATGGACTCGATGATTGCAGTGTAGAACTGCATCATCGTCCGTGTTGGCAGGTTGAATTTCTTCAGCTGCCTCAGGAAGTACATCCTCTGCTGGGCTTTCTTAATGACGGAGGTGATGGTGGGCTCCCACTTCAGGTCCTGGGTGATGGTGCTACCCAGGAAGCGGAATGAGTCCACAGAGGTCCACAATAATCTCCACTGTCTTCTGGGCATTCAGCACCAGGTTGTTGTGGCTGCACCAGGACACCAGACGTTCAACCTCCCTCCTGTAGGCAGACTCATCCCCGTCCGAGATGAGTCCAATAACGGTGGTGTCATCTGCAAACTTGATTAGCTTGACAGACTGGTCGGTGGAGGTGCAGCAGTTGGTGTACAGGGAGAAGAGCAGAGGAGAAAGAACACAGCCCTGAGGGGAGTCCGAGTCCGAGACATTCTTTCCCAGCCTCACATGCTGCTTCCTGTCCGTCAGGAAGTCAGTGATCCACCGGCAGATGGGATCAGGCACATTCATCTGGGAAAGCTTGCCTCGGAGATGGTCTGGAAGGATGGTGTTGAAGACAGAGTTGAAGTCCACAAATAGGATCCTGGCGTAGGTTCCTGGGGAGTCCAGATGCTGCAGGATGAAGTGTAGGGCCATGTTGATGGCGTCATCTACAGACCTGTTGGCTCTGTATGCAAACTGGAGGGGGTCCAGGAGGGGGGCCGTGAGGGTCTTGAGATGGGAGAGAACCAGGCGCTCAAATGACTTCATGACGACAGATGTCAGAGCCACGGGTCTGTAGTCATTTAGTCCAGTCTGAACCTTCATCACACGATGTCAGCCTGCATGGATCCCAATAATCAGTTCAGATTAATACAGACGTATCGGCTGAGTTCATGTGATCACAGCCTTCTGGATTCTCACTACAGCCTAATCAAAGAGCTGCGCAGTGACTGAGGGTGTTGTCTCCGTCCCACAGAGAGAGCTTCTCGTACTCTGGATGCCATTACCTCGGCCTCCCATAACACTCTGGAAAAACACCCACACAGTGAACATTTAACAGCCTTTGTCTCTCATGACTGACAGCTGTGTTCATATTCTGTTCTGTTTGGATTTAATGGATCAAATCCTTGAATATAATTGTGTTTTCTTCCTGCAGGTCCTCCAACAGAAACAGTCTGCCTCACTAATACAGATCAGGACTTTAAATGAGTGAAGTGATGAGATTTTGATCAGGACAGTGACTCATCTCTGATTTCAGGCAGTTTCACAGTTCATATCTAGTGTTGAAGTTTGTGGTTTGTTGGTGAAAATGTTTAAAGTCAGGTTAGAGATGTAGCTTGTTGTGATTTCATGCTTCACGTCCATCACCATGACAAACTTTCAACAACCTTTACCGACCTTTTGTGTATGCTGTCTTCAACTATCTTTGATCGGTCTGCAATATAAAAGAGGCAGCAGGATGCCTCAGTGGTTAGCACTGTTGCATCGCAGGAGGAGCGTCCTGGGTTCAAACCTACTGCCTGGAGTTTGCTCGTTCTCCTCATGATGATTTTTCCTGCAGTTAAAAAAAACATTCCAGGTTAGTCCTGTTCATCTCGACTCAGGATCTCTACTTAGGGAGTTTCTTCACTGGTTAATAAAAAGGTAAAACCACAGCTATCCGGTCATTAAGTGATGACGTGACGAATCCTACTTCCGGGTCTAAAGTAGTCTGCGTTTAATATGGCTTTTGTGTTGTTAACATGTTTAATGTTTTGTATTTTCTTCTATTTGATCTCAAAAAGCTCCTGAAACAGTCAGTGATCACTGTTGACCTCCCTCGGCTTTTATTACTGCTAATCATTTATTTAAGCTCAGTTTTTAAAACCTTAGGATGTAACTACAGCCCAGCCCATGCAGCAGTATATGAATGACTAACCTCGTATTGTGGATGGATTATCTCAGTTGTTCTCCTGGCTGAAGTTTGGTCCTTTTACAGCATCCTGCCATGCGATTACATTTGTTCCTGACCACCGAGAACACTCACGGTAACTTTTATCCAGTGGAAAAAAAGTTAGCTTGTTTATATTATGCTAACATAGCTGTGTCGCTAGCGGTCACGTAGCACATCATTATATACCAGCTAGCCCAACTTCAGTAACCCTACAAACGTCACTGCTGCTTAGTTTTCTGTTTTCATTTATGTTGGAAGTGATAGCAGAGCTGTACGTTTTAATTTGTTTCCAAAACCCTGCAGTCAGGACATGCTATATTGTATTTAGATAGAAGCTAGCGAGCTAAGTCCCTGCTAACTTCTAACTCCGTTAAATGTCATAAATTCCGTTTTCATGGATGCCTGGATATTAAACTCAATTGTTACACCTGGTAGAGGAGAAGGCTGATCATTTTATTAAAGATGAAAGACTTTAGACAGTTTTTCAACTCTCAGTAATGCCATAGTGATGTTTGATATATGGACCTGCAGCGGAGTTTAGGCCCAGACACGGCTAGTGACGTCAGACTGAACGATCGGATCAGAATCAGAATCAGAATCGTGTTTATTGGCCAAGTATATGTGCAGACACATACAGGGAATTTGGTTCCGGTAGATGGTGGCTCTCAAGCACAGCAATGTAAATCACACACACACACACACACGTGTCTATATATACACATTACACATACATACACAAAGCTGTGTAAACCAACTATAAATAACGAATCTAAACTTATATACATAAAGGATAGGCTCCCTAATACAGGAACCACTGACTGGATTCATGGTGGACTCTTCTTCCTTTTTTAATATAACACTGAGTAGAGCAATGGCTCCCCCTGCTGTTTATTTTATGCAAACATTTACACTACTTACTGCTCTATCAGTAAGTAGTGTAAATGTTCTGCTGATGTTTATTTAATGAGCATCATGAACATCATTTTACATGGACTGGTTGTAATGTGATGCTTTTCTGCCTTAATTCTTTGTTGCAAAGTCTGAACAAGGTGCTTTGTTGACTGGAGCACTGAGCACTTATTTGAGTTCCCGTTGCCTTCTTATCAGTTTGAAGCAGTCTGCCCGTTCTCCTCTGACCTCAGGAAACAGTCACTCTGGATTTTTGGACCTTTTCCTGTGAATCCTGGAGATGTTTGTGTGGGAAAATCAGACTTTAGCAGTCTGTCTTAATGCAAATATAATAAATACTAATGTTCATTTTTTTTAAAGCTTGTTTAAAGGTAAGTTGTGTTATGTTTTAGTTGCTAAATGAGCCAAAACCTATATTTAAAAATAGAAAAAGAGACACGCATTTGTGGGTTAGTGATTCTTCATTAGGTTCATTAGCTAATATTTAAGTGACTGCTTGTGGAAGGTGAAGAGACAGGGGGACTGGCCATCCTGCCTGGGTCAGGAAAAAGAACCTGAGTTCACATTTTATCAGTGTAATTTGTTTGGAACCTAAATTCTTTGTACATGTAATAGAGAAGTGTGTTAACAGTACTCACCTTTCCTGGTTGCTTCCTATTCAGGATGTGGAGCAAAAGAGTAAAAGCAGCTCAATCACCTGCTTAAGAGTTTGGTTAAGGTTTAAGTCTATATGTTATTGAATTATTTATAGGACGTGGTACAAATATAAATATGTCTTTC
Source organism: Copadichromis virginalis (assembly GCF_057382275.1). Lineage (NCBI taxonomy): Eukaryota > Metazoa > Chordata > Actinopteri > Cichliformes > Cichlidae > Copadichromis > Copadichromis virginalis. The sequence continues at coordinate 39,547,001 of NC_140622.1, forward strand.
ACGTGTTTGCTCGTGTGGATGTTTATTTGTTCATTTGGTTTGCTGACCTCAGACTTGGGCTATTCCAGATGCTGACCTGAATCGGGTCACTTTATAGCAGCAAACGTGAAATAACGACAGGCTGAATCCAGTCGAGTCAATAAAAGTTTATCGTTTAATGTTTGTCATTAATCATGAATCCACAACACAGCAGTTTGTTTAGTGAGTAGGAAAAACGTGAGTATTTACATCTACCATCATACACGTCACAGTTTATACCCATGCTAACACAACAAAGACTTTTATATACAAGAAATACCATTAGCGTCGTCATACAAAGGAGTGCCATCGTTGGAACTATCTAGATTTGTCATTGATGCAAAATACACAAAATCATAATAAACGTCTCCTCAGCTGCCCTGAAGTGATCGCGATAATTCGACAGAATGAACTTGGATCGCTGTGGACCGGGTTTAAAAACTGGTTTACATCAGAAAACACAAGGCGAGACGATCAGAGTCTACGTGTATACGAGGTTTGCCCTTCATGCCCGCGATAAATACGCCCTCTCCTCGTTTATGTACAAAGAAATCAACGCGTCTCCTCCGTGAGCTCCGTCGGATTTCCCTCCACGCTCCTCCTTCTAAAGGAAACACAGACTGGGTGGGGTCAGTGGTTTTAGTCTCACACAAAACTTACTTTCTTTTAAAAAAGCACCAAACTACTTTTAATTTTCCTGCCATCCGACACGTTCAAGCCAAAGAACAAAAGAATGAACCGAACGTCCTACAAACAAACCTCTGATTTGCATAGTTCATCTTCACCTGCTTCGAGTTTGATTCACTGAAATCTGAACACTTCATCGCTGCAGACCGAGTATGCAGGACCGTTTGTTTAAAGCAAGAGTTCACAGCAAAATCAAAGATGTCATTTTAACTGTGGTAACCGTAGTAACCGTTTACACATCTCTTTTGTTTTGGTGGGAATGACCCAGTTTTGGAGATATTAGGTGCAGAGATTTCTGCCTTCTTTCTTTTTACTGTCTACATCCGCCAGCCAAAGGAAAATGCAGCCAGGTCTCTCTTTACTGAGCAAATAATTAATATAAGCTGGTCAAAGCAGGCCGTCACTTTACATAAAAGATGCCGTACCCACCAGCGAGGTCGTCCCGTTGGATATGAAGGATGCTGCACATTCATATAGCAGCAACTTGTCAATTACACCCTGGTTTATCCACTTGTTTGCCTCCAATAGAACGACAGCTGATAAAATTAAAGTCCTGACACTAGTGAGACTCATCAGGTAAATATTTACTGAGGTCATAGTTCAAGCTGCGGGGGTTGTTTTCTCAGACTTTTTTTGCAGGACAAACAGTTGCCCCCTAGTGGCCACTGGAAAGAACGCAACTTCCAGCTTTGTTTTAATTTTCAGACGTGGAAGCTACAGCCATCCTTTATATACAGGCCCAATCCCAGTGTCCAATCACAGGACGAAACAGACTGTTACCGGGATAAGAAACAAAAGCACCAGAATAAAACTGTAACGCAACAAGCACAAAAGAGCAACGACACAAAAGGCAAAAGAAAATCTATGCACGTGTGATTGCAGCATATGCATGTAAAGTAGGTTTAGTTCAGGGAGAAGAAAATAGTTCCCACATGAAACATCTTCAATAGGTTGTTGCTTCTTCTTTACTTCTCAGTAGCTGATCAATGATCTCAGATTCTCAGTTTAGCTCAGATATATTTAAAAGACAGCAGATGTCAAAATGTTCTAAAAGGATGAACAGAACTAAAAATCAGGAGAAAATAAAGTACATTTAATTCTGCTGTGAACTTTTCTTTAGTAAACTGTTGTGTGACTTCTCTCTCCCTCTGGTGTAATTCGATCCTGATATAACACACACTCTCTCACAAACTGCCGTAACAGCGCACACCTTCATTGTTGCAGTTTCTCGTTGCTGAAAAGCTTCTCTAACCTGCCTGCGTCATGTATTTACAGCATCCCCGCTCACAGCGCTTTGTAGGCTCAGAAGGATCAAACATAAACGGCTCAGCACAACTGCACACGGAGCTTTACAGATAAACAAACACACAGAATGACAGAAAAGTGATAAAAAATTAAACCTTCCAGTGCGTTATGTGAACTGGAGGTAAAGGTTGCAGGAAGAAAAAGCAATAAGGTGATTTCTAAATCTGGCTTTGTATAAACGTATACATATTAATATCAATCTTCATGTTTTGCAAAGGCAACAAGCATAACAGATGTGCTGTGAGAAAACCTTTGAGAGCACTCAAAGCTGTTTAAAACAGAGGTAACATCATATGTTGTTGGCATAAACACAAAGGCGTCAGTGCGAGTCTGTAACAACTGTTTATATCGCTGTGAATACACACAGCACATGAATCCACCATCAGCTGCACTGAGTGTTAATATGGGTTTCAGTTTCAACAGGACAACAATCAACTCGAACTCTTCGCACAAGGATGAAAGAGTTGATCATTTAGGGAATAAATGAACTAAAATGATTTTAAATGAAATTTATAACTAAAAGTAGAAGAAGAGAGAAGCTAAAGATCTAAAAACAGACAGGTTGAAGGAGGTAACTCGAGCCGTGCTGCATAATTCACCTGTAACATCATCAGTCAGTCCACCAAACACCCGACTTCATGAATTCAGCAGTTTTCTGCAAACTGTCCGGGCTGTGGTGCAGCCTCTGTGTGAGCCGCAGGACAGTTTCATGGCTTTAACTTTTATAAGTGGGGAATAAAGAGACTGGAAACGCTCACCGGACACAGAGCACCACTGAAAGTCCAGCTCTGAACTTCCACTGAACATCTTTAACCATCACTGCTTCACTCGTATGTTTATGGTGGAGAATTCAAGCAGCGGGCCCGTATCACTGCTCACACAGCTCACGCCATGCGTCGCGGCAGGAAATGCACATGTGCAACAACTGTCTGAATGATGGCTGTTGTTCCATGTAGCTTACTGGGTCAGTGAATGCAGCACACACGTTCACTGAGTGAATGGGTTAAATGCAGAGAGGGATTTTCCCCACGGGGACCAATAAAGCACACTTTCTTTCTTCTTTCTTCTGACATTACAGGAGCTGAATATTTAAAGTGGACCCGCTCTGCTCATTTCGAGCTCTATATTTTGATGTTTGGACTCTACCAGAGGAGCTTTGTATGACTCATAGTTAAAAATAACACTGCAAAGTGTCTGAAACAAGCTGCTTCAGTGCCCGTCTCTTTAGACTGGCTGCTCTTTGTAAACAAAACTATGGTTGTGTTTACTGCGCACATCAATCCTGGTGTGACAGAGTCAGAAAATCCAGAACTGGTCGACTTTAGTAACTCCTGAAAATGATTTAATGGATGAAGTAAAGTCTGTGATGGTTCTAAACGTGCAGACGCACTCACACACAGTCTCGTCGTTTCACTGAAAACAAACCTTCAGCTTCTCTAAAGCAGCGAAAGGCAGAGTGCGCACTCAGGTCGCTAATCCTTAAATCTAAAATGTCTCAACCTGACTCAGTTTGTCATCGACATATTTTTATGTGATGCCTGTATTTACTTATGCATGTATCCCCTATTTTATTGTTTCTGCTTTCAGCCCTTTATGTAGACAATGTTGATTTGATTTATTTCGTCGTTGTTCTCTGTCTTAACTTTTAATTCGTCCCATCTCGCTCTTCGATGTCCAGCTTCCTGTTGAAATGTATTTTTCTATTTTTGCCTTTCTGTCAAAGCACTTTGCAAAGACATCGTGTTATTATTATTTAGCCTCACAGGGGAACAGTTCTGTGTTGGATTTATCTAAATGTAGCTGGGCTTAAGTTCGAAACTACAAACTACAGAGCCACCAGCCATCGTCACCAACACAATATGACACTGAATCAGGATTCTGAGTTTTCTGCACCTTTAGGAGGAACCAAAACAGGACAAAGCTCAAACACAACGATCAGCTTCACCATGCAAAATGTGAGAAGATGATCAGACACCAGGCAGAGCACAACGAGGATTTCAAATAGCCATGTGAGCTAACGGCTGTTCAACCTAAAAAAGGGGGCGAAGTGATCAGGATGACAGTCTGCTCGCAATCTGAGTGCTAAATGTAAAAAGAATATTTAAAACAAAACACTAAAATACAAAAGTATGACCCTTTGCAGTACTTTTACACGTCTACTACTAAATCCTGCTGATTCAACATCCTTGGTGTTCAAAGTGGTTTCCTAGACTACAAAGACATCAGTGCACAGTACAGTATTTCTCCAGTGCTTCCAGTGCTTCACCTCACAGTCTCTGTTCAGTGAATGAACATGCATACAAAACAGTACCCTGATTAAAAAATGTACAGTCATTACTTTCATAGAAAAAATGCCAAAAAAGGTGTATATGTACTTCAGCTAACATCCCTAAAAATACCAGCAGTCGGACGCCTCGCACATATTTACAGGTTCCTCCGCTGAACGCATCGTCAGCTTTAAAAAACCCTCAGAGCAAACTGTCCCTCGCTCCTGTTTTCAGGAGCTGCAATAAAACCTTCAGCTGTTGTGAAGTGCACATCGCGTCTGATGTAGCGGCTACTGTCGGCTCAGAAAGCCATTTGCACATTTCTTCAATCAAAAGTATAACGACTGAATATAAATTATATGTATATACTTCTTTATAGTGTATTAAATGTATCTACATTCTCTCTTACTTAAATATAAACACTTCTCATCGTTTATCTTCAACATTTCAGGAAAAAGTGACTGAAAATCTTCGAAAGCCGTCGCTCTGTTTGCATAAAGCATCACTTAAAGGTACTTTTTGTAACTTCCTGTTTTCTAAGATTAACAAAAATTAACAGAATATAAATACCAGCTTGACTTTATGTCCTAAACTATCTGTGTTTTCTGTTACGATGTCAACCGTAGTCAAATGAGGTCCCGGCCGTACTTTGGTGTATTACCTTTTTGTTCAAACGCTGCCCCCTGGTGGTGAACGTTTTATTTACATCGTTACAAAAAGTACCTCTACCCGATGCCTTTATAGCCGCTGTTTACGTGACAGAAATAATCATCATTAGTTATTTGCTTTCATTTTGGTCTTTTGTTTTCATCTTTTTAAATCATCTAAATCAGTGATTCCCAAACTCAAAGCTGCTAAACTGGAGTCCACACGAGACTGACCTTTGGTCCCCTCGTCCCACATCGAGACAGTGTCCCACATTTTGTTCACTGCAGGACAGGCACTTTCCTAAAGTCTGGCTTTTATCCAGTGGCTTTAAAAAAACTGAAATACAGGGAGACTACTTAACTGGGTGAAGTCAAAACAAAGGAAATGATTTTCCTTTCTTAGTTAATCAGCAGTGATGCAGAAAGGAAAACATGACATTAAGTGACAGGTCAATTATCGGGACAGCAAAAGTAAATATAGTAAAAAGAATATATCACGGACAATAACATGAAACTTCTTATTGTGCTTATTGCGTCTGCTCAGCGAGGCAGGAGGGAAAGTCCTTCACAAACCTGCAGTTTGTCCTTTTATAGTTTTTTAGGATATGTGAAGATTCCCACACAAATAAACTCCAGCTGTTGTAAAATGTTGTATCATTGAGGTTCATGGAATCTGGCCACCCTGCCTCTGGAGGACACCCTGCAGTACCTTCACAGCCCACTAAGGGGCAGCGGCCCACACTTTAGGAATCACTGATCTAAATATCCTTCAGTATAACATCCCTGCTTTGACCGTTCTGTGTCTATAGGTTTTATTTGTACATAAATAAAAATGTTTTTAAAGTGCCGTTTGCCTTTAAATCTTCAGAGCGAGGCTTTTTTTTATTTGACTAGAAATCCCTTCGTAAAATCACGGGTTCAGTTTCAGGTGTAATCATGAATTTAGTGAAAAAGCTGAGCAGCATTTTCTCAGCTTAAACCCCCGTCTGCACATATAAGAAGTAAAGAATCAGGATGCAGTGACGTGAGGACTGTTTGGTTGAAGGAAACACGTCTCAGAGGTCAAGGACTCGTTAGCCAGATGGAGCGTGCGAGAGCAGACTGAAACCTTTAGCGGTAACTGGAGGACAGCTGGGGGCGATTCAGAGCTACCCTCAACTTCATGACCCAGTTTTTAGTTTGGCTCTCGCTCTCACGTCTTTTCTTTCTCTCTTTTGAGAAGAGTTTCTTGTCTGTCCCTATAAACCATGAGGGGGCGTCCTACTCCTCGCCGATGCCGTGCTCCCACGCCACTTTAGCCTGCTCATCCTTGGTGGCTGCGATTATGGGCTGGGAGATCTTGCGTGGCATGGGCCGCGGTGCGGGAGGTGGAGGCGCTGCAGACTGGCTGATCAGGGAGTCCTCTTCAGGGATGCAGCCCTCTCGGAGGTAGGGTTTAGGGGGCAGCGCCGGAGGCTCATGGAAGTGGTAGAGAGGCGGGTGGTGGGGGATGTAGTGTGGGTGGAAGTGATGGTGGAGTTGGTGGTAGTAGTGGGGGTGTTGTGGGTGTGGCAGCACATCCTGCTGCTGCATTTGTTGAACTCCGATGGAGGCCGAACCCGGAGCCTGGGGTTGGATTTGGGACCCCACCTGAGCCGGGGTGACGCCTCCCGGGGCAGAGTGGCTGCGGCAGGGCGGGGGCTTGACTCCATCCAGGACTTCAGGTTCGGAGATGCTGTACCTGACGGGCTGGTAAGGTGAGTCGAGGTCCTCCTGGTCGGTGGTCCAAGCCTGGCTGCTGGGGACGGACTCCAGGGTGTCTGTGCGGCTGGCGGTGGGGTCAGAGGAGGAGGCGGGGCCACCAAAGTTGCTCTCACTGAGGGAGGAGACTCCGGAGCTGGCACTGCCTGACAGGTTGGAGTTACTGCCATCCAGGATGGACTGTGGACTGGTGGGCGAGGCAGGTATAGGATGCAGGGGAGACTGGAGAGAGAGGCGAGGGAGAGTCACACAAACAATCTCTAACACAGAGTCTGTGATTAACAGCTGCGGTTTTATTAAATATGTTTAAAGTCTGTTAATATTTAACAAAGCAGGTCGATCACATTCTTTTCTCCTGCATAAACATGAAGATCACAACTTATTTACAATGAATGTCTTTAACTAGAATCACATCTGATTGAAGTGTAGAAGCAAAACAATGACAGTGCACATTAACAGGCATAGTTTAAACTATAAATATACCAAGTAACACAGAAAGCAGGATTCTGGAGTGTTTGTTAAAAAAGAGGAAAAAGGAAACATGAAGCCAATAAATCAAATATTGCTGATGAGCTTAGGAACAGGACACGAAGGTTTACAACTGAACAGAAAATATTTTGTCTTTGTCGTAACTGTTGGTGGATAAACTGTAAAGTTATTTCCAGCTGGTGTTGCAGACTCAGCTGTGAACACTGATGCTTCATTTAAAAGAACAAAATCATGGACACAAAGAAAAACACACAGACAGTAATGTGCACTGATTTGTGAGTGCATACACACACACACACACTAATGGACTGACAGACGAACTTCATCCAGACAGACAGCAGGCATGAGGAGGAGGAGGAGGAGGAGAAGGGTACCTTTCTTAAAGAGCGCGCGGGGAGAGCTGGAGGGAGGTCGCTGACCTGGTGGTGGAAAGCGTCAAAGTGCATCGACAGGTGTTGCCCTACAGGGGGAGACACAGCAGGACTGACTGAGAGAAACTCGCACACACTCACACACATTTCAGACCAGAGAGGAGGAGGAGGTGGGAGGAGGGGCAAGGGGGAACAAAGGTCAGAGAGTGGAGAACAAGAAGGTAGAGGCAGGTGGGGGGGGTTAAAACAGGAAAAGGGGGGAGTTGGAGCAGTGTGTGGAGGAGGGGAGGTGTTCAGCTCTGATAGCATTTAAGTTGTTTGATTGCAGTGGTATAAAGTGTGTGTCTGTGTGTGTCTGTAGTGAAAACGAGATCAAATTAACCAAAGTTCACTCTCAGAGAACGCTTCCTTTCTTTCTCTCTGTGCTTCGAGCCCTGCAGACGTCTCCTCTGAGGTTGCAGGAACCACCAAACGCTTCATAAACACTTCATGTACCTGAACTTTCACTCTTGGGACTCAAAGGTTTGAATAACGCGATTTACAAAACCGAGAATGAGTGTTCGGTGGTTTTGAAAGGTTTCTGTGAGGGACTAATACGAGTCTGCGTCGTCACAAATACTCCTGAATGAAAAGCAGAGCTGCTTTGAATCCCCGATCATAGAGGTCACGGAGAGGAGAGGCCCAGCGCTATTCTGTTAATACTTTCTCAGCCAATCAAAGCACAGCTTGCATAAAGGGGGAAAAAAGCTAAAACAGCTGTTTTCAGACAGAAGACAAACTGAGAGGCTGCACCGAGACCCACCATTAGATACACGGGGATCATGAATCATGCGGAGCTAATCTAACGGAGGTACTAATGAACATGACAGAGGAGATGAATCTCCTCTGAATCCTGCTCAGAAAACAGAGTCATGTCTTCTGACCCGGTGCTTAAAAAACAGATTCAGTTCCACAGCCAGGAAAACGTTACAGAGTCCCCCGCACAAACACACTGCAGGGGAACCTGTGGGGATTCCCCACACACAAAAACCGACACACGCAACGATGCACAAGAATCAACGCTTCGCTCTCGCACAACAAAAACCCAGCAGGCGTCCACGGATGACACTTTCTGGGCTAAAGGCGTTCAGTTGCATGGCTTCATGTCCAAACTTGGTTAAAAAGTGGAGTTCAGTAAATATCTAGTAAACATTGTCTACATTAGACGTTAATTCTGTAAGTCTAACACTGAAGTGTTTGTCTGTAGCTGTGAGCTGTGTGTGAGGGGGACAAACGGTACATTCTCTTGGTGGTCATGATCATCCTGCATGTGTGGTTCTCCCTGGGTTGCATCTCACTGACACACTCGTGCAGCTGTTTTTAGGATTATTGTTTCACAGTACGAAGGTTCAAATCCACTAAAGAGGAAGTCCTTTCATGTTTCAGACGGTTTTAGATGTAAAAGAATGACATAAAAAGATTTAACGCTTCAGCATCTGGCAAAGTTTGATTTATGCTTGGTGGGAAATCAGTGCACAATACACACACACACACACAAACGCACACACACACACACACAGTAGTTTCATACCTTGAGGCAGGTTGCGTGGTGGAACAGGTGGTGCCATGACACTGCCAACGTGGGAGGAAAGGAAAGGGAGGGCTTCTCTGGTACCGCTGTCCAAACTCCAACTGCTGGGAGTGGTCAGGACTGGAGGGCAGAGAGTGAAGACGGGTGGAGTGGAGAAAAAAAATAGATGAGTTTTACAGAAATATTCTGTATTGTGTGTGTGAGTGAGTTTGCCGACCTTTCTCAGCCACAGAGAGGTTTGGGTCGCTGCAGGGTTTGCATGGACCGATCACCTGGTGGAACAAAGCTCGCTGGAAGTTTGGTGGCTGAGGAGGAGACCATGAGCTCGTTAGAGAGGACCACAGCGATCACCTGAATCAGACTTTAATCCGTCTTCAGCTCAGTAAAGAACTGAACATGATTGCATTCGAAAATATTTAGAAGAATATCTGAAGGTAGGTTGAATCCATGAAAAGCACCTGCAGCATCACAGGTCAGCTGATCACAGTGCAGCACAAAGAAAACTCATCTTTGTGCACAAAACAAGAGCTTCCAGTTTCCTCTCCTGTCAAATCCCACTTTACCCTCTGCATGTGACGTACATGCAACTTCTAATAAATCAAATTCGTCAGACAACTGTCACTGCTGTTGTTCAGGATCCCCCCTCCACTGCTTTACCTGTCCATTGTCTGTGATGTTGGTGTACATCGCGCTGCTCGGCCTCTCTCTGTGCGGCGGCAGCAGCATCAGCATCTCTCTGTTGTGTCTGTATTTGTCAGGCAGAGACGGAGAGCCGACTGCAGACGGACAGATTACAGAAGTGAGACATGTGTGAAATACAAAATATCAGAAAGCTAAATATAGCTTTAAAAATCTTCCATGGGCCGCTAACCTCTGATGGTTGAGGGGGCGGAGTTTATCATCTGAGAAGGCGCAGAGTGGGTGGAGCTAAGACTGGAGGAGGACAGGCTCGCCTGCAGTTCCAAGAAATTCGAACGCAGTATTGTACATATAGATTACAATAATGTGAGGTATTTGAGCAGTGATGCTCAGCTGTGCAGAAAAAGCTGGACATGATAATATTACAGAGTTTTATATTCATGTGTGATATATGGAGTGTTTCTTGTTTCTTGCAACACGTGCGTTTCCTCTCTGCGAATCGCGTTTTTCACTGACCTGCATGCGGTAGAAGTCCTCGGGGTGTTCCACTACCATGCCGTCAGCCAGGATCAGCAGATTGCCAACGTTTCCCATCTCACTGGAGTTGTGAGAGGAGAGAGAGGAGGAGGAGTTGCGCACAGGAGTCAGAACAGCTACGGGACTGGGAGGAGGGAACGAAAGGAGGAAAAAAGAGGAGAGGAAACAGGGAGGGTAAAGAGAAAGAGGGCGGGGGGAGAAGAGGGAAATTCCAGGTAGAAGAAAAGGAAGGAAGGAAGGCAGGAAGAAAGGAAGGAAGGCAGGAAGGGGAAGGGCCAAGCAAACCAAAAAAGAAGAAGCGAAAACCAAACAGCCAGCATGCATGAGGTGATGCGGTGAGAATGAGAGCGATGGTCAGCCATGAGCATGCAGGAAGCACCATGCAGGAAGCACCATGCAGGAAGCACGATCAGGGTGGTGTCGGTGAAGGATGAAGGAGAGAAAGAGAAAATGGCAGATTTTCAGAAAGTGCGATGTGAGCAGAGGACAGCAGAGATGCTGCGAGGAACTTCTCAAAGATCACTAATGAGACACAGCAGGTGAATCACAGATGGAGGTGAAGCCAGTGAGAAGACGTGTGCTGACTGTGAAGGATGGTTTCTGCCGTGTTCACCACATTTAACAGTTTCAATTAAGAATAAGATAAAAGTAATTAATGAGGATTATTAGTGATTTAATGGATTCTTTTCTGCTTTATATATTTACAGTAACACTTCCAACTATCAAATGCAACGAAGCACAGCAGAAGATGTGGAGACAACCAGGACAGAACCTGGAGTGATACCCAGACCTCACTCGACCCAGCCACCTCACACGCCTCTTTATGGGGACATGAAGCGCTCCCAAACTACCCGTCGGTGATCTCTTACTCCAGTGAGGCTCCTCTGAGGCCACCACTCAGAGGAGTGGAGCCCAGAACCGGAGCTTTGCCTGGTTGGGCCGCAGACCCAATCTGAGGTGTGGAGCTAAACTCGGTGAATATGATTTGATATCCTTTCTTTCCTGTATTTAGAAGGGCAGTGACAGCTTTAGAGGGAAGGGTGGAGGCTGCTTTGTCTCTCTTGATCCGTGCCCCTTTGACCCGACCCTCTATGCAGACTTAGAGGAAACTGACTTTGAGGATTTTTTAAAACCTTTTCAACATGTTTAGATACCATGAATGAGGTTTTGATGACATGGTGGTGCAGACTGAGGAGTGTAGCTGAATAAGATTAAAGCAGGAGAGTCTAACGGGCACTTTAAAAAAGTCTCTGCGTGTTGCTGACCTGTGTCGGTGCATCAGTTTGAAGCTCTCGGGGCTCATGGGGCCGTGAGTGGCCAGGATTCCTCTGGGTGTGTTGGGCCCTGAACCGGACTTGTCTAAACCAGGCAGACCCTGCAGAGACACATAGAAGCACTGCTCTGAATATTCACACTGCCCTCGGGTGTCCACACAGACAGAAGAATCACTGGTTGGAACGGTAAAGGTAAAATTATGAACAGAGGTGAAATGTTCAACGAGATTCTTTGCAGTGACGTAGTCTCTAAGCTTGGTGCACACTAACATGCTCTTTGAAGAAGAAACGAATCCATCCATCCTTCCAGCATGTTTACACCGTAATGAATCTTCTTCTACACTCGTTCATTTTGGTTCATGAGCTACATCTAACAACAGCTCCGCGTACGTATTTGTACCTCCTGAGGTTGTAATATTATATTATTTTGTGTGCTCACATGGCAGAGGCTGCTCCTCATCATCTGGAACTGATCTATCAGCTTCTTGTGCAGGGGACGCATTTCTGGGTGCACCAGCTTCTCGTGCACAGCCAGACCGACTCCCAGGATGTGAACCTGTGTGAAAACCAGTTTTTAAAAACATCAGCGGATGAGATGAAGAACCCTGTTAGTATGAGCAAGAATGAAGACGAGGTTGTTGCTCACGTTGGTCTACAGACAAATCCTTCCTTTGGAAAACTTAATGCACGTGTTTCACCTGCTTTACTTTTGCCTGCTTCATGTCAACAAATGTTTTTCTACTGGATCGAAATAATCTGACATGGGAGAGGGGGCGAGGTTAGGGGGGGCATCTCCTCCTATCAGCAGCTGGGGCTGAAAGTATTAGCCCCCCAGGAATTATGGAGCATTTTGCTAAACTTCTTCCCAATTTTTGCAGCATTGATGAAACTTGATATAATCAAAGATTCACCAAACCTGTAGCTTTTGGGACATTTTGTAATATAAAATACATTTTTAGTCTTTATATCAAATATAGTTAAAAGTAGGGTTGCCAAAAATATTAACATGTGAATGTTTGTTTTCAAAAAGAGCGGCACATCACAGCCTGACAGCCCGGTGACTATTAATGGCCACGGGGCTAATCACTCATTTCTTTCTTGTTTTGTATCCATGAAATATCCTGATTAAACTTAAACATTGTTATTTTGTTAACAGATACACTATAAAAAACAAAGACTTGTTGTTAATGGTCATTTTCTTTCCTTCAGTTCAGTGAAAGCATGAATGATAACGTCTGCATGCAGATATATGAAAACAAAAACTATAGATTCAACTATTACAGGATTCTGAGGTTTTTCTTCAATCGTGACATTTGTCTCACGCTAAAGGTCAAATTCTCCACATGGTTCTATCTGAACACACTTACAGCTCTATATGTGTTTCCACTGAAGCACATATAGAGCTTTAATTTGAGTATATGGAGCCAACTTGGTCTATTTGGCATCTCAGGACAAAAAGGCAGAGCTGTGTTATTAAAGCTCTGCAGGAACGTCAGCAAACGACACCTCACCTGCTCCTGCATCAGGTCTTTAAGCTGTGTGATCTTCTCAGTGTCTTCAGGGTGGCTCGTGATGTACTCCTTATCAAAGAAAGCCTGCAAACGAAGGAAAAAAGCAAAGTCAAATTTATGGAGCAGTACTGTGGCATTACATCATCCCAAAACACCAAACCTTATAGAAATGAACATTTTTAGTCCATTTTATACATAATTTGTTCGCACAGATTCAGAGATTATGCGCACGGATGACAAACTGCTGTGCTTTGTAATAAAATACATGTTCTGTACTTTTGTTTATAAAAGGAAACTCTAACATATCACTGAGGTTAGTGCATTCTGGACCGTTTGTGTTTTATGAGTGGATAAAATAACAGTGGTTTAATCATATTGTGGCCCCTCCTTCACCTGCCTATAAAACTGCCCACTGTGATGCGCTGTAAGATTTTACTGCTGTGACTCAGCCTCACGGGGGCCGATGACATGAAATTCCCTGTCTGTCTGACCTCTTGGTATCTGGCGATGCCTCCGTTAACAGCAGCGTCGATGACCCCGTTCAGCGTCATGCTGAGCAGGTTGATGTTGCCGTGCAGCTGCTTGTGTTGGTACTGGCTGATCAAAGTGCGCAGCTCCTGGTTCTTATTCTCCACCACAGAGATGGCGTTTTCTAACGGGCTCACCTCCACCTGAGAGAGAGACGCAGAGCGACGAGGAGCCAAAGTGAGAGACGCTCAGATTACTTCGTAGAATATATCGTAACAGATTGTTGTGAGTTTATGGATCCTGTTTATCTTTACAGATCTCTTTCATGTGCTCACCAGCTCTCTCTTCTCCACCTCAAACCAGCGGGAAATCCCGGGCAGAGGGTGGGTGAGGATCAGAGTCGTCCTTTCTATCCACAGACTCTGAAAAACACGACAAGCAGGGAGACAAACAGTCCAGACTTCAGGAGGTTTGATGTAACATCAGCAGCCATCGAAATCTCCTGAAATATCTAATTAATGTTGAGAATCCGGTTTATTAATCATCTAAACTTCAGTCAAAATGAGCCATGCTGGCTGAATTTTCAGAGAGCTTCAGAAAAAACCCGGCAGATCTTAATGAACTGAAGCAACGCTGTAAAAAAGAGGTGGATTAAAACCCTCCACAACGATGTGAGGGAGTCGCAGAGTGTTTGATGCTGTAAGCTGCTGAATCACGAGGAAGGTTGAAGGAGAAACGATGTCTCTACTGTCAGGGATGGAAATGACAGAAAGCAAAGACAGACGAGGAAGATGTCAGATAAATTTCACAGGAAGGAACTTAAAGAAATGTAAAACTTGGATAAACAAGGCAAAAAAGGTTTTTGTAATGAGTCACTGGATATAAATGCTGTAAATCGTGTCATTCATAAGAATATAAACAAAGGCAGGTTCAGCTGGGTTGCAGTAAGTAAGTGTGTTGAGCTGATTCACTGAGTATCTAATAAAAGAATAAGAGGAAAAAAGCACTTCCTGTCTCACTTTGAACTCATTGTCTCGATCTTTGGGGCCTTTGTGGAAGGGCCGGTCGTAACGGAAGCGGCGAACGTTGTTCACTCGATAGAAGCTCTTAATGCGGTCCGGTACTCGGTCCATCTGAAGGACGGTCACGCTGTCCGGCACCGGCGTTACTGCGTAGATCTGGAGGTCTGAGAGGAGGGAGGTCAAAGATATAACTGAGAGCCGATAACACAGCAAACAAAACGCTTCCATGGACGTCAGGCGTGGATTAATATTTAAATCGAGCGGTCTTTGGATGAACATCAGCTCTGCTGCTGAAGGATACACTGTGCATCACACTGCAGGATGGCCTCGTCTGGTTGATTGGGGTGCTGCATTGCAATGGCTTGCGGGAATTCTCCCAGCATCCTTTGCTGGAAGGCTTCTAACCTTTCGTAGTCATGACCACGGCAGACAAACTCTTTGTTCTAGAGGGAACGAATCAAAAACGAACAGAAAAGATTAAGATGTTCATTTTTTAAAGCAGAAATCTTGAAGCCACCTCTTAAGTAACAAAACCTGCAGTTCCTGTAATGACCACTTGAGGCTGGATCCCAAAATGCTCTACAGCAGCCGTGAACATGTTTACTTCTCGCTTCATAACAGCTGTTTACTGGGTCACTGAATTCAGATGTGGCAGCTCAATTATTAGCTTGACCAAAGTCCTTCTAGAAACAAGTCCATCCACCCTGCAGCCATCGAAATATCCTCAGAGAGTTTGTTCACTTTGCCCCAAAATAAGGTTTTAAAAAGCTTTTTTCCTGGAAGGCGTACGTCTTCTTCTGTGAGAAGTGAAACCATTAGAGCTTTCATTTTCTTTTCTGATGGAAAATTACTCAACTTCAAATAGAGTTAACGTGCATGTGTAAATGCTGCACAGTGACATCACTCACTCTGAGGAAGAAAGGGAACTTCCTGCCGTAGAAGCCGACCCTGAAGAACTCGGGCTCCAGGCGCTGCTGCTCCATGATGTTGTCGTAATAGGCCGCCTCCATTTTCTGCAGGTAAAGGTCGCGGGGGGAAGATTGTGAGATCTAATAATTAATATGTCCTTATCATATTAAAGATCTAAAAGATTCTTGATGTGAGTGTTGTTGGGGCTCACCCGTATCCAGCTGAGACTTTGGTAGTCATACAGGGATTCGTACTGGAAGGCCAGCTCCCTGCACAGAGGAATGCCGTACTCCCAACACTGAGGACACACAAACACACAAAACCATGGAGGCGCTGATGTTTGAAGCAAAACCACAACAACTAACAAACTGCCTTTAACTGCAGCGAGCTGATTGGTTACCAGATAACACTTTACATACTGACCCCGTGCTTAACAGAGAAGACGCAGCAAGTGTCTAATATGAAAGTAGTTGCTGCTGGCACCTTGTAAAACCAAGACTGGCACCCCGGTGTTAGATAAGAGAACATACCTTTATTAGTCCCACAAGGGGAAATTTCATAAGGCTGCTGACCTATTGCACGCAATGGCGGCGCCATCTTACCCTGCGACCATACATACATTACACAAACATCACATGGGGAAGACAGGTCAGAGAGGTATAACAATGGAAAATGCACCACATGAGGAAAGATAAGGAGAAAAAAAAATGTGCACATAGCACATGAAAAAACTCTTAATACACCAAAGAAACACACGACGAACAACAGGGGCGGGTAAAGGGTGAGAGACAGCCAGTGTAGACAGCACAGCCGGGCCTGCGTGCGCTGGTCTCCTTGATCCAGCGTCAGCATCGGCGGGGAATAAGCGTCGAAGGCGTTTGGAGGGGGATGAGTGTGTATCTGCATGTGTGTATATGTCTGTGTGTGTGTCCAGAGTTCAGCTGAGACAGTGTCCTTCGCCCTGCCAGGCTAAGCAAACAGTCTTCCAGCCAACCCAGGTGGCCTTGCATAGAATGGGAAGAACAGACTAAACACAGTCGTTATCAGGGTGTTGTTGTTCAGCTCCAGCCTCGAGACCGCAGCTGGTGCCGAGAGGGGATCCGCATGAAGTGATGGTGCTTTTTACTTTACTGCGAACAACTCATATGAATTTCAAAGCTGTTCTAACAGTCCGACACTGGTCTCTCAATCTCCCGTTGGAGAGCCGCGAGCTTCTCCATTAATGAAGCAGCTCGTGACCTCTAAAGCCCACGCTGACCGTGTCACGCCCTCACCTTCCCCTTGTTGAAGTAGTGGATGACTTTCCTGCAGAGTCCCTCCTTGCGGTGCCACTCGGTCTGAGAAGGATAATGCAGGAACTCCTTCAGAGGACGCTCGTCCCAGTGCAGCAGCTCCCAGTATAACAGCAGGGTGAACGCGGCCTCTGCAGACAAACAGCCCAGAGAGCGTCAGCCTGGTGTTTGTCACACGTTCTGCTCGTGTCCACGAGTGACTGATTCTGCTGTACCTGTGTAGTTCTCCGCCTGCAGATGCATGTCACACAGTTTGTGGATGTAGCGGATGTACATCTCCTCCTTGTTGATCTCTGACTTGTAGAAGTTCTGAGAAGAAACAAAACAGACAATTAATGCACTTCCTGTGTTTATGCACTGATTTAAACCTGGGATGCCAAACGCTGCAAATACCCACTCGATAGGTGTGGAAATTTCTTAAAGAAGGGCAGAACTTAACTCAAGGCCAAGGTCTGAATCATCTTCATCATTTTCATGGACCTATTTATGGCATACTGTACCAAACCTATATGTTAGTTTGTTTGTTTGTAAAGGATCAAGTGTAGACCAACTGAATGTGGAAAACATGAGAATTATTCTTGAAGGCTGTTTATTTAGAACTGGACGGTTTAATAAATGTGAAGCAGCTTGGAAAGAAAAGTGTCTGGACTTGTTTAAGTTTTCTTGAAGACGTTTCACCTTCATTCAAGAAGCTTCTTCAGTTCTAAGAACAGCTGGTGCAGAGTCCCAGATTTCAGCCCATGGGGGCGTCTCCAAGAGGGTCAATGGCAGCCATGTTTATGAAGTGACTGTTTCCAATGCAGAGGTCTGATCCTGGCACAAATAGGAGAGCTGTCCATCTGCACATAAAGGTCAAAGGTCACTCTCTCGAGGATGCCAATGTTCACATTCTGGACAGAGAGGACAGATGGTTTGAAAGAGGAGTGATCCTCGTGTAGAGGATCAATAGGGGGTCCATGACCCTCTTGGGGGGTCACTCCCATAGGCCTTAAATCTAGGTCTCGACAAGTTGCTCTTAGAACTGAAGAAGCTTCTCGAATGAAACGTCTTCAAGCAACTCAAAGAAGTCCAGACGCTTTTCTTTCCAAGCTCCTTAGACTACGATGACCTGGATGACTGAGAAGCTTCACAGACAATAAATGTGAACACTTTCTGAACTCAGTATTTTAGTGATGTCGCTGATTTAAAGTCTTACCAGGAGGTTAACTGTGCAGCCAATCTTCTTGTTTTCGGTTTCATCTCCCTTCATACAGTCCCTGAAAAAATGAAACCAAGTTTATAAAACTTCAAACTTAAACCTTCCACACTTACTTATGAACCTCCGCTTTTATTAACTTGGGTGGGTGTTCTCATTTAGCCCAAGCTCCAAGACACTTTTTCCTATGATAGACGTCACGAGATGCCCAACAAGTTTGCAAACAACAAGAAGACTGTTTTTGAAGACGGATATAAATATAGATACTGCAGGTAAAGGAGGGTTACTGCAGGGAACGTGACTAAGTGCTGGTATTCTACAGACAAAGACTTTTATATGATGGCCCCGTATATGACCTGGGTCTCACAGTGTTTAAAGTTTCTTTGCTCAGTTTAAAGACATTTCAAAAGCACAACAACAAAACCAAACTTTCTATGACTTATGGAGCATAAAGTACCACAGAATCATTTATGTCCTATGAATACAAAGGCTTTACTGTACCGGTAGTCGAGCAGCCGCTCCATCAGTCGTGTGACGGAGGTAACGAAGGAGATGCCCGTCTCTCTCCACGTCTCCTGCTCGATCTTCTCCAGCAGGCTGCAAGAAGCATGCAACAAATTACACACTGGAAACAGTTTAAACTGTGGGGACAAACCCACCACGTGCCTCTGGACATACTGTGTGTAAGCACATGTGAAAGTGTGTCGACAATGTTCTACTTTAAAAAAGACGTCAAAAAGTTCAACAAGAGCAATAAATGAAGCCAAATCTGATGTTTCGTGTTTTAGTGTAACGTTTTTGTCCTGTGTTGTGAGCCATGACTTCTCCATCAGGGAGTTAACAAAGGCTTCACTGAAGGTCCGACAGACTCACAACAATGTCAGGTTAGCAGATAAGAACAGTCAATGTTAGCAGCGTATATCTGCCCATGTGCAGGGAGTGTCATACCTGGGGTAAGGCCCAAACAGCTGGGTTCTAGTCCCGCAGCAGACAAAGCAAACACACAAAGAGAGTGTTAGAGCAGAAAACTGAGAGTTAATTTCTGTTATCAAAGAGAGAAAAGAGCAGCAGGGCAGAGGGATTCGCTCCAGGTTAAAAACAGAAACACGGGGAAGTCAAAGTCTGCGTTCCTCACAGCAAACCGAAGAGCTCCCTGTAGTTCTCGTCTCCTTTCCCCTCCGACACCAAACTGTCCAGCTTGTCAATCAGCTCAGCCTCCACCTGCACACACGTACACAAACGCTCTGACTTCCTCTGGTTTTCTATGAACGACCTGAACAGTCTCTGTACAGCTGAGCGTGTGCTCCTGTACCTGTTTGAAGTTCCCGTTCTTGCGCTGCTCCCAGTCCATCATGTCGTGGAAAATCGGGATCATGATGTTTCGCACCTCCACCTGCGGGACCAGCGTCACTCCCAGGAACGGACCAATCATCCCGGGAATGAAGTGGATCTTATTCTCACCTGAAACACGTTTCAAACATGGATCCAAAACCATTTAAACAGTCAAACTTAAGTCGGACACAACAGTTTAAACCCGACGAGAGGATCGTACCCAGATTCTGCCACATGCTGAAAAGCTCGTAGGTCATCATCACTCTCATGTCACCGTATCTGCAAACAGATCAGATCTTCAGTCACTTTACTTATTGGATCAAACAGTCTCTGTATTACTGACTCTGACTCAGTAACAGCTGTTATATTTGTTTGAAGTGGTAAATCTAATTTTATCGTTTAAATTAGTTTTCCGATGACTCAAGCTGTTCACTTTCTGACCACACTGAGACAATTTAACAGCAAAAATACACATTTAAAAAGAAACAGAGTAAAATTTTAATCTCGACTCCCTCATTTCTTAATATGCATCAGCCTAGTTTTGCTCTAATTCTGACAATTCTTGGAAAGTGAAAATGAAAAGTGGAGGAACTTCCAGAGCCCGAGGAGACGCTGCGGTTCCTGGAAATATTTTGTGGAAAGAGCTAATGGAGAAGGGAAATAAGCTCTTCCTGGATTAAATGTTTTTCTGCAGGACTGATAAAGTAAGTTGGCATGTTTGGATGCTTCAAAGAAGAAAACTGGCTCTCAGCATTTTCCCAGCAGTTAACATCCAACATCTATATGAATGTGTGTGTTGCCACGTACAGAATAGAAAAGATGTTTGGAGGACAGTGCAAAATCTCCAACAGAGGAAAATCTCATCGTAGCACATCGTTCAGATTGTTGTCAGACTTCAGGCACTGTGGATTATGGTATTACCATCCTGCTCTGCTAACATCAGGAAATGTTTCACCATAAGATAAAAGTGATGAAAAGAACGATTTATAATCACCTTCCCTTTAAAGTCGCCTACAACACCTGACTGTAAGCCACACTGTGGACCTAATAGAAGAACATCCACGGTGTGGTGCATTTTAATGACAATGACATCAGTGAAACAAACAGCACCGTGGGGCAGCTGTTGTTGTGATTGTGTGCTATATAAATAAAATTGAACTGAATTGAAATTAGAGGTCCTCGCTGGTTTGGTCATGATAACAAACAAGCGTCTGCTGCCACAGCTCAGCTTCATCTGATGTTTCACTTCAATCGTCCACAAAAACCCAGCAAATGACCAACTTAGTCTCCTTCAAGCCTGCATGTGCAGCTCTTACCTTTGCAGTGTAGTGTCTGTCCATGCAGCCACCCACTGATGACAGTGATCTAACCCTCACATACTCATCAATGTGAAACACGGCGATGTGGACCCAAACCAACACAGCAGGCACTACTGTTTTTTCCTTTAATCTGTCAATCTTTAATTAATGGGAACATAGCAGGAAGTGTCAAGTTTACAGTTATTACAGTGAATTTAAAAAAGGAAAACTGGGTATTTATATTTATTTTGGTTCACTGACATAAACACAAAAACTGAATGAATGAACTGAAAGAATTTTGTTTTCTTACAAAAGCAAAAGAACATAAAAAAAACAAGAAAATATCTTTTACCCTTCAGTCAAAGGTCAGATTTGTCATTACATCCTGTCTGATGGAGCAGCTGTTACTGTTTTATTTTTTTTCTTATCCATGTTTTTCTTCTCTTTGTGTGTGTGTGAGCGTGTGTGTGTGTGTGAGAGAGTGAGTGAGTGTGAGTGTGTGTGTCCCCTTACTTGTCTAAGACCTTCTTCCTCTTAGCAGGACTCAAATTTTCCAACTGTAAACTGGGCTGGTTGATGTAGAGCACCGCCAGGCTGAAGTAGGAATTCCACACCTGCACGCACACACACACACACACACACACACACACACACACACACACACACACACACACACACACACAGCTAACGACACGTTTTCTTTCTTTGCAAACGGCCCTTTGGTCGCAGCTTGCACAGTGATGCAGCCCTCACTCTCACTCTTTGCACTCGTCAGTTTTCACATAATGAAGTTATGAAGTTGACATTTTACAAAACTTCAGCCTCACGTCTGTTTCAGTAAATCAGCAGCTTCAGTTCAGTCTAACAGTGTTTCAGCTTTGTTTCATGAAACCACAAAATAGTGACGATATAAAAGAAATAATCTGAATAATATTCATGATTTAGAAAAACAACATTAGTGTTAGTAGTGAGGAGACTCAGAGAGGGGAGGACGGCAGCTTTGTCAGACGCTTTTTGTTACACGTGGTCGTTTCCACTGTTATCAGTCACTGTGGTTTGTGCGCACCTGACAGGGTGACGTTAAGTTCAAACTCAAAATTAAAATTTTATTTGTTACACACATAATCATACACCGTACGACATGTTGTGCCCGACCATTAA
Organism: Copadichromis virginalis; assembly: GCF_057382275.1. Taxonomy (NCBI): domain Eukaryota; kingdom Metazoa; phylum Chordata; class Actinopteri; order Cichliformes; family Cichlidae; genus Copadichromis; species Copadichromis virginalis. The sequence continues at coordinate 39,568,733 of NC_140622.1, forward strand.
ACTAAACTACAGAAACTGACAAGATTTATAAAATTTACAGTAAAAAATTTGCAGTTAAATAAAAAAGGGTCTAACAGATGTAAACAATAAATTAAGAATTTAACTAAGAAATAAAGACTAAACTGAGAGTTAAAGGTAAATGATAAAGTAGGAGTTACCTTAAAGTCAAAGTCGGCTTCTGTGAAGTTCTTGTGCAGAGCAGGAGAGAGGTACTGCACTGTGGTCAGGATGATGCTGCACAAACACACACATGCATCGCTTTGATATTTACTCCAATGATCCAGCAGCGATCGGACTCAGTCAACACTCGTGTATTTCCAGCCTGTCGGGTAAGTTGGTGTCTTACTTGCTGGTGAGGAGTCTCATGATGTTCCAGTCTCGGGGGAAAATGCTGAGCTTCATCAGATTTCTAAACACACACATGATCTTCAGCAGAAACTCCTGAGCAGAGGGAAAGAGACGAGAGCGTGGATTAAAGATGAAACCTCTCCCTGTTGTCATGTTTCACAGTGAGTCAGGACTTCCGTACCTTCAGCTCATCTTTGCTCTGAAAGTTTTCCATCAGGTGCTGGAAGTGGATATCTGTCATCTGACGGAGAAGCGACAGGAGGCAGGACACGTACTCTCCCTGCCAACAGGAAGCAGGGCACAGTCATGTAAGTGCATGGAAACACAAAGGAGTCAACAGTGAGGTGATGCACCAGGATGAGTCGGGCTCTTTCCCAAACTGACCCCTCTTTATCAGCCTCTCTGCTGGCACCACTTTATGTTTCAGTAACTTTTTCCAGCCTTCATGTAAAGATAAATCTGCAGCGCCACACACAAGACACGAGGAAATACGAGTTCACTCCACTTTTTTCTAAAGGGCGCTAAATAATTCTCACTCACGCAAACTTCATCAAACCTCTGTGTTGATCTACTGCATTAAAATGCTGAAGTTCAGAGGATGGATTCGTGTTTGAATCTAGTTTTTGTCACCACCTAAAGAAAGATTGTAGTCTGTATTAAAATATGATAAGTGTGAAGTGAGACCCTGCAGGAAACCCGGCGCCTCCATCTGAGAGGAGGAACGACGAAGGAGAACGAAGCAGCTGATCCAAAATAAAAACTCACAAAATCTTTCTGTGTGGCGTCGACACCAATAAGGCATAAAATGAACTGCATTACACCAAAGCATGACATAAACGATAAAGTTGCAAGAACGTTTTTAACATGATGAATTATAATTTCTATAAAAGTTTTAAATACCTATCTACTAAACTTTAACTATCAATTTATCGTTTATAATGACATAAATAGAATATTAACAAAAACAGTTTGTAAACACTTCTTTGGACTCTTTTGTTCTTATTTTTATTCATTGCTTTATTTATTCTTGCTTCCTGGTTAAACAGGAGGGCAGCAGATGAGCAGACTGAGACTGAGCCAAAGATGAAATGAATGTAAATGAAGGTGAACAGTCAACAAAAATGCATCAAATTTACAAAATACAAATGAACCCAGACGACTCAGATTCACACATCTGTGATTTAACTAAGATATCGTTCTGCACAGTAATACAAATAAAGATGGAAGTTCTTTAACGCATGCACAAAGAGACGTAACAGCAGGATGGGTCAGTGATGATGATGGTGGAGTAGGAGAGGGCAATATTGACAAAACCAACAGTTTTCATTTTTATTTTAACACTTTTTGCTTCTCTCAAATCTCCCGTCTCTTATTTTGTTGCCATCATGTAACTGTACGACAGTATAAAGGGACAACAAAGCTATAACATGAATATAATATTGCCCTGCCCTACAGCAGACAGACAGTCAGACGGATGCAGGGTGGATGAGGGGCCGGGAGGTGACGTAGTAGTAGTCGTATTGTTAGTTACTAACAGCGATCTCAGCGGTGCACTGCGGACAGCGTTGACCCCTTACCGCCTCCTGCGATTGGCTCTTGCTCATGATTGACAGCAGGGTTTGCAGGAGGACGTCCAACAGGGACTCCACCATCATCTCCACCTCCTCCTGCACCGACGTGTCCTGGAAGAAGAGACGAAGGAAAGGAGACATAAAGAAAAGGAAATCAGAGCAGAGAAATAAGGACAGCTGCTCTCTGTGCGTTTCGTGTACTTTTATATAGGTTAGTGTCCAATAATGAATTTTGAAGGTTTTAGGAGCTTTGCTGCAGCTGTGTCTCACACATTCCTGCTCCTGAGAGGACAAACCTGACTGAAGGCTCACTGCAACACTAAACATTCACAGTACGTAATGGAAATAAACACTGGTTTCTCACTGGTGCTCACGAATTTCAGTTTCAGTTCAGATCAGATGAAAGTGTCCAAATACTTCAGAGACTTCAGCACCAAAAGCAACGCCTCAGAAGAGAAGAGCGTCATCACTGAACATCACTCGTTTCAGGAGCCGTTAATATGTTTTAACCTGACAGCGGTTTGTTTGGCCTGCAGGGGAACTTTGAACGTTTCACTACTTTGATAACAAAGTTCCTGTTAGAGTTGGCAGTTTTTGTCCTCCTGTGAAACGTTTTACCATGTAAACATTTAATAAATGAAGTGCTGGTTTTATTCCAACTTACTTGGTTACGTCTCCATTACTGCATTTGTTCTGCATTTTCTTTCTGATGATCTTTTATTAATTATACTTCAGCCACAGATGATAATTAGGAGTTAAAGTAAATCATCGTCGCAGCACAGGGACACGGCAGCGTGAGCAACTTTACCTGATAAAACTTCTGAAAGATGAACTACATTCAATATTTTCTTAAGCATCATCTTTGGTGACTGCACCCCCACGCACCCCTGCAACAGCTCAAGATATCTCCCCAGAGCCAGAGCAGTTATAAAGCACCACCTCCACCCTAACCACCACCCTTCAACATCCTGCCCTCTGGAAAAAGGTTCAGATCCATCAGGTGCAAAACAAACAGACTAAAGATCAGCTTCTTCCTGTGAGCTGTCAGAACTCTTAATGCAAACTAAGAGTGTGCACAGACGTCTCCAACACATCCACCCTGACGCTGCTGTTGATCATCCATGTGCAATATCTCAGTCTTTCCATGTTCTGTGCAACATTTCTTTGGCGCATGTGTAATATTTAGGTCTCAGTGGAATTATCATCTCCACCCTAAATGACCATAGCCCCTCCACCCTTATTTATGTATTATATTATATAACTGCCCTTGTATACAGCCACACAATGTTTCTGTTTCAGTGTTTCTCTGCATACAGCATGTATGTAGTTCACTCACATGTATATTGTTTTCTCTTCTTTACTTTTGCACATTTGTGCTCCAGCTACCCAACTTCGCTGTGCAAGAAACTGCACAATGACAATAAAACTCTAAGTATTGAAGTTCTGTTCGTTCAGTTCACATGAAACAGCAAGTCTGAAGTATTTACGGTGGGCTTCCTGTTCATGTTCTAACCACAGCAGCGCCACATCAACAAAGACCACCATCACACAACTGCAGCCACAGTCTGAACATCATGTTTGTCTCTGTATGATTTCTCCTTCAAATCCTTCCTTAGCCTCACGATGTTTCTTATTCAGGTCAATGAAAAGTGATCATGAAAACACAAAGAAGGTGCTTATTGATTTTTTGAATATGCAGCTGTAACCATGGATTTACTTTTCTTGCAAAGGCACGGACATTTGGTGGAGCAGAGGCTCATGGGAAAACAAAGGACCCATCTGGTTCACCTTCTACAAAACTGCAAAGCCAGGACTGGCCTCAGCTGGGAATGACTTCTTTCTTCTAGCTTCTGGGATAAGTTTCCTTTCAAACCCCACAATGACACTCAGATTTGAATGCAGCGGTGTTTCGAGTGTGTGAGTGTGTGTGTGTGTGCATGTGTGTGTGTGCGTGTTACCAGCGAGCTGGTCTTGATGATAGAGAATATAGAGCTGAGTATTCCAGAGCAGATGAGAAGCTCTTTCTGTTGCCTCAAGTGCAGGTGGATGTGATGGAGGACCACAGGAAGTAGGATCCTCCGAGACTCTGAGGGAACACAAAACAGACACACAAGTTTACTTCAGTTCAGGTTTATTTGAGAAGGACCACGCACACGTTACATTATGGCAGTTAGGGTGTCTGTGGATCGTAACCCAACAACATCGCTGCTGTTCACTGGAACAGCAGCGATGCTGCTCAGAGGGAGTCGGCCTCCTGCTCCTCTGGTCTGGTTCATGTCCTGAAACAAATCCATCTGAAAACTGTGCAGCTCTTCAAGCTTTTGTAGCTACAAGTTAAAGGTTACTGTCAAGTTAGTGCCATGAAACAGATTTTAGAAACATTTAATGTCAGTGGGGAGAAAAAAAACAGGGAGGCAATGACAGGTTAACTACACACAAACACCAGAGACAACGCCGACATAACAAAGTCACTTATTATCTGCATTTGAGCGGCTTCGTGGCCGATTACACAGCAGAAATGTTGTTTAGCAACGTTAGCAGACGTGCCGTGCGGAGGTCCTCCCCCAGGAGGGTTCGAACAAAGTTTCACCAGAAAGAATTTTGATGTGTCAGTTTGAGACTATTCAGCATCAGCTGGTGGTACTGAAACTGTCAGGCATTAATTTTGTCTCACCTTCACATTAACGCATTCAGTTCTGAGTCATATAGAGAGACTCTTTTGCATTTGTGTGGGTTCACGATTTAGAGCGAAACCCAAAATTGAAAATGTCAGGTTGTAACTGTCTCTTCAATTTGGGGACATAACCTCTTTAGATTAGCGTTCCCTGTTCAGAGATGGTAAACGTGCAGCACGTCACACAGAGCTGTGGTGACAGTAAGGAATCTCCACTATGTAAATGAGCCTTATTGAAAAAAGGAAAGGTAACGTTACTTTATGTAAAAATACGCATGTCTGAACCATACAGCAGTTTCACAACATGTTGGTTATGTAGACGGGTGATTTTGGCCACAGGTGGATGTGAGAGTTTGTTGTCACTCTGTGTCAGCCCTGTGACCCTCTGTGACTGCTGGGACCCCAAACTATCAGCTGTTAAGAGAATGAACTGATGGACCTCTAGTTGATGATGTATTTGGGTTGCTGCATGTTTGACTCGCTTTTGTTTGTTTTTAAAGTCATTCACAACCTTTATTTTGATTTTAATAGTCCTGTGGCAAAAATCACAGCGCATTACATTAACGCATGAATGAATCCAAACATTTACCTGGGAAAGAGAAGAGCCGGCTGTCCACGGTCCGAGCTATGGACTGCAGCTTGACCACATCCATGGACTGTCCTATGTGCACCGTGGACGGCATGCTGCCCAGGGTGCCACGCACAAACTCGGCCACCTCTTGCACCGTAAACATCTGCAGCAGCTCATCAAAGATGGCTGGGAACGAGTTCAAAAGTGCAGCCTGAGAATGAAATTAGGGACAGAAGAGGTGTTAATGACAAGAGGGGAGAGGTTCATTTAGGGAGGAGGGCAGCAGGGGGAGTTAGTCAAAAAAAAAAGGTTCGAGTGAAAGAGAGAGAGAAGGAGTCGGTTATAAGGAACAATCCTGGTTTCAGTGACTGGAGTGTTCACAGGAGAGAGGTGCCAACCCACACGAGGAGTCATAAATCCACACAGGTCAGCAGGTAGACATCTGTTCAGATCCAGCTATTACAGTTTTTACAAAACAGCTCGTACGAAGAGGCACAGAAGTTATTCCACAGCAGAAAACAAACCAGAGCTGGAAGTGAAAGGTTTGAAAAAAGGAAGACAAAGCACACACACTAGCAAGTCAGGGGTATCAATCATTAATAACATGGTTCAAACAGAGTGAACGGACACAAAGACGGATTTTAGCACAAAGAAGCTGCAGCAGACGTGGCGTTTTGGACAAACAGGTTCATTCTGGTGTGAACTGGACTCAAAGTGGCACAAAACTGAAAGCTGCTGAACTCTGGATGAAAACTTCTTCTCCACTCTTTGTATTTTTACTAACAATATTTCACCTCTTCTAAAAATAAAGATAATCTAAGCCTATGAGGTCCAGTTTTAGTTCCACTTTTTAATGTTTTCTTTAAGAGTTCTTCTGGTGAAAATTGTGAATTTTGGAAAATGTTTAGAGGCCTCATTGAAAAATAGGAAGAAGTACATGAGATTAATTTATTTCAACGAGTTTGTTCTTATTGCGTGAATCAAGGCTGAAAAAGTCCAAATCCTGCAGTACCTGTAAAGGCCACGTGAGCCTGGATCTAAGGACAGCAGAGACGCGTTTACAGCCAAGAAATATTTTTGTCTCTACAGCGAATGAAGTGAAGAGTTATCAGGATGGATGTCATTAACAAACATGCTCTCAGTCAGAGGACGTGTGTGACCAGCGAGTGCAAGAGGACATCGTGTACTTGTGTGTTATATCAGCCGGGACGTGTGTGCGGAGGACCACAGGTGTGTGTGTGGTTAGAGCTCTCTGAGGTGAAATGGGACTCTGGGCTTCACGGGGTTAAAGGGGTGCTGTGGGTTTCTTCCAGACGTTTACTTACTGACAGCGGAGTCGGCCGCAGAGCGTTGGCGCTCACGGCCTGAGTGCAGTTGGCCTGTCCGCTGCCAGGAACCTGTCCTGGGACAGTGGACTGCAGTTGGCCCAGGGCAGGAGCTAGTGCTAAGGGAGCGGGAAGCCCGGCGCCGGGACCTGGGACTTGATTTGGGCCCGGACAAGGCTGGGGGCCCTGTGGTATTTGGGTGTGGAGGAGACCCAGGAGGAATAATAGGGACCCAATTGAAGGAGCAAAGATTTAGGGGAAATTGAAAGAGAAGATGAGGAAAGGAAACAAGGAAAGATGCGAGGTACAAGTGGAAAAAGGAACAGAAGTGAAATAAAAGTCAGATTAAGGCAACTACAAGAAGATGGGAAGCAGCTAAACTAAAGTGCATTTTACTGTTAGCTGTCTACTGTAAACTATGACGATACAACAGTTTCAACATCAAAATCACAACAATAAACGATTTTTGTCTGCTTCATAAACAAGGAAGAAAAATGTTTTTGTTGCAGCAGGTTTCCTCACCTGAGTGAAGATGAGCGTCTCGGAGTTGCGGCTGTCCAGGCTGAGGACGAAGCGGATCGACTGAAAGAGTTCTTGGACGCTGGTGCGAAACTGCTCCTCCTCCATGCCACACGTGGCCCGAGAGTAAAGGATCCGAGACTGGATGATGAACTTGAACAGATACTCCAAAGCCTGAGAGGACGTGCAAACAAAGAAAAGAGAAGCATGAAATATTCACTCGGGGTTTTTTTTGTTCTAGGAGAAACACAAACCTCAAATGTTTTAGGAGTACAGTGTTCCCTCGTTTATCACGGATGTTGATAACCTGCGAAAGGTGAAATCTGCGAAGTAGCGAACGTTTTGTTTTTTACAACTATCATAGATGTTTTAAGGCTGTGAAACCGCCTCACTACACACTTTATACACTTTTCTCAGACAGGCATGAACATTTTCACACATTTCTCTCGTTTAAACTCTTAAAGTTCAAACCTTCGTAGAAGAATACGTCCAGTATTATATATATATATGTAATTTAAACTGTTTCCTCTCTGTTTTATATTTGTAGCACTTTGGTCAACATTGTTGGATGTAAAGTGCGTTATAAATAAAGATGCTATGCTAAAGAAACCAAAGATAAAACCCTGTTTTCAGGTCCAGAACACGGGAACAGAGCAGCTGCCAGAGAATTCAACATTTATCGATCAATGGTACGGACGTAAAGGAAGCAAGAAGAATGAGTTGGGTGAAGTTTGACTTATCTGACTACTTTGTTTCACTTAATGCTCCTTAGAATCCTTTGACGTCGACACTGTTGTGTTTGTTGTCTTGCAAAGATTTATGTAAATTGACAAGCTGAACGCATTCTGTGCAGTACAGGAGACACGGCACGAGATTGATTGAAAATGGTCTACAGCCAATCAGGACGCAGAACGCAATGCGCTGCAAAAACAAAAAACAACGTGAAAATTGCACTAAAAAAAATCGGCGAAACATCGAGGCTACGAAAAGTGAACCGCGATGTAGCGAGGGAGCCGTGTACACTTTTTTTAAAGGATGGGTAATTTAAGTTAAATGAAATATTCCCACTTTAAGCTTTAGTTTCTCTTAGTTCGAGCATCAGATTACTTATTTTAAATGAACAGGAGGGTTTCCTCAGAGTTCAGAACAGAGACTAAAACACAAACTTTGACTCACAATCATGTAGCTTGTCCAGGTTTTAATAACATGAACGCCAACGATGCTTTTAGTGACAAATATGACCAAACTGACAAAGACTTAAAAAGACTTCCTGTAAATTTTATTTAACGACATTATTTTCAGTTAGCTTGTTTTTCTAGTTTCCTTTTTTTTATTGCTTCACAACCAGTTTTAGTTTTTAGTTTAGTTCAGTGTATTAATCTCGTTTTTATACTTCCACATTGTGCCATTCTGTGCAAATGCACAGAAGACATAAAACTGTCTGTAAACTCATCACTCTGTCACATGGTTGTGGGGGAACTTCGGCCGCTCATTTAGCTCGTGCTCTTGTTCTTGTGGGTTTGCGAGACTCATTGATGCACAGCTCCACCTCTGTCTGAGCTGTTTGTGCTGATATCCTGTGTTGGTTTTACCCACGGCCTGAGTGCAGTTGGCCTGTCCGCTGCCAGGAATCTGTCAAAAGCATGTCTGAGTTACAAACTGTGAAATCCCCACTGAGGCTGGTTTGGTGAAACGCGTGGTTATCAGGATGTGAGATCAAATTCTGAAGTCTGAAGACTGCTTACTCAAAATGTTTGCTGGCTTTAAGTCTAGTTTTGTTTTCTTTTTTTCCTTTTCTTTTTGCAAAACCTACCAGCTACAGATAATTAAAAGTGTTCTTTTCATCTGGAGCTTACGCCTTTATCACATCTGCAGGAGACAAGATCCTATTTGTATCTGGACAGAGATCCCAGGATGCACCAGGACAGAAACATCTGCAGCATCTGGGCTGCTCCTTGTTTACAGCAATGGTTAAGAAAGTTAGTGGAAGAATAAAGCAGACAGAAACAGGCTAAAACTCCTTGGACGCAGTTTATAAAAGATAAATCTGGAGACTGCAGCATGTGTCAAAGCTGTCCTCAATAATTCACGCCGTCCACTTTTTACATGACAGTGTGACCCATTTGGGATGGATGCTTGAGTCGGATAAATATTTTAACGTGCTGAGCAGCGTTTGTCTACTAAATGTGGTACGTTCTGCACATCTGTGTGGGATGGTGCATCTATTCCCAGCTCTGCTACGTCACTGATGTAGTTCTGAATGCATGCAGTCATATTTTACCTGAGAAGAACGTCCAGTGGGAGGAATTAAAAAGTTGAAAAGGTGTTTTTTTGTTTAAAAAGCCTTTATGGTGAAGACTGTTATATAAAACTCAGTGAAGAGATGAAAAATGCCAACAGCCCTTCATGTGTTTGATTATTCGGAGTTCAGTGTTCAGGTCAGTGCTCCACCCAGGTGGCACTGAGCTCTTACCCTCATGGCTTCCTGTATGTGGTCCTGCCTCACCACCTCAGCAGAGCGATCCATGTACCACTTCAGACAGCGGATCAGCTCCCTGAAACACATTTAAAAAGCCACACAGGGTTGATTCTCTGCACTGGAAGGAGTGCAAACGTAGCATTACTTTAATAAAGGACCCGTTCAGCCCAGGATGGCTCTGTAAATAAATGCTTAGATTTTCCTTTTGTTGTGATAGTCGCAGCACTCTGCAGGACCAAACATGTACGGAAATACATCACAAAGACCTGAAAAACTAAAATTTGTGCAGTTATAATAACTATATGTGTCTTTTTTTATTTTCTGCCAGTCGACCCGAGATCGAGATCTTTGTTTCATCCTCTATAAAATATTTAGTCAGTGCAAAACTAATTTTCAGACTCTTACTAAAAGCAAAACTTCTCATGTAATATATCTGGATGAGGTCAAAGTTAAATGAGCATGAAAAGCATGCAATCCTACGCCAGTTTTCCATACTGTATTTATCTCTGATGCCCTTGAGCCACCGTGATGAAATAAATCCAGGAGAAGTCAAACTGCAATAAAGGCAAACGACGTGTACACGAATATACAATCACACAGGCTGTTAGTTAGAGAGCAACACTCACTTGTAAGCTAATGCTCCAGCAAAGTGCTTCTGGATGTAAGTGTCCATCACCGGCCTGAAGTGGTAGTATTTACTGTCCCTGAGCAGGTTTATAATGAACACCTGTGAGACAGACAGAGACTGTGATCAGTGAGTGTGATGCTTGAGTGACGCTTAAATGCACAGAAAATGAATCATAATTTACAGTCGCAGTGAAAAAAGTACGGCCTCTTTCAAAGCGAAGGGTTTAGCTATAAAGAGATTTAAAAAGGAAATGGTGCTACTAGCCCTCATGTTTGGAGCAGTTAAATAGAAGCTCAGAGGAACCTGAACACATAGCATTTTATACCATGTCATTACTTATGAAACACAAACTGAGCCACAGTGCAGAGGCAGTGTGTGAAAGTCTATCACACGATGCAGCAATGACTTCATCTCTCTCATCGTCATCGACAGTCTGCTGCTGTGCTTGGGATCATTGTCCTGCTGAAGCTTCTGACTGGACAGAGCTTTTCATACGTTGTTGTTCAGCTCGTATTTACAGATGTGCAGGCACCAGGTTATTGTTTATATTTTAGTGCTTTCTTTGTGATCATGTGATCATGACCCCACAGTATTTTATTTTCCTGTTACAGCGTAACCTTCTTTCATCACCCACCCACATTTTCCAAATTTAACTGTAACTCTTATTCCTGTTGCACAGTCATACTGAAATTAGAGTAAAAAAAATGACAGAATAAAAAGTCTTTCAGCTTTCAGGGTTTAGGGTGTGTCAGAGCTCCTGTTTCCAGTAACTCAGAGGATGACATCAGTGGGACTGAAACTGACAGTTAGCCTCATCTGTATTAGATTGTTTCTTCTGCAAGTCTCTAAATCCTCATTATTAAATTTAATGAAACTCATTATTTGTTACTTTTGTTTGTTTACTTTATTTTCTCCTTCTTCGTGCACTGCCCACGCCACACTCACCAATGACTGAAAAACCAGCGGCCCATATTTGTCTGTGTTGTCATCCAAGATGGAGAACAAGGTGTCCAGAATGTCCTGAAGAAACTGAGACACACACACACACACACACACACACACACACACACACACACACACACACACACACACACACACACACACACACAATGACATGTCTTCAGTTTAGTAAACAGCTGCTGAAAGTCCTGCTGAGGAAAATGGCTTACATAATGGCGGAAAGAAATTTTCCGTTATTAGTTATTTATGAACACCACATGACAATTTTTAAAGAATCAAACCTTTTCATGGTATCCTCCCAGTTGCTGGTTGTCTACAAGCTAATGTTAATGGGACCACAGGAGTATTACAACACCTGTAGAGCTCTTTTAACACATGCTTTAAAAAATCACCTCAAACCACCTCAGAGATCACCAACAAACACGTCCTGCCCAGCAACATGGCAAATGTCTTACACAGCAAATCTGGCACAGCTACAGAATATTATGATGATCCACGATACAAGTGTTTACACATATTAAACAGAACAATCTCCCCACCTGTTCGACTTCAAACCTCACCTTGACGATCTCTTCTCCGCTGACATGCCGAAGCCGTCCAAGGATGTCCATGACCCGGTCGGGATGGGCCTTCCACTTCAGCAGGGCCAAGAGGTCCACTGGAAGACAACAGGAATGTCAAACACCAGGAAAAATGGAAAAAGGCTCATATTCAGACTTCAGCCTGTGAGCAGCAAAACAGCCGTTTAATATGTACAACGGAGTAAAAACTGTCATAAATGAGGAAGCCACTGTTAGCGCAGCACAACGGCTGAAAGCAGGTGTCTGTATGCCAGAACCATAATAGATGGTGACAGTTTTTCCTCACTTTAATGCTGTCACCTCAAGCTGCTTTATGTCAGGTTACGACTACAATATCAGAAAGAAACGCCAACAATCATACGAGCCCGTATATGCAAACACTTGGTGACAGTGGAATTAAAAACACCTTTTTCTGTGTAACAGTCTGAAATTCTCACGTGTAATCGTGCATATTTAAGCACATTATCCACGAGCGGCTCAAACGCCGGCTGCAGATCAGCTGCGTACCGTTCTGGGTGAGCTTGGTGGAGGAGAGCTGTGTGGAAATCCAGAAGGTCTCTTTCATGCTGCGCTGGAAAATGAGGCTGGAGGGGATGTTGGGACAGCTGTTGAAGTCCTCCTTACAGCAGGGCAGCCCCAGGTAGAGGGCGTGGTTACTGAAGGTCGTGTTTTCATCACACTGAGGACACGAGACACCGAGAAGGAGGAAAGGAAGGAAGGAAAGCGCTTACAATAGATCTGTGCACCTCATTGACAAAGTGTAGCTGCAAAACTGAGTCAAAAGCTGCAAACATGAAGCTTGTGTGTGAACACTGTACAGCAGGAGTGTCCAACTCCAGGCCTTGAGGGCCGGCAGGTTTTAGATGTGTCCTTGATCCAGCACAGCTGATTTAAATGGTTAAATTACCTCTTCAACATGTCTTGAAGTTCTCCAGAGGCCTTTTAATGAACTAATCGTCTGATTCAGGTGTGTTGACCCAGGGTGAGATCTAAAACCTGCAGGACACGGCCCTGAGGCCTGGAGTTGGACCTGCTGTACAGTTTTGGTGAGCAACAGTAAAGGTGTTGTGGATATCATGTACAAAGTGTACACAACATTTAAAGTGAACTTTATAGTTATACTGTGAGATTACTGAAGTACAGTTCACATATATACTAACTAAATATTGTCATTTCTGCTGCAATCATCAGCCAACAGAAAGACTCCTCTGCAGAATAAATGAGTAACGTGTGATGAAGGCTGATGAGTAGCAGCCAGGAAACAGAAAAGCTCTAGTGTAGCTGACCTTGTAGACATACAGCTCGTGGCTCTCATCAGAGAGAGTAGTTCCATCCTCTCTCATTAGAGGCGTGAAGGCAAAACCAAACAGCTTTTTCTCTCCTTTGTCCTTTGCTGCAGAGAAAATGACGAAGAAGGAACATGTGAGAGGAGAAACGCACCGAGTGTTCGGTCAAAAAGCACCGAGGTTAAATGTCTCTCAGATTATTAGAGATGTATTCAGAAAACCAGTTCATTACTTCACTATTGTAGACAAAGTGATACAGCCTGCATATAAGAAGGTCAAAGAGTAACTTGGTTATGCTTTTAATGTTATATTTAGATATATTTTCTATAAATGTCACCACCTGCTTGAAGCAGCACCTAATCAGTCTGGGAGGATTATAGTGAGCAGCCAGCTGCTGTATCTGCATGCCAAGAAATGCAGATGCATCTGTCATCTTATTACACGGTTCTGGGTTTTATTTTTACAATAAGCCTCCTTCGCACCTCCACGAGTGCCTGTTCTTGGATCCTCATTTATTTTCTCCACACGGATCATCCCATTAGCCATGACAGCCCCAGTATTAACACAAGTAACACACTCACTGGAGCAGTGTCTGAACTCGAAGCGCAGGTGGGACCCTCTGAAACGGTCGATGGGAATCGGCAGTTTGATCACCTCGCTCCATCGCGGGCTGTTGTTATGGTAGAGCACAAAGGAGCGGTGCTCTGGCACGTTGGGCTCACCTGAACCCAGACTGATGCAGTCCTACGGAGCATGTGCAGAAGCAGACAAACAACGAGATCAGTGACACTGCAGTAACACTTGGAGAAACTGTGGACCAGAGCGGCCCCAACAGCCGTGACGCACCAACACCTGGGCCAGCTGTGCACACAACACATTTGAGTGATACTCAAAGGTCAACTGAAAGGGGTCCTTCAGGTAAGCGAAGTCAAGGAGTGGAAACGTATTTGAATGGGAACCTTTAAGAAAGGTGTGATAGGCTGGCTTGTTTTTGGTGGAAAAGTTGGAAGTTAAATGATAACATTTATGAAAAACACTGAAGCATGAACTTGTTTATTTCTACAGACTCATTCCAACGTGAACCTCAAACTGCAGAGCCTGTAAGTTTGAGCCAGTGTGGAGAAACATCGGACAAAGGTGCCACCAACGAGACAAACACAAACATCACTCAGAAGTCGGCTGGTTAGTGATGCGATTACTCTGATCAACTGCATTCAAATTTAATTTTTTTTTTTTTTTAATTTTGGCAGAACAGCAGTTTTCTCTGTTTTTGACTCAGGCTGTTCAGACTATTGATCATCTGCTAATGAGCTTTTCAATAAGCTCACCTCAGTTCCTGATCACACATCTCTGAAATCTCATCGTCAGCACAGAGAAATGCATTTACTGTCACTGAGAGTGGGTCCAACACTCCACTTGTGCCTTTGTTGGCTCAGCTGTTTCTGACACAACTCTTCTGTAGTGATCAGTTCAGTCAGATTCATCGTAACATGTAAGAAACGTGTCGCAGGCTAGGAAGATTATATCTAATTCAAATAGACGGCCTTTCAGCCTGCCTGCATACTTTAAAAAAGGCTTTAGTTTCACACTGTCAGGTCATATCAGTGCACTGAGCTCATCATATGTTCTTAAGTGACGATGAAGAACATCTAATGTTGAACCAGTTCTTTCATTTCTGCAGGGAAACTAAAACATCTGAAAACTCAAGAAAAGCCAGGAGCAGAACGTGCCAAGGAAATAGGATCCAACGGAGAGATAAAGTTAGACGTAGAGCTGGACAGCAGGGACTGATGGAGATGTGAACCACTGTCTTACATTCAGTCTGTGCAAAAGTCATGAGCCAGCACTCATATTTGACGTAAGATTAGTACAGGAATTATTTAGAACATAAATTCTATTTTTTTGGGAATCACCAGAAAAAATACCAAGCAGTGGTTAGCACTGTTGCCTCACAGCAGGAAGGTTCCTGGGTTTGAATCCATCATGTGGTCTACGCAGGTTCTTTTGTGCCCTTTCCTCACAGTATTTTAAATATTTGGGAGTTATAATACATAAGGATCTCACAGAACTATTAGAAAGAAATTATTCACCAATACAAAAGAAAATCGAGGAAGATACAGCGAGATGGAATTTAATCTAACCTAAGTTTATATTTGAGAATAGATTGGAATAAAATGAATATACTACCCAAATTATTATATTTATTTCAAACAGTGCCAATAGAAATAAGCCAGAAACAATTTAATCAATGGGACAAAATGTTGTCAGACACATATGACAAGGTAAAAGGCTCCAAATTAGATATAAAACCTTAAAGTTCGCTAAAATAAGGGGGGGGGGGGGGGGGGGGGGGGTTCCTTCTCTCTAGGATTATTATTGGGCAGCACAGTGAAGGCGGATGACATGTTGGTGTAATCCTTCATACGATGCTCAGTGGAGGGTCTGACCTCCATCCACATACAAGCTGTTATAGCAGACAGTAGCCTGCAAGATGTTATAGACACTATTGAAAATACACAGTTATTACAGACAGTCGTATGCTGGCATTGGGCAGTTTCACCTCTGTTAATCATCTGTAAGTAATATTGTTTGTTATCACTGAGACTACTTGTGTGCAGTGTTGGTCAAGTAACTAATTACTGATTACTTCCCCAAAAAGTAATCCGGTTACTTTACTGATTACTTATTTTCAAAAGTTATTAATCACTTAGTTACTTAGTTACTTTCTAAAAACACGATTTACAACCTGAAGAGGTGATAAAGTGATAGATCTTTCAGCCCAATTCTACTTTTTCTGCATAATCCATCATACAAAATGTAATCAAATGGAAAAGTCTCTTTTTAAAACTTGTTTTATTAGTTTTAATCTTTTAACTTTATGCATCAAGCAAACATTTAATTATCTGCAACATTCTCTGACTTGAATAAATTAGTTTAACATTTAAACCTATTTTCTGCACATTCCAGCTCATAAAATATTTTTTGTGTTTACACTCAGTCTTTCAAATAGATGCAAGTGAAACACAGCAGAAAATAAATAAAATCAAAGACTCAGCGGTCCTGTTGCTCTATTTTCACCTGTAAAGCAGGCGGATGTTTGCCCTGGTGTTTTACTGCTTTAAAGTGTTTTAGTTTCTTTATATGAGGTTTGAACCTACAGGGGGCAGCAGGTACCCAAGAAATCATGAGACCGGCACAGAAACTAAAAGCATGTACTGAAGTGTGCACGGTCAACAACGTGGATTTCACACACATAAAAGAGCTGATAGTGGATTATACTGCTCATTTATTCTAACTTACAACATTTTCACTACTTTACTCTTACAGTCCAATAAAACAGGTCATTTCATCTCCAAAAAACATTGAAGTGGTTCATCTGCTGCAGCTGTTACTTAGTGTGTTTTAATTGTTTGCTAATTCTACTCTAAACTTGAACTAAACCATCAAAACACCAGAAACATGTTTGCTGTGAGCTACAAATTCTCTGCTGCCTTTAAAGAAACTTACTGCTATAAACCAGCCTAAAGTTTAACATTAGGCACAACTTCAAACTGATGAAAGACTTGTTTTTTTTGTTAGAAGAAGAAAGATGCTGAACGTCTGTTTATATTATGTGCCACTAACTGGACAAAAGAAGGCTTTTTACAGCAGGAACGTTTCCCTACCTTGAGGATTTCTCCGTCGGCGTAAAGCACATATATGGTCACCTCGATGTTCTTCTGAACGCTTTTCCCTCCCCTCTCAAAATCTCCTCGCTCCAGTGTCAGGTACAGGTCGTTACGGATGTCACCTGGACCAGCAGAGACATGTTAATGCAGACTAATATGTGTCAAACACCAGCGCACATGGTTGTTTTATTTGTAAAGATGCAACAAAGATGCAAACATGTCCGTAATCTCGAAGCAGGCGCGGTGTGTCGCTCTCACTCCCCGCTCGTCCTCATAGAGGAGGTGTCACCTTTAATGTATAAAGATGGGAGTTAAACACTCACTCCATCACTGCCTGAGGGGAGCAGTGGTTAATGTGTGTGAAAGACACTGGTGCCTGTGGGATGTGCAGCTCTGCTGTTTTCTTCCTGTTTGCTGTAGAGGGAAGCTTAATGTAAGCGTTCATTTGTTTACCTGTTAAGCTCATCATCATTAAGAGTATTCACCAATGAGAGCAGCACAGCAGGTTCATGAGCTGGACTATGAAGCTGCTCGACTCGTGTCCTTTATTTCTAAAGGCGAAAGTTAAATACAAAGCAAACGATTGGCTTGCAGGGCTGCTACAAAAGGACCTGATGTGGTACAGATGAATCTATGGTAATGATGATGTATTCAAAGCACTTCTTGTAATTATGTAAAGATTAACTCCTGACAGCTGGCACGACGGGGTAAAAGCTTTGAATAATTTCTGTAGCAGGCTGTAAGAATATTTATTTCCTGCTGTAAAGTTAACAGGAAGTCTAAGGGACTGACTTGCTTTTAAGAGGAACTGCAGTTTTTTGCCCTCAGCTTCATTTTTCAGCCCTGTCTATTGAAGAGCAACAGACATTTCTGCAGCTCTAAAACATGGCAGCTCGCATCATAACTATCTCACCGGACAAGCAGCACCACAGACCAGAGGAGAAATTATATTTGGGGCTGAAATTGTGCCTCTAAGAAAGCCTCTCTTGTCAAGCACATAAATGCGGGATGTTGAATATTTTCTGAGGTCACATATTTTACAGGCTGCATAAATGAATTAACAGGAGACTGTGGAGATCATAGCACTTTAGCTTCAGCAGCATCAGTGTTTGGTATTTCTGCTAAATCTAAAAAGTAAGCATGAATGTGGGACAGGTAAGGTTTCTTTAACTGAATGAAGCTGCAAGTAGTGGATACAAAAAGTAAACAGTGAGATGCTTTTTGTATGTAAATCCAGCTGCTGCCTGGATGTGATATCAGCCTGCTGCAGCATTCACACACAAACACACACTCGTCAATCTTTGTGGTTTCTTTATCAGGCTGCAGCCAGTTGGAAAAACGAGGCATAAAACCTAAAATCCAGATATGGAAATAAAAGTTTTCTCAAACATAAAAATGTAAAATCTTTGTGTCAGCTGCAAATTTATGAGAGAAAACTTAAGGAACTATAATATTTTACTTTTCAAAGTGAAGTTGGAAACAAATTCACATATTTAAACTCCACAGTGCACCAAGAAAACCTCCAACATGGTCTAAAGAAGTCTATGAGTCCCTCACAGTGAGACATCACGATATATTTTTTATTTTCATTTGTTTTGCTTTCTCTAAGATTTATCAAACATTTGCCATTTTTATTTTCTTTTGCCAGATTTTTCTGCCCCCTGGTTCTTACTTCCTCCAGAAGCTGCTGCACTGTGTGTACATCTGCTCACAGCGCCACAGCAATGATTTCTAAAGGTCTGATTAACACTCGACATTTCCATGTTCACTACCACGATCACTACCTTATTGTGGTGGAGATTTTTATATATATTTTTTTTTTTTCAGGGGTGGGGGGATTTGTCCCTGGCAGGGTCTCCCATGGCAAATCATTTGAATCACTCTTTGTCTGGTTCCTCACCCAGGACCAGATAGTTTGAGCTCCAGTCTCCTGCAGAGGGGCTGGACTAAATGATGTCACTCCTCTGGGGCAGATAAGAGCTAAGACTGATAAATAAATGAGCGTGCATGCCTAACATGTCTCTGACAGCAGGCAGTGCACTTGTTGAGAAGATTAAATTATCTTTTACACACCGACAGAAACAGCTGGGAAGCTGTACAACAAGACACATTAAATCATCAAAGTGACTTAAGCTAAGTACTGCTGAAAGAGATTTCCACACTTGTGAAAAATACATCTGTGGACTTAAATATCTACAAGCCTGTAACTCAGTTTATTGGGTTATTAAATAATAACACATTTACAGCTTTGAAGGTCTTCACAAACATTTTAACATATTACAGGAGGAGAAGCTCCACTGTAATTAAAATGAAGTCAGTGGAGAGATGCAAACTGACACATTCGGTCTCCCTGTAATGGATTTATAGCTCTCAGAAGAGGAAGCTAACACAGGAATATCACAAAGCGGGTCCAATTCTGGGAAACTGTTTACTTCGACCAGTGCTTTGGAGACGTTCCTGCTGGAAAAACCAGATTCACTCCTTTGTTGCTCCCATGTAGGAATCTAAATTAAGCAGCAGCCCGGCAGGAGCGCAGATCAGCTTCTGTGGTTCTGTCCATCTGTCCAGCCTTGAAGTCACTTGTTTATTTTCAGGGATCCTGGACCTCAAATCTAAATTCTCTTTCTTTGTTTGGAACTTGGACATTGATCCAAAGGCCTCTTTGAAAGCCAAACAAAGCTTTTGAAGATTTTTATAGCTGCAAGAAATAAAACTGTTTACAAAATGCCTGCTCGAGAAGAACACCTGCAACACTGCACCTTTTCTCTGTGCTTCAGCTCAACAGGTACGTGTTTTTGCTCCCTTCTTCAAAAGCAGAAGGTAGAGATGTACAAAACCCGCCCAGACATTCAGCACTTTTTCTATTCCTGTCTGACCCATTTACATGATTCAAACCTGAATTGTTGTTTTTATTTATTTTACGTGTTATTCATGGAGTCCATCTCTGCTGTGTGCTTACGTAAACTAAGAATAGAAGTGTTGAGGTGGACAGCCCGCTGCGCTGCGATGGGTAGGCCTGCATGAAGCTGGATACGTGACTCACCGGGCATGATGACATCTGGGAATCCCAGTTTGCGTGTGATGGCCACCCCCCTGCTGAAAATGAGCGGGTTTTCTCTGCGGACCTGCTCCATGTCGCCCCTCAGCAGCTGCAGGGAGATGATCAGCCCTGCAGGATGTGAAGGGGAAGAAATGGGAACGAGTGGGTTGACAGAAAAAGAAGATGGGTAGAGAGATGGATGAAAAGCAAAGGAAGAAGACAGAACAAAGTGTCCTATTTAAAAAGCACAGCCTTTAGGCCACACATAAAATTCAGATAAACTTAAAGTCTAAACAGAGTTTTGAAGCTGCAGAGCTCATTTGATCTCCCCAGAATCAGAACAAACATTTCAATGCATGCTAAACGTTGCCAAACTGCTTTTCCAGCAGACTCTCAGCCTGTTAGTCTGGGTTCATCTCTTCACCTGAAAACAAAAGTTTGCTGCTGGATTATGTTTTTTTAAAGACACATATCTGTGCGGGGTCATGGAGTTCACAGACTTTAACACTGGGGCAGAGGCGAGTCCTCTACAGTGACACCAATTAATATGATTTTCCCGCTGATGTCAGTGTGATGACTTGCATGTGTCAGTCAGACGCTCTAAATAAGTTGCTCCTGGGAACTCTTTTTTGTTCAGTGTTCCTGAAATGTCGGCTGACTCATCAGCAATGAAATAAAACGAGTCACAAGTGCTGCAGGACTAGAATCTGCTCCTGCCCTCTGTGCTTTGACAGAAGTAATAAAGTGACTGGAAGAAACGGTCCACACAGAACATGAGCGGGCTGGAGCAATAACTGAGTGCTAGAAATTGCCTCCACCCTCGGCTGCTGTGTTCACAAAAACACCACCGCACTGCTAATGTTGCAGGGTAACCCTGCAAGGATAACGCATCTGCTTCTGGGTTTTGTGGCCAAAATAATTCACCTGGACAAAAAAATCCAGTAGAATAAAAAAATATACTTTTAGGACAATAAATTGTGCTCCGATATACGTGTAGCAAGCCTGCTGTGTTGTTTGGGTGTTGATTGCTAACCTTTATGCCTCCTCTCTTACCATAGCTGGGTTGCCCGTCATTTCCAGTGGAGTGAGGGCACAGCTGGCTGCACTCAGCGATCAACCAGGCCTACAGTGTAAGAGCTGGGGAGGAGAGCAGCTCAGTCTCTCTATGGGCCAGACGTACAGTAGCCTTAGCCGTGTGTTGTGTTTTAATTATGTCAAGCTCCCGGTGAGTAACTGTGACCTCCTGTTTGCAGAGTGGGTTTTTCTTCTTTTGTGTTGTTGAGGTGCAGATTCTTCATTTTTATTTCCAATCTCCCAACATTATCTGTTTGCTGATGCTTTTCTTTTATTTCTGGATTATTTAGGGCGTAGAGGCGAAGTTAGAGCTTTTAATAAAATCAGGATTGAGTTTGTAATCTTTTTCACCTTTTCTTTCACATGGATACTCTACTGTTACTCCCCTCATCCTGTAGGCCAGCGGTCCCCACAGACCGGTTTATACCTGACAATATTTTCACAGACCAGCCATTAAGGTGTCATAAATACAAAATAAAACCAGTATACCAAAAAAAGAAGATTTATTCATTACACGGGGAAAGTCCGAAGGAAACCAAGTTAACGCTAAAAATAAAAACCCAGAAAACCATACACTTCACCCCCGAGCCTCCACTCTCGCAGCCCAGTACCAAACGACTCATGGACTGGTACCAGTCTGTGGCCTGGAGGTTGGGAACCGCTGCTCTACTGTTACTCCCCTCATCCTGTAGCCCGTTTCAGGGCTTGTTCAGGATTCAGACCCAGAAAAGTTTGCATGAAAGAAAGTGGAGATCTTTGAGATATTAACAAGTTATTTATTCTTAAATGTAACTATGAGCTTCAGTATTTGTATTTAGCATAAATCAGAGATGTGCTCTTCATCCCACACTCAGTTTGTTGGGGTCCGATCATCCAAACTCAGGGTACACAAACACGTGGTCTCTCCTACCGTAGTTGGTGCTGGGTGCCGTGTATTTGGTGCTGGACTTGCGGATGATGTTCTCATGGATCTGGTACCATTCATTCTCATTGTTACACCTGGAGAGCAACAAAAAACAATCATGTCCTATAAAGGATAACAATATATTTGTAACTTGTGTTTTTATACAACAAAAGTTCGGTTGGATATAATGGACTTTTGAAATCTAGTTATTTTGGCAGTTACTCTGGGGCGTACGTGCCATCAATCATTGCAATTAAAATATAAAATTGGGGCGTGGTCTACGGGTGGATGCTGGGGTGGTGAGGTGAATGACAGGTAGCAAGGCAGAGCAGCAGCGCTGACATGTCAGAGGAAGTGAGGGGAAATTTTGGAGTTAAATACACGGATAAATTGGAGCAGGTCTTTCTTCCATGTCTTCGTTGGTCTCTACAGCAGATCAGCTGTCTCCATCTCTCCCTCTCTGTTGTCTGTTCTCCTGTCGCACCAAACATCTGTCCTCTGAATCTTCTCTTCTTCTGCATGGAGCTCGAACTTCATCATATTCATTTCAAATCCCTTCCATCCTGCTCACTCCCAGTGTGGATCTTAATATCTTCAGCCGGGCCTCCTGTCTCTTTGTCGGTGTCATCATCTGTTAACCCGAGGAAGGCGGCGGGTCCTGATGGTGTGCCAGGTCGAATATTGAGGGATTGTGCAGGACAGCTGGCTGGGATCTTCACCAGGATTTTCAACAAATCCCTCGCACAGGCGACTGTCCCACTCTGCCTGAAGTCCTCCACCATAGTCCCCTTGCCTAAGAAGCCCCACATCACCGGCCTGAATGACTACAGACCGGTGGCACTCACCCCAGTGGTAATGAAATGCTTTGAGAAGCTGGTCCGCAGACACATCACAGCAGCCCTGCCCCGCAGCCTGGATCCACACCAGTTTGCCTACAGAGCAAACCGATCCACGGAAGACGCTGTAGCCACAGCACTCCATGCTGCATTAACTCACCTGGAAGAGCATGGTAGCTATGTGCGGATGCTCTTCGTGGATTACTGCTCAGCTTTTAACACCATCCTTCCACACAAACTGGTGGCCAAGCTACAAGACCTGGGGCTTCCATACAGCACCTGCATGTGGATCAACAGCTTCCTCTCGGGCCGTAGACAGAGAGTCAGAGTTGGCCATCACACATCCTCAGCCCTGAGTCTCAGCACTGGCTCACCCCAGGGCTGTGTGCTCAGTCCACTGCTCTACTCTCTCTACACACACGACTGCACTCCTCGCCACCACAGCAACATCTTTGTGAAATTTGCAGATGACACCACAGTGGTGGGGCTCATTTCCAAGGGAGACGAGTCTACGTACAGAGACGAGGTGGAGCAGCTGACGTCATGGTGTAAGGCCAATAACCTCCTCCTCAACACTTCAAAAACCAAAGAACTCATAATAGACTTCAGAAGGAAAAAGGCAGAGATCCAACCACTATTCATAAATGGGGACTGTGTAGAAAGGGTGGCAAGCTTCCGCTTCCTGGGAGTCAATATAGAGGAGAACCTTTCCTGGAGTGTGAACACCTCCGAGCTGCTGAAAAAGGCCCAACAGAGACTGTACTTCCTGAGAATTCTCAGGAGGAATAACATCACACAGAGACTGCTGGTGTCCTTCTACAGAGCCACCATTGAGAGTGTTCTAACTTACTGCATATGCATCTGGTACACTAGCTGCACAGGGGCTCAGAGGAAAGCACTCCAAGGGATCATTAACACCGCCCAAAAGATCACTGGCTGCCCTCTCCCCACACTGGAAGTTCTACACAACGCCCACTGTTTTAAAAAGGCCCAAAACATCATAAAAGACACCTCACATCCTGGCCACTCCCTGTTCAAACTGTTGCCCTCAGGCAGACGGTACAGGGCAATCAGAGCAAGGACTAATAGACTCAAACACAGCTGTTATCCAACTGCAATAACACATCTGAATACTACAAAAAAATGTCCATCACGCCACTCTTGTGTTAATCTATGCACGGTCTGAAGCATGTGTGTGGGAATGTATGTGAATGTTTTACTGTTATATCTTATTAGTATTTTAAGTATTCTATCTATTTTATTTATTGAATTTTATTGTTTTATTTATATTTTGATATTGCTAGGGATGATGCAATGATCGGGGACCATTCTTAATTTCGTTGTTCTCATGACAATGACAATAAAGTTTCTGATTCTGATTCTGATCTCCAAACGACACACGGCAGCAGGTTCACTCCCATCTTGTAGGCTTCCCTTTCACTCCTGCTGCTACTCCAAAAATGCAACAAAACATTTGTCTGTGTGCAGATCATCTTCACCCGGGCTTCATCGCTGGTATCTTGACAAACCCACTCTCCATTTCGAGTGCTGACCTGCCGCATTTTTGTGCAAACGCATCTTTGGTTCTGTGGTTTTGTTGGAAAATGTAACATCTCTGTTTGTATTGCACACTTCTGTGCACAGGAGAGTGCTGCTCTCGGCCAAATCATACATTTTATTTATTTATTTTGTTTCATAAAGGGAAAACAGTTTTTAGATTAGACCAAAGGTCAGATTAAACACCCGTTAATGGCATCTTTGAGCCATTTAGAGGCCAGGAAATTGCATTTTCACAGTTTTACAGATCGACTGATTAATCAAGGAAACAACAGGAGGAAAGAGAAAAAGAGCAGTAACTAGCAGACCTATTTGCAGATAATACAGTGGATGAGCCACGCTGTGTCAAGCTGCTGGATTTTTGTATTAACATAAAACAGCCCCATCCAATAAAACAACTCGCTCGTTCCACTCTTAATTTACTCGTCTTTCTTCAGAGTGAACGTGTGGATCTACATTTTCCTCGGCTGATTCTAACAAACTGATGATTTCGGTCCCGTTAACGTCACACGATGCTGGAACACAAGCCTGAAAAGGAGACGTCTAACCCCCCGTGAACCGACCCGAGCAGTTCAGCTAAGACTGAGGCATCAAACACACACACACACACACACACACACACACACACACACACACACACACACAGATCCTGCAGGCACGTTTTTAGAGGTTCAGCTGAGGGGTGGTCCCTAATGCCGAGCATCGACTTTGCGTGTGAGTGAAAGAACAGCTGCTGACGTCACAAACTGCACTGACAGTGAGGCTGTGCAGCCGCTCTCGGTCTCTCTTACAAATAAGGAAAGGAGAGAAAAAGAAGAGGCTGGTGGTGACAGAGCGATAAGAACAGAAGTAAAGCTATAATAAAAATATATGGCATGCCCCACTCTTTACTGTCTCTCCAGCTCGCTTATCTTTAACCTTCTCCTCTTTCTCTCTCTGACCTTTTCTCTCAGCCCAGAAATATTTGGAGTAGGACAAAATGATTTTCCAAAAAGAAAATATCATCTCTGAGCTCTGGGTGTGTTGAGTTTGTGCTGTAAGCTGATATTTTTGGGCACTTTTGCTATTTTAGTTCACTCAAACATACAGTAATATGATAAATATGGATTTAAAACAAAGACTTTTAGCTTTAATATCAGGACTTTACCAAAAAAACAACAGTCCACTTATTTCGAGGGTCACATGTACCCGGACATATCAGCATAATCGTAACAAAATATTTAAAAAGTAAACATTTTGTTTACTTTTTAATATTTTATTAAGAACCCCTTACAGGTACCGACCTTCTCCAGCCCAAACTCATTACGAGTGAGTGTTTCCTCCTTTGTAACTCTGCCAGCTTCTGACTGCAGCTGTGTTTCCTGCCTTTAGTTTTCTCCTCTGTAAACGAAATGCTGGCAGGTTTGAGATCAGCTGATTCTTTACCTTCCTAAACCCGGGGTTGCATTTGCAATTTTTTTACTTGGGTCATTGTCCATCTGTCCAATGAAGTGCCAGCAACTAAACCTGAGATCTGTACACTTCATTTAGGATTCATATGTCTGCTTATGTCAACACCAGCGACTCATATCTGTGTCACTGCTTCACCACAGGTTCGAGTCCTGTGCTGTGAGTCTAATCAGGCCATTACTTGCGGTGAACCCTCAGTATTTTTCTCTTGCCTCGTTATCTGCGAGTGCAGACACTTACGTGTACACTTTAAGGACAAAATCTTTCTCCTCTTTGAGCTCTGAGATGGTCTGCAGCACGTCGCTCATGGCCAGGACCGCACAGCCATACGGTCGACGGTACTGGACGTGCGGAGGACCCTTCTTACTGTCATTCAGCAGCATTCGACCTGTAACCAGAAGCGTGTGCGTCACATAATGAGAAAGGCTCCTGTTCCATTCATACGACAGCATTCATTTCTTTCTATTTTAATCTGAATGGTATTTCAGGTTAATAAAGGTGCACATTATAAACTTGACAAAGTTATTCTGTTATTTCAGGCATTTCTGCAGGAATTGTTTCCACCTACATAACATAACTTACCTGTCCTGATAACTTGTGAGACAATATAGAGATCTCTCTTCATGTCTTTGTTACTCAGATCCTGTGAGAAAAAGAAAAAAGTATCATCATCATCATCATCATCATCATCCACCAGCTTCAGCTTTTCTTACAATTAAAGAAGGTTTGTGCTCTGAGTTTCTGTTCGTAACGTTTATGGACAGAACTCCGATGTGGAGCCAGGAGCTCCTGGATCACATCTTTTGCTGTTTTTTGCAGATGATGGTGCTGCTGGTCCAGTCAGAGGTGATCTCCAGCTCCAGCTGGGGAGGTTTTGCAGCCAAATGCAACACAGTTGGAATGATAATTAACACTTCCACCTTGAGGCGCTGCTTCTCAGCAGGAAAATCGTGGTTTCTAACACTCCGGGAGAGGAATGATTTCCTGCCCCAAGTTAAGAAGCTCAAGTTTCTCTGGATCTTGTTCATGAGTTGAGGAAGATTGGAGCAGGAGACTGCCAGACAGACTGATGTGGATGCTGTACCACTCACTGAGCGGGTAGGTGAAGTTGTTATCGGTCGGTCTATGTTTCTCACTTATGGCTCCCGAGCTAAGAATAAGGCTTCAGAGGAAATTAGCTTCTGACTGGGCTCAGCTTCAGAGATATTTAGTTTGAGGAGCTTCATGAAAATTAGCCAGTTGTCCTGGGTTTGCTGGGTTTGGGAAGGCCCTGGAAGAGCTGGAGGAGGTGGCCCAGGGAGACAGGAGGACTAAGAAGCTCTGCTTAGACTGCTGCATCAGTGGATTGTTTTATTACTTTTATAAATATGTGTGTAATTTAGACATATATGGACTGATTCCAGCTCGGGTTGAAACAAGAACGCTCAGATTTAACCAGCTTAATCATTTAAGCACGTCTGGTTTCATCTCCCCTGTGACTTACATGTAAATCATGCATTCACCTTATAATACTGACTTCAATTGAGTTTTTGTAATTACTGAAGAATTCAAATAACTGCATCAGTGAACGTTGGGAGCTTTAGTGCAGCAAAAATGCATCAAACGATCTGCAGACTGATTCTGCTGCAGAGCAACAGGGGGCAATGCTTCCTCACTTTTAGATCCTCAGTTTTTCAACTGTTCCCTTCTTAAATTACACGAAACACCATCACTGCACCACGAGTTTCATTAAACGTGTGTGTGTGTGTGTGTGTGTGTGTGTGTGTGTGTGTGTGTGTGTGTGTGTGTTGTTACCGTGAAGAGGGCACACAGCCGGTCCACCTTCTCTGGATTCTTTGGACCTCCGTTCTTGTTCAGTCTCACCATGAACTTCTCACTGAAACAACACAATCAACGGCCACTTTGGTTAGTTTTAGTAAAAACGATTTCTTTCAGTGAGATCAGGTCGTCACCGCCTCTGTGCTGCTTTATCGCTGATATTTGACCTGAGAAAAGGAGATACGGGAAACAGTGTGTGGCGTCTCTCTCTCTCTTTATTCACAGACTCTGCCAGATGGCTTTATCTGGCAGAGTCTGTGAATAAAACTTAAAAAACTTCTGTTTTTCTTTAAATGTTCCTCATATCAGCCACATGTCAACTGCACACGCTGCTCAAGCCTGAGGTTGAGAAGCTCTAACCGCTGGCAATTTACCCCCGGCGCCCTCTCTCCGTCTCCTCGAGGGATTTCTGAAAGAGATAAAAATTCTTTTGGATTTCTGCTCAAGCCTTTTCCCCGCGAGTACCAGCAGTGAGGAAACTCTAAAGCAGCATGTCTCAGCCTTTTTCGCTTCAGGGAACAGCAAAGTATTGTCTGCTGGTGTCAGCGACTCTGTTCTTTTAACCCATATTTATCCAGGGAAACGCGACGGAGCTGACGGGCCTTTGTTCAGCCACGTCGTGCCTCAGACACATTAGAAGATTTCTCAAATCATAAGTACGTCTGACAGGAGCGAGCCGCACATAAATCCACTGATACTCGCTGACTTACTGTCGTGTTCTTCTTGATGCCCGTCAGTCTTAAAGCAGGCAGGTCTTACATCACGCGAGGTCGCCTCAGGCCAGATGCCAGAAAATCGAGATGCGGAGGCACAAAACGGGAATCCAGATCGGGAATGATATTTCGACATCAATCAACAATATCAATATACAAATATTAGCTGACAGGGATATTCAGCCTTATATATTTGAGTGTTAAGCACAAACTAAAGTCTGAGTTTTTGGCTCACAGCGATTATTTGTACATCGGCGATCCTCATCAATGAAGGATCCACAGTCGTAAGAACGTCTTTATGACAGAAACGAGGAAACAGTTTTATCTTATGAGCTTCATGAACAGCCCCAGAGTCTGTAATGAACTGAGTTACATTTAAAAGGATGTTAGATAATTAGATACGAGTCAACATATCCCTACCACAGTCATGCCTGTTTAGGAAAATGATAAACGAGTGACCAAGGTTATATTTTAGCTTCTGATATTTTTACAGCACAGCAGAGAAGTCTGAGTTGGGATGCCTCCAACAAAACGGTCCGGCTCTTCGACTGCCAGCCAGAAAATCTCAATCCACGATCTTCTCCTGGTGGAGTTTCTGAACTGGGTTCAGTCAGCGAAATCCTTTTTTTCTGCCTTCAAAAACTGCTTGAGCAGCTGCCACTTCTGAGAGCACTTACCCACCTAATGAGCCCTTCATCTCTCCATCACCATCCGCTGCACTTCTCTGTATTTCCCATTTGCTTCATGCGCCTACAGACTTATGGGCATGAAAGACGGAGCAGCGAGGGCCTGATTTTCTCTGTCTGTTCCTTTATCTGCTCAAGTTCGGTTTGTACCTCAATTTTACAATGCATAGGACAAAAGTTTCCTGCAAATTAATAAGTGTAAGAAGTAGAAGAGCGATGGAGAACGTGTTCTTCATTCTTCTGGACAAGACCGAGCTGAGAAAAATCAGGACGAACGCTCTGACAGTCAGTCCTGGGCAAAAGGGTTTATGAGACAATGCATTAGAGTATTATCTACTCTCATTTTATTAGTTTTTCAACTGAAGCCATCACTTCGTTAGCACTGTTAAGTAAATCCCTTCCCTGTTTAATATGTTGCCTCCATTCCTGGCTCCTTTTCTTTAGACAACAGAAGAATGAAAGCAGCGATTCTCAGTGAGTCAGTCTCTCTCTGAGCTGCACTAGTAGAATATTTGCAGTCCTGCGTCAGTGTTCAGCACACGTAGTGAGGTGGCAGAGACGATGGCCTTTACATCGGGAAACTTCTCTGCAGCGGTGATAATAAGGGTCTGCTGAAGAGCTTGGCTTCTGACGCACCTGCTTCAAAACACTGAGGTGAGCAATGCTCAGAAATGGCACGCCTGGCTTTCAGCTCAGGTAAAGACAACAGAATGAAGGAATGAAGATGCTGATTATGTGGAGGTTCGAAATGCTGCCGATATCAGCTGACTGTGCAGGGAAGACAAGTGATCACATTACGAGGTCAATCACAGAGTAGATTGCACATGCTGCCACCTGTGCGACAGATTGTTGTAACAACATGAATCATAATATAAACTCAAAAAATGCAAATTCTAGTTTTTACATGATCTTATTTCTTTTGAAATGTTTGCGTGCATGGAGTGAAACCTGAGAGTGATCAGGATGACACGTCGAGCTACGTCGTCACACATCAAACATGCCCTCCCAGCTCACGGGTCTAATGAAGTGCCGGTGCTCTGCATCCACCTGTACGCTCGATTCACTCAACGCTCACAAATTTCTGCCATATTAGTTTGAAGTGAGGAGTTCAGAGCCTTGATGACAAACTAAAACTATTTTCTGCTGCTGTAATAAATCATCTCAAACATGAGCTGTTGGCTGACGATGTGTTCACACACCAATCGTTAGAAATCCTCTAACTGAACTTCCTCATTAACATAAACGGCCCAACTAAATACAGTATCTCATTATAGAACATTGTTCCTCATATAGTCTTTATTGCTCAGCAGATTACCCCCCGCCACATATGATAAGACTCTGAGGTTATAGTGTAAGGTAATACGCAAACAACAACGAGGACCCACAAATCCCTACAACACAGACACACACTGCGTCTGGCTCTTTAAATGGAACAATTTATTCTAATCCCCCAGAGACACTGAGGGCCAAACAAATACAACAAAACACAATAAATATGTATTTCTCCTCAAACAGTGGGACGCTGTGACTTAGTGGAAGATGTGGGGGTGAGGAGGCACAAAGAAAGACTGAGATATGGGTTTTACATTCAGCTCTAAATCCTGTTTTTGTTTCTTTAAATATTGTTGCTGGTTGTTTTTTCATTCAGTCAGAGTTTGATTCAAGGAAGAAAACAATGATATAATCGACAAAATAAGAACATTTTATTTGTTTATATGTTATGTAGGAAGAAGACGGCGTGTTCTTCCCTCATATTTATGCGTGTGTGGTACTGAGGCAGGTTATTGGCTGCTAGTTGGATGGGACCGGTCTCTTCCGGGGATCCTTGGGGATTAAGAGTGTCCAGCTTTCAGTTAGCCATTCCGGGTGTCTCTCATCAATTAGCAGCTGGTTCAGCAAAAGCATTAGAATGTCATTCAGACTGAAGAAGTGTAGTCGGATGATAACAAAGAGAGAGATGGTAGTCAGAACTGAGGGGCTCGAACTACCAGAAGGCAACATTGCAGACATAGAGGACAACTACAAGCACCTGGGATCCCACAGGCAAATGGGAACCATGAAGAGTGGCTGATATCCAGAAATCCTACCAGTGGCTGGACAAAGCTGGACTGAAAGACAGCACAGAGGCACTAATCATGGCAGCACAAGAACAAGCTCTGAGCACAAGATCCATAGAGGCTGGGGTCTATCACACCAGGCAAGACCCCAGGTGCAGGCTGTGTAAAGATGCCCCAGAGTCAATCCACCGTATAACAGCAGGGTGCAAGATGCTAGCAGGCAAGGCATACATGGAACGCCATAACCAAGTGGCCGGCATAGTGTACAGGAACATCTGTGCCGAGTATAATCTGGAAGTCCCGAGGTCAAAATGCTAAGATCCTGTGTGAGTTCCAAATACAGACTGACAAAATAGCATTGTAGCAATAGATGTAGTGATCCGAATGATAGCAACATCAGTCAGAAGGAACACAAGTAGCTGGAGAAGTACCAAGGGTTCAAAGAAGAGGCACTCACCAAACTAGGCAAGTGGCTCCAGCAGATCCCAGGAACAACATCCAAGATCTCTGTCCAGAAGAGCAGAGTCCTAGGAACAGCAAAGACACTGCACAGAACCCTCAAGCTTCCAAGCCTCAGGCAGAGGACCCGAGCTTCAAGGATAAAAGACCGCCCACATCAGCAAGAGGGGAATTTTTATCCACCAAAGTTATTTGTAACTAT
The DNA here is from genome assembly GCF_057382275.1 of Copadichromis virginalis. NCBI lineage: Eukaryota > Metazoa > Chordata > Actinopteri > Cichliformes > Cichlidae > Copadichromis > Copadichromis virginalis. The sequence goes on from NC_140622.1 coordinate 39,600,138, forward strand.
CCCTTTGGGTGGCAGCAGGAACAAGTGAATGAATCATACACATATGACAAAGACTGTTCACTAAGAGGAGGAGAAACACACACACACGGCTGAATTATTAACTTTATCGCTGCATCAATATGAAAGAGGGAAGATAAACAATGCAGATGCAATCAGAAGACGTCCTGACCTATCCAAACTCCTCCCAGCACACAGATGTGGGTACTTGCATGCATATGCAGACATAAGCTGCTGTACTGCACATTTATGTACGCATGCATGCACGTGTGGGCTTGCAGTAACCCACACACACCCACACACACACACACATATGCACTTTATGGAAATCCATTACTATTTCCACACCACTGACATTCAGTCTAAATATAAACATACTGTACAGGAGTACAGTACAAGAGTCTCAGCTCAAGCACAGACAGCACTCACAGCCAGGACGACCTTTGCTTATCAAAGGAAATTTGTCCAAAGACACGTTAATAAAAATCACATATTGAGGCCGCTACCACATCACTGCACCGCAGACACACTTCATGAGGAAGGGAAAGAACAGATTTTTCACCTGTCAGGAGATCCAAACTGGACTCTTACTGCCTACTTTCACTTTCCTGCCTCCATCAGGGACTTGGAAATGCGTCAGTCATGAGGATTTTCTCAATATCTGATAAGAACAGGACAATATAGTAATTTTCTACTTCTATCTCCTACTGCTTAGTCTCCTTCCCCTGATGTACTGAGACCTTTTAGTTTAGTCTTTTTTTTACTAGATCCATCACTGTGTTATGAGCTTTCTGTCCATAAAGCGTTAACAGGAATCAACCACTGTGTCTATAGATTTATTTTTATGTGAGAAAAGATGAATCAGGTGTATAAAAGTTGGAGATAACCTCGCGTCAGTCCCATGTTTGCGCACTCCTGTTTCTAAAGTCTGGTGAGTCGCTCGCTGTCTTGGACCAGAGGCTGGAGTCCTACATTACCTATAAATGTTACCAAGCTTCAGAAGCAAGCTGTGGAAGTGACAGCGATGGACAGATGTTACGATGAGAGAAATCAGCTACAGAAACATCCTCTGACAGCTGGAGTAGTCCCAGCTGTCACGCAAAGCAGCGTCTACATATTTTTCTGTATATTTCTATTTTATCTGAGGGGTCTGCAGGCACCGACTCATTTCTGGAGCTGATTTCTTTTTTTGGTGAACTCGTCAGATCTGGAAACAAGTTTATTTAATGCAGTAATCACACAAGAGGAAACACTGGATGGAGACGGTGGATTCACCGAAATTACCGCGACCACTCGCAGCCAGTTGCATCTTCAAAGCGATACAATATGATAGTGAGAAAATATGTGAGTCTGCACTCTGTTTGTGTTAATACAGTGATTAACTCTAATAAACTAAATTCAGAGTCCAGACTGCATCTCGTACACATGGAACAGAAACTCCTGTAAATTCCTGCAAAACTGTAAATTGATGTGGATGCTCAAAAATCCTTTTATAGAGGAATATAAGCAACGTACACGGAGATGGAAACAATTCTGTCTTTTCCCCAAAGACATGCGTTGCGCTCACTGTCACAGACTGACTCAGATTGTTTCCAACGTGTCGCCAATCTTTACATTTCTAAGTTAGATTGAAATGATCGTTCCTCTGGCGACCAGCTGGTCACTGCAATCTGTCATGAAAGCACAAATAATTCACTGCAACCACCGATCTTTCTGTGTCGCAACGAGGTTTCTGCTGTATTGGTGCTGTGGTATGATTCACAGCATTAATGCAACCCTTTATTCTTTTTCTGCAAAGTCACACAGACATCCAATTAATTAATATTCCTTCATCATTGTTGCATCGTCTGTATTATTATCAAACATGATAAACCATGCAGTAATAGGTTTTTATGAAACTGCTTTAAACTGCAGAAAAAACATAAACTGGGGAATACATTAAAAGAGTAAAAACTATCATAAATAGAAAAAATAAAAGCACAATAAAAAAGAAACTTATCACACTCTTAAAAACAGAAAAGTTCACTTCACATAAAGGAGGAATCTCTGGTCACCCACTGTTCCCAGTATCTGCTCCTCAATCTGGGACAGAGAAAAGCAAAAGCAGCGACTCACAACCTTCCAGTCAAAGGATTAATATCCAAACACGTGACCCGGCTGAATTATCTTCTATTACTTTCATCAAATTCAGTAGAGTGAAGCTATTTCAATTTAACGGCTGATTTCACTGCATCACATTAAGCCAGTGATTCTGCACAGGCCTCTAACTACACCTTGCATATATTTACAGTATTATTTTAGATATTCAATCGACTCGAGCGAAGTGACTCAGAGTGAAACAGCCAATTTTCCATGACTGCTATCATGGTAAATGGTAAATGGCCTGTATTTATATAGCGCTTTACTAGTCCCTAAGGACCCCAAAGCGCTTTACATATCCAGTCATCCACCCATTCACACACACATTCACACACTGGTGATGGCAGCTACATTGTAGCCACAGCCACCCTGGGGCGCACTGACAGAGGCGAGGCTGCCGGACACTGGCGCCACCGGGCCCTCTGACCACCACCAGTAGGCAACGGGTGAAGTGTCTTGCCCAAGGACACAACGACCGAGACTGTCCAAGCCGGGGCTCGAACCGGCAACCTTCCAATTACAAGGCGAACTCCCAACTCTTGAGCCACAATCGCCCCATTACACAGAACAGACACTCAACAGAGGAACAACAGCCTGACATTAAAGGAGCTGCTGATAAAAGAGGGGTGGGCTTCTTTGATTTGGTGTGAAGAAGACAAACGCGATTATGTCTCAGTGAGAACAGGATCCTGGGTCATGCCTCGCACAGCATTAGTTCATTTTAATCACAGATGGTTATTAGTCAGCCCTCTCTCCTAACATAAGCCCCTCCCATACAAATACACTGCATTTCATAACTAGTTTTGTTTTATGTTGTACTTGTTTGTAACATATGACAAAAAACATGTTTCCAGTAAACAAACATGCTAAACATATTTTAGTAAGTAAGTGAGTAATTTTTTTTTTTTACACAAGAATCAGTCACAAAATGCTTCACTGAGGTATTAAAACAACGCAAACACAAACGTTTACTGAAGGATCCCACGATTAACGAGTGCAAAGAGAAGCTTGTGGAACAGCCCACTGTGACAGGCGACAGCTGTACGTTCAGCCCATCTTAGTTTTCAGACGGGAACGTGGCGCCACAAGAAGACCTCTATCTGCAAACATACGGATCCAGTTTGGAGATAAGGATGGAGAAGATCGCGATATGTGAGGCCTCACCTCGTAATGCCACAACAGTAAAATCCAAGATTTCAAACTGATTTTAAACGTAACCAGAAGCCAGTGCAGCGAGTTACCTCGAATCATAATCTCTTCCCAAACCAACCACACAAATACGCTCAAATGAATGTTAAACAGAAGCCTTAATGACGCAGGACGGGGACCTCAGGCTTTACAGTGAAATTCCAGCATCTGACTTGTGCCTCCATCACTGCCTAAAACATGCAATCACTTTTCACACAGGTGTAGGTTTGGCTCTTTCTTCCTTAACAATAAAATTACTTGAGTTATCTTTTTCTAATATTTAAATTTGTTTGATGATCTGAAATATTTAAGTGTGACAAACATGCAAAAGGGAAGGGGACAAACACTTTTCACACCACTGTAGCCACCGTGTCAAGGTGTTGATGCCTGAACAAACACAGTGTGTAACACTGGCACCAACAATCAACACTGATGTCCATGATGAGGATCCCTCAAAGCAGTGAGTAAAAACTACATGTCTAGAAATGAGTGAAACAGTCAAAGTCCAGCATTCGACTTGAACCTCAGTCTTCTGGGTAAAATTCCAGCATTGATGCTGACAGCAGGTCAAGTTTTTTACATAAGGAGGAAAGTAGCAGAGCTGTCTGCAACTCTTGAGGAGCGGAGACTCGGACAAACTAAGTGCAAACTGTGCCCAGGACAGACACAACTGCATCAAACCACCAACACAACAGCGGCTCTTTCCAAGTGTCTGCACAGACAGCCGGCTAGCAAAGAGCCCAGTGTGGTTAAAGCCGTCTGCCGAGCCCAGCAGCCAGAGCCTGAACCTCAGCAGTAAGAAAGGCAGCGGTGAGCAGTCAGGATGGTTTCTACCTGTTCGTGTTTTTAGAGTACAATCACCATGGCGATCACTTTGAAGTCTCTTTGAGCTTCTTCTCATCTTTGCTTTGAGCCGTCGGCTTCGTGTTCTCACTTTGTTTTTCTTGGCAAACTCTGTACTTTTCGGTTTTACATTAAGAATAAGAACTAATTGAAATTCACACCATCTGCCTCATTTTAGCCTTTGTGTTTACAAGAAATTACTCCAAATGACTCCATCCTTCATTAGCTATACCCACTTATACCCACTTAATCCTGTAGAGGGTCACAGGAGGGCTGGAGCCAGTCCCAGCTGACACTGATGGAGAGGAAGAGTGCACGATGGAGAGATGCTAGAGAAGGACAACCATTCACACTCAGATTCTCACCTACCTGCAAATTTCTAATTGCAAATGAACCAAACAAACACAACTTTGGAGTGTGAGAGAAAAGATTCACAGACACAGAGCTCAGCATGAAACTGTTTAGTCTGCTTATTGCTAAAACACCAGTTTTGCAAAATCCTGATGAAACACTTCGACCTGAACTCAAACGAGAAATCTGCAAACCCCAAAGCAGCAATCTGATGAAAGGCGCTTAAGCTTAAAAGGAGGAAATTTGAGTCTTCTGCTTCCTGAACTTTTAAAAACTGAACTGTTTTTAAAAAAACGTTATTACTTTAGATTTCCTGACAATAAAACACTGTTTGCTGATGCCCAAAGCATGTAGGAGTCTTCAGTTTGCCTGTGGCGACTGCGAGGAGGGAAGAAAGGTTTCAGCTTCGAGTCAAAAAATCCCCAGAGAGACACTGGGATGACTTTTGGGATGAAAACCAAAGAAAAGAGACGTCGCCTGCTGAGATCTAACCACATCACAAACCTCAGCCTCCACCTCAGAGGGATCCACACAGGCTGGTGCTTTAGTTGCACCGATCAGAGCTCCTCTCAGGGCAAACAGTCTCAGCAGCTGAAGCATTATTTAGAACGTTTCAGGCAGCTGTGACGCCGTCTCCTTTTCTGTCTGCAGTGCATGCTGGGAGTGTGAGTGAGTGTGTGAAGGTGGTTGTGAGCGTGTGGAGCTGTGGAGAGAGTTCGGGACGTTTGGACTGCGCTTCTTCTTTTGGATTTTCTTTTTTATACACGGTGCTTATTGGAAAAATGGGGCTTTGGTTAATTGCTTGGTTGTCGTGTCGCTTCAGCCTGAATGAATCGTTGGAGAGAGAAGTAACAGACTTGTTCAAACACATCAGACTTCCTCATGTATCTCCCAGTTTCCATGTTCCTGTTTCCCAGAGCTCCTTCCCAGTTTAGGTTCCTGTTAGTTCCCCTTGTGTATTTTTGGGGGTGCCTGTGTTTTCATCAGCTCTATAAAAGGGCTCACTTAGTTTAAACCTCCACCTGCCTCCGTGTCAGCACTCCTTCGTCACACACCGACATCGCGCTGCTGACGGTAACCTGGAAATAGCTCAACCTGATACGGACGAGGTGGCATTCCCCAAAAACTGATGCAAGATGCAAAATGAAGGAAAAGTGCTGAGAACAATGAGGTGAAATGCTTAAAGTCTGGCAAGAGAAGTGGAGGAAATGAAGGTAGTGGACAGGCAGGAGGAACGAGAGCTGAAGCCGTAAATCAGAGCATAACTGCAACATCCTCAGGTCTCCGGAAAACATCGTCAGACTTCTATCAACAGCTTCAGACATGAGACCGTAGCCAAAAAAGCATCACGTTTCACTGAAACCCCGTCACACTTCTGACTTAACGGCATCAGGCTAAAAAGTCTCAGCATCAGATCACACAGTCTCAGATAAAAGTGCCTCAGAGAGAAGCTTCCTGCCAGCCGGATTGTTTTCCAAATACGTCATCAATGTGCGACAGTGGCAGAACACGGCTACGTCCAAATTCAAGGCTGATTACATCACAGCTAAGCGATGAAGGCTGTCCAAATTCCTCCAAATGCAGTCTACAAATGCGTGCTCCTGTTCCCTGGATTTGAAGGACGGGTCGGGTGTATCCCTCGTGGCCCAGGATTCATTGCAAATCTAAGGTTGAAGAAATTTCTGGGAAAAAATGGTGGACAGTTAAAGCAAAACTTTTAAAAGTAAGTACTGAGTAGAGAGATGAGCTGGAGGTAAACAGATTTGAATGTTTTGAAAGTCAGGCACTGAGGCGTTTATTTAGTTCCTGTGTGTAGGATCGGGGAGCTGTGACTGTACATATGTTAAACTGTCTCTTTGGTTATGTTTGTAGATGAAAAATGAAACCAATAAAGTTTGCTGAAGGTCTCCTCTCCTCTGTCATCTGAGCATCTCAGAGGAGCAGCTCTGGTCATTAGACTCTAACGCTGAGTCAGACTTGGCTGTGAAAACAAGCTGCCAAGGTCAACTTATTTCTGGACTGTTGGTGTGATGGGAGGACGGAGCCTATTAGCTAGTTTGTAATGATGATACAGAGAGAACCAGAATGGGGAAAAGGGGCTGCTCACCGAGCTTCTTTCTTTCCCTGGAGGGAACACGTTCGCCTCGCTCAGACATCACACAGAGCCAAAAACGTCCTGTCTGCTAAACATCAACATCCTCACAGACTCAGCTCTACATTTATTTCCCCCAAACACTCATAAACGTGGCCTTTATCAGCCTCCTTATTGACATTACTGCTTCTTCATGTTGGCACTGAGATCTCTGCACGAATGCATAATTGATGGGTATTCGTCAGGCGGTGGTGTGGGGGGGGTCATGTAATATTTACAGCAGCACACTGTGGCGTGGTGCTGTAAAGGTCCTGGGTTTGAATCCAGCCTGAAGACTTTGTCTGTGGACTTTGCTCTGCCTGTCACGGTGTGTCTGGCTACTCCCACCTCCAACAGTCCAAAGCCAAGCGTGGGGTTCGGTTAATTAACTCACTGCTGAGTTAGGCACCCCATAATGCCCCGTAACTCTCTAGATCCACAAAGACGCCGTAAAACACTCGAAACAAACATCTGTCGTCTCAGCACGAAGCCAAACTGCTGCTTGCTGATCTTCACCTGGTAACTCTTCCCTCCCACCCAGAGTCTGTCTCAAGTCCTTCCTGAACTCTTCACAGCATCCTTCTGTCTTCATCTTCCACCACATTAATCCTCGGCTCCTCGCTTCCTCTCCTTGGTGTCTAAAGTCATCCTACAGTCTACCATCCAATGCCGAACACCCGCCTTCTCCCCGACACCACCTTGCAGTCTCTTAGATTGTTTCTTCTACCTAAGATACCTTCCACCTGTGTGCACCTTCCTCCGCCCTATCTTCCTCCCTCTTCATCCAACTTAATCCAGAACTCTTCTCACTGTTCTGACTCACACCCAGCTTGTGGGTCATTATTAACATTCAACATCAGTCCTGCGATTCCCAGCTTCAGCCTCATGATCCTGGCAGACCGTTCACATACTCTTCCATTAAAGCCGATTAAAAACTTCCTCTGGCCTCAGATACACAACAGAAACTAAATGTCAACATCATCAAATTGTTATTTATTATTTAGTTATGTGTTTTCAAACAAAATGAAATCAAATCAAATCACTTTTATTGTCACATCACATGTGCAGGCACACTGGCACAGCACATGCGAGTGAAATTCTTGTGTGCGAGCCCCACAAGCAACAGAGATGTGCAAACACAACAACACAAACGAGCAAAATACAAGAATGGCCAACCTGAAACTAATAAATATATGTACAATATATAATAGTGTATGCATTTCTGGATGTGTATACTAAATATTTTCCTACGTGTGTGTGTGTGTGTGTGTGTATACACATTTTTACAAATTAAATAGTAAAAAAAAATAAAAAAATAAAAAAATAATAATAATAATAAAATATATAAAATATACAGAGTTGAATATGTGCAAAACAGTGGCATTACTGTACAGTATGGAGTGCATAATGTTGAAGTTCCAGTAGTGAAGCTGAGGTGTCTATGACGTGTTCAGCAGTCTGATGGCCTGGTGGAAGAAGCTGTCTCTCAGTCTGCTGGTACGGGACCGGATGCTGCAGAACCTCCTTCCTGATGGAAGTAGTCTGAACAGTTTATGGCTGGGGTGACTGGAGTCCTTGATGATCCTCCCCGCTTTCCTCAGGCACCGCTTCCTGTAGATGTCTTGGAGGGAGGGAAGCTCACCTCCAATTATCCGTTCAGAGCACCGCACTACTCGCTGGAGAGCTTTGCAGTTGTAGGCGGTGCTGTTGCCGTACCAGGTGGTGATGCATCCAGTGAGGATGCTCTCAATGGCACAGTGATAGAAGGTCCTGAGGATGCGGGGGCTCATGCCGAATCTTTTCAGTCTCCTGAGAAAGAAGAGGCGCTGCTGCGCCTTCTTCACTGTTTTGTTTGTGTGTACTGACCACGTAAGATCCTCAGCCAGATGTACTCCAAGGAACCGGAAGCTGCTCACTCTCTCCACAGCAGCACCGCTGATGGTGATGGGGGTGTGTACTTCTCTGCACCTCCGGAAGTCCACTATCAACTCCTTTGTCTTTGCGACGTTGAGGGTGAGATGGTTGTCTTGACACCAGTGGGTCAGGGCGCTGACCTCCTCCCTGTAAGCCGTCTCATCACCGTTGGTGATAAGACCCACCACTGTAGTGTCGTCCGCAAACTTCACAATGATGTTGGAGCTGTTAGTGGCTGTGCAGTCGTAGGTGTAGAGTGAGTACAGGAGAGGGCTCAGTACACACCCCTGTGGAGCACCAGTGTTCAGTGTGATGGGGGATGTCCTGTCAGACAGGAAGCTAAGGATCCAGCTGCAGAGGGAGCTGCTCAGTCCTAGATCCTGCAGTTTCCTGTCCAGCTTCGAGGGAACGATGGTATTGAATGCTGAGCTGTAATCTACAAACAGCATCCTCACATACGTGTCTCTCTTCTCCAGGTGTGACAGGGCAGTGTGTAGTGTCAGGGCTATGGCATCATCAGTGGACCTGTTGTGGCGGTATGCAAACTGTAGAGGGTCCAGTGAGTCGGGTAGTGCAGAGCAGATGAAGTCCCTGACCAGCTTCTCGAAGCATTTGCTTACGATGGGGGTCAGGGCTACAGGTCGCCTGTCGTTGAATGAGGAGATGGTGGAGGATTTGGGTACAGGGACGATGGTGGCCATTTTGAAGCAGGCTGGGACTACAGACAGAGAGAGGGAAAGGTTGAAGATGTGCGTGAACACTCCAGCCAGCTGAGCCGCGCATGACCTGAGGACGCGGCCGGGAATCCCGTCCGGACCAGTAGCTTTGCGTGCGTTCACCTTCCTGAAGCACTTCCGCACATCCTCCTCAGACACAGTGTGCGCACTGACGTCATCCGCGGTGCGCACACTGTCCGGTCTCATGGTGTTCGCTGTGTCGAATCTAGCGTAGAATACGTTTAGATCCTCACACAGAGAGGCCGTGGTCTGCGGTGTGCTGGTTTTCCCTCAAAAGGAAGCTGTATTACTGAATGTGTGTTAGCGTTTGGTTTATTTAAAGGTTTCTATCCCGGATCGCTGTGACTCACACATGCAATCATCAGTGATTCACTCATCAACAGATTCAAAAGATCAAATTCCCAAAATACGCAGTGAAACTTTTTCATATGTCAGCCTGTATTCAGAACTTTTTATAGCACTGAGTAGGCCCAGAACAAAAAAACAGCGAATACTCGGAAAAATAAATGAATATTCTCATGACATTTTCTATTTACGGCTTTAAAAAGCAACTATTGGTTGAACAAGTTTAATTTGGATTTTCTCTGATCCACACTGGATCAAAAGTATATAAGTCTAATATATACATACACCTACAGCAATGTTTGGTTAAGGTTAATATTAGCCAGGTTATCTCTCCCTAAACAGAGAGTGGGATCATCGTCCTGCTGGAAAACTCAGCTGTGTCCAAGTTTCAGCTAACGGTTGACTTGAGATGACGTTGAAGAATTTGGGCCAGGCTAAAACATTAAAGCCCCACCTGACAACATCAATGAAGAAAATCACAGGAATTCATATTAAAATTTCAATAAAGTTTAAATATCATTTCCTCTTACTTGTTGGGTGATAACAGCCTCCGTGCTCACTCGGTGTGATCAACACACTGATTTCTAACCAAAACATGGCCACAGTGTATTTATTACAGTCCTATAACTTATTTATTACTGTCTCACTTCAAAGCATCATTAACTTAACAATTTCCCCCACTCATGTCACCAGAGGGGCTCCACAGAAAGCAATTCAGTAACATATGAATGTCATTATTGGGACACAGGGTCACTTTTTCAGGGTCACATAGAGCTGAGGTCGTCTCCTTCAGGTTAGCATCCTAGCTTAGCGTAGTTACAGACTTTTTGTCTCTGTAAGCGTCTCCTTGCATCTGTTTCCTCTTTGCTCATTTGAAGGATAATTGCTCCTCCTGCTGTGCTGCTGACATTCAGCTTTACCTGCTGCTGATAATCAGGGTGTTTCTCCTGTGATGGCGTCGTGTCACAATGTCAAGAAACCAAACATGGGACTGAAAATTCTGGCTGTTGTCCACAAATCAATATTGAAGTTATAAAAGAATAAAATGGCAATGAATGCTGATTGGTAGGATATTTATTTATTGTGAGAGACTATTAATGTTAAATTAAAAAATAATAATTATTATAGTGAAAAACAAACTGTTGTGGAAAATGTTTCTATGCAGTTTGACTTGACCGAACAGCAACAAGCTTTACAGCACAAATATGAAAAGACTAATCATCACGGAGCCGGTGCTGCGAAACATCAAACGAGTAAAGAGTGTCACCCACACTTTTTGGAAATCTGCACCTCTGTGCTCGACTGTTCAGCTGCCACCTACCTGAGGGTCTTTCCCTCTCTCAGGTCGTACAGGGAGAAGAATATGTCCGTGTCCTCGCCTATGCTGTTGTAGGTGAAGCTCTTCAGGTTGACCAGCAGGTGATGAGGTACTGGAACTCTACAAGGTTCCCCATGTCGCTGCCGGGCGTTGTCGCCCTAAAACACACAAAAAAAGCAGCCAAACAAACAAAATATATAAATACACATATTAGAATACAAAGACATTGTGTGACAGTCTTAGTAAACATATACACCAAAGCCTCCTGGCTGAACAGAAACATCTGTAAACTATGAAATCTTCTTAAAATATACCGTTTTTATTTAACTTTAACTTGATGTGTAAGTACATAAAAAGGTTTTTACACATATTACTGCTCAAAAACATGCATCAAATTTCTGGTCCTTTAGCATCAAAGTGATGCTGCTGCAGTTTAAATCTGCACACCGTCTCAGCGTGATGCCTAAGAGTCACACTCACACTCTGTGATGAAAGTATCAGCATTAGTAGGATAGAGTGCTGCAGAGCACAGCTGTGGGTCTAAGCTTGTAAATACTGTAGAACATAACTGTTTAAATGCTTTGAATTCATATCTCCATTTATCTTAATGATAAAAGGCACGAGAAAAGTTTCTTGGTGACATGAATGATATATGGAAATATTTTCAAGGATTCTCTTTGTGACCCAGTTCAGGCTCTTTACTCTGTAAAATGTACTCCTACTCTTACTACTACTACTACTACTACTACTACTACTACTACTTTGTAGCAGTTTTTTCTGCTGGAAGTATCTTAATTGTGTCCCATAAATCTGTTTGGGCCTCTGAAATGAGAAGTAAATGAGACACATTACTGCAGTACGTCCACGTACCTGTGTGGTGCTCTGCTGTACGCTGTGTCTGCTAGAAAGATGCTGCGAAAGAGAGACACACAAACTATTAGCTGAGGGGTCGATCATCTCTCTCCTCTTATTGTTTCCTTTTTCCCTCCTTGGTTCATCATCATTCGCTGTTTCCTCTCCTCCTTTCCCTCTCCTCCTTTTGCTTCCTATTATCACTTCGCCTTTTCAGGTCTCTAGCCTCCTTTACTATCCTCTGTCCTTGCTTCATTTCTCATTTATTGTTTCCTCTTCTTCACTGTCTGCCCCAATGACTGTCATTGGTCGGCCCTCCTTTTTTCATTTCCTTCAACACTCAGTCCTTGCTTCTTCTCCTTTAGCATCTCCTTCTTTCCTATTTTCTCTTTGTTTCCTTTCATTTATTAACCTCTTATCATTTTGTTTCCTTCTTTTATCTCCTTGTCAGTTTACTCCTTTTTTCACCATTTCCTTGCTTCCTTTCCTTCTCTATCGGCTTGTTTTTCTCCTTCATTGTCTAATCTCCTTTGTTATTTTTTCTATTCTCTTCTTGTTTCCTTTTCTATCCTATCTTGCTTTCCTATCCACTCTCATTTATCTGTCCTCTGCTTACTGTATATCCTCTCCTTCACTATACTCTGTCCTTGTTTCCTCTCCTTTTCTATATTCATCTGCTTTCTTGTCTGATTTCATTTTCTCTTCTCGTTTCCTCTTCTCATCTCCTTCTTGTGTTGTCTCCTCGTCTCCTCTCCTCTCTTATCTACTTTATCGTGGTCCATTCCCTTCCCCTCATTGTCAGAAGATAAAAATGCCCCAGAGACTCATTACTCCGAGTTGTCTCCCTAAATCTCTCGAGTGTCTGTGTGAGACGAGAAGCAGCAGGAAGTAAAAACCTGTTTGATGAATCCGGGTAATGACTGTCAGCTGAAAGCTATCTGCAAATATTACAACCTGAGGAGGGAATTAAACGATGGCAGCCGTATCTCCTCATCTTCTTTATATTGAATTTTTAAAACCTGCTATTAAAAAGGTTGGGACAGTCGATTAAAATAAGGTCATGCAATAATTTAAACAAATTGTTTCTTAGCGCTACTCGAGCACACAAAGCTCTTTACACAACACGTGTCAGTCACACACATCTTGGGGTGTGTGTGCGACTCGGAGTTCTCCTTCTTCAAGGATACGTTGGTGTGCAGACTGGGAGAGCCAGGAATTGCACCAGCAACCTGCAAGTCACTAGCTGCCCTGCTTTACCTCTACAACAATCCTCACTGGATTGACTTTAGATTGTACAAAGACAAAATATCAAAGTTAAACTCAGCTTTATTGCTTTTTGGATAAAGACAGCAACATATTGCAGACTCGCTGGGACGGGGCAGGATTTCCTTTTGAGGCACTGAGACTGGTTACTGTGATTCTGAACGCTGAACATTTTTCCTCTCTTCTGTGATAAACGCTTTTATAGCTGCTTTTCTGTCATGTTTCCAGGCTCATAATGAGCCAAATGTTTTCAGTGGGTGACATTTCTGGATTGCAGACGCGCCTACAGAGACGCTGTCTTGCTTTAAATAATCAGGTCAGTGTGTGCAGAAGCTCAGGCCTCAGACTGTCTTTGCATGCAGCCTGCTGTTTGGCTAAAAGTGAGCGCGGCCTCAGAGGGCGAGGAGCTGAAACTTCAGGATGAACCCGAGGTGATGCATCAACGCTCGGTATAAGACGAGTAATGATTTATTTTCAGCTGTGAATGATGCAAAGCTCCACCAGCAGTCCAAGAATATAAACACAGAGCAGCTACCAACTAATTCGAATTGCTAAACTCTCACACGCACACAGACTGACAGAGCCAATCATGTTATTACTGTTACCTGTTTCCTGTGTGTGTTTTAAGCATTATGCAATTTTTCCACATTTCTTTAAACATGCGAATATATTTCAACACTTATCTCTTTAAATTTCAACATTTTAATATGTTGTCATAGTAGGATTTCAAAGTCTGCTTTTAACCTGCATATCAAGGCTGTAAGTTAACTCTCAAATAATCCATCCGTCCATTTTCTTCCACTTTATCCAGTTCAGGGTGGAGGGGGAGCCTGTTTGAGCTAATCTGAGCTTGATGTGAGAGGTGGGTACACCTGGACAGGTTGCCAGTCTGCTGTAGGGCTAATCATTCACACCTGACCCCGCTAACTGCACCTCTTTGGGCTGTGGGAGGAAGCCGGTGTACCTGGAGAGGACATGCAGTCCACACACACAGGATCCAAACCCAAGATGTTTTGGGTGCACGATGCTGACTGTTAAATAATCTCCATTACAGTCATGTGTCTATTTCAGAAGTTTGGCGGTGTGTGTGTAACAGCCGATTAACTGCTAATGTCAGATGTGCATTTGCATGCGACTGTTGGAAAGTTTCCTCTCGCTCACATTGTGTTCTCGTTGCGTGATTGTTTTCCGCCCGTGATGAATCTCGCACTCTCCTGCTGCTGCACTAATGCAAATTCATCACTGAGATCATTAAAGATGAATCTCATCACATCTTCTGTTTTCCTTCTTCATCTCGACCTTTTCAAATGTCACATTTAAAAACATTCATTTCCACGACTCAAAAACAAATCAATCAGCAGTAACTTTGTAACTTTCTTTCTCTGCCCTTCTTTGTCTGTTTGTTACCAGAAAGAACTCGCGGTTCTCTCTCATGCTCACTCTTCCTCATCTTCGATCCAACCATCTATAACTTAACCTTTTTCTCACTCCCTTCCTGTTTCTCCCCCTTTCTCACGTCCCATCTCCAGATCGGTCTCCAAGCAACAGAACAAAGGGGAATCACCAGGACTACGGTGTTTGGCTGGTGAAGCTATTTAAAGCAGGACTGATGTAAGAAAGGGAACATCAAGTATTACCGACAGACCATGAACAACAAAGAATGCGTCTCATGCTGCAGCACTGCACACTACCATTAATAGGCTAGAGTTATTTAATAGTTACATATTTTTTAAAGCAGCCTTGGAAATGTGACGCAGGTTATAAGTTATCCACAGACTCCAGTATAACAAAGATAAACACTTCATTTTTAGTATTTCCAGCAACAAGTTTAACCTTCATGAAATACGTTTGTGAGCATGTTTTGTTTCAGTGTTTAGTTTTTGGTTCGCTTCTATTGCTTATTATAGCCTACACAATCTAATTGTCCTGAGTGCTGCAAATTACAGGTTAAAAAATCTTGACAGGATTTTGTCTGCGGCATTGTCTTCATCTTTGTTAATTAGTTTGCTTTACACCTGTTGTCTGATCGACCAATCACATCACAGCAACTCAGTGCATTTAGGAAGTCTGACATGGTTGAGAAAATCTGCTGAAATGTAAAATTAGCATCAGAATAAAGAAAGGTGATTTCGGTTCACGTGCGTGGTTGTTGATGCCAGACGGGCTGAGCTGAGTCATTCAGAAGGTTCAAATCTGCAGGGATTTCCCCGCACAGCCACCTCTAAGGTTTACACAGAAACACAATTCAGGGGTCAGAGGAGATTGTGGCTGAGTGATTTGAGCTAACAGGAAGGCAACAGCATCACAAAGCTCAGATCATCTCATTTCTTAACCACAACAATGACTTGACCGTATTCTAATGGCCTCCACAACAGATCTTAGCCTAACAGATCACCTCTGGGATGTGCTGGAACACGAGATTCATGTCATGGATGCAGCTGACAAATCAGCAGCTGTGTGAGGCTGTCACGTCAACATGGACCCAAGTCTCTGAGGAACGTTCGCCTCAAGGAGTCTGAAAGTCTTGTTCCATGTGGCCTCACCAAACTCCTCCCACACCCGAGTTTTAGCTTCATCTACCGACCGAGTGGCGCTCTGCTTGCCCTGCTGGTACCCAGCAGCTGGATCTGAAGTCCCACTAACCAAGCCCGATAGCATGCCTTCTTCAGCTTGATGAAGAAGCTCCCTTCACCTCCGGGGTCCACTATTTGGTTTGTCACCATGACAACAGGCACCAACCGGCTCCAGCTCCTTGCAGCATCTCAGCAATGAAGGTGAAACATCTGCTTTAGGGAGCAGTTGGAGATCTCCTGGACCAGAGTCTGTCCAGCATCCTTCCACGCCACCCGATCCAACTCACCACCGGTGATCAGATGACAGCTCAGCTCCTCTCTTTGCCCGAGTGTCCAGAATTAAAACTTGCTGGAAGATATTGTTCCTTTTACATATTTACATTTGAATATTGGTCAAAAATGTGAAATTAGTCGATGATGTCGGTGCCTGTCACAAAGCTCTCTGACATGTGACAAATGTCACGATGAAAGGAAAGCAGATGAAAGAAACTGAAAATATCTTTGACATTTCTGTTCAGATCCATCACAGCTTTACTCTTTCATATCTAAGAGGTTTTTCTTTTGCTGTTACACGTTCTAAGTGCTCATTTTGTTCAGTCACAGGGAACAAACTATCACTAAGGATTTAAAAGCTTAACTTAAAAAAATACAAAACAAGCTATAAAATATGTTTTCTGAAAAAACAGAAGATTGATTATAATGTTTAACTTTGATGTGCTTAAATCTCACATCTTCATGTGCAGTATTAATTATTCAACACATATTCACTCTGATTTATAAATATTTACTGTACTTATAGTGATTTATGAGTTTTCTCATAGATGATGACGGTTTGAAATTGTGATTATTCAGGACCATGACTCTGCTCTTATTTCTCATGCTGTCTGCAGGCTACGACTGTCATTCACTCCATTCATTTATGATATTTAAAGTAGCACTCAAATACAACACAATAGCTCCAATAACAGGAGAAACTATTCAAATTTATGCTTTTGTGAACAAGTTAACAGAGGCGGGACGGTAATTTTATAGTCGGTGGTTCAGATCATCAGATTAGCAGTTTTAAGGTATCCGGATGAAGCCACCAGCAGAGCGACGTCAGATTTCCTGCTGGTGTTCAAAGTTTCAAACGTCGTGTGCATGAGACGAAGGTCACGTGAGCGAGAAACCTGTTTCTGGTAACAGGCGCCGCTCGAGGCCAGAGAAAAGATGAAAAGGGAAAAGGACGAGCAGCATGACGCGGAATCGAAACGCGTTTCGAGCATCAAAACTCTGATTCACTGCAGCCACAGAGACAACAAACGGCTCATAGTTATTACTCACGTTACAACTTCCTGATTCATCCTCGTATAGACAAAAGATTTTAGTCTAAAATGAACGGTTCAGTGAGATATCTGCTGATCTTCACCAGTCGCCACACGATTACTTTGCCAACTGTTGAGGCTTGTTGCTGTTTAAACCTCGGGGTCCAGCCTGCTCTCTGATTGGAAACTAAAGCTTCCCTCCAACTGTGAAATGAATCCAGCCTGTAATCATCAAGGTGCAGCCAGCAGGTCTGTGTTAGACCCAGAAAATGGAATAAAATGTGCTCTCTCAGGGAGAAAAGCAAATAAAACATTAATCTCCGATAATTCCACGTCAGAGCTGTTCACTCGTTTGTTTCTGAATCAAAAAGCTTTCTCACAGTTTCACAGTAACACGACTTTATTAATTTATCAGTACGGTGACAAGCTGAGACCTGCAAATGCAAACAGTCAGTCACTGATATTCATGTGCACAAAATTCACTTCATGTTACTTTTATGTGCTAATACTTGAAATGATTTAATTTTGTGAAAAATGAGAAAACTGCTCAGTTTGCAGCACAACCTGCTCATCAAATTCAATCTCCTGCTGCTGGTTATTTAACATCCTTCTCATCATCTGCGGATAACGAAAATTAAAAGAATTGCAAATAATATGCAGATTTTAGAGGATGCCTGATTAAAAGCTACAACCTACAAATGAGATGAGCAGCAGGATATTTTTGTCTTATTTTACACAACGTATCCAGGATGTGGGATCACTGTGTGCACTACAGCCGTCATGAATCCAGTGTGTGAGCAGGTGTGACTTGACTTACCATCTTATAAAGGTCTGACACGCTGATCTGGTCTTCATCAACCATCTCAAACTCCTTTCTCGGCACCAGGTCCAGACCGAGGTGTCTGAAACACAGAAACAAAGACGGAGAGCAGCAGAGCGTCTTTCATTTAACCTTCACAAAAAGCATTTCCAACACAGGTACACAAACCTTTCCAGCCACCTCTGCACACACAAGCGTGCACCGCCTACACACACACACACAGAGTATATTAAAGTAATTTCAGAGGGGCTCTGGGGATATTGTTCCTCAGCATTATTTTCTGTTCAATCTCAACAACCACATCTTTCAGTTACAGGCCGGTGGACTCGCGCACTCGAAGGCGCTGTGCACAATGTTCTTCCGAATGAATAAGATGGCCTCTTAAACTGTGAATGAGAAACTAAACGTCCATCTTTGATGTGTTAACATGCGCATCCATCAAGGCTGAAATCGGGTTAAATCTGGTTTGAAAACCAAACTCTTCATCACTGCCAACCACAGCTTCAAAAATGCAATCAGGTGTTTATGTATTTGTATATGTCAAGTGAAAGTAAAGGCTTGAGTGGAAACAGAAAATAAAATTACAGCCTGGGGTTTGAGGGTAAAGCTGAATGGGTTGTTAAAGGTTTCTAACGACACTATAATTAACTGCTTATTACTCATCTTTGTACATATCTAATCAAGTATGTCTGACGCTGCTCTGAAGCCAGGCGCTGCACATTTTTGGGCTGCACCAGCAGGAGCATGATGAGATATCTCTGATCCAAACGAGGGTCCTTCACCTCACACAGAGGTTCAGAGTTGGCTGCTGTGACGGTCGTCTGACTAAAGACAGCCTGAGGCAAAGGTTTGACACTGTGTGAAGTTCAGGATGACTCAGAATATCAGTCCTGCAACGACCCAGAGAGGAATGTAGTACTGAGCAATGATCATTTGGAGACTGGCACTGAGGAGAAAAGTAAAACACATCGAAGCAGCATAGATGGAGGTCAAGTCTAGTTCACGTGTGGCAGCAAAAGCTTGTTTGTGCCCTCCAGCTGTTCTCACCGAGGATGTAGCATGAACCGAAACAGCAGAAGGAAGTGCGTCTTTGCACCACATCAGTATTATCGGCGTACACGCATCAAACGTGTAACCCTGAAACCTCACATTCAGGCTCCTCAGACACACTAAATGTCCTCATGCTGGAGACACTTGACCCGACAAATGTTTGCCATTCATGGATTCATTGATAAGTTGTGTTCTCCATGCACACACTTCCATGCTCGTGATGCATCAGGAACAATGGAGCCATTATTTGAAATGATGAAAGCGAGCTTGTTTTCCTGCAATGCAACCTTTCACCATGAACTGGCTTTCGGGCTATGAATTACGTCTGCTGCTCTGTTACATGACACGTCACTTCTTTTTACCAGCTGGAGACTGAATTAGCAGAGAGCAACAAGATAAGTAGCACCTCATTAGCTCCTTTTTGGCCCTTTTGCAGCCTAAAATGATTCACTGAGCTGCTTCTCTCTTTAGCAAAGCCACTGACTGGACGAATAACTCTGCTTTACACTGATGTGCTAAAATCACATCGTCGGTAAGTAGTTCCTACTTATATCTAAATGTGAACTCGATTAAAGCAGCATCAGTAATGACTGGAAGCAGTCACATGACCTGAAACACCCCGCGGTAACCTGAATAATTCTTTTACTATTAATTATAATAAAAGCAGCACTTATCGCCATCCCCCTTCATATCACCTCAGTGTGCCTCGTCCCCTCTGACAGCAGAACGAAGCTTTAAATAACCTCTGAAACACTCCCAGTATTAATAACTCAATCCTGAAGCAGCGGCCATTTTTTCTCCATTTCATCTGTTTCCCATCAGCCTTTCATCGTGCTCTCATGAGACTTTAACAACCACGGCTTCATCCACCTGCCTCCAATCACACTTGTGTTTGCCCCGTGTAGGAGTCAGGGGAGCAGGCTGAGCTGCCGTCAGCATGTAAGTGCAGCATGTGTGAATTATTATTCAGCAAACAGACTTCAAACTTCAAACATCTAAAGGGTCTTTCTAAAGAAAAAGCCACTAACCATGTGCTGCATGTGCTGTTTTAGCTTTGCTCGTTCTGCCTTTGTTTTGTTTGTAGCGTTTGTCCCGGTCAAAATAAAAGCTTGTTTTTTGTTCACCTCACTCGGCCTCCACTGTCTGCATTTAAGCGCTTTCTCCTCACGCCAGAAGTCACAACGGTGCACGTAACACACTATGTTGCCAAACGTATTCACTCACCCATCGAAATCATTCAGTTCTGCTTTGTGGAAGAACGGCTCGCTCTCAAGAGCTCAGTGAATTCCAGCGTGGTACCGTGATAGGATGCCAGCTGTGCACGTCCCGTCATGAAATATCCTCACTATGAAATATTCCACAGTCAGCTGTTAGGGGGATTATAGTAGAGTGGAAGTGATTGGGAAAGATGTGGTAAGCCACGTTGGGGCCAGTGGATGCTGAGACGCATTGCGGGCAGATGTCACCAACTTTCTGCAGATTCAATCACTGTGGACCTCCAACCTTCATGTGGCTCAAGGACAGTGCACAGAGATCTTCATGGAATGGGTTTCCATGGTGACCAGCTGCATCCATAAAGACGTGGATGAGCAAGTTTGATGTGGAAGAACCTGACTGGCCTGAACAGTCCTGACCTGAACCCAACCCAACACCTTTGGGATGAATTAGAGCAGAGAGTTCTCGTCCAACATCGTGTCTGACCTCACAAATGTGCTTCTGGAAGAATGATCAAAAATTCCCATAAACACTCCTAAACCTGTGGCCTTCCCAGAAGAGTTGGAGCTGCTATCGCTGCAAAGGGTGGGCTGACATCACGTGAAACCCTGTGGATTAGGAACGTGATGTCACTCAAGTTCATATGTGAGCGAATGCAGACGAGTGAATATGTTTGGCAGTACAGTGTATAAGGCTCAGGTCATAAATGACCCCACTTGGTCAGCTGGTGGTTGAAGCAGCATTACGTGACTATGAGCAACCAATGCACATGATACAGCGTAAAAACGTAAATGAATACTCGTGTTTGGAGAGGTGCTTCATCAGAAATGGATGAAGCACCTCTCGTCTGGGTCAGACAAAGAAGAGCTGCCCTTTAAACTATGTGTATTACTTGTATGTGTGGGAAATGTGCAAATGTGTCTTAATGCAACATTTGTGTGGTTTCTCACTCGTTGCCCCAGTCGAGTCTGACGGTGATGTGTCTCTTGACGTCTCTGCTCTGGTCTTGTGTCAGGTGACCGGACAGCAGCTGCCTTCTCAGGTCTATCAGCTCCATCATCACGTGGCGAACCTTGTAGAACAGATCCACCTTGTGTTTCTGAAGGACGGAGAGAGAAACAGGGAGGATTCATTCACCGTTCGTTCACCACTTAAAATTCATCTTCAGCTCGTCAATACGCTGATTCAGCCGTACTTCTCTGGCAGGGCACCGCAAGGCCGTTTCTGTGCTGTTTATTAAAGGCACTCAAACAACTCACAGTGGAATAAAGCTGAGATGAGCGAGTTCAAAGCCTTAGCAGACAATTTGTGTTTAGTGTTGCAGAGACATGTGTCAGCACGTGCTGGCCATGAAGAACGGAAACACGGAAAAAAGATTTTTATGAACATGCGTATTTACTGCGTTGCATGTACTTGCCTCACAAATGTTTAGCACACACAGAAGAAGCTTGGTTGGCAAATCAGGCTGAAAACTTTATGCATGCTTTCTACCACAGGAAGATCTGGGCAGTTAGAGGAAGGGGCAGCAAAGCAGGTCTAGTTTGTGATCCACTCCAAACATGAGTTGATGCCCAGAGACTCCCAAGTTTGAAAGTCCAACTTTACAGGATTAAAAGCACATTTAAAAGTTTTGGTCTCTTTAGCTAATTCCCAGCTTCATGAAAACATCCAGCCCTCAGACATGTGCCCGCTTCACCACAGCTGATCATCGTCCTCCATCTCATCCTAACCCCACAGTCCTTTGTCTTTAGCATCACATGCACAGTTTCCACCCTGTGGCCATCAGCAGGCAGCTGTTGTTAATCTGGGCCACGACCAGATCAGAATGGAAATCTTATTCTTATGGTTTATGTTTGATTTAGCCCAAATCTTTTCAACAGGCTTGGGCCTGGCATTAAGAGTATGTAACTTTATTAAATGAGTGATACAGAAAATAATTATTTGTTATAATGTTATTATGATCCACTGTACAGATTAGACTGTATATAGTGGATCAATAAATTCATGTATGAAGAAATCAACTGAAAAACAAAGACGAAACAAAAGCTCATGTGCGTCTAACACAAGACAACTGGAACCTGCTTCTCCCATAGCATGCTATTATTAGCACTTTAATTTTGCCCTGCAGGGCTTCAGCAGCAGGGAGAAGGGTTAAATATCTATTCAGCTGTTGGCAGAACAGCAAGATGGGCAGAAATTAGGCTGTGCAGAGGCGCGTGCACACACACACACACACACACACACACACACACACACACACACACACACGCGTATACAATGGTTACATGTTATAACGAAGATTTCATTTGGGTTTCCAAGTATATTATATGCACACATACACATGTAGGTGCTTATACATGCATGAGCAAGTTGCAAACATATGCTGACAGCAGGAGGGCAGTGAGCCCGGCTAAAATCTCTCTGCCTTTCTCCATCAGTCTTGGGTTTATGTACAGATGAGCTCCATTATATAACTCCGGTCGTAGTGGAGGTGGAGCTGTTTTAGAGAACCTTAACTTGAAATACACCAGAGTTAGGTGAACACAGCTGAAGCAGCTCTGCTATCAACTGGCAACCTGCCCGCAAGGTTTCTCTGCTGTTCTGCTGATGTGAGCTGGCAGAGAACGTTTTTAGATGAACTGAAGCCCTGAGCAGACATGGGCACTGTGCAGCCTCGGGACGCATCCGGTGCTTTGGTTGTCCCTGTTAGTTCTAAGTTTATTTGAATCTACGCACACATGTGTGAACGCAGCTTCACTGTAAATGTGCTGAAACACACATTTATGAACGATCTGAGTTCGTTAACCCTGAAAGATGTTGAGAACTGCCTCAGTTCTTTATAACATAGAAGATTTGAACTGCGACGGCTTCAGCTGCTCGTGAGGGGAGGGCTGTGCACCTGCCTGCAGAACAGCTGTGTCACGGTTTGTCAGAGGAAGGAAACATGCCACTGTTAGCATCTTTACTGTCGTAAGTTAGTATCTAATCTAAAAGCATCAGCAGGATGGATTCATGCTGTTTACAACAACTTCTTCCAGCAGAATTTGAGACTCACACCGAGGAACATTTTTACAATCTTCTTTTGTTGAGCCCATGAAAATTGTTTATCAGTTTCCTGGTTTTTGCTGACAGGTGCGACTCCCAGTGGGGTCTTCTGGATTCAAGGTTTGGTATATTGTCCAATCAAAGATGCTTACCTTGGTTATTTGACTTATCGTTGCCTTGAAGCATGATCACGAACTGTCCTTTTGACCATCCCTAAATACAGTGAGTTGGTTGGTTGATTATAACAACTTCAGAAGGCTGGAGATGAAGGGCTCTACGCCTCACAGCTGAGTAAATGCATCAGACTTGTGGTGGACACCAGCAGAAACACCCATTTCCATGCATTCTTTGACTAAAATAAATCAGGACAGCCACCAGCAACTTGCACTGTTCAGATGCAAGCTAGTTAGGCTAAATAGGACCAGAAGACAAAGCTAATATTAGCAGGTGATTTCCCAGCACACCTCCGTCTCCCAGCACACAAATGATACCACGGCCAATCAAAGCTATACACCTTCAATGAGAGGGATTAACATGACCTGGTTCTGAAAATGTAGTAATAAGTCAAAATGTGGATACAGTTATCCCATACAAGTTACCAACTGTGATACTTGCATATTAAAAACTGGCGTGAGGGAGTGAAACTACTGATGCTCCCTTCAGGGGTAAAAATAATGGATCCATCTGTGTTCTACCTGCAGTTTGGACCCGAGTGCACAAGACGATGTTTAAAATACGGTATACATTTAAAAGATTAGTTCCCTGTAGTAAGAGACGTTTATAAATCATAATCCAACTCTGAGGCGATGTGTTTACGGTACTGGCATCCATTCCTCAGAAGCTCCAACTGGGAACCTTGTTGCGCCGTCCCGTCAGAGTTGAGAGATTAGCATGATTTTGGCGCTGAGCGCAGCTAGTGCTTGAGGTTCAAAATATTACAACTTTTAGCCAAAGAGTGCCAAATTTCAACCGGTAGTTGCTTAGCAACAACAGGAGTCACGCACGACAGTTCCCCTCAGCATCTGTTTAGCATTTGTTTTTCAGGAGATACCCAGTGGACATAGAAGCTAACGCGCTTTGATATGCGCTTTACGAGAGCTCATATTAATATAACCGTTAGAGACGCAGAAACATCTTCCAGAGTAAAACCTTTTACACGTCATTCTTAAAAACAGAGAAAAGTACAAATTATTTATCTTCATTAATAATTTGTGCATTGGATTTTTTTCCTTATCAATTTAAATGTCATAAAAATTAAAAAACAAGACAAACAAGTAGAAAGAAAACAGATGCACAGTACAGTTTTCTTTCTTCACCTGCTGGTCCAATCTACATACATTTAACCCAAGGCGTGCCTAATTATTGGACCTCAAGGTACGTGCATGTACGTTTCAAGGGCCGATGTTCCCACACAGTCAAAATTAGTTGGACAATGTCTGTGTCTAAAACCCACAATCCACTAGAGCCGTACAGAAATCCATCCACCCATCGTCTGCTGCTTCAGCACTGTGCAGTGCTGGAGCCTAGAGCCCAGCTGATGCACCCTGGACAGGTCGATCAATCTGTTATACCCAGAGAAAGAAAACCAATGACACTCACATTTAAACCTTGAGCTAATTAGGGATCACCTGTTAAACTATCATGCAATCCTTTGAACATTAGGAGGAGTATCCAGAGAGAAGCCATCCAGCATGGGGAGAAGAGCCAAACTCCACAAACAGGCCCCAGCTGGTCAGTGGATCCTCAGCCAGGACTTTGTTGCTGTGAGCTGACAGTACTAATCCCTGCACAGCTGTGCTTTACCAAGGCATCATTAAGGTGTTCTGATAAGTTTTTGTTCTGTATCCGTCACACATGTTGGTGAACAGTTAGGGGTTGGTTATGTATCTTCCTCTTGGGCCTTGTTTCTCCCTGACATCGATGGGTTTTCATGCACGTAGAGGTAACAGAGTTCCTGAGCTGGTTGTAGAGCTAAGATGGATAAAGCCTTTAGTGGGTAGAGACTCAAAGAGGGCTAAGGGACAAGCTGCTGTAGCCCTAAAGGTACACAGTAACATACTTTATTTCCTGAGAGTGTAAATTTGAGGTTCAGGGCTTCAGCATCCACACAAGAAGCCAGAAAAACTAAAGCTCTATTTGCACATGATTTCATATTTTATGTTTGTCTGCACATCCTGAATATTTATTCCTCCATGAGGGCATCCTGGTCCCATCATAGTGTCCAGATCAACCAGTCAAAATGAAAGTTTGTGGTAAAATGCTTCCTTTCTTCATTATTATTCTGGGAATCCAGCAATCTGAGAAAGAGTAAATAAAGATGCAAACACTGATATAACAGGATGATTCGGCAAGCAAAAAACCCAAATCTCTAATATAATGAATTTATTTGACATGTTCAGATAATCAGTTTTCAGCTTGCAACCTCGTTGGTCAACCTCAGGCAGGAATAATATACATTATTTAAAACTTGCTTTTATTGAACAGGGTCCAGTTGGGTGGGTGTACACTACATATCATGACTAATCGTATTCATTTTATTTCAGGATGTCTTTCCCATTTATTTACTGCACCAACTCTCACTGTGATAAACACGAGGCACATTTACTGGCCAACAGTATCGTGCCCTTCAAAGTGTAGTAAGGCTCTTGAACCAGAGACAGCCCACAAATGGTGGTTCATTCACTGGGTTCATAAATAACACCTTATATATAGAAGCATTTACAGCACAAATGGTTGCCCTGTTCCCGAGGGTGCTCTTCAGTGAAAACAGCAGCACAGGAGTCAGCGATAAAGGCCCAGATCCCCGCAGACACAGCAGCGCCATGCAGGACACGAAAGCATACTGCTCTTATTTACAGTACTGAGAAAGGACGATGCAAAGACCAAGGTTCACAAACACATTTCCACCAGAGACCTGCCCAGCACTCGGTGCCTATTGTGAGCCACACAGAGCCGCTGAGGTAAAACGTGCTGAGATAAAGAGCGAAATCTTGTGTTCCTCTCCTTCAGTGCTTTAGAGCGCAGGCACACTGCTGTAAAAGGTGGCAGAGCAGGTAAGGTAACAGCAGCCCTACGTCAACACAATGTGAGGCACAGCAGACTAATACTCCATTCATAACCTCACAAAGCAAGATTACTAATGAGGCAAAGTGGGCACGGAGAGCTCCTGCCTTCATTATGATGAATTTATGACCACATTATATATTTTTTGTATCAAAGGGAGAATATTCATTAACCTGCCGCACTAACAGGAGGTGCTTATATCCTTATTTAAGGAAACTGTCTGAGAATAAGAGTCGTGGAGCACCTTTAGACAGCAGAGCATTTCAAATGTTGCATAAAACAACCAACAAGAAAACACAAAGACACGACTGACAACATAAAAAGATTAGAATTAAAGAACCATAAGTTTTCACTTAGTCGGCAAGACTCCCACTTCACTTCCTCTGTCTCAGTTTACCCTGATAACTCAGAGCCGGCGGCAGGTAACGTTACTGTCTGCCAGACCCAACAATTCACACCAGCGATGCTTTTCGGGACACGCTTTCAACACTTTATGCCATTCATTGTTGTCACCGTGTCCCAGCTGCTATCAGCCAGCTTTT
The DNA here is from genome assembly GCF_057382275.1 of Copadichromis virginalis. Lineage (NCBI taxonomy): Eukaryota > Metazoa > Chordata > Actinopteri > Cichliformes > Cichlidae > Copadichromis > Copadichromis virginalis. The sequence goes on from NC_140622.1 coordinate 39,626,828, forward strand.
GGAAGGATTCACTTTCACGAGTACCCAAAAAGAAGCCAGGATGCTGCTGCGTGTGCACTTTTAGGCATATACAAGAAGTACTGGAATTTAAGTTACCTGTAAACTCTATACTGAAGATGGAGGTTGCCTTTTGGACTGAAGGGTGAAGCCAGTGTGGAGGTAACTTAAACATGCAGCTAGCCAGACTGGATAGAGGTCGATGGAAAAATAAAAATGAGATCTGCGCCGAGTCACCGCAGACATGCATCTTCTGCACTTTACTCAAACAGAGAAAACTCCACACAAATAAAACCACCTTCAAAACCTGGGCTGTAGCTATAATCAGGACATCTGTCCAAGTCAGTGGGTAGATCCGCTGTGAACTTGACCTTTTTCTGAGTCAGTAAACCAGACTTGGAACAGGTGCACCAGCTGGCACATCGGGGAGAAACCAAGTCTCCTATCCACTTTTTGCTAGCACTCAAAATATGCACACCCACACCACAAACACTGATGTGTGCTGCTTTGAAATGAAACTACCCAATCTGGGAAAATATAGAATCTCACCGGTACAGCTGAGCACTAATGTTTTTTTCAGCTGCGGAGTGGAAATCTCTTTTGGGCCGGCTATTTGTAGATTTACTCTTCCTCCCTCCTCTAACTGCCTCCTCTGCCTCTTTCCCCAGCCGCTGTGAGTAATCGCACCTTCACATCCTGCAGGAACGGAGGCACAAACACTCACCTTAAAGCGGTTTAACACATCGGCACTGTAAAAAAACAGCCGAGCTAATCTGAGATAATGATGCTGTTTGGAACCATTGTGATATCAGAAATAACAAAGCACTATCACCTGTAAAGCTACTTTCGGGCCACTCAGTGAGACGCTGAGCCGCGCGAGGAAGGGAAGATCCGATCGTGGTTAAAATGCAGCAGAGCAGCCGCGCTCGCTGCCGTCAACCAAATCAAACGTTTACATCTCTCTTTATTTGCTGCATTGGCCTTTTGCTTTTCAGACTTAGAGGGACATAATAACATCTTAATCACTCTGACAGCCCACAAACTAGGAAGGCACCATAATGTCACCCTCCATTAACAAACACCTCCACATTTTCTACCAGAACATTAAACTACATGAGTGGGTTTCCAAGCAGTGGGCCAGGGACCAAAGGTGGGTCTCCAGAGGGCGAGAGTCTGTCACCGTTTGGCATGAATATATAATAGGGCTTTATTCAGCCTGACAGCTCTACTGTCTAATGGTACATTTGCAGCCCCTCTGTTCCATCAGAGTTTTCCTCCATTTTCACGCCTGATAAATGAGAAAGAGCAAAAGCCACATTTTAATGTTTCCCTCGGTTTCACAGGGAGCTTTTTGAACTTTTGTTGGAAATGCATATAAATGGACTTCATCTCATTTTTTGTACAGTAACTTTAAAGTATTTAACAAAGCAATGCAAATTGTCCTATTATGTCATAAACTACACCTGCATCATTAATCACATTTTTATCTTTTGGCATCCCAGAGTTAAAAGAACATGATCAGGCAACATTTAAATGTGTGCTTCACCAGCAGGGAGCAAAGCAAAAGCAAATCAAGCGCTCCCTAAATCAGCGTCTGACCATGTGCCTGCACACACCAATCACAGCTGCCTAACCCGACATGCAGCTTATAGTTTCCTGAATGTACTCTGGAAAAGTAAAACTACATCAAAAGACATATATACACTAAAATCAGGCACATCAGAAGACGAGAGGTCAGGAGGGTCGTCATATTCAAAGAGTCTGGTACAGTTTTGGCACAGTAATGCAACACAACTAACTTCTTTAACCACCTGGAAAAACACCACAAACTGCAGTCTGATGGAGGCCAAGACAAACAGTGCAATGCTTCCATCAACACCTCCCATAACAGTGAGTCTCTGCAGAGCAGCAGCGTATCCACCAGCCTCACAAATGCACACCAACACAGCACCGATGCATCTGGCCAAAGATGTGTCCAGTAAACACGGTGCTTAAAAAGAAGGTTCCAGGAAGTCCACATGCCGGACAAAAGACATGTTAGCCCCTCCTGCAATCATTTTGCTAAATACAGGGGCAAATACAGAAGGGTCCCACAGCTGTCAAGAACTTTGTTTCCAGGTTTATTCACATCCATCCTGCAAAGATGCTTCAGCCTGAGAGCAGCAGAGTGTCAAAGTGAAAGCAGGGACTTGATTTTTGTGTGTTCGGTTCAGTGAGTTATCAGGAACTAGATGGAACAACAGCCTGGTGCTTGTTTCCGTTCCTCCATGTCTTACACATTAAATTGGTGCAGTTTACTGAAACTATGATATATCCTATGATAGTGATGCTATCATAGGTGGTTGTAACATTGATTTGGTTGCATCTCATAACATAGTTTAAATACTTTTACCTGCACTGAAAACAGAAGTTATGAGGGCTCCAAATTACTGGACGAAAAAATCGAATTAAAAGTGCAAATTTTCAACTCACCCTGTTTCCTTTAAAAGGCCTCGAAATATTCTACAGTCACCAAACATGATGAACAGCAGCTGATATTTACAGATAACTCAGTAAATAGTGGAGAAAGTATGATTTCAGTTAGAGCTCCTGCATGTCTTAAACTGTCTCTCCAGCTGCGCCGCAGGTTTGTGTTTGGTGCCTCGTAACGTGCAGTAACTGTGACAAGCTTGACTGCAGATTTAATCGGGTAAACTGTAATCTGTAACTGATTACTTTGGGAAGTTACTATTTTGAGGCCCCCTAATCGGGCGTGAGTCAGCCTGGCACGTCTGCAATCAGAGGGGACGCTCGCAACACCTCTGATGCATTAGCAAATGTCCTGCTTCATTTTCATGCCTGTCAGCGCGGCTGCTGCGCTCCTGAAAACAAAAGCGCTCAGACAAATCACCGGGGAGCGCAAACAAAGAGCCTCTGAATTCGTTTTGGTCTCCTCTGCTCAGCTCTTATGCTAACATGCTGCTTCCTGAGGATGAATCTGAAGGAGGAAAGATTTTTATGTAAAATGCATCATTTTAGTCTGGAGCACAAAGCTGCGACAGAAAAGTGACTCGAACATCCAACTCCTGGGACACAAAGGGACTGAAAAGCACTGATGGACTCACTGGTATCAGATATTTTTTAGTGTTATGTAAGAGATTCTTTAGGAAAAGTTTTCCATTCTGAATGTGAACAACTTTTATAAATATGTACTCAGGAGGGACTGAAAAGATTGCATTAAAGACTTTCATGATCAGTCCGCAGTGTGAAAATATAGACGATACAATGCTGTAATTTCTTTAGTGTCATCTGATATGAATTTACAGTTGTGAGAGTTCATTACAAAGTTAAAAACTTCTCAGCGCACACTGTGAGTTTACCTGTAAGATAATAATATTTTATGTTTGCATGCAAAAAGCATCGAAAGATATACAATTATTTATATTCATTTTTTATGAATATAACAGCAGTGGGATTTCCAACATTAACGCACTGGGTTTGTACGACTCCATGAGGACTGTCACACCACTTTGCTTTTTAATTAATGTCTCGTGCCTTTTTAATGCCACAGTGCATGGGAGCGTGGCCAAGTGGTCACCGCTCAAGCCCAAAACTCGGCGACTCTGAGCTAAGACACCAGCGAGCCCAAGCTGTCAGAGAGTTTGGGAAAGCCATCCCTCTTCAGCAGGAAGTCTGGCGCCATGCAGCATGCAATATGTGTGTGTGTGTCTTGCTAGCCTGGTGCAAAGTCCATCTCAAATCTGCTTATGACCTTGTATCAACCCTGCCTGGAGACATACACACACACGCAGTGATGCCAGGAGCAGGATGTGATAGCAGGGGTGCCAGCCTGCCACGCCTCACGCTGCGTGTACTTGAAGAGGTGGATGCAGGAAGGACAGTTTCCTCTGTGAGTGCAGTGCCACAGGTGATGGAAGCTGTGGGATGATGTGTTTTCCAGTCTGTTTGGATCCACAGAACATGCGACACGAGGACACCTGTCATCTCCAACAGACCCTCTCCTTACACGCTCACCGAGGTCTTCCAGTGCTGGAGATTTCTACACTCCATATGACAAATAAAAGGAAAATTCACGATGCAGTTTATATAACTGTCCACCAACGAGTGTTAGGAGCTGGGTTCTGAACCTGGCACACCTGTTACTCATCAGCTGCATTCTTCAGAAGTCTTCTTTAGGAGCTACCTGACAGAAGACTAGTGTCGGAGTATTGGCGTTTTTGGAGAGTCTGAAATTCTGCCCCTGCCTGCTGGAGCCGTTGGATTATTTCTGGTGACTGTACGGAGTTTTGTTTCCTCCCCAGGATTTTGCCTCGACTGGTTTGTTTTCCGTCTGGAGGTTTTTGCATTAAACTGTACCAAGTAAGCGCTCCAACTCTCTGTAAAGTTTACTTTAAGCTTTTCTCGGTTATCGGGCAAGACCCTCCTAATTCTCGTCCCTCTCCTTTTTTAGATCGAGTGCACTACCTGTGTGTGTTTCCGTCACCTGCACGTCCTGGCTCCGCGTCCCCATTCATACACTGTTGTATATACTTTGTCCTTGTAAATACCCCCCCTCACTGTAAATAAACTGTCTTCACCGCAACTCTGCCTCCGTGTGTTCGGCTCCCCAGGTCCATCTGCATTTGCCATAACAACGAGTGGAAAACCATTCTTCATTCCCACCTCGGTGAGCTCGGAATATTTAACAAACAGATTTATTTACATATAAAAGAAAGAGAAACGCTTCTTAAGGTGACTGGATTTTATCCTCAGAGTTGCACTTTTAGTTCTGCTCACAGTGTCTATCGTGAGTTTACTCATACACAGATCAATCGTTTTGCAGAAATGGCTAAAAAGTAGAGAGAGAGACGGATAAATAAAAATCACAGAGCCTAAATTTAGTAAAGGAAGACACATTATAGAAGGCCAGTGTCTACACACTATACACACTTTGGAAGCACAAGCTTCCCTCACAACATTTTTAGAGGTAGGTCAAAGGTCAGCAAGTCCACGATGCAAATTATGAAATGCTTCCTGATATTGGAGTGCTAGCAGCCAAGGAAGCCTGCGAAGACAAATTTCTGCACAGGACAAAGTTAAAAATACACGGACGAAGTCAGCGTCACGAGCCAATCGCTGAACAATCCTTATTTAAGCAGCTAATAGGCCAAATCCACAAAACGCTGCTGACACAGTCCATTTCACCAAAGTCCTTCAAGTCACAACAAAACACACAAACACATTGTCTGTAATATTATATAGAAGTGCTCCTCCTGCTCTCCAATGACCTGCTAGTTTTTATACTACAGTTGAAGTACTTAATTACCGTACGTGCAATGATGTGAAAAAGAAAAGTAGCCCCGTGAAAAACTGAGTGCACCCCAGGAAGCAGTAGCCTGTAGCAGAGCTATTCTAGTCGTATATTTTCTAATTAGTTTTTATTTGATTTCATTTGAGCTTTTGTTTTTATTTCAGTGTAGTTTAAGTTTAGTTTTTATTAGTTTCAATGTTAGTTAAAAAACCCAATAAAAAGACCAAAACTATTGTATGGAGAGCAGATGTCACAGCACATCTAACACAACAAGAACAGAACTCTTGAAAGCAGTTGTTTCAATACACACATCCACCAACACCTCATCAGGCGAGCTGTAATAAACACACACACCCTCGCTGCTATGTTGAACTTCTTAATAAAAGCTAGCACTTTGCAGTAAGTATTATTGGTGCACATTAATTCGAAAACTTTGTTTTTTTTACTGTATAAAAAAAATCAATCGAATAAAACGTTTTGTTCCCCCGATTGCTACAAATTCAGAACACCATTTTCAAAGCTAGAGCCAACACATTTGTTGGGGAACAGCGGTGAGAGCATCAGCGAGCAGGTGAGGAGGCGTAAATCACACGACTTCCACCGTCTGCAGCAACACTGACACGAGAACAGTTTGTGTGTATCTCTAATTATCGTTTGTATTGCAGGATTATTTGCTGTGGAAATGAGAAACGATTCACTGATCACTAAAGAAACCTTCATTACAAAACACTGCTTATTAGCTTTTATACCCTAAATAACACTATTCCAGAGCAGTTTAGCGTCTACGCTCCGAGCTCATCACCTCAAATATGCAAACACGACACACAGAAATTGAGGAGTGATGAGTAAATATTCCCCAGAGTGGATGGTGGATAACATAATTCATAAATAAATCTAGTTTTTTAATTATGCAAAGCGATAATAAACATAAATGATAACATTATTCATCTTCAAAGTTAAACTGTTTGTCCTCCAAATGTTTATAACAACAGTTACTATCAAATGTTATCAAAGAATGAGAAGCTCGGGCATATAAATGCACTTTCCATTGATGCAATAATGATAATAATAAAAACACAGACAGTGTGCCAACAATCGCCTCGTCGCTATGGCAACGATGGGTGACTCACCATTGCAAACATATGACACTGCACTTATCGAAGCCTATAGATCCCACACAGACAGAGTGCGCGACTACATACAACACAAACGCACACGGACACTTGTGTCTCTGCGGACAACTCCGTCTCCCCGTCACACGCACACACACGCACACACACGCACACACACGCACACACACGCACACACACGCACACACACTGGAATGGCAGGAGCCGGTTTTCCAAGCAGACGCACAAATGTCGGACATGACTGTGGCTACTCACGGGTCACACGGGATGATGGATCCACTTGTTTTCTTCTCCTTCCTCAGTCTGTTTCTCTGACTCTACCGCTGGCGAGCAGCTAAACTAAACAGCGATCCAAACCGGCAGAGGAAAATCACAACCTGTCAAACCACTCACAACATTACTGTAGCAACACTACCTCTCTCCCTCTCCTCTCTCTCTTTCTCTGGCTGTTTATACGTCTGTGTTTGCACCTTATTCTTCCTCTCTCTCCTCCTCTGACCTGCTCCCCGTCTCCATCTTTCTCATCTCACCCCCCCCTCCCTCTCTGCCACCCACTCACCCACAGGCCGGTCTGCAGCACTCAGCTCTTCTCCACTTTTGCAAGAGAGAGCACAGAAAGAGAAAAATATATAGAGCTAGGTGTGTACTCTAAAAACAGCGATATACAGCACACTTGATGATAAAGACATTTGACAGCAGAGCTTATATCCTGAGGCTGTTGCCCACAGAGAGCCTTGAAGTGCGGTGTGATATTTGTGTGCGTCTGACAGTCAGAAATAAGAAGGGCAGACAGAGAAAATGACTGACAGAGAGTGGGACAGATACAGAGTTGAAGCACTGTATGTCATCTCCTGCCTCTGGGCAAAGAAATACCACCATGTTTCACCTTGTTTTCACTTGGATAATTGTTACTGTTCCCAGTCAAAGTTCAAGTCTGGCAGTGGAGCAAGGAAAGGTCCTGCATGCGGTATTGCATACTGTTTAAATCATGACTAAAGACCCACTTATTCAATCATGCTTCTAGTTAACATTTCACTTGTGATTTTACATTATGCACTTTTATGCTCATTTAACTGTTTGTTCTGTATCTGCTGCTTCTCCTCTCTGCTTTGGTCCTATTTCTATCATCTTCCTTTTATTCTCTATTTTACCTGTTAAGCACCTTGGTTTTAAGTGTGCTATAAAGTTTATTATTATTATGAAAATTTAAAAGCAGGTCAAAATCTGATAATTTGCAGGTGAGAAACAAGGTAAAGACCCTACAGTAGCAGAGGGAAACCCAAACAATCAGCTGGCCCCTGTGAGGCAGCACTGAGTGGAAAAGGAAAAACTCCCTTTAAACAGCAGAAGCAAAGTCAGGCAGGGAAAGAGAAAAGAAAAGGAGAGACACAACAGTGGTACATGTACCCACTGCCCACTGGGAGCAAAAAGAGGTGAGTGGAAAAGAACTGCTCAGTGCATCACAGGAACTCCTCCAGCAGCCCGAGTGTAAAGCAGCATAACTGAGGGAGGATTCAGGGTCACCTGGTCCAGCCCTAACTATATGCTTTATGAAAAAGGAAAGTTTGAAGCCTAATCTTGAAAGTAGAGATAGTGTCTGTCTCCTGAACCCAAACTTGGAGCTGTTTCCACAGAAGAGGGGCCTGAAAACTGAAGGCTCTGCCTCCCATTCTACTTTTAAATACTGTAGGAACAACAAGTAGGCCTGCAGAGCGAGAGCGAAGTGCTCTATGATAAAGGTAATATGTGGTTTTTCAGATAAGATGGGGCCTGATTATCTCAGGTTAACTAAATGCTTGTTAGCAACAAAACGTTCCTATTGTTACGTAAAGATTAATAAAGTAGACGTTTCTGCTCTGGCAGCATAACTGTGGTTCACCCTCACTGACGCTTTCTTCTTTAATCTGTTGTTACCTGCAGCACAATGACAACGTGCCCGCTGTCATTAACTACTCCACAACAACTGACAGTTTGATGAGCCACGTGCTCGGCTGTCTGCAGGGGAGACGACAGATCAGACGGGACATCGTCGTACACGGCACATCAAGTGCCCCGACTAAATCTGTGCCCATTACAAATCCACTAAAGCACTAAAGCCACCATCTCTTCATGCAAGACTGAACTTACAGAGTAACTGTGTATTAAAACAACTAGGACAGATACTAATGTTGTGGTATTCTTAAGAAAACCAACCCGGCCCCTTCCCAGCGTATCAAAGCCACAGACGTCTCACAGATACACTCGAGGTGTCCTTTGGCATCGCGGCTCTGACGCACCACGTTTTGGCTAAATGAGGCAAGTCTGTTACTGCCAGCTAGTCACATATGGACACTTGTAAAAGTCCATGTGGCATCACATGCACACACACTGAGTAAGTACACACTTCAGTGTGCAGGGTTAATTTTGTGAAGGGAATATTAAACCCAAGCCACAGCCTGAACTCTGACCGTGTCTCAACGATTTAACTGAACATCAAAGCGTGACGTTTTATTTTGAGGTGCTTCTAGCTTAACTTGGCTCTGTATCCACCGAGGACGAACCTCCGTTTGTGTTCGCACCTTCACCAAGTCTGCATCCATGCATGAATATAACCCATGGATGCAGACAGATATCTGGGTTAATGAAATACTTCCTTAAAAACATCAACATGAAGTCTCCCAATGTTTCTTACTTTTATATATATATTTGTTTACATGTGACAAGAACTGGGCCGTTTTGTGCATCGCTGCAGCGTTAAAGAACCCTCTGAAAAACTCTTGAATGTAGATCTCACTGATTTCAAAGGATAAGCAGTTCAAAGTTTGGCTGGTATTAAAATCTTGATGTAAATTTATCCATTAGGCTGATCCTTTGGGTCTGTGTAGTTTTAATAAATGACATGCTATTTCACTAAATCTCTTACATCTCCTTTGTCACTTTTCAGATCCAGTGAAAATTGAATGAGCAGCCTTTTTGTGAAAAGCTCTGTCTTCACTGCAGTCTTTGAATACGTTTACTTCACTGATAGGCTCATTTGGACTTTTTCATACAGCACGTCTAATATTTATTTCATTCTTATTTATATTTATTTTTATAAAGTGTTAACTGAGTTTGGTGTCATGATTCTGTACGAAAGGAAAATTTACACTTTTACATGAAGGTAAAAAATGTTCCTTAATCTTTGAATTCCAGTGCTTTCAGTCAGTTTCAGACCCATTTCCACAGGTACACAGCATCCAGCACCATGTCATGGTAAATGGCCTGTATTTATATAGCGCTTTACTAGTTCCTAAGGACCCCAAAGCTCTTTACATATCCAGTCATTCACCCATTCACACACTGGTGATGGCAGCTAAACTGTAGCCACAGCCACCCTGGGGCGCACTGACAGAGGCGAGGCTGCCGGACACTGGCGCCACCGGGCCCTCTGACCACCACCACCAGTAGGCAACGGGTGAAGTGTCTTGCCCAAGGACACAACGACCAAGGGTGTCCAAGCCGGGGCTCGAACTGGCAACCTTCCGATTACAAGGCAAACTCCCAACTCTTGAGCCACGATTACAGCGTCCTTACAATAATTTAGGGAAAGAACAGGTTAATCTGAAGAGCAGAGTCCTGTAATAAGACGCCACAACTGTTTGATGATCAGTTGTAAATGATGTTATTGCAAAGTGGAAGCATTTAAGAACCACAGCAACTGATCCACAAAGCACACTACAGCTGTGCTCAGAATCACTCTAATTATACTGATTCTATGTCATCACTTGTAGTGAAGAGTACTCATCACTGTGGGATTGTTATAGGAGTAAAGGACTACCTGTTGACTGCAGGTCCCAAAGGTACGAGAAGCTCGGCTCACAGCATGTTTGCTCTGATAAAGTAAAGTGGGACAGATTCTAAGTGTTTAAGGTTTGGTGCTGTCCTGTGAACCAAAGCTCTGAAATATACAGTTTCCTTATGCACTGAATATGTGAATAAGCCATGTTTTAGTTGCAAATGCTTATTAAATAAAATAATACACATTTTTTCAAATAATTCATGTTTTTTGTTTTTATTTTCTCCAGCTATTATTAATCTGTGGGACAGAAGTTATATTGTGAAATATACTGCTAGTACTTCTTGACCTTGCTCTCTGTCATTTATGGAAAATGCCAGTGATTGTTGATGCCAACAATTTATAACAATTTGCTTTTCAGCAAGTGTCTCATGGAGCAGTTTGTCAGCACAGCAGCATTATAAATTATGTTTAGCAAGGCCAAGAAAAAAGTGTTTCAGAAGAGGAAGGAGAGGAGAAGAAAGGTGGAGAAGTCGCCCACAAAGGCTGGAGACTTTGTTACCTACACAATGTGTGTGTGTGTGTGTGTGTGTGTGTGTGTGTGTGTGTGTGTGTGTGTGTGTGTGTGTGTGTGTGTGTGTGTGTGGTAATATCTTTGTGGGGACCAGAAACTTGAAGTTTACCATACTTATGGGGACCAAAATCCTCGTCCCCACAAGTTTGAAGGAATTTTTGAGACTTAAAATGTGGTTTTAGTGTCAGAGTTACAGTTGGGTTATGGTTGTGGTTAGGGTTAGGGTTAGGCATTCATTTTTGCTGGGTTCGCCTTTATTAGTCCCACACGTAGGAAATTAGTTTTGTTACAGCAGAAAGTGGACGTGCAAAGTTACATAGCAGAAATTAGAAAAACCCTGGAATAGGATAAGAATAAGATACTATACACAACTGTACACAATAGAATAAAATAAAATACTATCCATCCATCCATCCATTCGCTTCCGCTTATCCTTTTCAGGGTCGCGGGGGGCGCTGGAGCCTATCCCAGCTGTCATAGGGCGAGAGGCGGGGTACACCCTGGACAGGTCGCCAGTCTGTCGCAGGGCTAACACACAGGGACAAACAACCATTCACACCTAGTGGCAATTTGGATTATCCAATTAACCTATCCCCACAAGCTGCATGTCTTTGGGCGGTGGGAGGAAGCCAGAGTACCCGGAGGGAACCCACGCAAACATGGGGAGAACATGCAGACTCCTGATGGTGGAATTGAACTCAGGACCTTCTTGCTGTGCGGCAACAGTGCTGACCACCGTGCCACCGTGCTGCCCAAAATAAAATACTATATACAGTAAAATAAAAATAGAATACAAATACTATGTACAACTGAGTAAAATACAACATTGTCAGAAAAAGAGCAGCTTAGTGTCACTGCTGCTGCACATGTGTGGATGTGTTTTATGTTCCTACAAGATATGAATACATGTGTGTATACCAACTGCTATTCTCAATAAAAGCCAACACACACATTTAAATAACAATGTAAATATGAACTAATAACCTGAGCTGACATTAAAGGAGACCTATTACACTTGATCATACATGCACTGTTCTCATATCACGTATGTTTAACATGACCAAAGCCTCCAAAAATGAGGTCAGTAGCAGTGCAGGTACAGGCTGAACGCTGCTCTAAGCACTCGAGTGCAGACAGCTTTTTCACCACTTGGCTCTGCTTTATGTCAATGGGAGCAGATACACCCAGTAAGATCATCGTAGGCGTACAGAAGCCCCATGAGGGGCAGCCAATCAGAAGAAGGCTGGCTTATAAATGAGGTGTTCTTCAAAGGAAAGAAGCTAAAAGTTATTTTCAGACATGAACGATGCCAGAGGCTGTAAAAAAGCCCAGTATAAGACGAATACAGCATATTTTGAACAGTAAGTGAACAAAGCTACTCCAGGAGAGTCCAAAGATAAAAATATTGAGATGAAATGTAAAAACACCTTAGAGTCATCATTTAAGACCTTAAGATCTTAGCTTTGCAGTGTAACCAAACACCAATATGGACTCCTCTGGTGCTCCCAGCTGCCAGTATAGGCTTAAATATTCACTCAGTGTCTACCCAGTAACAATCATCACAGCCAAACACACACACACAGAAGTTACCATCATTTTGTGTCACACTACAAAGCTTTATCCTTAAACAGCTTTTTCCACTACACCAATTATCTCCCAGCATCACAGCGAAGGCAGTCCCCATTAAAGCACAGAATAAGCAATCAACAAAGAGCATCTTTCATTTCTTTTAATCATCAGTATCTGAGTGTGGGTTTAAGGCGTAGTGTATTTCCCTCCTTTGAACAGCACATGGCAAAGAGCATAGAAAACTATCTATTTTCTTTTGATTGATTTTCACTCATGTTTTTTAATGGGAGCTGTGAAGCGCTGAAGGATCTCAATTCTTTTCTTGTTTCAGTCATTCCTCCTCTGCAGTCTTACAGCCACCAATTAAACTTTTGGTCTTTCTTTCTCTTTGTGTTCGGTTTCTCCGGTTTCTCATTCTGTGACGATATTGTTTAAAGGCTTCGACAGAAGAGATGAGATTCAGTTAGTCTTTCTCCACGACTCTCTTAAATTATTTTTCCTCTAAGTTAAATCACGTGTCCGTTACTGCCTTCATGCGCTGCATCTTTCTCCCATTTTCCTCAGGATATTTGTTTCTCTTCGCCACCTATGCCTTTCATAATCTGATGAAATTATTTTATAGGATTTATTTTTTCTAAAAATCTCTCAAGATACATGAAGGAAACTCAATTTTTACAAAGCCTCAGACTTTATACAGTAACTATGTGCAGTATAGAAACTACTTTCAGCCACTCTTGGCAATTCAATTTTCCTCCTACAAAGGTAGGCCTGTAGATTTTTATTATCTGGATGCGTGCTCATGAGCTATAATGTGAAAGAACCAGCACATCAACAAAAACATTTTACAAATGGAGGAATAAATACACAGCTAACTTCATCTTTTTGACCGCCTGGATTGACTACAAGAAAGCCTATGACTCAGTGCTCTACACATGGACACTGGAGTGCTTGGCACTTGCCATTAATAAGGATCAGGAACTCAGTGGGACTTTTAAACACAACTGTGGAAGACAACCCTGGAGCCATGGCACCAAGCACCAGATCCACAGCGGACAGATCCCAAGTTGCAGACTGTGCATACATACCCTGGAGACTATCCAACACATGGGTAGTAGCAGGATGTAAGATTAAAGCTGGGACAGGATATAAAGTCCTGATGGGACAACCAGTACCAAAGCTCTTTGAGAACAACAGGGCTAAAGTCCTGCAGGACCTCGAATTCCAGACAGTCAAGCAGCTGCTGGCTAACCAACCTTAGTTGGAACAGAAGATATGACAGATGTGCCAATCCCAGCAGAGAGCAACATCAGGAAGGAGTGCAAGAAAACAGAGAGGTATTGGATGCTGAAGGAACAACTGGAGCAGATGTGGAAGGTAAAGTCCAGATCTTTAACCCTGAAACTGGGAAAGTTGCTCTGGCAGATTCCAGGCACAACATCGGGTCTCTGTCCACTATAGCAAAGTCCAGATACTACGCAGAACCATCAACCAGGCCACTTGAGGATCATCACATCCCACCCCTGCCCAGGGGGCAAATTTAAGCATACGCAGACATGTCCATGTTATTCCATGATTAAGGTTAAATGTGTGTTTAGCTGAGCTCTAAAAGGTTTTGTGCAGATTTGTAACATGTTTATTCTTGATTTTTAAAAATCTACAACATCTCTTCATGACAGGGCTTCATAAAAGGTAAACGAGTCTGTGAGTGTGCTGCAACCTCGAGTTTGTTTCACAGCGAGGTGATCATCTTTTACTGTCAGGTGACCCTCTGATTGAGCTTGTGTGGTAGAGCTGTGGGTGGGACTGCAGCACTTCTTCTCTGGGTTGTTGTTGATGTTTCTTTTTGTATGCTGTCACTTTCTTTTATTAAAAAATGAAAGAACTAGTTTCTCCACTCAGACATAAAATATAACATCTGCGAGTGTAAAATTGCGACATTTTAAGCTCAGGCGATCTCGCCAAAGGCTGAGTCACGTCTGCATGTTGATATAAAAACGTTAAACCACTTGACAGCCAGTAAACTTCACAAACTGGATGATGAACTTGAATGAATTTTCTTCTCGTCATGATGAATGCACGCTGCGCCTTGCAGCTATGAACACTCAGTGTGCGTCTGTCTTCTTTTGACTTTCTTCTGTTGCAGAAACAAAAATTTCATTTCAATGCAAAGCAGAAAGAAGTGGACAAGGACAGATTCCCCACCCACTGCCTGCCAGTCCTGTCGCTTCTTCTGGTTTTTTCTTGTTCCTCACACACACACACACACACACACGCACACACACACACACGTCTACACATTTCACAGCAAAGAAATGTGTCCCTCTGTGTTTATCCCTGTTTTCACATCCTTCCATCATTGTTTGGTTGTCACCACTCCCTCTCCTCCTTGTTCACAAATCAATTCTGCCCACACACACACACACACGCACACACACACAGATACAAATTTCAATCCTACATCAGGATGTAGGAGACAACAAGAAGGGAGAAGTCCACTCATCCTCCACATCTTCTCTGTCCTCTTCCAGCAAAAATAAATTAACTTTAAATTGGACTGGTCATGCAACAGCAGCATCTGTATAAAAAAAGCCCGAAGCAGACTGTATTTAACATCTGCAGGAAGCTCCTGAGGATGTTTTACCAGTCAGTGGTTGCTGGAGTACTTTTCTATGCTGTGGTGTGCTGGGGGAGCAGCACAGCAAAGAAGGACTCATCCAGGCTGGAGAAACTGATCAGGATGGCTAGCTCTGTGGTCGGCATGAAGCTGGACACTCTGGTGACAGTGGCAGAGAAAAGGACACTAAAGAAACTGCTGGACATTATGGACAATGCTGGGCATCCTCTGCACACGGCCATAAAAACCAGAGGAGTCTGTTCAGGTTGCTTCTCCCAAAGTCAAGAACTAACAGACTTAAAAACTCCTTTGTCCCACACACCATCAGACTGTTTAACTCCTCTCTGGAGGGGAGAGGGAGGGGAAACAGGAGGACAAAGGAGGGGGGAACAACTAAGCTGTAGTGCCCTTTTCACTGTGCAATATTTTTCTATATTCATCGGCGCAATAGACTCAAAATAGTTGAAATGTGCAATTCCCTGGTTATTCCTATTATCCTATTTATCGCTATTATACACTCTGTATTAATATATGTGTATATATGATATATTTCTATTTCTGCTTACATTGTTTTGCAACTTCTGTCGGTGCTGTGCTACTGGAAAAAGAATTTCCTGGAGGAACTCACCTGAGGGACTAATAAAGTTTAATCTAATCTAATCTCCAATTATATAATAATTAAGTAAAAAACATTATGCAACTGTATGCAAAGTATCTGTTGCATTAGAGGATACCAGGATATTTAGAATCCGATTGGTGTGACTTCTAATATCATCAAAAAGAGTGACCACGTGCTCCTTTATCTATTACAGTTTTTTCTGATTGCTTAAGCACATTTTTTGTAACTATTGGCTAATTTTGCAAAACTCTTCACACAAATAAGAAAACCTGTCACCCAATCATCAAAACATTGTAGTTCTCTTGCAAAAGCAAACACAGCTAGATTAACTCTTCACACCTTTGTAAAAATGGTGTTTCCGTATCAAACAGTACACACAAGCCATCATCTACTAAGCACACAATGCGCCAACTGCACACTGATGGTATGAATACAAAACACATCTGGCTTTTGCTTTCTCTGTGCACAAGGTAGGCTATGTCAGTTTGAGCTCATACTTCTGTCATAGATCCATAAGCATAGAGGGATCCAAACTTCAAGTACTGGTGTTTATTCAAACACATCAAAACAAACACAAGTGTTTATTTCCAAGTATAGGATTATTTGCAATCGCCATAATGACTATATGGGTTACTTGGTCTGCAGTGAACATGCTTCCTCTGCCCCAGCATCTGGTCATCTAGCAATTCTGTAAAGTAACAATTTCAGTATTTTTACATCAATGGTATTGGTGTGTTTCTCATTGGCATATGGCAGTGCTACAAATCTTTGTGCGAAGTGACTGTACTCACCGATTCTCATTTCAAGATGTCCTTATGGTACTTGCTACAGTGTAGCGGCTCGAGTTAGGCTGGACCCGTTGGCCAGCTACCCTCAGGGTCATTCCACGGTTGATTACATGGTCCACTATTGTAGCTCTGATGTCATCAGCAATTCTATTTCTTACTCTTCCTACCCTTCCTCTCCCCCCTCCTCATCTTCCTCTCCCCCCTCCTCGTCTTCCTCTTGCTCCTCCTTGTCCTTGTCGTCCTCTTCATCCTACTTCTTCACCTCCACGTCCTCTTCCTCGGCCTCCTCTACTTCTCACTCTTCCTGCTCCCTCCATTGTACTCCGCACACACAGCTTACCTGTATTATAGTGCTTGGGCTGATTGCAAAGTGAACTAATTATCTAAAGAAGTTTTCACATGTGAAAGTGTGCCAGACAGTTGGCAAATTAGTGTTAATGATAGCCATACATGTGTATACTTTTGCTAGGAGTGTGTTGGAAATTTGGTAATTGAGTGTTGTGCAGTGAATTGTGCCTAAAGTTTTGCAAAGTGTGTGTTACAAAATTGCAAACTGAGTGCAAAGCAGTTTTTGTGCTTTTAGCTTTGCAAACTCAGTGAGTGGTTTTGCTATAAGTCTGAATAGTTTTAGAGATTGTGCTACAGGAATCACAGTTAGTGTTTAAGCATTCAGAAAAAACTGTAAACCAATGTTTTACTGTTCTGCACAAAACTACCAGCAGAGGGCAGTCTCGAGCAGTGAGCTCAGTGAGCTGTGAAACAGCAACAAAGAGTGACTTGGGGGTACTTTGGGTTTAGTCCCAGTGATTAACGTAAGGCAGCCACCGTACTGTGCAAAAGTCTTGAGTCACCTCTCATTGACTTCATTGACTTCTAATTAGCTTCCGAGGAGCCAGAGTATCTTGAGCAACAGTTCTCCAGACCTCCTGGAGGTCTTTGGGCCTCGACGAAAGCAGTGATAACCAGATGTGACGATAACAGATGGATCTGAGAAACTGAGGAACACTGAAGTGACACGGTACCAGTTTACACAATGTCTTTTATCCTGTCTTCCTTCTCTCACCCCAACCGGTAGCAGCAGATGGCCCCGCCCCTCCCTGAGCCTGGTTCTGCCGGAGGTTTCTTCCTGTTAAAAGGGAGTTTTTCCTTCCCACTGTCGCCAAAGTGCTGCTCATAGGGGGTCATGTGATTGTTGGGTTTTTCTCTGTATCTATGAAGCGCCTTGAGGCGACTTTTGTTGTGATTTGGCGCTATATAAATAAAATTGAATTGAATTGAACCACATCCAATTCACACAGAAATCTGACACTCAAAATAAAGAAAGCAGCCAAAGATCACATCAGGGCAAAGAATTTAAATGTGACTTTGTGTGACCCTGTAGCACCGTAACTTCTTTCCTCATGTAAACACTGACACTTTTTGCTTGTTTAATTACTGGTTATTGTGTTTCCATGTTTCTTGATTCTCAGAGCATCCAATAATCTGCCACTCTGATATGCATTTAGTACCACACAGCACTGAAGCCAACCCAGTATTTCTCTTCACTCTGCTGCAATCTTCCATTTCTCCTTTGTCAGTTGTTATCTCTTATTCAGTCTCACATGCTTTCTCCTTTTCCCTTCTCCCCTCCGAGCCCTCGCTTTCTTTCTCATATTTTTTATTTATTCAGTCTCTAACACACTGTCTTAGGGTTCGTCTTTCACACACACACTTTCGCCACCAATGTGTAAACTGCCTGTGGCTGTGTGCAAAGGGCAATTGGAGAGATACACTAGAGAGAGAGAGAGGGCACAGGAGATGGTGTGTGTTCACAGAGGGGTGTGTGTGTGTGTGTGTGTGTGTGTGTGTGTGTGTGTGTGTGTGTGTGTGTGTGTGTGTGTGTGTCTTGGCCTCCCTGCTCTGCTGCATTTGTCACCTCTACAGACTGCAGACCCACCAAATGTCCACTTACTGAGACTTCAGCATGTCGATGTTTCTGCATTTATTCATGCGTGCAGTGATGACAGCCACGTCTGAGCATCTTTATGTGTGTGTGTGTGGATGTGAGAGAGGGAAAAAAACAAGTATACACACAAATATGTGAACTGGGAGTCACACAGGTTTCTATGACTCACTGCCAATTATTATATTTTTGTACAAGCTCTAGAAAAACGTTAAATTAATATGAAAATGCTTAAAGTGGGCTCTGACATCAGTGTGTCAGCATTTTGCTTCCAGGCAGCATTTTGGCAAATTTGCACATTCCCCGGGCGTCACATAACGCCGTTCTGGCAGACGCCACCTGTGTTTCACCGTTAAGTGCAAGGTGTCTATCGGTGTCGGTGCGTCCGCAGCGATTCTGGCTGCTGAGAGATAACAGCTTTGCAGAGCTGCACAGTCTGCTTTAGGAGGTAGGAGGGAGCTTAGCAGACAGGAGACCCTGGATCGCAGCCCGTTTGTGTTTTGCACTTGGATTTTTTTCCACTGTGATGGTCTGGTTGCTCTTCTTACTTCTCTTTATTCCTCTCTACTGCAGAAGGTGGGTGATGCACACCATCAGGACAACGGGAAGCACCTGGTTTAGTTTTTTCTCTATTAAACTGCGGCTCCGATGTTCTGGAGCGCAGCACTTATCCACTCACACATCCTCACTACTGATGATACAGACTTCCTCACGTCATGGTTGTCTTTGCGTCATGTTTTTGCATTGGTTCATGAGATAACTCACTGTTATAACAACAATAACCATTAACAGGAAAAGTGCTGCTAGTTAATAATGAATAGGATTTTACAGCATCTTCAAATTTTTTATTTCCTCTTTCAACATTTGTCCTGCAATAAAACATATCTGAGGTCCATCAAAGGTCCAACATGTAAGGGGGATACTTGTTCCTTATACCCAGCTCTAAATCATTGTTTTGGTGTAATTTGGTTTCCATGGACCACATTTTGCCTTGACTCAAGTCAAATGTGTATGCTTCAGCTCAGCCACACGTCCAAATATTAGGTGTGTTGTGGCCTTTAGGGCAGCGGTCCCCAACCCCCGGGCCTCGGACCGGTACCGGTCCGTGAGTCGTTTGGTACCGGGCCGCGAGAGTTGAGGCTCAGGTGTGAAATGTCTGGTTTTCAGGGTTTTTATCGGTTTTCAGCGTTATTTTGTTATCGTTTTTATTGTTAACTCGGTTTTCCTGGGTCTTTTCACGTGTGTTATGAATAAATCTTATTTTTTTCGGTACCGGTACTAGTTTTATTTTGTTATATTTATCCGCGACACCTTAAAGGCCGGTCCGTGAAAATATTGTCGGACATAAACCAATCCGTGGCGCAAAAAAGGTTGGAGACTGCTGACTTAGGGCACATCTGAGTTTGCAGAGCAGCCATCTAAAGTCCAGATCGTCTGTTCCACACAACACTCGTCAGTGCCCTAACTGAGGGAACGGTGCCAAAAGTCGCCCAGATTATGGCCCAACTGTGCCCGCTGTCTGCATGTAGAGCACACTCTTTTCTGCAAGTCATGTTTTTTGGCATTTACATTATAATAGTAATTTCAATTTAACTTATGGTGGCAATTTTTTAAGTATGGAAAATTTGATTGTTATCCCATGAAATACCAAAAATCTTTCCCTTCTAACAAACCAGAGAATTGCTCCGCAGTGCGCTGATGCTCAGCACCAGCTTCATCGTTTTAGACCTCGGCATGCCTCTCTCTGTCTCCTCTCCACGTCCTTTTCTGTTTACGGGCTTATTATTTCTTATCTGCATGTGTGCTTATCTATAAGCAGACAGTGTTGCAACAAAGACAGTCATTCTCTCTAATCTACTCCTATATCTCTCCATCCGTCCACAACGCACGAGCATTCCTTGTTGCTGGATTTTCATCTGCTTTAAGAGGACATTCACTTTGTCAGTGACAAAACACTCGCTAATGTCAGATCTGTCAGGATGGAAATAGAAAATCTGTCACGCAGAACCCGACAATGACAATTTTGTCTTTCATCTCTTCAACTCTGGCAGGGAGCAAAGACAAAAGTCTGTTAAACCAGAATAAAAGCACAGAGCGACGGGGCTGGCAGGACACGAGGAAGATGAGTGATGAAAATAACCATCGGAACAGAGACAGGAGACGGAGCACAGCGACAGTTTTAGATTACAACCAGGCCTAATGCACGGATTACTTTCCCCTCTGTCCGTTTAGGGACAGATGGATTTCCGATCACATATTGCGACAGGAAGTGGCGAGAAGACAGATGGCCTAAAAGTACGAAAAAAGGCTACGAACTGATGGCTGGACAGAGAGGGTGGAGTGAGTGAAAAATCTGATTGGCTGACAGTGATGCAGATATGAGTGACAGCGAGCTCACAGTTACTGCTTGCAGCCTTTGCACTTTTGTACAGAAAGCCTTCACTGTGCTTTCAGAGCCAGGCACATCTCAGGAACATCGCACCTTAAAAATACATGAATCTGTGGGCAGCACAGGCCGAGGCTGGACACAAGTCAGTGTTCCCATTCAGAGGTCTTTGGTGCAATTCAGAAATCTGATTGGTTGAGAATATTTTTATTTTAATACAGGTCAAAATCAGTATCCTCCATTTCTCTGTTCTCACACAGCTGTGCAATAAGAAGTAGTAATTATTATTTGTTATCCTCAGATGAACATGTTTTATTTATTTTATTGTGCATTATTTTTGCTATTGATCCCAGCAGCGGGAGTTTCTTTTTTCACAGCTGGTCCACTGAATTCATCCAGAAAATATTCACTTTCACCGATTTACACAGAGAAAAGATCTGAGTTGGAGATTTTGTGTGAACTGGGATGAACCCACGTTACAAAACCAGCTAAAGTAAAGTTAACCTGAGTCTCTCATTTATTTAGTTGGTTATAAACCCACAAAACAAGAAAAACTGTACTAGGTGTGGGAAAAATGAAGAGCAGATGTTTTTAAGATTTGCAGCTGTGCAGCGTTCTGATTGGTTGATCAGCTACTTGTATTTCTTTCTTCAAAACAGAGATTTATCAAGCACCAATTGCTGCTGAAGGCCTCCCCACACCGTAGGCTGGGTTAGTTTTAGTTAACCTCCAAGAATAGTTCTTCACGAAAACAAAAACAACTGCAGCACTTTCAGATTCTGGGACAGCTTCAGAATACATGTGATAATAATGATGTTTGCCGAGATTAAGCAGCGACTGGATTCTTTCTAAAGATGTCGGGCTTTGGGGGACTCGGTCTGTTGCATTCCCTTTGTTCCTGACAACAAAGCGGCACGATGCACACGGATGCTCCGCGCTGCTTACCACATAGAGCTGCTTCCACAGTAAGGCCCATTCCTGCAGTGTTGACGTGACCTCGGTGACAATGGGGTCTTCAAGAGGCACCACAGTCTCATGTGGCCTGCAATAGAAAACAGACACACACACATTTAATTCACAGCTGCTGGGTTTGGACAAGCATCAGATGTCCATAACTGAAGCAGATTTAAGGACACACAGAGCAGCACGTCCACAGTACAAAGCCTTTAAATGTGAAATTGTTAACACGCGTAAAAGTAAGAGAGACAATAAAAGCTTGGTCTGCTTTGTCACCAGAGGAACTTGGCGACTGTGTGGAGTTACGTGTGTCAGGTTTCTACACTAATGAATTAAAGTGAACTGACAGTTCAGTGAAGCAGAAATCCAAACACTAATCTTGTGTTTGGATTTCTGATAAGAGATAAGATAAGAGAATCCACTTATACTGCCTGTACCAACAAAGCACACTTCATGCACAGGTGGAAACACAAAGCACGAGCTAACATATGAAATAAGGTAAACTGTCAAAGTCAAAGCCAGCTTTATTATCAAAAACAGGTGTACAGATCATGCACATTGATAAATCTGACAGTCGTCAGCATAACAGTGGAAGGATATCACATGCCTTCTAAGGATGGTTCCCACGGGCTGTAAATATAATGAAAAAAGCAGAGGCCCTAAAATTGAGCCCTGTGGGACCCCAAACTGAAGAGGAGCAGAAAAGGACAATCCTCCTATGCATTGTCCTCCCATGCATAGGAGGACAACGCGCCTTCACCTCACCTCCCAGCAGCAAAGTGCAGCAGCATTTTGAAGCATGGATTACTGTTTCCAAATGTGGCCTGGATAAAATGGGTCTTACTTTTGCCAAGCGCCTTATACAGCACAGCTCAGTCTTTCTATCTGACATTCACTCAGGAGAAACTCGGGTTCAGTGTTTGGCCTCTTTGCAGTCCGGAGCAGCCGGGGATCGAACCACCGACCTTCCATCAGTAGATGACCTGCTCTACCTCCTGCTCACGTCTTCAGGTGGAACAAAGAAAAGCAGCTGAAGACAAAGACCTCGTTTCACCTAAGCACTTGTACATAGTTTTGAGCATCAGGGATTTCTTCACTAGAACTGAAAGCTGCGTCTCCAGCCTGCAGTCAAGAGCATTAAAGCAACACACACACTTTTGTTCTTCTTCTCATCCCACGCTACCTTTCTGCTCGCCCCTCCCTCACTCAGGGAAGCACTTCTTTCCTTCTTACCCCTCTGCTCACGTACCCCCCTTCCCTCCGTCGCATACAGTAACTGATTAATTAATAAAAGCCAGTGTGCCAGATTAGCTGATCTCCCAGCTGAGCCGTAGCTGGCGGCCGCCTGGTGATTTCACACACATTAGTTACACTTGTATCACAGACGCGTCTCCTCCTCTTCGCCTCTGTTCTACTTTTCACTCAGCCTAATCGCTCCCTCCTCCCGCTTCCCTGCCTCGTGTTCCTCCTCCTCTCTTTTCTGGCACATCTCCATCATCCATTTGCACATTCTACTCTTCCTCCTCTTCACAGCTTCCTCTTCCTCTTCTGTATTGCCTTTCCTGTTATTCCCCCTTTTCTGCTTTCTCTCCTGCATTTCTTCCCTCTTTGTGCTCTGTCTCCCTCTGCACCCACATCCCCACAGTCTTTGGTTTCTGTCTCCTAGCCTGACCTCTGTCTGTGTTTCTGTTGTTTGCAAATCTTTATCCATATCCTCTCTCACCGTGCCCCACAACTAGTCTCCATCTGGTTATCTCTGCCCCGAGTCATCGCTGCCCCGAGCTGCCACAGTGTTTCTCCGTCAGTCTCAAGCCACTTATATTTTCATCTGCTGCCTCATAACAGCCTCTCTTTATTATTATTCTCTGTTATTCTCCATGCAGTTCATTCTTAAAAACACTCGCTGCCTCTGTTTTGAAACTTTTGAGAGAAGAAGAGATTTTTGGGGGAAATTCTTTTTGTCTTTCATCCTTTGGTTATATTCATACCCCACAGCTGTGTTTAAAACTTTACAGCGATTTAATATTCTGTATTCTCTGGGCTGCTTTAAACGACTCCAATCCAGCCTCTTATTTCTTAGTTTTTGTGCATTACAGAAAACATTTTCAATGATGCTTCCAGTGTACTGCATGACACATTAGCATGGCAAAGTGCGTCTCACTAAAAGATCGCAGGCTGTCAGAAGAGGCGTAGCAGCATCAATGCCGGAGCCCCTCGTGGTTGTATCCTTAGTCCATTTCTCAACACCCTCTGCATAAATGACTGTATCAGCACTTCAGCAGCACTCCATCTCTCACTTTACGCAGTGGTGCACTTACAGTCTGTGACAGCTGAATGTCACTGGCACATCGAGCGCACACTGCTCCCATCTGAATCCACCTCCAATGAAGCAGTTTGACAGCTCCCGGCAGCTCGGACGTAGATAATAAACACGGCTTTAGCCAGCCTACTGTTTACACCTGCTGGCAGCAAACACAGCATCACATAAGAGCTGCTGGCCCCCGCCTTCTATCGCTGGTGCATCAAACCCCACCACATCCTGTAATCTAACACATCCTGATGTTTTTACCCTGCTAACTGCGTCCAGCAAAAACAGGTTCGATGGAGCTTTTTCTGCTCCTGACCTCTCGGACCTCAACAACAGAGCCACTAAGTGCACTTTTAGCACTTACCGTAGTCCATAACACTCACCACCTCAGACCACAGCTGAACTTGGCTTTGGACCGGGCGTGTGTTTATATACGTTTTCTGTCACAGCAGCTGAAAAACCCTGCTGAGCCGTGTAATTCATAAATGATCAGTTTTTAAAGGTCGTGATTGGCCGACCAGTGATGGAGGAGATGCAGAGACTAACACCACCAGGGTCAAACGGCTGATAGAGACAAATACCCCAATGACTTTGGAGCGATGAGCCGATGTAAGTCAGACTGGGATTGTTTTTCTTGCAGTACTCTGTTAACTGTTAACTGGTTTCCTTAAATGTGCATCTTAAGTTATAGCTTCTGGTTTCATGGATATCATGTGTGAGAGTGGAAGGACACCAGTGCACTAGGTGACAGTATGGACACAAAAGTCTGAGTCTTTCTTAATTTTAGTTAAACAGAAAAGTCAGGTGAGTCAGATGCTCTGAGCTCAGAAATCAAACCCGAGCATGTCGACACGCTCCGCCGTTATCTCTGCGGTTATTAGGGTCACACTGCACTAAATGAAGGACATTCAGCAGGAATTAAGCCTCGTGGCTGAGAGCAGCAGGACTGATCAGGATCAAGTTTTTACTGAGGCCAAAGATCCAAGGAGCAGGATGACTCCTGTACTCAGAGCAGGCGCCCCCTGCTGGCCATTAAAACGGAATAGCTGGCACATCCTGACCAGAGCACTGCTGTCCAACCTCCGTCATCCGCTCTGTTTTCTCCTACCTGCCTGCAGCCCTGAGTGTTTGAGCTGCTGCTCTTTCGTCATTTCCGCTTTCCCACCCTGTCAAACTCAATTCTGTCGTCTTTGATCCAATAGTCTTTTTGCCTGTTTTCTGAGAGCCGGTTAGTCTCTCTGTTCCCTGTGCTTTAAATCTCACTGCTATT
Source organism: Copadichromis virginalis (assembly GCF_057382275.1). Lineage (NCBI taxonomy): Eukaryota > Metazoa > Chordata > Actinopteri > Cichliformes > Cichlidae > Copadichromis > Copadichromis virginalis. Next base: position 39,652,026 of record NC_140622.1, read on the forward strand.
CTGTTATTCTGCATTTCAGACTCTCATTCATGCAACTCACCTCCTCCACATCTCCACCTTACCTGGATGCCTCAGCTGAGCCTCCATCTGTGGTGTGTTTCACCATGACTACCAGCTTCTAGTCTCCAGGGATGTTGTCATGCTTCCTGCCATTAAACTGCTTTGATTTGGTGCGTCATCCGACTCAGTCTGTGTACTTGAGCTGTATTAAGCTCTATTTACTGAACTCCCAGCAGACAGCGAACTGAAGCGCTCACACGATCCAGCAAATGTGTGATTCTGTCTCGTAGTTTGTGATTTGTCCCGTTTGCTGTTTGTGGTCTCTCGTGTTATCCTCTCCCCTCACAGAGCTCGGTTCTGCTGGAAGCTTTTTCACCTAGAAAGGGAGTTCTCCCCCCCCACTATCACCAAATGGGTTTTTCCATATAAGCCTGTAGGCTCATTACCTAAACATATAAAGAGCCTCGTGGCTGTTCTTGTGAACTGGCAGTATTTAAATGAAACTAATTTGAATCTTGATGGCTTAATCAGTTATTAGATGATGACACTTTGAACCCAACAAACCGCTCTCACTGTTGATGGTCTCTTAGGTTTTACATTAGCTCAAGTCACCCTGAAATGCGAACACGGAAAAGATGAGAAGTTCTTTTGTGCTTCATAAAATTTATTTAATGCTCCACAATCTTTGCAGCACGAATCCAAACTGGTATAAAAGCTTTTCTTTGCATTTTCAAAAAGACTGCATTCATGGGAAAATGTGACATTATTAAGTTAGGATAATGAGTAAATTGTCCCTTAAATGATACGTGATAAGCTACAGTAAATCCAGCCTGGTGCTTAAGCAGCTCAGACAAAGTTAGAACGAGGGATTTGGTTTTAGCGTCTTATTTTCGTTTATTTGGTGCTTTGAATTGTTAAGAAACAGCTTCAAAATCAAAAAGTTAGAAAATGGACCGAGGCAGGATGACAGAAGAGTGGGAAAGGAAAAAGAAATGATTGGCTCTGATAAGAAATGATAAAAGCGTACACGTGCAGACACGGAGCACTTTTCTCTCTTTTTTAAACACATGTGCTCTTTTCCATCTGTGGATCACAAACATGAAGCTGGCGTCAAAGATGAAAACCATCAAGCTCCGTATGCTGACATTAACTTGGGGTTAAATGCAGGGCGGCCGTCATTTCACCGCACCGATCGCTGAGCTGAGGGTCACCGTGCAAACAGCGCAACACTGCTTCTAAAAATACGTCCACACTGTTCACGGCGCCCCGAGGTTACACGCAGCACTGCATGTAACATTAACTATTCATTTAGATGTGAACTGCACATACTGCCATTTATTCACAACGTCACAATGCACTGCACATTTTTAAAATTTGTCTTTTGTAACCGACTCATTATTTATGAGTTCATAAGCATGTTTTGTCATTTGTGCAGCTTTAGTCTGTGTCCACACAGAGCAGAGTGGGTCCACACAGTGCAGAGTGGGTCCACACAGTGCAGAGTGGGTCCACACAGTGCAGAGTGGGTCCACACAGAGCAGAGTGGGTCCACGTGCGACCACATGCACCTACAACCAATGAGGTCCAGCTAACAGGCAGGTGTGAAGGAAATCTGCAGAAACCCTCCAAGCAGGAAGATTCAAACTCAAAGATAGCAGCACTGATCTCTGGAGCACCATGCTGCTGCTGCCAAATACAAAACTTGTGCAATGTATGAAATTATTTTCTTTTAATCATAAAAGTAATAAGAAACTAGTAAAACAAATGTATTTCTGTTTTTGGTGGAGCACAGATCGTCTCCTCGTATTAAACCTTCAAATGTAGAAGAAATGGTGCAAAAAATGTACGTTTTACAGCATCTGTGTTTCTTTTTGAGGCTTCGGTGCTTTTCAGGAGCCTGCTACTGTTACTTTCAGCTGTTAATCATGAGGTTCAATATTAGAGAGAAAGTCTGGGTATACTGGACCTGTAGGGAAGAAAATGACATCTTCATCTAAATTATCAACCCAATAAAAATAAGAACCCTAACCCAGTTGGGAGTATATTGTATTTAATGACAGTTTATTGGTAGTTTTGACCGAGTTGTCAGCTCAGTTGTTTCTTTACATAAACTTGAAAGGAAGTGGAACTTGCCTGAAGTGTTTGAATTATTCTGCTTGTTAAACTTGTTGGAATAAAGGATTAAAAACGAGCCTGTAGAGCATTTCACTGACCTGCTGCTCCCATCAGCCTGTTTGACTGTTTGCAGAGGGAGCCACACAAACTCCCAGCCTCAGATGCTTCAGTGCTTCTCAGGAACATTGTGCTGCTACCTTCTGCTATTGAACAGTCATTTTAATTCATTCGGACAAACTTTTTTTTCCATGTAGCAAAACCTCGCGTCAGTCCAGGTGGAGCCAAAATGCCAGAAAAGAACTGACCAAACGATCCGGTGAGTTAAAAATCTGTCACTTCATAATCGATTCACATGCACTGTGCAGAAAACCTGATGAGAGTCAGGTCCTGGGTCTGACTGGAGCTGCAAACAAACAGTAAGCAGGTGATCAGACTCACTGAGGAGCTCACACAGGCTCTACACAAAGTGTTCATTTAACTTCAGACATGAGCCTGATTTCATTCTTTTATGCCTGCAAGTGTTTTTTGTTTGTTAGGTTTTTTTGGTGCATTTTGCTGTTCAAGTCTTTTTGTACCGTTACTATAAATGTGTCGCGTGCACTTGTACAGTAGGTTTCTCTCTCCATGTGTAGTAATGAAGTGCAGGGTTGTGATAATTGTAAATGTCAGCTCTGAGAGCTTCCTGGCACAAACCTGCAGGCTGCTGTACACTGGTGGATCGACACAGGGACGCAGGCAGGCCGACTCCACAGGAACAAATTAAAATCCGCTAAACTCATTTGACCTCATGCTGCAGTTTTTACATAAGGATATTCAAATCTCTCCGTGCCGTCTCAAACACATGAGACATTAAAGATCACTGTCAGATTTTCTAGGGTGCAGAGTGACTACGCTGATTCTCACCGGACAGTAAAAGTGGAAGTTTTATGAAAAGAAGGTTCACTAAAGCTCAGAAGCATCTACTGTACAGATGTCCTGCTGCCTGCTTCATGCAGAGCAGACATCCTCCTTGGTGCTGTGAGCAGTGCTGGATGGTCAACTCTTTGTTGGTCACCTTTTACCCAGCAGACCAATCACAGCGATCGAGCCCTGTTGGTGGGTGTACCACGTTACTGTGATCACATCCCGTTTTCTTTAATGCAGTAATGTAAAACATTGATGTACATAATTCAATAATTATATGAAGCTTACGCCTAAGTTATATGTCTGTCTTTTTTCCTGGTTGTCTGTTCTTTACATCACTTCCACTTTCCCACGCTCTCAAACGCAACACTTACATCATTACATTATATCTCGGTCCTCATTGTCATTCTCTCTTTCAGGCTCTCATATGTGCAACCAGCCTCCTCCCCATCTCCGCCTCCCCCGAATCACTCAGAGCTCCATCCAAGCCTCCATCTAAATCACCAGCGTCCTGATTCCGGGGGTCCCGTCCTAAATCCTGCCACCGCTGGGATCCCGTAATGACACGTTGGGTCATCGGGGTCTAATCACCAAATAGATTTTCTCTCACAGTAAATTTTGTTCCATTCTTCCAAACGTTCTCTCCGTGTTGTAATTACAGTAAAGGTTCAACACAGTCTGAACTACCACAGTGCTCGTGAACTGAGAAGAAACATCAGTGAGTTAGAATAAGTGCAGCAGGGAGCAGGTGGTGCTCAGGGAGCTCCAGCAAGAAAACTTAGAGTTGAAGTTGGCTCAACACGAGCTGATGTAATGCCGAGCTGACCAATCAAGTGCATGCACGGTCCAGCGTATCATCCCTGAGGTAAAACATGAAGTACTAGCTTTATTCTGTTTGTCAGTACGGATTTTAATTGGTACCTGAAGCAACACGCCTCCACCTACACCACCCCTTGAGTGTCTGTAACTCATACTGAACATGGCTCATTTGTTTGTACAGTGAAGACACACACAGTGTAATTCTCTTATTCCCTCACACACACCCACGTGCACATCGAAAGCTCTGCTGCTTTAAGACCCACTTGATCAACAGTCTTTAATTATGTTTGTCATCATGCAGCAGCCTCCATCTTCCTTCAGTAAAATACACCAACTCTCCGTCTCTGCCCCGGGGGCCTACTTGAAACTCTAAAAGATTCACTAATTCCAATTTACTCTCTGCCTTTAATTAAAAAACTCTTATGCAAATCGCGACACGCTCTGTAACGCTGATTAATCTGAATTTTGGAGGGTTTTGTTTTTTGTTTTTTGTTTTTAAAGCTTTTCCAAATAATTATGCTAATGTATTAAAATATGTACAGTTGAACTTGGAAGGAAATGAGAAAAAAGGAGGTTTATACCTTATTTAGAAAGAATGAGTCTCAAAACAACTGATCCCAACAGAAAAGCAGATTTCATCAAATTACCTCCTAAACAGTTTTAGCTGCAGAAGAAGAAAAATGCCTCCCAGCACTGCGGATATAAAATATACCCGACTGTGGCATCATCCCACATTCGGTACACGAGGGCGACTCAAATCGGATCAGATCTGGAGTGACTAAAAGATGATGACATACAGCATGGTGCAAAAGGCTTTTGGCATGTTCGATGATTGTTATCTCACAACACCATCAGGAAGGAGTCTGATCGGCCCTCAAACTCACAGCGATCTAAACATGCAGCCAGACTCACAAAGACTGTTCTTCAGCTGAAAGCAGAGCAGCAAGTCCTGCAGCAGGAAGCAGGGCGCCAAAGAGCCCAGATCAACATCTCAGGCTCAGGCCAGGATCATACAAGCAGAAGACTCGGACTGAATCCACCGAAAAACTGTGGCAACTTCTCCAAGATGTTAACCTCATTAGTACCTTGAAAACAAGTGCAGAGCTGGTGCTCTTAAAAGCAAGACTGGGTTTCCCACAGATGATTGCAGTGGCTCACCGTGTGCATGTGTGTGCTGCAAACCACGCCACATGTGCAGGTGGTACGAATAATACACTTTTTCTCTACTTTATGACAAAAAACAGACTCGATCGTTTTGGCCTGCAGGTATTAGCTGCCACATGTGCAGCTTTCATTAGTGAGTCAGACAATAAGGAAACTTTGCATTTATTTTAAAAGCCTGTGGAAGTGACTGGAACAAATCTAGGGCTGACTGAATACGTTTGGCAGTATAACGTATTGTCACTCTCAGCAGAGGCTGTTAGCGACGCTCTGTCCGTGAAGCTCTGGTTAAAATCCTCTTCAGACAGAAAAGAGACACTAATGACTGAATGAGTAACAGGAGAGAAAGAAAGGCTCAGAGGACAATAAATGCTTTTTGCTGTTTTTATGTTCAACACGACTGCTTTCAGCCCTCAAACTGAAACATGATGCTGGAGTCAGTGAAGGTGTTAAATTCATCGAAAGCGTGAGTCTAACCGAGCCTGAGGTTTCACAGAGGCTCAGTGTAGTGTCGCAGGTTTACACACTTACCCTCTGTTGGTGACGATGGCCTTCTTCAAGTGAACGTAGCTGGCAGGAAAAACTCCCTGGAGAGACACAGACAGAAAAAATAACAGAGAAGAAAGATAATTAATCACCGTCTACTTCCCATCCAATAACACCGAGAGACAGATCACGATAAAGACATGCAGAGTAAAGACTATCCTCTGTGTGCAGCAGCGAGACGCTCCTCAATCATTCGTGTACAATAATAAGTTATAACGGAGGCTGATGGCAGGCTAGGCAGGTCGCTTCTTGTCTTTGATTGGAGATCTTCCAGTGAGGAGAAATACATGCTGCCTTTGCCATCAGAACGTCATGACACTGTGACCTGACAGAAAATGACAGCAAATCACATTTTTGCACAGATTTGGCCTTTTAAAGGCACGTGGTCCTAAACGTCTGTGAAGGTTCTCAGTCATCCAGGTCATCGTAGTCTAAGGAGCTTGCAAAGAAAAGCGTCTGGACTTGTTTGAGTTGCTGGAAGACTCATGCGAAGACAGCTTGAAGACAGCTCATGTGATTAGGTAGAGGATCATCAGGGGGTCCTTTGTCCCTCTTTGGGGGGAAACTCCCACTAGGTTTATATCTGGGACTCTCCACCATTTGACCTTAGAACTGAAGAAGCTTCTCAGATGAGAGGTGAAACGTCTTCAAGCAACTTAAATAAGTCCAGACGCTTTTCTTTCCTTGGTCCTAAACGTTTGATCAGCTGTAAAACAGCCCGCTTCAGTTTAAGGTTGTTTTCAATAAATTGCATGTTGAAATTTTCTGCATGTTGAAGCTCAACTTGGAACCTTGTTAAGATCCAACTATGCAAAATATGATTTTCAGGTGATCATAAACTTTTGGTCAGGGCTGTACAATAAAAGTATATAATGAAGAAGGACTCTACAGGGTCTGAGGAAGGGTGGGGTTTATACAGGAAACATTGGGTCCCGCTGTCTCCACCTGTTCTGATGTGATGGGCATAAAATGAACTGCTTGGACTTGCAGCTGTTTCAACTGTGTTAAAGTCCAGTAAAGATCACACTGCAAAGAGATTACATTGATCCAGTGACGTTCCCGGGGCAACACTGATTGGACCAATCAGCTTAAACTCTGATCATTTTGTTATGGTTTTGGGAGGGAGTTGATTTTTAAATTTATTTTATTTTTTGTGGTTTTTTGTTGTTGTTGTTGTTCTCTGTGCGTGGGCTGTTGTTGGGTTTTTTTTTTTGTTTCTCTTCCTTTTTTTTTTCTTTCTTTTTTCGTGTTTTTTTGTTATCATCTGAATTTTAATGGCCTAATTTGTTTTGATATATGTCTTTATATCGGTTGGTACTTGCTGTATTGGGCCTGATATGTCAAATTACATGTGCAAAACTTTAGAAATAAAGAGGGAGGAAAAAAAAGCAAAAAAAAACCTCTGATCCAAACAAATCAGGCTGAGATCATTTTAGCTGGAATAAGACAAAACCAGCAGGCATGAAAGGCAACCAGTGAGGAAAGTGTCCCACGAGAGATTTCAGTATATTCAATTTATTGTCTTTAAATTTTAAATTATTATTATTTGTTTTATATTTCTTTTATTTGTTTTCAGGTTTGTGCTCTACCTCTGGGGTTAAATTCTCGGGCTGTTTTTCACACTATGTGACATATCGAGTCACTAGAGGCCCTGAACTGATATGAAGCACATATTAAATTCCTATTCCCTTCTTTTCAGGGTGTAGCTTTAAGATTAGAAAAGAGAAGATAAGAAGTTAGACCATTAAATTATTTGACATATTTATTGGCTTTTGATTGATATTGTTCAGAGTTCTGCGTCTCAGAGCCGGCTGTACCCCCTCACCGAACCCTGATGTGCACAGTGTGCACCTCTACTGTTTCACCGTTGAACCAAGGGCAGGTGAAGCATCTTCAGCCTTTCTGTGGAGGTTTTTCAGCAATCTTCAAGAAGTTGTGCCCTCTTTCCTTTTCTGCATCTGTGGCCATAGCAACTAAAACCCAACATTTTCTAGGAAAACAAGCTTCTGCATGCTTGGCTTCCCAAAGTGGTTAAAGCACTAAGAATTCACATTTCTAAGTGAAATATTGAGGCCTTCGACATAATTATGAGAGAATCATCATTTAAAACCGCTGGCATCAATTATAAAGACAGGTTACACAAGGCAAGGCCCAATCTTTCCTGGGCCCACAAAGAAGGCGAGTGCCATGCACGGCAGCTGATCAGTTTATTGTGTGAAGCTTGGCCTAATGGATGGAAACCATGCTGTTCTGGAGCATAGTGACGTGCACGCTGGTTCTTGGTTCAGTTCCATCACTAACTCAGTTGACTGTCAGTGATGGAGTTATTGTTGCTGCTGTAGCTGCGTAGGTATGGAAAGAAACTATATCTGTATAGTTGCTTAATCTGACGCAGTTGCATGAAACAGGCATAACAGATATACAGGCCTATCCTCCAGCAACATTTCTGCTTTTTCAACCTGAACCACAGCTTCGTCCTAGACTGACCAAGTATTTTTGGCACCTCCAGTAAATCTAATGAGTGAGTAAAGCAAAACAGAACCTCTTCAATAAAGGACTGTTGTCCTCTAGTATTTCAGGCTGGTTTGCTACAGCACCAGTGTGAAGCCAGTGTTGGAAATCTGGTGCATCGCTTTGCACCTTGCAGCTTTGCATTGTCAGAATACAGAATCTGATTTGTATAAAAACTCATTCTTCATCTTCAGTAGCCTCAGATTCATCTTCTGTCTTCATCAAGACCACGACAAACCCGCTGCCGATGCTGCAGCGCAGTCGCAGGGTAACATATATGATGCCGATTTCCAGCTTTAGTCTGCGGGTGCCTTCATTTTTCAAGTGTACAAGTAAGCTTCACTTTTTGCAGCGGCGGTGCCGTCTCTTTGAAAGGTAGCTGCTGTGGACGCTCGAGGCTCCCCCATTTTAGTTTTACAAGCTCGAAATGCTGCTTACAGTATTCTCCTATTCTTCTGCAAATGTGGAAGTAATGAGGTATTTTGTGTCACAAAATCTTTATATCTCCAGTGACTGGGGAACATTTTTATGTAAATTGCAAGTGTGTAAAAAAACTGTTTAATTTACAAAGTGTGGCTGGAGCTGCAGCAGTCTACTGAGGGAAGGCTTCACACTGTGGGGATTTCATTCATATTCAGCTACATGTTTTAATGGGGAAAGAGCAGAGAAGAAGAAGAGCAGAGTCTATCTGAGGAATGGAAGTGTTCGTGCCAGTTTGTGTTTGGCTGTTTTGTTCTTAAGCATCCTGGTGTACATGTATATATGCATGTGGGTTTGTATCCTGTTTATGCACTTCTTCCCTTGTCCGCCAGCCTGCATGCTGATGCAGAAAATCTATGTTAGGTATTAGCGTAGAAGCCAAGATGTCAGCTCCTGTGTGTGTGCAGGTCTGTGCCTTATGTGCACTCGGAAAATGAGGCTTCCGGCAGTCGGGAAAGAAAGCAGCCCTCTGCTATCATGCATAATAACCCTGCTGTCTCTTAGCTAGCACTTTAGCTGCTTGTTCTTTCAACAGAGATGGATTCTGCTACAGCTGTCAAAAGACCTTTTAGGTCAAATATCACATAGAAAAACACGGCGGACCAGATTCAAGTCTAAATATGTTTCTGACGGTGTTACAGAGAGAGAGGGAGAGAAACCTATAAAATCAGGAAGAAATGAGAATAACAGGGCTGTAGACGAATAGAGTAACTGTTGGCAGCCATGCATGTGACAGGAGCAGGTCAGAGGTGCTGGTCCGGCCTCCCGGGACTCGCTCAATTACCTGTCTGCCCAGGGCCATAAACACTAAATGTGCTCTTCACAGTCGCACCGCCTCACAGCTCTGCTCCGCCGCTGCTCATTTAAAAGCCACAGCACTCGGTAGCTGCTGTCACCGCGCTGTTTAAGGTGATTCATCGCTTTAACCTTTGGATAACATTTACACAAGTATTGCACATTCTGTATTTGAACATGAGTTACAGTAGACCTGCTCAGGTTTTCCTTATTTCCTGTCATATATACTGTGTTACTGTACTGAATGCAGTAATCAGATTACAGCTACAATTATGTCATTACAGAGGTTCTTCAGTTACCTCCATGCCGGGCGGATAGAAAGAAAAATAATTATTTCTTTCTGCGTCTTGACGGTAAAGTCAGCTGATTTCAGTTTGTGTTGCTCTAAAGTGTCTTTGTGCTGTTTTCAAGCTTTGCTTTGTGTGTTTATATGTGAAACCTGATGTAATAAATCCTTTGTAATAAAGGAGAAAATGTGACAGCGACTGACTGAACCCGCTCAGATGTGGACCTCTGCCAGCGTCAGCAGCATTTCATCACCTGTGCTGAGGTCAGCGCTCGCTCTCTGTTCGCTGTCTCACCTTCACACACTGAAAAAAAGGGACTGGCCATCTCTTGGATTTATGTAAGCATCTTGCATGCATTTAACACAATTGCCTCATGTTTTAAAGTTAAATGTAACTATATAGTGTAAAAACTACATGATATGCAGAAAGGGTGTATTAAATTGTTCATATCATGTTCAGGTGAAGTAAGTCAATAAGATAGCAACGTTAAATCTCGTGAAACCACGCCTGATTTCATCTCGCGGGCTTTGGATCGTGGTTTAAAAAAGGCATCCATCTCAGTCAAGTCGAGCAGCCAACTCTACGTTTTTGGTATGTCTTGATTTTTTGAATTCATTTTTACCATATTTCAGCCAAATGTAGTTAAACGTCTAGAGTGTCGCCATGTAACATGCTAAAAAAGAGCCGTTAGCTTATTTGCTGTTTTATCTGTTGTCAAAGAATTGGCGCTTTTTCATTTGAATTTGTCTTTGGCACAAGAGCCGTAATATCACATTAAACCTAATTACGAGGCACTCATAACATAATTTGGTTTTCTGTGTGAATAGATTTGTCAACTGACTCTTCAGTTACATTGTGTATTTACTGCACCGTGGTGTTAGTGAGATTTTGGACATTGAACAGCTTTAGCTAATATCATCAGCGGCATTATGCTAGCTTACATCCCTACCCCTCCTGGCCTCACCTGCTGTCCTTTTGTTTTTGTTTTTGTTTTTTTTGCTGCACATTGAGAGATGACCTCTATTCTGCATTTCACCAGGAGTCAGCTGATGGATTGTGGGTTCAAGGTGTTATGGTAAGAAAGTATATTCTATTTTCGTTTCTGTAACTTAATTATAATAGGTTTTTTATAATTATTAGGTGCATGCATACTCACCCTATTAATACAACTGAGAGATCCAAAATCTGCCATAGGTTTAACTTATACCTGTATGTATTGCCAGAAAGGTGATTACTGGACTCGCATTAATGCACACTTGAACTGAAATGAGGTTGTAACTTGTGGGTTGTTGGGTTGCAAATCAGAAACAAACATCTTTGGATTTTTTTTAATCCCATAAGATCTGGAAACACAGTTTTTATTCAACAAAACATTACTGATTAACCAAGCACAGTGCCTGCTGTTATTTCAAAATAATTTTATGTCATTTCAGATAAAATGCAGCATTCCAGTGCATCCCAACCATGCCTTTACAGTCAAGGTTTCTGACGGAGCTGAGTTTCTCTCTGACAGTCTGCTGAAAGTGTTTGCAAAGTGATCAGGGGAACAGGGCACAAAGCTAAAGGATGTAGCTGCCATTATGACAGTAAGAACTTTAAAATTCTTTAACTACAAAGTGTATATGTATTGCATTAGGTCAGTAAAATTTTTATGCTACATCCATTGAAACAGTCAACTATTACCTGTGAGTAATGATTCCACTAAAAGGATGCCATAATTTTCGTCATGCATTTACTGGCCCACTGAGAAAAAATTATCTTTTTTTAAAAATAAATGTTCTGGAAACTATATATCCATAAAGTTGATGTCAAACAGGAACTTTTGATATTGCTTTGTAGATGCTGGTGTTGCATGTTGACTGGTTTAAAAAGTCAAGAGTTTTTGTCTGGGATCATTTTCTTCTGTGCTACTGAAAAGTTCACAAATCTCTGTTTTCTTTGTCATAATAGTCAAGGATGACATTAATGCTCGGAGTCCCTCATCAAAGTGCTCCGCATCTGTGTGAAAGACAATTGCAACATCTTGGTGCAGGAGTTCATGGTGAGTGTTTTATGAGTAGATTGTGGCTTTGCAACATTTAAAAATGCATTTAGTTATCCACTTGATCCTCATTGGACTGGTTAGGACCAGTAGTCCTCTTTAATAATTTGAAGTTCACATGAGGCCTGGTAGTGAACTCGGCCGCCGGCCCTTGAGGCCCCATCCCCACCCCTGTATTAGGGGTCACATCAGTGTGAAAAAACTTTAAATTTGTCATTCTAATGAACAAAGGAAAATCCCACCAATATTTATATTAGCTTTTGTTTGAAAAAATGACCAACTGACCAACAGCTAACCAAATTGTGGGGCTGAAAGTCTAAATTCTAACATCTTCTGAGTGACATAACCTGGATTTCTGATGGGCCGGTGTCTTTCTAACAAAAACTAATGTAAAGCATTTGAAATTATTATGTTTTTCACCCTCTCTTAGAAACTCTGTTAGACCATGAATGGCAGCATGGCAGGCCACTCTTTGGCTATAGCTATTTACTATGTTGCTTGCATTGGTTTAAATTACTCTAACATTAGAACTGGTAGATTCAAAAGAGATGAGTTTAAAAAGGAATCTTAAAGAAATGTTTTGTGTTTAACCAGGACTTGACTGAGGCCACTGCACAGATTGAGAAAACCACAATGAACATCTGTCTCCAGAGGATGCGGCAGGCAATGACTTTTCTGATGTTGTTCTTCAAGATCTGGATAACGTGACCTTTGCAGTAGCCATGCTGTTTGGACCTTTTTTATTCCTTCAACATGAGCTACCCATCACAACTCTGCTACACTTTTGAGGTGATTCAATGGGTGGTAATGGAGTTGGATGCAACTCAGCTCTCAAGAAAAGCTCACAACTAAGACAAAACTGCTCCTGCAACGAAGCTCACTGTTATGCATGTGAGGTGACCAGCTCTAGGTGAGAAGACATTTAAATCTCACACTTGTTCTGCTGCATTTTTGAAGCTCAATTCCAGGAACGGATCGCAGGGTTCATTTTTATATACTCTGCAACTGCCATGAGGACGAGCCGTTTTTTGTTCTTGTTTGTTTTTCCTTTTGCTCTGTACAAGTTCTGTTTGTCTGTTTGGCAGCATTTTTAAATTTCTCTTTGTATTTTTTCTTTCTTTTACTAGTGAAGAGATGTAGCATGAACAGTTATGCAGTCTAAATATCCCATATGGGTCGTGTGAAATGGTATTTTCAGTTTCATTCAGTTGAAGTAAAGAACGTTGAATATTTCTAAGTGTGCTGTTTTGAACCAAGATGTCACAGTATGATCAGTGCTGTAATTTTTGACAGTCACTGTATCAATGTTATTTTTGCGTCTCTTGAATAAAGGTTTTGACCTGCAAGTGCTAATTTCTTTAGTTATTGGGGTAAAATGGGTAATGTTAATAGGAAGGTGTTTGCCAATTCAGTAACCTAATTTAATGTTAATGGAAACTAACATTACCTCAAATTGTTTAGTTATAATTGTTGTTTAACTGAATCTTGACGTCAGAGGCCTTAAATAGAATGTTTTGTATTGTTCTTTCCCAACATTTTTCAAAAGAAACAGTCCAATTTCTTTGCTGTGATTGATTCCAGAGAACACGGAAGAACTGACATTATTTAACTGTTGATTTATATAGATTCAGTAGAGGAGTAATGTCAGTTTAATTCTTTACCTACTGCAGTGAAATTAGACATGTTGTTTTGAAAGGTTACTGGTGGATGCCAGCAACCATCTTGGAAGAGAACAATACAATCTGTTATAAGGCCTCCATTTGAAAATTGTGTATTTGATACTAGAATATAATAACATGTAGTATTTAAGTGACCAAGTAGTATTGGGTAAAAGTTATTGAATGGTGTTGGGATAACGTGAGAAAATTGTGAAGGATTAAAATATTCCAAGAGCTCAAATTACTTCATCAAAACATGTTTAAGTCACATTTTATCAACACAAATTGCACAAGTTTATTGAACATGAATAAATTGTGTTAATGTAATTCAATTGTTTAAGTTGCTGACAAAGCAAAACATCTGTGTGCAACAAATGTCCACCATTGAATTAAGTAAATCCAACAACATATTTTTTTCAGTGCACAACGCTCATGATGCTAAACCGAAAACTCCTCTGTTTGTGCCCCACTTTGATGTGACAGTAAACCAGCGGGATGGAAACACCAGACATGCATCAAGAAGGATGAAGCACACGTGCACACACGGACTCACACGAGGCCTTCGAGCTCGGTATCATCAGAGGAGAACCTGAGGTGTTCTGAAGGCACTGACCTGTTAACAGCCATTCACTGTCACAGCTAACTAGGCAGAGACAGCAACAAGGTTTTCTGTGTGTGTGTGTGTGTGTGTGTGTGTGTGTGTGTGTGTGTGTGTGTGTGTGTGTGTGTCAAAGTGTTGTCCTTAATTTAGCTGATGGCGCTGAAGCACCGGTCCACTTAAAAAGGTCATCTTGTTACAGAGACAGAAAGAAAAAGAGACAGACGAGACGAGAAGTGTTAAAAATAAGAGAATGCAAAGACAGACGATCAGTGAGGGAGACGAGAGGATAATAAGGAAACGGAGGCACAGAGACGAGCAACAGGGGGAACGCAAGGACGGCGAGCGAGGCTGCAGGAAAAATGTCATCCTCTCAAAAATAACAGCACGCCTCCGGCCCAAATACTGTACGTCACCTCGCGTTAACCCGTGCTCTGAGTGCCTTCCAGAGGCCAATAGGACACGAGGAATCTGAAACATCAGGTATAAGAAATTGAAAGCAAAGGGAAACAGCGGACGGCTGCGCAGACATCAGACATGATCACCTTCCTTCACAGATATTTACTGCTCAGCCACACAGGAGCCAATTCTGTGCTTCCCACCGATGTCCAGGAGACAAATCCGAGCAAATACAAATAATGGTTGATTATCCTAAACAGCACAAGCACCACGGTGCTCTATTGTCCATATTTGTGTGTGCAATTGTGTGTAAATGTGCATGTTTATGCAAACAATGTTGGCTTATATCCCCATTTATACAAGCGTGTACAACGAGGCTTATTTACGAGGCAGCTCAAGACGTTCTGCGTGAAAAATAACTTGGATGTGACACATTTAATTTCATGGTTTGTTACTTATATATGATTTAGCCTTGCTCAAGTGCTTCCATCTCACTGACGATTTAAAAAGAGCTCATGTGAGCGTTCGTGTCATAAAGTTTAGCTGGTTCACAGCAGTGTGATTTAGCCCTTCTTTTTTTAACTTGGCAAGAAAAACTGTAACTTTCTGCTAACACAAATTTACTCCACTAAAGAAAAGCACGTTTAAAGCTTCTTACAAATGAGAAAAAGGTGCACAAAACATTTATAGTTCCATGTTTCTTCGTGTGCTTCTGAACTGAAACGAGGTCTGCACGAGGTCGGAAACAGCAGAGACTGCAGACATCAAGCTTAAATAAAGTCAGAGAGACGGGAACCAGAAGTCAGTCGTGTCTCTAAAGTTTAATATGGGTTTTTCTTTTTACTGCTGCTGTAAATTATTCAGCATCTCGCCATCTACAACACTCGATCCTCGTTTCCTAATGGACAGCCTGACTTCTCAGACTTTCATTGTAAAACAGTTTGGACCTCCTTCGTGCTCTCTGCTCAGAACACTGACGGATGCTCTTGTTAAGCCGTGTATGTGTTTAAAGTGAGCGACTGAAACGCTGTGTGGACTAGAGGAGCTAGAAAGTAATATCCTCTCTACATCTAAACGATTTGAAGGTAGGCCTCTTTCTCTCCCTCGAGCTTGGCTTCCAGTGAGACCACTTCTTTTGAGTGAACAGCAGAGGGATCAGCTGAAGGTCCAGATGTATGTCTCAGGTCCTGTTTTTAGGCCTGACATGCCACCACTTGTCCAGTTTCCTCAGATTGTTTTAAGCAGCCGCTGCACAGCATGCAGAGATGTGCCCAGTTAACTAACAGCTCTTTGGGAATCACCTGGTTAGTGCAAAAACATTATTTTATGTCAAACTGTGTAATCTTTAGTATTTTTAACAGATTCAAACAAAGAAATTAGAACAAATGATGTTTTTGTGACCGGCTGATGGTAACAACGTGCCTAAAGATACAATTTAAAACTGCCTGTTATGTGTAGACACATCATCGGTTCGGTGATGAGGCTGAACAAACTCAAACAAGCATCCCTCTGAAAATGATCAGGTACAAAGAAATGAGTGAAAAACAGCCAACGTCCAAAGAAAACTTTGCAAGACCTTCAGAAAAGCTGCAGAAGAGTTGCAAGACAGTTGGGATCATGGAAGCTCGAAACCTGTCCAGGACAAAACAAGAAAACAACAAAGACTGAAAGATGTTTCTGACCTTATTCTCTTGGTTGTGCCAGAAACTTCTGCTCTGTTTCCATATTTCTGTGCAAACTTTAAAGAGCACACAAAGAAAAGTCTCATTCATTCTCCTCGGGGTGCAAACTTCTAACAACAAACAGCAGACTTGTAAAACTTTTAATCAAAGGTTGCTTCTCAAAGGATGAGCAACTTTACACCAAACTAAAACTAACACATCCATAGGCTGAAAAGAGTTGGAGCAAATGCACAGACTGGTACAAACTCCCAGACCGTACCCAGCAGTGACCTCTGCTGATGTTTGCTCTTAATAAAACAGTCTGGGCCTAACATTATCCCTCCAGACTAAATAATTGATGGTCTTTGTAACTGTGCTGCTGACCAGCGGTGAAAGCGCTCTGGGTCATAAATGTTTTAATTCTGCAGGTGTGGAAGCAGGCAGCTCCCTCTCCTCTTCCTCGCTTCCCACCCAAAAAAGATGCTGACGCATCATCTCTGCCTGAGATGAGATTACTTTGTGGCGTCCGCATTAAGGAAAATTGAGTGAAAATATCCTGAGACAACCTGAGGAACAGACGAACTGTTCAACACGTCTTTACTACAATCAGACTTTATAAATGGAATTTCAATTTGTGCCAAAGGAGCTGTCAGAGGTGAAGATCATTCAGGGTCAGCTCACCTCTGAAGGTGGAGACGCAGCAGTATGGAAACACACTATATTGGTGTCTACGCTCCAGCCAAGCTGTTAGAAAGTGATGAATCACCAGTTTCATTCACTAACGTCGCTGCCTTAACACTCTTAATGTTGGTCCTTCTTAACACTGGAATTCCCAGCTTCTACCGTTCTACCTTTAAAAGCCGGAGAGCAGTCAAGTCAAGAAGGCTTCTACCTGAGACCCCCGCGGAGTCATCATTTTGCGTTTCTACCTTTAAAAGCCGGAGAGCAGTCAAATGCTGGAAGTGGAAGCTAAATTGGCTAGTCATTCATATGTATATTGGGTCGTTACCTAGGAATTCTGGAGGGAGGGGATTGGGGGAGAAATCAACACACATGAGTCTAGGTCCTTTGTTGCTGACATTTATTGATAAAAACAGTAGTTTCATTTCATGTTATTTCCTTTTTCATTTCAAGCAAGGAAGTGGATGTAGTTAGTAAGTAAGATATTTCAGACATTATTCTGACACAGAGGAGGAGATACTGGAATTATAATTAGTATCTATGCATGCATTTGTGATTTTGTTTGACCTTCCCATTGCTTACAGTACAAAAAACCAACCATTTGTACACATATGTACTAATAATAATAAAAAGTGAGTGCAACACTGCAACCCATCACCCCGTCGTTCAGTGGTCGTTGATCAGTGGTCCATTGTGGCACCATTCAGAGCACTGGTACAATAGTACCAGCAAGATATGGGAAGACATTGCAAATGTACTTGGATTTTAGGTTGCAAGCCACCCAAAACTTGATCCCAAACTTGTCAGGTTTACTTGCAATATACTGCAGGAAACCCGTCACCCCGTCGTTCTGTGGTCCATTGTGGCACCACTGATCAACGACCACTGAACGACGGGGTGACGGGTTGCATTGTTATGTGGTCACACCCCCGTCGTTGATCAGTGGTCCATTGTGGCACCATTCAGAGCACTGGTACAATAGTACCAGCAAGATATGGGAAGACATTGCAAATGTACTTGGATTTTAGGTTGCAAGCCACCCAAAACTTGATCCCAAACTTGTCAGGTTTACTTGCAATATACTGCAGGAAACCCGTCACCCCGTCGTTCTGTGGTCCATTGTGGCACCACTGATCAACGACCACTGAACGACGGGGTGACGGGTTGCATTGTTATGTGGTCACACCCCCGTCGTTGATCAGTGGTCCATTGTGGCACCATTCAGAGCACTGGTACAATAGTACCAGCAAGATATGGGAAGACATTGCAAATGTACTTGGATTTTAGGTTGCAAGCCACCCAAAACTTGATCCCAAACTTGTCAGGTTTACTTGCAATATACTGCAGGAAACCCGTCACCCCGTCGTTCTGTGGTCCATTGTGGCACCACTGATCAACGACCACTGAACGACGGGGTGACGGGTTGCATTGTTATGTGGTCACACCCCCGTCGTTGATCAGTGGTCCATTGTGGCACCATTCAGAGCACTGGTACAATAGTACCAGCAAGATATGGGAAGACATTGCAAATGTACTTGGATTTTAGGTTGCAAGCCACCCAAAACTTGATCCCAAACTTGTCAGGTTTACTTGCAATATACTGCAGGAAACCCGTCACCCCGTCGTTCTGTGGTCCATTGTGGCACCACTGATCAACGACCACTGAACGACGGGGGTGTGACCCCGCTGATCAGTGTGACCTGACCCCACTGATCAATTGTGATCAAGGGTATATATATGATACAATCTCACTGCACTTAGCCTAACCCTTCATTGCCCTGAAGAATCCTGTGGTGTACGGACCTCCTCTCCAAGGAAAGAAAATGCAGAGAAGACTCACCACCCAGCAGGCGTTGGAAATGATCCTGGCGGAAGTCGACCCTTGTGACTCGGATGGAGAAGACCTAGAAGTTCAGCCGGATTCGGACTCAGAGCTGTCTGATCAGTCTTCCGGTTAGTTTCATTTCATGTTATTTCCTTTTTCATTTCAAGCAAGGAAGTGGATGTAGTTAGTAAGTAAGATATTTCAGACATTATTCTGACACAGAGGAGGAGATACTGGAATTATAATTAGTATCTATGCATGCATTTGTGATTTTGTTTGACCTTCCCATTGCTCACAATTTGAATTTGTTCACACTGCAGATGAGGAGACTGCTTCTCCACCGAAAAAGAGAGCTTGTTTGGGGACTGAGACAGCGAAAGATGGCACAGTGTGGCGTGAAGAACATGTGGGGACCCGTCTCCCTTTCACCCCTATAGAACCGTACGCTGCAGATGGAGAGCCAACGGCTAAGGCCAGGAGAAGTATCTTGAGTCGCCTTCAGAGCTTCCTGTGTTTCATCACTCTTGACATGCTTCGTAGCATTCAAGAATGGACTATTCAACATGCACAGCAAACGGAGCATGTTTGTTGGTTCATGGACCTCCCTGAACTAATGGCATTTATTGCTATTGTCATCTTGCGGGGGGTTTACAGGGTTCCATCTGTAAATGACTGCTGGTCAGCAAACCTGGGAAACCCACAGATAATTGGAACTATGGCACGAAACCGCTTCCAAGACATCATGCAACACCTACGCTTTGATGACAAGTCCACCCGCTGTGATCGAGCAAAGACTGATAAGTTCGCAGCAATTTCCAGTGTGTGGGGATCATTTGTCACCAACTGCATCACGTGCTACAACCCTGGTCTACATATCACCGTTGATGAACAGCTTTTCCCATCAAAAACTCGGTGCAGTTTCCTGCAGTATATTGCCAGTAAACCGGACAAGTTTGGGATCAAGTTTTGGGTGGCTTGCGACCTAAAATCCAAGTACATTTGCAATGTCTTCCCATATCTTGGCAAGGACCCCAATCGTCCCACTGGGGAGAGACTTTCCGAAAATGTAGTTATGAGGCTGATGGAACCATTCCTGGACAAGGGCAGAAATGTTACCACTGACAATTTTTTCACATCGCTTTCACTTGCGCAAAAACTTCTTAGACGGAAAACCACCATCCTCGGCACAGTCAACAAGATTCGCAGGGAAATTCCTCAATCCACTAGACAGACAGATCGCAATGAATTCACCACTCAGGTATGTTGCAGGTCTTTTGTGGTTCTATGTTTATGTGTTTCATTGTGTGTAAAAGGGCTATGGAATTAACAATTTATCTTATTTCTTAGGTGTTTTCAACCTCTGCTGCCACGCTGACGGCGTATGCGGCCAAACGGAAGAAGACAGTATATATTCTTAGCAGCATGCACAGCGTGGTTCAGACCGAAAACACTACCAAAAGGAAGCCAAACACTGTCACCCTTTACAACAAGACAAAGTGTGGCGTGGATGTGATGGACCAGATGGTTCGGGAGTACACTGTCCGCAAAGGAACACGGCGCTGGCCAGTTGCCGTGTTTTATAACATGATTGACATGGCAGCACTGAATGCACATGTGCTGTATCAAGAATGCACCGGGACGAAGGAAAGACGGGTGGACTTCCTGGTAGCCCTTGCAACCGAATTGGCTCACTCTCATGTAGCTGCGAAGAAGGAAAGAAAAGAACAGTTGCTTCGGACACAACCCTCCACACCGAGCCCTGGAAAAAGGGCCACGTGTCAGGTCAAACACAGATGCAAAAAAAATCAGGCCACTGTGCGATGTGTTCACTGCTACAGGTACACATGTGGTAAATGCAGGCGACAGATACCGTGGCAGTGCCAGGATTGTGAGTGATTGCTGAAAATGTTGTAATGTACTCACTCAATTTTTGTTATTATTTGTAAACATGTGTACAAACGGTTGGTTTTTTTTCTATTTTCATCAATAAATGTCAGCAACAAAGGACCTACATGTGTGTTGAGTTCTCCCTAAGATGGCATACTGAAACACTCCAAGTGTTTGCAAGTAAACCTGACAAGTTTGGGATCAAGTTTTGGGTGGCTTGCAACCTAAAATCCAAGTACATTTGCAATGTCTTCCCATATCTTGCTGGTACTATTGTACCAGTGCTCTGAATGGTGCCACAATGGACCACTGATCAACGACCACTGAACGACGGGGTGACGGGTTGCAGTGTTGCACTCACTTTTTATTATTATTAGTACATATGTGTACAAATGGTTGGTTTTTTGTACTGTAAGCAATGGGAAGGTCAAACAAAATCACAAATGCATGCATAGATACTAATTATAATTCCAGTATCTCCTCCTCTGTGTCAGAATAATGTCTGAAATATCTTACTTACTAACTACATCCACTTCCTTGCTTGAAATGAAAAAGGAAATAACATGAAATGAAACTACTGTTTTTATCAATAAATGTCAGCAACAAAGGACCTAGACTCATGTGTGTTGATTTCTCCACACTCACTGCGGATGAGGAGACTGCTTCTCCACCGAAAAAGAGAGCTTGTTTGGGGACTGAGACACTCATCTGCAGTGTGAACAAATTCAAATTGTGAGCAATGGGAAGGTCAAACAAAATCACAAATGCATGCATAGATACTAATTATAATTCCAGTATCTCCTCCTCTGTGTCAGAATAATGTCTGAAATATCTTACTTACTAACTACATCCACTTCCTTGCTTGAAATGAAAAAGGAAATAACATGAAATGAAACTACTGTTTTTATCAATAAATGTCAGCAACAAAGGACCTAGACTCATGTGTGTTGATTTCTCCCCCAATCCCCTCCCTCCAGAATTCCTAGGTAACGACCCAATATACATATGAATGACTAGCCAATTTAGCTTCCACTTCCAGCATTTGACTGCTCTCCGGCTTTTAAAGGTAGAAACGCAAAATGATGACTCCGCGGGGGTCTAAGGTACTACCCCGAAATGACTGCTCTCCGGGGGTGTAAGTGTTAAATCACACACAAGTAAAACCTGTAGGAGGAAAATAGAGGATAGCATGGAGAGCTGTTCTCGGCTTTTTTCTGTATGTTTTAATCAGATATTTGTATAAATAAAAGATAATTAATTAATTATCCTGATAATTAATTAACTTGTAATGTACTGACTATCACAGACTTTCTGTATTGTAGTTGTAATCTTAGTCATGGTCAGTCTGTTGTGTCATCATAACTCTGACTCTCACACAGTCTCTAACATTTTATGTGAGATTAGAATCGCACAGCTCGCGTCTCCATCGCTCCTGTGGCTTCACGTTCATTTGTGTCTCCAGGTGTTTCCACTTCCCTCCTTCCCCTCCTGTGTATTTGAGTCCTCTGTGTCCGTCTGTTCCTGGTCGGGTCGTCTGTTGTGGTCGTACAGGGTCTTGTCTTCATAGTCAGAGTTTTATCCAGTTTAGGTTTCAGTTTAGTTTCGCCCTTGTTTCACTTCACCTTGTTCTTCAGTTTTTTGTATCGGCCACAATAAAGGTTCACTTATTGTTAAACCTTCGTTGGTTTCTCCTGTCTCTGCGTTTGGGTCTGTTCCATAAATACATCTGTGTTTCCCGCCGTGACATAAACAAGTAAAGCTCGTCCTTCCCGACATTTCAAAATTGTAACTTTACGACACCACGGAGAACAAACTTTACTGACTGTTAAATTGTTACAGTTTAATTTTGACCGTTGTTTTCAGGGTTGATCCTGAGGTGGCAGACATGTCGGGCCTCTTCCTCGTCACCTGATGATGACGCAGCAGCCCGGCTCAGCTGAAGTTTATCTGAAGCTAAACTTCAGCCTTCACAGCTGTTTGACATTTACAGTTTCAGGTGTTTTTACCAGCAAACTGTTTTTATGAGGTTTCTTTTTTCAGTTTTTTATTTTTTCAGACTTTCTGTAGGTCTGTCTGATTATGATGTCGTCATCAATTTGTACGTAACTGTAATGTGATTAAAATGCGCTTCATCGGTTAGACCAAAGGTCCCAAAATATCTACCAAAGAAAACTGCAGACCCTGTTTGTGTCCAAGCACAGAGACATATAAGAACAACATGATAATATAAGGCGATGCAGTTTGGGTTATTAAGGTTATATTTATATATATTCTTTCTTACAAACATGCCAAGCTTTAGCTCTCCGTGTCAAAAAGCTCTTGATACTAAATTAAAATATTTCCAAAATATATTAACTTCACTCAGTGTAACTAAAAGGAAGGCTGAAATATTCCACATTAATCAGGTTACATTTACTCTCAGTGTTGATGGGTTTAAGAAGCCACAGAGCCTGAAATGAGCTCAGATATCTGAGAGTCTGCACACAACACCCACTGAAAGAGCTTCTACAAGTCAGAGCTACATGTGAGAGACACTCGTGAAGACACTCGTAGTTCAGCGGTTGAAGCACTCAGTGTGAAAGGAATGAGTGCAGCATGAAGCGAAAGAAAGTCCTTACTGCTCCGTGCAAACTGAGCAGTGGGTGGTGAACATATATTAATAAAACACTTTAAAAGTCGACATATTGAGTTTGAAGCACCTGTGAACTTGCACCGCAGTCAGCCGAGCGCGCCGCTACGAAGCGCTGCAAAAGTTCATGTCGGAGCTGAAAACATTAGCACTGTAGCATTCTTAATGTACCGGTTTCAACTTTTTAGCTCATTTAGCACACTCATCTCAACAC
This sequence comes from Copadichromis virginalis, assembly GCF_057382275.1. Lineage (NCBI taxonomy): Eukaryota > Metazoa > Chordata > Actinopteri > Cichliformes > Cichlidae > Copadichromis > Copadichromis virginalis. The sequence continues at coordinate 39,675,236 of NC_140622.1, forward strand.
GGCCTCTTAGCATCAGTGGGTGAGACGATGCTCCTGGATCATCAGTTGCACAGGAAATGTTTTTACACGGTTAAAATACTTTTTAAGATCCTTCTTTTTGTTTCATCTCAGCCGGTCCTTTGCTCTCTTGGACATTTTTCTCTTCCTCGTTCTTTTCGTGCCATCATACAGGACACACTCTCTGTCTTTTGTTTCCAGCTCACTGCTCTGCTGCTGTACACCAATTACAGTCTCTTTTGTTTCATTCTTATCACACCTGCCGATGAGCTTCGGATAATCCGCGTTTCATTGTCTTCCAATCATTTCTGCAACAATCTGAAAGCTAGAAAAGACTCTGCAGCTGTGATTCACTCTCCTGCCTCCTCTATTGTCCTGAGCGAGTTTATCTTCTAAACTTAACCCTAACACACCCATATATTCAGTCCTATTATGAGCCCCTGTGTTGCATCAGGCCCCTTTTCAAGATCCCAAGAGGAAAAGAGAAAAAAAGGAGGATGGTGCAATTCCCACACTGAGCTCCGTGCAGCATCATAAAGCACGCTGGTCTATAATTTCACACAGCAGCTCTGATAGGCTCGGATGATAAAATAACAGTGATTACATCACAATTGCAGAACTGTACATCTACCGCCATTGTTGTTACTTGATTCTTGAACAATGAATGTCTTTCTAAATATTCTGAGGAGGAGAGATTTCCACTGCAGCGAGTCGGTGCGACGAGCTTCAGGAAGGTGAGAGCAGACAAAGGTTTCTCGCTCTCTCTCTCTTTATGTAAGACTGTTTAAACCGTGCAGGTCGTCCTGATTGGATTCAAATTCCGACTCGCGGTTGATATTTTAGGAAGACGGTCGCATCTAGTTTTACTTGGCGGTTATGTCACCTGACAGCAAAGTCCAAAAGAAGCACAAGGTCTGAGTGACAATAAACAAACACATCAGTTTTCCACCTTCCTGCTGCTTTTCATCACATTTCAGTTGGAGTCGCTGCGTTTTGACTGAAACGTCTCCAGGCAATGTTTCTCTCAGCCCACTCTGACTCAGACGAGCTCTTCAAGGATTGTTTCTATTCACTGGGCAAATTACATTAACTGGCCCAGTGTGATCAATCAACTACAAACCAAAGCTGATTAGAAAACATCACATCTGTAACGAAAGAGGAACAGCTCGCCTCGCCCTCAGCCCGAGCGCTCATTTATTCACACTCTACATCTCTCCTGTGATATCGTCATTGGATAACACCAGGTTCGTCTTACGTTCGTCGACTGGATGATTACACGTTCACAGGTACCGGTGTAAACACAGGCTTCCACAGAGAGTGTGGAGTGTTGTTGGTGCTGCAGCTTCAGGGCCCGTTTTTGTTGCAGTGCAGCGAGCCGGCAAAGACAGCTCTGACCGTTTGATATTTTCCTGACCTTGAAATCCGCCTTAAGCATCTGCGTGGTATTTTGGTGCCCAGCACGAAGGGCAGGGTGCAGCGCTGGGAGGAGAAGTCCAAACAGGTGCAAGGTTGGTTCAAATGAAGAGGCACAAAGCTGTTGGTATTTTGGTGGAAAAATCCATCTGAGACTACGCGGGCGAGTCAACCTGCTAAACTAAAAAGTAAATAATGCATTTTAAGTGAATCCCTTCACAGCAGGCAGGATTTAAACTGCATCAGTATACAGCAGCTGCTTTATATTTTTCTCTCACTTCATTAGATCTTTGCAGCTAAATCTAAATATGACTATATGTTGTAAGGAGCAGTTTGCCACGTTGGCACAGTCATTTACTGCATTTAACCTTTATGAAATCACACACCGGCAGACGTCACTGTGTGGAGATATCATCTGAATTTCAGGAGCGGACCACTCCTCCTTCACGCCCCCGCCGGCCTCAAGCTATAAAAGCCCCCCTGTTCTCATTTTCATGCCCCACCCTTCCCGATCATTTCCCCTCTCTTCTCTTCTCCTCTTTTCCTTTCCTTCATTCATTTCTCGTTAGTACATGAGGATCTGCCGGCCTGGGAGCTTCCCCCAAACCGCAGCACCATTTCACACTTCCTCGTCCCTCATCGCCCATCGTTACCGTGGATGTGATCCCAGCTAGTGAAACGATGGGCTTTTACGGCGGATAATCCTGTGTGTCATTGCCTCCTTTGCAAATTTCATTTTAGGAAAAGTGGAATTTTATGTTTGTTCTCATAAGGGCGAATGCTGCCATGTCACATTTTACGGTATGAAGTGAGATACAGAGGAATTAAAGCAGAAACAGCTCGCACTGGTGCAGTCATAAAAACAGCTCCATCAACATTTATGACTTAATTTTGTACCAATCGTACAAGCCGAATAAAGCTGGCACCCTCTGCCTCTGGGATCAGCTCCGAGGCGCATAAATTCCCAAAGCAGCGTTTTCCTGCTGGCTGAGCTGTTGTCGGTGCTGCATCTCTGCGCCTGTCCCAACTGTTTTGGAGTCCACATCATGCTGTGGTGCTGTTTTTAAAAAATGCATTTAATAGCTTTTTTTTTCTGGATTTTTGGCTTCAACTTCTATTTAATAAAAAAAAATGAAGACTGTTCACTTCCTTGTTCCTGCGTCTCCCGCTGAACCATGCTAACTGATGTAGTTGAGGACGATGTGCTGGGCCAGCCTGTGTGTTCAGTCTTCAGTGCGCTGCACTCTTGAACTTAACACGTGACAATGAAGCTTCAACAAAGCCGAACCCTTAAACTTTCAGGACTCGCTGTGTGCAACGACTTCGCTCTCTCAGAGAGAAACAATCATGACGAGTGACTGAGTCCAAAACATCTGCCATCATCTTTGCTCAGAGTTATCAGAGATACAAAGGACAGAAAATGATCATGCATGTGGCAGGAACGAGAGAGCAAGATGTGCAACGTGTTTTACTGATATTTAATGTTTAATCTTCTTCCCTCGATTTAAAAGCATCACAATGAAACTTTTCCAATAGGGAAAGTTTGATGACCTTAAAAACGGTTTAATTTAGGTCAATTTAATAATTTATTAAGCTGAAAGGAGTGACTGAATATGAATGTGAGCACCAGCCTGAGATTCTTTGGTTTTTAAACCAGGTCAAATGTCAACATCTGGACAAAGATGTGTCCTGAGTTCACAGACACAGTTTCTCGTTGTTTTTCTGACTTCACTTGAAAGATGACTCTGACTGTTTCTCTCTAACACAAGCAGAGACCAGCAGCAGCTCCAGACAGTGAAGGAGCATATATATTTGGACTGTGCCAGGTGTAATCTCCCCGCACTGAGAATCCTTCTATGTCTGCTGATTTCGGCTGCAGCGAGGAGCTCTGCATCTCCCTCTTCTCTCTGTTTTTTATCCTGCAGCTGCTCAGTAACTCTGGCCTAATGCTCTGAAGATTAAAGGTCAGCTAAATCCACAGAGGCCCACAGAGTTCCCACCTGCTGCATACAGTGTAAAACACTGTGGTGTAAAGATCACAGAAATATTAAAGACAGCGGTGTCACTGCATTTTTCCACACTGACAGAACTTCCCGTGATATTTTACATGTTTGGTATGACAAAAAGATCACGTGACATGTGAGACGTTACACACTGCATCAGGTTCACTCAGCAGTCCTGTAGTGTAATAAGTGCAGGCTGCAGTGACGGCCTCTGTTTCCCATCATGCCTCTGATGGACTGAGCAGTCTGTTTAGATTTTCTGTTCCTTTTGCTTGATGTTTGAATCGTATCTGAACTGAAGTGTGGCTGAATTACATTTACAGAAGTTCTTGTTTTTAATATTATGGATCCTTTTTCACTTTCCGTGACTTTTACTGTGATGAGCACTGATGCTAATAACTACTGGCTGACTGAAAAATCTCCAAATTATGAATCATATTTAATCTTGCACATACTGAAGAGATAATCTGTGTAAAACCAAAGAAGTCAAAATGCTGTCAGCATTAAAAATGCATAAATGTATTTATTTTAAACTGTGTGCCTTGAAAGCAGAGTATAGAAGCATCGGAGATATCAAGCACAGCTCAGACTTCTTAAAGAATATTATAAATATATTTGTATATGATTTATTTAAAATGTTTGTCTGGCACACAGAGTGCTGTCACTCTTTGAAGTGGATGCTGACGAACCAAACAAGCTCCAAAGCTCACCAACATTTTGAAGATGAGAGTGTACAATGACCGCGACTGTCCTCATTGACACGTTTTGGATTGTTGCAGAGAGCAGCAGAGGGCAGAACATGAGAGCAGAGAGTCAAACTGAGCTGTTTTTAAATTCATGACCAGACTGATGCACAGCGAGCGCAGGCCCAGAAGCCTCTCCCACTGTCAGTGTGTGTTTGGGTTCTTTTTTCCCTGAAACTCTATCTTGATTGGTTTAATCTCTGCTGTGAAGGGTGACCGGACACACACACACTCGCTGTGTTTTCATATCATCATATCGTTTCATATCAACATCTTATTGACAGAATGCTTTCTCCAGCCCCTGACCCTAAACCTAACCATAACCTAACTGTAACCCTGACACTAAAACCACATTTTGAGTCTCAAAAATGGCTTCAAACTCATGGGGACGGGTTTTGGTCCCCACAAGTACAGTAAACTTCCAATTATTGGTCCCTGAATACACCCTCACACACAGACACATATCAATGAGTCCTGAGTGTGAGGGACTCAGGTGTACAGTAATTCCTAAATGGTGAATTCAGTACTTTTGTAACCCTCCTTGAATTAAAGCTGAAAGTTGGGACTGAATTTGGACTGAAATCCCCTGCAGTGGTGTTCAGAGGCAAAGTGAGGAAGAAAAGTGTCATTGTCCAAAAACATATACACCAAACTGTAATAATTTAGCAACAGAAAGACTAGATTTCCAACAACATCTCTGTTAGATTAAAATACTGCAGATTTAAACATATTGCCAACCAGTGTTGGTCAAGTTACTTGAAAAAAGTAATCAGTAACTAATTACTAATTAATTCCCCCAAAAAGTAATCTCGTTACTTTACTGATTACTTATTTTCAAAAGTAATTAATTACTTAGTTACTTAGTTACTTTTTAAAAACACGATTTACAACCTGAAGAGGTGATAAAGCGATAGATCTTTCAGCCCAATTCTACTTTTTCTACATAATCCATCATACAAAATGTAATCAAATGGAAAAGTCTCTTTTTTTTAACTTGTTTTATTAGTTTTAATCTTTTAACTTTATGCATCAAGCAAAGATTTAATTATATGCAACATTCTCTGACTGGAAGAAATTAGTTTAACATTTAAACCTATTTTCTGCACATTCCAGCACATAAAATAAAATATTTTGTGTGTTTACACTCAATCTTTCAAATAGATGCAAGTAAAACACAGCAGAAAATAAATAAAGTCAAAGACTCAGCGGTCCTGTTGCTCTATTTTCACCTGTAAAGCAGGAGTGGGGTAGGCGGAGGTTTACCCTGGTGCAGGTGTGCCGCGGTCAGTGGAAGAATCCGCGAGTTTCTCTGTGAGTTTCCCATTACGTCGTAGCTACTCGGTGCTTGTTGGAAGTTTAGGGGTTTTTTTCGCTGTAAAAAGAAGTTTTCTTCCCACGCACAGCGGACACTAATGTTTTTGTGACTTTTTATGGAATCAAACTCAAAGTAAGGTCAGTACTTCCACGCTTTAAACGCTGCACGCTCACACTCTCTCCCGCACTCCATATATTATCCTTTGTTGATCTGCACACAGCTGTTGTCACGAACGTCGCACTCGCTTACGTCACTGTCATGAGACATTCTCGCAAAAAAAATCATGGTTTTAGTAACGCAGTAACGCAGCGTTCCTACGTGAAAGTAACGGTAATCTAAATACCGTTTTTGCAATAGTAATCCCTTACTTTACTTGTTACTTTTAAAAAGTAATCAGATTACAGTAATGCGTTACAAGTAACACGTTACTGCCCTTCTCTGTTGCCAACAAATAAAAGAAAATCAGACATTTTTTACAAAGAGCGATCCACAGCAGCTCTCAGATCAGAGCTTTGAGAAACGCTGCTTTCACTGAGTGCGAGCTGCCCTCTCTGTGGCCCCGACGGCTGCGGTAATCTGAACGCTGATGAACCTCAGCGTGTGAAGTTTTTACAGTGCAGCTGAATTAGAGCAGACTCTGAGCAGGAAGGCATTTCCTCCGGGAGACACAGCGATTCGTTTCAACCAGCAAGCCCATTGTGGAGAAACCAGGTGATTAGAGTGGAACTAACAGGATTGGGCTGATGCCTCTCTGCTGGGAGAGAGAGAGCGAAAACACACGAGACGGTGCACACACACAGAAACCATCACACAGCACAACAAGGCACGCAAAGGTGGGAATGCACGCGAGTGGGCTCAATCACACGTTGGCTCTTTGAGCTCGTGTCACACAGATTTGCACTAAACTCACACATAATGAATTTCCACACACTTTCCATACACTGTTAACACAACCAAAGCTTTTACTACTGGTAGCGTTTAACTACAATCAAAGCAGACAAACTATCAACCAAATTCCAGTGTAAGTCACTATTGTGTCACCCAAAAATGTGTAAACCCATCTGTAGTGTCTGGCAGTGGGATGGTGGGAGTGGATGCTTTGGGTTGAAGGGCGGGGCTTGTTCAGGTGCATCGGACAGTTTTTTAGTCAGACTAATCGGCACCTCAGATGGCAACGACTGCAACGTTGTAACTGCTTCTGTTTCTCAGTAGACGCGTACAGAAATATTCAAATACTTCGTAGTTGATGGGTTTTATTGTTTTGATACAATCACTGTGTCTGACATCGCTCAGACTCACAGCAGTGACCATCAGGCTTCAGTTCATCTAATGTTGCCATTGTAGCAACTTCCTCACATTTAATAACTTTTTATTTGTTTCCAGCACCCAGAACAATCTCTGGACACTACTGCATCACAGTGGGAGGCCTTGCTCTTCACTGCTTCTGTCTGAGCTGCTGCACTCAGACAGAAGCAGTGTGTGAGAGAGAAAAGTAAGAAAAAGCGAATTACTCTTAAATCGCAGCACAGCCATCATCTTTAACTTATGTGTGTGGAGTTGTCCACACTGAGGTTATATAAAATCCAACTTTCTTGCTTAGACTGCCCACAGGCTGTCTCTGGATGTTTTCTCTCACTTCTAGTGTTTGCTCAAATGTGCCATCACTTCTTCTTCTCCAGCTACCTACTCTTCTACCACAAGGATGACATAACCAGAGGCCAGAGGTTCAGGTTTAACTAAGCATGACACCCATTTCTACTCTGACTGACTGAAGGAGTCTGTACACTACAAAAGCTGCAAACATGCTAAAGGCAGCGCCGCTGAATATTACGTTTCACTCAGTTTAATTGCAAGTAATAAACAAATATGTGCGTAAGGCTGTGAGTGGTCTGCTGCAGCATTTTGGATGTCTGATAACTGAAAAACATGCATACATGCAAACGTATGCATCTGCAGTATGTCTGCTGTTTAACATTAGCAGTGCATTCACACGTCAGTTAACAGAAACATCTGCTAGTTTGGTTCTGTTGTGGGAAAGCAGCAGCATGGGCTCCGTGCAGGATGGAGCAGCCATCAGCTACGACTACGCCCAGCAAGAAAGGAAGGAGCTGTGGTGGAGGTGGGCTGCAAAGCACCTAATCTGTTAGCCGTTCAGCTAACCTACCATGTCTGCAGATTAGCTATGAATGACGGGTCAAATCAAATACTTTTACAGGAGCTTCCGATTCATCAGAGTTTGAGTAAAAACATGAACAAATATTTAAAAGAACAGGGTTCTGGATCCTGACACGTCTGTTTTATTCCATTTTGCTCTTCCTGGCTTCAGTGGCAGCCAAACTAAGAGTCGGTGTAAAGATGCAGGTTGGAGACGAGCTGTCTTTGATAAGCAGCGCTCTACTGCAGGCCTCCCTAGATCACTGACATTTGCATGAGGAAGCCTGAGCTTCAACTTTTTCTTTCTTATTATGCCTGCTGTGCTGAATCCTATTGCCCTTGCTGCAACCCACAGATTTGAATGGTGGTGCATCGCCCACAGCCAAACTGGTCCTCGGCAAGTCAAGGCAAAGCTTCCCTGGAGATGCGACCTCTCAACAAGACCTGATTTTTACTGGCACTCTGGCTTATTTCACAGATTCAACCATAACATTTAATGTGCACCTGAGGTGCTTTTTAAAGAACAGCTTTTTAAAACTTACCCTACGTATGACTTATTTAAGGGGAACCACAAACCGATAGGATCCTCGGAGCACTGCGACACAGTCACTGTGAAGAAAACCTGAGATTTTAAAACCTCACTCTGTGGTTTAACAGCCAGATCTGCAGCAGAGAGAAGAACGGTCCTTCTGCTTCATTTATCAGCTGCTGGGGATCATCATGGGACTGACATCACAGAAATACAGCGCAGTGCCCGGTCGTATATCAAGCACCACACAACAGCCCACTCTAGACTGGTCTGCCGTAAGGAAGGATTATATAGATATAACATAACTGTTAACTTATGACACGCTCTCATGGAAATCTCACTTATCTCTGCTTATCAATAGTAAGAATGAGTGAAATGACTCATTAGCATCAATGCTCCTAAAATGTTCATTCTGATGAGTTCAGTGAAGTTTCTCTGTAAAATACTTTGAAGATATTTTCCCAATATCTAAAACATCACATTTACCACTATTTAGCAAGCTTCATGTCACCAGTGAGTCACACAAGAAAAAGAAATGGATGTTATTGAAATGAAGCAAAACTCAGGAGCTACAGACTGCAGTCAGCTCGAGCTGCACTGCTGCTCTCTCTCTCTCTCCCCCCCCAATTGAGTGCTGCTGCTGCCGTTTCATTCCCTCCACCATCCCAACATCCACCTGTACAGGATAATTTACTCATCACTCCCGACTTTCTATACGACGTGTTTGTAGGATGTGATAGGCTGAGAGCTTATAGATGCCAAAGCAAACGTACTCTGCTACAGTAATAAGTCATTTCAAACATGAGTTGTCTGACTGAATTGCAGTTATGAAAACAGCGAGCCTCGGTGACTCATATTTGTTGGAAAATGCAGCTCATCGCATTTCAACCTTGGCTGAGAACAATTGCATCCTGGTGTATATGAAAGCTGTGATGCTGGTAGAGAGTGTACTTTATTTCAGTTTCCCATCCTCTCACACAAACAGCAGCTCGATTAACTCCGGCGCACCTGAAGAGATAAAAAGAGGAATGCAGGAAAAAATCTGTGTGCAGTTTAACCAGTTATTAAATCACAGAGATCAACTTTTCTTCTGCAAGAGAAACTCGAGTACAGAAGAGGAAACTGTGACAGAGATGGGAAAGTCAAATAAAGTGAAATGAATATGTTTTTAAAAAATCAGACTATTTTTTAATATTTAAATGAATCTAAACTGATTTTAAGTTCATTAGTATTGGTTCAAGTAGCAGAAGTCAAACTCCCCATGATGAGATATTCAGTGAAAATCACCTTTACATTTTAGAAGTGACAAATCGCTGCTCAGTGCATTACTGCATTACAACACAGCCAGAGATATTACAAGAAATAAGGTCGTATCAATAAATTACTGAACGACACAGAGAGCAGACACTAAATGTGGGATTTGTTTTTCACAGTTCCCTCCTGAGACATTCAAATCCACCTGAAATCCAAACTGAAGGTCGGCTTGTTTTATTTCTGGCACCGCCTCATCATTAAGACAAAATAAAGAACAAAGCAATAGCTGATCTCTTTCATGCCACCTATCTGCAGCACAGAGCAGGCAGCAGATAAACAGTAAAGCCTCTTATGGACCGAGAATGAAACAGGAGGGGAAATGGACAGACCAGGACCAAACACACAACCGGCTAAAAAAGCTACAAGCCTGTTAGCATGTGAGCCAGACATGGTGATTTTAAAAAGGGAGAGCGATGGAAACAAAGCTCTTGGTGTGAATCACAGGCTCAGGGAAGCAGCTCCAGTAAAATCTGTTAGATTAAACAGTCAACACTCTGCTTAATTCATTCCACAAAATATAATAAAAAGCTGACATATGAGTTTTACCTTTGTAAAAAAAACAAAAAAAACTGTCTCCCAATTTCTTTTTGTGTGACTGGGACAAACCGGAGTGTGGAGCAGATCATTTTGGGACAGCATCGATCTCCCAGAACTCCACCACTGTGTGCTGTGTGAATAAATTAAAGGTTTAGGAGATTTGCAAATCTTTGCATTCTGTTTTTATTTTTAAATAGATATCCTCAAAAAGATACATATGAAACATAATCTCTACGGACTCACGTTCATTTTGCAGAGAAATGACCTCACAAAGCTCTCAGGTAACAGCATGAACGCAGCATTATATTGAAAGCTGCTCGTTCAACATGAGCCAGCAACAAGCACTGACTGAATGTTACAGAAACTGATGACGTTTTTCTGGAAGATAAAATAAATCTGTGGCTCTATCAGAACAAAATCATGTTTTGTTCTGGTAGAAAACAATTCTTGCTCTTCAAAATGTCACGTTGCAGTAAAAAGCCAGCCATGAAAAACAGCAAAGACACACACACACACACACACACACACACACACGCGCTTCACTGGACTGCCTTTAGCTTTGATGACATTGAGCATTTGGCATAAATGTAATAATGTAACAAGCTCATAGAAGGTCATAACATTCGTTTCTGTCCAGAACTTTGTTAAATTTTACAGATGTGACAGTTTGACCGCGATGAAAAGTCTTCACTAACACATCCACAGATTCTCAGGGGTTCAGCAGAAAATGCTGCATTTAGGTGGTCGGCTGATATCCTGAACCTGGACTTGACCAACTGAAGCAACCTCACATCATAACACTCACACAGGCTTGTACAACGGGCACTAACTGGGCATGATGGGTGCATCACTTCATCTACTTCTCTTCTTGGCTGATGCAGCTACAGGGTCAGTCTGGACTCAGACCTCCTGACCTTTATCCATCGCTCCAGAGCCAAATCTTTATTCTCACTTGGAAACTGACATCTTTTTCCCAATGATCTATGCGGGTAAATGTTTTTCTTAATCTCAGCCAGATCCTTAGTTGTTTGTGACTTCTTCTCTCTGACAAACAAACCTGTTAGGAGGAGAGCTTTTCAGGTGTGGTTTATCTGTCTGTGGTTGCCTTGAGTCTTAACACAGCCTTTAGCTGGAGCAGCAGCAGCAGCTCTGGTGTTCCTCAGAGTTTCGAACATGGCTGCAGGTCAGTTGTGTTACAGAAGTGCTCGAGAGGCGAGTAAACAGACTTAAAGTGGAACAGCATGCTTTGAGTTGTATATACCAGTGAATGGCACAAATAAAGCTTAAGCTGTAAGGCTTCTTGTGTGGGCAGCAGGGTCAATTAGGTGAGTTTGCTCTGTCAGATATTTGTGAGATGAATGGGTGAAAACACTGAATCACTTTCTCTGCAGACATGCGGTGAAATTCCCCGTACAGCATGCTGTCATGGTCTTCATACATGTTCTGATAAAACGCTGTCTCTGTGGAGTCTGGCTGCAACGAACACATTCCTGTAATGTGATGCTGGATCAGAAAGAAACACTTTGTATTGATAGGACAAAATATTGACACACAATCTTTGTCCTAGTTTCAAAGAATGCCTGCCAGCAGTTTAGATTTTTGTTTTCAAAAAATTTGAAGAAACCTAAAAGTTACCACAAAGAAACTTAAACTAAGTAGTACTACGGGTGTTTTCCCACCTGCAGTGTTTAGTCCGTTTAAATTGAACTCTGGTCCATTTTCCCCCTCGGTGTGGTTGATGTGTGCAGATATGAACACAGTAATCGAGGGAGACCCAAAGGACTGCACCGGGACCCTTTGGAGGAGGCGCTTCATTTATGGTGTGAATGTGATCCAACCCCAGTCTGAACCAACTACCAGGTGTTACAAGTTTCAGCTAAAAAAAATGTCCCGTAGCCATGTTGGCTTTATATTCTCAGTGCAGGAAGGTACTACAGATGAGCAAAGGTCTGTCCAACCAGCAGCTAGCTGTTATATTAGCGACCTTTAGCAGGATAATTTAAAGTAGAGCCAGAGTAGCACTCTGTCAGAGCAAAGGTTAGAGATTAAACATCTGAGTACAGCAGCCAAGGATGAGACACAATCCTTCAATCAAATGTGTTTCAAAAGAAAAACATGTCTAATAGTAAGTGCTGCTCAAAGTTACTCTTCTTGCCTGCTTTGTGAAACAGATGTTTGTTGTTAGATTAGGTTTGTATGGAAAGCCTGACAGAAGCAGAGATTGATGCCATGGCGATCAGCAAACAAAAGTTCTTGGTAGAATAAGAACATGCCTCAGATTTCTGGAGAGGCGGAGTTAGCACTGTCGGAAATTTCAAAGTAAGAGACGGTTCAGTCTACTAGCAGATCTACTACAGATGGCTTTGTGCTTCTGGCTCCATAGTTTAATGTTTAAGAAAAGAAATGAGTAGCCAAGTGTATTTAATCAGATATTTAAAAACTTATAACAGTTGCTGTTGCAATGCAGTGTAGCACCACATGGTGGCGTCTCTTGACTCGTGACTGGCAGGTCACGCCCTTTTTGTTCTTCTTCACTGTGTAGCGTCTCTGTAATGGATTCTTCCCTATGTACGCAGACTGTGTGCTCTCAAGTAACGTGTAGTAGAGCTGGCACTTTTATTTTTTTGATATTTAAAATAAATGAGTACTTGTGGAAAGTTAGAAGTCGCTCATTCGCTATCCAGCTGCACACCACTGCGGCTGGCTTCATCTCCACGTTACACTATATGAGTTCTGGTGAGAGTGAGACGTGAGTTCAATACATTACCAGCAGCTGTGCCAACCATAAAAGCATCTCACGACTTTTACCTCTTTGTTTCCCATAATTTCACCTCTCTACTCTCATCAATTATGCATTTTGTTACATTAGCTTCATCAGTATATATCTTCAGAGTGTCTAACACGATCTACCAGAGTGAAGTTTAAATTCTGAAAAGTAAATGTTGAAAAGGAGAAATGAACAGAAAAAATGTATCTGGTATTTATTTGCATAAGTTTGCGTCACATGCAGTTACAGACAGCAGCTAAATAAACAGCAATTTTCTCAGCATTGATCAAATAAATAGAAATGAATAAATCAGGAGCAAAAGTTGGTCTGAGAGAAAAGCTTTGAACAACCAAAGCTGTCAGCCTGGCTCACCTTGACATTTGGCTTCCTCGTCGAGAACCCTCGGTACCATCCTGAAAGAAAACACAAACAGCAGTGACTAAGACTGATGAACAAACACGGAGATCGTGAAGAGTGAAAAGTGGCCATGACTCAGCAGCCGGAGGAAACGTGCAGTGACTTTGACTTCAGCATTTTCCAACACAGAGATCTTTGTTCAAGAAATTCTGTCTTACAGGAGCTGTTTTAATGGAAATATACAGCTAACTAAAAAATGAAGGTAATGGTAAAACTTGAAATTCCACCATTAACAGTTTATGGTTCTCAGCACTACAGCATAACACACATGGTTTGATACGAACTTATTACATAGTAGTAATATGTAGTTATTGCCCATAACGTGGGTCTATTCGCCCATACACATCCAAACGTTTCACACAAAAACAATAAAAGAGATTGGCCTCCAGTTAATGCACATTTTAAGAAAAGCAAGAATCAAACTTGTAGTTTGATTCTGCAGGTTTAGTATGGATGGAAAATGATCGTGCAAATCTCAAGTCCTCATTCAGTCAAAAGTCAGGTTTGTTATTCAGCTGCCATCTTGGCAGTACCTGTGGGCCATCATCACATAGAGAGCCATAACATTAACTTTACTGTTACTGGGGCATTAACTGCATGGCCAGCATAACCAGTTACAAAATAACTGAGAAATACGTGAAAAACTTTACCACAAAAAAATCCCCCAACCCTCCCGTACCCGATGTTATTCTGTCCGATGGCTTCATTCATGGTTCAGTACAGAGTGTAAGTATGATCATCAAGAGGAAAGGCCATGCAGCACATAGAGAATACAGGTCTACCTGCAGCACATTTAAACCTCTGTACTACAAACGTAACAACATGATTGGCTTTTTGGGGGAAAAAATCTTTCCACAGATTTCTGTTCAGAACATTTTGATTTAGTGACAGGTTGCTTTAAAAAGAACAGTAGCCACGGACACAAATGTGCAGACTGAAGGTCTTCAGCTGATGTGTCCAGACGTCAGCTGATGCTTCTGAAGGTTCCTGACAGTCAGTCAGAGACTCTGACAGACAGACTGCTGTGAAGGACAGATGTGGTTCACTGCGCTCAGCTGTGTGTGTGTGTGGATGTGTATGCTGAGTCTTTGAAAGGACTTTTATGAGAACTTGAAAGTTCTGACAATAAAGTCGAATATCTGCTGAATCTATTATACACACAAAACCTGTTCACACTGAACGAGTTTTACCCCTGAAGGCCTCGAGTCATTCGTGCTAACTGTTGATGTCGTCCATGAACTTAAGCCGGTGTGAATGTGCTCGGATCATAACTTCTAAAATAAAAATTCCACTGCAAAGTGATGCACCCCTATGATAACATCAGAACCATACAGTATCTCTGTCATTTCAGCCTTTTTGTCTGCAAAATGCAAATGCTGGCCGAGCGATTTGGTGCAAAAGGCTTTCGCTGCTGTACTGGATGGAAATCTAATGTGGAGAATCGAGATCCCAAGTACAGGATGAGATCTCATGTACAGAATAGAATAGAATAGAATAGAATAATCCTTTAATTGTCCCACAAGGGGAGATTTGGTACAGGATGAGATCTCATGTTATATCAGCCCGTTCTCACTCCCGAGGCGTAACAGGGTGACGTTTTGTCACGTCCCGCGGCGTTCCTGAGGAGCACGGAAGGAGACCTTCCGCGTTGTTATGGTACGCGCCGAGTTATGAATGAAATCCAGTGGAATGACGCTCCCGCGGTAATAGACGTTCCAGCCCTGTATTGTAGCCCTAAACCTAACCTTATTCCTGACCTTAACCAGGACTTTAATGACGTTAAATAGCGTGTTTCGAAGCGATTTGAAGGAAAAGAGTGAACATGTGTAGATTGAGTCCGGACGGTTCTCATATTTCCTCATTTTTCCGAGGTCGTCATTTAGGAACGTGGTGGGTAGCCGGAAACGTAATGTGTTGATGATTTGTCACCTAGTGTAAAATGTTACGCTTTGGGACTGAGAACGTGTGCAGGACAGCATTTAATTGTAGGCTCCGCATTATTTAAAAACAACTTTTGTAAAAGGTCTTGATGCACGCTCAATAATCCAGGTAAGTAAATCCACAAAAGTTGATTCTGTTCATCTGGACGCAGCGTTTTCAGTGGGAGAAACGTTCATGATCAAGTAGCTGACCTCCCAGCCATTTACCTTCAGCGGTGCTAGTTTGAGTCATAATGCAAAGTCACCTGGATGAGTGACGAAGCGTTTCTCAAACTGAAAATGTTTTGAGGACGTTTTTAAAAACCTTTTTTCAAGTACTTCAATCATGAAATTTTAACACGAGTGTCCTGGGACTGTCTCACTTTTGAAGCCAGCATTATGTGACCATGTTTTTTCTGCACGGGAGGCTGGTGCTCGCTCAGGTGTTTGAAGTAGAGAGTTCGGTCTATATCTGTCCGTGATCTGGTTCAGAGACCGGTTCAACACTTCTTCTCTTACCACTGTATGACCTACAGGACAGTACATGCCCGCGTGCGTGACAGTGATGGACCCCTTTCTTCTTCAGGGCTCAGAGCACACCGCCGTTCTTTCCACATGGATGGACATTCATCAGATGCTTCTGCGGAGCAGAAAGCTGCCATGAAAGTTGACTCGACTTGGAGTAAAATCTTGACAGCTTAAAATTGCTGGTATCCAGGGACTAAATATGTGCAGGAGAAGCACCCAGACATCCTCTTAGTCAGTGGGGACATCATTTGTCTCCAGCCAAGTGGAAATAAAAATGATTGTGCCTCTGGCCGTTGGAAATGTGAGGGTTGGGTGGCGACTGTCTGTCAGTGACAGAGTGAACCAAAAGAAGCATTTATTTACATCAAAATGATGCAAATCATTACTTTGACCTTCTTAGACTACCAAATGCACACAGCTAGGAAGGCAATTCCTTGTACATTTATCAGAGCAGACGTCACCTGAATCGCCAGCATGTCTCCGAGACAAACACTTTCAACAACAGTTCAGAAAATAAAGGAGAAATTTCCTGTAAGACTACGAAATAACAGAACTCATCATGAAACCCTCGCAGTGAAACATCAGCACGCATTTACTAAATACTCGGAAATGTTCCAGTGCTGTCCAGCACATCAGACCCTTTAACTTTCATCACATCTCCTTGTAAAATCATGAGATCCATTTCTCTGCAGCTTCCCATCATCTGATCTGAATATGGAGGAGGGCTTAATTGGCTGAGTAATTAATAACCAATCAAGATTCATTTATCACCCTCATTATGACGGCTGTGTTTACTCCCCAACCTCTCATCTATATGGTAATCAGTCATGGGCTGGGCCAGCAGCGCCTCGGCCCATTCGTAAGACCTGACGTAGTGTGTGCGTGTGTGCGTGTGTGTGCGTGTGTGTGTGTGTGTGTGTGTGTGTGTGTGTGTGCGTGTGTGTGTGTGTGTGTGTGTGTGTGTGTGACAGACAGAGAGTAAATTTACCACATCTGTAGGGGATAAGAAAGAGGTTTGAGTGACAAGGGGAAACATTTGGATGAATTATAGCGGTGGAAACAGCGTCTACAGAGCCGGTGTTTATCTGTGGCACATGGGTGCACACGCAGGTGCATATACAGTAATTTGAAATTACAGCATACTCTGAAGAAGAGCAATCGTCTCGCCTCCTGCATCTAAACAGCTCACAAAGTGGTCATTAGAATAATCATTTTGCACCGTTACCAAAATAATTACCAATAAAATTCCCTGCAAAACACTTTTGTCGAGTTAATGCATGTTCAGTCTGCGCTCATTATCAAAACTGCATTACGCGGTGGATGCAGGTTTCCGTCAAGCTACAAAATCAGTCAAATATGAGTGTTGAGTGCTGCTGTAACCCTGTAGAGCACACCTCAAGGTAGTTAATGAAAAAGAAGTTGCTTGTTGATGCAGTAATAGCACCCATGAGGCTGTTTTTCTTTGTAATTTTGACAGGGATCCAATAGAAGTGCGAGCTGCAGCTGAGCCACCAATCCACTCCATGGGAACACAGCCTCCTCAGTTTATACAACACTGGCGCTATCCCACCCAGGAAAAACTCACTGAAAAGAAGCAGAGAAGTGGCTGAAACGTGATGTCTGTTCTGTTAGCCACTAGATCTGGAGACCTGAAGCTGTTCTGTGATTACGCAGTTCTTTGCACCAATCAGGCTTTTTGAGTTGGAGATCAGAGTCCACAGAGAAATTCAGGTTTCCACAAACCTTCTGTAAATCCATAGGAGAATGATCTTCCATTGCAATGGATGGTGTCGATTGGTAGGCCCACAAAACCAGGAAGTTGATTTCAGTTCTCTGATAAAAAGAAGTCCTAATCCCTGATCCATAGATAATGCACAGTTCTGGAGCCGATTCACTCGCATGTGCTGTGCCAGTGTGCCTGCACATGTGATGTGACAATAAAAGTGATTTGATTTGATTTGAGATAAGGTGACTCGCCCAGTACGTACTACCTCTAAATCTTACAGGTGTCTTTCCTGCTAACCCTGATAAAAAGTAACCTTAATAGCCTTGCAGATCAAATCTTATCAGCTCCACCTGTAGTTCTGCTACTAATCGTGGCACTTGTTGATTCTGGGATGGTTTTAGCCTCGACAGCAGGCTCCAAGGAAAGACCACGGTGAACGTCCACGATTTAGACTTTAGTTGCAGTAAATTTTATGAAAGCAATTTGGTACGAGCAAAATCAAGTAGTAAAAAGAGTAAAACTTGAAATTCTGAATCAAATCAAACGACTCGGAGCTTGTTTCATTATTTGTGTGGTTGTGTCTGTGGTCACCCATCACCCTGCCCATCTTAATATTTTTGTTATATATGGTTACAGTTACAGTACTCATATTTTTAAAGGTCTTTAAAAAAGTCACTTTTCACCTTTTCTATGAACATTTATGTCTAAAGTCACTCGTTGCTGTGACGGTTGTTCATCTCTACTCCAACTCCACTGTCTTTTCTGTAGCCGGGGACAGTAGTTGCTGTCTGGATCCTTATGTAGGATCATTTATTTTGGACTTTTAAAGGATCCACAGCATCCCTGTCATGAGTCCGCATTTCGAAAAAGCTCTGAAAACAGCATCCAAACGTTAGAGGTGATTCGAGCTTCTGCAGCAGCACGGCTGCTCTTCTGTGCTTCTAACATTCAATTTTTGATTCAGTTTTATTTACACAGCGCCAAATCACAACAACCATCACCTCAAGGTGCTTTAAGCTGTAAGGTAGACCCTAGAATAATACATACAGAGAAAACCCAACAATCATATGAGCCCCTATGAGCAGCACTTTGGTGACAGTGGGAAGGAAGAACTCCCTTTTAACAGGAAGAGCCGTGTCTTTGTAAGGCTGTTTTAATACTTTGTGTTTGACTTATTGGCAACAAAAAACTTTGTCTACATTTACACACCCTTCCATTTTTCCATTTAAATGCTCAACCATCTGATAGGTGCTGCATAACCAGTGGAAATCAGGTCATTTTTAAAGTAGCCTACAAAAAACGTGTTTTGTTTTTTTAAATATACATCTATTAATGCTTGCCTGGCTCACTGATGCAGACTGTCACCACCTCAGTGTATTTACAATGACACCAGTGGTCACTCTGGAGGGGGCTTTCTAAGGCTGTGGTGTTGGCCTTTAGAGAAGTGAAAGAAGCCCCCCCTCAGTGTGTTCTGGATTTTCTCCAAAGTGTTCAGAAAACAAGATGGTTTTCTGGAAAATTCTTCATTTCCCTTGTGTTGAGCCCTGTCTTTGTCTTAGGCTGCTCCAGCTCTTTAAACCAGGTCGCTTAGGGTCGCCCCACAGCCTGCCCGCCTGTCCCCTGTTACATCCTGATGCCACGTCTATCTGTGTCTCGCTGTGTGTCTCTGCGAGTTTATGCTTTCACCATCTTTACATCCTCTTTTATTTTGAAGGTTCGTTTCAAATGTGGCAAACTGCTGCCTTTTTTCCTTTCCTTGCCCTACTTACCTTGGTTGAGTTCGCTCTCACCGGTGTTTGGGTTTAGTTTGGGTTTTTCTTCCTCGATCTTCCTCGCGCTGTCTGTTGTTGTTTACTCTGTCTTTTCGTATTTGGGTTCCTTTGATGGTTTTCCTGCCACCTCAGTGGAGTGTTGAGACTAAACCTGAGTGTTCAGCCTGAAGGGATTTACTGCAGCCTCACAGCAGTGACATTGAGAGAGAGAATAAAACTGCCATATTTTGATGTATGAATCACAATGTGGATATTTTCTCATGGCGAATGACTTTTTGTTCATTGACTGTGTTTCCTAACGTTTAGTCTGCCTCTAACTGCTCTGATAGGCGAGGTCAGATACAACCAATGGCATAATAACCAATCAAAGCTGAGCTTCCCTCCAGCTAATCAAATCTGGTAAAACCCTACTTTGCTAGATTTGGACTTTTTAACCACCACATTTTACACACAGAATGACTCGTCTTCAAACGAGTGTCACATTATAACATCAGGTTATCTTCATACTTAGCTGCTATTTGCTGACAGCTGCTCTCTGCACAGTGCCAGAAGTTTGCTTCAAAAAAAGAGAAATCTTACAGCTGAAGAGCCTCTCCAACATAATTAGCACTCAGCTGACTATGGGCGCTTCAGCAGCGCTGACAGTATTGAGAATAAAATCACATACCTGAAATGGCTGCTGGCCCTCTAATCGAACTCTAATGCTTTCTTAAGTGCTGTGACTGTAATCTGTGGAGTGGACTCTGAGGATTGGACTCCAACAGTTCGGCTGCCACTTTCATGGCTTTGTCAATATATCCCCTGAGTTTCTGTCTGGGGGGGGGGGCTACTGTGATGAAGCCAATTTTAACCGAGACCTCGAGTCCTCCTGCAGCAGCAGAATTAGCAATGATGGATCACTTCTGGACTTTGACCTCAATAAAAAATGAAAATATTAACTGATAAATAATAAATAACAGTTCTTTTGTGTTTGTCGCTCTAAACGTTAGACTAGTGCATCTTCTAATAAATGTAGGTCCTGCTGTAGCAGCCCTTTGTTTAGAGGGTATTTTCTACAAATCTATTTACACGTTCAGTTAATGACCAAAGCTGCAGAGCGAGTTCTTGAAATTTCCTCGGGGATCTTGGACAACAGTTAGCCCTGGTTTGCCCTGATAATCGCTGCGTGCTACAGGGGAAGCTGCGATGCCAGTCTCTCCCACAAGGGCTCGGATAATAAGTCGTGTCCCTCGCCAGCAGGATTGCATTTCATAACCCGATCAAATTAGACGCCGATTGGATGCCAAGGAATTAGCTCAGCCTTGAATATGAGACTGCCTGGTCAATATGCATAGATGACAAGAGACGAGAAGTGTATGTAAGAGAAACCAGAGGAGTGTAAAGGAAGGATGCTGGAATTCAGAGGAAGCGGGAGGAAAATGAAGGCAAGTGCAGATTGTAGTTCCTCACAACAAGGCGGGTGAGGAAGGCACAAAGTGAACCCATCAACAGAATATTTCCTTCTCTGTCTATTCCTCTCTCCTCCTCTGGACATCTTCCCCTCGGGGTAAAGAGAAGCCTAATCAGCCCCTGGCATTAGATCGATGCTAGCGTCCTCCCCAGCTGTGGCTAATGGAGCACATACTCACTCATTATCTGCAAAAGACAACATTTTCTGGCTTCACACACATCCTGGCTTGAGTTGTTAATTTCTGTGAGTCAAACTAGAAATAACAATGGGAGAAACAGCAGCTAATAACTTGGGCTCCCATCCAGGCCCGCACGAGGCTATTACAGGCTATTTACACTCATTATTTGAGGGAACTATGAATGCAGCAATGAGTGCCACTTTGTTTTTACTGTGCACATTTGTGGCGACACAGCCACCGCTGCCGCAGCATTAACGTGAAAGCTTTTCTGTGTGGTGGCCTCATAAAAATCTGGAGGGAAATGGACCGACTGTGATTCACTGAAGCAAACAGCAGACTGCACCACTGCAGCTCTGAATGCTGCTTTTTTAACCAAAAACTAGTGGGAAAAATGACAAGAGTGTTCTCTTTTCAGATAACAGGGACTAAAAGGAGGGCCGCGTGAAGAATATTTAGAAGGGCGTGGACTCCTTTCAGTGGTTTTTTACAAAATTTAGGGAAATAAGATGGAGAGAGGGGGCTCTGAATCCTACAAATTAGGTTACATTCTCTAGTTAAGTACCAGTGAAAACAGTAGCTTAAACACAAACACCCACGAAGGTTATTTACACTGTTAAAGATGTTCAGTTGCAGTGAATGATCGATATGCTTCGGTATAAAGACAATAACTGGAACAGACTTGGAGTTGTTCTCAAAACTTTAACGGTGGTGAGCTGCTTGAAATGCTTTGAACAACCTACAGTTTCAGTTTTATTTCTATAGCACATTTAAAAGACCAAGGTACACCAAAGTGCGTCACACGAGTGCCGCATTGCAGGATTACAACAATAGAAGAACAAAGAAAATACAGAATAGTTACAGGTAAGAAGCGCGGACCGGGTAGAAGTTAAAATCAAATTTGTTTTGAAGGATAGCTTAAACAGGTGGGTTTAAACATGATTTGAAGGATTGAATGGATTCCGACACACGGATATCAACCGGCAGGCTATTCCAAAGTTTATGTGCAGCAATCGCGTCCCGATGCCCCCTAGTCTTCCGTCGGGACACTGGTTGCACTAAGAGCCATTGATTGGAGGATCTAAATGCTCTCTTGAGGATATAAAGGTCAAGGAGGTCGATTAAGTAGCTGAGCGACAAGTTATTTAAAATTATAAGTGTACAAAAGGATTTTTAAAACGATACAGGATTTGACGGGGAGCCAGTGAAGGTTGGCTAAGACAGGTGTGATATGATCATGTCTTGTGCATGTGCATGTGCAATGACAATAAAGTTGAATTCTATTCTATTCTATTCTATTCTATTCTTCTGGTGCCGCTTAAAAGACGTGCTGCGGCATTTTGGACTGGTTGGAGGCGTTGGATGAGGGAAAGTTGGAGGCCTAGATAAAGAGAATTGCAATAGTCCAATCTCGAAGTAATGAGAGCATCAATGAGCTTTTCTAGGTCTGTATGTCGTATGTCGGGCTTTGCCTTGGAAATTTGGCGTAGTTGGCTACCTGATAAGAACCCTAAAAATCTGTCTAAGAATAACTTTGTCCACATCACACATACATCTGACCTTTTCTTCCTCTTTATTTCATTTTTTAGGTAATAAATAAAACACTGTCGCTTTTGCACAATAATCTAGTAGAAGATGATTTCATGTGTTATCTTTATTGGCTGGAAGTAGAAACAAAACGAGTCAAATTGAACTGGCTGTCATAACCAGAAGATTTTAAATAGTTTGTTTTTTGCATGATTCACTTGTTAGTAGCTATGTTCATATAACACTGATTACTATAACAGCATGGACTCATGCAACGAGCAACATACTAGAGGTGGGAATCACCATACATCCCACGATACGATATTATCACAATACTTAACGCATGATACGATATTATCGCAATTTTTAAAAATATTTTTGCGATATTCAGATTCTGTACATGAAGGTAAACTTTATCAATATTCATTTTATCTAATATCAAAGTCTCGCACTCAGTCTTTCTCTCATTTCAGTCAGTTTTATTGTTGACAAACTGAACGGTTTGTATTACAGTCTAGTCCAACTTAACTGAATGCAACCATCTGGTACAATTATAGCTATTCTGAACTATGCAATTTATGAAAACTATGCAGCCCATTCAGCAACTGAAGAATTTGAAAGTAAATTAAAACAAAATATAATTTTACATTAAATAAAAAAGTTTTAAACTTAATTAAAATATAAAATGTCTTAAATTAAAATAAGTAAACTGTCATGTTTATTGCTGCCAAAAAAAAAAGTTAAACACATTTGGACAGTGAAGGAATGTCAGGATTCTTGCTCAGAAAAAGGATCAACATGCTCTGAAGTCAGAGCACAAAAACCTTTTTTGTAACAAAATATCGATTTCTGCTGTCCCTGTATCGATACATTATTAGCAAACAAAATATCACGATGCTACACAGTATCGATTTTTTCCCCCACCCCTACAACATACTGATGAATCATCTGTGTTACGCGTTTTGAGGCTTGAAAGCCGGTTGGGATGAATCTATACATGTAAATGTGTTTTATGTTCTGATCCTGAATCACTGTGGAAAGCGTGACAGGGTTATGGTTACGGTGAGGACTGGAGTGGAGTGGACGGCTGGAGCCAGAGTGTTTCATAAGGACCTGGAAAGGTACGTTTAGCGTTACTACAGGTTACAGCAGTCAAACCAGTCGTGTATGAAATGAGATTGTACAACTTTGTTGCAGGGAACAGGACATAAATTGATAACTTATTATGTAATATCTACCTGAGCGATGACATACATGTTTTATCTTTGCAGAAAATAACTGTAAATTAGAGTTATGACTTCCTGCGCTGGCTGCTGTGCTGCCGGGAGACGCACTGTTTCTCTTCTCACCGTTTCTATTCTATATGCATGCAAACGCCTTTGAACAGAAGAGCGAGATGCAAAGAAAATGCTCGCTCTGGGGGATATTTACCATGTTTACTGATGCTTACAGTCGTAACGATGATCAATGACATTACCGCTGCATCAAACTTCCGCCCCCGCAGCATCTCATGAAGCTATCAATCAGGTAGAAGCCTTACCTTCACATTTCTCCAGGATCTGAACAGTCTCCCCCACCTCCAGAGCCAAACCCTGAGTCACTGAGCCTCGGAAGTTGCAGATGACTGTGGAGAGAATGAGAGAGATGGGAAAAGATGAGATCCTAGGAAGACAGAGAAAATGATAACAGCTGCAGACGCGCTGACATTTGTCGAACATGCACGCAATACAAGAAAAAGGTTACGGCATGAAAGATCGGCGTCTGAACTTTTGGACGGCAACAGCTTATTTTCATCACTGATCAAAGGATGTTATCAAAGCACATAAATACAAAGTAATGCCCTCGTCTGCTTTCATCACTGCGTGTCTGTCCCATGACAACAGGGTGACGTTAGACATTAGAGCTTGACTGAGCACATCCAGACCGTGCTGTACCAGGCACTGTTGATGTTCATATTCCTCATGACTGCTCCAGTACACCCAGTAAACAACGGGCCTCACAGCTCATCCTGCTGATGCAGTCAGTGCAAGCGGTTCTGTTACAGGACTGCAATGTTAAATTGATCATCAGGAAATCTAACCGTGCAGGTTAAAGTCTCACTGGTGTCTTAATCATGAGTAAACTGGCTAAGAGGGCAGCGGACATTATTATGAATATAACTATTGTTAAGGCACAAATGCAGCTGTAATGCTAAAAGATGCGAGCACAGTCTCCAGGTCACGAGGTAAAAATGGGTACAGTTCAAATCAATTTCAATGCATCTCTAAGAGCGATAGCGTCGACCACGAGGCGACTCAATACTGTCCTCTCGTCTGTGTAGGTGTTCAGACAGGAGGCCACAGGTGTGTCTGAACGCAGAACAAGACGAGATCTTAAAACTGTCTTTGTCTGTTTAACTGTCTGCTTTGATAAAGGCTCTTTGTTTTTAAAGACTGTACATCTTTCCCATTGAGTCTGTGGTGAACTGACCTTGAAGACAAAGACAGCTTTAAGACCAAGTCGTGCTCACGCTGGACAATCATGCTTTCTGTCACCAATCCCACTCTTAGTCTCCAAATTTAGTCCCTGGGTGTTTACGCAACGTGTCATCTGTGCATGCCGTTTGCAGGTCTCGCTGTCAGTGCTGTTTTCCTCTGCAGGGCTCAGGCGTCGCACTTAGCTGCACATGTCATTTTGTTCCTGATGTTGTTAAATTAGGACTTTTTAAGAAAAAGAATCACAAGATATCAAAATGATGGAAAGCATGAAAAAGCTGTCAAAAGCTGCAGATATGGTAATAATGTTGCCAACTTATTCATGTCACAGCAGGGTTGAGAGCTGTTGCTGCCTCGGAGCAAACACATAAAAAAAGACAGTGAAAACTGAATTTTTACACACAGCTGAATTAACACAGCGCCACATCTGCAATTCAAATTTCAGCAAATCTTTAAAAAGGTCTCAAGAAAACTAGATGCCACCTGTAAAAAGACGACGAGAGAGGAGTCCAAGGCATTAGTCATTTCTGCTAATGCCCACAAATCCTTTCACTTTGAAGTAACGCTGTTCTAGTCAAACCTGGGTGCAGGCAGGAGGTCGGTTTCTAATCAGAATCAGAATCAGAATCAGAATGGGTTTATTGCCAGATGTTGAGGTTTACAACATTAGGAAATTGCTGCGGTGCTTCAGTGCAGACAATAAGAATTAAAGTGCTATGTAGAAAGAAAGATATGTGCATGAGATATACATGAGATATATACATGAGAATAAGAATTATGAGTGCTACGTAGAAAGATATATACATGAGTGCAGGTGGTGATCAGTGCCAGACATGAAATGTTGCAGTGACACAGCGTAGGGTCATGTGTTAGTGGCGGGTACAGTCATGTGGTTATTGTTCATGTGTCCAATAATCACTGTTGTGTTTCCCAAAGACAACACAGTACCTTGTATTGTTGTTAGGTGGAGATATGGAAATTTTAAAGGCTTTTCTTCTTTGCCATACTTTTTTTTTTTTTTTTTTTTTTTTTTTTTTTGCCTGTCCCGTTTGGCTCTTTTGCCATCAGAATTATTGTCTAAAGGCAAAGAAAGATGCCCAACGGATTTACTTTACCAAATTGACCATCCCAGCCTTGCCATAATGGTCCATTTGATTCACCTTTTATTGTTTATTGTTCTTTGCCATACTTTGAGACAAACAGCTGATGAATCAGATGCTCGCAAAAAAGTTGCCACCACTCTGCAGCCTCACTCGTAGCGGCTCATGAACGAGCTCTCCGCCTGTCCTAGGTTCTGTGTGAGAGGCTCTCCAGCTAGCAGTGGACCAACAGGACAGACGGACGACTATTACCAGCTGCAGTTCAAAGATGACATTGGACGACATAACCATTTTAGAAGATTGTAATCTGAAGGAAATGCTTAAAAAATCAGCTACTGTGCACACAGCAAACTGTAGTTTGAGCTGCCGACTGCAGTCTGGTACTGTGGCAGCGAGGACACACAGCTCACACCGACGGGACTGTTGCATCTGTCTCTGCCTGGCTTTGTCTCTGTGTTGCTGTCACCATCTGTCTCCGTATCATCAGCGTCACTCTCGCTCTCTGCCGTCGCTGTCACTCTCTGTGTCACTGTAATGCTCTCTGTCTCCACTATTTTGGATTGTGTCACTGACAATCTCAACTCCCTCGAGCCCTTCATCCCCGTGTGTCTCTCTTTGTTGGCTGTGACTTTCAACGTCAGTCCATCATAGTCCCTGGCATCATCAGAGACCCTGTCATGCTCTCACGGTCTTGCCCTGACCAAGTGTAAAATGCAACCAACCACTGCTCAATTACCTTTTATGTCCCACAAACCTCTAGTTGTCATGTTCCAAGTAGAACTGGAGTTTGACTGTGTTAAAACAACAACAAGAAAAAACACTGAAGCACAGTGAAGAGCGCGCCAGGAGACGGAGCTGTAGCCCTCCGAGGCCGAAGCAGCGACCAGTGTTCGGTCTCTCTCGACACAGACGGCTGCCATTGTTCCCATGCTACACGCTCTCTTTGTAAATAGCTTGTTAGCTTTGATGGACCCTGTTCTTGACCTCATCTTCTCTGAACGCTGCTCGAGCGTGACTCCATCCTCCTCCTCCTCCCACCTGTTATCCAAACGTATGTAATCGTGATCAGAGGACTTTTGTTCTGGCTCACGACTGCAGATTATAAGAACTGGCTCACCAAAGAGAACAGCATGCGTCTCACTTACTGTAATGTACACAGGAGAGCTGTAACTCACAGATCATCACAGAAGTTTGAAATTAACATCAGTTAATCATTTCATTACCCTTTTAGTAAAGCATGCAAATTTAGTGCTGATTATAATAATTTAAGAAAGATGAAACTTTCTGGAAAGATGTTTAATAATCACTCATCTTATTTATCAGGATAAGACTCGGACGCAACACTGAAAATGTTTGCAAGCTGTTTGAAATGTAACTAAAAACATAGAATGGAATCATCTACAAATCTACACATTAAATGAGAAAATGTACAGGTTTAAGAAAAAAGGCTTATTTTGAGTTTGATGGCAGCAACATGTGTCAGAAACGTTAGACAGGCCTTCATCAACGTCTGGGACCCGAGCAGAGCAGCTGCCGGACTTTTGGGAGAAGAACGCTGTCCCATTCTAGCTGATAATAAGCCTGATGGTCGACGTCTTCTTTAGTGCTGAAGACGTCCGTGTTGTTGCCCCCATCGCAACTTTCTTGAGACATGTGGCAACCCTTAAATTTGAAATGAGCTCATATTTTTCATAGCATAGTAAAATGTCTCAATTTAAACGCGTGTTTTCAGCGTTTCTGTGTGGAGAAACTGTCAGTTTATGGGGTTTGCAAATCTTTGCAGACCATAGTTATTTTTCAGTTTATATAGCGTCACAACATTTTCTGGGTGGGGCTTGTAGACAACATAAAACTTGGCAGGAAACACATGATGACCTCAGTTTACACTGCAAACAGTGGATGTCATGCACAATACATCTTGTATTCACAGAACTCTGCATAACCTGGAATCAGAAATAGAAATCTGATGGAAAAGACTGTGGATGGAAATTATGATGGATGAGACCCAGGGAGTCAGTATTAATGAAAGTGCTTCATATACACATTAAGTTTATTTTATCCAGTCAGACCGAAGGTTGATCTGGAACATCCAATAATCCCTGAAAGACTTTACTTTAAATATTCCTACTAATGAAAACTCAGATGGTCTTCAGTGGTTCCATGCATCTATTCTTTAGACACCACAGGGCGTGAACGTGTTAACCACTCGACCACGGCACCACTCAAACAGGAACAGCAATGTTTTCATTAAACAAACTTTATGTAAATTAAAAAATTCTGAAAAACAGTAAGTTAGGGACAAATATCCCCAAATAAAGGTGGAACTGAAACTCTTGGAGCTGCTGGTTCATCCTGTTGGTGAGACGTCCGTTTGGGTTTTTTCCTTTCTGTGCCTCTGGGGAAGCTGCCACAAAGCTAAGAGCTCTCCAGAGAAGACAAGAGGCAGAGCAGAGACGATGAGGAGAGGCACACACACCGAACACTCACGGGGATTAGCATTGCTCTATCTGGCTCGTATTGGCATTTAGATTATCCAGCGGATTGGGTCAATAGTCTGACAAATGACTCACATCTGTTAAGCCAGTCACACCACTTAGCCTGTGGCCTTTCCACGTCTGTGCGTGTTTGTGTATGAATGAGATTGTGAGGATGAAGGAAGTCCCAAAAAACAAATGATGGAAACAAAGCTGTGCGTGCAGGAAACTGTGTGTTTGTGCACACGCCACTTCTCAGATGGTTTAGTGAACAGAATAATTCAATTTGGAGTGTGACTGCGGAAGCTCTGTTTCAATATTTAATTGCTGCTCAAGAATTCCACCAAAATCCAAACTGATCCAGACACATGACACAAATTTCACCGCTGAATAATTTAAAGAAGGAACTTTCTTCTCATCAGTGGAACAAAGGTTGTACATTTGAAGAAAACATATTTGGCACAAGCTTTTAAGTAAAGGACCTCAGAGCGCCGTGTGCCACACTGAAGATTCATGAGTAACTACAAAAAGAGTTCGAACAGGATAAAAGAAATCAACAAACTGCACTTCAGTGCTCGCGCTGGAAAATGCTGCAAACTTGTTCAAACGCATCTCCTATCATCTTTTATTAAGTGCAGCATCGTTGCGTGTTTTCAGATCCAAATGCAGAGAAAACACTTTGAAACACTTGAATTTCAACATCCACAAGTAGAAATATACAAGAAAGATTACATTTGTTTTTAAAAACTTGCACATATAGGACATGAGAGGGTTTTTTAGCAATTAAAGCTAATCCGTAGGGTCTCAATTAGGGGTATCTTCTCTTTGCCACCCCCTCTTTGAGATTTTAAAGCAGAGAGCAGCAATGATTACAGCTGGTATATAATTCAATTCTATTCTATTTTGTTTATATATAACACCACAACAACAACCGTCGTCTCAAGGTGCTTTATATTGTAAGGTAAAGACAATAATACAGAGAAAACCCAACAATCATATGACTCAATGTCAACAAGCACTTTTAACTCCCTTTTAACAGGAAGAAGCCTCACCCAGAGGTTTTTCTGTCATCTCTACTGCTACAGTGGCCACATGGGGGTCCGTGTGTGAACAAGTATTCCCTTAAAATTGTGGACCTCAGGAGCACAGGAGTGATAAAGTCCTTTTTTATCGTCTACATGTGTCTGGAGTTTTGTTCTGGTCTCGGTTTGTAGTGCTACAAACCTCGTCTGTGTGAGCTCCACACACCTGATGTTTAAATGTTTTGGGCCATCAGATGAAAGTTGGATGAAACGGTGTGCAGTACAGTAAATCCAACTAAGTTGCAGTTTCTCCAATAAGCTCCACAAAAAGCACCGTTTCAAACTGCTGCTGTATTTGAAACTGCGCACATAGAACATATAGACTGTAGATAAAAGACGAACATATAGGATTTGATTCAGCCTCTGGTCTGTGAAGTCGTGCTGTTCAGCGTTGAGACGATTCTGCCTTTGCTTAGCACTGCAATTATTTTGCAGTTTCATTGTTTTGCTAATTACATACAGCACAAAGTTTTTTAATATAAGGAAGTGAAACTCTTGAGATTTAATATCTGTTTAGTGAGAAGACGGTCAACATTAACTGAGCGCGTCTGTGGATGGTGGGAGAAACTTAAGAAAACTGGTGCAAAGATTATGCAAACTCATCACATAAAGGTCCTCTGATCCCTGTGAGCTAACAGCACTAACAGCTGAGCCAATCAACTGCATGGAGGGCGCACAGGTATTATAAAAAGTTCACCCCTCAGGTGATCATTTCCTTTTTTTCCTTTTAATAGTTTTTTATACGAGACCCTGATTGCTTAATTAGGACATGGATCACTTTCACAACACATTGCTTACACAGAATTCATTATTATATTCACATTTCTCGACTCCAGTTTTCTCCTTCGAGTCAGTTATTCCCTCAGAGGCCGGTCACACGTCTGCCAATATGCCTGGAAAATTGGAAATTGGTGTGAAAAACACATTTTTCAAGGAAGTGTTTCTTTGCCACCTTTTAAACATTCACCAAAGCAGCTCTGCTTTTAAATGATCTTATCACACAGGTGTTGTGATGACCTCCAGACATTTTTAGGAGCGCTTGCTTTTCTTTTTAGCCATTTCTCCTTCAGTTCAGAAAGATAGTGGCTCCACAGAGTAGCTGGTTATAAATTTGCCCGATAAACTCCTCTCAAGGAGGAGAAACAAACTCCTCGGGGGTGGTGTTAGTCCAGGCGTTTGGCACAGAAACATGTAAACAGCTTGAGACGAAGGTAACAGCTGAAAGACGCTTTCCTCAGTTTACAATATGTATACAAAGTACATGTATTACATCAATAGACAAGAAGTAGAAGGATTAAAGATCAACATGGCAAAAATAGAATTCTGTTTAATGAAATCATTTGGAGAAAGCTCTGAATGAATGTAAAAAGAAGGCATAACTTTAAAAACTCGCCTTGTTTGGAGTCATTTTCCTAAGATTTTAAAAGATGAGCTTAGAGCAGTGTTTGATGACAAAGTTTAAAGTGGGATCCTCTCATTAACTGATCTGTATTTTAACAGCTGTTGACACCTGCTGAGTTTAAAATATAAAAAGAAAACCAAGCTGCAGGATCTTGTTGAAACTTTTCAGAAAGATCAAAGCCTAAAGGTGAAACTGCAGCGAGGCTGAGGCCTGTAAGAGCTTCTGTAACTTGGAAATTCAAAGATGCACATTTTATCTGTGGAACTACCCAGAAAACGTGCCCACACGGCCCCACAGTGGGTAGTTGTGGGTGAACTAAGTGAGCTGGGCAAACTCACACTTCCCACGTTGGCCCTGAGTAGATGTTCCCATACAGGGACCACAGCTGTTTTGCCCTTTGGAGCCTGTGTACAGGTTTCAGTAAACCCAGGAGGGCCTCGTGTGGGCCCGTAGACATCTTTGCCCTTTTGAGCCACTGA
The DNA here is from genome assembly GCF_057382275.1 of Copadichromis virginalis. Taxonomy (NCBI): domain Eukaryota; kingdom Metazoa; phylum Chordata; class Actinopteri; order Cichliformes; family Cichlidae; genus Copadichromis; species Copadichromis virginalis. The sequence continues at coordinate 39,706,533 of NC_140622.1, forward strand.
GAGGGAGCCCCCCAGGGGTGTGTTCTGAGCCCCCTGCTGTACTCTTTGTACACATATGACTGTGTGGCCACTACCAGCTCCACCACCATCATCAAGTTTGCTGACGACACCGTCGTGGTGGGCCTGATCTCTGATAACAACGAGACGGCCTACGTGAAGGAGATTAGGAATCTGGAGAACTGGTGCCAGAGGAACAACCTCCTTCTAAACATCAGTAAGACAAAGGAGCTGATAGTGGACTTCAGCACTAAGCAGGAGAGGAACTACCAGACCCCCGTCATCAACGAGTGCCCAGTGGAGAGAGTGGACAGCTTCAAATACCTCGGAGTTCACATCACGCAGGACCTGTCATGGTCCTGTCACATCAACACCGTTGTGCGGTCAGCTGAGCGCACCATCCGCTCCGAGCTCCCTGACCTGCACTCAATCTACAGCAGGCGGTGCTGGACCAAGGCCAGGAAGATCGTGAAGGACCTCAGCCATCCCAACAACAGACTGTTCTCTCTGCTGAGGTCAGGAAAGCGATTCCGCTCCCTGAAGACCAACACAGAGAGACTGAGGAGGAGCTTCTTCCTGCAGGCGATACGGTCTCTCAATCACAATCACACCACCACACAGTACTGACCCACACATATGGTTCTTACACACACACTGGACTTTCTGGACTTTGTTTCACTTCATCACTTAAATCACGCTGCTGTTATTGTGTATATATTTATTTATATTTCTTCATACATTCTTATATAGTTCTATATTGTGTATTTTGTTGTACAGTTATTTTATTTTCAACTTTAATTTATATATTTTATCTTATTCTTCCCAGTTAAATTTACCCTTCATTCTAATTTGTGTTGTACAGTTATTTCATTTTTAACCTTAATTTATATTTTATTCCTTCCTAGTTAAATTTACCCTTTTTAATTTTTCATATTTATTTCCTATCTTATTCATAGCCTTTTCCTTTTTTGTTCTCTTTAGGTCACGAGCAGTTGTCCAAGCATTTCACTACATATCGTACTGTGTATGACTGTGTACGTGACAAATAAAATTTGAATTTGAATTTTGAGAGGGAACCTTTGGGGTCCCTGCAGTGGGTGCTGTCTGCAGCCCGACACAGGCCCCAAGTGGGCACATATACTGGGATTAAACCACATTAATAACAATATGCGTCCCAGTGGACTTTCCTTTCACTGTAAACGGTCGAATGCAAATAATGTTGTATTCTGCATCTCGATCCTCCACGAACGCATCACACATTTACACATCTGTGCTTTCAGTTCACAGATATGAAAGATAAACAATGTGAACATGTTGAGCGCCCGGTTCGTCGACACAGTGTTTTGTGTTTTTGGTTCTTTGAATTTGTTTATTTCATTATATTCTAACATTTTGTCTAATGGGTTATAGGATTGTTCTAAGTTTAGGTTCTCCGTGTGGTTTATGTTAGAGTTGTTCCACAGTTTTGCTTCCCTTGTCTCGTTAGCCCTGATTTGTCCCAGCTGTGTTTCCCTCCTGTTTCCCATTCCCCGATTCCTCCCTCTGTGGATTTAAGCCCTGTGTTTCCTTCGGTCTGTGTGTCCTCAACGTTACACTGTGTGCCAGCCTGCCAGTCAGTTTAGTTAGGCTGGGTCTCAGCAATAAAGCTGTTGTTGGAATGTACTTTTCACCTCCTGGAGTCTGCACATTGGGTCCTCCTCTCCTGCTGCACACAACACATGACAGAATAGTCTGAAGTGTGAACCGAACCACAGGGAGACTGTGTGTGCAAGCAAAAGAGAAAGAGGGGGAAAGGGATCTCCAGAGAGAGGGCAATTTTAAAGTAAAGGGGCAGATAGTCAAATGTCTAAAGATGTTGCTGCCAAGAAGTTTCCATGTGGAAAGAAACGAGACGAATATTTTTACATTGCAATATTATTTTATATGGTTATATGTGTGTGTGTGTGTGTGTGTGTGTGTGTGTGTGTGTGTGTGTGTGTGTGTGTGTGTGTGTGCTGGTCTCTGTATGGTTGACGATGCTGGAATAAATGTAAAGACACTAAGAGCCTAATATAGAGATGACAGAGAATCGTGCTGGTTTGTTGCATGTGTTCCTGTATTATTTGCATGTGCAGTGACTGTGCGTCTGCATGCATGCATGCTTTGCAACCTAAAGCAAGCTGAAATGTAAGACAGAAGCAGCGAACAAAGTGTTAGGGGGTGATGTAGGAAACAGCTTGAGTAAAACCGGAGCACAGAAAAGTCTTTCTCAGCAACAGCAGTGGCAGCAAACAGAACTAGGCCGACAGTAGTGAGTGCGACAGTACACACCAACCCACATACAGCTGAGCTAAACTGTACTGCACAGATGGCACACGGATCTCAGTATGTCTTGTTGAGCCTGGAGATCTGTTCTCTGCTATTAATAGGCTAAACAGGAAAACTACTCAGATGCACTTTACCCTCAGCTCTCCCCGACCGATCTACTACAGACGTCTCTATAACCAACGGTTCGATGGCCAAAAGTCCTTCCTTTAAACAGGAAGAAACCTTCAGCATAACTGCAACCAGGTGTGTGTGAGAGGAAAGAGAAGAGAGCTGAGGCGCGATGAAAGGGACGTGATGACCGTCTGTGCCAGTTTACAGAATTTACACAAAGTGGATTTTGTGTCTTTTGCGCAGTTTATTAGCATCTTCCAATAAACTGAGTATTTCTAAAAGTGACACAAGATGAGATTCTCTCTGGTTACTCACATTTTCAAGGCTTTGTGATGATCTCACAAACTCATCTTTTGTAAGGAAGTGAGAAAAGTGTCCTTGACTGAAAAAGCTGCTGCCTCTCGATGCTCCCGAGGCGGCGGTCTGGTTTCTGGATGCCAGTCAAATGAATCAAATAACAACTAGCTTGACTTTTAAGGCATTGTCTTCACCGTTTAGCCCATTCAGAGTTGTTGGAAGTATTAAAAGAGTCATTTGTTATTTTGGCAGCCCCATGCAGCTGGGACACTCTGTGATGGACACAGTAAGCCAAGAAAAATGATGACTGCACAAACCTACAGCCAATTTTCTAGAACGTTTATTAAGTGGAAGGTTTTTGACTCGAGAATTAAAAAGATTCAGTGTTTATGCATTAAGGGCGCCCATTAGTTATTTACACTGTTTGGAAAAATGGCCAGCTGAAGAGAAGGAGGGACATTTAAAATGTAAAATGTCAGCGTGTCACTGCAATTATTCCTCTGAAGATAAAGGCAAAGGGTTAACTGGATGAAGCCGCAGGCAGAGCTCAAACACCTACACACATTTATCTTCTAACAGAAGTCATTATCGCACTCATGATGAAAGTTTAATCGAGGTAATGGCTTATAGGAAACAGCCTTTAATCAAGCCATTAAGAGCCTTCGGGGAGCGAAGTCTGGCGATAGTGGAAGGACGTCGTTATCGGGGCTTTCAAATTTTGGTGTACGCGATTAGAGAAGTAGAGTACAGTCTAAGTGCTGAAATCAAATGTCCCACACACACCGGGGGAACATCACGGGACCTTTTAACGACCTCTTTAGACACTTAGGTATGTACATATGATATAATCAGAGCCTGCTTTTATACCACGTCTGAAATGGAAAACGGCGTGCATCTACTTAATGATGTCCCATATAACCCCGAGGTTCATTCCAGACACAGAGCTAATTACTTTCATTTTCTTTCTCCCTGCAGATGATTTCTTGATTATCTACAGAACAGCAAAAATAATAAATAAATAAATATATAAGAATAAATAAATACAATTAAAAATCTTCAAAATCAAGTTTATTTATCGTCTCTCATTAAACTGAAACCTATTATTATATCAAAAATCAAACAAGCTTCAAAATAAGAGGGAGTTGATGTGATTGCAACCGAACACACACACACACACACACACACACACACACACACACACACACACACACACACAAAGCTCAAGGAGCTAAGCTCCAAAATAAAACAGGAAGTGAACTGAAAGAAGGACAAACTATTCAGAGAAAAATGAAACCAGGAAGAGAAAAACTACAGATTATGGCAGAACCAGGAAGTAACTACAAAGCTTATGATACTTTTAATGGTTCTTCCCGCATAAAGATAACATCCAATTCAACTAACTTTATTTATATAGCACCAAGTAACAACAACAGTGGCCTCATGGTGCTCTGATGGCCTCCCATATATTTGCCCATAAGGTTGAAGTTTTGACATCTGAGTAAAGTTGTGGTTTGATGACCATTTGAACAGGTTCCGGGTTTTTCCAAGTGCAGACATCTAAGCTCGTCTAGGCGGAGATCACCTTGATTAAGTTATGATGCACCCACAGCCGAAACAAGGAGGAAAAAGTTAAAGTACTCTGGCTGCTAACAAGTATTTACAAAGTCTTTTGAGCCACACTTCTAAATCCTGAAAATCAGACCAGAAATGCTGTACAGCTGTCTGAAAGTCCAGGTTTTTGTCCTGTGCTTTGAAAATGTTCCCACACTGCTCAGTTTTTACAGCCTACCTGTCACTGTACTGGGTCTGTGACGCAGTGTTTTGTGTATTCTAGTTTTATTCTTTGATTGTTGTATTTTCTCAGTCTTTCCTGGTTCAATTTGAACGACTCTGGTGTGTCTTTGTCACTGTGTTTAGGTTCATTTGTGTCAGCTTTTTCCCCGTGTGTTTCCATGTCCCCAGATCAACTCCTTTGTGTATTTAAGTCCTTTGTCTTCCTTTGTTCATTGTCAGGTCGTCTGTTTTCCTCTCGTCACGGTTGATTCACAGTTCCACATTCTTGTCTCAGTTTTCATAGTTTGTTAGTTTTCCCAGTCTAGGTTTCAGTTTAGTGGTCGCTCCCGTTTTGCCTTTGCTCTAGTTTTTTGTTCATGTCAATCAGCCATAATAAAGGCTCATTTTTTGTTTAAAGCCTCACTGTTATGTGAGAAGAGTTTGCACCCATCAGCTGAAACATGTAAACCACCAGAGGTGATCTTGATGCCACCAAAACAGCTCTGGAAAAGGTCACTCGGGGTTTCCTGCGGTGTTTGGCAGGTCCTCTGGGTTCCTGTGGGTCACATGATGATTTGTCCTGTGTGAGTTTAACATATTTCTTGAGTTTTTAAGCAGTTTTCTAGATATGGGTGAGCTCATTATCCTGCTGAAGATGAGTGTGCAGCAGTGTCCAGGCGGGTGGTCCATACATTTCTCCTGCTTTTAAAGTTTTTGGCTAATTAGTGGAGCCAGATTTGGGATATAAATTAACACCAGATTGAGGAGCCGTACCAGGACTAAGGCTTCAGATAATGACTGTGAGTAGCTCTGCTGGAGCAGATGATGGAGCATTACTTTTAATTTTCCTGCCCTGCTTTTCTCCAGCAGCGACAAAACTGCTAAACCTTCGACCTTCTGTTCACGTCCCCTCTTCTTCCCCCCGGGGTTACTGCAGAGCTCCGTTCTGTAAAAAGCCGGCGAAGGCTTAATGTCCTTTGAGGTCAGGCTCCGTACCGATGAAGCCACAAGCAGACACGCTTATCTCCACAATGCCGGCGTCAATTCACAGAAATACCAGGAGTTTATTTATACACCGAGGCGATGCCAGGAGAATGTGACCGCTATTAGTCCAGTGTGAAGCCGAGACATGCTCACTCCATCCCACAGCGAAATCAACACAACAAAAGCAGGCTATTATTGTGGTGATAATAATAATAATAATGGCTATTGGGCTGAAGGTTATTCCAGGATAGGGTGGGATTATAGAGGCAAATATCAAACCATCAGTCATTTAGAAACCAATTCCTGCCTAAATGTTAAACGGCACGCCGACAAGTCCTCTTTAAACGTCTCAAAAACTTGTCCTCTGCCATTTGGCCACAATGATAACATATCAGTAATATGCTGTGCTGTTCTTGTGATGAGGAAAGATGTAGTCTGAAGGTTGATTTGCATCCATCCATCTGTGTCCTCCTGGGCCAGATAATTAAATCTGGAATAGCTGGGAGACTTATTGACCGGAACAGCTGGGATCATTAAAGTTCACTCCAAGAGCGTTGGATTGTTTACACATTCTTACTTATTTATTAAACTTAGATAAATGTCTTTTTTTGACTTCTTTTAAACCACCGTTTAAAACAAGATCACTGCAAGAAGTGACTGAATGCAGGCACTGAGGTGAGACAAGGAAAGAGGTCCTTGTCTTGTTGTCGCAAACAGAGAGTTCTGGTAGACTTTTTTTTTCCTTTTGCAAACTGTAAACATGTTTGATCCACGTTGTACATTTTTACACGGGCACTCGGTTTTGTAAGCAGCCAAGTGGCCATGAGAGGAACTGCACTTCTTTACACTTCTGCAGTGGCTTTGTCTACCAGGTTGGGCGCTTGCAGCACAGGCAGATCTGTAGAAATATGGAAGGCAGTTTCCGCCACTAACAAAAAAAAAAAAAAAAGTACAGTGGAACCCCGACTTACGAAATTAATTTGTTCCCGAGGGTCTTTCGTAAGTTGAAAATTTTCGTAAGTCGAAGCACCCATCGCGCGTTTTGACTGAGGCGATGCTGAACGATAGGATATAGGCTAATTGCTAACTAGAACAACAATACGTCGTTCGAGTGGAACAGCGAAGCGCAAGTACAGAAGCCAAGGGGTTGTCACATGATTCGGAAGGCATTGTGGGCATTGTAGGCTCAGCCAATCAGAGCCAGCGGATTTCGTTACTTGAGCTTTTTGCCGTAACACGGGCAAAAATATTGCCGTTCAGCGCCTTCGTAACTTGAATTTTTTGTAAATCGGGGTTCCACTGTATCCATAACTCGAAATTTCGAGTCACTTTCTCTAAATTTTGGCTTACTAACTCGAAATTTCGAGTTTGTGCTGCCAATCAGTAATCTATGTGAATGATGTCATTTCCTTGTTACCCAGAAGCTGAAGCCCTCAGCTACAAATGCTATAGCTAAGCTACCAGTATTACAGCTAGTCATAAATGCACAAATTTCTGATTATTTTCAGTGTGGCTTCACAAATGATGAAATCCTCGTGTTACTCGCTGAATGGCGTTACTATCAGCAAACGTACTCTAGAAAGCGCCAATTTGTTGCGATCCGGTTTTGAGTGCACATTCCACGCAGATTACTGATTGGCGGGGCTAACTAGAATTTTTGAGTTACTTTTCTCAAGAGTTTGAGTTAATAAATCAGAATTTCAAATTAATAACTCAAAATTGTGAGAAAATAAGTCTAAATTTCAAGAAAGAGTTATGGATACTTTTTTTTTTTGCAGTGGCGGAAACAGGCTCCCACAGTAGAACTACACTTCAAAGACTGGTCAGTTTCTGGCTGCTGTCCTTGTATACTTCAAGATAGAGTTGGATTTTTAACTTTAACTTAAGAACAAGGAACCTAAACTGGGAATTTTTGGAAAATGTTGGGATCTTCTAACATTAACCTCCACTCTGACTCTGACAATTTGTTTTGTTTATATCAGGACTATCTTTGCCTTGCATTTAATATTGAGGTTGGTGCAGATACCACAGCATGTGCAGTCAAACATGGGCGATGAGCATCACTGGATGTTCCTCCACACTGTCAGCGTGTGATTGAATTATGACGAACCATCACTTTTGCAAAGGCCATCTGTTTGAGGCACGATGTCATTGCAAGGTGGAGTTCTTCTTAAGTGTGGCTAAAAAATGTTAACATCTGTGGAGAAGCTCGGGATAGTTTACGACTGTAGATGTGGGTCAGACATCTCTGAATAATTAACAGACTCTGTAGTATTCTTGAAGTCCTTTACTGTACACACCATCTCGTCTGTACTTCGAGTAATTAGCTGCAAGAGACAGGTGCTGATATCCTCCCAGCCACTTTCACTAATTCACAGCAGACTGCAGCACTACAAAAAGAGCACACGAACAAAAACAGCAGCACACACACTCACTGCTGCACTCGGTGCGGGTTCATGTGGAAAATCGGCCCAGGAAGAAGAGCACACTTCCTGTCCTCAGCCCTCCCAGATGTTTGCAGTATTTGGAAGAGGTCTCATGTTTGCATCTATTCTCTTATAACTGATAACTAAAATTATCTCTCTTTGTGTTTGTCTGTAGGGTGATTGACAGTCAGCAGAGCACTTCAGCCCACACACACAAGAAACAATTCTTCAATTTGAAAAACAGAAGCTTGTATTTGTTTCTAAATCAGTGCAGAGGGCACGTCGCTACTTAAAACTGGTCTCTCATTCAATCTTTATGCATCAGAACTGATTATATTCAGTTATATTTTACCACATTCACACTTCAGACATCAGAAAATGATATAAATAAATATAAATCCAAGTCCTCCTAAAAAAGATAATTACTCTAAATGTTTCAGTTTAAATCATAATCTCAAAAGTTTCACTGTTTGGTGCAGGTCGTAACTCTGATGTTTACAAGTAGAAACAATCACGTTTGTTTTCTAGAAGCATGTAGATGGGATTGTATCATAAAGGATTTTATGTACCATATATTTCGGACCATAAGGCGCACCTGGTAAAGCAGCAACGCTGATCATTTTATTAAAGATGAAAGAATTTAGACAGTTTTTAACTCTCAGTGATGTCGCAGTGTCCGTTTGACTTTGGGACCTGAAGATGACGGAATTTAGGACCCAGATTCCTCCGCGAGGCTCCTGACTACAGTAGCTGTAACGCTCCAACAATCCATCAAGCGGTGCGGCTTCGTAGCTTAGCAAAGTCGTACTACATACTACATTTTTGACAGATTTTTGAGCGCTGTGTAGCACATAAAATCGGTTCGAGGTCAATAAGCACAACCAGAGTTCATACATATGGCACACTGTTGATTTCTGTGAAAATTAAAGGATTTTAAGGATTTTAGTGTGGAAAATACGACATGAATCCCATAAAATTTGTTCACAGTATAAAGATGCAGCACCTTTATTGAGCCGAACTACTCCAGCATCGCAATATGAAACAATTAGATACGAGTGCATCATTAGAGTTTCGTTTCTAAAAATTTACAACAGAAAATTGAAGCTCCCCAGGCCTCAGCTCACATGTAAATGATCATTATACCCATCAGTTTTTATTATATACAACTAATTTGTGCAGAGACACACACACACTGCTCACTCCCACGCTGACACTGCGGCTGCTGCTGAGCTTCGGGGAATGACACTGATGAAGCAACACACGAGTACAGTTGTGTTTCATCATTTCAGAGGACATCAGGCTCGCATTCATCTCCTGGAGGTTTACCCTTACTATAATCACAGCTTGTCTAACCCTAACCCAAAGCCTTCAGCCTAAAATCTAATGATTCATCCTACGGCTTTGTTTTTCGTGCCCAAAGGGAGGCCGAGTCCCGGTAACACGTCATCGCAGGCTCAGCGTTGGGATCACTGCACCCAAAGACTGCAGCAGCGTTTTCTGCTGTGACTATGTACGTAAGTATTAATATAGCATGTCTCAGTGCCGACAGACGAAACACACAGGAACAAACTGTCTCTTCTCCCTTTGTTAGTTTCTGTGCTCATTTTCGCTCGCTCTGCATGTCTGTCCATATTTATCACACACTGTATATAAAAGGTAGACATAGCCACTTTGAAGTCGTCCACTGCTTTGTAGATTTAGCACATTTGTGGCAGCATGTTGGGTTTTTGGAACTCAAAGTGGCCAGTTACCAGTTAATGGCAGAAAGCTTTTACTATCAAGCTGATTGCCACAGGTGTGCAAAATCGAACACAGTCATGCAGCCTCACTCTAAAGCGCTCACCGATTTCGAGCACTGTAATAGGATGTCACTGTTGCAACAAGTGTGCTCATGAAATATAAATGTGTTTATTGCAAAGTGGGAGAGTTTTAAGAAGCACAGACCACATAAACTTTCAGAGCGTCACCAACACTCTGCTGACTCATTATCTGCAGACTTCCAAAAGTCACTGGAAACCTCCTGGGAGGAGTTTCTGTGGCTCAGCAGGTGTAATGTGTAGGGCTCCCCGTCCATGCAGTGGACCTGCTAACTAGCATTTCATCAGTTAGTCACAGACTAATAAGGCAGTGGAATTTTTCTCACAAAACTGAAGTACAGCCTTCTTAGATGATCTTTAGCTGCACAGAAAGTCATGTTTGCCACATAAATCCATTTAAAATGGTCCAAATGCTGCAATCACCACAAATGAGTTGAGAGGTCCAGTTCAGGGACTCCAATTAGGAGATATGAAGCATAGCAGACAGATGGCAGCTACAGCCGCCTCTGCTGTCTGCTGGCATCCAGCTGTCAATTAACAGCAGCCACAGTCGTAACCCAACTGCACCAGGCTGTGCTTCCTCACACTGTGAGTGTGGAGACTGCCTCAAGTGGCCATCAGAGGAAAGGCCTTCAATGTTCAGTCCAAGAGATTTGCACAGGGTATTTTATTTTCCCGCCCTCTGACTCTGTATAAAAAAGCAACTGTGTGTGTGTGTGTGTGTCTGTGTGTGTGTGTGTGTGTGTGTGTGTGTGTGTGTGTGTGTGTGTGTGTGTCCATGCATATCTTTTCAATTTCTTCATGTATAATTTTATTAATTTTTTTTGCAGTCTGTTTGTTTTGCAACTGTCTTTGTGTATCTGCATCCGATTTTTGCTTTTTCCTGAATCTGTGTGCACTGAAAACACACACACACACTCACACACACACACACACACACACACACACACACACACACACACACGCACACACACACGCACACACACACACACACACACGCACACACACACGCACACACGCACGCACACACACACGCACACGCACACACACGCAGCGGTCATTTTCCTCAAAGTCATAAGTCGCCATGAAAAAAGGGAAAAAACAATGAGACACAAATTTATTTTAAGAACTATTTTTCAGTCCTGAGGGGTCGTCAAGCTCCATTATTCATGAATATAAACAACAACATCGGGTTTTGATAGACAGATTTTCTGATTGATTCAAAACAGTCTTGTAGTTTGTTTGTCTCTCGTCCAAGAACAAAAATAAAACTTCTGATAGCAAACAGCAGATGGATCAGAAATGTGTAACGCAGGAGGAGAGACGTGGACAGAGCACGCTGGGAGATCTGATGTGTCTTTAGGAAAACTAACTCTTCTTAAATATACAGTGACTCACAGAAAACGTGGATTTACAAAGGAACAGCTTCTTGGTACAACGTGACACCGGACGAGACCCAAAAACAAGCGATAAAAACCGAGTTGGAAAAAACACGACGATGTTCAGACCAAACATGAAGCAAAGTTTCTATGTTTCACAATTAAAAGCAAAGTCTGTGATTAGATGTTAATGCACAGCAGGGCATGGTGGGTAACGTGATTAAACATGAACACAATGCAGCTCCATGAAAGTCAGACGTCCACTGACTCGATTTTGTTTCTCAATATGTTTTTCCAGCAGTTTTATATGAACTGACTCATACTTAATATTCTCCTTGTTAAAGGGCAAAAAAGTCCACATTGGGAGGGTGGTGCTGGAGTGACTCACACAAGTCACAGATTTTCACACTTCTGTTATTTTTAATAGGCAATTAAGTAAAAACACGACTTGGTTAGTCTTAAAATAAAACTGCTGCTACTTCTTTTAAAGCTCCCTTTTTGACATCACCACTTTGTTTGGATGAACTACATGCTGCAGATGTGAACTTGTGATGTGAAGAAGTCATGTGACTGTCACAAAAATCATAATAATTGGTGTCCATGAACAAATACTGGCTTTTTCTGGACTAGTTTGCATGTTTTTACGAGACGGGCTGGATTACGTGTTCATACGTTGGAATCGTTTCAACTTTGGCAAAAATAAAGCTTCACGCTGTGTCACAAAAGCCTTCGGCTGAGGATTCTAATCACGCCCTCCACAGTTGTACAGTTCAACTGTGCTGTTAAATGGAGAGCAAAACCTGAGAGGTTTCAGAGAAACAGAAAAGAAATCGTAGCATTTATTTGTCCTACTGGATTCTAGCTGCCAGATTTCTTGTTAAGCAATTGTTTGTTCACATCTTGTTGCACGAGAACTGGTTCAAAAATACTGAAACACAATAACACACACTTTTTTTTTTTGCATTTGGTCTAAACACACCTTTCGTAGTGCACAGCAGAGGAAACAGTGTGCGAGGAAACAAAGGAGACTTTTGGATTAAAGAGAGAAATGTCATGTTTCCTTGGCTGGACTTTATAAAACATGACGAACTACTGAGGATTTAGATTTTCAGGCAGTGAAAAAAAAGAAAATACAGGATTCAAGGACTGAGTGATGAATTAATGGGAGACTTTAGGATAAAACGTGTGTGTAGGCCTGGGCAACGAGCCCATGAAACTTGATATACAGTGACAATAACGCCGGGGAATTAGATGCCATCGGGATGAGAGAGTGAGCAATGGCGAGCAGAGGAAGAAGATGGAAGAGAGAATATATCAGGAAAAATGCGTCATCAGAGGAGAGGGAAATTAAAGGGGAGAAGGAAGAAAACCAGAGGAGGGATGCTCATTGAAGGAATGACTCAACAAATAAAGAGACAACAAACACAGAAGGAAAGCGTGGAGGGTAAAGCTTCGGACACTAAAAGTCTGCATCAAAACCAAGATTACTTTAATTATATTTGGTCAGAAGGCAGGTAAGAAAATAACAAGATAAAAGAGACCAAAGGAGATGCAAGCAGTGAAGTATTCTGCTGTGAACACTTCTGTTCCCTCTGCTGCTGCTTTCATCTCAGAAATTTATCCTCCGCCTATCTTGTACAAGGTCAGCAGCCACGCTTTTATCTCTGCTCACCGAGAGCACCGCATCACTCGTCCCCGCGCTCTCTGGCAGAAGTCACTCAGGATGCAGAATACAGCCGCTGTCGGGCACCAACGTTTCGGCTCAGCGAGTGATGCAGGGAGAGAGGAGAGAGATACGCCACGAAGAGGCAAGCAAAGAGGGGAGGCGAGCAGACGGGTGAATTTTGGCTGAAATAATTGAACTAATTGAAGGTCCCAGAGATCAGAATTGAAGGTCTTATATGTCATGGCTGTGTGTGGAAGAGCACAGAGGGAGTATAAGATTAAAAAAATCAAACTGAAAGGTCGCTGATGGAGGGCTGGAAGCAGAGAGAGCAGATGGAGAAAAGAAAGTGAGGCTAAACAAACCCATGAAAACAAGCGAGGGCTGATTCACAGTTCAAAATAATCCCTGTTTATCTGATCATGTGTGGTGGTGCAGCCCTGCAGGTCATCCACTACCTGAACACGTGCCACGGTGGCTGGTGCTTTGACTCAGTGTTTGTGGATTTTGAAACTTCAAAGTTTTGCCCAGTATTATAATAATATGTTATCATAACAGTGGGCAGCACGGTGCAAATCCACCATCAGGCCGAGGCCTTTCTGTGTGGACTTTTCCTGTTCGCCATGTCTGTGGGCTTCCTCCCACAGTCCAAAGACATGCAGTTAGTGGGGTTAGGTTTCACTGTGATTCTAAACTGTGAGTGTGGGTGGTTGTTTATCTTTCTGTGTTAGTCCTGAGACACACTGGTGACCTGTCCTAGGTGTACCCTGCCCAAGTCATGTCAACAGGATGGATGGTTTGTTTAATGTTCACATTTACTTCATGTATTCTTCTGTCTCTGTGTGTTTAGTCTCTGCTGCTTTAGAGTTTATGCCTCCCTCAGTGTCCCATCCTCTTGTGTCAGTCCTACTACATTTGGTTCATTCATGTGTCTGATGATCCATATTTACTTATCTCACTTCCAGCTTTTTGTTTATTGTGCTTTACGTTTTATTTTTGCTTCTCTTGTCTTGTTCTCTGCGATTTAGTTTAGCTGTGTCTTGTTCGCCCGGCTGGTTCCACTTCCTGGATTGCTTCTCTGTGTGTATATACTGCTGTCCTCCCATTAGTCCTCAATAGTCCTCACAGTTTCTGCTCTCCTTGCCGTAGAGTGCGTTTAATTGGTTTTTACCTTTTTGGACTTCATGTTTGACCTTTTTCAACAAATGCTTGGCTATCAGTTCCACACAGTCTGGGTGAACTGACCCCAGCCCTTTAAGCCACCTTCCTTCTGAATGGCTGCCGCTCACAAATAGAAGGTTTAAAAACAAGTGGGTGGGGCTTCGGTGGCCATAGCCAGAGCTGTGTGCTGGAGATGTCTATATAGATGCACACTCTCTCTATTATACCATACAGAGCCAAGAACAGACGAGTGGGTGGTTCTTGGTTCCTCTTGTTTAATTAATATCCTTCCTTGAGTTTGCATTTCTTCATTTTCACCTTTTTTATGTCTCCTATGTGGATCTGTCTTAGTTCGAGATGTCTTTTGATATTTTTCAAACTGTAGCCCTCCTGTCAGTCTGTCAGTCTGTCCTCATGCTTCGCTGGATTCTTGCTTTGTTTAATCCCACATTTGGTTCTGTAATCCTGTCTCCATCGTTCTTCATGCAGGCCCTCATCTTCATACATTACATAGATAAAAGTATTGGACTAAAGCTCTTACTCTTTGGTTTCAGGTGTTTTTCTGTCTGATTGTCACACATAAAACCAAGCACCAGCCATGCAGTCTGCATTCACCAACATTACTGAAAGGATGTGATTGGATGCTACTGTTGGTCGTCCATGATTAAATGTAAGCTGTAAGAGTGCAAAGTGGAAGTTTTTAGGAACCACAGAAACATAGCTATGAGGTGGCAGATGGTGTATTTTTAATATCAACTTCCACCACTGCAATAGTACACATGAGAGGTATATTGTTTATTGTTTTTTTCAATAAACAATATATTCTTTAATACTCGACAGGTTAACAGGCAGCCACTTAAAACAAAGAGTCCCAGTACAGTTCCAAACCAGTGGCCAACGAACAAAAAGTACAACAGACAACTGAGGCTGCCCCCTGCTGTTATACGCCCCCCCCTCCTCTCAGCAGCCACCACCGGGCAAAATGGCCCATATGATAATCCTCTCAGCTGTAAACAGGCAGCCAAAAGAGCTTCCCACTAAAATGCCAAGCCTCACCCAGGGGTGAAAATATTCCCACTTGTTAGAACAATAGCTGAAATGGCCTGAGCTCCAGGCCTCAGAAACATCATCCTAGTGATATTTTTCCCTCACGAGTCACTGTGCAGCCTGTCTAACGGTCATCTCACACACACCAAATTGGACGTTTCAAGAGAAGTCAGACCTGACTGCATGCAGCTGAGGTCAAAGACCCCTGAGACGAGAGGGTGGTATAATCTTTCTCGCCCTTGGACATCCCCGAGTGTTAAAATGAAGAACTTCAAAAGGACGAATAAAGTAGATTTTAAGGAAAAGGAGCTTAATCTGGGACTTTCTCCCCAACTTGTGACATCCAGCTAATATGTGACAGAAGAATAACAAAAGAATAACATTTAACAGAGTAAATGAGTTACCTGTGAAATCCACAGTCAGCATTCACATAAACAAAAGGTATATAGATGGATGGATGGATGTATGGATGGAGGGACGGATGGATGTACGGATGGATGGATGTATGGATGGATGGACGGATGGATGGACGTACGGATGGATGGACGTACGGATGGATGGACGGATGTATGGATGGATGTACGGATGGATGGACGTACGGATGGATGGACGTACGGATGGATGGACGGATGTATGGATGGACGGACGGACGGATGGATGGATGGATGGATGGACGTACGGATGGATTAGATTAGATTAGATTAGATTAGATAGAACTTTATTAATCCCTCGGGTGGGTTCCTCTGGGAAATTCGATTTCCAAAAAAGCACAGCACCGACAGAAGTTACAGAGTTACAGAATATTATATATATATATATATATATATATATATATATATATATATATATATATATATATATATATATATATATATATATATAATATACACACACACACACACATATATAAATACAGAGACAATATAAATAAAATATACGAAGGGGATAAATAGAATAAATAGGAATAAAAATAAAAATACAAGTGAATTGCACATTTCAAGTATTGAGTCTATTGCACTGTTGACTATTTACAAAAGTATTGCACAAAAGGTATTGCACAGTGAGGTGAAGAGGCACTACAGCTTAGTTGTTCCCCCCTCCTTTGTCCTCCTGTCTCCCCTCCCTCTCCCCTCCAGAGAGGAGTTAAACAGTCTGATGGCGTGTGGGACAAAGGAGTTTTTAAGTCTGTTAGTTCTTGTCTTGGGGAGAAGCAACCTGTCACTGAACAGACTCTTCTGGTTGTTTATGGCCGTGTGCAGAGGATGCCCAGCATTGTCCATAATGTCCATCAGTTTCTTTAATGTCCTTTTCTCTGCCACTGTCACCAGAGTGTCCAGCTTCATGCCGACCACAGAGCTAGCCCTCCTGATCAGTTTCTCCAGCCTGGATGAGTCCTTCTTTGCTGTGCTGCTCCCCCAGCACACCACAGCATAGAAAAGTACTCCAGCAACCACTGACTGGTAAAACATCCTCAGGAGCTTCCTGCAGATGTTAAAAGACCTCAGCCTCCTGAGGAAGTATGGATGGACGGATGTACGGATGGATGGATGTATGGATGGATGGATGGACGGATGGATGGATGTACGGATGGAAGGATGGATGGACGGACGGACGGATGGACAGATGGATGGAAGGATGGACAGGTGGAAGGATGGATGGACGGACGGACGGATGGACAGATGGATGGAAGGATGGATGGATGGACAGATGGATGGATGGATGGACAGGTGGATGGATGGATGGACGGATGGACAGATGGATGGAAGGATGGATGGACGGACGGACGGATGGAGGCTGCTTTTCAGTACCTCGAAAATTGCTATTCATACAGTGACACAGTTCCTGCTGGGAGACGAGTGCTAAGCACAACAACGACCTCATACCATCAGTCAGTGAGCTGTGACAACGTGGCCTTGCATTAGAGGCTCTATAATGACGAGTCATTGTGTTGCTTTCCAGCACCAACTCTGCCAGATCTTGTTAATGAACTTGTTCACTTCCATAAAACAACATTCAAATGTTCCTCCAGGCCTGTGAGGCTTATTCTTGTTGCATTTTCCACTGCCTAACAATAGAGGCTGTGACTCACGCTATTTCACAGCCTCACTAGAAATCTGAATTTGTGTTGTTTTGTAGCCTCATCTGCATAAAGTCTGAAAGACGTGGGATTAATGAAAAGTTACGAGTTTGGGGTCATGTGTGGGGTCAGTGGAGGGGACGGCTTAGAAATGGATTATGAGTGGAACAACGATCAGTAGCTTTTATTTAAGTTTGTAGAGGCGCTTAAAAAATAAATTGAAAAACACTCAGTGTGGAATAAATTCTGTATGTCACATCGTTGGGATTAGGCTGTGATTAAATACGAGTGAAGCTGGGTTTGGCAAACACGTCTCAGGCTAAAGGTTCAAACGGTCACTGAAGGGGCCGATGATGAGGGGAGGGGTAAACTTGATAAAGAGGAGCAATATAGGTGTAGGTGTGAAGAATCCACTGAGTCAAACATATTGGAAGCATCACATCATTTTTCTTTCCTCATCAATAACTGATGACTCTGGGGCTTCACCTCATATCAGTTTAATGGAAAATGATACAAAACAGCATATTTCCATCAATAACTCGGATTATCTGTCCACTAAGCCTCACAAAATGTAGCTTGTTTATTTATGTTTCTTTTACAGTTAAAGACCAAAAAATAAGTAAATAAAACATCTGTCAGCCTCAAAGATCCCTCAAGTAAAATCTGTCTCATATAGCTATGTTTGCAGAACTGATGTTTAAACAAGAGAATGTTTTGCTGGAATAACTCAGTAAACTCTGGGATTACTTTTACATTAAACTGCCTTTTCATTTGTGATTGTGGAGACAGAGTCCAAAAACAAAAAGTGAGCTGCTTATTTCAGATGAAAAAAGTCCAAAGAAAAAACTAAACTATGCCCAAGACACAAAGTAACAAAAATCTCGGGAATACAGAGGAACGCAGTGGAAACTGACAGCAGGGAAACAGTATGATACGACAAAGGATTAAAGAAAAGCTACAGCTATTAATACGAAGACACTGAGGTCTAACAGAAGCAAGAAGAAATGGGTAAAACCAATTAAGGGTAACAAGAAAGGGACAGTAAACCTAGGAACAAGAGACAGAAGAAAGCACACATTACAAAACAGGATCTCACAACCTAGATGACCATAAACACAACGACACATGGGGAGAAAGCTAGAAAAAAAACCCATAAGCCACTAAATAAACTCTAATAAGAACTCAAACAGAAATAAACAAATGCATGAAATCTAATTTAACAATGAAATAAAGACAAAAATATCAAATAAAGTCCATGAAACTCCAAACTTGGTGAGTGGATGGGTGAACACAGGATAAACAGAGTCCATGTATACAAACAATGTGGCGTGACACCGGGCAGCATCTGCACATCCACGTGTGGATTTAAGCACATACGTGTTCACTCCTGCATGCAGGGCTGCAAGAGAGTTTCTGTGTGCACGAAGAGGAGACAAGCAAACAGAATAGGGTTGCAGCAACTAATCAATTAAAATTGATCGTAGCAACAGTTGGCAACGGATTTTATCGATCAGTTGTGTCTGTGATGTATGGTGCTCCCTGTAGCAACATCTCCATAGACGGAGGCTGCGCGCCGGTCAATGCTGCGCCTTTCTTTAGCTAATGTGATGAATTACAGGAAACGACACCGTCTCCTTTCTTTCCGTCAGCATTTACAAAGCAAAGGGAAGAAAAGTTCAGAGGCTCGAGCTCAGTTTACAGTTCGTCTCAAGCTACAACAGTATGGAAAAACTACTGTATGTTATATTTAGCAGTTGTAGCTGCAGTGACCCGTCTGCATGATGGGAGAGACAGACAATGTTTCTGTCACATTTGTGTCTGTTTTCATGGACAAATGCACATTTTTAGCTCCAATTACAACAGAATACACACATTGTGTCTATTTCCTTTGTGATTTGTAATAAAAATGTGCCTGCATATTTGAGCCTTGCTTCAAACAGTTCTGTACTATGAATATCTTTATGTTCAAGGCTTGTCTGTATGTCTCAGTCTGCTGTAATAAAATAACATCCACGCATATAAAACAGGAAAGAGGCGCAGTGGGAGGACTGCTGTAATGTAAATCTGTCTATTTCCATTCTTCGTCCTGGTGATATTTCTACAGCTGTAATTGAATTTTCCCACAGCTCCCCCCTCCCTCTCTTCCATAACAGGAGCCATTATTTCTAAAGCTCAGAAACATGTTAATCTGTGAGTGCGTGTAAAAGTAGGTTAGAGGACATCAGGCTGTGTGCTGTAAGCCCTCTGCGCCCTGTCAGTCTGTTATACATTCACATTACCAGCATAACACAGGCTGGCCTTCACAGACCGGACTGAGGGAGGGCTTTGTGCTACCCCGACCCCCTTTACCCCCCTTTAACAATGACACTAAGAAGATTTCACTACACAGTGGGACATGTGGGCTAGATTACTCCTCTAAAACCAGCATATTAAAAAAGACAGTGAGAGTAAGAGTAAATAAATCATGGTCAAGAACGGCAGAAGGACAAATAAATAATGGCATCGTCTGGGATTAAATGTATGAGATATAGGCTAAAAAAAGTAGGAGCATTAAGTAATCGATAACTTTCTTCGAACACTGCTGGCAAGCTGGGCGAGCTGAGAGGATTTATTTCATATCAGATGTCCAGAAAAGTCGGTGAGAGCAGAAACTTCAATACTTGGGGAAATAATCACTGCACCTCAGGACTGTAGCCAAAAAATCTTCCAGGACAACACGTCTGACAGTGGAACCATGTCCACAGACAGATATGCTGCAGCAACACGGACGGAAGTGTTTGATTTGTCTTTGTCCACTTAAAGTGTCAGTTGTAGTTAAATTTAAGAAAAGCTCTTAGAAGCAAGATTTACAACTTCCACAGCCACCTTAGAAACTCTCCAAGCGTCTGTCTGGGGAGTTATTTTCTCCATTCGATTCCCATTTACGCCTCACTTCCCACTCGTTTAAATGACTGGGAAGTGAACCGTGACATCAATTTCAGCGGTCACTGTGAACATGAACACATTTTAACAGAATAACAGTCAAAACTGATATTATTGATGATCAGATACTGTGCTTGCATCAATGCTAAACCAGGTTCCTGGTCAGTTTCCTGTTGCTGGCTGTTTATTGGCTGCTTCTGGGAGCAGAGGCAGCATGAACACAAGCTCTCCCAGAGAGTCCATTAACTTTTGACACTTTTATTTACTTACACTGATGAAAACTGACAAAGAGAACAGTTTGACAGGAATAAAATGGCTGTACTTCAGCCAGTGGTTTTGGAAACTTTGTCAAAATTGATGAAATTATGAACGCAGAGTATCATCAGATTTTCATCCATCCATGAAATACCATCTTGGAAAGCATCTGATTGGCAACTGTTTTATTTTTCAGCATGACAATGATCCAAACACACTGCCAGTGCAGTAAAAACATACCTGAATAGACAAACACACAACGGTAATGAACTGGCCTCCTCTCCAATGCCTCACTGCCTCCTTTCTCCTCCCAGCATTAACAGCTATTTGCAGACATGGAGTGCAAGCATGAGCTGTGCCCAATAACAATTTCAATGTTTTTATATTCTTCCTATTGTTAGCCATTTGATTAAATATTGTATGCTCATGTATTTGGGCCTATTGGACAGAGAAAGCATGCTAAGCTACATGTTTGCCGCAGCTTTCATCAAATCTGAAGCAAACATTGAATGACCACCGCATGTACATCGAGTCCTTAAATTAAATACTATGCAGCTGATTTGATGCCAGGAGGGACTGTAGGCTGTTCTGATCTGAGATCTGCGTGCTGTGATAGAGTGAGCCCTAAACTGTGGCCACAACCCCGCAGATTTGTGCAGGTCGGAGCTTCGGTGATTTTGTGTGTCTGTGCTGTGTGCATGAGAGCGCATCTATCAGCGAGAGGCAAAGCTTCATCCAGCTGAGCGTTGGGGATTTGATGGGTGAAGTTGAAATATGAAATGGCTTCATAATCTCCCTGCCAGACAAAGACAGGAGAGCACAGGGTCAATCCCAATTCACACACACTTTGTTGGCAACAACCGGTCTAATGAAATTTGGCCGGCTGAAAACAAGAGAGGAAGAACAGCGGGGCCAATATCGTTACACAAAGACCACTTTGGGAAATAAAAGTCGGAGGATTGAATTTTTTAACTCCGCTCCAGCCCTTTCACCCCATGAGAGATGGATGGAAAGGAAGAGAGAGAAACTACATGAGATCAAATGAATTTAAGCCAGAGAGAACTGATAAAACCTGCAGCCACGGAAAGAAATGAAGAAGGGAAGAAAGAGAAAAAGAGGCTAAATTAAGTAAATGAGGGAGGAGGAAACTGTACAAAGAAGCTGAGAGAGCAAAGTGAAGAACAAAGTGACTGAAACGAGATGAAAAAGGATTTCATCGACATAATAAATGTCAGGACTAGCATGTGCCGCCCTCCCTGTTCAACCTCGCATGGCATTAACGTCAAATCTGTCACAGGACTCTTAGACCTGCTGAAGTCTAAGTTTAAGCTTTTCATGGTGGAGTACCTGAAGTGAACTTGCTCTCAGATTCAGCTCGCCTGGATCCAGACCTCCAGTCAGCTCACTGAGCCATCTGGCATCCTGACATGAAACAGCAGTTTTTCAGTTAAAGTGTTCGGTCCAGTGGCTGCAAAGAGGACTATTAGCTACTCAGCAGCCCACACAGAACCAACGCTACCGCCCAGCTGTTGGTTCTCCAGTTAATGGTCAGGGAAACCAACGCCCTCCCAAACTGAGACTGGTTAAAGACACAAGACTGTAGATCTAAATGAACACTTGTTCTTTACTTCTCCATCCATCCTCTTCCGCTTATTGAATTCACAGTCACAGAGGGACTGCAGCCTGTTTCAGCTGAGGTGGGATACACCCGGCATAGGTGGCCAGTCGGCCCCAAGGCCGAGACAACCAAGACTAGAATCACCCCACTAACTGTGCAGTTTCACTGCATGTGAAGCCAGAGAGAAGAGAAATCACGCAGACGCAGGGAGAACACGCAAACGCTCCACAGTCCCGACCAGACGGTGGATTCAAACACAAAACCTTCTTTCTGTGAGACAACAGTTCTAATCACCCTGAGCAGTTTCTATGTGACCACGTTCACGTTTTCCAGCCTTTATCCAAGTAAATATGTAGATGTACTACAAACTACTCTACCGGGTTAGTAGAGTAGCACTATGTAGCATAATGCTACATAGTGCTACTATGTAGCATTATTATTATTTTATTCTGCAGACCAGTCTACTGACCCTGAAGGAGAGGTCAGAGGTCAGACATGTTAAACCTTTATATGGTACTTTTCTGCACACACCACCACACGTTATTAGACTCTGTCAGATTTCGACCAATCATTAGCCTGACCTTGAAGACCTCGCTGGATGTACGCCAAATGTTATTGGATTGTTAATATGACCCCACTTACACCCCTACAAAGTTTTACCACAACTCATCCAAAAGTTTTCGAGCTTCCATGTTTACAGACAGTGACACACACACACACACACGCAGATGCAAGCAAAAACACTACTACCAACAACTACGATCAATCACAGATTTTTCCCTGAAACCTTTATTTGCCAAAAAGTGAAACTCTTGAGACTTCTCATGCAAGCTGCATGCAGAAGGGGCCTGTTGGGGTTTGAACCCCGACCCCTCAGAGCTTAGATTTGCTGTACTTTAGCTCACAGCTGTCATTACTACTGCGGCTCAATGCTTTTTGTTGTTGCTGTGGCTGACTGTAATATGCAGTATACACCACCGGTCATATCATAATTTATCCGTGTTATCAAGGTTAGGATACACCTTCAGAAGGAAAAGCCCTTTCCCTGAGTATTCCCTGAACCCAGCACAGTGGGAGCTGTGGGTCACAGCAGGAAAGACAAAGTAAAAAGATGAGTCTGGGGGAGTACTGCTAACTACAAATATATTTCTATTGTATTTGCAGGGTTTCTCAGACTATTATCCCGGCAAACGTTTAGTGAGAAAGTAGTTCAGAAACTCTGACCTTATTTTTAATGTCCATTTTCATTAAGGTCAGCCGAACAGACAAAATTAAAAGAACCAGTCTGTTCGTCTGTGTGCACCAGTGACCCACCAGGAAACACCCAGTGCCCACTACCATGGATACAAGCATCAGCCTGTACATGAATGTCAGTGATGAGGAAAGCAGGAGAAATTCTACAGAAAACTTTATCGTCACGTGTTCTGAATCCAATACATGTTTGCATTTTCAACTTTTCTACTTTTTCACTTCCTACTTTTATTTATATCATTGATTTCTGTTTGTTTTATTTACACTACTGCTAATAAATATTTGATTATTTAGTTCAAATTTGCATGCAGTGGCACAGTGGTTAGCACTGCTGCCTCACAGCAAGAGGGTCCTGAGGTCAATTCCACATCAGGCTCTTTGTGTGTGGAGTTTGCATGTTCTTCCCGTGTTTGTGTGGGTTCTTTCCGCGTACTCCCTTCCTCCCACAGTCCGTGGGGTAGTTGGTGGGGTTAGTGGGGTTAATTGGTCGTTCTAAATTGTGACTGGTTGTCTGTCTCTATGTGTTAGACTGGCAGCCTGTCCAGGCCGTAGCCTGCCTCATGGCCTAAGACAGCTGGGACAGCTCCTGCGACCCTGAAAATGATAAGCAGGAGAGAATGGATGGATGTTCTGCATGCTTGACATCGTGTGTTTTGCTGTCTTTAAGGTAACTCTGTAACATCTGTCCAGGGACTACGGATGAAAAACAGCCTGTTGGATCATTTCTGCTCAGGAGACGTGTTGAGGTCAGTTTATGCAGTCTAAAAATGATCAGAGACATTTCATTTACAACTTTATGCCATTGAAATGTCTCAATAAACACTTTTATTTGCATCAGGAGCAGCCTGCACTGTTGCTGTGCCATCATCTGTTCACATGAATAAGTACTTTGTGGAAGCGTAGCAGTCAGCTCAGGTTTTAGCATTTATGCACCTGCATTTAATTACAGCATGTACTCGATATTATCAGGCATTTCCTTTCTCTTTGGTGGAACCAGCTTCCACAGACTGACACAGTGTGTCGGGTTCACACGTTCAGATGGCTTTTTAAGGCCAGCTTACCACAGACTCTCTGCCCTCTTACACTCTTACACGGGAGGATTAACCTGACGTAACGATGTGCATTCATTCATTTTAGGTTCACCTAAAAATAAAAATTAGAAAATTAAAAAAAAAAAAGAAAACTGTAATTTTATTCTTAATTGATGAATTAAACATAAAAAAGCCCACTTTTCATCATGTCAACTATTTGACTCACAACTAATGATTTAATCATTTAAATCCATCATCTATATATCTAGTGTTAAAAATAATATTTGTATAAAATGAAGCAGATAATAAAGATAATTGCTACCTGTATCTGTACTGCTTATCTAAGAGCTCTGAGGGTTTGTCCTCCCATCCTGTCATGCTTAACTCCCTATAAGCCTCTAATTACATTTATAGGTAATTAAATGGGGAAAATAATCACCAAAGCATTTATGCAACATGTTATTAAGTACCTGGGCTGTAACTGAGCAGTTATGAAACACTTCTATTATCTCCTGTTTGCACGATCATTATAGGTGAGATTTAACCAGAGCTTTTTCCTTGAAGTTACCAATAACATTATTATTCTCGCTCCGATCTCCAGAGGTGTGGAAGCTTTTTGTGCAACCACAGAACATCTTTTTCAACATAAAACCTGTAATTTACAATAATTACTGTTCCACACAGAGACTGTAATAGTCTTTTTTTATTCAGATCTCCAATTAACAGTCAACAAGAATACTTTTTTAAACTTCAACTAACCAACCCTGCTCACATCAGTCTGAAAAATCAGGTTTAACGTACAACTATAAAGTCTCGATCCACTGAAAACGCGACGTCCAGATGAACAGAATCGACTATAAGCACTGATGTCACATGTTTAAGATTCCTACTTCAGAGTTTACTTGGGCAGGTCAAATGTATTATTTACCATTGATTTACTATTGGTGAACCATGTTGCTTTTGTTTTGAAGGTTTAGTCACTGCTAACCAGTTAGACCTGGATCCGGCCGGTTCGTTGACTGGGCTGATGTGCTGGTGGTCTCCAGTCTTGCAGCTGGTGATGGAAGTGCTGCTTCTGCTCTGGAAATGCACTGAGTGATGAAGGGAATTCAGGTTGTAACCACCATCTGTCCTGTCATGTCAATTAACCTGTTAGATGTACTACAGGTATGTTCCTGTTGAAAGGGACCTCTCTCTAACAGCAGGTTCTCTGGTTCCCTCATCCAAGCATGAGTGAACCATCGGCTGACCTCTCTCTGGCTGTTGGGGCTTAAATCTTTTGTCTTTCAGATTTCAGTTCATCACATTTGATCAAATCTTAATGGTTGTTCTTTTTCTTCTGTGATTAAAAAAATTATGACTTTTATTCTGAAATATTGCCTGAATCAATCGTATAAACAAAGAAAATGGGTCAAAACCCCATAAAGTCTTGCATTATGCTGTAAAGCAACATTTATATTTTCCACTTGACTTGTGTCATTACATAAAGTACAATGAGAGATATCAGCCAACCTTTAAATCCAATAAGGTGAAAATAACTGCTGTCAGTGTTTTTAGAAATCTGCTTATTTCTAACGGGCTTTTTTTCACTTCAGAACCAGTCAAACAGTTTCTTACAAAAGCAAACACATGTTTGTCTAAGAGAGGAACAGATCAGCTGTATCCACACACAGCAAACCCAAAACTGCCTCACAAAACAAGCTGGTTTTGCCGAACATTCAAAAGGAACCTTAAACATTCTTGTTTTTGTTGAACACCAGGATAAAAAAGAAAAACTGGCTGTTTGAGTTGTAGTGCCTGATCCGGGATAGCAAAACTGGATATCCAGAAATCCAGGATCAAATTTCGGAGCATCGTGACCCTGAATATTCATCCCTCTCTCTTCCTTGTTGTTTTGTCCTCTCCAGATGTGTGAAAATGATTTTTCCCCCTCATATTAGTGATTTTTGTCCTCTTTCCCAGCTTTTCACCCTCACAAATCCAAGACCTTATCATTAATGAAATAACCTCAACACCAAGCCACAGGTTTTATGAGTTACACTCGGTGCCGTTAAAGTCGCTCACTGGAGAATCAGCTGATTATGCTGCTCTTATTTATTTATCAAAGCTGGGCATATTTGCAGAGGAAAACCACATAAGTAAATCGAATAATTCATTTCTTTCATTGCACATACATGTCGCCTCTGCCACGAGTAGAATCTGAATCTGTGAGGATATAATGTGAGCTCTTGACAAAACGGGAAACTTCAGCTAATTTAATAATAATCTAATATTCCAAATGTCTCATATTGAGTGACTCTGCAGGCTCTTTCTACACGATACAGAATACTGGAGTATGTTATTGGAGCGCACGCTGCTTCAATGCAAAGACCTTTGGACCAGTGACGGCCGTGTTTCCCTACTGGACGGCTGACTCAGCACTGTGAATAAAACATGTGGGGTGGGGATTGGAGGAGCCTCTGAAGATCGCGGTGACACGGATGAGTACTTCACGCAACCTCTCGCTCCTCAAAATTGCTTCATATTTCTTTATCGCGTGGTCTCCATTTCTACCTGCTCATATTTGACTTTTTTCCACCAGATTCATCAAAGCACGGGGTTGAAATATTCATAGAATCGGGTTCCAGGTAATACAGAGTGTGCACCACTGACAGCTCGTATTAAACTCAACTTATTGGTTTCTGTGCTGTTTTGACTGGAAGCTAATCATCCCATCAAATCAAATCAAATCAAATCACTTTTTATTGTCACATCACATGTGCAGGCACACTGGCACAGCACATGCGAGTGAAATTCTTGTGTGCGAGCCCCACAAGCAACAGAGATGTGCAAACACAACAACACAAACGAGCAAAATACAAGAATGGCCAACCTGAAACTAATAAATATATGTACAATATATAATAGTGTATGCATTTCTGGATGTGTATACTAAATATTTTCCTACGTGTGTGTGTGTGTGTGTGTGTGTGTGTGTGTGTGTGTGTATACACATTTTTACAAATTAAATAGTAAAAAAATAAAATAAAATAATAATAATAATAATAATAATAAAATATATAAAATATACAGAGTTGAATATGTGCAAAACAAGTGGCATTTATATACAGTGTGGAGTGCATAATGTTGAAGTTCCAGTAGTGAAGCTGAGGTGTCTATGACGTGTTCAGCAGTCTGATGGCCTGGTGGAAGAAGCTGTCTCTCAGTCTGCTGGTACGGGACCGGATGCTGCAGAACCTCCTTCCTGATGGAAGCAGTCTGAACAGTTTATGGCTGGGGTGACTGGAGTCCTTGATGATCCTCCCCGCTTTCCTCAGGCAGCGCTTCCTGTAGATGTCTTGGAGGGAGGGAAGCTCACCTCCAATTATCCGTTCAGCGCACCGCACTACTCGCTGGAGAGCTTTGCAGTTGTAGGCGGTGCTGTTGCCATACCAGGTGGTGATGCATCCAGTGAGGATGCTCTCAATGGCACAGTGATAGAAGGTCCTGAGGATGCGGGGGCTCATGCCGAATCTTTTCAGTCTCCTGAGAAAGAAGAGGCGCTGCTGGGCCTTCTTCACTGTTTTGTTTGTGTGTACTGACCACGTAAGATCCTCAGCCAGGTGTACGCCAAGGAACCGGAAGCTGCTCACTCTCTCCACAGCAGCGCCGTTGATGGTGATGGGGGTGTGTACTTCTCTGCACCTCCGGAAGTCCACTATCAGCTCCTTTGTCTTTGCGACGTTGAGGGTGAGATGGTTGTCTTGACACCAGTGGGTCAGGGCGCTGACCTCCTCCCTGTAAGCCGTCTCATCACCGTTGGTGATAAGACCCACCACTGTAGTGTCGTCCGCAAACTTCACAATGATGTTGGAGTTGTTAGTGGCTGTGCAGTCGTAGGTGTAGAGTGAGTACAGGAGAGGGCTCAGTACACACCCCTGTGGAGCACCAGTGTTCAGTGTGATGGGGGATGAGGTGATGCTGCCCAGTCTGACCACTTGGCGTCTGTCAGACAGGAAGCTCAGGATCCAGCTGCAGAGGGAGCTGCTCAGTCCTAGATCCTGCCGTTTCCTGTCCAGCTTCGAGGGAACGATGGTATTGAATGCTGAGCTGTAATCTACAAACAGCATCCTCACATACGTGTCTCTCTTCTCCAGGTGTGACAGGGCAGTGTGTAGTGTCAGGGCTATGGCATCATCAGTGGACCTGTTGTGGCGGTATGCAAACTGTAGAGGGTCCAGTGAGTCGGGTAGTGCAGAGCAGATGAAGTCCCTGACCAGCTTCTCGAAGCATTTGCTCACGATGGGGGTCAGGGCTACAGGTCGCCAGTCGTTCAATGAGGAGATGGTGGAGGATTTGGGTACAGGGACGATGGTGGCCATTTTGAAGCAGGCTGGGACTACAGACAGAGAGAGGGAAAGGTTGAAGATGTGCGTGAACACTCCAGCCAGCTGAGCCGCGCATGACCTGAGGACGCGGCCGGGAATCCCGTCCGGACCAGTAGCTTTGCGTGCGTTCACCTTCCTGAAGCACTTCCGCACATCCTCCTCAGACACAGTGTGCGCACTGACGTCATCCGCGGTGCGCACACTGTCCGGTCTCATGGTGTTCGCCGTGTCGAATCTAGCGTAGAATACGTTTAGATCCTCACACAGAGAGGCCGTGGTCTGCGGTGTGCTGGTTTTCCCTCTAAAGTCTGTGATCGTGTTTAGTCCCTGCCACCTCCCCGACTGACGTTACGAGTGACAGGGCGCGCTCGGACCACACGAGCCGCTGGAGATCACATCTGCACCGACAGCTGGTTTCTAAATTAGCCCAGAAGGGAAAGGGCCGTGTATATAATCTGTGTCATGAAGCAATTTATTTCTGCACTGATTCATGACTGACGAGTCAGAGGGAGAATTCCTCATTACAGATTCATCTACTGTCCTTCGGATGGAAGAGCGAGGCTGCTGAGGGAGCAGGAGGAGACCTTCCCCTCAGCAGCATTTCTGCTTTCTTTGCTTTTGAACTGAGCGTCCTGCCACCTCAGGGATTTGTGTTTACGGTATAGTTTAACCATCCAGGATCTATTTATCCCTGATAAATAACTGCTGTAATCTGTAATTCTGATTCATCAGTTTGACCACTGGACTTTTACATTAAAGGTCAAGGCAAACTTCCTATAGTGGATCAATAAGGCGTCACATTATCGTTAAAGTCAGCATCCATGGATCCATTTTGCTGTAATGGCTGTACTCTGTGAGGTGCTATAAATACTTTGGCTTAGAGAGCGCTTTCATTCAGGTGACGGCTCAGTAAGATTCTGAGATAAAGGATGCTGGATAAATGACACCACTGAGAAGAGTGAAAATGGGGCACATGGTAACACACCTCACTGCTCAAGTGCTTGAAAATAGGCTGATCTACCCAGGACCTCTTTTTATTTTAGGTTTACTTGGAGGAGTCGTGTCAGTGATGGGATGAGACTGGATGGTCATGATACGATCAGATGCACGCTTTAAAGTAAAAGTACACGAGTACGACATGCAAAACCTGCTTAAAGTGTTAAAAGTAGTCACCTATAGTAATGATCACCTATTACTATTCATGACAGAATATAACAGCTAGATGTTTCCAAATAAGTCATCTGAACCAAGTGAGCTTAAAATTCCAGCTAAACTTTGGTTTCAGTGCAGAAACTCCTCAGTCTGCCAAAAGACACCTGCGGGAAAAATGGGCCCGATTCCACAGATCTGTGACCTGAATAAAAACCCTTCCCTGGTGGGTTTATGATCTCCACCAGTGACCGGTTCAACACTAATATTCATTTTTACTTTTTAAATTAAAGCAGATGACTTGTGATGAGTGCATCCCTCACATCGCTCATCATATCTGCATTTAAAACATTAACCAACTGCTCAGCCCGAGGACCTCACAGCCCAGCAGGGGGCGCCATGAAGGCCACGTCTGTCTTTTACATACTTTGTAGATGGACACAGTGTAGCTACAGAGGAACTCAGAAGCCTCTGACTGCTGTCAGTTTCAGTTTTTTCAAACATCAAAAATAAAAAGTTCGACTCACTGCTGACGGCCGAGTCTCCTGATCAAAGTCTGATTGGTTCCAAAGTCTAATCTGATCTAAAATATAACATTCAAGGTGTTTTAAACTCGGGATTTTAATACTGAAGTGAAAACTGACCACAATAAAACATCACCACATCAGCTGGTGATTCCAGCTGAAAAATAACACCTCATTCATTCATCAATAATAAACTGTTCCCATCATAATGATATTAATCTTCTATTTCAAGTGGAAAAAGATTTTCACAGAGAGCTCGGCCCGTGTGCAGCTGCCGCTGGCTGTGGGTAGTCATCTGTTTCTCCCACTGCCAAAAATAATCCTGGAAATCAGGATCAATCCTGGAAAGCTGCTGATTTTTCTCGTTATCAAACATCCCGGGATTGTCCAACTAGTGAAACTTTGTTTGGATGGAAGCTCGTTAATCTAAAAATCGAAGAGTTGCCCTGAGACTAAACAAAACCTGGATTTTCTCTCAGTTCTCCCACTGCTTCCACCCTCCTCATCTATACAGCTTGGATGTTTTATACTGTGGCAGTCAGATGTAGTGGAGAATTTTCCTATCGTTAGAAATATTAAAGTAAATAGAAAAAAAACAAATCTGTACTTCTATTTAATACTTGCTACAGCAAAAAGGGTCTTCATTAAATTCCAGAGCTGCATTGCATGAAAGGTTTAAACCCTGGTGAGGTACGCTGACATGTTTTGATAAACCCACCAAACTCTGAAGGATTTCTGATGTGGTTTAGTTAAAAATACTCTCAGACTAAACATCATCGCTCATCCTAACTGTTGAGATCAGCTGCTAGCCTCTGGTGTTATATTGAATCATTCATCAACTTCTAAATCTGTGAGCTACAGTAACCCGTGGCAGAGCGGCTGTAGGCTTTGTCTTTTCCATTTGGGTCAGAGTGAAGCTCTCGCTTGCATAAGCCCAGCCCTGAGCGGCTAATTCTACACCAGGAGAGCAACCTGAGGCGTCGCGGTGGGAGGAAGAGCAATACAGTTAGATTTATTGTTTAGCTCCACCCTCCTCGGGTCATTCTGAGTCCTGCCATCTATTTATCTAAAGTATCCATACATATAAAGACAGAGGGGAGAAAATGGGAAAAGAAGGATGTGCTGCAGGATGAGTCGAGCTCCTATGGTTGCATAAGTGCATTAGCCGACTGAGGCCTTGGGACGACACACAGAAAACATTAAGTTGCATTGTGGTCGGTAAAAGCCTGACTCGGAGCATTTTCTGCCTTTTCCCCTGCTAGAGCAGGTATAACAGGAACGTGCTGATGGAGGAGCTTATCATTACCAAACATCACCTTTCAACCAATTCAAAGACACATCAGCTAATAATAATAATACTGATATTATTTTCTTAACATTTTTCAATAAATAAGTACAATAACGGCATGCATGCAGATGTAAAAACGTTGGATTGTAACGCTGACTGAATCACAGTGAAAAGAGACGCTTTATGTCGAGTTTTCTCCATTTCAAACCTTTAAAGCTGCGACATCAGTCAGAGACAGAAGTTTCAAACTGAGTAATTACAGTAAGTTCTGCTTCACTCTCTCTCCACGAGGGCATCTCATTATCTTTAATTACCAAGTAAGCAAAACTTCTGCAACTTTGTCTCTTTTTTGTCATTTCCCTCTATCATTATCAGTATTTTCCAGCAGTTTACTCAACACTGTTTGTATCCAAAGCTGAAGCAGCAGGAAAACATGTACGTGACCATAAACCAGCTATTTTCATCCCACTGCTCATTTTAAGCATTTCAAGCATAATGGACTGCTTAAACAGCACACATGTTCATATTTACAATCTTAACAGTGAGACACAATCACACACAAACACAAAGGACCATCAGAAGCCACACAACTAAACTAACATTAAATTTAGCTCTTTGCTAAATGATTTCTACGTTATCTCTGAAAAGCCAGCATAGCGGCAGCAATGTTGCTAACAAAGTGTCAACCTGAGGTTTGTAAACCAGTGTGTGAAAGCTCTGTGGGTACGACCATCTTTTATATCCAGTCCACAAGCTGTCAGCTGTGATGAAAGAGATCAGGACGCCTCCTCGGTCAGCTGCTCTGATATGCCGTTATCTTTGTGCCACTATTCTGAGCGCACGTAAAAAAAAGTTTGCAGGTGCAAGTGTTGCATTTTGAGGAGAAATTTATTTTGAGCGAAGAAAATTCATTGCTGCGTGCAAAAAATGTATTTCAGTGTTTGCTATTATCCACACACACAAACACACACACACACACACACACAACAGCAGCCCCTCTCGCTCAGTTTTTGCATTTGCGCTCGCTCGCAATGTGTTGCTCGTGCGCGCTCAACTCTTTCTGTACACCGTTATATTTGTGCCACAAAACCAGCCAATCACAGACTTGGATGCAAAAACATCTGATTGGCTGTTCTGGTCTCCAATCAAATGACGAAATGCAATATCCCAGAATCCATTTCAGGATAATAGCAAACACAAATACATTTTTTGCACGCAGGAATGAATTTTCTTCACTCAAATTCAGCTTTTCTTCGCTCAAAATAAATTTCTCCTCAAATAACCACACTTGCACCTGCAAACTTTTTTTACATGTGCTCAGAATAGTGGCACAAAAATAACGGCATACTCTGAGGGTATCCCACCCGAGGCAGACGCAGGTCACACTGGAGAAACTACATGAGCGGGAGGTCTGAGGTGTCTCTGCCCCACGACCTGAACCCGAATAAACAGCACATGTTGGATGGATCAAATCATACATAATAAATATTTCAGTTATTGTAGAAGTCCCGTACCAGCAGACTGAGAGACAGCTTCTTCCATCAGGCCATCAGACTGCTGAACACGTCATAGACACCTCAGCTTCACTACTGGAACTTTAACATTATGCACTCCATACTGTATATAAATGCCACTGTTTTGCACATATTCAACTCTGTATATTTTTAGATATTTTATTTATTGTTTACTCTATTTAATTTGTAAAATATGTGTGTACACACACACACACACACACACACACGTAGGAAAATATTTAGTATACACATCCAGAAATGCATATACTATTATATATTGTACATATATTTATTAGTTTCAGATGTAGCCATTCTTGTATTTTGCTTGTTTACATTATTGTATTTTGCACAACTCTGTTGCTTGTGAAGCTCGCACACAAGAATTTCACTCACATGTGCTGTACCAATGTACCTGCACATGTGATGTGACAATAAAAGTGATTTGATTTGATTTGAAGTGAAGTGATATTTTCACTCGTCTCACTGAAGCTCTTTTGCACACTTTCAGATGCTGTACCAGCTAAAAATGGATTGGCAACAACTTAAAGCGTAAGCTGAAACTCTGGCCTTCTGCTAGCTAGCCTCCTTGGTGGATTTCAGTGGGTGGTATAAATTATTCTGTATAAAACAACACAACTCCCAATGAGTCTTTCATCACTAGTGTGCTATCAAACTATTGAGGTGGGCGTAGCTGTCGAATGATGAAGTCTCATGTTTTTGTGTTCACCTCCAGAACAGGCGGTGCAAACTGCGCTTCAATCAATATGAGGTTGATCAGCAGTGTAGCAGCAAAGAAAAATGAAAACAATAATTCTGCAGCTTGAATCTGGCTCATCGGCACAAAGCGGTGACCAGGATGAAGTTTGTGTGGTGACACTGAAAGCAGATGGTCCAACAAGAACGACAACACCAGCTCTGCTTATTAATTATTTCTCATTAACAAATGGTACAACAGCTGAACAGGTCCAGAATTACCAGTCCTTCCAGTACAGATTTAGAGGGAGGGGGTGGGTGAGGGGAGTGAGCTACAGACAGATGTCATCTTGTTGCTCTGGGTGGAGTGGGCTCTGATAAATCTCACTCTAAGGGGCTCAGAAGCGTCGCTAATTGACTTTGGGGAAATGATGCACAATTATACATCAAATGCAGCCTGATGCGAGTACATATGGGCCGAGACGGGACGCAGACGTCGGTGACAGCAGCCCAACGTCCTCCAAGCAAGCCACGGGATTTCAGCTAGACCACTCGCTATGCACGCGTGTGCTGTATATATAAACACCTCGACATGAAATATGTGCTTCAGCATTTCAGGATTAATTATGATTTCCTAATCCGTCCGTGGCTGTTAACAGCAGCAAAAACGCTCCACCGGCGGCACAGAGCCATCTCGTCCTGCAGTAATTGATTTGTTTGAAGTCGGGCAGAAAAAGGAGGAGGCCTGCTGGTGACGTGTCTTTGGACAAAAGAAGCATTAGTCGGGATTAATCGGGATTAACGAGAAGAAATTCTGATGGACGGGAGGCAAAAGAAAAAAAATGCCTCTACGCAGGCTCGCCGCTCCGCCCTCCTGATTAAAATAACACTGCACTGGTGCTAACTAGCAGGTGGAGCCCACAGCTGAGAGGGCTGTGTTTATGGCTCTGTGTGCGGTCCTGTCACCGATCAGCTGTGTTTCTGTGCTCAGAAAGTCGTGCGTAAGCGACTCAGAGGGACCGGTGCTCCACCCCATCTCGCCGTCCAAATGTTGAGTCATTCTGGCCAACAAACCCGACTTCTGTTGCAACATTTCAGTCTGTAACAACACAATAAAAACACAATCTGGTCGAAGTTCAGCCTTCTTGAAACAAATCTGCAGCCACAGTGAGATGGCACGAAGCTCACGGAGCTGAAAAGAATCAAACAAGGAAAAAAACGATTTACTGACAATTTCTTCAGTTCTTTGTGCAAAACAATGAAAAACTGCAGAAAAACACTCGACCTTATTTCTTCTTCTAACATCTATAAACCTTCATCTTCATCTTTGTTTGAAATCAATTAGTGAGTAGCTCTTTATTAAACATCTTAATCAGCCTGGGAGTCAAACCAAACCACCAGTTTTACTTTTATCGACTCGACCATCTCAGAAACCCGGGTAGGAATTATTTTCCATCCTTAATTCTGAGAAAGCTTTCTTACGATGCTCTCTTCATTTAAACTGAAATAATTCATCCAGATAATGAAGCTTGTTGGAATAAATGGTCCTCAGTTCTAATTTTTACAACAACTGATGATGGATGCCAAAGAAAAAGGGAAAATCAGGAGAAGCAATGCGCTAGAAAAACAAGGAAATACGAAGAAAAAGATGGAAGAATAACATGGGAGAGAGGGACGACAAAAAGCAGTTATTCCAGAGGAATTAAAGAATAAAAACAATCGAAAAAAGGAAAAACATGGCAGAGGCAGATAAACCATCAAGAAGGGAAAGAAATGAGAGGGCCTGAAGCAAAGTTAAGGATTTCTGAAATAAAGGTTAAAGGACAAAAGTGGTTTTAAAGGGACGACGCTACAATACCAGACTGAGCCTTAAATGTGCACCAATCTCAGCCCTGATCTCACAGTGACATTCATCCCCCTCCACCATTACTGGAATTAAATAACTGGAATTAGCAGCACACCGCCAGATCTCAGGCGTACAGAGACAGAAAGACATGAGCAGAGATTTTAAATGATGGGGGGGAAAGAGAGAGTGGGACAGACTGCAAAAGTCCCACAATGAAGGGGGAAAGAGGGAAAAGCACTTTGAGGTGAGAAGCGAGGGAAAAGGAGCGTGCAGCAGGGAGAGACCCTCAGGCGACTGTTAAACTGACTTAATCAGATCAACTTACTGACCTGGATAAACTCTGCTTGACTGGAACACACAGCTACTCACATTATACGCCGCCCCTCGAGTGCACGACAGAGTTTAGTGCACGTGTGACTGTGCCGTTGTTCCAGTGCGTGCTCTGGAAAAAGCGGGAGGCTGCAACACGGGGAAAACATCTAGTAATTCAATATTTAAAGCTCGCCTTTAATTCCCAAACTGTTAGTTACAGAAGAGAGAACGTAACCACAGATAAGAAGATTTGATCTGATCATAAAAGAAAAGGATGGATGACGAACTCTGGGTTTGAAAAACTGACACCAGTACAGAACTGGCAAAAAGTGCAGCTCCTCTAATGGTCACTCGAGTCTGAAGCCAAAAAAGTCGTTCATGACAGTGTGAAGATGTTTCTTGTGTATAAACTGAAAACATCCTCATGAGCAAAGCAGACAGATCAGCTGATTTTGTTTTTCAATGTGGAAAACAAGCAAAACATGCCATGAAAATCTCTAAAATTATAATCTTTTATAAAAATGTGCAGTGCCCACAGAAGCTTGTTAGTTAGGAGGGACAACGGAGAGAAGGGGTAAAAAACGGTGCACATATCTGATGTTGCAGGTGCTGCACGCCTCGTTTTCCTCTGCAGAAGCTGACTGAAGGTCAATTTTTGCACATCCTCTAAACATGGATCTTACGTGGGAACTAAACTGGAGTTTTTGAGGGAAGTTTCCCTCTGATAATACGCCTGTATTAATCTACCCATCAGAAGAGATGCGGTATTAATGTTTCTCTCCAAACTGTCAATAACTTATGGCAAAATCATGCAAGGACACAGACAACCTGAGAGCTGCAAAATGATTATGGTTCAACTGAAAGAAGAGGAAAGAGGTGTGTTAGGCAGCGTTCACTGGTCTCTCCCTCCCTGCCTGCTCTTCCTTTACAGATGGTCAGCAAATGAAACATGCAATGCCTTAACCCCTGGTAGAACCTCAAAATCCCATCCTTTCGTGAACCTCGGGACCATAAATGGTCCCAGGTTCTACCAGGGGTTAATATGCAAATAATACAAAGTTGTTGTGAGCGATGAAAGCGTTGTATCCTGGTTGGAGCGGACAGGATGAACATGGTGCCATCCACAGGGCACGAGGGCTCGCTCTGTGGTTTAATCAGAGTGAAGATGATGTGGATTTTACTCTGTGGCCTTCACAATCACCTGATCTCACCCCAGCTGACCATCGATGGCACATCTGCACTGCCTGAGATGACTAAATATCTTTTTTGGAAGGACTGTGTTCACTCTTCCAGTTAAATTCCAGAGAACTGGATGATCCCAGTCATTCTGGCTGCTCACTCCTCTCGGCGTGCAGACCTGTTGTATCACTGTAGCGTTGCAGCACTCGCCTTTGTCCGTAGTACAAGTTCTAACGACAGAACAAATCTTTAGGTGAACGATTACATCGCATGCCGTCACCATGATGAAAAGCATCCAGCAGCGTCTGTGCCATCATACACCAACAGATTCTGCTGCACTCACATTTAAATGAAAGAATAACAAAATCTGCAAGTCATCCACTCTCACTGCGAGTGCATCCAAACCGTCTCCACCCAGGAAAAGCTGGACGTAATTATAGTGCTGAGCATCTTTTTTTAAAAACATGCTTTGCTGTGAAGACCGACTGCAGACTGTAGACATGAACGTGCTCCGTGTGCATCATTTAGATTTCTGGGAATCTGAGCAACACCAGAGGTTATATCATGACCACACCTCACAGCTCCCTCTTTAACCCGCCTCTTCCATTCTACATTTCACAGCTTAACTGAAGTTTGGTTTCAGGTGAGTAGATGAGGGGCGTGGCTTGAAGGGAAGCATGTGTCTCCCACTTACCGGCTTTGATTGCATCATTATATATGCCGTTCTATAAAATCTGACATGATGTGAACTCGTCCCTCTGATGGTTTATTTTGCATTCTCTCGTGCGCCTGCATCTGTTAAGCCTGAAAAGCACTCAAAGCTTCCATGCGTGTGTGAAAATGACCTCAGCTACATCACGATCGAGGGTCTCGTTCTAACATAAGAACTCTGTTCTGAAAGCATGGCGCACCTCTCTGTTCCTCTGCACTCTTTAGCAAGTCATGGCCTACAAACTGACAGGTTATTGTTCTTTTTGTCACCCCAACAGAAGCACTTCTCCTTCTAATGCAATGCAGTTTAGCGCAAACACCAAACTGCAGCCTCCAGCTTCTTACTGACCAACAAAATGTAAATACAAACCCAGGACAAAAGATGCTGGAGGGAACGCTCCTCCATGACAGAGCTACAGCAGAAGAAGACGAGCTGCTGCTTCCCTTTAAACTATATTGGATTCAGTGTAAGATAGTTATTCATTCAGATAGGCAAACAGATTTTTATTGCTCTAGCTTCTGCAGATGGAAGTGGGAGGAACAGAAGACATGAGTAATTAAAAGAAAGTAGAAGTGAACCGGTTGAATCATGACATTTTTGTATCTGCACTTCTCTCCATTAGAAATTACATCAGTTAATGTAGGAGAGGGAAGTAGGATGATATTTTCTTTATGCAGCGCTCATGCATCTTCATTTTCTCTCCCACCTTCTTCCTCTGTGTGGGCACCGCTGCGTCGCTTTAGCTCTTCATCTCCCTCCCTCACGCGAACAAACACACACGCAGGCGCACTCTCGCAGGCTTGTTAATGCAGAGGTAATGTAGTAAACTCAAGGGGACTCCCCTAACCAAATCTGCTGTCAAGACAAATCGCTGAAGTGAATTCATAATAAAATCTGGAGCACCAGGGGCACAGAGAAAATGTGCACGCGTGACTGTGTGCGCTGTCCGTGGAAAAGAAAAGCGAGGAAAACAAATAAAAGCGAGGGAATCGGAAACAGAGTGAAATTAATCAATGCAGAAAATGAGGCAGCATCGAGGGGATGAAGAGCATGTTTTCCAGCAAGCCCATCCAAGCTACAGAGAAATGTAATTGGCACCAAAAAGGCAGCGAGCAGCAGGGGTTACAGCTGTTGCATATGCCTCCGAGCTAAAAACACACAGGACCAAACACAGCATAAAATCAGTGAGTGCTCTCATAAGTACAAAGAATTTTAAATGGATACAGATCAGTAGGGAACTCTGGAGTTTAGTGGTAACAACACTGCAAACTGATGCAGCCCTTACAGGCTGGAAGGAGGATTGTGAGTGATGAACAGCAGGACAACCCATAATACTGGAAATGCTGAAAAGATATACTGTGAAAAACACTGCAGACTTTCACCGACCGCACGAGGCGAGAAACCTTAAATGCTTTGTCGTGATTCTAACTCTGTGAAGCTGTTCACACTGAGGTCGCTGTAATTATGTCCACAGTGTGATGAACAGATTGAGATGGAGATGTCAGTAGCGTATATTCACTGGTGGTTCCCTGCTGCTATTTGCAATGTGACGTCGGTTTGCAGCAGTGGACACGGCGACCGAGTAATCTGATGCCACTTTTCCCGTTTCCTCCTGCGTCTCCCCACACGTGCACACTCTGTGCTCTGACACAACATGGTCTGACAGGGATGGTGGTCCCTCACCTTTCATCTTCACTTTCACTCACTGGTCAGGTTTGAAATAAATACGTGATGAAGTTTAGGGAAAGACACGCACCGCCCTTCATACCAGGATCGAGTTAGGGCAAACAGATTCCTCTCTAATGTCATAACCTGATGCATCAGTGCACAGACATGTAAATGACACACAAACCACGCTGGCTGCAGTAGGCACTCCACACATGAAACACACTGACTGTATATAAAAGATGGGCGTAGCCACGGAGACGCTAACTGGCTTGCAGACTAGTCTTTTGAACCCTTGAAAACTTTGCATGTCACCAATTTGTTTAACAATAAAACTTCAAAAGCTTGGGGGGGGGGGGGGGGGTTGGGCAGGTCGTAGCTATGAGTGAACACTAGCACTGCTTAGCTTGGTTATAAAGGTAAATCAACACCTGTGATGTTCGCAACATACAGGTTAAAAACAACACATACCTTCCTAGACTTTAGCTGCAGGTTCCGATTGTCGGACGAATGTAAATTTTTTATTGGATTCTAATTTTCACCAGTCAACATCTCATTGGCGACAAAGATCCGCCTTTACCGAACCCTGATCCTGCCCATTCTACTTTACGGCGCAGAGACGTGGACGATGCTCAAACACGACCTGAGCAAGCTCGAAGTTTTCCAAATGCGTCGCCTTAGATGCATTCTCGGCGTTTCCCTTCGCGACCGTCATTCGAATGACACCATCCTCACCAGCTGCGGCAGCCAACCGACGATCGGCGACCTAATCCAGCGCCGCCGACTCCGTTGGTTTGGCCGCATTTGTCGAATGGACCCGAGCCGCTACCCCCATGGCCTACTCTGGTTGACCCGCCCCACCGATTGGAGGGTACATCGAAATGCACCAAAGAAGACATGGATGAAACAAATCCAGGATGATTTGAAGGCCCTTCGACTTGACCTCGAGCAGGCAAGAACCATCGCCTTAGATCGAAAAGCGTGGAAGATAATCGTTGGTCAAGCAAGAGAACCTGCGGCACCTACAGCAGCGTACTGGTTGCGCGGCAGACCACCGCCGCTGGTCGCCCGCTAAGAACAAGAAGAAGAATTTTCACCAGTGAATGGAAGAAGAGGTCAGATCTGATATCCTGATGTTATGACATTATGTCCATATGACAGAAAACTGGTGATGGTGTTTTTAATTTTCCTGTGAATGTAACAGACGACCGGCATGTGTAGAGGGAACGCGCCATACGTAAAGCTGAGAGACGTGGGAGAGGAGACGGTCATTAAATATATTATTTGACTTCTCCAGGACTGCAGTGGGACCTGTCGTGTTTTACTCCAGCACTCTTTACATCAGTGCTGCTGTCAGTCAACACCAGCTGCTTCACATCCTTCAGATTCAAAGACAGAAAATGTTTTTCATGTGAGGTTTATTTTTCCAAATGCTTCATCGTCGTAACTGAACCAGAGAGACGGAGCCTTTTTGATTCAAACCAGTGAAAAGGTACAAAAGTGCATCTGTACTGAACAACCTAACTACTGTGCACTATGCATGCATTCAAACCACAGAGTTAAGGCGAATAAAGAGAATGTGGGTAGAAAACATATGTCTGAGTGTCTGCGTGTGTTTCAGCGGGAAGAATAAAACAACCAGATGCATGAGAGGAACTTCGACAGTCGCTACCACTGTGCAAACTAGCTCGTGTGTCCAAATGGCATCGTTATGTGGAAATGAGCAACTGGGAGAACGGTCGGGGTTGCATCCGCGACAGCTGCCAACGGCCGAAACAAGCAGCGGGAAGAACAAGCAGAGTTTCCTGCTGCTTCCTGTGAAGGTTATCTGTGCTGCTGGAAGGCTGTGGCGGGTAAAAGGCTGTTCGCACATGAAGACGGAGATCTTTTATACTCAAAACGATTTCAAACACACTTTCTGCAGTGGATGAATTTGACCCTGTTAATTTGAGCAGGTGATTAAACAAATGCAGCTGCAGCGGGGCCTTAATTTGCAAAATAAGCATCATGTTGAATTCAATAAGACATAAAAGTAGTGATGAGACGCTTTTCTTTGCAAGCTCCTTTGATTAGCATCATAAACTGTGGTGGTTGTTAGAAGAAGTTTAGCTTCCTCACTGGCTCCATCCGTCTTTCATATAGAGTCTACACTGCTATATGATGCTATAGGTTACCTGAAAAGGAACAAGGGAAGGAAAGCAAGATGGTACAGACATTATGATCGCACACATCCTATCTGAGAAATGACAAAAACAATCCAGACCAATAAAATACTGAACGAGCTCTCAGCAGCATCTTCAGCTCCGTCAATAATCAATCATTGTTACTGTTCGTAAAGCCTGGACTTTATCAGTGACTTTATTTAAAATACATGCATTAGTGGAATATTTTAAATGTGTCAGGCATCAGTGTGAGAGGCACTGAGCAGCAATCAGATCAGGTAAATGCATGACAGTGATCTGATATCATAAAGGGAAAGAATACTCGAGTTTGAACACAGAGGACCTGACGTCAGGAAAAGATGCAGCAGTGATGAACAAGAAGATGTGAAACTGAGTGTGATGTAGAACGTATGCAGACCATGTGCTCATCTTATGATTTAGCAACTGTCAGTGAAGCTGAAGGAGCCGAGTGTCCTCTCACAGCAGAGCATCTGCGGGGCTGCACCCGGAGGCTTACATGGAAGGCCATGACATCATTTTCTTTATATAACTGACACAACTTCAGATCTCGCCCTGTTGGCACAAGACAGCAGAAAAGCACTCAGCGAGAAGAAAAAAGGTAAAACAACAAATTTAGTGCCGTTCTGTGGCAACTCTTAAGCTTTACTTTAGAAAACTGAATAAAATGAAAGAATCGTTCAGAGAACATCGCACCCGGAACCAAAAGAGATGCAATTCAAGTCAGGAAATAAATCTCCATGTGTGCGCACACACACACACGCACTCACACACACACACACACACACACACACTATACCCAGAAACATCTGGCTGATCTGCCTGCCCCACATTATCATCAGACAGCGTGAGGCATGGGGGAGGGGAGTGTGTGTGTGTGTGTGTGTGTGTGTGTGTGTGTGTGTGTGTGTGTGTGTGTGTGTGTCCTAGGCCAGGTGCATCTACTGTACGTTCCCTCATGCATAAGAAAGCATCGATGCTTGTGTGAAAGAACTCCGCTGCCTGAAAGTCTTAAAGTACGATGTACAGTGAGTATTGTTGTTCAAGCCTGTGTGATGGTGAGAAAAATCAAACAAACACGCTGACAGTAAAGAAATGCGTGCCACAGCCACCGAGCGCGTCTTTTCTCTCCGACAGTGACACTGCTGCTGCTCTAGCCTGGCTCTTTGTTCTGTGCCGCGGCCTCGTACGGCCCTCGTACCAGCATCAGAGTCGACGAGTGTCCAGATGGCCGGGCTTGCTGTTCTGCCCTGAAAGTGGAGCACTGGGCTAAGCTTCCATTATACAGGCTTAAAAACACACTAATCACCCAACAGCACTCTGCATTACTGCTGCTTTTAGAGGAAGCCACCAGGATGCATGTGTGTGTCTAATCTTAGCACTGCTCTCTGCTTCCACACACTATTACTGCACCAAGGCCGTGCATTTTTGCTGCATAAATGCATTAACAGCAGCATCTTTACACATGGTTGTACATAAAGGGAAGAACCCACCTTTAAACTGCTTTATCGCTTCTTACATTCATTAATTTTTCATCTTCCGAATCTGCTAAATGGCAGACACCACTTTTCCATGAACAATGTTTGATTAGAGAGAAACCTGTAAAGTCAGAAGTATATTTAATTCCTGGCAGGACTACTTTGCTGAGTCTGTCATCGCGAAGCAGGAAACTGCTGCTGTGCCGATTTAAATGCAGCTCTTTAGCGAAGGAAGACTCGTCCCTGTTGACTTCAGTCCCAGCACTTAAGTTTTTAAGTTATTAACCGAGCGTCTGAAGCCATCCAGACTTGGCAGCGTGTCTACGAGAGCTCACATCAATTAACACATTAATGAGCGTAGCTGCAGGTCAGAGTGGAGGAGCGCTGCCGCGGGGAAACACCCGCTCTGCACCGAGGGCACTGTTGGCAGAGCGAGGAGCTGCTGGCACTGCCAAACCTCATCTGCCATCCAACTAAATGAGAGTGTGTGTGTTTGAATGTGTGTGTTGGGAAACCCCAGGTGCCTGGCCTGCACGCTGACTCACACAATGCATTTGTAGCAAAGCACAAAAAAGGTCCTTATTTATCAGGAAAGCCGGGAGAGGAAACTGCTCTAAAAAGGTCATTAAAGTTGATGGCAGGCAAGCAAAGACATGATCACTTTAAATGAAAAGACTCCGCCCACCATCTCCATCCCAGTCCCAATAACTCTGTTCGTTCAGTATCCTTACATCACTGGTGACTGGGAATCGTCCTGGCATTTCATTTCCGAGTCGATTAAATGGAAGGAAAATTAAAACGACGCATCTAAAAGCAGCAAAAACACTCAAACGGTTAAAACTGAGCACACGCTAATGGACGAGGTTAAACTTTATCCGCATGCAGATGTATTTCAGAGGCCTTTTTAAACCCCTAATGATGCTCAGACTGAAGCTGACTGTGTGACACGATATCGTGCACACGCATGACGTCAGATTGTCCAAGTGCGTCTAACATTAGCGGCGCTAGTACGAGCAGCCTGGGTGAAAATGACTTTACGCTGACGCACCTACTCACAGCGGTGAACTTTGACATCAGATTACTGCAGATCTGCATTGACTGACGTCCTTTTACTTTTCAGCGTCCTCATTTATAACTTCCTGTCACGAAGAGAGGGTGGTGCTGTAGTGGGCGGCTGCAGCAGTTAGCTGCTGATTTATATAAATAAGAAATTTGTTGTTAGTTTGACTGGCTGGGATTTCTACTGGCAAAAAGCCAGTGCCCACTTTTTTTCGGAGTCTTCCGTAGAGAAACGTGGCTGCAAAAAGTCTAAAAATGGTGATTTTTGAAATGAGGTGAGCTGGAATTTAAAGTTTGACAGAGAGCAACACAAGTGCTTCTGCATAAGATCCAAACGTTCATCATCTTCCTGACACAGCAAGTTCAGACTTCCCAGGGTACACAGTAATCTGCTGACACACACACAGAACAAAGAGCTGCAATAACACGTTGCTGGTTACACACAAACCATGACTCAGTGTGTACCACCTGTTTCTGTGCCCAGCTGTCTCGTGGGCTTCTATTGTACTCGCTCAGCT
The DNA here is from genome assembly GCF_057382275.1 of Copadichromis virginalis. NCBI lineage: Eukaryota > Metazoa > Chordata > Actinopteri > Cichliformes > Cichlidae > Copadichromis > Copadichromis virginalis. Next base: position 39,751,133 of record NC_140622.1, read on the forward strand.
GTTTGTGTGGGTGAGCGCTCGGCGGTCAGAAGCATGACCCTAAATAAACGCTGGTCTTGCAGCTTGTTGCACTGGACTTACTGCATTTATTTACAGTCAAAGATCAGAAATTCCACCTGTGTTGCAATGATTCAGCTGCCTGTAAGAAATTATTTTCATATAGAGCAACCTGGAAAACATGAATGTCTGATGCATGAATGTGAAAATGTCCATCTAGGTTTATACGCTCACCTCTGGCCACAAACTAGTGACCAAAACAATAAGATCCTGGATACAGGGAGTGGAAATGAGCTTCCTCTATAGGATGTCTAGGCTCTCCCGGATATCTTTAGCGATAGGGTCAGGCGGTCATTTGCATGGGACTTGGAGCAGAGCTGCTATTCCTCCATGTTGAAAGGCGCCCAGTTTGGGTGTCTGACTGGGATGTGTCATAGCAGAGGTGTTTGGGTCACGTTCAGTTGGGAGGAAACTGCAGAGCAGACCCGGACATGCTGGAGAGATTATGTCTCTCAGCTACTACTGGGAATGCCTTGGTGTCCCCTCTGGAAGAACTGGAGGAGTTGGTTGGGAAGTGGGAGGTCTGGGCCTCTGCTGTGGGTGAGTGGATAGATTTACCATTTTTTACTGTTTCTGTCATGAAGTAATTTCCAAAACTGTACAAAAATAAAGTGTGTCAACATTTTCAGTGTGCAGAGATGTCCTGTAGAGTGAGTGAGGCTGTAGCCAAATGTTCCCTGCTGCTATTGTCGCTGTTGGAATTTCACCCTTTAACACGTGCTATCATTGAAACAGGACGCGTTTAAACCGGTCAGTATTTTCACTGCCTAAATCTGCCCAATCAGCCAGCGTGAAATAAAAGGTGAAAGTCTACAACTTCATTGTACGAGACCTGTGTCCTCTGTCAAAGTCCTGTGATTCTCCCGTCTCCTAATACCGACTGAAACGAGCCTGCACATCAGAAAACGACTAAAGAGGTATCCTGTGGCCTGAAGTATGATGACAGGTCATTACCAAACATCTCTGTGGGACATTGTCAGCTCGGACTTGTCTTATATCATAGGAGCTTTAACACATTATTGTTAGTCTTGCATGTTCATAAAAAAGTACCAGAAAGATGGATTTTTGTATCACGACTGGCGATGATTCCTGGTTTGGAGTTCAGTTACTTGTGGTCTGTTTCAGTCTCTGTAGCCTTAAATCAGACCTCAGGTGGAAAGGTGAACATCAAAGCCACGGACAGTGGACAAGAAAGGTGAAGAAGAGAGTGCGGGCAGGGTGGAGTGGGTGGAGATAAGTGTCAGGGCGGATTTGTAGCAGCAGCATAGACGGTAGTGAGACCTGCTGTGATGCTCGGTTTGGAGACGGTGACACCGACAGAACGACAGGAGGCCAAGCTGGAGATGCTAAGATCTTCACTGTGAGTGAGCAGGATGGACAGGATTAGGGGACAGCAGAGGGACAGCACAAAGTTAGATAGGGAAGGCAGAGATGTTTTGGACACGTGCAGAGGAGGGAGAGGAAGGAGCATAGAGGATGAAGATGGAGCTGCCAAGGAGGAGGAAAAGATGAAGGCCTCAGGGGGGGTTCATGGATGTAGTGAAGGAAGAAGCAAGGATAGGTTAAGACAAAGTCACATGATCCACTGTGGCGAACCCTAAAGGGAGCTGAAAGAAGAAGAGGATGATGTATGACTGACAGTGAGAAGCAGCCAATGGGAGCAAGGCACTTCATTCAGTGGATAACACAGACCTGAATGAGGCACTGTGTAGCTCTAACCTGTCTTTTTGCAGCACAGTCACTGTTTTTAACACATGTGAACGTCGAGTTTGTCAGGAAACGCCGAAGGCTCAAAATCCAGGAGCCGCCTGGTGATTGGACGAATGAGTTCATAGTTTCTCCTGTAGTTATTCGACCACATAAAATTTCATAATTTGTTGTGTTTCTGATATCAGGAAGACAAAATGTGCTCATGAGAACAGATTTTTGCTTTCCTCTTTCAGCGCATGTTTTGGAAAAGTTGAGAGTAAATTAGACTCAGTGTCACCATCAAAAAGACAAAGTCCCAGTTCATCAGTCAGGTAAGGAGGATGCCATCTGATACAGCTACAATAAAGACATACTCATTTCATGGCAGTCCCACTTACAGATGCATACTCTGGATAAGATGGGTACACTTTAATTTTAAAAACCATTATAAAACTACAGCTTCCTTGTTATTCTCCCATTTTCTATAGTGAAATCCTCCAGGGAGGAAGTAGCACAGTGAGGCACTGTCTGAATCCAACGTTGTATTTAAATAAGTGCTCTTCCTCTGCGTGTGTGTGTGCACTCATCTTTGAAAGCCCGTGCGAGCGTCAGCCTGCTCTACTTTCCTCTGCTGTCCCTGTTCATTTGCCTCTCTGAGACCTCGGTCGTAAGTCAAGTCCTTCATCTACACATGCCGGGCGGTTGCATATTACAGGTTTGAGCCATCTTACCAAACCGTCTCATCCTAGAAAGAAAAAAATAGCTTACTCAGCTCAGATCAGTGATGTCACCTTTCATTTGCCCTTGTTTCCACCTGGCGCCACAGTTGCCTCGCGCTGCCTCTTACAGGAATGGATGGGTGTCAGGTTGCACATCTCACTGATTGTGAGCTTAGCGGTCACAGTTGAGTCAGCTAACAGTTTGGATCAGCGACTCATCGCTCATCCAGGAGCACGGCCCTTCAAAATAAAGGCTAAGGCTTTAAAAAGACATGGAGCACTCGGTGATAAATTATTAACAGCTGTGTTTTAGGTTGTGTCTAATGAATACAGCGGCCCTTTCACCTGAAGCCTCTTACACTGGCGTCCCTGATCTTAGAAGGATGGCGACCTGTGAATCAATACTGAGGGTAAAGTGCTTCTGTCAAAACATGCAGCAGTCCCTCTTTCATCCCGAATGAAGTCTGACTGGCTCCACCCTGAAGTCGCCACATCTGTGGTCGTTTCCGTTTCACACATACATTACAGCCCAAAAACTGTGACTGCAGAGGGGGGCTTGAATGTTCAGCAAACACAGTACAGTAAAGCATCCCCTGCTTGTTACTGCATACATCCGTGGAATATCAGAACATGCTAATAATAGTCGCTGTCAGTCACAGAACACGTGCCACTGCTGTTTTGTCGAGCAGATTATGTTTGCGATGGATTTGCTCAGACATGCCAGGACCGTCTCAATCTGTATCCACAGGGGTGTTTTTGGATGCGAGGGGTTAGGTGGAGTTCAGGTGAAGAAGTTCAATCACCTCGAGGTCTTGTTGAGTGGAGGCCAGGGTGGGGTGGGTGACTGACAGGTGGATGAGTGCATCACTACAGACGCTGTGCAGGTCTGTAGTGGTTAAAAAAAACAAAAGAGCCCGAAGGCGATGCTGTCAGTTTGCTTGTCGATTCAATTTAGTTCCCTCACAAACACCCTTGAACTGTGGGGAGGAATAAAATACAGATGTAGAGGAAAGAGGCAGTGAGAGGAGCTCAGCGTAGGACCACTGCTCCTTTCAGATGAGGTGGTTTGGGCATCTGTCTTGGATGCCTCCTTGTTGCAGGTTTTTTGTGCCCAAAAGGAAGAAAACGCATATTTTTTCCAGACTTTAGTCACACAGATATGTAAACGGAGTCATTTAGTGCCGTCTGAAAAGGATACAATGCAAACACTCACAGGTAATTTCATCAACCACATTTTTAGGGAACGTCTGAAACCAGCAGCACGAAACATCGACTCAGTAACCGCCTTCATTATCTTTAATAGAGACCGAGCTGACTTTCACGAGGCTGTTTGATAAGAGCTTTCCTCTTTAATGGATCTGACTCACAATGCCCTTTTCCCCTTCAGCCCATAAAGATTTTGGAGGAGCATTAAGTTAAAAGAATGAAAATGATGCTATAAACACTGAAAGTTCTTATTTTCGATAACTTGTACTGCTTGTGTTGTTTTGAATGTCACACACTAACTGAGGCCGACGCAGCTGTAATTACGTCGCGCTGGCAAAGTGACTCGCAACATAACTGCTGGTAAAGTTTGAAGGAAAGTGCAGTTCAATTTATCGCTGCCATATGGAAGTTTTGTAACTCGTCTGATTACATTTCAAAGTGCTCGAAAGGCCAGTGAGCCAGAAAAGTGACGCCAATAAATACTTTTGTGGAACTGCAGTTCCCCAGAGAAAGCTCTTGGACAAGCCTGCGAAATACTGATTCCTCAAAGATTGTGCTGAAATTAAATCCGAGAGTTACATTTTCCAAAACTATACAAACACAGCGACGGCTTGGAAATAGCTCCTGCAGTTGCCTTTCAATAAATTAAAATCTACCAGAGCTAAAGAAAAAAGCCAGAAACTGTGATGGGATGATGTTCACCTCTTAAGAAGTTACAGAATCATCTTTGTGTGTCTGCCGTGCACTCACATACCTGCACAAGCTGAAGAACCTTGGTGTTGTAACTGGGCAAAAGGATGATTTAACACAAACCGGTGGACACAAAGATTTTGTGTCTGAAGTCTTGATGATAAATGCAGAAAGTCAAATCATAAAGCGGATGCACGACCACGATCGGGGCTTCGTCTTTCAGTAAACATACTTTTTAACATTATTATTGAATGATTTTTCAAAATAAAAGATCCCAACGGACAAAGTGAACCGGGCCCACAGTTTTCAATCTACGTACATGAACCCATGACGTGACAAACATGCACATAACATTGCATGTTCTGTACACACATGCAGTAGCTCAGATTAAAGTAAGCCGGAGTACTGCAACACGCAGCCTGCAGCGAGGCAGCAGACGCAGAGCGACTCAGCTGTCCTCTGAATGAGCACGGAGAGGTGGACACACTTCCCAACATCACGCGAGCCTAGACGACCTCGCGATGGAGACGGCGAGGACATCTGTGAGCAGCAGTGGCTGTGTGCGTCTGAAACATCACATCAGCACGATCAAGGTGCAGTTGTGTGATCTAAATACAGAATAGGGATAACAGAGACGAATAATCCAGCATTGGGGTTCTGGCACAAAGCAAACACTGACAAGAAAATCAAAGTTTCCTCCTCTGTGCCGTCAATGTTTCTGTTCAGCTTTTGCCTCTTTAATAGGCGAGATCAACAGTTAACATGAAACAAGAGGAAGCAGGGATGAAGTCAGATATGGATACTGAGGCAAAGTTTGACTCGTGTCACCGCTGCTATCAAAACACAAAAAACTATTTTAATTCTCAGAATGAGCAGCTGCATCATCATCTCAGGGATTTACAGCAATATAGGCTATGCTGTCAAATCTCATCTTCAGTGCTGCTTACACAATATGTTAACTACTGCAGGTACAAATTGTTCACACGAGAATTTGGAAAATAATCCTACGCTTTTTTAACACCTCTGTCGCCGCACTGGCAGCTTTTCCAGCTAATCTGACCGCAGTGTTTCCAGCATGCAGGGAAGGAAGCCTGATATATGGAGTCAATTAGTAACAGCTGGGTAACACTCACAGCTTATCATGCAAGTTACTTTTCTAATGATGTCTAATTATTTCAGCACCCACACTGGAGCTTGAGAAGCACTGAACTAAATGACTTTCAGTGTTGAAAATGATTTCTAGGTTAAACTTAATGTGTTTTTACTCTGTTATAGCATGAATTCATATTTTTATATTATATAATGAATATGGTTAATAGACTGGTTCTTATATATAGCGCTTTTCTAATAGTACGGAGCATTTTATACAACATGCCACATACACAAAAATACATTTTCCATGCTTTAACATTCACACACACGCCACATCGGGGAGCAACTTGGGATTAGTATCGTGTCCAAGGATCAAACCGCTAACCTTCCAATCAGAAGATGATCTGCTCTACCTCCTGAGCTACAGCCACCACAAAATAATGGCACGTTTATAGAAACATGGTCCCTCCCAAAGCAAACTTAAAAAATACTTACAGGAAATGCTGGTCTTACAGTATGAAGTACACAGTCTACACTGCACAGTCCTAACTGCAGTGGAATGGTTGGAAAGCTTAAGTAAGAGCAGAATGTGATGAGGGCGGGACAGACGACAGCCAAGGAGGGAAACTGACAAAGACAGGAAATGAAACTAATTAACAAAATAAAAGCAGTGATTAGACTTTAAAGAGTTTATGTAACCGTTGTGTTCCTGCGTTGTGTCGGTAAAAAGAAAGGCCTCAAAGTAAATGACCTGCCCGCTTCAGCTCCTACAACCAAATACAAACCGCAGGTAGGGCTGCCACGATTGGTCGACTAGTCACGATTACGTAGACTATCAAAATCGTCGACGACTGATTTAATAGTCGACGCGTCGTTTGAAGCTTTGTAAGATCCCAAAAGACGCAGGAATAAGTAGCAGGATTTAAGAGTGTAATAACGGACTGAAACAGAAGATGGCAGCACTGCATGTACAAGGATGCCAGCTGCCGTTAAACCCCGAAGAAGAAGAAGCTGTGTCCCAGAATTCATAGCGCGGCCCAGCTCAGTTTCCAACAATGGCGGCAGCTAGTTAGTTTTAATATTACTCTTATTATTCTTTCTGGGTCACAAAATAAACGTTTAACATATTTTCAGGCGAGAATGTAGCTGTGTAAACCTCAAATATCTGCTCAGTTTATCAGGACGCCACATATTTTCAAAAGCGCTCCGACGTTTTCGGAGACGTCTGTTACCCACTAGCTCGATAGCTAGCCGGGGGCTAGGTCACTAGAGCCGTGAGAACACCGGACTCCCCGCAAATCGTTTTCAAACCCACCGCCGTCTTTCGCTACTCAGGTTAAACATGATATATGAGTCACTTAGATAACTTAACAATGTTATTGTTTGTCTTTTTTTAGTATTTCATTTGTTCCTGAGTAAATCGGTTTGTCTGAGATTAAAGTTATAGTTTTTACACAGCTGAATAAACGTCAAGCAGACAGCTGATTATCAGAAGTGTGAGATGCTCCAGAATTTACTCCGGTGTCCTGTTATATTTTAGATAGCAAGGAGTTTATTAAACTTCACCGAAACAATCTGCAAATTTCATTAAAATTTAATAAACTATCATCTTGTCTTTATTTTTAGTTAGCACAGACCTGAAACACTTAAAGCTGTAAGATAATGATAGTTATATAAGAGCAGATGCTGCTGGTGCAATAAGCTGTACTGATTGGTCGACTAATCGCAAAAATGATCGGTGACTAGTCGACTAACAAAATAATCGTTTTTTGGCAGCCCTAACCGCAGGTTAGAGGGTTAGCTCAACCCACCACAACTTTCAAACTAGCAAGAATTATCTATTCATGCTAGCATAGACTGTGCCTATAACACATGTGGCACACATGTACTACATATTCACAGCATCTAGTAAAGACAGGCATAATGATGACAGTAGCTGAACTAAAAACACACAATCGGAAAACATCAGGGTGGCTAAACATGTGATGTCAGGGTGGCTAAATCTGTGATGTCATTCATACTGTGGACACGGTATTGTAATACCCACCTCTCTGAAGCTGAGTTCACACTGGACGCATTCGCTGTGACGCAGACACACTCGCCAAAGAGAGTTGAAATATCAAGAGTTTCATTTCCTGGTTAAATAACGTAATCAATAATAATAAACTGAATGTTTTTGTTATAAAAGATGAGAAGTTGATGAAATGTTATTTTTCATTATGATTTCAGCTTTAGACAATTATGAAACGAGATAATTGAGATGAAAATGATGGCTGTGCTGCATTTCATTACAAAGCGATTTGCACTCATCCTGTCGTGTCTGCACGTCACTTTTCCTGCTCGCTGCTGGAATCCTGCACGCCTAAAAGCACAAAGTCACCAGGCTGCTGCATGTTTAGCTCAGTTCATAGTATTTTTAAAATTAAACTGCAGTTCACTGAACCTGCCCTTAGATCTTTTCAGGGGGGAAAAGTCTTGATAAACACATTAAGTTAGAGTTCTGCAGCCTGCAGGAGTCACCAATATTGCCTGAGCTTAATTAGTGCATTTCTCTTATGAATCCTGGCTTTTTTGCCTTTTTTAATCCTGTTATACCAACATAAAATAAACGTATCATTAAAAATAAAAAGGTTATCTTGCAGAAGGGTTTTAAAGTGTGGAGGAAAGGATGAGCCTCACAGCGGAAAGCAAATGATGCCTTTAAGTGTGTTAATCTCCAGAAAAGCAGCTGACAGTGATCAGACGCATAAGAACACAAACACACCCACATCAACACAAAGATGCTGAGGGTGTGTGCGCATACTCTCAGTACAACGCTCAGTAAGCCCCACACAAACAAACACACACACCACTGCCAGATGTGCTCGGCCTAATCAGGTCAACGTAAATGTCCATCAGCTAGGGAGGGGCTGGGGGGGGGGGGATTGGGCAGGAGGACACGGGGGAGTTGGAAAATGTGATGGGGTCAGAAAGCAGGAGAGAAAGTGATGGAGTGTGGGTCAGACTGGAGAATTAAGATGGAGTGAGAGTGAAATAAGCAATTATGCAAAGGCTGAAGAACACAGTGTTAAAACATTTAAATGGAGGTCTATAATTTATGATAATTAATGTTAATTCTGACCCCGTCTTGCAGGCTGCTCTCCTACGCACTCGTTCACGCTCTCCTCAACACGCTCTGCACTGATAACTCCATCTGTTGCAACTCAGGAGTGAGACGTGCATCAACTTTGGAGGGACGAGTGAGGCGCCATCAATCATGTTTGCTGACCCTCTGCATTAGCGTCACATTAGCCTCGTGTTCAGAACGAGGGGGAAAATAATTCTGCTTTGATTTCTGGGATGCCAGTTTTACTCGTGGAGATGCACTCACATCTTGGTTCAGCATGTATAATCTCAGTGCCAATTAGCAGAGAGGTGATGTTAGATTACTGCGAGTCAATAAAACAGAGCCAGCAGCTGCTGTTTGCCCATCTGTGTTTTACTTTTTGGACACGGCGCTCGGCACGATTATGCATACAGGCCAGAAGAGTCATATTTTAATCCAAACCACGACCTTTTTGTGAACCACTCCTAAAGTAGTGCCTCACCCCATCACTGAGGGAAATCGAGTTAAGAAACGTATAACCAAGTGAACATCTGACTATAATGCAGTCTATTGTGATGCCTGGCTGTCAGCTGGTATCGGTCACTCCCACCTCATCATTTATCAACAAGCAGGGTTACTGCTTACTGTAAACAAGTCGTTTTAATACTATGAAGATCAAACGGGGAAGAAAAAATGATGAATCATTTCTCAGGTTTACAGAACCTTTAACATTTGCTTCAGTGTTTGATCTTCACATGCAGTTAGTTTGAAAGACGTTCAGCTGATTTCTGATACCAACATTTGTGGAGGTGTATTTCGGTTTGAGCTGATTAAACACTGATCGCTGTTTTATTTCCTCATTTTTAAGGTTGTATTCAAAGTAATAATTATCCAAATTTAATGTACTTTGACAAATTTATGTCACACAAAAGGAAATTTGACTTATTTGCCTGTTGATGATGGGTGACGGTTATTTTGGCTGTTGGGTCAAAAAGTCACTTTCGCTGCATCCATGTGTTTAATAAAAATATCTTGTTTCTAAGCGGCCCGTCCACCAGCAGGCTCGATCTAACATAAACCCATTAAACCCACACACTGTGAAAGCTGTGGGCTCCAGAGCAGCACCCTGACCTCTGACTTGTTCCCAGTCCTTTCCTCACCCCCAACCACTCAGTGAGGCCCATTACCAGCCCATTATAGTAATTCAATGGGATGCTGCCTGCGTGGTGGCCTGCAGGGCACACATAGAAAAGCACATTAAGGCAAACACAAACCTCCAGCTGTGGCTGTTTACACATGCATGGAGACTGCAGTGTGGGGGTATATTTACATTAATTAGACTAAGGGCAGCAGATGTAAAGACAATTGTTTAGCAGGACAGAAAATTTGGACTCGTATTCCCACTTTCAGAACTCTTTTTGTAATAAACTCCCAAATCGGAAAAAAGGTGGAGATTCAAATCAGGTTTGGACAGTTTACCCAAACCCACTGAGCTTCTCTCAAAGGGAAAAGATCCAACCTGTCCTTGATATGATCTGATGAGTTGGTTTTGATCCTGCTTTTGCTTTGCCAACTTGCTTCTAATCACATTTTTTGCTACCACTGTGTGACTACATGTGCACAGCCAATAACCTGCGAATGAGCACCAAACACAGAGCAGCAGAACTCTCACAATAATCCATTTCTCCACAATATGCACAGAACAAAGCTTATTACTAGAATCCAGCCGTTTTATTCCCCTTATCTGAGGGTTGGGCTCCCCAGACGTCCTTTTACCCATGCCAGTGTTCTCAGCCCAAATGAGATGCCCAGCCTCTGCAGTCGGCAGAGGAGCACAGACATCTTTCCAGATGTGCTCCTCACACATTACTTATCAGCTCCCAGTCTTCCTATGGAGCAAGCTCACTGTATCCTCAACCTCACTCGGACGCTGTCCAGAATTCCCGGTCATATGTGAGGCTGGAATGTAGGTGAAATGACCAACATGCTGACGTCACGCCAATCTCTGTTTCACGCTCCAGCATTTGACCTGCAGACTTCTATGATGCTGAAAAATGCACAATGGATGAGAAATTCATTCAACAGAAAATGTAACGTTGTGACAAAAGGACCCAGACCATATTTTATAATACAAACATTTGTATTTGACAGTGATACTGGATAATTACCCTTAAAAACATCACAAGAGTTAGTTTTAGAAAGAAGAAAGAGGTTTGTGAAGGATGTGAAGAAACCACTGCAGTGCTGCTTCCTTCTCAAATCAAAGCCAATATTTGTCTTCAGTTCTGTGCAATAAGAAATGTGCTGAAATATGCTGCTGTTTCTTTTGATTTCATCAGCGATGTCTCTGAGGTCCAATTCTGTCTTTGTTACTGCTGAACAAACACAGAGGCAAACACTGCAAATGCTCACTCACTCACTCGTGCTACGTGCATGCTCAGTCTGCGCACTAACACAAACACATTCACCCCGAATTCACACAGCAAAGAATGGCCAAGCATGCATCCAAATCATGTGACTGAGTGAGCAGGCAGTGGGGTGGGAGGGGATGAGCTTTAATGGGTTAAAGTGAAAAGAGCTCCAAGCCTGGGAGGTTTTCAGATTTCCTGCTCACAGCTTTCAGAGGAGGAAACGCTTCATACAAAAACATCATGTCAGCCATTCATTTTATTTTGCCTTTTTTCTCAGCGATGTGAATATTTTATAGCAACACTTCACAACAACTGTCATCTAGAAGTGCTTTATACCGTACAGCAGGGGTGTCAAACGCAATCGCACAGGGGGCCAAAACCCAAGGCACACTTTAGGTCGAGGACCAAACAAGATAAATATTTATTGAACACACTAAAACATGTTTTTTAAACATAAATATGAATAAAAACAGACAGGAATATTATTCCAGATTAAATAAACTTAAAAAAATAAACTTTAACTTTAAATATTTTGCTCCTGATAAAAATATATCCTGTCAAAATTATGCAAGTTAGAAATATGAACATGCTGCCAAAAACCCCAGAAAAAATAAATGACAGCAAACACAAGGTTGGAGCCGCATGTAGACGGAGCTGTGCATTGCTGCAGGAGTGGAGCTAATAAACCGTGCGGGCCATTCACTGTCGTACTTTCCCTGAGTGCATCATTACACTGCAGCTCCATCTGAATCTGCACAGGTGCAGCTCAGCTGACTTGGTTCAACATGACTTGGCAGCAGGGGAAGTGAGGCAGGCTGCACTGGTGCATTTGTGACAGCTTCACTTGAAACGCCTTCACCGCATCATACATGTCCATGAACTGACAGGTTTCCTTGCTGAGCTCAAAAACTCTGTTGAGAACTTTTCCCCAACTCAGCCAGCGGAGCTCTGCATGAAGGAATGTCGACAAACTCTGAATCTATTTCCCACATAAAAGACTGAAACTGACGGTGATTTAAACTTTTAGCTCAGATAAAATGTACGGTCTGCCTTACAGTGATCACTCCATTTTTAGGACTTCACCACACAGCGTTTCCTGGTGTGTGATGCAGTGATGTGCTGTTCACTCACCGGTACAGTTCTCCTGCATCTTTACTCGCATCCTGCGGACTAGTCCGCTTTTTTCACCGCACAACTCCGGCGCTCCATCTGTTGTAAGTCCAACAAGTTTGTCCCAGGACAGTTTCATGTCGGTTACACTTTGACATACGTTTTAAAAAATGTCTTTTCCTGTCGTTGTCCCGTGCATCGATTTAATGTCCAATATTTCCTCTCCACAGACGAAGATGGTCAGCTGTGCAATGTCCATCATGTCTGTACTTTCATCCACAGCAAGAGAGTATGCAATGAAGTTTTGTCTGGACACAAGACGTCGCACAGCTTCATCCTGCAGCTCTTCAGAGTGGTACCGGGCTCATTTGGCTCCTCTGCTACAATAAAACTTGCTTTCACAACAGCTTCACTTTGTGTCTCGTAGTGCCGTCTTATATTAAATTCCTTCATTACAGCCACATTAGCTCCACTAATAAGATGCACAGCTTTACCAGCATGTCTGTAAACATATATTCAGTCACCCACTGGCGCTGGCCATGCATAACAATAATAGTACATCTGTATAAAATGATCTCGCGGGCCGGATATAAATGTACGCCGGGCCGGATGTGGCCCGCGGGCCTTGACTTTGACACATGTGCCGTACAGTAAAGATCTTTAGTATCACAGGGAGAACAAAGTAAGCAAGCATAGAGGAAGATACAGTTGTTGTAAAATCGAGAATGTAAAACTGCATCAAGATCCAACAACAATCTTATTTTTCTTTAAATATAATAAAGGGGATGTTTTATTTCTTGTGCGTACTGGAATCTCACGAGCTACACTAGGATGTAAAACCAGTTACAGTATTTGCATGATTTATGAGCCTTCACTCACTCTATTCTATTTTCAACTCCATGTCTTTATTCTTGAACTCTAGTAAAGTACCGCTGCTTGATTCGTTGCCATATTTGTTAAAATGCATCTTATCCTGGCCTCTGCAGCCCTTCAGTTCATCCACTCCCTTAGCTCCTCCCACTTTAAGCCAACTTTCTTCTGATTGGTCTGAATATAAAACAAGTGTGGATCTGTTGGGCATTCCACCCAGCGACGGGCTTGAGGTAACCACATCAGCGATATCTTCTCTCAATGACATCACGCCTGTCTCATAACTTTAAGATATGAGACGATTAAAAGACAAGCTGCACAAAATTTTAGGAACTTAACTGACATGAAATTAGGCCATACCTGTGATTTCATTCTTCCAATTTAAAGGCTCCAATTATGATCAGCTTTTCCATAAAAGCAACACAAAAAAACCAAATTTCCTCTCAGGTGTGACCACCTGTCACCCTACTTACAGTGAGAGCTGCAGCCAAATGAAGGACATCCAGTCAAAATTGGGAGAAGCACTTTTCCTCTTAACACTAATAAAAGCCGCTCTACACTAAAATTAATTAGGGTGAACCTTCCATCCTTTATGAATGAAATGAAAAAAAAACATCTTTGTTCTAAGAATCGATGCTAATTGAAAGTGACATGAAACTCAACCCCAATCTGATAACGGCTGAATAAACTGTGCAGATCAGAAAGCTGAGCCTGATGGACGGAGCGCGGGAACGATGACATCTAAAAATAGCATTTCTATGTGAAATATTCATTAGACAAAGTGGGAGATGGATGGATAGAAGGGAGGGGGTGGGGGGAAAATACAGGTTTAGAAGAAATAAGAGGTTTGCAGAGACTGAGAGCAAGAAATGATGTAAGACCTCTGACGTTTTGGAAGAGCTAAAAAATATGTTGGAAAACTGAAAGGAAACCGATAATTAGGTCATGGCGTCTGCCTGTGGTGTCACAAACATTTGTGTCCTCTCCATGCAGAGGGGGAATGACGCTCAGAGCAGAGCACACTCAGAAAATCACCAAAACACACAGGAAATCTTCCCTCAGCAACTCAGGAGTAAATACGGACATGGAATAAATGAGGGGTGTTAAACTTTCTTCACCTCGTAGCCTGAATAAGTAATTGTTTTTCTCACCTTGGGGTCTGGCCTCATTAAAAAGTAGCCCCGGCTTTGTATGTGGAGACACTGTCGAGCCTGAATCACTGCACAGAAAGCCGGAGGATGCAGGGTGGTACAGTAGGAGCCGGGTCCAAAAGGGAGTTTTCATAAAATCAAAAGCAAACTCATAAAAGTTATATTTGTCTTTTTTGACTTTGAATTGTTGTCTTTCTTTTTAGGCTTTTTGTGTGGTGATGTTTTCACTTGCTGTAAAAATGTACTTTGTGCTCAGTGAAGCTTCTGATTTCGATTCTCTCGTTTCATCCATGGAGCTCACAGACCACAAGTTAAACACAATAAGAAGGTTCAACACAAGCAGCCATCATCCAATCAAAACTACAAGATATATATATATTAGGGGTGCAACGATACACAAAATTCACGGTTCGATATTTGTTCGATACAAAAAAATGTTCATGCCTTTTTAATTTGTCATTTATTAAAATTATAAATATATATTTTAACTCAAAAGTACAGTTTTTAAATTGAATGTTGCTGAAACAACAAAGTAATAAAATAATAAATAAATCTGATTGAGAAATCACTCATCTTTGGAAAAGAGAGTTTATTACAGAGAAATGGCTCTTTCCAAAATAAAAGCTATACTATCCGCTTCTTCTGGGCTATATTCTCAGCAGCATATTAAACATATCAGGTCCCCATAAGGAGAATCCTGTGCTAACGGCTGTCTAAATGACTCGGGTAAAGTTTGTAGCATGCTTGCTTGTTTTTTTTCTGCCTCCACTTGTCTTTGCACTAGGATGCTGTCGGTGTAAATGTGCAGTCATATTCGTTGTGTTCCCACTAGTGCTGTCAGCGTTAATCTGAAATGACGTTAACGCCACAACACGGCAAATCTCCGTTAACGAGCTAACTGCGTTAACGCACTAGCTCCCACCCATGTAATTGAGCATTGCGTGGCACATCCGACATCCTGTTTTACTTTAGTCCATGACGCGCTTACCTTCAGGGTCATACTTCACATGAAGACCAAAATAGTTCCAAACGCCAGATCTGAATGAGGGTGGGGGAGGTCCAATTTGCCATGTTGCAAGGAGCTTAGCTTCTGTCTGCTAGCTTGCACTGCGCTCAGTAAATCTGTGTTCGACTACTCCGCCTAGGCTGCACTGTCGAGCACAGATCCACTGAGCGCTCAACACAGACAGCATCGTCAGAAGGAAAGTTGATAAAATAAATTAAAAATGTTGTATTGTTCGATACATATGCGTACCGAACCGAAAGCACTGTATCGAACGGTTCAATATCGATACGAGTATCGTTGCACTCCTACTATTTATACGTGTTTAAAAAGCTTTAGAAAACCCAAACAACAACACAAAAGCCTGCTTTTCCCACTTGCTCCCTGATGTGTGATTAAAAATAAATTCCCTCATTTACTTCATGTTCTGCTGTATTTTTCTTTCATTACTCATCGACTTGGCCTCAACAGGTCAAATAAAAACTACTCTGCAAGCAGCCCAGTCTTAAGATGTAATCAATAAACTTGAAGAGGAGGGATTTGTTGACATTGTGAAAAGTGTAACTCTGTTGAACTTACTTTGGACCAGCTGCAGGACTGCAGAACTATTGACCTTTTTTAAAAGCACTAATCAATAAATCCAGAGACAGACAGGCCGGTGTTGCACTTCCAGAAACTGTGTCCAGAATGGCTGACAACCTCTTTCTATTCACATCAAGGGAAAGGGAAAGTGTGGAGGGCTGAAAAGAGTAAGAAAGAAAGAAACTTCTAAAAGTCAAACTATGAGGATGCAATACATGTTCAGGTCAGACATCAACCTACAACACCTGTAATAAAAATCTAAAAACAATTATGTGGAACATTTTTCTGAAGAATTATTACGTTTATTTTGATTTTATGTACAATTTGCCAATAACACTTCACTACACAATTATGTGTAGTGAAGTGTTTCCATCGTGCTGTTTGCAACTTTTATTAAAACAGTGGTTCTAAAAATGTCCTCCATTAATGTATATCAATCTAAAAACAGTGAAAGGTTGAAAATAAACCAATAAGTTGTGAAGCTCAAGAGAAATCTGAGGATTTTCTGAAGTGTCACTGAAAGTCCAGCCATCTGCTTCTGGATGGGACCTTCAAGACCCTTATTTACAAAATTTCATTTAAACAAATTCCATGAAACAGCCTTGAAAACCAGAATAACTCATTTGGTTGGTAAATTGAGAACAGATAGTTAAACAGAACTTCTGTAATTTCAGGTTTTTGGGAGACATGCAGAAGAAGCCAAAGCCAGGAGCCAGAGGAAATCCACTGAAGGTTTGCTAGTTTAAATTCCAGCTATGGAAACTAAAGAGAAACAGAGTCCTCTCTGTCTCTCTCAGGAGCCCTCGCTCAAATCATTTACAAACTGCTTGAGTGGAGCTCCTCAGTGATGAACAGGAGATAGATGTGACTGCACAGAGAATAACAGCATCACAAGAATGTGCCCAGCCTGAAGGATCCCCGGTCAACCGAGGATGCGATCGCCACAGTGCTGCACACATTACTGAAGCACTTGGAACACAGGAACACCTATGCACGGCTCCTCTTTGTAGACTACAGCTCGGCTTTTAATACCATCCGGCCATACAAACTCCGTCCCAAACTCCACCAACTGGGACTTAACTCCTCTCTGTGCAACTGGATTGTGGACTTCCTCACTAACCGTAGACAGAGTGTCAGAGTGGGTAAGAACACCTCTTCCACCCTTGTGGTCAACACCGGTGCCCCTCAGGGGTGTGTTCTGAGCCCTCTGCTATACACTCTCTTCACCCATGACTGTATTTCCTCCTGCGCGTCCAATCTCATTGTTAAGTTTGCAGATGACACTACAGTGCTCGGACTTATATCCAACAATGATGAGACAAACTATAGGACAGAGGTGCAACAACTAGAGTCATGGTGCCACGACAATAACTTGGTCTTAAACACCAAAAAGACCAAGGAGATCATTGTAGATTTCCGGAAGAGGGCTCATAACAACCATCTGCCTCTCTTCATTGGCAGTGAGGCGGTGGAGAGGGTGAGCAGTTTTAAATTCTTGGGGGTAACTGTGACCGAGGACCTGTCCTGGGGCAACCATATCACCTCAGTTGCACGGAAGGCCCAACAGCGCCTCTACTACCTGAGGAGACTGCGGAGCGCACACATTCCCAGATCTCTGATGTTGAACTTCTACAACTGTGCCATCAGCAGCGTTCTGACGTATGGATTTCTAGTGTGGTTCCCCAGCTGCACCAAGGCCGATCAGCAAGCACTCCAGCGGGTGGTGAAAGAAGCTGGCAGAATTATTGGAACAAGTCTGCCAGAGATCAGTAATATCTTCCCCACTCGCTGTCTGAGGAGGGTGCACAGTATCCTGCGGGACCAACATCACCCTGCGCGCCACCTTTTCCATCTGCTGCCCTCAGGGAGAAGGTACAGGTCTATACAGGCCAGAACATCCAGACTGGCCAACAGCCTGTATCCACAGGCTGTGAGGCTCCTGAACTCTCTGCCCCCCTCTCACGGACAATAACCATATCCAACTTCTTAATAGCAATGAACTGGTCTGCATTGGTGCATCATATCTTTATTCTCTTCCCCCTCCTGCCCCCCCCCCCCCCCCTCTTTCTTAAATAGATAACTATCATATCTGATATCATATCTCACAGTACAATAATATTGAATGGGTTGCATTGTTGTATTTTGTCATGTTTCTCAGGTCTTTGTCTGAATTTCTACGAACATTATTGCTAAGGATTGTCTTATTGCATTGGAGTCACACTGGGTTAAATATGTACACTTGGGTTTTAAGGGGTATTTATTATTTTCTTCTTTTTTTTTTTTTGGGTTGTATGGAAGCCCCAAACGCAATTTCATTGTTCTTGACAATGACAATAAATAAATAAATACTAAATACTAAAATACTGAAGGATGTTTCACCCAAAATGGATGACAGTGATTCTCAAGAAGAATGACAGAATCATCCTTTTAAAGTCTCAGGAGGTGACTCCAGACAGCGTAGTAACTGAGGTCATGTTATTAGAGTCGAATGGATGGGTCAGCACAGTAAACCACAGATCATGTGACCATTTCCAAACAGCAGTGTTTTTAAGCATCATAAGTGCTTTAAACTTATCAAATATCCTGATATTAGCAAAGTAATCATTTTAACCCAAGCTGTAATCTTTTCCTCATGCTGGCCAATGTGTTGTTGCAAGGAATCCCACACACAATGATGACATTCAAACCAAAATAAAATTAAGAGCAAAAGAAATACAAAAAATTCAAAGCATTACCAAATGCACAGCAGATACACAGAACATCACGCAGACCTGGTGCCAGCAGAACCGCTAAAATTCAGCAGATTTGTGAGTTCAGGTCCACACATCTGGAACCACCGTCTGAAAAGCTTCATCACCCTGGGTCCTTAGGTGGATACCGTGGGCAGGCTGCACTTTTTTACCTAAACTACTAAGATGACAGTGATTGTAAAGGAGGAGATATGCTACACTGCAGGACTCGACTATGAAATACTGTGTAAGTGAGGCCGTACGTATGTATAAACTGCATTCGGCTCATGACAGTAAATCTGTAAAGTTTGACACGGTCTAGTTACCTGGTGTCATGATGGAAATGCATGGAACTGGCTCCGGAGTGGGAATCAGAACTCCACCAATGGAAACGGGAATAGCAGATGGAACAATCAAGGTCTAGAGATCTGCTTAATTTGGCTGTCAAAGGATAGGAAAGTTATAGAAACTGATATGATGAAGAACAGCAGCCCAAGACTCCCCGAGCTTGGGATGCATAACATCACCTGCTGGTTTGGCAGGCCCTGTTTTTGTAGACTCGAGCTGATCACTTCGTTTTTTAAAACCATGTCTCAGGCTTTATTCTACTTTTTGACTCTAATAGGGACCAAAATGAACATAAGTCCTTTTAAAAAAGAATTTAAACTAAGAACTGAGTTCATAAAAATCATCAGAAAAGTGCAAGAATCAAGGAAGCCAAGGGACATTTTCTCAAACTTTTAATAAAACATAAACTTCTTTTTACAGCCAGAGGACTCACATCCTGCTGGTTTTATAAAGTGCAGATTTCAAGCATATGCTGTTTGTAAGACCCAGGAGCTAAATCTGGTATATAAAGTCTATGGCCTTTCTCTGACCAGCAACATTACAGCTTTGGAAAAGATGAACATCTGCAACTTTTCTCTAAATCAGGAGATGATATTTACATGTGCCAACACGTGCACCGGGATGCTTGTGACCGTGTAAACATACCCAGCAATCAGTGACAAAAGAGTCTGATAAAACTACGACCCACTGATGTAGCTGCGTAACTTTGCACTTTAGATAAAAGTTAGTGTGTGTGACTGTCAGAGCTTCTGTGTCGGAGAAACTGGTTTTACTGAAGCAACATGTTTATGTTGTCAGTGATCGGAGCCGCTCGTGGTCCGCCTCTCTGGATGGAGGCTGGGAAGTTGGACCGTTGTTATGGCGATAAGAAACCAGCCTTGCCAGGGTGTCCGCGGAAACTGAACGTAACCATAACAACAACGGAACTCTCCTCTAGAATGCTGCTGTGTTTAAAACCCCTGAGACACACACACACACACACACACACACACACACACACACACACACACACACACACACACACACACACTGCCTGACTGCCAGCTGGAGATGCAGCCCACATCCAGAGTTTTCTGACACATGGACCACAAATTAAAACTTTATGATTTTATTCTCTTTTAAACTTTTCTTTTCTTTTTTTTTTAATTACCATCCCAGTTCAAAAGATGAGCTGTCCTCTTTGTGCATATAAACTAGACGACAAGCCTGTGCTTTGACATCAACCTAACTCACTTCCCCAAGAGCCAGAATCACGGGGGGTGAGGCAGAGTGGGGAGAAGAGTACAGAGCAGACAAGGGCGGGGTGAGATGGGGGAGATCGTTATCCGGTAACTTTCAAAGCCGTTCCTCAGCTCCAGTTATCTCAGGATGGCAAGAAGTGTGTCACAAATTGTGTGCTAACGTGTTCCAGTAACAGTCGCTCCACCAACACTGAGAATCCTTCTTCTAATTTTACTTTGTGGTGCAGTCGGTGCACCCGTGTTTCCAGCTCCAACTGTGATTTGAGTGGAGGCCAGTGAAGATAGACGTGTGTGTATGGGGGTGTAAGGGATACACAGAGATGTGGAGATTGTGAATTTTCACATAAAAGCAAATAAAGACAGGAGGGGTTGCAGATGGAAGCAGCAGACTGAGATACGGGGAAAGATACAGAGAGGCAGCATGACGGTGACAGACACCGAGATTAAAGTCTCAAGTCTAAAGAGAATTTGAGAGGAGAGTTTAAAAAAAATCCACAGGGTGTTTCTGTGGGCACAACACGCTCAGTCTGAATCAACACGCACTGATGGCATTAGAATACAGAGGATGTTTAATGGGAGCTTCATTAACACATCTATTGGACTGAAAAGCAGAAGCACATGAAAAGCTAGGGATGCTTTTTTATTGTACGCAACATAATCGTGATAATTTAGGTCAGTAAGTGTAACACAAATTCTTAAGTTAACCTTAATATGAAAATGTGTGGTGTGTGTCCACCTCTTTTTCATTTGTTTGTTTATATTTTAATTTCAGATTTCTTTCATACGAGCGATACCTGCCTGCCTGCAGGGCTGGAAGCTTCCATCAAACTCAGGCCGGACGACAGGCCCTCAGCTCAGTCTATGAATTCATGTTTTTGATGCTAATTCTTTATAAGTTTGTCTCTGAAACTTATGGATTTCTGTTTGGGTCTGATGGGTGTATTTTGTCAAGAATAGAAACCACTGGATTGTCTTCTAGTCCTAACACAGTAGTTTTATTGACTAAGCAAGTTTTAATGATAACTAGTAAAGGATTACCACCTCCAACCCTGCAGCCTCTAAATGCACTTTTTACCCTTTAAAAGTGGAAAACATTTGTTTTGTTCATATGGACATGGATGAGGACAGAAGAGACCGCCTCTGCTGGACTACGTTGGAAGATCCGCCATCTTGGCTCAGACTGAACTAAACACTGTGTGTGTGAGAGTTTGGGCTTTTAAGCAGGAAGTAAAACTGTAAAAGGAAAGAGGTGCGCTTGCACTGAAATACACAAAAATACATACTTGTTCAAATACATAAAATACACAGAGGACATAAGTAGAAATCAGCATATCCCCAAAGCATCCACGAACACACACTGCGATGTAAAATATCCTTATTTTGAAGAAATCATTTCAAAATGACTCCGGGACGCAGGAAACGTTAAACACGCTGCTGGGCTCTGAGTAATCCCTCTCTGAGCTCTTTGCTTTTGGCTTCTTCTCTTCAACTGCTGTTCAGTATAAACCAAAATGCATTTTCAAGTTTGTAAGGGCCGCCTTGGTTTTTATTTTGGGTATGAAGCACGACTCATATCGTACACACGAGCTTACTGCTGCGTGTGATGAACTTCCCCGCCTACGTGCGAAAACGCTGCAACCTCTTTATCGTGACTTAACTTTCTGTTTCTCCAGAGGAGGGAGAAAGTACGTGGTGGAGGCGAGGATCTCCTCCACCCCCCATCCCTGCTCGACTGGGTGTGTTTCAGCACCACGGACAGCAGCCAGCTGCTCTCAAGCCTCATCATACTTTAATCTTTCAGCCTCCTCACATCGCGTGTGAAGGCTGAGAACAGAAACAGCACTGAGTCCACCTCAGAGCAGCGCTCGGTATTGTGTGTTAACACTGGCACTGGTCATGTTTAGGCCTAAGGACAGCACCCACCAGAGTTCACAAAAGGTTGGACCAGCACAATTTTCACCTACACAGAGAAGTGTGTCTTAGCAGATCAAGCCATCTGCCTCTCCCTGCAGCAGCCAATTGAATCCAGCCATGCTCACTTCACCCCTCCCAGGGAAACTTGTCCTCTGATAGCATTTTACCTGATGAAACACACACCAGTGTTTTGTTCTTAATGTACGTGTGAACAAATGTAACTGATTTAACCAGTTTAGGCATGCTTAACCTGAACACTCATGTTAGATCAAAGCCTGTAAAACCAGTAAATTGATCTCAAAGGCTTTCTTCCTTTTTGTATTTTGTTGATTTCTGTTAGTTTAGATCATCCACGATCAGCTGATCTCAGGCCAGCTGACATCCCATGACACCCTATCCATCTGATAAATCTTAGTTGGTTTAGCCAGCAACCGACCTCCAAAACAACGCGTTCTCTTCACGCTGCTCCGGTGTCGTGTCTGTTTTCATTAATGGGCCTTGGAAGAAAAAAAGAATCTGCTCTTGATTATAGTTGTAGTCGTTCTGATTAAAATTAAAAACATAAAAGCAAATTAATGACCTGCTTATATGCAGAATGACAGGACTGAATAAAAGCGTCTGTGCTGCACCTTTTATGAAAATGTTACCCACTAAAGACGCAGTTACAATCAATGCAAAACCAGAACACAAGGCTGATGTAATGTGCACTTTAGATGCTGGCAATCATTTTTAAGAACTGCAAAGAACTTTGTAATCAAATGACCTTTGTTTTATAAGTATTAGTTCTTTGAGTGTTACTTGTTACACACACACACAGTAATAAGCACCTTGCTGAGCGCTGGGTGTGTGCCAGTCGGGGACTGCGGTGATGACTTCACCTTCTGTTTAGCCGACTAGTTGTCAGCTGGAAACAACACAACATTACCAGCTCAGCGTCTCCCTCTCAGTCTGATTACCTCACCGTATCTCCGCTCTGACTCCCCTCTGCCTGTGTTCTCTTTCTCTGCCTCTTTCTAACCCATGAAGTTAGTCGGTATTCATTTGGTGTAATTAGTTACTTATCTTTTATGCAGTTGCAAAGTGCTGCTGGGGTTTGCTACGGGATGCCATTAACTAATTAAGCTGAACTGATTGCAATAGAATACATTTATTTATTGTGTGTATTTATACCACTGTGCTGCATAATCTTTTCCCAGCGCAACATTTTCATGCAGAGAACAGATCAGGAACAAACAACACAAACTGCTTTATTCAGTGTAAACACTGTGATCTACACAAAGTCCCGCCCCATCACCAGATGACGTGAACAGGTGAGAGCAGGTACTTTTATTAATCAAGTACACGTGCATAGTGACCAGTTATCAGTGCGCTGTAGGTAAACAAGCTACGCACATTGAAAGCCATGAGACCTACTGATGTTTGGCGAACGTCTCATGTGCACCAGCAGCTTGGTATTCCATAGAAAGCCTTTGAGATCATCTATAGGCTCTTAAAACTGTCAGCAGTTAGCCCCGGAGAAGCCTGACCTGCTTACGTTTCAGTATCCTGCAAACCACGTGAGACTTCCTACCAGTTTGATGCTTCTGTCCTCTGAGACTTATGTTATAGAAGCCATATGACCAAAGCTATAAATCTGGGTCACAAACATGTGAATGCTGATAAGTGTGCAACTGTTTGACGCTTCCAAAGCTCACGAGCAGCACAGTTCGATGATCATGTAGCAGGCGTTGGTGTTTCTCCACGTGTTCTCATTCTAGGGTGTGAAATATTGTTTTTCTGATGGAAGCTGCGGGTTTCTCACCTGTGTCCCATTTGGGATTTTGTATCTTTTTGACTTTAGCCACGTTTGACTTCAAATGCACATCTTCACAATGGAAAATTATGAAAAACAGGACAAACACAGTGTGTCAGAATGTGTCACCAAGGGTTCCCTTACAAGAGCATAAATGTGACGAACTGAGCAACCCATCCTACTGTTGCACTGATGTCATTCATCACCTCGTCCACATCAGTGAGGAATAGTTTGGGCGTATCTTTGAGATGTTCACAGCTTTGTCAAAACATCAGCACCGGCACCAAAACACTAACAGACAACAGGCTGGTTTTCAGGTCAAAGCAATCAGAAAAATGGCCTCCTAATACAGATTAAGCTTGCATTTATAAAACAGGGTCTGCAGAAATAATCTTATTCTTTGAGATAAACCTCTTGACCAATGCTCTGAGAGGCTTTAACCCTGTGAGACGCAAACAGGATAAGCAGTGGAGAAATTAGATGGACTGGGTACGTTGAGCAGCTGAACAGGGGTGTGTTCCTAAGGTCCCTTCAGCACAGTAACAATCGTGCTTGAATCGTATCTGAGAAACTTACTAAAACTTTCCAAAAGTCAGAGCAAGAGACACAGAAAAGGACTGTCTTTACCTTATGATACAGTACACAAGCCCTTTAAGAAAGGACCATATTAATAAGGACAATCTGTGTCTTTGTTAACTCGTTGCTTTGACGTGGGATTAAAAGACGGACTGAAGGAGTGATGGACCTGGATGGATGAATGGATGGACGGACTTGCTATCAGTTTCCACAGGCAGTGGTGATAATTCATCGTGTCCAACTTGAGTTCTTCTCGCCTAATGGTTCATGAGTGGCAGAGTCATGACAGAAGAGAGAGTGAACGTATTTCCTCAAAGACAAACTTCAGATGTACAAATCATTGTTGGGCACAAACCACATTAAAAGTATCGTCTCATAAAAGGACATAAAAGCAGATATAATGTTTTCTTTTATGGAACTGTACTTTATCACATTCACAGAAGCAGATTTTTCAGGCAGTAAATTAATGACTTGCTGAAGGATTCATTTATAATGTGAATGTAGGAAAGTTTATTTTTCACATCACAAAAACCATTTTTAGTTTATGGAAAAATGCATCAAATATTTCTAAAGAACATGAAGATTTTATCTTTAGGGAGTTGGATTTTTCTGAAGGCAGAAATGTGTAAAGTGTATTTAAATAAGAGTTAAAAGGCTCTTTCAGAAGAAACAGACTTGGTGACTCGCCTGTGCAGATGCAGCATCATCTTTTTCCAAAAGGTGTCGGCCTCGCCCTGTTATGCCTAAAGCTTCACTTTGGTTTCAGGGCTTTGACACACCAGCCGCAGCAGAACTGACCACTGTAAGGTTTTAGAGTTGTACAAAGTCCACGTGGGCGGTATCCACACAAGCAGTCAGTAAAGAAAAATGACAGACTTGTTTCATTAATGACAGAACTTCACTGCCAGAGGACACTTAGTACATCAAGGAGCCACTCAGCGCTTTGACGAAATGGCATTAATTGACCACCCAGAATGAAAATAGGCTCAACGTTCCAAAAAATAAAGATCCTGAAAGCATAATTGTGATGACTTTTATCCTCCAAGTTCCTCCAACAGCCACAAAAAGAGGTGATTTCCTCCAAAACTTATCAGAAGTACAAAAAATGTCCTCTGACGATAATAAAAGTTTCTCACATCCTTAAGCTTGTTCTCCAATGTTCTGACCGCCATCAAGCCGCTTATTCACACCGGATATAGCCCAGTGACGCATCATCCTTCAAAGTCTTGTCAAGATACGTTTTTTACGATGAAGCTATGACATCTGACAAATAGGCCGAGTCTGACTCAAAGGCGAGGAAAACAAATGACATAAGAATTCATTAAAGTTGGTTTATAAAGTCTGACACTAGAAGCCCTCTCCAGCCCCCCACCCTCCGGTTCACAGCAGTGACAGATGAGCACAGGCGACGGCGGCAAAATGAAAAGCTGGTCCAGAATAAATAAGTCAGAGTGAAGACAAAGAGAGACAAACAAGGTGCCGCGCTCCTTCACACCTCTGTCACCTTCACAGTGTTACCGTTTTAGCGCCGTGTACGCTGCTGCACGCCTGCTGGAGGTGTGACGAATGTGATGCTGTACGACATGTCTGTGTTAAAGTCACCTGCCCACCTGTGTGTTGTGTGTGTCAGTTCTTTCTGATTTCAGTGTGTCTAAACAACAATGAACCATCTGTGTGTTTTATGTAGGAGGATGTTTGGATATCAGGAAACCTGATGATTTACAGTTGAATTTGCTAGGAATTATAGACTGTACATAAAAGATGGACGTAGCTACCACGACGTCTCAGACTGAACAGTGCGTTCCTGTTAGCAGGGTATTTGCCCCACACTGTCTTGATGTCTTGAGACTGGACACAGAGTGCTCATAGAATTGTGACTTAATAAAAACATAGCTCCGCCCTAAATCGTGCCTTCCTTTATCCGTCTTTTTGGCTCTAATTGGAATCACGATTTACAAACATAACATAACTTCATATTAAATAAGACTTCAAACTAGCGACTGGGCTCATGAACTCCCTAACAAAGTGTGGACAGCTCAGGTGAACTGTGGAACTTTTTCCTCGTAGATTTCTACACCGTCAGAATTACCTTTGAAATCAGAGGAACGCCCCCTGCTGGCCATTAGAAAAAACTTCTGAATAAGTATCACTTCTAAGGCCCAGAATGTAAACCCTTCACATACAGCTTCAGTGCTCTTGCAATTTTAAACACACACTGACTGATTTGCAAACTTTTCTGTGGCTAACAGAGAGAGTTCTCATCTTCAGCAGGTGCATTTCATAAGGAGGCTGTCTGGAACGTCTGTTCATTTGTCCATCTGTCTTCCTCTCTGCCTGTCTGTCTGTCTGTGTGCGTTCTGTGTTATCTGAGTGTGAGAACTGAGTGCTGTGCTGTGCAGCCCTGGGGGAGGTGAAGCTGCATTCAGGAACCTCTATGGGTGCCACAAAGCTGCATTCATGCAGCTGAATAGCTGTTTTCTACAACCAGGCACTAGTCATCCCAACTCCATTGGAAGGGCTCTATGAGTTACCACTCTCCCTGCCTTGGTATGCAAAGCATTATGCAGCAAAAACACAAATGGCTGGATTAACAAAGGGCACACAAAGCATACTTACATGGAAACATTGAAGGGATACGCGACTCTGTAGTTTCAAAGGACGGTGTTTTTAGGATTTCTGCGTTCTTCCCTCTATCCAGTGGCAAATAAAGAATTTCCTCTTTCTTTTCCTTTTTTCAGCTCTCAGTCAGTCACAGTTACACATCATTTTTTCCACGTTTCCGTATTGTCAGCGCACCAAACGGCCGTTATCAGATGTTATCGGTCCCATACTTATTTCCTCCTCTACCCTCTACACGGCAGCCATCACCTCACTCGTGATGGTGACTCCACACTGCTGAAGAGAGAGAGGACGGCAGTGGAGGCTTGGTCCACTTGACTCTGGATTTCTGGACTGAGCTTTCATTAAAATATTCAATGTAGTTTTTTACACTGTTTAGTTTGCGTTAGTACTTGGTAAGTATCATCTTTTTCCCAACCCAAAGCTCCATTTTCTTATTTTACCACATCAGGAAATGTCTCAAGCATTTTTTCACATGGCCACTAGAGGTCTCTGACAACAGGTGTTAGAGATCTCTTTCTGTTAAAAGGGAGTTCTTCCTCCCCACAGTTGCCATGTTCTGCTCGTGGGGGTCTGATAGATAACTGATAATGATCAATCAGTGTGAGGGTAACATCCAAATCAGGTGACTTTTCCATAACTTTATAGAAAATTTATGACAATTATCATTTTAATAACAAAGTTGTTTTCGTGATGGACTTTTACAGAACTTTAGAGTCCATTTCCCGAATGTCTTTTCTTACGATTCTCCTAAAAGATAACTAAGCTGTCAGATTTACTGTGAACATGTGGGCGGTGACGACTGCACCTGTGCTCCTCTTACGATGTCATTATCGTGTGGATCTCTTTTTCCAGCAGTGTCACCACCCTGCAGAGTGAAATGTGTGGCACTTTAAGCGAACACCTAATGTTCTGTGTGATGGAGTCTTTGAAGGGTGATATTCACGATTGCTTTCCACACTCCTGCACTGTCAGATTATGGTGCCGTTTTCCTTTTATGGAGTCTACCAGCGGGCGATGTGAAGGCTTGTAAGATGTGGCACAATTCTGATTTCGATGCTAAGAGGCTTCTAGCAGAGTAAATCAAACAGCCGCAGCACGCATCCTCAGCTGGAGTCTACTGAAGGTATCAGGAAGCAGGAAAAACACCCACAGCCTCTCATTTAAATTCAGCTAATGTCTCTTTCCAATTAACAGATTGGCAGAGTCATGACTGCCCAAATTGACTTCCTGTCAGCAGAGGCCTAGCTCCCTCACGCTGCAGACATTGTGTGGCATTTCACCGGATTGGTCGCTCGGAAAGATCCTGGCAGCTGTCAGTCGATACCTCTGCCCATCGGGGACAGGAAGTCTGGCACCTCATGTGAAATACCTATGCTAATTTTCTTGAACTGTCCAAGTTAAGATCACTGAGTACACAGTGTTCCACCTGCATGGGTGGTCTCGGGGCCAATTAGTGAGGAAATGTTTAATCGTTTGAGAGAGAGACAACGAGAGGGGGGGGGGGGGGGGGTCATGAAATACTCAAAATCTCACTAAAGTATACAATAAGCATGAAAATAATCTTCTCAGGGTATTGACACAATGAAAGAATCAAGAAACTGAAAGTTAGTATAACCATCAGAGGAAGAGCTCCTTGAACATGACCTGTACCACAAAGATAGCAGTGCTGAGGGGAAGGTAAAGAACAGCTGTAAAATAAAGCAGGATGGTCCAAGAGGCAGTGCAACCTGCGGTACTGGTACCGGAAATGCTCATGCACCAATCA
This sequence comes from Copadichromis virginalis, assembly GCF_057382275.1. Classification (NCBI taxonomy): domain Eukaryota; kingdom Metazoa; phylum Chordata; class Actinopteri; order Cichliformes; family Cichlidae; genus Copadichromis; species Copadichromis virginalis. The sequence continues at coordinate 39,779,785 of NC_140622.1, forward strand.
GATTTGAGCAATCCACATTAGATACAGGCATGCTGCCAGTGCCATTAGAAAGTAAAATAAAGGTTATAATTGGTACTTCTGCAGCCGGGAGCAGTAATTATTATTAAGGAGATTTTATGCTGCATTCATAAATATACGTTGATTAGAGTGTCAATAAAATTCTTATAAAATTAAATTAAGATTTTGTTCCTTGATCAACGTGACATGTAGGACAGAGTAGGCCTGGGAATAGGCAGAGACCGTCCTCCATAACCAATCATTTTATTGTATAAGCAGGCCTGAAAATGACAGTAAAGAGTTCATGGCTGAAGTTTTAGTGACAAGACTGCACACAAAAAAAAAATCTTTAGAGATCCAGCAACATTCGCAACAAACATTTAAAAAGCACCAACACAGCAGGAGCACAAGACCAAGAACAATACTCCACACACACTAAAATATCCTTCCAGGACGTTGATGAGTTTGTGATATTTTCATGAGAACATCAAGATGATGTCACTCAGCGTTTCTCTTTAATGTCATGTGTACTTGTGGCAACATGATTTAACCATATCTCACAATGTTTAGAGTCGTTCCTGGATCCTTGCTGACTCCAGACGTTCGTCACTTCCCAGATAGCCACACCATTGATGCAACTCTATAACTTTTTGGATCACATGATCTCTTTGGTGGAGGTAAGAAAGTCGATTTTGGGTCAGCAGTGTTTTTCCAAACAGGCCTTTAGGTGTGGCTGCCTGAAAGACGTGCAGCAGATAAACGGGAGATAAATGGGGAGTGAGAATAATTGGACTGTGGATCTTTGGCTAACGGGCCCAAAGCACCAGCTCTCATCTGAAAACATTCACCGTCATCGTGCTGCCACAGCACGCTGCGTAATCAATCACTGCTGTCAAGTCTCAGTTACCTGCACTGCCCATTATCACCGCATCCTGTTCCTGTCCTTGCTTCAGTTTCACTTCACCCACTTTCCACATTCACGCACTATAAACCCACACCAGAAGCGACGACACAGCCCCTCTCTCATCCCGCACCCGTCACACTTACACAGGACTGCTGTAAGGCTCTGATCTGTTCTACCACACCAGAACAGACGACAAGGACCACAGACCAGGCGCGCAGACCGGAGACAGGACTTGACAGAACAGATAAAACAAAACACCATTTCCAGCCTCCAGCGCCTCAGGTGCCGCAGACACATCTCAAAGGGAATACTGTAGATGGTGTGCAGATAAGAACCTGTAGTCTCTGCACAGTTCCTCATACCCACAGGCGCTTCTTTGGAACAGATTCCAGTGAGATGACCCCTTTCATTTCACAGATTACAGATTTTCACTTTACAACCTGATTTAGACATCGAAGGCGCAGGAGCAGCTGAATGTCTGTAATGCTTTTATACGAAAATAAAGTGCGCAAACATTAACTGCGGTTTCTGGAGGTGATGCGTTTGGCACCATCCTCTGCGTAAAAAACAAAGCTGTGTACCAGGACATCATCAGACAAACATCACTGATTTACTCACCCACTCCAATTTTCTCATCCTCTGTCGGCGTCCACATGATGTCCTGCTGCACCCACAGCAAAATCCTCTAAAGAAAGTAGCTATAATCACCCGATGGGTCGCTTCATGGAAATCCGAGTGACGACGAGAAAGACGAGGAGGACCGCGGAGCAAAAGTTTACTGAAAATGGCTACGGGGGAAAAAAACAACCTTAAACCACTCTGAAAATGTGAAAGTTGTCTTAAATAAATGACGGTTAGTATCCTGTCAGGTTGGCGGTGACGCATGGCGCAGTGTGTCGGTCCATCTCAGCGGCTGTGCTGCGCTCCTCGGGAACGAACCGCCAGAGAAATCCTCCACAGGGGCGTCAAGGCGATTTCAAGCCAAACAGGGGGCTTTTAACCCCACCTGTGGGCATTAGAGTGGCATTTGGTTAAGCAAAAAGGCGGCCGGAGCAGATGAACTATGATTTATGAGGATTTCATTAGAGCGCGAGACTTTCCCATTCAGGAAAATCCCACGATCACTCGTGTTTCCCGTCAAGTTCTGTCCGGGCTCGGGAATCCTGTCCTCACTCAGTGAGCATCCCTCCAGAGCGAAGCTTCTGGTGCTCTTGTGTCTTTGAACCATGCGTCTGAACCTCGCTTCCTTCCGTCGCAGCTGCTGAACTTGTCGTGAGCAGATGAAGAAAAAGCTCAGTCCTGTCTGCGTGCGAGCCGTGCGCAGCAGCGGGGAAGCCTCCGTCAGTTTAAGAGGATCAGGGTGGAGCGCGGCTGAGGTGGTCAGGAGGGGGGGGGGGGCTCGTTTGGTCTGCACAGCCTGCACGCGCACAGGAGCCTACGGCGGCTGACCCCTCAGACCACGAGTGGGAATAAAAGACGCAAATATATATATAATATATAAACTCACTTAGAATTACTCTGAGCATGTGCAGTATCGCGCACGCGCGCACACACCGGCCGTGACATCACTTTACAGCACCGTGACACAGCCTCGGTCGTGCTGTCACTGACACGCGTGTACAGCCGCTAATGACAGCCGTCTGCAGCTCAGCAGCTCCACGCGCGTTTGTTGCGCGTGCTGCGCCCCCGCGTGGACACTTCAGAGCAGCACGCGCTGTGACAGCTGTGTCACAAATATGGTGATATGACACAGCGTTGAGAAAGAAACCTTAAAGCATTTTAATTTTCCTTTTCTTATGAGCAGATTTTCACAATAAATATTTATATTTTTTATTTGTCTTCATCATAGTCAACGACCCATCTACGAGGGGGGGTAATATAGTGCACTGCTCATAACAATCAGAGGTGGCCAAAGTACAGATATTCTGTACTTAAAAAGAAGTACTAGTGTTGAAAAATACTACAGTCAAAGTTGAAGTACTGATTCAACTTCGCCTCTGAAAAGTACTCAAAGTAAGAAAGTAAAAGTAGTTCTTTGGAGGACGTTACTACCAGCTAATTTTATGCAAAGCTAACTGAGCCTTGTGCTTTATTACTGTAATAATTAAATAATATTAGCAGATGACAATACAAACTTTACTTCAGTTTAAACTTTAATTCTAATAAATATTCTCATCTTGAATCTCATGAGCAGAGAATGTAGAGGGTGACTTTGCCTCTGAACAGGAAAATGTGAGCAGTCAGGGGCTAACGTGGATGCAGCCGGTGGGGGGACACTAAACTGGTTGTAATGGCTCAGTGTGGGGAAAACAATCATAACTCACAATAACTTCTACTGAGAGCTCCAGTAGATGTTCTTAGTGTACAGGCTGTGATCAGCTGACCTGCTGCTTTTGTGGGTGTACATGCCTGAATTCAGCCAGATGTGAGCAGATGTTTTATGAGTTGTCCTGGCTGATGCCCATCCTCTGCACTGACAGTACACTGTTGATGCTGTCTTTACATTAGATACTATAAAGTTGGTATGAAGGTGAGATTCAGTGAATGAATATCAGCATCATCAGCTAACATTCATATGAATCTCTGCTATAAGCTGTGAGCATGAAGCACAGCCACTGTGCACCAGTCACACACTGTTCTTTACTGCAAATCCATCACAGTGCAGCAAACTAAGCTGTTTATCCTGCAGATTCTCATGCAGCCTTTAAAAAACTGCCTCACTTTGATTTACAGCAGGTTTCACAGTATGAAAAACATATCACATGCACAGATTTAAAAACATGGGGACTTACATATGAGCTTTAAATGAGCAGCCCTTCCTTTTAAATCTAAGCTCTCTTCTTCCTCTCCTCTCCTGTCTTTCTTATCTTTCTCCATCTCTGAGTGAACTTAGCTCTCTGTCTTTTCTCTCCCGGTGAAATAAGCAGCTGGAGTTTTAGCTGCAACACACTGTGAGACAAACACACAAACAGTTTGTGTGTTTGCTGATGTTTGTTGAAATTCTGCATTTAAAATTACCTCTCTACCACAGCGTGTCTTTTGTCTTCCTCCCCTCACCGAGCCGGAGGTTTCTTCCTGTTAAAAGGGAGTTTTTCCTTCCCACTGTCACCAAAGTGCTTGATCATAGGGGGTCATATGATTGTTGGGTTTTTCTCTGTATCTATTATTGTAGGGTCTACTGCACAATATAAAGCACCTTGAGGCGACTGTTGTTGTGATAATCGACTTCCAAATTTAAATCGAATTGAATAGAGCACATGATTAGAAAAAAATTAGTCAAATATTATGATTTCAATAAATATCTTTATGTCTTGGTGTATCTTACAGATATAATGCAGTCTGAAGCTCACAGAGAACAAGCTGGACCTGCCAGTATTAACCAACACCTTCAGGTTTCCAAATTGGGGGATTTTGCATTAAATTTAGGCTAATTTTTGTAAACTTGGTGGCTAAAAGGAGGTGATAATTTAAATGACCAGAGGACAGAGTGACTGATGACGTCTACTAAAGCACTCAGAAGCTGCACTGAGAATCAGCGTTTAAGGTTTTCTTCAGTTTCAAAGTAATTTGTGGTACACACAGACTCAAACTAAGCAGAGCTGTAGGCGGTATTTTCAGCGTACTTATATTTACAGAATATGAACAATAAAAAGTTAAAAACAGAAGTTGCAGCCCAACTAAACCCAGCGCATCCATGGCAACATTATTTCTGTTTGCTGCCACACTTTACACCTGTGGACGAGAATGGGATGCAAAAAATATTTAAAATGAAGATTTAATTTCCACGTGTGGACTCCAGCGAGACGAACCCATTAGCTTAATGTGTCCCCGTAAGTGTTCACGACGTGACAGCTCTTCCAATCCAGAGAAACAGAGGCTCACATTTGTAGTTTTCAGACTCGGAGATGAAATATCCTGATATCACCCCCTCCATGGTTTCCACTCAACCTCTGTGTGTCTGGCAGGAATAATAATGTTCCCACAGAAGGCACACCGGTTATACAAACTATCAAAACATACTGTGGGAGTAAAAATGATCCGTTAACTGAAAGAAAACTGCCCTGTGAATGGGATTCCTCACCGTCTAGTGCTGTAGCAGTTTTCCTGAGTCCTGCATCTCTTTCATGTTTTTCTGTCTCTGATGACCACGCTCGACTCTTTATGATTCAACTATTTGTTCCACAGCCCACCGGCAATATATGCACAATGTCACATTCAAGATCGGAATGAAAGGATTTAAAACATTCAGAGAACAAATCAGAATGCTGGAGGCGTCGGCGCAGGCAGGGTCAGCTCGCTGCCGGGAAAAAAGGAGGAACAGATGAAACTGAGAAGAGGAGGAAACAGGACGGAGAGAGGAGACTGACAGCGAGCGACGTTTCCCCACGAATAAGAACTCACTTCAACACGCTGCTGTCCACAGAGACCTGAAAGTAACACAGCCGAGGAGAAACGCTCGTCTGGACTCACGGCTCTGCAGAAACCACAGCATCTCTCCCTCATCAACAGGTGATTGTTTAGCATCACTCGAACTTGGAAAATCTTTTTTTTAAAAGTCTCGCTGCATGTTCAAACAAAGAAAGATTAATTTAAAAGATTAGTCATGTGATTTGAAAATAAAGAGCTTGGTGGGCGTGTACTCTGTGCGTCTGCAGCCAGCAGGCTTTATTTCATGTGCCCGACCACGTCTGGATTCCTAACTCGTCCACTCCTGAACACCGAGCAGAAAGCGTGCTCTGGTTTGTGCCTGAAACAGCTGCTGTGACTCGATTTATGACCTGCTGCTGTGGTTGGCAGAGAACAGTGAAAAAGTGCCTACAGATGTTTCTGCTGCCCTTTAACTACTGAAGTATCTCAAGATCTATGAAAGTAAGACTGTAGAGGAAGTTATTATCTAAATTATACTCTAATGAACTGTGTGAGGTCTACATGATCCTCACCTGTAAGCTGTCAGGAAAGTGATGTTTTCAATAGACACACATCAGCAATCCTTCTGTTCCCTCCAAAGGTTGGGCTCATTCCTCCACATCAGCAATGACTTAAACCTCACCGGGATTCACCTCCAACGCTTCAACCACCTTTAGAGATCATTTGTGTGGGAATTAAATCCTCTGAGGTGCTTTCCTCCAACCATCATACAGATTCAACTTCAACCACAGCACCTGAAGTTGGCTGGTCAGCTGTGGTGGCCGCTCTCGCCTCAGCTTCCAGCAATTGTCCTTCTCTTTGACCCAGAGCCATCGGGAGGCTCTTACCCCAAATCTTCAGGCCTCTGTTTTCCCCTCCCGGCTTCTCACTGCTCCGCTCTTCAGTGAGATCCAAACTTAAAGGACTAGGAATCCTCGACAACCCTCTTTAAACCAGGCTTTTCCTGCTGGTCCAGTACAAGCTGCTGGTCGTTGCTCCTGTCTGTCTCTGCTGCTTCCTCGGTCCTCCAACTCTGCAGTTAGTTTTTACCAGGACAATCAAACTGAACCCTGACACACGAAGTGCCTTTCAGTACTGCTCGAGCACACAGTCCTGTGAGAACAGAAGCCCCGCCCACCTGCTGTTCAACCCATCTGTTTGACAGGAGCAGCCAATAAGAAGAAGGCTGGCCTAAATCCATCCAGTTAAAAACATCCAGTCTTTAAATCTGTAGAAAACAACCTCAACACTGTGTATATAAAATAATTTTTTCTTTCTTTTTCTTTTACGTCAATAACTGCTTTTATATGAATATTAAGCTCAAATAAAATGTAAAGACTGCTCACTGCTTCAGAGTTGAAAGGACTTGAAAAACTACAGCTTGTGTTTCTGTCTCGTTTTGTAGTTCAGACAAAGCTGGTGCTGATCAATAATGAGGAGAAAAAGATGTTTCACAGCAGGTAAAAATACCAAAAAGAATCCAAAATTTCAAACTCAATATTTAACCAAGAGGAAGAAAACCAAGTCTGCATATCTGAGGCCCCACAAACTCTGGGAAATATTTATTCGTCATCTCTCAATGACGTCATCAAATGTAAAAATATATATTAGAGAAACAGAATATTGCAGAAATTTGATTTGCATACGAGCGTGTTCACAGTCAACCTGCCTGCTTAAAAGAGAAACGAGCATTTAAACAGGTACGAATGAGAACGCTGAGGTCAGGAGAACCATCGGTCATGGAGGTCACGGATGGACTGGATCAAGTCGTCATCGGACGCTCCAGAGAGAACTGCAACACACACACGCACACACACACACACACACAAACACACGCACACACACACACGGTTCACTTCAAATCAACGGCCTCATTACAAAGAACAAAAATGAAGGAATAAAGCTCGGGTTTTTTCATCCAGTTTCGGTGTGATGCTCTCCAGACATTAACATTCTGTCCGTGTTAAACCCAGAACGTGCAGTGCCGTTCTCTCTCATTTTTAACAATATTATATTCTGAACTGTACTTATGCAGGCAGTTTTTGCAGATTCGGCGTCCTCGGCGCCCGGATGTGAGTTTGTAAAAACCTCGAAGGTAAAACAGACTTAAGCAAACAAACCTGGATTATCACTCACATTCTGATCCGTCAGCGTCGAACGGCTCAGAGCCATCATTGACGCTCTCCCAGTCTTCCGAGTCGTTGTTGTCGTTGCTGTCATTGTCATCATCGCTGTCGCCAGCCAGAAGATCAGCAATCTGAGCGTGAAAGGAAAAAAAGATCAGTCTCCCCAGTGCAGTCTGAACTGTGAGGACCAGAGAAGACGTGAAACCTAAAACTGAAAAACAAAGAACTTTTTTTAAACACTCAAACTGATTTTTCTCCTCTAACGCGAGGGAAGCAGTCACATCACTTCAGTTTGGAAGTAACGTCCAGCACGGACTGTTTTTAGTGGCACCGCCTTCAAGCTGGACTCAAGTTTATAAAGAACACACGTCGCAGTGTTGTGGTTGCGTTAAATCCACTGTGAGAGATGAAGCGCAGCCTCGAAGAACGCTCTCTCCCATCTGACTACAACAGGCGTGAGGTAGGGCTGCTCGATTATGGCAAAAATGATAATCACGATTATTTTCACTGAAATTGAGATCTCGATTATTTGACGATATTTATTTAACCCTTTAAGACCTACTATAGAACCAAGTCCGCCAGAGCTTATATTATTTTTTTACATGTTGTAGTGCCATTTGTGGGAGCATTTCAATTTGCTAAATAACTGTTATAGCCCATATTTTAATAATATGTATGCATTAAGTCCATAGTAACTACATTAATTGCAAAAAGGTGCAATAAACTACAAAAAAATTGACATTCGTTTTTGTTTAGTTTGTTTACATATATTTCTACTTGGAGAAATTTAAGAGGTTTATCCCTCAAAACTTTAAATACAAAAAAGTTGCAAAAAATAATTTACAACAACAGGAAATTTATTTTGAGTGTCTTCATAGTTTTATTTTGGAGATACACCAATTTTTATATACTGCAGGAAAAACAAAAAACAATCCTATGATGCAAATTTGCAAAGAAAACAGCAGGTGCATCAAAATAAACTATTTCCAGCAGTGCAATTCGAGTTCTAAGCATCACAGAAACTATTCAGAAAAGTCAAACATGACTTATAAAAACACCAGTATAGGCTTTTAAGGCCTACAAGTAAAAAACTACATTTTCCGCGAATATGACGTCACTTCCGGTTTCGGCCAGGAAATGGCGGACATGCGACAGTTCGCGCTGACGTCTTTTTCAATGTGGGAAGTGTTACGAACAGCTGATAGGATCGGCAAAGCGTGTTTCTGGAATATTATGTTTTTGTTCCTGCAAGCGCTTTTTATGCAATTTTTGCAAAGCTTTATGTGGAAGGAAACCGTGACCGAGGACAAGCTGATGTCATCAGATGTAAGTACAACTCCTCCGGTTTCATATGCAAAAAAAGTTATTGCGCTAGCTTACACGGTTCAGGTTCTACAAAAATAGTTACACAAAACGGAGCGTGCTGCTCTGACCGGCTTTAAAGGGTTAACAATGACTTTAAAAAATAATATAACATAGTGTGCAACACCACTGAAGTTTTTTTACCTCTCTTTTCAACCAACGGCAGTCACTCTCCTCTCCAAATAACTTCTGCTTAGCTTTCCGAGCTTCCCTCGGGTCCTCTTAATCAGCGGTCTCCAACCTTTTTTGCGCCACAGACCGGTTTATGCCCGACAATATTTTCACGGACCGGCCTTTAAGGGGTCGCGGATAAATGAGGGAGGGGCTAATAATCGGCTCAGTCATTTTTAATGATCGTTGAAAGCCCAGATCGTAATCGTGATTAAAATTCGATTAATTGAGCAGCCCTAGCGTGAGGTGCGTTCAATGTCTCTGTTAATTTGAGTTTCCATGAATATGTGAAAGAAGCTAAAGAAGCATTATTGTTTTAATGTAACTGCTATTATTTTAGATATTAGTCGTCATGGTGACAACGCCGAGTGAGCTCAGAATAAATCATCCATAAACAAAGAACCTGAGTAACAAGTAAATTTTACTAATATGAACAACAAGTTCTTCTATAAATCATATTTACTATAAGAAAATAAAGTTAAACAAAACAAGACATTTATATATTCAGTAAACTATCATTTCAAAGTGTTGTCTTCATCAATCCTTTCACAGAAAAGTGAAAAATAAAAGAAGCTGATTGGACGATGGATTTAGGGGGTCGGGTACCTCTTCGTCTCTGGGCGAGTCGGCTTGTTCCTCATTCTCTGCCTCGTTGTTATTGGCCAGCTCCTCTATGAGCGGGTCTGTGTCCAAGTCGTCGTTGTCGTCGTCGTCGTCATCATCATCATCATCGTCATCAGAGTCAGAGGAATCGTCATCGTCCTGATCGTCATCCTGGAAGAGCACAAAATAAATTTTAAAAAAATGAACTCAATCACGACGACGACAGCAATGAAAGGAAGTTTTCTCAGTAAAACAAGTTTCACAGATAATAATAATTAAATTAAAGAGCAGAAAAAGCAGAAGAAGAAGAAACGGCAGACAAAGAAGCATCAAAAGTAAGAGAAGAAGAAGCTTTTGGATAAAACTGCTCGGCTTAAGCTCATCTCCACTTCAGGTCCGCTCCCTGAGCAGTCGCACAAGACTTCAATTAAAAATAAAAGACTGTGGTCACAGTGACGGGGACACCGTGGACTCTTTCCCTGAAAGCAGCTGCTCTAGAGACCCAGCTGTCATCAGAGATGAGCCTCCACGTGAAGGTCGGGTCATCGCAGACAAAAGAAAACAAAGCTGCTCAGCAAACGCTCACCTGATCGTCGTCGTCTCCCTCCTCGGCGAGTTTCTGTCGTCCCACCTCGTACAGACGACACACCGTGTCCAAGCCCACCGCGTCCTGGTTCTGCAGAGTAAACGCATCACGTTAGCGTGTCTGCGGCCTTACAGGGTCACATGGGCTGTAATGGAAACAACAATAAACCCTCTGATAGCACGGATGCTCAAGTACCTCAATGACAGCCAGGTAGCAGTCCTTGGTGTCTGTACACAGGTCGAAGATGTTCCTCTTCACGTCCACAGTGGCTGAAAAACAAAAACATCATGAAGCTCGAGCTCTTCGAACCTCGGCTCGTAAAAGCAGGAGGAGCAGCTAAGCCTGGCAGATCAGCACAAACCTGACCTTTAAAATAAAATCAAACACATATGTATATATTAGGGGCGGGTTTTGATGATCGATTTATCGATTAAAACCAATTCTGGCTTGGATAGCGTGATATCGAATTATTAAAATCCTGATTCGATTTTTTATTATAAATTTATTTTGCCCGAAACGCCAGAATCTCAGGTTAAACCTCACAAAGTTTCAACAACCACCAAACAGCTAAAACAGTAAATGAGAGCAGGAACACGGATTCTGCACAAAGACGTGAACACAAAGCGCGGACACGCCGACGCATCAGAATCAGTGAGATGTTGCCTTTCTCACCCGACGGCACGGACACTGTCGGGGCTGAAAGCCGACAGCTCGCTGATCCTGATGTTTCGGCGGGTCGAGCTTTGTGTTTACGTCTTTGTGCTGATTCTGAAGCTGCAGGTTTGATCTCACTCCAAACAATATTGACTGAACCAGCAGCAAAAGAAGATCCAAACTACGCTTCACATGAACATCGTCATGAACTCACTCTGACTTTTGCTGATCACACTTCATGCACAGCTCTCTCTCTCTCTGTACTTCAACAACAGTTTCCTGTCTAAAAATCTGTTTTCTGCATTATTTGCTTACTATCACAAGTCTACCATTGTTTACAGCGCAGTCGATCGCTGTTTTATTCCTTTTACTTACTTCCAAAGAGAAAACTTCATTTCTGCTGTTCAACAGGCTTCTGGACAATTTTAAACTTTTTAAATTTATGCAAAACTGCAAAGCGCTGCGTCTCTAATCAAACCGCTGTAACTTTGCTCTGCTTCACGTCAGCAGCATCAGGTAATGTTCAGATGCTGATTAATGGTTTTCTTTCGTTTTTGATCGACTGCAGAATATTTTTATAAAATCCAGACCAGGAAAATCACCTTCATGTTTTTCTGTTTCATCCTCAGCTACTTTGACACAAAGGCCTCTGCTGTGATGCTCACACCTTTGATAAAGTCTCACAAGTGTCAGCTTCCTTTTTATAGATATAAAAATATGGAAATGTCCTGATGCATGATCTGAATCATAACAAAATTTCCCCGATTCAAATCAAATCGAATCGATTCGGGACCTTGTGAATCGGAATCAAATCAATTCTAGAAATCAGTGACGATCCCCAGCCCCAGTATATAAACTGTGTTTGACCAACAGTGAGAGGAAGTGAAGCCTTACTGATGGGCTTGTAGTCCGTAGCATCGAAGGTTCTAAAGGACGAGCCGAAGGGACCCTTCATCTGCTGATCCATCGCGTCATCCTCATCGTCGGCCTGGAGCATAGCTGTGTGCGAGAGCAGGAGGAGGGAAAAACATCGTACGTCAGAGCGGTGATTCGGCCCCTCGCTGTGCTCGTAATGACTCGGACACATGAGCTCGTACCTCCGTACATGATGGTGGCGTTGCTGTTGAAGACCACCCTGCACTGGTCCAGGGCTGGGACGGTGTGCAGCAGGTGGAAGGTCCTCAGGTCCCACTGACACCTGCTGTCAAGGCCCACGACTACGACACAACGGGGGGCGACGCAGAAACACGTGCAGCTCGCTTTGTTGCGTCGTTATTACAGCTGAGATCAATAATCTGATCTTAAACTTTGACTATAGTTTTGGAGACTGTAAGACCCAAACTGACATTATGGTTCATCAGGTAATATGCATTAAAAATATTAAAGGCCATGTCTTTTTTAAGCAGGGTAAATTGGACGAGGCCGAATTTGTAAAAATGCACCTGCTCAGGTGAAACGCAGCAAGTTCACTTCAATAATGAGGGCAGCAGATTCTCCTGCTTCATTAAACCAGCAGCATTAATGAAGACCAGAAACATGCAGGGCTCAGCACTGAACAGCTCCTTTGCATACACATGCCATTAACTGGGCCCAGAACGTTTTTTAATGACCCATTTCATTTTAACTATATTTTTTGCAGTAAAGGAAAGAAAAGGACAGAAAAGACGGCCCCTGGCAGCATCAGAGGATACGATCTCCGTGTTGATGATGACTTCCAGGCCGTTGGGGTGGAAGACCCCGCTGATGTTCATGTTGAACTTGTCGAACTTGTGGATGGCCCGCGACGCCCGCACGTCCCACAGCACGCCGTCGTTTAGCACCAGGTCGTCAGTGGGGCTGAAGGTGGCACAGTTCCTCTTGTAGTTGTTGGCCAGGCCGGGGTCATTCAGGGTCAGCGTCTTCTGACCCGTCTGGATGTCGTAGATCTTCAGGACACGAAGACAAACGATGAGAATCAAATGAACTCCAAATCTACGGTTTCCTGCTGTCAGTAGTTTAAATGCAAATGAAGATTTTTAATTTAAGGGATTCCAGTTTTATCAACATCAACTCTGCTTCCTGCTGTTATGATGAGAGGAGGCAGAGCAGAACATTTTGGGCGACCTACGTTTGCGACTTGGTCTTTGGTGCCGATGACTCGGTCCTGAGAGAGTTTACTGAACTCCACGTAGTGATCGTCTGCAAAGGAGTTTCTGAAGGGGAAAAAGACACATCGACACCACGAAGACCACAGTCCACACCTCAGGGTGTCTATGCAGTGCATACACAGGTGTGTAAAATTAAAAGTGAAGCGTGAGGGTGTGGCGGTTTTACTTTTTGATGAAGACTCCATCCATGCTCCACAGAGCCGACAGAGGGACGCTCCAGGAAGCAGAGGTGAGCAGCAGTTTCCCATCCTAAGAAGCACAAACGGTTACTTTCTAACAACGGCACAAAAAGAGCTGAGGCTGCAGCCGCTATTCATATCAAAGCTGAGCATAACGTCAGCTCAGGCAGTCGCCTCAGTGCCTGCAGATCAGCTGAGCTTATAGAAGAAAACAAATCCACACCACCAGACGTCTTCTTACATCAGAAACTCAAATATACTCAGTGCAGATTTGTCCCTGACCCGGTCGAGGACGTAGCCTCAGATAAAAAAAACGCATGAAATATGCAAATGTTTGGGAAACGTTGTGCAGGATAACAACAGGTGTGTTTAAATGCTTGTGCAGATACCCTGGAGGGCTCGAGGTGTGTGATGGCGGACGTGTGGCAGGTGTAGTTGGCCGCCTCCTCTCCCGAGAGGACGTTGTAGAACTTGAGGTGGCCGGAGCAGGTTCCCAGCATCAGGAAACGCTCGCAGGCTGAGAAGGCACAGCAGGTGAAGCCGCTCTCGTCTCCGTCGCCCTCGTGGAACACCGACATTGGACGAAACCTCGACGAAGGGAAAACAGGCAGAGCGGTGGAGAAGCAGAGGTCCGTTTTAAACAGCCAAAAATAAGCTAAATAACCGTTTTTGCTGCACAGGTGAGTCTGTTCTTTACCTGCTAAAGATCAGGTGTCTATCCAGACACGCTCGGTCCACACCTCCGTATTTGGGGTACAGCACCCTGGCACCCAGGCGGGCGGTGAAGTTGGGAGAGGCTTGTCGTCTCTGCTTGGGCTCCGGGCAGCGGTGGGGCGTGAAAAGAGAGAAAGGGGGGCATGTGGTGACCGGGTTGGGGCAGCGGGCGTGTTGTTCCCTCAGGTACTCGGTGATGATGCTGTCGAGCGTTGGAGGGGAAGGAAGGTGGCGTTCCAACTGCTTCTTCATTGCTGGAGTCTGACAGAGAGGGAAAGAAAGAGTAGCTGAGCTTAGGCCGTGTCTGTGTGCGAGCACGGCGATGATACTGGTGACCGATCGAACCCTGACCTGTATGAAAGCACCGTGATCCGACTTCTGTTTCAGTGCACGGAGCTTTTTCCCTGAGCTGCACGGGGCCACCGGACGCTCCCGTGAAAACAAAATCCGGCCAAGTGGATATGGGCCCTGTCCCTGAGGTGAAGGATGAGGAAGAGGAGGGGGAGGAGGAGTGGGGTGGGCAGAGGTAGATGCAGAGGAGCACGAAGGGTGAGGAGGTGCCAGGGGTCGAGAAGAAGAGGGGCAAGGAGAAACAGAAGCACCCGAGGACACGGGAGAGGCTCCAACATGGCTGGCGATACGCGCTGCGATCCCACCCGCTAACCTGCAAGTCCTGGGTACCACTGAGGCGGAGGGCGGGGGGGTGACGCAGGAAGGGGAGGGGTTTGGACAGAGGGTCGCTGCGGGTAAATTGGCCTCCTTGACCAGCGTGTTTGCCGTGTCCTGAAGTCCTTTGGCCACGAGGTGGTTCCTGATCAGGACGAGGAGCTCCCTCTCGGAAAATGTGATGCGCGATTGGGCGACCACGTTGGCCCTCTGCAGGCGAGCCAACGACACGTCCGTGCCCATGAGAAGAGGTTTGCCAGACACCCGCTCGGTCAGCTCGGCGGCGAAGCGGCAGAAGCGGACGTGCTCGCTTCGTTTGTCCTGCAGCACGGGCTCCTTCATCAGCTGGAGACAGAAAACAGAGCATGAACACGACGAGAGCCGGAGGAAATCCTCCACCCTGCCTCCAACTGCAGCATTACTATAACTGCACCACACTATTCTGTTAAACCTTCATGTATCGTGTAGTTTTTGAGGCGTCTACGTCATCAGTTTCCTGAAAAACCTGAATAAGCGACATGAAATTGCCGGATGAAGCAGAAATGACTCATACATGCAAATCGATTTTTTTCTCTCTCCAGTTTCAAAAGATTCAAATTTTCTGGCCACAGAGTTTAAAAAACATAAATACACCAATATTTAAATTGTACTTGGGCCTCATTATGCTTTGCATGCCTGTCTGCTTTGTTATAATGCTGCTGCTGACACCAATTACCGCCCACGTTTCTATAAAGAGGGCAGCGTGTTGCAGGCCAGAGAGCAGCTGTGGAAGGACTGAACGCTGCTAACACCCTCACTTCCTGCAGAAAAGCCTTTAGTAATAGTAAAGTAATCGTTTATTAACTTGTGAGCTACAGTTAGTAAAGCTCTGCTGTTGTTGACATCTGTTCAATAAAATAACTTACTGTGAGTCCGAGCCATGAAATGAAGATTTCTAACAATAGCTTTAATATTTTATATTATAAGCTGCAGTTAGCCACAGTGTGCAACTTTAAGTGCGTATGAAAAGGTGGCAGGGAAGCCTTTCAGAAGATGACCGTTTGCAGATGGATGCAAACTGATTTCTGGGCACAGCGAGGCGAGGAAAGATCCAAGTTTATACAGCGGCTTCGTCACCACTGTCCGGACACCCTAAACTTCAGTCTGTTTTTTGCCACAAAAGCATTAAAATGTCTTTCACTCAGATACACCTGTGCGCACCTGCTGAATGTGGCTCCTGGTGAAGAGCGGCAGCTTGCTGATGATCTGTCTGATGGCGGAGCTGCGAGAGAGTCCGACCAGAGCTTTGCAGGCGAGAGCGCGGATCAGGTCGGCGTCCGTGATGGGCATCTTCACTGACAGCAGGGACAGCAGCACCTGGAGACGACACGAGGAACACGAAAAGCATTTCGCTTTCAGGCGATCTCTTATTTACAACAGGGGTCACCACAGCGGGGCAGATTTTTACCCCAGATACCCCAAAAGGATCAAACCGGGAAAATTCCCACTGCTCGTCTGCTGCTCTTACCTTTATCCCATTGTTGTTCTGCACCACCTGCCACATGTGGGCCAACACCCTGTTGTGAGGGGTGGGGGGCTGCTGGGGATGGAGTAATGGCTTGAGAGGGGTAACCGCAAAAGCCCCCATAGAGTTCAGGCTCTGGTCAGGGGCGCACACGCAGTTTATTATCACCTGCGATGATTTTAGAGAGGAAACGACGGACAAATTTTCATCATTTGCTGCACAAATGCTGCATCTAAAACAGTTTTATCTGATAAAATAGTTTAAACATTCAGATTCGTGAGCCGATCTCTGCAAATGCGCCTTTAAAGTTTGTTTCTAAGGAGGGACGTCTGAGACCTCACAGCCTGCTCTGAATAAGTCATAACGTGCTGATCCTTCATGAATGTGCGCTCATGTGCTGTTAACCTGCAATCTTCTCATTCTGATTGCACAGACTCTGCACATTTCTGGGCAAACCCTTTTTCTGGAGGTCATCAAAGTCGGGAGAATGTCTCATTAAGATATTTAGAGCTTCTCCTTACTTGCAGTGCAGACTTCTGGATCTCAGCATCGTTGACAAACACCTCGCCCTCTGCCACACCCAGAATGATGCTCATACCTGAAGCAGAGGTGAGAGACGGTCACGCGCAGAACACCCAAAGGTTAACAACATCTCTCAGTTACAGTGGACCCTTTGTGCTTTTCCTCATTTACTGTCACATGAATGTTTATGAATGTTAATAATTTTAAGGTTGAGAGATCGAGTAAGCCAGGCTGCTCCGAGCGCCCAGTTTTATCTACTCTTGGATCTGCATGTTGCCCGTGAGCAGGAGGACATCCTTAAAACGATCAGCTGTGAGCACAGAGGCCCCACCCACCCTCTGTCCAAGCTTTCTGTTTGAGAGTGGCAACCAATCAGAAGACAGTTGGATTGTGTGTAAGATTCATAAGGATTATTTCAAATCCTGAATCATTCAATGTTACATGGAGCTGGAAACAATCAGAACAGTTTTAGCAGCACTAGAGGAGAAAACGATCAGATTTACTGACCCACAGTGGAAACGGGGGACCTGGCTTCATCCTGAACTTCTACGGTTTCTGCCAGGACCAGCTGGACTTTAGGAACCACCGTCAGGATGGAGAGGATGTCCAAAGCGTACCGCACAGTGTCGCTCCTGGTGAAAAAAACATGAAAAAGACTCCAGTTACACATCAGTGCTGCGTACAAAGACGAGCAACACAGAAACAGAAAGCAAGCAAAGCTACTTTTACACCGACTCCTTTCTGTGTCATAAAAACTCCCACCGAGTGCTCACAGCGTGCAGGTATGTGTGTGAGCAGGGTTACCTGCCAAAGTAAGTCCTCCAGTCGCAGGCTGTAGATATGAGCTGCAGCATTAAGGGGACACAGGCCAACTTGTAGAAGACCTCGACCGGCTCCCAGTGCAGCTGAGGAGGCCCGCACTCGATGAGAAACTCCATCATCTCAATAATCTGCTCTCTGGTGTACGAATAGGCCTGAAAGCAGGAAGCCGCAGACTTTCATGAGTTGTATATGAAGCCAAGACTCGTATTAAATGTCACGGCTGCTACGTCCATCTTTTATATTCAGTCTGTGCTCAGTGTTTGAACACCTTGCATTTATATCATAAACATTGTACATTTAAATTGTCATTTAGAGCAAACAAACAGCTTCTCTGAGGTTATCATTTTACGTATTTTGAAGCATCACTACTACTTACAGGTGAGCATGAAACAGCTCATCTGCTCACAGCCACATTATAATGTTAAAATCCACATATCTAAATCCAGATCACAAATGTGATTAAGAGTTGCGTTATAAGGCAGTCCTTCTCTTACAAACACACAACCAGGCTAAGAAAGGCAGCGAGTCACATGATGATCACAGAACTATAAAACACAACGTTTCAGATCAAAATGAAATCTGAGCAAACAGAGATTCACCAACAAAAGCAGGAGGCTCGTCAGCATTTCATCTTCACTGACAAGAAGGGAAATCTGTTGTTGTGGTTTAAATAAAAAAGCACAGCAACGACTCACAAACTCCATCGAGTACCTTGTAAAACGGCTGCTGGGGAATGACGATACCGCCGTCCGACGCGTGCAGGGACTGCTTCACCTGCTCGGTCTTCACGGCGAGGTGAGCCTCAAAGTACCTTCACAAAGTAATCGATAATCAATGAGTGTGTTTCCAAACTTTCACACAAGCAGAGAGGAACTGCCTGCATGTTCAGACTGTGAAGAGTATTTCTTTACTTCTACCCGACAACACAATAAAGAAATACATTATATATGTACAAATATCTAAATAAAACATGGCTGCTGTGTCAGATAAGAATTTTTGTGTTTGTGTCTCCACCCATCGCTTCACCTGCGCAGGGCCATGCAGGTGTGTTTGGCTGTCTGCCTGCTGGAGAACACCTGGTCATCACTCAGCCGGGACAGCTCGCTCCCCACGTTCAGGATCTCCAGAGTGCTGATCTACAGGCAGAGGAGACGATGCTAAAAGTGTCCGATCGAAAGAAATAGTTACTTCTGAAATTAGTTTAAATAGTTTAAGAGTAAAGATTCACGGCTGACCAGGTTGACGAGCCTCCGGAGGCCGTCCTGCTGGTCGAACAGCTGCAGCACCGCTCGGAATGAAAAGGAGATGGAGAAAAACATGGTGGCGTGGCAGACGCCCGACGCGTGCGACGACTCCAGCAGCCACAGCGCGTAGGACACCGTGTCGGACAGCACGCCGTCGGGCAGCGTGCACACCTGCAAACGCGGGACAGTGTTCACCATGACTGAGCTACGGTTGCTGTAATAATCCTGCACACAATAAGAAGAGTGTTGTAGCTTTACCCTCTCCATGGCGTCTTGGTTATACGCCAGGTAGTAGAGGCAGAGAGAAACTCCGGTCGCTGCCATTGAAGGCCTCGGGATCTCCAGGAGTTTCTGCACTCCTCCGTGAGCGATAAACTCTGCAGCAAACTTCTTATGGAGGAGCAGCGAGGCGAGATACTGACGAGAGAGCAACGACACAGTGAGGCTGCAAACAGCGAACATCAGTTTATCAGATGACACGGTGCTGCAAATATAACGAGGAGGATTTAAAGGTTTCACGTAGATGTGAAAAGAACCACAGTGAGTGGGTTTACTGATAAACTTTTATTGACAAGGGGAAAATGATTTCATTTCATCTTAAAAATAAGATTTACTCATTCAAAACAAAACGAAATCATATAAAAATGTATCTAAAAATAAAAATAAGTTCTCCTTTTCAGTTTGCTTTGCTTTAATCAACAATCCCTAAACTGGCATAGAAATGGACAAAAATATTAATAATATTAATCATCACCACCACACACGACTACGACTGAAACAAGAGTAAATAAACATGCAGCAGTCTTCCAACATCAGCCCTGCAACGTTCACGGCTCGCAGCTTCACCTACGTGAGATTCTGCATCAGCTAAAATTTAAATATAAGACATTTACTTTTAATGTAATTGTAATTTCCTTTTTCTCTGGTGAAGAATTACTGAACGCCAGAGGCAGCAATTACCTATGATTACTTATCAGCTCACGGACGTATGAATCCCACTTTTACTGCTTCTCTACTCACACGACGGATCGATTGAGCTGAAACAGGAGAATCAATTCATCAACTTTTCAGTTAATCTGACACCCGTCCATTATCAGAAGAGCCTGTTAGTTCCTCCAAAACATCTACACGGGAAGCACTGAACAGTGTCCACGATCTACAAACAACTGAGAGATGGAACACGTCTCCCTACATGTGACCATGTACGACACTGTTAAAAAAAAAGAAAAAATATCTCTACTCAGTTTCATCACATTAAAAATGAAACAAACTGTGGTGATGGGGCTGAGAGCCACCCACAGAGGTCTGGATTATCTTTCACACACAGACGCTCGGACTCAGCGGGGAGGGGCTGCACTGACAAACAAGGCGAAACGTGATCTGAGCTGCTGAGGCTCATTAAAGCATCTCGATATAAAGATTTACTGCTTTTGTAAGATCACTAAAAACCCCTCAGTAAGTTACATTAGTAAAATAAACATACACCACGTTCTGTCACAATAACTTGTAACACAATCAGAACACACAAACATACATGTTGCTTTAAGGCAGCTGTTCAAACACGTAGTAACAAACGTATCAATGCTGAACGTGGAACAAACTAACTGAATTACAATCATCTGACAGCAAGTGACCAAACAGATGCTGACACACTGGAAGGACTTGCTCTCTCTGAGCATGATATATGAGTAGAATATATAATAGTGGTGCAACGGATCAAAGATCTCACGGTTTTAAGTCACGGATCGGATCAATTTTTGGATCAGAAAAAAAGAAAAAAAGAAAAAATTTTAACATTTACTTATGAACTTTTTAAGTATTTTTTTGCCTATTAAAAACATTCAACTCAAGACTCATTCCACGCAATTATATAAAAACAAATTGAGGTGCAGTACAGGGCTTGTATCTACCACTCCGCTGTGATACAACGAGCTGTCACGGTCACGTAGCTTTCCGTTGACCTGGAGCTCCAACCGTTTGTAGTTGGGCAACAGAAGATGCCTGGGACAGTTCAGCCATAACTCATACATGCCTGGAACGATCTTGTCACTGAAGTGGACGTGCAACGAGATATCATAGTGTGGCTCAAGCACGTTCATCACAGTTTAAACCCTTGTTTTGCACAACAGAATACGGCCTCCCGTCTGCAGCTAAACACCGCAGTAGCTTCTGTAACAGCTTTAGCCCGGTCGGACTGGGAGGCAAAGGGCTGCTTAAATACCGCAAACTCCTCTGCTCCTGCACTTGGACCGCTAGCACCGACCATAGCTATCTCTTGACAGACTGACCACGCGCACCATACGCATACTTTTTTTCCTTCTTTTTCAAATCTTCGGATCACGTGTGTACCGAACCGTGGAGTGTGATCGGTTCGGATTACGGATCAACCGTGATCCGTTGCACCACTGATATACACGCATGTACGAACGCTTCACTCAGAGTGCATCAAAGCACTAAATCATCCACAGCATTTCATAAAATTCCCTCCACATCAATTTTTTCAAAGGGACGCCGTCATCCTTACCAGCAGGGCGTCAAAGGTGAGCTGGACGTTGTTGGTCTGTCTGAGGTCGATGTAGTTCATCAGCAGCGACCGCGTGTCCAGCTGCATGAAGACAGCCAGCAGCTGCACACAAGGAGGGTCATCAGTTGTGAATTTATTAAAATTATTTGCATTCACCAAACAGTTTCAGATTTGCACGCCTACCTCCTGGTAATCTCCGAGCGGGGTCAGATACTGCAGGATGAGCCGCTGCTCCATGGCCGGGCTCAGCGGTGAAAGGCGGAAGTCGGTGCCGATCATCACGGAGCTCATCTCAGACCATGAGGAGGTGCTGGCCGGCTGTTCGCTGGCCTCGGTCCTCTCTGCGTCCTCTCCACTCCTGTCCGAAGAGTTGGTAATGTTCAGTTTCTGCTTTGCCTTCCTCTCGTTCTCCTTTATAGCCCATTTCTTCCCTCCTCCTCCACCTCTTCCTCCCTGCATGTCTTCCGTCTCCCTGGACGCAGAGTCCGGAGCGACTTGGTAAACGAAGCCTGGCAGCAGTCGGGCAGAGCTGCTGCTGCGGCCGCCGTTCTTCTGAGCTGAGCCGAGCAGAGACGTGGGTTTGGTGTTGGACGTGGTCCTGCTGCTCTCCCCGGCTCTTTCATTTCTCGCCTCCATCTCCATCGGGTCTTGCTGGGCCGTTGTGACGCCTGAGGTTTGTGCAGTTTCAGCCTGAGAGTCCTGAGGTAGATTCTCTGAGGTGTGGGTGGCACTAAAGTGACTCGTGGCCTCTTGAGACTGCAGCTCGTGCAACCGCTTGATCATAACGGCCACCTGGAGGATGAGGAAACTCAGATTTTATGACGCTGACGCAAAAACTCTAAAAATCAAGCGCAAAGACTGTATATAAAAGATTACAGCTGTAAAGCATGAAGTCTGTGGTGAAACAGACTTTTAACCGTAGGACGCTGCACACTCGATGCACTAATAACATGTTTGCTGCTGGTCTATGCACACAGCACATTAACAAAACTAACCAACATTAGCTGATAACGTAGCACGCCATCCTCTCATCCAAACATGGTCACTTCCAAACTACAAAATGCTAAAAGGGATCCAAATGTGGAATCTAGAACCCTGTGGATCATGTCACGACAGCCACGTCCATCTTTTACATACAGTCTTTAATTACTGCCACCCACCAGCTGAGCGTTCTCTTCTCTGTAGTTGGCCGCCACTTCCTGGTTGCTCATGGCTCGGGCCAGCAGACCCGTGGCGTAGACACACAGCGGGCGCTCTGCTTCACGAGCCCAGCCAAACAACCTTTCAGCCAGACCCTCCTGCACAGAGAGCACAGGTGAGCGAAGCACAGGAACAGCCTATCAGAAACCAGTGCTTATTCTGCTCACAGGAGTCGGAAACCTTTTAATAAAAGTCTCTGTGATAATTACTCAAATTAGTTATTCCCATATTTCCTACAGAACAACCATCACTTCCTCTTTAATCTACACAGCAAAAACTTTTTTAAATGTACCATCATGAAAAGAAATGCACATTATTAAGGTGGATTTCAGTTTTGATATGCACATCCATATACTGTCATTTATTAGAACTGTATAAACTAACAAAACCCAAATCCTCTAACTCCACATGGACCACCCCCAAACATGTGATCCCTCATAGTAAAATATTTTTTGGACACTTTATAGACGTGTCCATAATTTGTTTTTTGAACGCACACACCAGCTCGATAATCTAACAGTGATTTATGTCTAAATAGTGTTTACCTTCTCTTGGAAGACGACGGCCGTCTCCAGGCCCGGGCAAATGTTCTGAAGCAGGCGGCAGGCTGCTGTGTTGAGGCTGTGTTCCCTGCTGGTCATTATGTACGTGTCCAGCAGCTGCGAAACACACAAAAACAAATTTACAGTGTAGCACAAACTGTGCAGCTACCTGCTCGAGACAACGTTCACTGGCCTCATTTCTAAACTGTGGACACGTGATGGGGCTGTATAAACAAAGACTTTGTCTATTAAAGCAGATTTGCTTGATGCCCAGTTTAAAATGAATGGTTCATTTTCTCACAGCGCAAATTATGTATAAAGCAACACACAAAACGGAGATGCAGTTTGAAGAGGGAACTAAATTTAAAAATCCCCCCCGTATCAAACAACACTGAAAACTTTCTGCACGTGTGTGTGTGGCGTGAAGCTGTGGAACAAAGTGAAGAACTGAAGCAATGTCCCAGCATGCCTCAGTTTAAACAGCGGTTCAAAAATACAGTTTTTGCAAAGTACAGGGAGGAGGCGGGGCTCTGATCAGGCGTTCTCACCACTACTTTCACAATAATGATGTGTATATGTGTGTGTGTGTCATGATCCTGGGCCATGTTGGCCCAGTATTCTTAGTTTTCGTGTGTTTTGTTCTTTATTTATGCCCTGGTTTCTAGGTTGTTCTGTTAAGTTGTTCCTTGATTTCCCCCTGTGTGCCCCTCTGTGTATCTGTGAGCCCTCGTCTCCCCTCCTTCTGTTTCATTCCATGTTTCCCCAGCCCGTCATGTCCCTGCTCTACCCGTGCTCTCTCTCCTCCTGTCTGAACCTCTGTGTACTTCCTGTTTTACTTTGACAGTCTCCCGTCAGTGTTGCGTTCACTCCTGCCCTGTCTCGTTACGATTATCTGTGTCACCTGTGTTCCCCCGTGTGCTCCCACTTCCCTCGTTAACCCTCTGTGTATTTATGTCCGCGTCTCCCTCAGTTCTGTGTCGCGTTCTCCCTCATCCATGGCCGTGTGGTTCTCCGTATAATATGTTATAGTTTCCAGTTTAGTTTGTATGGTTTTTCTCTCCAGCAATAAAGCTGTTTTGAGTTCATTCCTGCCTCCGTGAGCTTGTGTTTGGGTCCTCATCTACCTCCACACAGCCAGCGCATGACAATATATATGTAAATGTGTATATGTTTTGATGTGTTACTAGAGTTATAAAAAATAATAATAAATAAATAATACATGTAACAAACTGTAATGAAGAATTTCTGATGAGCAGGGCATAAACAGGAAGACAAAGTGCTTTTGCTTTGTTTGTTTGTCTCATTTTCCCTCTGTTGTTATTGTTGTTATACTATTTCAACATGTTCAAAATAAAGATTCAATACCATATGGTCCTGGCACCAGCTAAAGGCTTTAATGGCTGCTGGGTGGAGCTTCTGTACTCAAAGCATGAAGCCTGATAAGGCTGCCATAGCTGACGGCCCACCCTTGGAACCACACTCCATCATTTGGTTTACAAGAGGACAAAAACAAGCAGCAGCCCTTACTGCATTAGTGAAGTCATCGTTCATAAAGAGCATCTTCAGGAGTTGTCCCAGCATGCAGTCAGGGTCCGCCCGTCCTGCAACGTTACACACGAGTCACAAAAGTCTGAACAATTTGAATGATTGGTTGTTGAAATCATTTTACGGAACCGAGTGTGGAAAACATGCAACATAGAGGCCAGAGGGTCCAGGACTCACCTGGATGACGGTCATCAAACGGATCCGGGTCTGCTTTGTGATACTCTCCCATCTCTTTCTCAATCAGCTCCGATATTCTGCAGAAAACACACTGATGAGACAGGGTTTCTACTCAAGATGGACCCACAGACTCAGGCAGACTGAGAGGCTCTGACGTCACACGTCATCTGCGTCGCTAAAAGCTTAAAAAAAAAAAAACCTGTTTAAGACGGACACCAGCTGCTCTGTGGGGCCTCTCTGTGCTTCTTCCCATTCGTCGAGCAACGCGGAGAGATCCGCCTTTGAATCAACAGCCATGGCAACCGCCATGGCAGCTGACACGGCACTCGATAACGCAGACGTCAAGGCGGCCACGATGGCGGCCGATGGCTCTTCGTCCGCAGAAGACATTGCTGCCTGGAAGAGAGGAAGAGGAGGAGGCAAGGAAGAGGCAGATCATTCAGTGCTGTATTAGATGTGGAGCTAAAGTTAAAGAGAAAAATACTTTTGTGCAGTTTTATTCATCATGGACACTTCAGGCTGGTGCTGTAATGGTATGGAGGTCATTTCTTCTCTTAACACCATCTGAGTAATGTTGCTGATCATGTGCATCCCCTTATGACCACAGTGTGCCATCTCCTGATGGCTGATTCCAGCAGGATAATGCACCATGTCACAAAACTCTGCAGCAGCCGTGTGACGCCGTCGTGTCAACATGGACCAACATCTCTGAGGAGTGTCTCCAGCAGTTTGTCGATGCTGTGAGACGCCTTAATAGCATTGATTCAAAGTGGAACTGTGGAGTGTGACTTCAACAAGTGAGCAAAACTGGATCACATTTAATTAAAACCACAAGCATGTGACTTTAAACTAAATTAAACCCAAACAACAGAAACTGATTAAAATCCTGCTGATTTTACTGGATGGATGAAAGTGTGAGTGGATAAAAATACAAAATTCTATTTAATTTAATTGAAAAGACTAGAATAATATCTGTTTATGGCCTGGTTTGGTTCACATGAAATAAAAGTCACTAATTCTGTCTTCCTTACACCAGCTCCCCATAAAGTTTAATGTTTGGTTTAAAATCCTGGTGATGTGTCCTCCGTGGTCAGAAGCCTCCATATATCAGTGAGTTACTAAAACCATCCATGTGGTTTAAATGTCTGAAGTCAGACGATTAACGCTCGGAGGCTGCACCAAGGTCCAGCTAAAGACAAAAGGAGAGCGCAGTTTTGTGGTTGTGGAACTTGCTTCCATTGGACATAAGCTCTGTGGACACTGCTGATACCCACCTGTGCAGGCTTGCCTTTATTTAGTTTTTGTACCATATTAACTGCTGTATGTGTTCTGCATTGTGAAGCACTTGTGAGTTTTGTACTTGAGAAGCAGCATATAAATAAGCCTTACTTACTTAAAAACCTGCTAATGCCTTTTCTGATTAACGAGTATGCAAAATCCTGAGTTGTTTTTTAAGTCCTAATTGTGCTGACCATGAGCCAGCATGCATCTTTATGACATTTCTTTTTAATTATGAAGAGGTCTGATATAAACTATAACAAAGACAAGTAAAAATTAACTTTTTTAGGACTTTTTCAAACTTCCTAACTTCTTCTGTCATCACATCCACTCGGCGCTTGTTCAAATACTGAGGTACAACACCTTCAAAGACAGGTGTTGAAAGAGCCGTTAGGAAGTTGCTGCTTTTAATTTCATTTCAAATGTTTTTTAAATGTTATTTTTCAAGCAAAACGTGTATGTAAACTGATATCGCAGGAGGCACTCGGGTCATTTAAAAAGCCTCTTTCTGCGGAAAAATCCAGAGGTGAGCGGAGATGTTATATTTGCTACGATGCGTGTTGTTGGTCAAACCGCACTTTGAGCGCTGTAAGCACAGTCCAACCTGCTGCTGTTCGACCAACAACGGCAGGCTTTGTAACTCACCGGCCGCCGTCTCAGAGACGCTCTGCGCTGAGGCATGACGGGAGGCTTCTTCACACACAAACACAGCTGTGACAGCTGGAAACACCTGTGCACCAACAGGTGGCCTCTGCACGGATACCGGGCTCAGGGGTTAGAGGGTAAGCTCAGCCCGGCTAGCAGTTAGCAAACTCGGCTAACTCGCTCTAACTCGACTCGCATCTTTTTGTTTATTTTATTTTTGTCCGACTGCCCTCCCCCCGTCACCCTGTCCCTCCCTCCGGGTCCCACCGCGGTGAGATAAGGCGCCAAGCCCCTCTGAGCGCACTGGAAGCGGCGCTGTGCGGCAGCCGCATGTCGGACACAGCTAGCTTCTCTGAGTTTCGCACGTCACTCACCTGAGGAGCAGCTTCCTCTGCGCTCCGCTCCCTCCTCGGTACAAACTCTCACAGCTCAGCCTCACAGCAGCAGCTCGAACCGCGCCGACACTCAACGTTTCACGAGAAAAAAAACTTTCACGTTTATTTTCAAACTTCTCCCGGCGGCCGCACGCGACGTCAACAGAACAAGTCGACGTTAGATGACGAAACACAGGCGACGCTCTCCCTGGGACTTGTAGTTCAAAATTCCTGTTCCACCAAAAGGACTATGCCACAATGTTTCACGCCATCCCTGCGGGTGTTCTGACCCCTCTGCCGCTGGATCCTGCGGTTTCCTCTGTTGAACAGATCGGTGTCCCCGCCAAAAACACGAGAGACAACCGTGACGTTGCTTACTGGAATAATTTATACCGAGACCTGGAGTGGAAGAAAAGTTGGACATTACCAACAAAGTAAAGGAAATATATTTGAAAGTCATTCGTCGTTTTTACCCCACCATAACTTTTCTTGTACGATGTTTAAAAAACACATTGATGTTAACTGTTCATGTCAGAAAGAGAGGATGTTTCTGGTCCTGCTTATGTACTAATCATTTCTGGCAAGAGTTTAGTTGTTTCTTTTATCTATTTGACTGTTATGGAAATTATTGTTTGGCTTTTTTTGATTACTCTGCAAATGGGGCTAACAAATTTTATTTGAAAATTTCATATACATCTTCAAAGGCCCAAGCCGGTTGGAGGTTTAGGCCTCCCTAATTTCCAGTACTATTATTGGGCCGCCAATATCAGGTGTTTGTTGTATTGGAGACACTACAATCTCAAACCGTCACCACCAGGTTGGGTTGCCATGGAGTCATATTCAAGTGGGAAAGTTCCCTACCTGTGACTAGGTTCATCACTCCCTTTGGCATTGCCTCTACCCAGTAACAATGGAGTTGTCCAGCAGTCTCTTGGAATCTGGTCTCAGTTTAGGAAGAGTCTGTGTCTCCAGGCTTTCTCACTTCAAAGCCCAGTTGCAGCAAACCACCCATTTGTTCCCTCGATGGCAGATAATGCTTTTCATATCTGGCTTAGAAAGGGCCTAAAATCCTTTGCACTTATATGAAGATGGACAATTTGCAAGTTTCTCTCAAATATCCACCAAATTTGGCGTAGCTGCAGCTCAGTTTTTCTGTTTCTTACAGGCCAGACACTACGTGCAGACTGTGACAGCAGAATTCCCCCAAATACCTCCACACAATCCAGTAAACGATTTTTTAATGGTCAACCCAACCTCAAGGGGCATAATATCAGCCTTGTACAATTTAATTTCCAATGTTTCCTCCAGCTGCTATCAAATCTAAATGGGAACAGGACCTTACCTTTCATATTACGGATGAACTGTGGGCCTCTGTCCTTGGCCAGGTTCTGTGTTTTTGGTTTAGTTGGGCAGCAGGCTGCCAATTATTTGTTGTTTAATGGTTAGGAATAACAGAGTTAATATTACTTTCTAGTATCAGCTGTATGGGATCAAATTGTGGTCATAAATATTTTGTACTTGTAAATCAGGATTTGTGTGTGTAAAAAAGATTTGTGTGCGGACTTTGCTAAAAAAATACGTGTGAAACTCTGCACTCAAGTTTCAAGTTACAAGTACGAATTTCGACCCTATTTTTCTTCCTTTCATCTGATTGGCCAATGTCATGTCAATCACAAATTTAACAATCCAATCAGAGAACAGATGGGTTTGGCTGGCAACCGCCATGGCAGCTGACACAGCACTCAATAACTTAGAGGTCAAGGCTGCCATGATGGCGGCCGATGGCTCACAGCAAAACAGTTCAGTGTTACTGGCGACTTCCATTGCAATAACTGGCCTGCGTTACTTGTGAAGCATCAGGTGTAATGGCCCTGTAGTAATCGGCCCTTAGCACACAGAAAATGACCAGTAAACAATGGACAACATATGTTTTTAAAGTTTACAATTTATATTTGCATTTCAAGTTATGAAAATGATTTGTTAAACATGTTTGTGGTTGTTGCAGTTAAAAAAATTTTTTTTCTATTTTTCTGATTTTAGATCAATTGTGTTAATACAGTAATTAGCTTTAAATAAATATTATCAGGTATGGCTGGTGTGGAAGGGTTTTTTTTTTTTTTTTTTTAAATGATAGCATGTCTTAGCTTTGCAAAGCTCCACCTGGACAGACCACAAGTCTTCTGGAACAATGTCCTTTGGACAGATGAGACCAACATGGAGATGCTGGTCCATGATCACAGCACCCCCACACTAACTGTCAGCATAGTCCAGAAGGGCTGATTTGGGCTTGTTCTGCAGCCCCAGGACCATAACACCTTAGTCGACCACAAAGCGTTCCTGAGTCAAATGTGAGGCCAGCTGTCTGACAGACCCAATTTGGATCATACAACAGGCCAATGATCCCGACCACAGCAGCAAATCTCCAACAGAATGGCTGAAAAAGGAGAGAATCAAGGTGCTGCAGTGGTCCAGAGTCCATGAAAGTCCAGTGAACTGAAACTACGCCGTAAAGAACAGTACACTTTCACATAAATATACATATTTTTAAAAAATCA
The DNA here is from genome assembly GCF_057382275.1 of Copadichromis virginalis. Classification (NCBI taxonomy): domain Eukaryota; kingdom Metazoa; phylum Chordata; class Actinopteri; order Cichliformes; family Cichlidae; genus Copadichromis; species Copadichromis virginalis. The sequence continues at coordinate 39,809,233 of NC_140622.1, forward strand.
AACATTAATTTTAGTGACATTTGACCCAGTGAATCCTTCACACACCTGGGATCACAGGACTCCTGCAATGAAAAATCGCTTTAGCTGGCGTCGCAGCATCAGTCCAGTCGACGGTACGTGGATAGAATAGTAACAAAAACAACACAGCAAGGATACGCCAAGAAGCTTCAAGTCTGTATTTTTACTGTAACTTTTCATTTGTTGCCTTTGTGTCTTAAGACTCATGTTTCATCAGTTTGTCATCACTTTTTATATTTCACTCATCATCGTCTGAAGGTTTTGTCTGCCTGCTAGTTTGTTGCGGCACATTTTAAAAAAATAAAATAAAATAAAAGACCTTTGACCCAGTAAAATATAATATTGGGGAGCTGGTTCTATTTTTGTAACCTGGTGTTATTGGAGGAGTGGATGTGATGCACACAGACAGTTAAGAAACGAGAACTACAAAAGAGTGCAAACAGTTTAATGAGTCATTTAGACGAAAACTCAACTTCTTTATTCCATCAGCACTTTGACTATTTCGGCCTCCACCTGTTCTCAGATGTTGGGGAGGAACAGAAACAGAAGGAAAGCTGAGATGTTCTCCAATTATTTACAAGGCTGGACGACACAAATCATACGAAAAACAACAACTGAAGAGCTGCCGATCCACCTCCGTGCTCGCTCTACTCATCTGTGAACAGACTACAGTCTGATTTCTTTCAAGAGATTAAAACGATTTATTTCCCCAGACATGTCAAAAGCTTTAGTGCGTCTTCAGTTTGTCTGCAAACAGCGTCATGAGAAGTCCGTACAGGAAGCCGCCGGCGAGGAGCAGCACGGTGCTGGAGATAGGGCCGAGCGACAGGAGGGCTCCAAACACGTAGAAGAGAAGCAGCAGCAGTATGGTCCTGTAGCTGGCCAGCGGGCGAAGGCTCAGCTTCGGCCGCTGGCTCCTCTCCAGCACGTGCCGCGACATCGGGCTGTGCTTCAGTTTGGTGCTGGAATCGAGATTCGTCAGGTAGTGACGACCCAGACGGCCCAGGAAGTCCGGACGCGAGCACAGTGCATTCATGTGTCGTCCAAACTGTGAGGGGGCAACAACAGACACGCGAGCACGTGTTTCATTCACAGTCAAATATGAAATTTACACACGTGAGCACAAACAGTGAAGCAGCTGCTTACTGAGCTTAAAAGCTGTACTTTGTGTTTTGAAGAACTGAAACTGTTAAAAATATGAAAGGGTGAGGGCGGCAACAGTTTGAAGACAGCTGAAAAACAAAGGTTACATTTGTCCTTTGTTACGTGTCGCTGTGCTGCTCTCCATCCTCACGTGCCCCGACTGTTTCTACTGTGTTCTACTCTCAGCCCTTCTTGAGTCGTATTTACGACGCCCTTGCAGGCTTGCCTACAGACAGCACTCACCCTCTCATTAATCAGAGAAGAGATCCTGTAGAAGAGCCTGACCAGCAGGGCGTTCTCATAGCTCCTAATGGGCTGCAGCTCCGGGTCTCCCTGATAGTGAATGTCAAACCTGCGCAGTCCATTTATGATCTGCAGAAAAACACACACGATCTCTTTAGGCAGTTCTCCTCCGTCCATAACCCTAACGTCTTCCTCTTTTAGGATCACATACTGACCTGCCTCCGGCCCAGGTCAGTCAGGATCAGCCCGTTCTCACTCTGCACGCAGTCTGGCAGCTGTTTGCTGTTGCCATCATCCTCCAAGGAGCCCAGGTTTGATATGAGCTGATTCAGCTGCCCCTGGTTTAGCTGCAAAACAACAAAAACCCTCCTGTTACAGAGCCCAGCTTCAAACAAAGGACAGGCTTACATGAACGTGCTGCATTCTCCAAGCTGGGAGTGAATAAAAACATCCAGACTAATCTGACCTTAAATATCTGGCACAGGTTTTCCAAAGCTCTGTCCAGGAACTCGTGGGTCTTTTTCAGATATTCTCCGGTCTCCTCTGGCTCGGCTCCGGGGAAGCTGTGGTTCAGATCAGATGCACCGAGTCCAAACCAGGACAGGAAAGATTTATTAGCCGCCACCTCACTCGAATGATCTGATATCCTCTTGGCCGTCTGTCTGGCTTGTACAATGATCTGGATTAGCTTCATGACCTGCGGGATGGACAGGAGGTGAAAACTTGGAGCAACACAGGTGTTTTCTGTACCTCTGTGGTTTACACAGGTAAACTTACCGCTCCTCTGAGCTCCGTGCCAAACATCTGCTTGTACTGACAGTCCTGTCCTTCCAAACCGTAGACGTGGCTCTTCACCTTGAACACCATGTCCGTCACCACCCGCTGCCGTGACGACAGGTAGCTGCCTCCTTGTCCTGGCGTCAGGTAGCCGCGGGGCTGCCGGTGGTGGAGGACGTGCTCGGGCTCCAGGAACAGCTGCTCACCTGCAGGGAGACCATTCCAGGTGTTTGTGGGACAACAAAGTGACAAAGCCACTGTGCAGCCTTAAGTCACGTGGTCATCATTGGTGGTAACTTTTCACCAAGTAATGATTCATTTCTACATTAGTGTCAAGAAATATGAAAAATGCCAATCATATTTTCTAAAAGATATCCAAACAGATCCACGTCATCAAGGTTTTATTTTTAACCAGTGTGAGAACAAAACACTAACACTTCACTTAATGAGCTAATGGAAAGTTCAGATGCTCATATGCAGATTTGTGAACAATACTAATGAGCCCAGCATTGTCCCTCGTCACCTTTCTGGGTCATTTCTGCCAGGTTAGGCTGAGCGAAGACTTTGGCCACCCTGAAGACCATCAGCGCATTTTTGGCATTCACCAGATCGGTCCTGACCGCTCGGTTCAAAAACACCTGGAAGAGCTTCGTGTACATGAGCAGGTTCTCATGAACAAAGGACTCCCTGCAGGAGAGAAAGTTATCATCAGAACCTCATCTGTCAGTCTGAACCCCAAAACAGCAACAATCCCCAGACTTTCACCTTTCTGAGGGTCCGAGTCAGAGCTATGACTCAGTCAGCAAAAAGAACGACAAGCCCAAAATATCAGGTTTCATTAAAAATCTATTAAATATGTCTCCTAATTAGACACGACACAGACCTTCAAAGTAAAACAGGAAGTATACACTGACAACACAAACTCCAGAACATAAAATAATAACAAACACAAAATGCTGGCTCAACGACACAAAGGGAGGAAAAACAAGATGAAGATTTTATGGACGAGCACTTCAGAGTCCACTCTGCTCACCATTTTTCAGGCACGGTTCTGTTTTGGTCGGGCTGAGGGTTTGGCTTCTCCCCGGTGTATCTCCAGGGCTGGATGTAGCTCAGCCACGTCTCCAACACCTGAACACGGATAAAATACGCTCGTAGCAGCAAACTGCGTGTTCATGGAGCAAAACAAGCGATCACGTCAGGATGTGAGAGACCTACCGCTCTGAAAGACGCGTCCAGAGGCCAGTGACCGAAGCAGTGCTGCAGGAACAGGTACAGCTTCTGGTGCACAAAGCGCTGCACCACCACCCTGTGGGGGAAACACAAAGTTAACTAAAACCTTCATTTAATGATCCACTTCCTGCTTTTGTTCTTTTATTTAAAGTCAGGGCTGTAGAGAAGCTACTACTGCATGCTGACACATGATGCATATCTAAAAGCATCAACCAAATCAATCAAATCTGCTTTACTTACTTAATATTTTATTTTAGTAATAAATGTTCTACTTCCACAAAGTCTGACAGCAGCGTGTGTGACTGACCTCTTAAACTCTTCCAGCGGGCTGGTGTGGGTGTGCGAGTGGGCGGAGGGCGAGGACGACAGCTGCTCAGGCTTCAGGCTGTTGGAGAAGGCGTGTACGTGTTTCACCAGGAGACGCACCACCAGCACGTGCTCCTCCGTCGGGCTAAAGGGCTCCTGCAGAGGGAAGCGGTCACACACAGTGCTCGGACATGACGCCAAATATGCCCAATCGCAGCCAGGATTGATGGAAAAAGCAGCCATCGCAATGCGTCCCAATCCACAAGCAGCCAAACAATTACCAGAGAGAACAGAGGTCCCACACTCAGGAGCCGGAGGGCTTTCACACGGTGTGGACTGACTCTGGAGCACCATGAAGGAATTTATACCGTACTGAATTTAATCTGAGTGTGATCGCTAACATCACAAACTCCGGATGAAAAGCTTCCGCTGACACTGAACTTAAACACACTTTGCAATTTGCATATTTTCCTTGTAAATGTTTCGCCTGAACACTTAATTTATTTACCGTTTCCCTTCAGTGACCCTAACGTTCCTGTTTTATTAAAAAATTATTTATATATTAAAACTGTGAGAAACTAAGAGGTGGGACCTCAGTGCTCGAAGCTGCTTCATCAACCAGCTGCACGTTTCCTCGTCTGGACATCATCAGGAAACACAAACAAGCAAAGCGAGGAAAGTAATGATATTTACATGTTTCTGATTGGCATGGAAAAAATGATCAATGTCACATTTGATAAGAAATCATTTCTTAAAATAAGAAGTTCTGATTTGATTGTAGTAGTATCTTTGCTTTCAAAAGATTAATGCTGCCAATAGAGAGAAACACTACAAAAACAACAAAGCACAGCAGACAGTGTAAAAAGCATGCCTGTAAAAAAAAAGAAAAAGCAAGAACCACACCCAAACCAGATTCATTTTCAAAGCTTCATTCCTGGATTACTTTCTCTTTCAAGGATACTTCTCTGTAAAATTCATAATTTACAGTCAGACTCAAAGGAGACAGGCCAATCATCCTCTGGTTTACCGACAGCAGCCAAAGAGTTAAACGCTGTTACCGTATAATGTGGGCAATCTCTGTCTTTTAATAATCAGCTGAAAGTCAATAAGCATGGCTAAGTTCTAAAGTAGAAATAATCCCTGAAACTATGATTAAAATATCTTAAATTAACAGAGAGCTGCGCTTTTTATTAAACAAGCTTGCAGAATGAAGCTAAACAGCCGCTGCTATCATCTGCCATCTACAGGCCGGTGACTGGAATGACATCGTCTGGTTGTTGTTACCAGAGAAGTAACCTTGACTGTGAGCTTGAGTGGCTGAGCTTTACCTCCAGGAGGCCCCAGAGGGGCGGGGGTGAATGAAAAGGTAAAAGTACTTGGTAGGTGTGGAGGGTCCCAGAGCCTGGTGGGGCGTGGGGTTGGCACGGCATGCTGGACATACTGAGGCGGTACTGCAGCAGCGCCAGCTGTTCACCCGTAACCACCAGGAAGGGGGGGTAGAGGAAGATGAGGAAGAGGAAAGACAACGACGAAAGGTGGAGGAGCAACAGTGAAGAGAGGGGGAGAGGGGGAAAAAGTGAGGAAGAGGAGGCAGAGAACGAAAAAGGTGGCAGGAGGAAGTTACACGTGAGAACAGGAGCAAAGGAGGCAGCAAAAACAGGAGCGAGAGCGCAACCAGACAAACAATTGGCCGGAAATATTCAGGAGAAAAAGAGCAGGAGACAGGAGAGGAGACACAAAGACAACAAAGTGACTTTGGGAACAAAATGAACGGCTGGGGGCGACGCAGACGCCGTTCCTACACCAGACGTGAGTTACGTGACTGTAGGGACGGGAATCATTTCACTCCAAAATATTAGGCTTTGTTCATTAATACTGAAAATGTATCTGAAACCCCCAAATCAACCAGGAAAGAGTGAAAAAACGAGCGGGAAAAATCCCAGTTTGTGTTTTTAACCCGTCACTGTAGATCCAAACGGAAATCATTCCCATTCCTACTGTTCAACACAAACAGAGGGAACTCAACACTGTAAGATTTTGGGGTTTGTGTGTAAGATTAAAGTAATTATTAGCATCAAACTGGACTGGATCGGACTGAACTGTGAATTATGCAAAGCTGAAAAAGTGGTGCTGGAAATGAGCACAGCACGCCTCCAAAATCTTGCAGGTTAACTCCACTCTTATATATAACAGACACAGTGACCTCACACAGCATTTAACAAGTTCAGGAGACAACAATTAAAATCGCGTTTACTCTTCGGGACGGTCAGAATGTCACACACAGGGAGTCCACCGTTTCCTCTGCAGTCTCACGGTAAACGGTCTGTATTTGTATATCGCTTTACTCGTCCTTAAGGACCCCAAAGCGCTTTACACAACCAGTCATCCACATTCACACACTGGTGATGGCAGCTACATTGTAACCACAGCTCTTATCTTAGCTAACGTGCATCACTTTTGACTTTCAGGTAACTGCAGACAAAAGCACAGCTGCAAAGAAACTGCAGTTGGGTGGATATTCAAGTAGGTAACATGCTGACCGTGTAATAAATAATAATACAGATGAGGGGGTCTAAGCACATGCTGTATATCTACAGTGTCATGCACACTGTATACAGTGCAGGTGAAATAAACACCAACATAAGCGTCTGTCGCACTGAGACACACATTTATGCACACATTGATCCACTCCACCGTGACTTTATGCTGTGTTGCACATACACATGGAGAACATACCAGCAACACGCTTGCTGACACGGACATGCAGCATGCAAAGGATGTGGTAGGAAGCAAAAGCACTACTACCAGGAACATGCCCCAATCGCTTTATGCAGGAGCTCTAAGCTCAGACCGAAGAGGCTGTTTACAGCAAGTATTCAACTACAAACTGATGCCTCAAGCAGAGCAGCTGCTTGAGGAGTGAATACGCAGAGACGAGGCTGAAGATGCTTAACTAATAATAATAAAAACAACAACAACGTGATTTATGTATTTTACAAATCACGGGACCTCATGGGTGTGAAGGAGGGGCTGTGGTCAGCCAATCAGCCGTGCGAAGTGGACAGGTGTGTGTGTGTGGGAGGAAATGTACATATCTTACCTTTACCTGAGGAGACTGCAGCTTCTGATACATTTCCAAGGAGTAGTGATGGAGCCAGATCTCCACAAACATCTGAGGAAGATCAAAACACATATTTTGAGGATTAATCATTAGTCATTTCTGTGAAGTCTCTTCACTGCCGTTCAAATGTTTTGTTTGTAACAGTAAGTGTAGTACGAGTCATAATTAAAGCCAAATCTAGCCAAATTCCACTGAAGATCATCTTCTTGCACCTCAGTGAGGCAGTGGTCCTGTTCTGACCACTCACACCACCGTCTCTGATTTCACCACGACTCAAACTTAAGCAGGCAGAGTGACGCCGTTGGCCACAACCGACACGTGACATCACGTGAACTGGTCCTCCAAGGTGAGACTGTCCACTGTAACAATCTGAGGAGTCTGAAGGAGAACACTCAGAAAACTGGGATTAAATTTACTACACCCCTGAGATTTATCTGCCCACAACTTCTGCAGATTTAAAGTCGGACTGTTCTGACACAGTGAAGGATCCACAGCCCGTCACAGAGCCAGTGGGACAGAACAGAAGTGGCAGTGAGAGATCTAAAGACAGCTGCGGTGCTGAAGATGATCCTGAAGGGGAGATTGAAGAAATTGAAATCAAGTATGATTTAGATTTTCTTCGGACGGTTCCTGCAACTTCCACAAGAAATAAGCTGATTAATCACACCTAAAAATACCAGTTACAGCAGTCATATCCACGTCCACAGTCCAAACAAAGGCAGACCCAGAGCTGTATCTGCATCCTACCTGTAACAGGGTTTCAGACCTCCAGATTTCCTGGGCTGCGGGATCAGCGTTCACTGAGGGCTGATGGAATATGTGATGCTTCAGGAGACTGGGGCTATGGATGCCGTAACTGGCAAAAGAAACACTGGACGATCTGTTGAAGGCACAGGAAGAGTCTGAAATCAAAGCTTTTCAGGAAATGCAGGATTTTTGTGTTACACAGTATTAAACATTCAAATGTTTCTGCCATTAAAGATTCGTCTTGTCACTAGTACCTCGGTGAAGGAGCAGAAACAGAGCCTCTGGAGTCGGAGAAAGGGGAAGGAGGAACGCTTCCTTCAGTGGGGAGGAAGTACTTCAGGTAAGTGTCCACCAGCACAAAGTAGGCGCTGTCTGTGGAGCTCCCGTACTGGCCTGGAGGGTAGTTCTGAAATCATAAAAAAGGGCTTATTAGTTTTTGATCAGGTGGTTCAATAAAAAAAATATAAAAGTGAATAATGTGTTAGTGGCAACCTCACCTTTGGTGAGATGAGACAGTAGGCAAAATTGAACATGAAGAATTCAAATGGGTCTGAAGAAGGTTAAGGAACAACCCGACTGATCTCATAAGAGCATAATTCATTCCTTCTTTAATTAAGAAATCATAAGAAATCAGAAATGAAAACATTTATGGTTCAGACGTTTGGAAACAAAGATTTTTTTCCGTTAGACTACAGAGACCAGATACATGTGGGCGACCTGGTCCTAAAACCAGCAGCTCTACAAGTGATTGTTTCATCAATCCTTCAAGAGCTCCATAAAGAAAACTCAGACTTTGCTGTTTGCATTGCAAAGGATACTGAAAGCGATGTTCAGCGTCAGGAGACCAGAGAGAGGGAACTGCAGCTTGTTGTGGAACAGCGGGCAGTCTGGGAGAACGCCCTCCTGGATGCAGGCTTTCACAGGACCCTAGAAAAATTAAAACAGTCTCAAACTCTCCCAAAAGACATTTTGCAGTATCCATACAGGACCAGTGATGTGGTTACAGCAGCTCTGTGTGTCTGAACAGTCACTCCAACATAAAATGATAATATTTAACTTCAAACGTCTGACTACAACAGCCAGAGGTGACGAGGCAAATATTCTTACTGGGAGATAATTGATTGGTATTTCATATTTGTACTCTTCCGCCTGAAGTTTATACACAAGTTTCATCATTGGACCACTGAAAAAAAGAGAGAAATAAAAAAATATTTTAATATTTTAAAAATACGAGTGCATGACATTCTAGAAAACAAAAAGATTACAAATGGAAGCGCTATATGACATTAAAAATATACTAGACGTGCTCTTCAGTGCTCTTCGAGTTTCTCCTTCTGCCAAATTTACTAAATATTTTGAATCTTATTAACAGATTAAAAACCTCAGCAGGTTTCCATGATATTCCACTCAGCTGATATGAAGCTACCTGGGATTTAGGAAGTCCATAACAATGTTGTACTCGTTGCTCCGTGAATGAAGCAATCGAAGGTTCCAGCCAGCGATGACACCATCCAGGCTGCCAAACACACACTCTACCAGCCAAGGAAAGATCAGGTGCAGCTCCTACAGGCAGGAAACACACACACACACACACACTAATAAGAAACACACTTTAACGTTTGTCTGCCTGACAAATAAACATATTCAGGCCTCCATCTCACTGTGACACTGCAAGTCCTGACTACAGTGGAGCCAACAGAGAGCAACAAAACTGCACTCATCCTTTGTGTCCCTCAGCAAACACCCACAGCTGCTTGCAAACAGAACCCCAGCTATCCACAGAGACCCCCACATGCCTCAGGAAACAATGGTCTCCACTGATCTGGGGCACAAATGTCTGAAGCTCGCAAACACCGAACAACCCTGGGCTGTGACTGATGACAGAAATAGATTTGTGGCCTGAAAAGTGAGGCCAAAGCACAAGTGCCTCAAACTTGCATTCAGGGTAACCAGATCATAATGTGATCTTCTTTTACTACCAGCCAAAATGCAGCACAAAATGTTGGACTGCCCAGAATGACACAAAAGAACAGATGTACAACAAAATGTTTGTGCCTCCAAGAAAGAAGAAAACAAAAAAACAAAACAAAGAGTCAACGGGACGTTTAGTTGTATGATGAATGCTCTGCCTGATATCACAACACCAGAGAGGAAGTAGCATGCAAACAAACAGCCGTCTGTCCCGGTTCACTGTGCAGGCTACATGCATCCAATGTCGTGTCCTACCAAAACTTATTAGATTCATGACAGACGGGGCCTTGCAGTCACACTGTGGCATCTGAAAGCAGGCTGCATTCCAACAATTCAGTTATCTTGGATTTATGTGCACATCTTTCAGAGTTCAGTTCAAAGTTCAAATTTCTTCTGGGAGGAATCCATGACACTCAAAATGAAACTACGCAATTAGTGAATGTGAAACCTTAAACTGATCTCTGCCTGAATTCCCTTACTGTATCTCCCGGTCTGAAAATATCTTTGCAGCTATTTCTCATGTGGGAGTTCATGCAAACCTTCCAGCAGATATTCTACCGACTGTTTTCACAGCAAATAAAATGAATCCAGGGATAAATACCTTTGCAGGATACTCATCTATGATCTTCACCAGATCCTGGCATCGCTGCAGGAGAGGTTTGGTGGTAGCATCGGCTTTCAGGTTGGCCTGAAACAACATCACATGTCACAACATATTCATGACCAGAGAGGAGTTATTACCTTTAAATGACTTCATAACTAAGTCAGGTCAGAGATGCAGGACTCAGAGACTCACCAGCAGGAAACTGGGCTGCTGTAACGTTGGATTAGCCATTAAGGACTCCGATGTTTCTTTCTACAACTGTACAGTCCACCTGGATCCTGCTGCAGTGGCAATAACACAAACTTTAATCAAAAGTCTAACTTTAACAGTTTTAACACGTTTAACGGGGAAACTTTTGTTGGCTTATCACTAACAGAAGTGGATGCTAACCGTGCTGTTAAAGAGACTGCAGTGTCTGCCATTGAAGGAATCCTCAGCAGGAGGACAATCCATCAAAAGCAGCACTCAAGTTAGCACGAGCGGGCTAGCAAAGGCTGCTAATAGAGCTAGCACAGACAGCTAATAGTAGCTTAAACTAAGAGTAATGGTCGTTAAATCGGCCTTTAATTAAATACAACACACGTCACAATCACACAACACATTCTCCGCTTTCAAATCAGCACCGTCTCACCTTTTCTCGCGATTATTTTTCAAAACTACAGCCAATTCCCCAGAAACCGCGTTCCCATCAGTGCAGTTCAAATACGACTACACTGGTTCTCCTCTTCTTCGTTGGTGTTTTACTTCACTCCAGATGGTTGATGATCGTATTATCGTACATTACTGCCACCTGCTGGAATTATTGATGCACTGCAATGTCAATTTCTCCCTCAGAGGCCGAACGTTTCCATCCCTTCTGCGCACGTCTGAGGTAAATCCGGCCAACAACAATCTATTTTATTCTTCTTTTAATAAAAAAACAAACAAACAAAAAACAATCCTCGAATATTGTTTATGTACTCTGAAAAAAAATTGTTTTTCTATGTCTGACTTTTTTTTACTTAAATTCTACAAAACGTTTTTATTTACGTGTTTTCACTTTTTCACTTTATTTATGTCTCAGCACAGTCTCAATTGACATTCCAGGACAGGGTCCACTGCAGGAGAGCTAAACGGTGCCAGTAGGGCTACAAAACAACCTCCAGCAGGGCACGCATGTGCATCTTTCTGCTCCAACTATCAGAATGAGACTCCAAGAAGAGGACACGAGGGCGCGATGTGTGGAGACCTGTGCTTAGAGCCCAGGACCGTGCAGCTCAACCAGAATTCAGCCAAAAACTCCAGAACAAAAAAGAAAATGCACAAATGTTTTTCTTTGTTTTATTTTCACTGAGTTATCATTTGTGGCTTATTCACATACAGTAAAGACGATGACATTACACGGTCTGGAAGCTTATTAGAGCTGTGAAGTAAAAAAGTTTGATATTTGCTTATGAGGAAAACACAGGTTTATATAAACTTACAAAATGCAGTAAATTCTACAGGATACAGAAAGGAAACTAGAAAAATAGAGTTCTTTAATATACATGGACGTAAAGAGCTATACATAATGTTTCAAGCAAGGTCCATTTCATGTGTGCGTTTCCATCGAGGCCTTTAATCCGTCAGGTATGTGTGAAGCTTACGTCTCAGAACAAACATAGATGCCTGCTGAAAACTCTCGATAGTTTCTAATAAACAGGGTTACATGTGAAGCAGTAAACTGGGCAAACACTGGAGTCTGCTGTCAGCAAGTTAGATCATATAAATACGCTGCGTCTGTCTGCAGTGTGTCTGAGATCCCCCTCCAACTGTCAGTCAAACCTGAGTTTGGATGCAAACTGCACGCCAGCCACTGAGCTGTGTTAAAGGTCTGAATATTTAAACACGTAGAAGAGATATGAAAATAATAAAAAGGGTCAATCTGAGGTGTGTAAAACATGCATGGCAGAAATTTTGGCTTTTATAGATCCTCACTTGCAAAAGGAAACACATTAAGAAACAGTTTTAGGGACCTTTTAATTTACTTGTTTCATTTTTTGCACTGAAAGCCCACTAAATGCTGTCATCAGGGCAAAAACCACATAAAAATGAAAAAGCATGTCTGAAATAAATCCGAGTTCCCCTCTAAGCTCGCCTTCTCATGCAGCTCCAGACTGATTACAGAACTGCTGCTATTTTTCAATCAATCGGTCAAAGTCCTGTGCAACAAATCGAAGCGACCGTTTCACTTAAATGTCATTTTCAGAAAACTGGGCAAAGTCACAGAGAGAAAAAGCCCTGGTGAGTAAAGTGAACGATGACTAAGGCCAAGCTCCAGTGTGCAGCACAGAGGCTCAAACAGACTTCCAGGGGCTGACCTGAGAACAGCAGCAATGCCATCAGTCCAGAGCTGCACACAAAGATGACCCTGAAGGGGAGATCATCCAAATTTAAATCGGACCTTGCTTTTTTTGTTTATAGGTGAATAACTGGAACTTTAATTGCAGCTCATATCTATCAGCACATCTGTCACAGAATGCTGCAAACTAACTTACACTTACTTGGACTACTTTTCTACCAAATGATTTATCTGCCTGTAAACTATCAGCGACAGCTCATAAAAGCATGAAATGAGCTACAAAAACAAGACTTCAGAGACAGATACAGGTTTCTATCTTTCTACATACATCCTTATATTTCCATTTCCAAGTCTTTCTAAATACTAAAGAGTTCAGGACGAAGACAAACGAATCTCTTTTTCTGGAATATTAGTTTTTAATGGTAAATTATCATTAGTGTCACTTTGTTGGCCGGCTTTATTTGCTCAGGAAGCAAACTTTCTTGACTTGACCCCAGCGTGTCCTCTGCATGTACAGGATCTGTTGTCCTCGGCAGTCTCTGATCCTCCAGGCGACTAGAGAGGAACCTCGGGAGGGTTGTTCCTCCTCACGCGAGCCTTCCTGCTCTCCTGTTTCATCTTCAGCGCCCGCAGCTTCTGCTGCCGGCGCTTCTCGCGGTACCAAAGTTGCTCGCAGTACTCGTCCACGGTCAGACTGTTGCTTCCCACCTTGTGCAGGTCTTTGTAGCTCCTCAGAGGGAGCTGCTGAGGCAGCCACGAGTTCCCATGTCCTGGCAGAGAAGGCGGTGCGTGAGGGGAGCCCGGCTGGCTCAGAAACCCAGCAATCCCTCCTCCTCCGGCCGGGCCAGTTTTCCCCAGAATCACTGGGCCCGGGAGGTTGGGGTTGTGGCTCTGCATGTAGCGAGCTGGGTTGAGGCTGTGCTTGGGGATAATGCGAACGCGGTATCGAGCCAGGACCTGGGCGTAGGAGTGCTCGTGGCTGGTGCAGGTGTAAAGGCCCGAGTCGGCCTGTTCCAGGTGCTGAATGAGCAAGCCTCGCTTCATGTGGAAGGAGCGGTCGTCGTCGCTCTGAGGCAGCTGAGGAAAGAACGGCAAAAGTTCAGTCTGAGCTGTTCTTTGTATTCAAGGAGGTGCAGCAGAATATTGTGTGCACTCGTGTGCAGCAGTGCATTTTGGAACAATGGTAGTTAATGACAGTGGGACAGTTCGGATTTTAGCTGTTTCTACAGCCCACTGGTGGGTTTATATGCAACACGGCCTCGCTTTCTAAACATCTTTTAGACGTCCAATCTTGGTCAGGCAGAAACAAAGTCTTTCTGAGATACACTGTTTCTGTTTGCTCAGATTTAGCCAGAAAATAATGTCTGTTAATGTCTTGTCCTTTGGAGGTTCGGGACTAAAAATATATACAAATAAAACCAGAGGAAGGAGAACGTTTAGAGGGAAAATCCAGAGACTAAAGTCATGATAGTGTTTTTTGTGAATGAGCCACAGCAGAGAGAAGAAGAAGACTCTACTGTCAACATCTGTAAAAACCTGAATGCTTTTAATTTGAAAACTGAAAAGAGAGCAGTAAACTCACCTCTCTGCTTTCATGTGTCTGACCGACAGTCTGCTGCTGGCCGTCTGAGACCTGCAGCGTCCACCTGAGCTCCGCCTGGGACGAGCGAGGAACACACTCCAGGAAGGTGGAGTTTCCCTCAACACCGTACACCACCTTCACCTCCACAGAGTCTGAATCTGACAAAGACACAGGAAAACCCTTAGGGCATTGCTTTTTTGCTTTCACAGCTCTGCACACGGTGTGATGCTCCCAGGGAAATGATGGAAATGATTCTTTTCCTTTTGTAGTTATGTTCGTTTGAATGTGAGACGGCACAGGTGATAAAAGATTATACAGGAAAAAGCACTTTTTTTTTGCATAGAACTGTAAAATGAAAGATTTCCTTAACTGTAAAAAAAAAAAAGAGTTTTCTGTTATTTTTGACCACAAAACAGAGAAAGCCGCAGTTATGCGATACATCCACTAGACGGCGCCATATGCCCGTGTTCAGAACACCATGGTAACAACAGGCATTTTACCTTAATTTCACTTATTTTGTAAAAATACAAGGCGACCATTTTTAAAAAGTGCTGTCAGCTCCTGATAGTTAATACCAGTAATTAAATGTTCCTTCTCAGGTGAGACGAGTGATTCAGTGATTCAGTGGATTTTCTGTTCACAAAAAAGAAAAAGCAAAGGTTTCAGGAAAAGACAAACTGCCACTTCTGTTTTTCTCTAACACAAGCTAAACAGTTATTTAGGATCATGTACAGAATTCATCTCAGTCTGATGGTTTCGGACTCTAAAGGATAAATATCAGACACACACAAGTGTAAGAATTGACTTTATCTACTTTTATCGGCTAACTTTAAGAAACTTCCAGAGTGTCACACAGAGTGAATCGATGGGTCAGTCCTGATAGACGCGACTAAATCTGTCAGGAAAAACGTTTGGAGTGTAAAATCGCTTTCAACACCATCAGGCCGACCCTCCTGGGTGATAAGTTAGCAGCGATGCAGGTGGATGCTTCTCTGGTGTCCTGGATTGTTGATTACCTGACAGGAAGACCACAATATGTACGTCTCCCACAGTGTGTGTCTGACAAGGTGATTAGCAACACAGGGGCACCACAGGGGACTGTCCTCTCCCCCTTCCTCTTCACCCTCTACACCACAGACTTCAGCCACTGCACAGAGACCTGCCATCTTCAGAAGTTTTCTGATGACTCTGCGGTGGTTGGATGCATCAGCAGGGATGATGAGACAGAGTACCGGGCTGTGGTCGACTCCTTTGTCACGTGGTGTGAGCAGAATCATCTGCAGCTCAACGTGGCAAAGACCAAGGAACTGATCGTGGACTTCAGGAAGACCAGGAAACACTTGACCCCTGTTTCAATCCAGGGGGTCAGTGTTGACATTGTGGAGGACTATAAATACCTTGGAGTACACATTGACAATAAACTGGACTGGGCTAAAAACACCACAGCACTTTACAGGAAGGGCCAGAGTCGTCTCTATTTTTTGAGGCGACTGAGGTCCTTCAACATCTGCCAGAAAATGCTGAGGATTTTCTATGAGTCTGTTGTGGCCAGTGCGATCCTCTATGCTGTTGCATGCTGGGGGAGCAGGCTGAGGGTCGCAGATGCCAACAGACTTAATAAACTGATCCGTAAGGCCAGCAATGTTGTGGGGATGGAGCTGGACTCCCTCAAGGTGGTGTCGGAGAGGCGGATGCTGTCCAAGATAAAGACAATGTTGGATAACACCTCCCACCCACTCCATGACATGTTGGTCAGTCACAGGAGCTCGTTCAGTGAGAGACTGAGATTACCGAAAAGCACCACTGAACGACACAGGAAATCATTCCTGCCTGTGGCCATCTCCCTGTACAACGCATCCACTTAACACACTGTTTGCTGCTACAGCTACACATGTTTCTTTTCCAACTATTTATTTATAAGTGACTTATGTATGTATGTATGTATGTATATGTATATATTGTACTATTCTTAGTTAGCGTATTGTCTGTCTTGTCTTAATGTTGGTTTAAAATGGAGCACTGTAACAAAAAATAATTTCCCCCAGGGATCAATAAAGTATTCTGATTCTGATTCTGATTTGCAGTTTTTAACAGAACTTTAATGTCTTTCCTGAAAAGTTCACGTAGGCATCTGTCTGATACATGTTTGGAAAGAAATGACATGAATCACAAAATTCTGCACGTTAAGTATGACAAAGTTACTGTACGAAATAAATCAGCTTTGATTTATCAGGGGCTCACATTTAATATATGGAACGATCAATAACAAACATCAATAATGAAGCAGAAATGAAAGAATACAATAACGCCCACATGACTGGTGTCATATTAGACTCCCTGATCACACAGAGTATCTGAGCATCAGGTCATGTGATCGATTATGGGCCCACACAGCAGGTTTACGTTCCTGCCCCACAGTGACACTAACACTCTGCCACTGGTCACAGTGCAGCACATGTACACATGTAAGTGTGGACATGTCTGCTGTGTAACAGCTGCCAGGAGAATAATATTTTAAACAGTTTATTCACATCAGCAGAGGAAATGCTCACCGTCCTCTGTGTCTGGACACTGACTCCAGGGGTCTCCATACTTCACATCCTGTCTGCGCGCCCGCCTGACACGCACACGCACACACACACACACACACACACGCACACACACACACACACACACACACACACAGTTAGAATCTGTATTTATTAAACACTTCATTTAGGTTGAATTTAAAGGAGCAGACTTGAATCCGTGAGCTTCGTTCTTTGGTCGTTTGCACTCCTGACTCACAGCGAGAAGGTTCAAAGCTCTTTACTGTATTTGTTATTTGATTTATTCAGATAACAGCGACGATACCAGCACATGGATACTGTGAGTAACATGCAATCGATTGAACATAAAGACTTTTAGCCAGAGTTTGGTTCAAACATGGACGATGGATGGATGCACTGAGCCTCTCTCATGCTTTATATCAGCATTTATTTGTTTTTGTAAAAGCTGCACAGTCCTCTGATGATTTAATTCATGCTGAAAATGTTAAAAGCAGCTTTGTGTGTGCGAGCAGACGTCAGACTCATCGGTTAAAGCACAGCTGACAGCGGCAGCAGCAGATAACGGCGTGCCTTTAGATAAACTCGTATAAGTGCATTAAATCCTCCCCCTCGCTGTTGTTGCTGCGCTCCCCTGGTGCCAGAAAAAGGAGCTACTGAGATTATGAATGAGGAAACATGGAGTGAGAACAGGCTGTGAAAATACAGAGTGTTTGTTCAGACTTTTGTCAGGTCTCGTTCTGCTTCGGCCTCCCCGTTACCCCCCCAGCCCTCGCACCCATCCTCCCCTTTTTTAGCTTTAACTCATCTGCACGACTCCAAAAATCACAATTCCTGCATCCTTCTCTCTGTAAGTGTTTGAGGAAACTTGAGCGCAGCGTGTACTCAAGTCTTAGAACCTCACTGGCTGTGCAGGCGCACAATCAGCTGATACAGATGTCATTTCAGCTTTATGTCACTGCTGCGCCGCCCATTTGACCTTTTTTATCGCCCTTCTTATGGCAGAAATTCATGACAGAACTGCTTCATGGTCATTAAAAAAAGAAATGAGTTAATGTTTATTTTAGCAACGATCTGCAGAACCGAGGTTCAAAAATCACTTTCAATCATAGCGCGGTTCACTGGAGGTGCCAACTTACTCCTGGAGCAGTGCGAATGCAGGAGTTTTCATTTTCCACTTCATTTATATCTGTGAAAAAAGGCTCGTGAACGTGTTCTTGATTTAAATCCACGAGATTGTGTCATTGTTTTTTATCCTGAAGGCCATCAGAGGGACAGCAGAGCATGTTTTTACTGTACGGCAGAGGCTGTCAAAGCTCCAGAAGAAGTTCGGTTCTCACACTGCAAAATTTTAACGGCTAAAACTCCAGTTTACCGGCATCAGCACCGTGCACAGGTCGATCTTCCTGCTCCCCCGGCATGACCAATCACATATGAGAGGTCACACGAAGGTGGTCGTCAGCTCGATAAGTCAGCACGGGGTTTGTCAAACTAGGGGGCGGCTGTGCACACAGAGTCATCTACTAATTGGAAGGTCGGTGGTTCAATCCCTGGTTCTTCCAGTTTGCACGTTGCATGTTATCTTTGGACAAGACTCTAAAGCCCCAGCTGTCCCTCATGCATCCATCAGTGAATGCGGCTTCAGTTACCATGGCGATGTATCCCAGGAAGATGTGTGTGCATTAAACTTTTATTTTATATTTTGAACTGGTTACCAACGGCCCACCTGCACTGGCTCTGTGGCCCGGTGGTCTGCAGGGGTGCATGCGAGTCATGTCAGCTTGTTTTTCACAGAGATATCTGGCTCTCGAGGTGCGAGTGTGTACGCTGAAATGTCCCTGTGGTCTGCTTTCTGTCACACAAAGAGCCGTAAAGACTTTACACCATCAGAGTTAGCTGGGTGCCTGACGTCTTTGTCTGCTCTGATTCTTATGAAGCTACAGTAGTGTTGAAAAGTTTACAATGTTTGCACAATTATCTGTTTTAAATGAAAAAAAATCATGTTGTTGTTGAAATGTGCCACATGGATGAACTTCATCTATTATTTTTGAGCAACAGCCAACATAAGCAGGGCTGAACGCAGTAAGAGTAAATCCTACAGCGTGTTCACACTCGGGTGACTCGGGCTGATAAACGTCCTCCCTCTCCGTCCTCGTTACCTCCGGCTCATGGCGAAGTATCTGGAGCAGGTCTGTCCATCCCAGGAACAGTAGGGGTCTCGGGCCAGGCAGCACTCGGCACAGCCGGTCCCGTATAACTCGCACCTCTGGAGCCCCAGCTGGGCCACGCCGAGCTCGCTGGACACGTACAGCTGTTGCTGTGGAGCAGAGGGGGGAGGAAGAGGAGAGCTTTTCTGTAAGCTGGCCGTGCATCCTCATGGCTCATATCTGTTGCACAACTCTAAAAAAGTTGCTCAACATCCTGTTTCACCCATAATCTTCATATATGTTCACGCTTCTCTCAGTTTTGTATTTTAAATGAAAGATTTCGGGGACTCGTGTCACCGAAATCTATAAAGATGTAAAGATGCTACAGAGAAGAATGATTTATTCAAAGCTGATTTTGCTGCAGAAAAGTCAACATCTAATATTTAGATCAAATTTAAATACTTTAGATATCTTAGTCTGAATCGCCTGGACAGATGGAAAAACACACATTTCCTCTTTGACCAGGACCATCACTGTGACATGAACCAAATAATGACTTATTTAATTTAAGAAAGCTCCAGAAATACATAAGTAATCCAAGTCCGACGCTTCAGAGAGAAACAGAGAGACTTACTCGCTTGGTGGAAAGCTCCATGCTGAGGATGGGAGTGGGACTCTGTGGGATGAAGAGGAGAAGTATAAATATAAGAAGTTACAGATAACGCGCGATGACAGACGGCGGCGTTCATCGATGCAGCGTGATAGGTGAGAATTATTAACGAGACGAGGAATAATTTAGGATTTAGGAGTAACTGCAGTGCCGGCTTCATCGGGCTCGAGTTTCCTGTTGCACAACTCAGAAAAATTCTTATTGGTGAATAAATGTGGGAGAAAGCAAAGACGAGCAGCGTTTAACAGCTGGAGCAGCTGGCAGCAGATAAACTTTTAAATCAGAATCAGAATCAGAATCAGAAAGGGTTTTATTGCCAAATGTTGAGCAGGTTTACAACATTAGGAAATTACTGCGGTGCTTCAGTGAGATTATTAGTCAGTAAATCAGTGGACGAATAAAACTGGCCAACATGATATATAAACAACACGGTTCACTTATTAATTTTTATTACGTACATATTTTAACAGCGTTTATATATCGATGTTATAGTGGACAGATACTCATGTGAGCATAGTTTTGAGGATTCTTTGACTCTATACGCACGTTTAATGGCAGTACTTGTATCTTGTAACCTTTATATGTGTTTCACAGCTTATTTAATATTATTTGTACCCGAGCAGCGACTGCAGGTCCAGCTAAATTTGTTAGCATCTGGAAATTAAGCCCAGACTCCCCGATGCTCAAACCAAACCTACTTAAGTGACGGACTTGAACAAATGAACTTAGTTACTCCCTGTCAAAAACGACCCAGTTTATATAAAAAAGAACAAACACACGTTCTTATTTGCAGACGAACCCGCAGGAACGGAGGAGGAAAGGTCGACTCGCACGGCTGACTCCAAACCACAGACGCTGCTCCTTAAAAGCAGCAATAATTCAGCTGTTTGAGGTTGAGGAATGCCTCGCAGCGACTCGCGGCTGAGGTCAGGGCAACTACTGAGATTAGAAATCTAATAAGTCTCTTTCTTCTTCGGGGGGTAAAATTACCCCCCAGCTCCATTTTTCTGGCTCACTGACTGGGTAAAGCGTTTCACAAAGGGAGTCGACGACCCCTGACCGCGCTGAGCCGAGGAGTCAAAGTGAAGGAGAGAGAAAGTGTTTTACAGTGATACGACTATCCTGCGTTCTGTCACAGCCAGAAACTGAACGAGCTCGTGTGAAACTCGGTCAGGGTGCAGCCCGACCCCCCGCAGCCCCCCGCAGACTTCAGCCCATAGAAATAAAAGCTCTCGTTTCATACGCTGCCCACAGCTGTCCGGCTGTTTTGTGAGTCTGCTGGAAATGGGTTTGTTCCTGTCTTAATTTCAGCTGGAAGTAAACAGGCCGAGTGTGTGTGGCATCCTGTTTGTTTGTGGCTTCTCTTCCTTCACCTGCCCTCAGCTCCAGCACCGGCTGGGTTTCATTTCTCCGTTTAACTTTCTGCTTCCTTCCCTCTCTCCCGTCTTTTTATCCCCCTCCTCCTCTCCTGCATCCTTCACTCTATTTCTGTCCTCTGTGTTTTTTTCCACATTTAGTCCAGCTGTATTTTTTCCTTTCACCCTGATGCATCCATCCCTCCTCACGTCCCTCACTTCTCTCTCTTTGCCGTCCCCATTAGCTTATTTACCCAGATGACCTTGGGAAATATGTGCCCTGCTATCTGTTTTTGTGTTTAGTGGAGTTTTTCCAGAAAACGATGTTCGATCACACGGTCCGGGCCTGGCAGATGGACAGTGGGAGTCACGGAAACAAGCCCTGTGGTTTTAGCCATAAAAGTCCCGTGTAGTTCGCCTCTGAGCTCGAGGCTTAAAGGTTCTGTGGGAGACTCGTTTGAAATCAGGTGGTGCCGGCAGTGAGGCGTGCAGAGAGAGCTTCAAAGACAGACGGCTCAGTTTCTGGGTGCTCGCACGCTTGAGCGACTGGACCAGTTTATCAAAAGGTGCTGTTAAAGGAGACTTGGGTTTGGCCTGGCAATATAAAACATGGGCATAAACACCATGATGTCACCTGTTGGTTTGTGAAATCCAGTCCTGAAATCTTCAGATTAGCATCTGGTGTTTGAGCGAGACACAGACCTGACTGTGAAACTGATTTTGTGAAGTCCTGAGTGAAGAATCGGCCCCGTCTGAAACTCTGAATGACCAAAATTTACAAAGTGAACTTCATGATTTATTCACTTTGACCTGAAAGAAACAACCGAGCCCACAAACTCATCAGGGAAGTGTTTACAGAGGCCCCGGCAACAGACGCCTACGGGAAGGAAGCGTTTCTGCAACCACAGGAGGCACATCAGCTGTTCAGACCCAGCAACTACATCCATCCTTTTATTTTGACTGTTTTTCTCTGATGGAGAAACTGAGGGCTGTTAGTCACAAAGTAAACCTGCTTTGTCATCAGGAAAGCGTTAATCACACAGAGCTATGTGGATATAACAGGTTGGAAAGCATTATCACCACCTCAGTGCTCTCCATCGCTCACAAACCTGTAATAACATCTCACCTGGAAGACTGTCAGCTCCTCCAGTATGACCTCCTCTGTGACCCAGTTGTCTTTAATGACAGACACCGCCTTCACCACCTTCCCATCATCTGCAACATAAAAGAGGATTTTTGACCGACGTGTGGGAATCCTGCAGCAAAACACACGTTTTCATTTCAGCTTTGAAACCAAACTCTGCCCCAATAAAACATCTGCAAAGACGGTCTTAGATTTATGCCGGCGTGATGAAACAGAAAGAATGCATCAGCCCCTCTTTAGAGAAACTGCAGCAGGAACAGCGAAAGTTTGACCCGTTATATCTTTCCCGAAGCAGAGCCAGGAGTTCTGTTTCACAACAGCCTCCCAGGAAAGCCCCTTCGGGAGATGACGCGTCTGAAAAACAAAGCTACACGACCAAAGCTCGTTCCCACGTTAGCACGGGACACAGCGGTAACCCTGGTAACAACGCTAAACAGGCACCTCGCGCACAATCTATGGCAGTTTGTTGTTACACGTGCCAGCTGTGACGGTGAAACCACACACTGCACTTAGGATGTAACACAGCAAAACCATATGGAACACAAACGCACACAAATCAACTGCTGAAGACGCAGACGGGCGCGCATTTGTACGTTTGCATGTTCAGGCATTCAAACACGCTCGCTCGCATCACGCCAGCATGCTCATAAAGCTCCGCTGTGGGAAACCGTGTGTGTTTGCAGCTGTTTGTGAGGCTACTGCATGCTGTGTGTGTGTCTGCAGACATGTCTGTCAAACAAGTGTGCCCTCATCACTGAGTAATGATGCGCTTCGATGCCTGTGGTCACCACGTTTAATTTCACAGTAAAAAATGTAATCTGGTAGCTTTGTGATTATACTGATCCCTGCATTTTTGTTTTCTTAGACTCTAAACACCGAGACCACAAATCAGCACAACCTGGAGATGAAACAAATCCAACAAGCTTCTATAAAATAATGTATGTGTTTCCCACTGGGTCCTTTATTTGCTTCAAACTGAACCAGAGTCAAACATAAACGAAGCACGACAGGCAGAGCGAGGACAGCCGCTAGTTTTTGTTTTTTTACTCATTTATTGTCACAAACATCCAGGACAGCAAAAAGTCAAATCTCAGTTTCAGAGAGAATCATGGATTTCTTAACCTTTACTAAAACAGATGGACTCGTTCTCAGAGGCACGTTTCTGTTAATCAGTGATGAAATAGCACTAACAAACTTTAAACTTCCACAGTTGCTTTGAAGCCTCACAGAGCAGCACAAAGGTGTTCGCTTTGAACTGAAACCAGCAGGTCACTTTTGACCTTTGGGGTTTATATTTAAGACCTCCATTAAGTCAGGTGAGGTCAGGGTTCATCGCTCCGGGAGACCCACATACATGAATCTGATCCCCTGCATACCAAACCCAGGCACAGACATCTCCACCTTTCATTTGTTATCATTCACCGTTTGAAACAAACATGCACAGATAAGGCGATAGGGAGAATGTGCAGGTGTCCGCGGCGTCATCGTGTCAGCCTCGGTGTTTATCAGAATACAGGAGCAGACGGATAAGAGCGCTGATAGTCCGTCCGAGTGATAGATGGTATGAACATAATAAAGCCATGCCACGAAGCTCCCGGTGCACAGCTTTTGTGCTGATGTTAATTCAGAGGATGTCTGGAGTGGTGACTTTTAAGCACTATGTGACCTTGGTGACCTCGCTCTGCCATCGTGGACGAGTTACGACGCTTCTTAAATGCTTCCATTCTCCAATAACACCACCTCCAGCTGATTGTGGAATATCTGCACACTGTCTCGTTGTAACAGTGGGGTCCTATCACAGTACAGTTTAAACCTTTTCTAAACCCATGCACTATTCATCCAATCACAGCAGGGTCTGTGAAAAGCTACAGGACAGAGCAGCTTAAAGTTACAGTGTTTGATTTAAACGAACTTAAGCATCTATCGGTGTATCTGTGAGCTGTTTGTTAAGATTTGCAACTCAGGATGAAAAAATTGTTTTGTGACCTGAAGCAGAGCAGAAAGTGCTGAATGACAGACCACGTCATGTTTTCTTGACAGCAGAAATGAAACACATCTGCACCATTTACTGCACATTAGCAGACTGATGAGCTAAATCTGAACTTAACTGGACTGGATATAAAAGAAGCTTCTGTAGGCTTTCAGCGCACAGAGCTGCGTTCACTTTAATACATTTGAACAGATAAACTAGAAGCCACAATCCAAACGAGTACTCGGCCGCAGTGACCTGTAGACTTCTCAAAGCTGTATTTCAATCCTAAACGAAACGGTGTGATGCAGGCGTGTGATTAAAGAGTAGGATATTTTTAAAATGGGATATAACAAACCAATAAAAAAAGTCATCTGTCACTCAGAAAGCATGTAGAAATATTCCTCCTGGTGGTATTAGGTGAAAGATTAGAAGGAGCATTTATCAGGCAGGTGAATGTGGAGCTAACGGGGGGATGAGGTGGTGGAGAGGAATCCACTCAGCAGAGATGTATGGAGCAGTCGCAGCACCTCTGGCCCCCCGATCTGTCGCCAGCACTTAAATAACCGCTGCCATTAATCATGCGTGCACACACACACACACACACACACACACACACACACACACACACACACACAAGCAAACGCACTTGTGTGCACATTAATGAACAAAGGCCCAACACACTCAGGAAATCATTCACCCCGTCACAATAAAAGCTCGCCATTTTTCACCGCCTTACAGGTAATGAATGAAAACGTGTTTACACACAACAGGCGAGCCACAGTACGCCGCTCTAAAAGACGGTCCAATCACACGCTCGAGTTCAAACGCCCGCTCGCTCGGCCCCGCCTCAGCTGACCTTATTTTACCGACGGGTTTAAATCTCACAGCCGAGCGTCCAAAGTTTCACCGGGAACCGAATCTGAACGTTCTGCTGGTCTGTCAGTCGTGTCCCAACTAAGCTGATGTTTCCAGAGTCTGCAGATGTTCTGGCTCAAACACAGAGGAAGAATTATTCATGATTCATGGGTGTAAAAGTTACAAAATATTAAAAATTTTAAATCAGGGAAATGTGTTAAAGAAGGTTAAAAGAACACGTTAGAAACGGGATGTGTTAGAAATCCCTTCAGCTATTCCTAAAATTCACATGTCACTATTAAACTGGAATTTAGTGCATCCATAAGAACACCACAACCTCCTTTGGTGAAGATTCAGCCAAAAAAGACAACTCACAGCTCGATATTTGTCAATCCTGCCTCTTCTTTTATCGTTTTACTGTTTCAAAGTCAAAACGGTCTTTTCACCTTTTATCTCAACATTAAGTTTTGCTCTGTTCTCAGTGTAAAACCCACAAAACACCTTTTTGCGTTCCAGAGAAAACGTCACCAGTTTGCCTCCTTGTAACTCTGTAAACTTCTAAACTCTCTTTGCTTCATTTACACACTTTCCATCGCACTCTGAATCAGCTCAACTGATCTGTCTGGTAACAAACTGATGAGATTTCAGTCCCAGCTGCACACCGAGTCCGTTTTCCTCCACAGTCTCGATACTTTTCATTTTCTTCCCTCCCCTCTTCTCCTTCCCCTCGTCCTCCTCACCTGTGCCCAGGTGTAAGACGTCGTACGGTCCGTCCTCGGCGTCCACCCTGTCCACGACAACCTTCTTTAACGTGTAGGCCGAGTTGACGCGGGTTAAGATGGGCCGGCCGCCCAGAGGCAGGACGGGCTCCCACATCAGCTGATGCTGCCGCATGAAGCTCACCACCTCATCTGGGAAGTCCTTGGTGGATTTGTGGAGAGCATCGTAGGTCTCGCTGGGACACTGGAGGACCAGAGGGAGGAATACAGGAACAAACCATCAGCGGGGAAGACGAACGACTGAGTGAGGGAGCAGTGGACAACATAAGGTTCATGTTTGTCTGGTAAATGCAGCAGACAGAAAGAAACATGTAGTGAGAAGATTTTCTATTCAACGTTACTACACAGGTCGTGCTTTTTATCATTGTTTACATGGATTTAAAGAGTTTTTATTTCTAGAATAACAAAGTCAAAGATTTGGTTGAGCATTTTTTACCAAACAGAGTCACAATTCTGGAAGCTGAGCTTGTGCATCAGCTTGGACTTTAACCGGACTTTACCATTCAGTGTGGAGTAAGTATAACTTTACCTAGTCAGAGGGAGCATCCATCCATAATGATGGTCATTTATATCGGTTATATATCGGTTTGTATTTGTGCAGCTGGTGTATTTTTGTTTGTGCTCCAGTTCTGGTCGGTGCCTAACAGATATTTGAGCCTACACAGTTTACAGATGCTGGTTCCAGCTAATAAACGTGCTACAAAAATGGTACAGACCAGGCTTTAAAACATTTCACAAACTAGTAGGTGATTTCATGATGGCTACCTCCAGCAGTCTAGAGCCAACTCTGGTGGTTTGAAGAAAAAGTGAGGAGGCGAGGAAAGAAAAGGAATTACAGAAGGGATCGAAATGCTGAAGACAGGATTGTAAAAAGGAGAAAACACGAGTCGAGCACAGTGAAAAAGCTGAAGTCAACAAGACAGTGAGTCAGTGATCGGGGGATTAGAATCACAGCATCGCGCTGACGTTTTCATATTGCTATTAATCATATTAATCATCCTGCTACTTCAAACTTCTCCCCTGCAGCTCTGATGCGACTCACCTCTTCTGCAATCAGCCACATGATTCAGCACCACTCTGCAGAGCTCCGAGTCCCCCAGCAGGGAGAATGAAATAGCACCTGACACACACTAAAACCCCAGCACCTCCTGACAGGTTGAAGTTTCCCAGAGGACTTCACAGCTCAGGTGTTAAATCACCAGAGGTTTTCCTCTCGCAGCGCCATCAGCTTGTTTTCATTAGCGGTGTTGTGTGTGTTTGGAGTCTGATCTCACAGGAGAGTCTTAGTTATTCACACAAACATAAATACCGTCCTGTCGCCACTATATTAGCAGAGATTTATGGGCGACGAGGCTTTAAAAGGAGCAGCTTTTGAACATTAAAGTGACAGCCTGACCAAAACCTTACCCTGTGCTTAAAGGGCCGTTTCACCACAAATACTCGAGAGATGCTGAAGGTTATACTGCAGTGTTTTCAGACACAGTAATGTGAGGACAGTAATTTATTTATTTCACCATCTCAAGCCATTAATTTTACTTTAAACTGGCCTCAAATCAGTGCCTAAAAGAATAAAAATGTGACGTAAAAACCATCCAGACTGCAGACAGATGTTTGCTCTAAAGAACCAGGACTTTATAATAAAACTTTATTCTGTATAAGTTGGAGGATTCATGTGGGGATACCTGTATATTTACTGCACATTCATACACTCTACATTTTTGTAATAAGAGAACTGTGCAAAGATGTGACTCTTAGCTGTGTGCTGCTCTGCACTGTGGACAGAGGCTGTCCAATGCTGGGAGCAGCCTGCTGAGGAGCTGTGAGGTGCAGCCCTTCTTCTTCTTCTGGCTGAAGATTTAAGACTGTCTGTGCATTTGGGGATGACTTTAAGGGGGGATCACATTCCTCCATGACGGGAGTTTATGATGGATAATAATGCAAACACATGAACTGCGTACATGTATGCAAAGATATGATTTACAGGTGCTGTGCAAACCTCCCAGCAGTGAAGCTGTCCTCTGTTTCGTATCTTTAATCCCATCTGTTAGCATACTTCAGCTTTATTTCAGGAAGCTGTTATGTGGCTGACACAAAACTAGACGACAGTGCAGGGAGGTTTGGGGATTTTTCTTTATTTTTACACTGCTTATATAACAAAGGATCGTGTTGTAGTATATTAAAATGTTTCATGCTACAGTGGTTTGTTTTGGGGGCTTTTGGTGCGGGAGTACTCACGGTGCCAGGTCTTGGGTAGGGGATGTGACCCTTGTACTCGACCCAGCGATAGTCGGGACCTTCTTTATGGGCAAATGGTCCGTTGAAAGCAGTTCGAATGGACGCCATGGAGAACACACACACTGCTGAACCACGAAATATGGAGCTGTGGAAGAAAAAGGAGGTGTTGGTGACGGATGTGACAGAAAGATGGAGTTTGGGAGGTTAGGGGAAGCGGAGGAAAGAAGAACCCCAAAACAGGCCAGGAAGGAAGGAAGAATAAAAGAGGAAGGAGAAAGAAGGAAGCAGGAAAGGAAGGACACGAGGGGAAAAAAGGTGGAGTGCTTTCATACATTGGTTACAAAAACACAACCAGCTGGGCCTCTTCACCTTTGACCCGGGACACCTCCCACATCTGACCTCTGCTCCTTTGCACCCCTGAGTGTGCACGTGCCAGCCTGGCAGTGGGCGTGCACATACAGGAAGAGGACGCCCTCCCTCTTCCCTTGAAAACTGTTTCCTTCAGTTTTCAAAGCCTAAATGTCAATAAAGTTCTCCTTGAATCAGAAGTTCGGTGATGAACATGTGCAGCGGCGAGCTCATGAGCACCACTGAGGACAGAGTGACACGGCCTGGCACCACATAATAATCACGTGACTTTTAAAGATCTTTAAAATCGTGCATTTTAAAAGGATTTCTTGAGAAACGTAAAAGTTTAAGCAGCTCGTGTTAAAGTGGTCTCTGAAATAAACCAGATACATGTAAGTGACTGCACGGCTGAACGCGCCCTCACCTGGACGTGCTGAAGACTCCATAGATGGTCGGGTTCTGAGGGTCCTTGGTCTCCAGGACAAAGACGTCCTCTAAGGAAACACAGAATCATGAACAATGTGCAGCAGTAAAACCGTGTTATTCATACTGAGGGAGGAAGACTGGAAGAAGTTTAGATTTGCCTCGTTAGCGTCACTTCACCTGTAAATCATTCACAGTTGCACAAATTTGTACCAATAAAGTTTTAATCAGTGGCTGATGTGACAGTTTGGATGAACCTTTGTAACCTCAGGCCTCCTAAAGACAAGACAGGACAGTGTGTGGAAGGAAAGGAGGAGACAAATATAACAGCGTCAGCGTTTTAAAGTTGGGACGATAAGGCGAGAGCACAGGCGAGGCGTACTGTACTAAGATTATTCAGGAGAGGTCACGTAAGAAAACATCCAGAGAGGAAGGAAAAGGAGGAGGAGGAGGAGTTTTTTACCAAGCTCATCAAACTGCGTGTCGACTCCAGACGGGCCGGGGACAGAACAGACCAGCCGGGCTTTGAGGAAGGTGGTCCAGCGGTTGATGAGACTCCTCCTCCCGCCGAGATCGTTCTGGATTGAGGAAGAGATGAGAGAGGGAAGGATGACGGTTAGATTTAAAGGAGCAGTACAGTGAGGGAGGAAGGGAAGGAAACATAAAAAGGAGACATCGTCTACAACCTTCGTCCGTCTCCACAGATCTGCATTTCTGTTCAGTTCAAGAACACAAACCTTAACTCCTTCATTTAAAGCTCTGAAACTAAAAAAGCTTTAGATGTATTTACTTGTTTTGGTGCTTTTTACTTAATAAATTTATTACCCAGATGTGTTTTAAATATGAAAACTGATTTTCTTTAGTTCTTATGGTAATAAACTGAATATCTGTGTCTCAGACGGGCTTAGCTTTTTAACTATTTATATTTAACTGAGAAAACTAAAGATAAATCACACATGAAGCAAAACAGGCGTCAGAAAGCCTGTTAACAGTTATAACAGTGATGCGGGACAGCAGAACAGAGAACCCTGATCCCCGTCACGGATTCCTTAATCACGTCGAAGCTGCTCGTCGTTACCTTGCAGACTCGGGCCACGCGGCTGTACACCCTCTTGTCCCACTGCCCGGCCTCCACCGCCCTCTCCTTGAAGAAGAAGTAGACTTTATCATCGTCCGGGCTGCGC
Source organism: Copadichromis virginalis (assembly GCF_057382275.1). Taxonomy (NCBI): domain Eukaryota; kingdom Metazoa; phylum Chordata; class Actinopteri; order Cichliformes; family Cichlidae; genus Copadichromis; species Copadichromis virginalis. The sequence continues at coordinate 39,838,956 of NC_140622.1, forward strand.
GTGTCAGGGATGGAGAAGGAGCCCACAAAATCTGGCTCTGAGAGGGAGACGGTACACATTTGACTCTGTGAGCTTCTCTCTGTTTCTATAGATTATTTGTAAATTACAGGTATAACAAGTGAAGGAGTAATAGAAGACTCATGGAGGAGGAGCTATCATCAGCTTAAACTGTCAGAAAACGTGTGTCTTTCGTTTCTTTTAATTTGTTTTTCTTTCTGCTACTGCATTTTGTTTTATGTCTTATGTACCTTATCCAAGCTTATTATTATCAATTTCAAAAATTAATTATTAACAATTTTCACAGTTTTCTTGTCTTGTGCTTTCTATCTACCACTCACTCCGATGGATGCATCGGAGAGCAGCTTGGTGTTAGTATTAAACTACACAACTAATAAGTCCAGGCTAGGTGTGTGTCTCACATACACACACACACATTCTCATTTTGATATCTTAGTGAGGACATCCCATTGACATGATGCATTCCGTAGCCCATAACCCTGACCATCAAAAATAACCCTAACAATAACCTAACTGTAAACCTGACACTAAAACCACACACACACACACACACACACACACAATAAGCAAGTATACAAAATGAGAAAAGGAATGAAACAAAAAAAAGAACCAAACAGGCTCAAAGCTCAGGAGTCCTAAAACCTTTAGAATAATTCATCGTCTCGGCTCTCAGAGCAGGGACATTAATGCTCATGTATGACAACCACAGACTAAGTAATGGTCTCCTGATTAGTTAAAAGTACCTTTAGTGAGAGCAGCTCCCCAGGATGATGGATGCAAAGCTGTATTTCCGACCAGGCAAAGTGGATGTCTGCACCCTTCAGAGGCCCTAAAAGCTGCTTTCTTTCATCCTTACTGATATCAGTGGTTGGGTTTGTCTAAGAAAATGTGAGCGGTGTGCACTCTGCATCCATTCTTTAAAAAGATTTGGTGGAACCGTGTGTCTACCTCTGGTTTCATACTAGGGTTTAAATCTATTGCCACACAGTTGTATTCAACGTTGAATTTTTGCACATAACTTTTTACTTCTGCAGGACTTATTGTGCACATGGTTCATATACGGTAGCAAACGTTTGTCCAGGGGACCATTAACCGGTAAGTGTTTCCATGTGTTGCAGAAGTTTATCTGGTGTGTCGAACGGAGAACAAAAGAAACGGAGCTTCTTACCGTTGAGCCAGTTGTGATCGTAGGCTTCAGTGCGGATGTAATGCTGGCTACTGCCCTGGATGGATGTCCTGAAGATCGCAGCGTTGGCTCCCATGAAATCGACCGAGGTACCCGCGTACAGATCCCCGTCTAGGGAGAAAGAAAAGGAACGACTGCCTGAACAAGAACAATAAATTTGCGTGAAACATATTTTCCTACATTCAGGAGTTGACCAGTACACAGAGCGTCTGTTTTATAGCTCCGCCTTCGACTGAAGGCTCTGCATTCTCTGCAGGCCCAGAGCAGAACAGCAAATATCTGAAAACTGATTCATGAAAACATTCATCTGTAAGAAAACAATGAAGCAAAATATTTCTGACATCATTTCCTGAAAAAAATGTCTTAATAAGGTTTTAAAAAATCACTTAATTGGTCCTCAGTGTTTGTTTTGTGGTTTTAAGGAGCTGAATATTAACTGAAACACTGGCCGTCTCTCCCTGGGTACCTTCATGTGAAAAATGAAAACAGTCTGGTCCTCTTAATTGCACCTCCATAACTTCAGTGTTGACTCCTTGTTTTAACTACATGTTTACATGTAATTTAACCTCCCGCGGCACTCAGACACGTCCAGGTACAGCACATGCAGTCCGCTCAGCGTACACAGCTTTTACTCATTAAGCAGCTTTTTCTAATAAACAGCTCAGACCGTAAACATCCGAAAAACATGTGACGGCGTGCACAGATCCTCCAGCTCATGTAGGAAGGACACATTTAAGATCAGGATGTTGTCACTGCAAAGGCTCTACTAGTCTTACTAGAGTTTAGTGATTTTCATCAGTCACCAAATCAACACATTTTTCAACTCTATCAACTAAACAAACAGATTTAGAGCGTGTCTGATGTCCTTATCTTGATTTCTTAGGCTTGTCCAATGACTGAGGGCGCTCACATGAAGGTCTTTCACCTCACAACATGACTAAGCTGTTTAATAAGCATCACGTTGTGTTTATTGCTCAGTTATTTTAACATTAAAATTACTGAATTCCAAACAAACACTAACAACTCCCCACGCAGAGGCGCCTCGGCCAGGGCCTGATGGGTTTCTGTCCCTGTGCGCTGTCTTGCAGGTTCCTGGTAGGCGGAGTTAATCGGTGCAACTGGGAGCACCTGGCTGGTTTAATTGGCAATATAGTGACAATATATTTACAAACCAGGTTTGCAACGCTTTACTGAACCTTTTCTGCTTTCTTGCTATCATGCAAACACTTTTCTGGGGGCACAAAACCAGTAGGGGTCAGATTAGTAGCCAACCGACTCTGACTCCTGAGTCACAGCCTCCCCTAAACATTAGTTGTGCTGGAAAGACATCGTGCTTCCGTCGCTGGTAAACCCTCATTCCTCAGCTGTCAGCACAGACCCAACCGTCAGTTATAAAAACTTATGGCTTCTTCTATGGAGCTCTCTCTTTGTCTAAGTGATCCAAATATGGCCGATGTGTTTTATGTCCTTTATGTCATGGGGGGCAGCGGCTGACGTCAGCGCGTGGAATAACTCATGCGGACCACACACGCCGCGGCTGAGCGGACACTCTGCAGCGAGGAGTCACACAGTGGTGGGATTGTACGCCGCACAGCGCCGCTGTCACCAGAATGTGAACACGGCTTTTAGAGAATGACAGATGATGATTCAATATGGCCACTCTTTCAGGCCAGACCTTCGAGTGCGCGTGGGTGGACGGGACCTACCGGTCAGTCTAGCAGCGAAGGGCTCTTTGGGACTGAAGGGACATTTTCCTCTGCCTGACTCGACCGTGTGAGACAGCGTGAACAACGGCTCCTGCAGGAGAGAGGACAGAGGAGACCACACAAACACAGAATGATGGATAAACAGAAGGGCAAAGATGAAGCTGCCTTCACTTCACTTCATTACAGAACAGAAGCTCTTTAGAGAGGCTGACTGATTTTAGAGGACTGCCAACAATGATGATGATTAATATTAGTGTTTTAGAAGTCTGAATATGGTGGATGGATTAGGAAACAATGAGTCCTTCAACACAGGCGAGCAAACAGCCCTTCAGCAGGGCAGCATATTTCCAAACAGAAACCTATCAGTCAACAGTACTGCTCTGGTTCAGGCCTTTTGCTTCAAACACAGACTGTGTAGGAAAAAATCCACATTTTAGACCAAACTTATCTTTTAACCTGTTTTTTGAGGTTGAGGTGGCCACTGAACATAAAGCTATGGGCCCCCTAAAGTCCAATGGGGTCCCATGTGGGGCAGCCCACTCATGCAGGGAGGGTCCTACAGTTGGGACCATTGGACCACGCTCTACAGCAGGTGTGGGCCGAACTACTGGGGGCCCACTCAACCCCCCTTCCATGTTACTGAGGTTTAAAACATGCTCTGTGGTTTCATCCTCTCCGCAGCAGTAACCTTCCTTATTACAAATAACGGGCCAGCAAACATGCACATCTGGGCCCACTGTGGGTGCGTGTGGGTGAACTGTGGGTTTATGGGGGAAGGGAAACCCACATTTATCCCAAATGGGTGTGCAGCACTTTTACCCTTTGGGACACCTGTATGACTTTTCTATGGGCGTGGCCACTGTGGACTGCCCGGTGAAAACCTCCATAGGAGCCCAGTGGTGTAACAGAGGGCCCAAAAGTGCAACATTTCTGTGGCCCCACGTGGTTTTCTCTGTGAAAACCCACTGTGGATTATCTTGTGTGTTCCCTTTGGGATTTCTCTCGTCTCTTCTTTGTTGTTTTTATCACTTTGCAGTTCTTCTGTTTCCATTCATGATTGTTTTATAACTATTTTGTCCTTCATTTCCTCACACTGCCATCACATTGTGTCAGATAATGTTGGCTGAAGATAGCAGACCACAAGTATACAAGGGTCCACTTGGGGGGGACTGGAGTACATGAGGCACATGTCTGCCAATTTTCTGTGACTATGCAGACTGTCAACAAGTCACTACAGTACAATGCACTAACTATTTCTTCAGTTTAATAGGAACCACTTGTTCCTGGTACAGTTCCAGCCTCAGAGGGCTGTAGCATGAGCCAAAACACTGAGGTTCATGTTTTGGTTTTCTCCTCCTTCTTTCTGTCACTTTAGTTCAGACACCACAAAAACACTGGTTATGTTTAGCTCGTGGTTTGGGGTTAAATAAGCTCATTTACAACATGCAAGCTAAAAAATGATCCACAGAGTTTAAATGTGACCCCAAAGTGTCCTTAGTGACGAGGTAGGAGCGAGACCCTGACTGGCTGTTGCTCCACCAGGTGTATCATAGCAGTGACACCAGTATGTTTCCAGTCAGCACATTAGACAACATGGCAGTGCTGGCTTTGTTTTTCAAGCAAAGAACTGGGTCCTCTGGCTTTCCTGGATCTGGCAGAGCCGAACATCTAACTGTGGAACTGAAAACGTCTGAATTTGACTTCACAGTTTCTACGTTTGGAAATAATCAGCGGCTTAAATAAAAACTTTGTTAAGCGACAGAGCAGATTTACTCTTTCACATATAAAACAACAGAAATATCCAATTTTTAAAGTCTTGAATGCCATTACAGCCAACCCTCTGCTCCACTTTAGCTTTGTGACTTCATATTTATTTGAACTAAATGAACGACTGAATGAACTGGTACCTCTGTGTTGTGTCCGAGGTGCAGGTAAGTGCACTGTGGATGGAAAGCGCCAGTACCACAAGCATAAACGTGGGTCTTATTGAAAGGCTGCAGCAGCCGCACAAAGTTGGCACATTCAGTCTGCAAAAAGACAAAAACAGGATCATGTCTAATGTAATTCTTCACTTATTCCAGTCGTTGTAACACTGATAACAAAAACTCCAGAGTAACTGATATTTATTACTGTACAGATAAACTGTGATTAGAGTTTGTTTGTGTAATAAAACTAAATGCACACAAACTGTGCACATACTAAAATATGCTCAGTGTGTTACCTCCAGGCTTTTGCCAGCCAGCCTGCAGTGCTCCACATGCTCTCTGGCAGCCGGCCAGTAGATCTGAAAGAAACGAGCATCAATCAGCAACGCTGGCAACAAAGCAGCTCGAACGACTACGAATGTTACCGACTGATTTCCTGCCAGATCAAATAATCATTTGGGCTCCAGAGCTGTGGCTGCTTTCTGTGCCAGAGGAAGCGATTACAGTGAAATCTCTCCAGATCAGCATGTGCAGGCTGTTGGTGAACATGTGCAACTAAGATACAGCAACAATGAATCTTTGTGTCTTTACCTTCTGCGAGGGCTGATCCAAGCTGTCAGACTTCAGCAGGTAGATGTGGTCTTTCCCTCCGACCAGCAGCCAGCCTTTATCCTCGTCTAACAGCAGGGCCTGGTACCCACCGCTGACCCCCTCCTCCCAGAAGACAGCTGAACCGTTCCTCACATCTGACACAGACGGAGGAGAGAGGCTGTTCAATCAAACGCGCCTGTACCCAGCATCAGCTCTCACCAGCCATAAGTGTTTTTTTAATTTCACTGCCTTTAATTATAATGCACCATAATTCACACATCCTTCAACTGAAATGACAACAACAACACAGACGTCTGCAAAATGAGCTTCAAACGTCTCCTATTAAAATTTTGCAAGACAAAAATAATGCAGATCCTGCAAGATATCATCAAGAAGGCTGAGTTAATATGAAACGTGTGAGTGAGTAACAATAAGCCACATTAACCGAAAACATTTGATGCGTCTTTAACTTCGTCAGTAATCGAGTGAAAACAGTGAAAACCTTTCACTTTGAAGTTCATCGTCTCACCCAGAGCTGCGTGAACTGTTTGGAGATTTCCATAATGCTCAGAAAAACTGCATTTTAACTCCATTAAACTGTGAATGGATTTATTTTATTAGTGTTATATAGTTTGTATTGCTACTTCAATAAAATATGTTTTATTGAATACATCTCTCCTAATCGTTCGCCATCACTGACACACGGCAGCATCAGGTCATCAGTCAGGCTGCAGGCTGCCGCTGCGCTCGTCTCTGGGGAGTCGCTGCTAAAGCAGGCAGAAAACGACCTGAGCAAGCAGGTCAAATCAACCCTGAAACCCTCTCGGCTCTGCAAAGTGTGTCAGCCTGAAACTTCCACAGCTGCGAGTGAAACTGGATCGAAGAGGACTCAGGTTCACACCAGCATGCAACACGTCTACAGAGAAATGACAAATAATTCAATAATCCTAATGCAGTCTGAAAATTAATAGTGCAAGTTTTGTAATGAAAAGTGTTTTCCCAACATTTCATGACTTAAATCACATTTAAGCTCCTCAGTGGACTTTAATTTAGCCGTTTGCCCGCCTAATAACTGATTTCATGATGATGCATTTGTGCCGTTTCCTGTCATTTGACAGCAAAAACAAACAACTCTCTGTGCTGCTGGGGCAAAACATCCACGAACATCATCCCTGTGAACAAAAGATAATCCGAGGATAAAACAATGAAAACAACTTTTAGTTCCAACTATAGTCCACTGTTGTTAAACTACAGGCTCATCAAGAGTAGGACTCTGCAGTTATAATAATAAATACAAGCTTATATGCTTCGTGCTTACACACATTTAAATGCATTAAAAATGATTCAGTTACAAGTAAAAACACTAAGTATAAATCATAAAAACAATAATGTGTTAGACAATTTAAATAGAAATGCAAAAAGTGCAACATCAACATGTTGAACACGTCTTTGAACGTTCAGGTTTAAACGTGGACAGAAAGTGCTTCAGGCGGGCGGCTCCATAACTGATCCTCTATTCATTCAAACACCTGCGTCTCATTTGAATCAGGGTCACGGTGGGTAAGTCTGTGACCTCACGCTGCAAATATTAACTGGAGTAAAAGCAGCTAATTAACCTTGAAATCCTCCTCGTCTTCCCGCCGCACTGACCTGCCTGCGCTGCAAACAATCGCTTGAACGAACGAAGGAAACTAACCGTGAAACTCAACAAGACCGTCACAGCATTCAGGCCCGGCCTGCGAGTCAGAGCGCACCCCACACTGCGGATGCACAGCACAGTCCGGCGTGTGCGCGGACACGCTGATTGTGCGTCCCGATGGCTCAAAAGCGGCTTTGAATGCAGCACGGCACATTTGTTGCACTTGAGCCGCACCAGAGGACATTTAAAAAGAAATAAATCACCGCTCTGACAATCACGCCGCTTTCATCGCGTTAACGGGACGCACAAGAGTTTCTGCTCGCTAATCAAGCGTGGAAACAGAGGAGAAAGGGCTGAAGAATGGAGGAAGGCTCAACTCTAGAGCCGTGCAGTCAAGTTTATTTGCACAGCCTTTAATCACGCGTAGTCTTCAGCAGTTTCACTGAGCCCCCCATTGAAAAAATAATAAAAGGAGTGATGAATGAAAGTGATTCCTCAGTCCTACAAGTACAAAAAGGCAGAAAAGGCGCAGACTTTGCTTTAGGTCTTCCTCTGTGATTAATTGTTCCTCCAGTTTATTTTGCATCTTTGTCTGATGAAGAAATTGACAAAACTCAGAGCGAGACTCGAGGAACAGCTGTGAGGTAAAAACGGAAAAATTCTCCTTCTGCACAGGAAATCACCCTCGATGTGACTCGTAATAGGACCAATCACAGACTGGCATACTTCAGGATAATATGCACAATGGTGGATTAGACACACTGCAGGTAAAAATACAGAAACTGAGACGAAAGGTGTTCATTTATGAGAAAAGTGCAAAACTATAAACACAGATTTTATCCATCTGAGCAGGATCCTGATATTTTTACATCCAAAGAGGAAACTGGACTTTTATACAAGTAAAGACTGAACACACACACACACACACACACACACACACACACACACACACACACACACACACACACACACACACACACACACACACACAGCAAAGTTGTGTGTGCAATCAGACGTAACAGCCACATCTGTTCAGGCTCCTAAATGAGATCTTCACAGCTCGTTTCTCATTCAGATAATCCACTCTCACACAGCTGTGAGACTCCTCAGGGCGTCACACATGTAACTGAAGTGGGCAGATTTATAGAGGTTAAAGGAACAGAACATGAAACGTGTCATAGAAACAGACAAAAATGTGTCATCAACTCATTTAAAGCTCGAGGGGCCGAGAGCAGGTCACCATCAAACTAACCCAGACTGTTAGCCGTGCGCTAAGTCAGCTCATATTCTGAGCAAACAGGCCTCTGTAGATTTTTTCCTCTCTTAAAATTTGGGGAATTTTCAGATTAGTATAAAGCTGTTTTTTCTAATTAAATTATTTCAAACTTTTTGCTAGCGATAACCACCGTGAATGATTTTACAGTAAGAGCACCACAGATACCAGCAGGGGCTGAGCCGCTGAGCTGGAAAAGGGCAAGTAGATTCTTATTTTACAGAGCTGCGGCATTTGGCTCCGAGTCTGAGAGATCCCATCGATCAAGTGAAGTGGGGATGGGAAGTAGACCACACGATGAAAGAAAAGTTACTCCCCCCGAGGGGGGCACGATGAAAAATATGACATGAAATACCAACGAAGAGAGGAAACCAAAAGCTTTATGTCACACAGGACTGCTGCACGTCCAGGTTCTTCCCCTTTAACTTTTCCTTTTGTTTTCCTGATAACTTGAACAGACCTGCACCGTTTTAAAGTCAGCAGTCACCAAAACAAGGAAGCGTCCGCACTAAAATCACTTCCAATGGTTGGAAGAAAAGCAAGAATGGGTTCAGTCTGTCTGTCTGTCTTCATTAGTGGCCATAAGTGCATTGGACCGGTCAAAGTTTCACTGAGTCTGGATGTAATTCAGTTAAATGCCTAAATGTTGCTTTTCCTTTCAATCACAGTCCGGAGGTAATGCTGAGTGCTTCTGATTGGCCAGAGGTGATGTGGATTCGTCATGACTGCTGGATGGCGAGAGGTCACAGCCTCGACACGTCTTGATTCAAGTACAGCTTCGAGGTTTATAAAGCAAAGCTTTGTATTCCACTCATTGTGAGTCCATGTGTATGTTTGTGGGTGAGTTTGCATGGATTATTAAAAAATGGACTCCAGTATAAAATAACAATAAAGAGAATAAAAATAAGGAAATGCTGAGAAATGACGAAGAAGAGGCAAGAACTGACAAACAAAATGATCACAGAGACAATGAAGCTAGAAAATACAACAACAAAGAAAAAGGGACCACAAAAAGATACAAAATAACCACAAAGACACCAAACTACTAAAACCTACTGAAGCTACAGAGAGATGAGAACACAAAGCGACGCATAACATCCAGAAATGTTTCACAACAGGCGCTGAACATAAAACGACTGCACGATGATGGCACGCGGCCTTTTTTTTGTTTTCCATCGTGTTGTAGTCGTCCTCACCTCTTTAAGGTCACTTTGTGTCTCTTTATGGTTATGTTGTGCTCCTCTGTGCCTTTTCACTGAACTCTGTGACTTTACAAACACTTACTTCACACAGAGGCTCTTTGCAGGGGTCCTCTGACCTCTCGGCCCCCCGGGCCTGTGCTTAAAGGGCCGGTTCGGTAATCCATTCACGTGTGAGTGTGTACTGGCGTGTGTGTGTCAGCGAGGTCGGGATTAGTGAGTCCAGGTCAGAGTGTCAATTTGTCCTTTCTGCACTGGCCACACATGAGTTTTTACACCAAATTATGTCCATTGATTCTACTTGTAGATCAGATGTACAGACTTGTGCAACTGTAACCATTTAAGATGCTTCAAAGCACTTTCGTCCTCATCGCTAATATAAAAGTACCAGCTGTATCCAAACCTATAATCAGATAATTATATCGCTCTGTTTAACTTTATCATCCAATCAACAGCAGAGAATTAATGGCAAACATTTGCTGATTGCTGAACTTTGTGCTGCACATCAGTGTGTGAGCTACCTTGAGCGCACGCACATGTTGCGGGGACGCAAATCTGCCTACACACTTGGTTTCAGGTTAGATTAAGACTCGAGAAGACGAATGTAAGTCACACATCAACAAGTGAAACCATTGCACGCTGTTCAGTGCAATGATGCGTCTACGGAGGTACAAGTCGTGTTAAAATGAAAACTAACCTAAAGAATGACTGAATGTAACAGAACTGACTAAAAGAACAACGAATAAAGAGCTCCTTTAAAAACTGATGATGCAGGACCGCACCTTTGTTGCATCACAGCTGTGCCACAGTTCTTTACAGCTGTGTTTTGTACCAATGCACCAAAATCCTGTTCAGACACGCACAGTTATCTCCTCCTTCTTACAGCTGCTCCCTTTAGGGGTCAACTCAGTGGATCATCTGCCTCCATCAACCCAAAAAACACAAATCCATCTTTGCAGCTATGCAATCTTCTCAAGCTGCAATTCAGTGGAAGTTGACTGTGACTGTATGTCCCAGCATGAAACAGCACAGCTGGTTCACATGTATTCAATCTTTTTCTCTTTACCCAATTTAACCAGCAGTGACTTTTATCGTCAGGACAGTGAGCACAGGCACGATTACTCACTGTGGGAGTGTTAAATTTGTTCCTCGCAGTAAAACGTATAAAAATGTCATATTTTCTTAGTTTTGGCTTTACTTTAAAAAAGTTGATTCAAGATTCAAGTGACTAAGAAAACGTCAAGACGCCAAAGAATAAACTGAGCAGTCGGATTTGATCAACATCACAATGAATTACATAAAAAGATAAAAGCATCCGAGAAGACTTAAAGTGCTGCTATACTTTGTGTTGTATGTGAAAAGTTCAGAAGAGTCTAAAGTCTGGAGCATTTTATTTTCACTGTGAGGTGCGTAAGTGTGAAAGCGCGTCAGAGTGAATACGAGCCTGTGTGACATCTGTGTGTGCGGCTTAGCTGTGTGTGCGTGTGATTGATCGTTCCCTGTGATGAACGCTGATTGCCTGCAATCAGGGAGGTGATTAAAACTGGATTTGCTTCATTAAAAGTGTGCGTGTGTGCTCAGACCTTGGCGAGCGGTGCAACGTGATTTGCACACATGCTTGCTTCAGCCAAACACGACATGTTAGCACAGGAGCGACGAGCCTGCCTCCCAGAGAGCATTTTTACATTCAGCTGCAGTGAAAAGAAAACAGGCCTGTGTTTGAAAGCAGAGCTCAGGATCATGCTTCCTCTGTTAGCCTGCTGAACTCATTTATACATTTAGCAAGTTGCTGAAATCCAAAGTGCAACATGCTTCTCCTGCAGAACAATGTCCACAAGTGAGTTAGAAGTAGTGAGTTTTTAGATGCAGGCAGCTCTCAGTGAGGATGACAGCGGTCTGAATAAATACAGGGAAAACCCAGAGTGACTTTTTCTGACCTTTCCATCTGTCTTCATGTACACGAGGTGACAGCTATAGGAAGTGAGAGCGACCCAGGGCGCTACCTGCTTAACAAAACAAAGCATCTGATCCCTGTCCTGGTGCTGCCGCCTCCTCTCAGCGCCAGGAACTCAGTGACCACGAGGCCCAAGATAGCGTCTAAGATCGTTGTTTCCATCAGCAGAGAAAGCTATAGAGGGCCCCCGTAGTGACACAGACATGATGTTGATTAATCACATACAGCATGAACGGGAGGAGCTGCACGGAGGTGGGTTGTAAAGTGGCTTGCAGATGTGCATCAGCTGTAGACAGAGTGGAAATTTTCTGACTGGACCCTAACCCATCAGCTGATGTGAGGTGGCAATGAGATCAGAGATCTGAGCTCGACTTCATCGCCTGCCTCACTTCTTTCTTCAGGAAGAATTTTAATAAAACATTTTGCTCCCTTTTTGAAAAAATAAGCATTTTATCTCCATGCGACTGCTCCTCAAGTGAGTCACTGCATTAAAGTTACTAACTAAAGTTAATATTCTAATTTGGCTCAAATATATATTTTACCTTTCTGCATTAATGGTAATGAATCGATCATTCTAATTACAGGCACAGTGGCTCACAGGTAACAGGAATCCACGCAGGGCTCTCGAGTGGGGTTCGTTCCTTAAGTTTCTCCATGAGCTCCGTTTTCACGCACCCCTAAAAAACAAGCTCAGTTAAAACTGTAACCGAGTAATTTTAAAGATGTTATTAACTTAATCTTTGGGTTGAAGTAAGAATGAATCATCTGTGAGACTTTCATTGTTCAGTTTTTGTCATATATTTTAAATGTAAGAAGAGCTGAAATCAAAGTCGTTTCTTAGAGAAGTATTTTTTTAGTATTATGTTTCGGGCCGTACCTCCCTCCGTGATTAATTTTTCCTCATCAAACAAACTAAAAATAGAGGTAATACAAGTTTGTTTTGGATACAGTCTTGGCACATTAGTGCAGTAAATAACTCGCTCAGAGTTGGAAGCCCTCGATCACTCGATAAGAGAATGGCCCGAGGGAGCCGTGGGGCAGGTTGGATCAAATCACGCCATGTGCAGCTCTGCTCCCCGCCTGCAGCGCAGCAGGACGCTCTGTTAGTCTGAGCTTTCACGCTTCATTAAAAAGTCAAATGGAAAAAAACTATCTCAGAGTTCGCCTCCATATTTGGTGATTTCACGTCTCCTCCATCAGTTTGCATCCTGAGTGTAACTCTGAGGTTGAACTGTTCAGTGCTGCATCTCGCCATCACTCAGAAATACAAACACAGAAACATTTTTCACACATTCATCCATGCTCGTGTGTGATCTGTTCAGACAGACGCACACACCACCTAGTAGGAGAGCAAAGTCAGGTCTGTTTACAGCTACTACATCTGTTCAGTGTAGCAGACGTCAGGGGAACCACCTTTGATCCGAGTCCAACGGAGCTGCAACCAAAGAGCAGCGGCCAACAGCCCTCAGGCTGTAAATCCCCCCCATTAGATTTATTGCTAATTTATTGGCCCATGCAAGAAAATCCTGTTTTTAATTTCAGCACCGATAGCTCAAAGCTTTTCCTCGAGTTATAATGAATCCAGGGAAGATTCACAAAGGTCTCTGAGAGCAGTCACACGCTCAGCTTGCTCAAATACTGTATCACATGCTTTTTAGTGCTCCAAATATCCCATTCATCACCATCTTTACTGAATTATCTGTCCATTGTCCCACTTCCTTTCTGAAAAACAGGTCAAAATGCAAAAATATTTGTTTTAATATCATATAAGAAAAAAGAGGATGAACATTCCCATAATTTGGGAAGTTTGGGAACTTTCACAAAAGGGTTAAATTAAGCGGGAAAAGAACCTTAGAGTCATAAATCAGTCATCTGTGGACACAGTGACAAAACAAAACACACTTTAGATTTACTGCATCTTATAATTCCAAAAAATATCATCTTAAAATGTTGAGTGTGAATAAACGTCCATAAATCTGACTACAAATTATAAAAATATGCTCCTTATCTCCAGGAAATGCTGCAGAGTCCCCAAGTTTGATTTACTGTCACCATAATTCAGTCAATAATGTGTTTTTTTAATTTAAGCACTGGGCGGTGGAGGGGGGTGAGCACTTCTGGGGTCCTGTGGGGTCGTGTTTCCTTATTTTCTTGCAAATTTTTATTCATTTTCTAGACCAACTTATTCTGGAAATGCCTTTTTCACATTAAAGGCATCAGTTTGCTCTACAGCGTGGAGCCACAGGTTTCCTAATAAAGTCATTTGTGCATTAACAACCAAGATAGAAGAAGTTACTAAATTCATTATTTCTATAGAAAAGTAGGAGGAAGTTTAAATTGTCTTCTTTGTGAATTTGACACGTGACATTTTCTTTTCCTGCGTGTAGGAATTTAAAAAACAAACTTGTATCACACAAAGAGCAATGACAGGTTGCTGACTGGTACATCATCAGCACTGAAGTCAGAGAGCGTTCGTAACTTAAAGGGAAACACGACAAAGTTCAAAATATACTCTTTGCATGAAAACACCTTGAAATCCATCAACAGTAAGTGTTTGGTTAAATTTAGCAACAGTGTTCAAACATCTTTATACAGGAGACTCCTCTGACCTGCAGCAGTCTGCTCTGTGAGCGTCTCCTGGCAGGCTTTTAACCACCAACCAATCATTTGTTATTAAATTACCATCTTTGCATTTATATAAACTCATGAGCGGGCTGTTTCCTTCTTCAGGGTTTCTGTTTGTGTATCCAAGGCTCCAAACTGACATAAGCAACGGTTACAGTTAAAAACAGGACAAAAGGGTGAAAAGTGTTCGTGTAAAGCAGAGGCAGCTTTGCTCTTTAGCTGGAGATTAAAACGAAAAACCAGTTAAAGTGTTTCATGGACTGTTTCCTTCAGTTATCTTGGAGCAGTTTTCACTTTAATATAAACTGCATGGGTTGCATTAACATTAAAATTCCCCCGCGGCTGTTGAAGCTCACGTATCTCAGAGAAACTCGATTCTCAAAAGGCAAATCAGGATGAATGAATCTCACACTTCCTGCACCTCCGTCCGTTCAAACTCCGGCTGAAGCTGCATTCCTGCTGAAGTGTCCACTAGGAAAGGACACAAATAACACTCAGAAAGGAGAGTGGATGAGGAGAGAGCCCAAAGAGAATCATTAGTCACACATTTTTATTATGATTAAATCATTTTCACCCCTCAAGCTCTTTGAGCTCCTTGAAAACACTGAATTAATTTCCCACAGAGGCGGTGACCCCGCCGATGCCGAGACGGGGGAGAGGCCGAGTTTTGTTAACGCTCGCAGATAAAAACGTGGCGGTTAGATAAGAACTCGCAGGATTCCTCGTCTGCCCGAGCGGCCTGCCTGCTCTGCATCGTGTCTTCCCCACTATCACAGAACCAAAAACGCCTCACATACAACACGGCGGCAAAGATCAGACAAACGCACACTTGAGGACACTGTGGACAGCGATTACACGTGCACGTGTGCTTTCATGGAGCACAACCTGGTGTGTGTCAGCTGAGGGGTGTTTCTCACATCACGCTGAAAACATCTGGTTCTCTGCTGAACTCTGACAGGAAGTCTGGCAGCATCACCGACCGGCCTGACAGCCACAGCATCCATATCACAGTTCATCTGGAAGGTTAACGTGTGGAGGTAAAAAGGTAAAACTCACAATCTAAACATCTCTGAGAAAACCTTTGCTGAATGTAACTTATTTAAAATGAAGACAGAAGGTTGTTATTCCAGTCAATAACTCAGAGCAGTAATATTGTGGTTATGAAACTCTCTGGCACATATGTGCAGCATATTTCAAGGATTATTGATATAAATAGTTGCAGCAGTGGCCCAAAAATTCAATATTTACCACAACTATGTTCTTATTTTCCTGAAGGACGCTGGCGTGTTCTGAAACAACGCCTTGATTAGTCAGAATTTCTGCATCTTATCTCTTTAACGTTAGCCATCTGCAGAGGTTCCTTCCTGTTCTCTGTCCAGTTCATTTCTTCTTGATTTTACTCAAAGTTTGAGACATTGAGCTTTAAATTCAGCTCCTGAGAAATCACCGTCTTCTCGACATTCTCGCCTCTCCGCACTGAACTTTATATCTGTGAATCAGCTGCTGCAGTAACACAAAACTCAAAAACTGCACCGACACACTCAGAGTGGTGTCAGCTCAAGTCTCAGTTTGGTTGAGATCCGACCACATCAACAGAAGCTGGTCGCAGGTGGGTGGAGCTGAACTGCATCATGCTGCATGTTGCATGGTCTGCCCAGAAGAAAACGTAAAGGCAAACAAAGAAAACTGTGCTCTTTGCAGAGTCCTCGACTCGTTTTTGTTTAACGGGCTGATGAACGACCGTGAGGTCGAAGTAAAGACAAACAGCTGCCACACATCTGGTGGAGTCACACGCATTGTATTGATTATCATATAGTTAGGGCTGGATCCCTTAGTTATTACATAAGTTATTATAGGTGTAGGCTGCTGGGGGATTCCCATGATGCACTGGGTGTTTCTTATTCACTCACTATGTGTTAACAGACCTCTGCTGAATCATATCTGTTATTAACCTCTGTCTCTCTTCCACAGCATGTCTTTATCCTGTCTTCCTTCTCTCACCCCAACCGGTCGAAGCAGATGGCCCCGCCCCTCCCTGAGCCTGGTTCTGCCGGAGGTTTCTTCCTGTTAAAAGGGAGTTTTTCCTTCCCACTGTCGCCAAAGTGCTGCTCATAGGGGGTCATATGATTGTCAGGTTTTTTCTCTGTATGTTTAATTGTAGGGCCTACCTTACAATATAAAGCACCTTGAGGCGACTGTTGTTGTGATTTGGAGCTGTATAAATAAAACTGAATTGAATTGAAAAGTTCAGTGAAATCACAGAAACATGAAATTTCACCCCACAAAAAGCAAAACAAAGCACAGCCAGGCTGAGGACTCACAATCAAACACAACAGAGAGGACAGCACTGCACACCTGCACAGAGACTCAGCACAGACCAGGGAGAGAAGGGTTACGAACAGGTGAATTCAATTAGACTCTGATGAGGGCAGGTGAGAGAAGGAGGGGAAATAACCTTCAAAATAAAACAGGAAGTGAACTGAAAGCAGGGCAGAGGAAACATGAAAAATGACAGGATTCCAATAAAAAATAAGCACAAATAAGAAAAGGGGCTGTGACAGTTAAAGATTCAAATGCTGTGAAAATAAACACAAACTACAAATTATCAATTTGAAAGGTCACATAAAGGTTCTTTTTCAAAACAACACAAATGTGTTTGAGAGTCCAAATGCATGATTTCCCCCGAGGAGACGCACACAATGATGTGCTGACAGTTTCTTGACTAGAGCACAGTGATCCCTCTGTTTCAGCGCGCAGCGTCACCGTACACGCACACAAGCTGCAACACATCGCCTCACTTAGCACATGCTAACACTTAGAGGCGACCCCGGGGAGCGGGCCATCGCACCGCTCACGTGTTCAGAGTTTGGACTCAAATGAAAGGAGGTCTGTAGATGACAAAAACCAAACCACAGCCAGCCCGACACCTTGGCCACGGAGCCGGTGAGGGCCGCCTTGTTCTCCATTTGCACAGGAAACTGCCGCTCTTTTCGTACCTCCCAGCGGAACGTGAACACATTTTTCAGGGTTTTTTGGACACACACACACATTTGCAGCGAACTAAAGAGCAGAAATCTCACATTATCCATCTCCCAGGAGGCATCAAAGAAAAACATTCTGCAATTTACTGAAATAACAAGAAGATTTTATAGTTCAGAGAAATATGCTGGCATGTGTTTCAAACTACTCGCGTCTATAAAACTAACGAGGGAAACCATATTTAATATTTAAAGCCATTCAATAGCTCAGAGATTAAAAAATACTGACAACAAACAATTAAACTGTAAAATGAGAAAAGGCCAAATATAGGAATGAGAAAACTACAAAATGTAATATTAATGGCTGTATGTCATCTTTACCTTTGATGATACAGTTTCTGTGAGTGTGTGTGTGTGTGTGTGTGTGTGTGTGTGTGTTTTCTCTCCTGTGCTCAGTCATTAAAGACTACAACTGGATTTTGAGGATGACTTTGTAGCAAATTTATGTTGGACCAGTAACGATTGCCTTTAATTTCCTTTGTATGTCCTGTTTGAATCGTGACGCTAACATTAAACACGAGTTCCTAATAATAAGGTCAGCATGTGGATGATGAATCTGAAGTTTGCTCCAAATGCTCAGTTTGACACGTTTTTTTCTGCTCTTGGATCAGTCTGACGTCAGAGAGAGAGGATATCCTTATATGGCACTTTCACCTGCAAGCCCCACACACACCTGATGTTTGAACCCTCCATTTATAAGGGAAAGCCAATCAGAAGAGAGCTAGCTTAAAGGCAGACGAGCTAAAATGGTTTATTTCAGACTGGGATGAACTCCACAAAAGGCCCGCAGAACATATACAGGGATTATTTTGAAGCGTGGATCATGCAAAATTACTTTATTAGAGTCCATGTATGTGATTAAAATCTTTATATATTAGTTACATTATGCATATATTATCATCTTAGTTTTAACAGAGCATTTTAGTGCTTCAGTTTTAAACGAGAAAAGGCTCTAAGGGTGAGAGTGCTCCTCATTTTATCCTCCAACTAGTTCTGGAAACGAGCAGCCTTCTGAAAAAGGTCACAGGCTGTTCATCGTTTAGCTTTTAGCTCGGAGCCTTCTTTGTAATTATTTGTGGTTTGTGGTTGTGAGCATTAGTTATATGACTCCTTAATAAAAAACTTTTGGTACTTAATCATCAGGATACTCCTCGTACATACATGGGAACTGTACAGCAGGCTTTCCAAGGCAGACACTTTATTTTCCAATAAAATGTTAAGTAACAAAAATGCAGGTTTGCACGAGTGCGAGAAAAATCATTGAAAAACTTGTTTGGGGCACCAAGTTAAAGTTCAGGCCCTGAACCAAACTTTACCCACAGAGGCTGCGACGTGTTTCCTGGTAATGAGATCGGGGTGTCGGGTAACACATAACTCCTGGTGGGCTCTGAAACTGGACTCGTCTGTTTGTTATTTTAGTGAAGTCAGGTAGCGGCGTCTCTCTTCTCCTCCGTTTATTTGACATCGGTGACGGGACACATGTGGAAAAAAACGCCCCAGAAGCCACGTTTACCTGCCTCCGCCGGGCCAGCGTGCTCTGACATTAAAGAGGTCTCGTGTAAAGCTCCCTCTTTGGTCTTTACTTCATTTTACGTCAGTGTTTTCTGTTCATGTTCTTTTTTTAAGCTGCTAAGCTGTAAAGAAACTACTAGCTGTTAGCAGCTAGCCACAGTTGAGACGCGCTCGTATTTCTGTCTCCATGGAAACAGGTTATGTAAATACAGTTTGACTGACTGAAGTTTGGCCACAGCTCACATTTCAATCCCAGTCAGAACTGGTGACGGTGGATGATGTTTGTTTTTCATAGCGGATCCGGTGGCGGGCAGTCGGCCAACACCGCGCTCGAGTGAAGGACGTGAGGTGGGTCAGCCAGAGTGAACGTCACAGTATCAGAAACTTAATTGGTGCCTGTGTTTTCTTATCTAGACACGACTCTGACCACCTCGTCTTCCCTCCATCACTTCGACCCCATTTTCCTCTTTAACCTTTCGACCTGTCCTCTGCATCAAAGCTGCTTATGAAATCATGAAAATGTGACTTTCACCATCGAATCATCACCTTAAGGTCTGCAGCGTCTCTTTCACTCAGATTTCCAAATCACACAGGACGATAAAAAGCCTCTGGTGACTTCATTAAGGAAGTTTTATTAAAAACTTGACCCAAAAGATGCAGCTTTACATATTCACCCTTTAAACTCCTTGAGCATCGCAGCAGGTGATGCATTTTCTGTCCTGTTTAACAAACCGGCACGCCGCATTCAAAGCTCCGTCCTTCTCTTTCTGTCTCTGCTTTGTCTACACAAAGTTCACAGGAAAGTTCGTGACCTCGAAGCATGACTTCACATGTTTTGAAACTCGGTCTTGAATGCATTACGGAGACTGCAGCTGATGGCCATCTGTCCGCCAACGTGTTCTCTGTCTGGATCGCATGAAATAACCTCCCATTAGTCTGTGTTGCTCATCCAAAAAAACGCGTCTTTGAAAAGACAAATAAAACAAACTAGCACGCTATTTTCACGCCTCAGTTCTCATCCCCACCCGTGGCCTCAATACTAATGAGATTTTTCTAATTCTCCACAATAAACTGTGTAACCTGTAAACCAGGAGCACATTCAAGGTCTTTGTTTGTAGTGCAGGAAATGCAAGAAGAGGAAAAGTCGCGCTATCACATGTACTGCTGTCGCTCTGCTTTTCTCTTTAAGGACAACAGAAACAGTGATGGTAAAATCAAAGAAGCAGCTGCGCTCACAAGTCTGACACCAGTTTGTCACCACAGTAATTATAGTTTCTCAGCTTCGGTGTGATGTTTTCCATGATTTAGATACAACAGAATTGTTGTTTGAGGTTTTATGTGTCCTCAGGCAGACCTCATCTCTGCGCCTGATCAGGATTTGTGCTCTGAATCAGATTAACAGCCACAAAAAGGGACGTCGAGGGTTAAAAGTTGAACTCACAGCAAAAGAAACCTCAACACCGTATCCCCCAAAATTCTGTTTGGAAAGAAATGTAAATTCGGTGGTTTTGTAACAGTACATGTACCACTAAGGTGTTTCACAGTGCAGCTTCCACCTGTTGTGTTAAACTTCTGCATGTTCCTGCACACACTTTGCAGCAGGTGTGTTACCAGGACTTTGATCCGGTTCAGAGGAAGGCTCAAGTCTTTTGTACTGATGATGAATAAAGGCTGAATGATGGCTGGCAGCAGCTGTGTGAATGAAGGACCTCACTCACTGAAGATAATCACACTCAAACACTCACCGCCTCTTTGTGGAGTCCTTCAAACCTCTCACAGCCTTAAGCCCGCCGGCTTCCACCCTCTTTTAGAGTCATTTCTCAGAATTCCTCCCAGAAGCACGTTGTTCTTGATTACCTCGCTTCCTCCTCTGCACTCAGCGCTCTCCTTTCTCCTCCTCTCAGCCTTTTATCTCCGACCTAATGTAAGAAACTTAAGACACAAAGAAGCCCACGTACCTCTTTCTCTTCCTTCTAACCACCTCTTACAGCTGATCAAACAACAGGCTCCAGCTTTGTTTTTTAGCTTCCTTTACTTTCTCCTATTTATACAGCACCAAATCACCACAACAGTCGGCTCAAGGTGCTTTATATTGTACAGTAGACCCTACAATAATACATACAGAGACAAACCCAACAATCATATGACCCCCTATGAGCAGCACTTTGGTGACAGTGGGAAGGAAAAACTCCCTTTTAACAGGAAGAAACCTCCAGCAGAACCAGGCTCAGGGAGGGGCGGGGCCATCTGCTGTGATTGGTTGGGATGAGGGGAGGAAGACTCAAAGTCTTCCACAGTTTGTCACTATCGTCTACCTGAAGGAGCACGTGGACGGAGACAAAGGCGCTCGTTTCAGAACATTTAATGAAATCTCATCCTTTTATACACCAGAGGGCGAGACATGATGTTTGTGCTGATTTTAGACATGAAAAGCTGTTTTTGACTCAAACACACAAACAAATATGATCAAATCATACATAAAACAACCATGACTGGATTTTAAATCTCAATATAAATCTCAGCATGGTGCACTTTGATGTTCCCTCTAAAGGTCGTCTCTTAGTAAACACAAACTGTAATTTAATCCAGTGTTGATAAAGATATTAAGTCTAAAATCCTGCTAGAGTTACTGGATTTTGCAAAATGTTTGCTTATTGAAAGAAAAGACAAACGTTGGCCTACAGCATAAGCTCAGGTTGGAGCAGATGAGCAGATGTTTCGTGTATGTATTCACAGGGTTATCCAACATGAATCAATTAACTTTTTTTATTCGGGAGACGATGGATGAGGAGACGACTCACACACCCTCTTCTCCTAATCGTTTAACTGTCTGTGCTGAATCTTGGCGCGAGACTCGTCTAAACTCATGAAGCTGAACAGATCAGAGGAAAAAGGCAGATTTTGACAGTAAATTCTTTAACGTCGGGATCATTTCTCTCTAAGCATCTTTGATCCTTCTCCCATATCTTCTTCCTTTAAGCCCTCCACGTCACGGCCCCTCGAAGCTCTAAATCACAGCTAAAGAGTTTCCTTTTGAACCTTGACACAGATAACTGCAGGCATTTAATAGATCAAGTTTCAGGACTTTAAAATGATGAAAACCACCTCAGATGCATAGCTAAGATAACTCCAGCAGCTATTATTTCACCGGTCGGGCCACATTTATTTTTCCTTAATTTGGCCTGCCAAGCCGACTGCTGTCAGGAGCAGTTTACAGAAATCAAACTGACAGACGTTTACTTTCAGCTCTGATGATGAGGTTTCATCGCCGGCTTCCTTCTGCCAGCGCTTCTCGTTGTTTTACTAAATACACGACTGAAAAACGTCTCCTATGACATTTTTAGTCTAATCAGCACCTGATCAGTGTTTGCATTATGACCCTTCACACAAATTATTTTACACTGTGTATCCAGTTAATTGGAAAGGGAAATAAAATTTTTATTATCAGTATTAATGTTCTTTATCTCCCACCATCTACACCAATCTATCCTGACTCCCTGCAAAACTTAACTACATCAAAATGAAGGATTACGTATAAAAATGTCAGATTTATTCAAATTGAATGCAATACTTTTGATGAACCCCTTAAATTAAAGCAGGAAGTCTGCGCTTCAGTCCGGCTGTGTGCAGTCGCATCTATGATTTAATACTGACTGCACAGTGTACAGAGCACAGACGCAAAATTACAAAAACTATCACTGTTAAAATCTTACAGAAAAATAGGTGAACATGATTTTATGTCTACAAAAAATCGAAAATTATTCTGTTAGTTTTCGGGAAGCAAACTTTGCGTCCATGTGAATCCATCCGTGTGAGACACTGTACACTTTTAAAACTTAAAGAAGCACTTTGAGGTTTCCAGCAGGAGGATTCCTCCCAAACAGGAAGTGGAAAAGCACCAATCACAGTTCACTTCATTCACCAAATCATCATATTTACCACATTTAACTTAGCTTCATTTTTTTAACTAGTTTGTTCAAGTTTATGTGTACACAGTTGAACAGATGACTGCCAACATCTTCCTGCTATTATGCTGCTTTTATTAAAAGCTCCTGACGGTGAGGACGACCTCCACCGTGATCCAGGGACTGCCGACACCCCCGGCTCTCTGTAAATGGCACTCAGGCTCATGGATCAATGATCATGACAGTTTTGAATATTAATAATCATGAAACTGGGCTCACAGTTGGTTGTTAGTCAGTGGTACTAGCATTGCTATTATGCAAATGTACTGCTTTATACGTCTGAAGAAGCCTGCAGGCAGCGGAGACTGAAGAAGTCACGTCGGTGTGAGTGCTGAGACATTTCTGCACGCAGGTGAAGCTGCGGGCGCCTCATGTTCACGCTGTTAACGCTTTACACTGGAAGTCGTGAAAAACAGTCATATTCATTCAAACACTGGTCCTGGCCTCGGGACAGAGAGGCTGAGAGAGAGGAAATACACGTTGCACTTTAAATCATCACGTGTGAAACTCATTTATCTTTTGTGACTTTTAGACTTTCAGGCATTTTATACAAAAAGTCACATTATGCTGTGTTTCTACTGGAACCTGCACTGCTGTGAAATCTCCAGATGTTTTAGAAAGGAGGAAACACAACATGGATAAAACTGTATGTTTACATTGATTTATTATAAGTACTGTGTGTTTGTAACTGCTTTAGGAGTTGTTTTTATTCATCTCTGTGGATTTCTGACTAACACCAGTAACACTTACCTGCTTGGTGACCAGTTTGTGAGGTTTTAACAATTAAATGAGACAACAAACGGCAAGAAATCACATCCTGCAGGACGTTTCACATTCTGAGTCTTTACCCAGTCTCAAGAGTCTGATTTAAATTATACTGTTTTATTTAGTTACAAGAGTCCAAGTAAACTGTAGTAAAAATCCTTTGTTAATCCAACATTTCATATGGCTCTTGTTTTTCTCTTGTTCGCATGTTTTTTCTTAGTACAGTTAATTAATCAGAAAGTTCTTAGATTTATACTAAAACTCACTTTTGTGATTCCTGAAAACTTGCTAATGTTTGTTGCTTAACGTCTATTTAAGATGTTAAGCAATCAACTTAATTCAGCTTAAACAGTGTCTCCTTATCTATAAAGGGTTTAGTTGGGAACAGCCACCAAAGAAAAACAAGCTGTCTGGAGGACAGTCGTGGAAAAAGGCGTCATTCTGGTCTCTCTCGTTTCAAAAAGCATCCTTCTCACACAAACGTCCCATTTTTCTTTAAACTCTTTTTGAAAGATCACATTTCTCACCGATTCGAAACACGTGTGTCGGGCATCGAGCCGCTCACACCTGTAATCGATAACTCCTCTCAGGACTGAGCTCATCTGCATCGGCACGCACAAACAAACGTGAACTTTGGCTTCGCTGCTTCACCACAACAAGCGGCGGGCTGGACTCACAGCCTCGCCCCCAAACTAAAACCACAAACGGCTTCATAACAAGATCGTAAGTCATCTAGAAGACGATACACACCCTGAGCTGTTGTTTTACTCCCTTTTTTTCCTCTGCTCGCTTTTTCTCCAAATTCAAAACAATGATAAAGACATTGGAAATGATGCGAGGGTGTGACACTTACAGTAAGAGGAAATGTGGGACTGCAGCTTTGTCTGAGCTCATATTTGCTCTGAAGTCAGTCGAGTCCTTTGTGTTCGGAGAGAGAATGAAATATGAATGTAACCCAGAGCTGTCTCCGTGTCAGAGGACGAAACAATGAGGACAAATTGAGTGATATGTAACAAAGCCGAGCCAACATTACCACAGAGGTAGAAATCATTAGCATAGCGAGTCAGAAGAAAAATGATCACCTATCAGTCGTTAGTGTCTTCTGCAAAATCTGACCCAACACATCACACAGTGGTGACACAGCCGCAGCTTACAAATCACATTAAACGATGCCTCGTGATCTCTTTGGTCACATTTATCATCTGGATGAGGACTTGCAGCTGCCATGACTCAGTTTTTCTGCCTTTATCACTGTTTGCGTGGGTGTGGCCACACGTCATTCTCCCCTGGACAGAAACCCGCATCAAAAAGTTAAAAAAAACCTGGGAGAACATCAGAGACACAGAAGAAACATCAAGCCCGCCTGACAGAAGGTCGTCTCCGTGAATAAACAGCATCTTACTGTAAATGTCATCCAGCTTCTGAATCCACGAAGAGATAAAAGCAGAGGACAGGAAGTTGTTCTGGAGTTTCCTTTAACAACATGTTGTCTGAAGATTTTGTGGCGCCCCAAATCAAGAGCACATTCCTCATAAACTCCGGTGCTTCCTGTCGCAGAGAGGCGCTGCCACTCTTTTCATCCTTCCTGCTAACATCTCTGTTATTTGATGGTAAAAAGCACAGAATAAAGGGCAGCTTTACTCATGCACGTGCAGCAAAAAGAGAGAACAGAGCAAAAGTAACACTGGTTTGGATTTGATGACCTGAAAGATCATCACGCCGTGCACAGGCGAGCTTCACAGCTTGGTGGTTTAACTTATCTGACTCGTGTGGTCAGTGTACTCCCCTGCTCTGAGGAATTATTCTGCTTCCACGCAGGATTAAAACCAGAGCAGGCGTCTTATGAGTGGAAAGTCTCACCGTGGAGGCCGAGCTGGCCTGTGACTTTAAAGAAGTAATGAGGACACTTTTTTAAGGACTCCTCGGGGGCTTTCTCTCTCTCCGAGGGCTGAACCGGAATATTCCTGCTGTTTTTTCTCTCCCGTGTCCTGCCGTTTATGGGAAGAAGCGACAGGGAAGCCGATGACCTTCTTACATTCCCTTCAAATTAAATGTGCTCTGTATCTGACATCACTGAAGGAATGCGGCCTGATTTCTAACTCTGACCCATTAGCTCTTGATCACTGGGTTAGAATTACATCCTCACATTTGTTAGGCAATGTTTTGTTTTCCAATTACTAAACTCTGCTGAGAACATTGTATATATTACCTTCATCTGCATGTGATCAGCACTGAGGTTTGGCCACATGGTGAACTGGAAGCAGATAAGGGACGGTCCTGTCTCAGTGCTCAGCTGAAGAATTTATACCAGACTTAAATAAAGCTTTGTTTATGATGTTATCTCCAAACATCGGAGAGTGCCAAGTCCAAAAACGGCACAAACTCATGAGAAGGACGAGAGCAACAAGCGTGCTGATGAAATCTGGTGACTTCAGTAGGGATGGGTACCGGTGTCCGGTGCCATGATGGCACCGGTTCTGACATAAACGGTAGTAACCAGACCGAAAAGCAGCGCACATTTTGGTGCTTTATTTCGGTGCTTTTTTTTTCCTGAGCTGCGATACACTTCTAGCCAATAATTTTACGTTTCCGAGGATAGTAGGCGGGGCCAGGTACGTGCGTTCTTTTAGAGCAGAGCTACAGATTAAAATGTCCAAGGCGAAGCGGTCAAAAGTCTGGCTGTACTTCACAGTAAAAGATGCAAACTCAGCAGCAACAAGTGCTTTAAGCTGATACTGTGATACTGTCAAAGGAGGTAACACCTGAAATCCGATGAAACACCTGGCGACGCATAGCGTTTTTTTTTAAAAGCCCAGAAATGCGCCGTATGATAGCTTGCTGCGAGACCTCACACCGAGCGCATCTACTGTGCGTGGGTTGCCTGTTATCTGACCCGGAGTTAGCAATATCCCCCAAAAACCCCGAAGAGGAGAGTCCTGGCCCCTAGCCCTGCCAGTGTAGCAGAAATGATGAGGATGATGATGCAGCAGCAGCCGTTCTTCTCTGCGTGAGTAGCTTAATGTTGTTCGTGTGTAATTTACGTTGAGTAGGCTAACCACGTTATTACATTAATGCATGTAAGGTGAACTAGCAAACATCATCATAGCTACATGCGGCTGTCCTCTTGTTTGATGGCAGATGCTCCCTTCACCCTGGCAAAAAAGGCTAAAATGACCAAAGAAAAAGTGGAAAACAGAGAGGTTTTTGGACAAAGTTTGTGTTTTTTCCATTGTTTAAGCACTGCTTCCAGCCAAGAGTGATACCATATATGCCCCATAGCTGCAGAAAAGGCTAACATTGTTATCTTTTTACAAAAAACCAGATGAACATGAGAGGTTTTTGGACAAAGTGTGTGTTCTCCATTCTTTAAACACCGGTTTGAGCACCGTTTGAGCACCGGCACCGTTTCAAAAGTACCGATTTGGCACCGGTATCGGATAAAACCTAAACGATACCCATCCCTAGACTTCAGCCATAACAGGTAAAACTAACTGAACTCACAGGCAACAACGAGCCTGAGAAACACACCAGAGAGGGAATCATCATTTTACATGTTAACCTGCATCACACCTGGTGAATTAAACCTTTTTACAATGATGTGTACGTCTGTAGAAGTTCATATTATAAGGCTTGACGCAACCGTACAAAAGTAGCTCTTCTGCCTCATCCATCGCTTCTCTTATTCTGAAAGAATATCATGTGAAACCTTCACAGACAGCTTCCTGCTTCTCTCGTTCTCTTACAGCAGGCTCATTCCTTAAAGAGGAGCTGAATGCTTAACCTGATTTAGAAACGTTTACAAAGCTAGATGGTCATAAAAATATGGCTAAAGCTTCAAATAATGAGATCAACGAGTAATTCCTGCGAGTTGCAGCAGCTCTAAATGCTCAGCTTCAGTTTCTCCCACTCTTGACTCTGCAGGACTCAGAAAGAGGATATCCCTAAAACGGCCCCCCACAGGGTCATCTCAGGCACACAGCCCTGCAGTTCAGCTTGTGAGGGGCCGTCAATCAATATTACTGTTAAAGATGACATAAAGGGGGAGGGGCTAAAACTGCTCATTCCAGACACCAAGGCCCAGTATCAGACAAAGAAGAATTATTTTAAATTTCATGCAAAGCTGCCTCGGAGAGTCCAGAAAGCAAAAAAGTGCAAACAGGCACAGGTTTCAGGTCTAATCTTACATGGATGCGTCTTCAGCGCGAAGCTGAGCTAAATAAAACCTGGGTTTGTGTCTCAGCATGTAGACAAGAAATGTTCTCACCAACTTCCATGTCGGAATATTTCTTTAATGTTTCATAGTTCTGCTGAGTTAATGTAATAGCTGATCAGCAGGGAATCAATTATAGAAATTATAGAAACAGTCAGTGATCCAAGGAAAAGTCAGGCCAGAGCCTAAAAGCAGCGCAGGGACTGCGTCTGCATGTTTCTGCTGGTGTTTTCTTTTTTTAAAGTTCTCCAAACTGCCAATCTGCTGCAGCTGCACACACAAACACAAGATTTGGACTCTGGTAGTTTATTAATGATAAAATCCAATTATCTCCAGCTCAGAGAGATCGGTCCATCGTGGTGTTTGTTTTTGGCTAAATGGATTATGTGCCAATATTCTGGACAGAAAGAGAGAAACTCCTACACAACGAATACAGAGGTTTGCTGTGTTTCCTCTGGGAGAATATTGCTGTGCTTGTGTAACATAACCACACACACACACTCACTCATGTGTTACGTACTTTTAAGGAGGCTGTAGTGTTAGAGTGTGTTTGGTAAACACTGCTGGTGAAACAGAGTGAGCTGTCAGAGCAAGTCGAGTATAACAGAGTGTGTGTGTGTGTGTGTGTGTGTGTGTGTCTGTGTGTGTGTGTGTGTGTGTGTCTGTGTGTGTGTGTGTGTGTGTGTCTGTGTGTGTGTGTGTGTGTGTGTGTCTGTGTCTGTGTGTCTGTGTGTGTGTGTCTGTTTAATCACTCTGAGTGTTTGCTGAAACAAACAGCTGCCCATTCCTCCCTCCCTCTTCAGTCACTTATAGAAAGGCAAAAAAACCCACAAACGTCTGTGTGTGTGTGTGTGTGTGTGCGTGCGTGCGTGCGTGTACGTGTGTGAGATTAAAGCCATGCCATCAGTACATGTAGCTCATAAAGCTACAAACTGTGACGCTGTTATCTTTAACCACAGCCTCTTATCTGGTAACGAGTTAAAGATCGAAGGCAACTGTCAGCTCCCCACCGTGCAACGTTAACCAGCGTCTATGAGGTGTGTGTGTGTGTGTGTGTGTGTGTGTGTGTGTGTGTGTGTGTGTGTGTGTGTGTGTGTGTGTGTAAAATCCCCCTCCTCCGCCTTCCATCATGCAATGCCAGCAGTGAAAACAAGGAAATGACGGCTTTATAAAACCGCACAGGAAGATCCTGAACTTGTATTAAAAGCTGCACAGAGAACCAGAACAACCCGAACGATGAGATTAAATCTGCAACAAAAAGCCAAATATGAGCCTCTGGTAACACTTCAGGCGTCCTGTGAGGACTAGTTCATCTGTCCGTCGTGTCCTCTGAACAGGAACATTACAAACTCAACCTGTGTTTTTGCTGTGCATGTTAAAACGTGTGCCACATATCTGCTTAAACTAGTAACAATTACCACAGTTTCATCACCCTTATGTTTATTTTTCCCACTCACACATTAATCCACACATCTAACCAAACTCAAACCTCATCTGAACTTAACACCAACCCAAACTTTACAGCGTCTCAGTCACCCGACCAGCTCAAAACATCATTTCTTAGTTAGGAGCTACACAGGTGTTTACCTTCATCCTGTGGATATATACAGAAGCGCCCGGCTACAGAGGTTCACAGAATAAATGAGCAGTTGCTTCGTTGCCTGGTCATGAAGATTTTCTTTTTCAGGTCCCTTTCACTCACTTTGCCAAATTTAAGAGGGGATCCTCCAGCTGTGGTGACACTTTTCATCTACATTTCAAGTTTTTGAGTTTATTAAATATGACTCTGAGTGTTCAGTCTGAGCTAAGCTAACTGTGACCGAACGGAAACCAAGACTTCCCCTAAAATTCAGGTCACTGTATATTATGGAGACTTTGTCTTTGTCCACAAACAGAGGCGTGTCTCTATAAGGCGATTGTATAAACACATCAAGACCCCGACAACCACACACACACACACACACACACACCTTCAGCCAGCACAGTTTTAATTAACCGCCGTCACCCCTCTCTGCCCTCCTCTCTCTGTTCCTTCGCTGCTCTGCTTCGTCTCAGGTGGTTGACAGCTTCATTAACCTCAGGAAACCGACCTACCAACGTGTCATCTCTCCCTCTCCTCCTCCCCTCCTTCCTTCCTTGCCTCCTTTCAAGGTCCTCTTTTCTCTACCTCCCTTCTTTCGCTGACACCTTACCCTCCAAAAATGTCTCATCATTTATCATGACTTTTTACCTCTTTGTGTTTCTTCTCTCTTCATTTTTTGCTGCTCTTTTCCTTCCTTTTCTCCTAAATCTACCGGCTATAATCACAGCAGGGTCTAAGGTCAAAGTTTACAGTATGGCCAACGCCTCCAGTCCCCCCCCCCCACACACAGGCCGCATTCTTGACCTGATATTTCAGTAACAGTTCAGGTTTTTTGTGGATGTTTTGCCATCGTGGCCAAAGTGAATCAGCGCTGACAGACTCCCCGCAGCAACAAATATTTCTATCGACAAATCTGATCACACACCTCGGATTAAAGTGCACGTGGGCTGCAGATGTGTAGGATGTTTGTACATACTCAAATATGCCAGTTGGTGTTTTTATATGTGTCAGAGGGGCCAGCTATCACAATAATGTGTGCAGAGATAACACCCGTTGGCTCTGGACTGTCGCAGCTATCAGTAGGTGCTTTTACGTGTGCGTGTGTGTGTGTGTGTGTGTGTGTGTGTGTGTGTGTGTGTGTGTGTGTGTGTGTGTGTTGTGTTGCATCTGAAAAATTCCCATCCCACAGTCCCACATGAGGTCAGCGTGTTTAAGTTGGATTTTTTCCACACGAGTGTCAAAACTCCTCGTCAAAATGCGAAACAGCAGGAAGATGTTAAATCTGCTCTAAACCAACACAGGCGTCCATCCCTGAAACAATAAACCCAAACACACTTATACATATACATATTTATATACATATGACTTTGGAAATGTAACTCCAGAGGACTGGAGTTTCTCTCACTTTGCTGTCTGAATGTGAGCGTTTGGCGTTGGTTTTTCCTTCGCCTTGAGCACCGAATGGGTGAAGAGTTCTGACACAGAACACAAAATTTCACAAAGTGTTTGAAAGCTGTTTATTTATACTCTGCACAACCCTACACTGCTCCGACAGCTAACATGTAGTTTCACATTTACATCAAGGCTCTGACCGTTTGAGCCTTCAGGTCTCACAGCTCCGTGTTTGACAGACTCGGTTTGCTGCCTCGAGATGTAACATGTCAGTTTCACTGGTAACAACCTCATTTTTTAAATGCACGAGCTTTGAGTCTCCTTACAGTCTAACACACTTTCACTTGCTGTGTGAAGAAGAACTGATCAGTTACTCCTGCTCTTCTCTGTTAGATTAACAGAAGCTGGTGGTTGAATTTGTTTACTGTTGGATTCCAAGTAGCTGCAGCGAACAGCTGGTTACCAAGAGTCTGATGGTTAAACATCCTCAGCCTCTGATCACCTGGTGGAAGGCAACCTGTCTGCAAACAGTCCCAGCCCGACTCAGACTGACTGAGTCCTGAGACTCCAAAGTGAAGATAGGAACTGATGACGAGCGGTCACAATCTGGCACCGTCCTGAAGGCGAGCATTTCAGAAGGAATGAGATCACTGCACACACTGACAGTTATTCTGATTGTAACAACTGCTGTGACTGTTGCATTGTGTTTTTATCTCAGTGAGTGGAAATAAGTTTGCAGCTTTTAGCTGAAGAGTGAAGCCGGTGCAGAATTACTTTAAACCTGCATTGCTACTGATAACCAGCAGGGGGCGACTCCTCTGGCTGCGTTCTGTTTGGTGATGGCTTCATGAGCTCAATAGTTTCAAGTCATATTGAATTAAACATTTAGTTCTTTTCGTAAATGAACTCAAAACAGAGAGGATGTTGAATTTTGTCCTGAATGATTCGTTTTTTGTTTTGCACATTTAACAACTTGCTGAAACGTTCTCAGACTGCACCAACCCCACCTAAAGACTGTTTCCATGACTACAGCTAAAAAGCGGCCACAACTGTGCATTTCTCTCCAACTCCAATGTCATCATCACAAGAAGATGCCGTGGTGGAGTTAGACTTGAGTTTATGTTCTGGGTTTTAAGTTTGTTTGTGATTTGCTGTTTAGCTCCAGGCTGTGCTCACACTCGGCACAGCTGTCTCGCTCTGCACCCGGGCACCTTCATCCACCTCTGGCATGTATTCACACTCCACAACACCAACCGTTTGTCTGAACTTCTGAAACCTCCTCTCTTTCACAGGCTCTGTCTCTCCGTCTCCCTCCAACAGCCTTTTGAAAAGCACTCTTCGAGAACAGAGAGGTTCATGATTTCATAGGTTTTGTTAAGATCACCTCTACAAGTGAGCAAGTGTTACACTTAATGCCATTACGAGTGGATCGCAGAGCAACTGTCGCGTGATCACATAATGTCATCACATAGTTTTGGTTGCCAAGTCCTGCACAAGTTCCCTCATCACCAGTGAAAGGTAAAACGTTAACGTCGATGCATTTAAAAACACTCAAAGCTGTGTTTTAAAATTCAGACAGCTTAACATAGACTAATCTTAATGTATGTCTCACAGTCATGAGCGAAATGTCCGCAGTATAAACACCCTGTGAGCCGGGCGTCAGACATATTTACACCACAGTGTTCTTCACAGCTGAGCAGGTCCAAACTTTCATAACTCAACAAGTCCGGCATTAAACCCAGATCACTGTTACGCTCCGTCTTGAGTATAAAGCTGGTAACTGTGGGAAAAATAAACTCCTCATTATTCTGAGATTTGGTTTATCATTTTTAACTAATGCAAGGTTATTTCATTTTACACAAATGACAGCAAAGAATCTCTCTTTTAGATGGAAACCATAAAAATATATAAAGTCTCTACAGACAGGAATCCTCACATGTTGTGTAAACACACGCCTGTGTGTAATCGTGTGATCACGTCCACGTTTACGATCGCCGCGTGATGTGTCGACAGGCTGAGAAGAGTCCGAGTCCGTCCTGTACACGTGAGAGCAAACCCTGCCTGCATGTGTCGATGCATGCGTGTGCGTGAGCGTTCATGTGTGTGAGACCAGAGGTGCAGCTGACGAATGTTTGGCTGCGTGTGTTTTCCAGAGGCCCCAAGACGATCCCAGATTAGAGCACAGACGGGAAACAACAGGATCCAGGTTAGAGGTAGAAGCTTTCACGCACGCCGTGGCCCCGCAACGTTTGTCGGTTTACTTTTAAGCCAATCAGGCATGCACACATCCTGCAGACACACACACTCACGGGGGTAAAGTGCATGCGTCACAGCTGACCCAGCGTCTGACCTGAGCAGGAATCCACAGAGAGCAGCCCTCATCCTGCAGCGAAGACCAGTGTGTGTTGTGTGTGTGTGTGTGTTGGACTGTATAAGTGATGGAATAAACTACTTGTCTGTGAACACATCAGAGGAACACTTCAGCCCACTCTGGTACGCACACTGGAGCAGAGATCGAACCACCAACCTCGTGATTCATAGATGCACCCAACCTCACCACCATGTAGCTGCTCATGTAGTGGACAACAAATTTCCCACGCGTGGGACTAATAAAGGTTATCTTATCTTATTTGGAAACACTGAGTATGGCAGCAACGATCCTCTATATTTCACTTGTGATAATTGGGTTGTGCCCAACACGACAACATCAAAGTGTTTATTTACCCAACTGTTTGTTCAAAGTTCAAATGATTTAACATAACTTTTCACATTTTGGTGGTTAAAGTGTCATACTCACTGAGCATCAAACATCATTCGAGAGCAACTTGTATACACATGAAATCTGTGGAGATTTCTGTAACAGCAGAGTCGATAATAATAAAGAAATGTTTTTTATCTTAGTTTGGTACAAAGTCATGAAATATTTAACCCGTTTATTTGTCCAAATTTGACTTATGATTAAGTTTTTGTATCCTGGGAAACACTTAAATTAAAGTGAGGTAGATAACAGCCAAGGTTGATTTAAAGATGGCTGGCAAGTGGAAGACACCCACTGAAGCTAGAGACGTGGATTATAGACTCACCGGGGAAATGTTCATTGAGGTCACTGATCAAATTCTTTTGAAAGCTCCTGTCAGGAAGAACACAGGTTTAAGGCTCTGCTTCACTTTTCACACTTAAGGACAGACACATGCTGGCTGCCAAGGTTGACCTCAAGTACTTGAGTTTGTCTGTGTTACTCCAGGATCAAAGTGTGTGGGAAAATGAAATGAAGAAAGGAAAGCTGAAGAGTTCACACAATAAATACTGACTGACGTGAACAAAAACAGTGAATAAAAAGAGCAACTATAAAGTTTAGAGCTCAGTGTGTGTGTGTGTGTGTGTGTGTGTGTGTGTGTGTGTGTGTGTGTGTGTGTGTGTGTGTGTCCTGTCTGAGTATCTACCTTATAAAATATTAACAGCGTGTCTGCTGTTCATCCTGCAGCTACAAACACAGCACGAGGACCTCGGCGTGCTTCATTAAATGGAGTTCACTGCCTCCTTTTACTGCTGTGAAACCACTGAGCTGCTACTGTTTCCAACGCCACACACAGACACATGTAATCCCATTACACAGCAGCAGCGTGATACTGCGAGACGTCCTCCGAGATCGGACTGTTTGGGTAAAAACGTTGAAATGGACGTCAGCTGACGGGACAGAAGCTTCTTAGACGGCAACAGAAGCATCACAGAAAGCCACATCTGTACTCGCAGGTGATGCCACATGTGTGGTGAAAGTGTGTGTGTGTGTGTGTGTGTGTGTGTGTGTGTGTGTGTGTGTGTGTGTGTGTGTGTGTGTGTGTGTGTGTGTAACATGTCTGGAATGTTCCATTTGACGCGTTAGCTGCATAATGCAGAAAGCAGCTCAGTTGGTTTATTTGAATCAGCTGTGTTGGATCAAGGACATCTAAAACCTCCAGGACACCGGCCCCCGAGGCCTGGAGCTCCCCCACCCCTGCTGTACATGATGAGGCCTGGAGCTCCCCCACCCCTGCTGTACATGATGAGGCCTGGAGCTCCCCCACCCCTGCTGTACATGATACGTGTCACATAGTCATAGGTGAGCTAAACGTCTCTCCATCACCTGAGTCACAGGACCAATAACAGATAGATTTGATGCACCAGTGGTTTTGCTGAAGTTTCTTGGATGTTCTATTAACCACATAGCAAGCTGTATTGTCTGAGAGATATAAGTGCAAATGGTATAAAGCAGCGGTCCCCAACCCCCGGGGCTCGGACCGGTACCGGTCCGTGAGTCGTTTGGTACCAGGCCGCGAGAGTTGAGGCTCAGGTGTGAAATGTATGGTTTTCAGGGTTTTTATCGGTTTTCAGCGTTATTTTGTTATCGTTTTTATCGTTTACTCGGTTTTCCTGGGTCTTTTCACGTGTGTTATGAATAAATCTTCTTTTTTTGCTACCGGTACTAGTTTTATTTTGTTGTATTTATCCGCGACACGTTAAAGGCCGGTCCGTGAAAATATTGTCGGGCATAAACCGGTCCGTGGCGCAAAAAAGGTTGGGGACCGCTGATATAAAGAGCTCCAGTAAGCTGAGGTGAAGCCACACCTCCCCGCTGAAAGCTGACAGCCACCTGTGTCTCCACCCACCTGTCAGTCAGAGACCACACCCTAACAATTCTAAGTTATACTTAAAACAGACTATAAACATGTTCATTTCTGCTCTACAGTCTTCAACCCCGAGACGTTCGGTACCAGATTTGAGGCTGGGGTGTGAAATTGATGGTTTTCAGGGTTGTTATCGCTATTTTTTTAAATCGTTTTTATCGTTAACTCTGTTTCCTTGAGTCTTTTCCTGTGTATTATGAATACATCTTCTTTTAGTACCAGTACTGGTTTTATTTTCTTATATTTATCCACAACCCCTTAAAGGCAGGTCCATGAAAATCTTGTCGGACATAAACCAGTCCGTGGTGCAAAAAAGGCTGGGGACCGCTGGTCTATGGGGACTGGCTCACTGGTGGAGCCTCAAGTGGACACTAGAGGAACTGCAGCTTCAACACTTTAGTGCTAGCTTCATGTTTTAGGCCCAGAGGTCACTGTTTGTATAGAAATCATAAATTGATGACATAAATAATTTTGATTAATTAACTATTATTAATTATTAATAAACATGCCTTAACAGGAAATTAGTTCTTTATTTATCATTTATTACCAGAAAATTTCAGCCAAAATAACTTCAGTTCAATAGGTTAAATTGTATTCATATAGCACCAAATCACAACAACAGTGCTGTACAGTAAGACCCGACAATAATACAGAATAAGTGTCTCCATGTAAGAGCTGCAGTTTCCACTGAGGTATTATGTGCTTCTGTTTTTATCTTTAATCCATCAAAATAACTTTCAGGTCTTTCCTTTTCCCTCCCTTTGTCTCGCTGACATTCACTGAGTGTATTCAAATGTCTCTGACTTCGATAGTCCCGTCAGGTCCTCGGTGATTATTCCGAAACCCTCCCCTCTCACTTCAGCACAATCACTCGATTGTTACAAACAGCACAGTCACTGCTTCACTAATTCCAGTCTTCCATGTCTTCACTCATTCATTCAGCAGACAAACACTCGCTAACTGCAGCACAATGAGACCAGCCGCCCTGAACTAATTACCGCTGGATAGGAAGCAGTTGTTGGCTTTACTGGTGTTGCTGGTTGCCAAGGAGGAAGCAAGCATTCAGGGGGAGAAAAGTGTGTTAGTGTGATTGGAGCTGGATAGATGACTTCACTGGTGATTTAAGTGTTGTGCTCCTGCAGTGGAGCGCATTTTTATTTTCAATTTACGTGTCAAATTATCTCTTTAAGATGAATCTTTGTCACATAAACCGCTGTTTTTCCTGCACTCAGAACATCAGAACAAAAATGTGCACAGTCAAAAAGGCTTTGTAATATTTTGTATCCGGTCGTTAAGTCTGACGTCACTAGCCGTGTCTGGGCCTGAACTCCAGGTCCATATATATATATAAACGATCACTATGGCATTACTGAGAGTTGAAAAACTGTCTAAAGTCTTTCATCTTTAATAAAACAATCAGCGTTCTGCTCTACCAGGTGTAACAATTGAGTTTAACATCCAGGCATCCATGAAAACGGAATTTATGACATTTAACGGAGTTAGAAGTTAGCAGGGAGTTAGCTCGCTAGCTTCTATCTAAATACAATATAGCATGTCCTGGCTGCGGGGTTTTGGAAACAAATTAAAACGTACAGCTCTGTTATCACTTCCAACATAAATGAAGACAAAGCTAAACAGCAGTGACGTTTGTAGGGTTACTGAAGTTTGGCTAGCTGGTATATAATGATGTGCTACGTGACCGCTAGCGACACAGCTATGTTAGCATAATATAAACAAGCTAACTCTTTTTTCCACTCGATAAAAGTTAACGTGAGTGTTCTCGGTGGTCAGGAACAAATGTAATCGCATGGCAGGATGCTGTAAAAGGACCAAACTTCAGCCAGGAGAACAACTGAGATAAGATAAGATAAGATAAGATAAGATAAGATAAGATAAGATAAAATTTTATTAATCCCTCGGGTGGGTTCCTCTGGGAAATTCAGTAATCCATCCACAATACGAGGTTAGTCACTCATATACTGCTGCATGGGCTGGGCTGTAGTTACATCCTAAGGTTTAAAAACTGAGCTTAAATAAATGATTAGCGGTAATAAAAGCCGAGGGAGGTCAACAGTGATCACTGACTGTTTTAGGAGCTTTTTGAGATTAAATAGAAGAAAATACAAAACATTAAACATGTTAACAACACAAAAGCCATATTAAACGCAGACTACTTTAGGCCCGGAAGTAGGATTCGTCACGTCATCACTTAACGACCGGATAGCAGACTGGATTTGAAATAGCACAGTGAGGAAAGTGGACATGGACTTTTTTTTAGGAAGTGAAGCTGCAGTCCAGGCCTGGCAAAGCATGCCGAGACACCACGAGTCATCTGATGACGGCCCCAACCAGACTTAAAAACAACCGCACTTTGTTTTAGGATCTGTACTTTGTTTACATTTTTTGGGTCTTTCTTGGTTGTGAAAACTGACCGTAATCTCAAAGGAATCACAAACTCGTGCTAACAAAAGCTCACGTTGGTCAGACAGCCAAACAACTCAAAACAAACCACAAACTGCACATTCATCACCTTTTGGAGCTCCGTTCACCGTCACAGCGACGCTCAGCGTTAAAATGGAAAATGTATCCCTGCAGCCCACCTGCTACAGCGCACACCGAGCTGTAACCTCACTACCTGAGGGGCCCACGGAGAAACAATCGGAATAACGTAAAATACAATAAAAGAACATGAAATAAAACAAAGTATCTGTAAACAATCTGAATAGAAAACAACACAGAAAATATCAGACGTGACGCTAAAGTGAGTCAGAGAGCATCATCAGTGCAGGGCTGGCATAGCAAAATGTTCTGTGGTGAGGGGCAGCCAATCAGGAAAAGGTGGGAGGAGCTAAAGCTGCTCATTTCAGGTAATGAAACAAAGTGTATGATACAGAAGGATTATTCTGAGCTGTCAATCACGCCCAACAGGTTGTTGGTTCATCTGACATCCAAAAACTGGAAGCGTCCATTTGGTGTCACATATGATGAAAACAAAGAAAAAGATCATCACAGATCCGCAAAATATTCAAAACCAATGGAGTATTTGTTTGGTGTTTCATAATTCTGCCGAGGAAAAGTAAAAGCTCGCTATCTGGGAAACGAAATCTTTAAACCAGCCTATAATCCAACAATAATCCAGGGCCCGGTTTAAAGACAGGCTAACGGGAGAGGAGATAAAACGACCTGTGTCCGATGGAGGATTATCACAGTTTAATGTCTACAACAGTGAAGCTGAGGATTAACCTCCAGCTTTAAGAAAAAAAGTCAAAATCTGCATCTTCTAAACGCTGCAGTACGAAGTCTGAATGTGGGTGATGACAGCGACCTGCAGGTGCTGACTCCAATCAGGAGTGTTTTACGGCCACCGTTAGCTCATAACAGAGTCTCCCACTTTAATTCTGCTCACTGCACTCATAAAATATTTTACTGAAGACAAAAAGCATTTGTTATCGACATTAATCAGGGCGTCGCAGATCAGTGTCCTTTAAAACTCTGGGAAAGTAAAGGAAAATGTGACTTTGCTGTACGTGGGGGACATTTTTACAGCGACACAAGTCCCCGGATCACTTTGTGTATTATAGACATTACTTCACTGACAGAGTTATAAAGTTCTCTCCAGACTGCAATAAGCCCCCAGAGATTATGACTTTACTGCTGAAAAGCGTTAGCCAGATACAGACAGACCGTTCTACCATCACATATCACAAAAGCCAGGAAATAATCCAACATCCACTTTCACCAGCACCTTAATCAAGTCTCGACTGTACAAGTGGGGACGTTAACTGATAGGCAGCGACCCAACAACGATACGAAACAGTCACAGTTTTCTCATGTGAAAATAGTAAAAGACAAAAAGGAAGATGACAGATGGAAAAGTTCCTCCTCTGAGGTTAAACTCAATTATGAAGATATTGTTTCTTAGCTCTGCTACTGGCCACCAAAGAAAGCCTGAAACAATCTATTCGATGGCCAACTGTGATCCTAAAAAGCCTTCTGACTCTCAGTCTTCATGTGTTTACTGAAAAGCTCTGTGGAAAGCTACAACCAGTGACAGTCGTGATTAATGGTGCTGCTTAAATCGTCCGCAAAACTGGCAAATTAGGCCTAAAGTGTTTGTATGAGTTAGAGACCAAAGGAGTCACATAAACTGTGGACATGAAAATGTAAATGTCTGTCATTGGTGTGTTTGTGGTGCAGATGTGAGGTTCTAATATCCAAACATCACAGCTAGCACTTGATTTTCTTTGGTTTCACTCATTCTGTTTATTAAACAGCTGGAAAGTCGGGTTTTACCCACGAAACACCCACAGCTTTCAGACTGGTCTAATCCTCACTGACTGGTCTGTCACTCTATTTCTTTTTACTGGTACCCAAAGGATGGATTACCAACTGGGCAAAGTGGGAAACTGCTGAGGGGCCCGAGAACCTAAGAGCCAATCTTTTTACCTATTTGTGACACTTTTAAAATAATTACGTCTACTTGTTCAGTGAAAAGTCCTCAAACACTCAAACACTGGAGGTTTCAAAAGTGCAGCACTTGTTCTCAGCACTTGTTCTCAGCACGTTTCGACGTGATTCTTACCTGAGTGGGAGAGCTGCAGCCGCGGTCCTGTTTGGCTCCAGGTTTTGGCTTCGGGGGCGGCGCTCGATGCTGCAGGCTGCCACAGCAGAGGGACGAGAAACACCATCATGAAAATCGCGTGCACAGACGCCGCTTCTCGGGTCCTGACTGCACCTGCTGCCTGCAGGGCTGCAGCAAAAATCAGCATCATCGTGAAGAAGGACCGTCTGACCGGTTACATCACACTCAGGACGGCAGCTGATAGGAGGACAAATGAGAAACAGGACAGAGATGACACGTCATGTTAGATATGCTTTTGAAGCTCAAGAAGCTTAAAATGCTCATAATCCAAGAGCACCTCAGACGAATCCAGTCTGGCTCCACCTTCACAGAAACATTTACATGTAACCTGCTGTGTTCGGCTTTGTCGTGAGATCACGCTGCACGCACAGCATCGGTGTTTAACCTACAGGCTGGTGGTATCAGGAGCAGAACGAGGACCACCGTCACCGTGCAGGACTGTGGAGTTTGTCTGCAAACTGGAGAGGCTGCTAATCATTATGAAGTACTCGGTAATTAAAACGTATGCAGAGGAGAGCACGTTATGTGCAGCACTAGAAGCCAGTCTATTTAAACACCAGATGAAAGCAGCTTCACTGTTGAGTTATTCCAGTCGAGCTCAGTTTAATTATTCGATTCACGGTAGTTTGGAGCTTCTGCAGGATGACTGAGGAGGACGGGGGGGGGGCGATGCGCAGCTCAGACTTTGCACCAGCTGGTGTGTGACCTCTTTAGAGGACTTCTGAGCTACTTGCAGCTAATGATGTGGGCTAAACAAACACCAGAGTTTTCTCTGTGATGATGTCAGGGCTCTGCAGCACACGATGTGGTCGCTGCATTAATGTCCTTTAATAAGCGTACCCACAGCGTTGGCAGTGTTTTGCACAGAGAGCACCAACACTCAGCAGCCTGGTGGGCAGTAATGCATGCAGTTATCCTGCAGCAGGACTTATCTGTGCATTAATGAGTCTTTCTTTGAGCAGTTTGCATGTTCTTCCTGTGCTTGCTCAGGTTTTCTCTGGGTGGCTTGAAAGACGATGGAAGATAGCGCTGTGGGAACGTGGTTTGTAAAGCGCTCTGAGTGGTCAGAATGAACAGGAAAACACTGTTTAAACAGTTCATTCCCATTTAAAATCAAAATACGTCACATTACTCACAGCGGGCTGTACTAAATCAGTCATGCCTCATTTTATAGCAAATCATCCAAAACCTCTGAATATTTCACCTGATGATGCAAACTCGCTCTAAAGCCACTGAAGTGTCACAAAGCGGTTCATGAAAAGAAGAGTTGTGTCAGTTTATGAGAAGAAGCTGTGCAATCAGATCTCATTAAATTAAGTCAACAGTGAAGGATAAAGATGAACGATTACTGGAATATGTTTACATTCATATCGGAGGAGCCCAGAATCCATCCAGAGGGGCTTACTGGCATCTTAATCTAAGAAAACACTGGATGTTCTCTTGGCAAACGGCACTAGCTGCATATCTCATTTAGAAAACATTCCTAAACGTGAACAGCGCTCATACACTCCAAAAACAGAGACAGACAGAGAGAGAGAAAGGCAGACCATAAATAACGTGTCAGGTTCTTCTTGGCCTGCTGAGTGAAGACGGATGCTGAAAGACAACGTAAACACTTCCAGCGTGTTTGCAGACAGACTCAAAAGTTCGGCCGACGTCGTGACTGTTACGAGTCGGAGCGTGAGGTCGTCGTTCGCGTCACGTGTGTCGAACAAGAAGCAAAGAAACAGTTTGTTTACCTACTTCAGTTTGGTTATTTGGGACTCAGTCACCTGAAATAAAGACATCAAAGCGGCTCCATCTGATATTCACAGATAATTAAATTCAAATTAAATACATTTTTGCAGAAACAGCCAAACTGTCCAGATCGAAAATCGAATCGCGTTTCCAAAACAAACAACCCAGTCTTCTTTTTTTATTTCCCATATTCCCAAACTTCCTCTGCACTTTGGATTCATCTTTAGCAAATCACAAACACCTGGATAGCTCTCCAGCACGCAGGAAGTACAGTGAGGCGGCGGCTCGGTTAATGTGGGAACGTAGCTCACGAGGGAACCGGGTCCATTTATCACTTTGTGCCGTTCATAAATTATGGTGACGGCCGGTTTCAAGACTTTAGTTTGAGGGATGAACAGAGACGTACCTGCTGAGAGAGGGAAGGCAGGTACCTGCAGCTTGTTAGTAACTCTGCTCAATCTGATTGTCCTCCGCAAAATATAAGATGCAGCGATGGACAGACGACGGGACAGAGGAGTGAAATCAATCCATAATATATAAATTGTGTCTTCCGTAGTTTTACATATGTTGGTTTCGTTATTTTGAGTCTTTCTAGTCACTGTGAGCCTGTTTGTGGTCGTTCTCTCCGCCTGTAGTCTGAGTGTGTCTGGAGATGTTTTCAGGCATCCTGTGGTCCTTTAAAGGCCCTTCATTGTTGTTTTGCATTCCTCTGTGGTTTTTTCCTTTGTTTCTTTGTGGTCATCTTCGTTTTCTCTCTCTGTGGCCTTTTTTCACGTCTCATTTCAGTTACATTTCCTTTTTTGTACAGTTCCTTTGTGTCTGCTTGGACCTGCAACAATAAAACTCGATGTTAACAGCTGTCCAGTCCAATAGAATCTCCCGATTTCATCGAGCTTATTGAAGCATGTCTAGTAACAAATTAACGAGAACAACAGCAGTCCTAACTTAATTTCATTCCTTCCACTTTATCCAGAGCCTAACCTAAACTATTCCAGCCCGTAAAGCACAGGACCCGCCCATGTTATCAAACCATAATTTGTCATAATCTATCAGAGCGGATGGCTGGATAACATCAGCTGGTTTTAAAGAGCTCAACAGGTTGGACAGACGCCTGCTGACAGAAGAAAGACAGCTGAAGGTTTTTCCCTCGGCCGTGTTTTAATTCGGCCTCAGCACGACTTGGCAGCAGCGCTCTGAGCACGTGAGAACTAAAACGTTCAAGAGCTCACTGGTATCATCAGAGGAGGAGCTTTTCCATACTGGATGCACTCTGGGATGCACTAACAAGCTTTTCTAACCTGAGGAATTTCTGCTTGGCTTCTCAGTTCTGCCACACTGAAAAATAAAAGGCTTCCCTTACAGATGCAATCGAGGGAAACTGATGCCTTAATTAGACGATGTTTTGAAGGTTTAATGCAACTACACGCATCAAAGCAGCTGAGAATGACTCTCGACTTAATGACAGCCTTTAATATCCTGCAACTCTAATCCACCTAATGGTAGACTTGCAAATAAAACCTTTTCAAATGAAAAGCATTCCTGTGTAATTCCTGGTGATGACGGATTATTGGCTGTAATGGCTCCTTTTATTGTTTGAAACTTTGACAGTAATGACAGTCAAACACCGGAGAACAAACACAGCTCATTTAAAAGTTTCTTTAGATGAAGGAAATCTCCTCTCAGAGCCGAATCCTCACACAGTGAGGCAGAAAACGGTGCAAACATCCTACTGATGAGAGCTCACTTAAAAATGTGCCTGTGTGGGAAATTTCAAGTAAACAACAGTAAAGCTGTCACCCCAGGGTTAAAAATCCAGGGAACAGACAGAGAGAGCGGTTTTCTGCATCGGTTATTATACATGTAAAATATAAGCACACACAGATGCGATGGAGTGAAACTCGGGGAAGCGGCCTCTTCAGATCTGTCAACGTGGAGACAGACGAGGACAAAGCGTCTCTTCCTCTCTGCTCGTCTGACATGCAAACATGTGACTGAGCGCCTCGAGAAACTGTACTGCAGCGGAGACAAAGAAACGTGAAGCATCAAGTGCAGAGATCTCACGTGAAGACGCTCGTCCGTCCGTGTGTTTGTACCCAAGGAGACCTGGGTGTTGTCGAGACTCTAAATAAATCCCTGAAGGAAACTCAGCATTTGTTTCTACTGTCTGTCTGTCGGTGTGATTCAGTCCCGCAGACTGAACACACGCACAAACAAACACACTACGCAGTCTCTTTCACAGCCAAACAATGTGGCAAAGCCAGCGAGATAAGAGGGCCAAGTTTTGAAGGCGGCTCTAAAAATAAAACAGATGTTTATGGCATTTTTCTGAGGGGTGGGGGTCAGATTCAGTTCAACTGCAGGTCAAAGACAACTGTTAGTTTGAGTTAAACCTTTAGCACTGTGGCTGTACTAGCATCACCTGACCACCCAGAGCATTTAGAGTAGTATGCAACTAATAAATCAGTACAGTTGTATGAATGGAAAAACCCACTAAAAGAAACAGGGATCAAGTCAAAGACTATATATAAAATATGGACATAGCCAGCATGGCTGGGCTACACTTATTTTAACTTTATCAGCTATTATAAATTAGCTTGGTTAGCAAAGTGAATTCATAACCTATGAACACAGAAGTTTGTTTCTCTGCTTTAAAATTGGACATTAACACAGGAGTCTATGAGTCACTATTGGAACCTTAAGTAAACATTAGAGGACCTGCAGCGTTTGGCACACCAGCGTGGGCTCTTT
The DNA here is from genome assembly GCF_057382275.1 of Copadichromis virginalis. Lineage (NCBI taxonomy): Eukaryota > Metazoa > Chordata > Actinopteri > Cichliformes > Cichlidae > Copadichromis > Copadichromis virginalis. The sequence goes on from NC_140622.1 coordinate 39,883,327, forward strand.
TCCATCCCCGGAGGTTGTTCTCTTGGACCGATTACACAAAAACACACGGTCTAAGAACTGTGTCCCAGTATCACGCATCGGAGCCATAAAGCAGCCATAGAGTAGAAGTGGGCGATATTGTTGTGGAGAACCGTTCCCATGGTTATCAGCTGGATCCATCTTTATTTTCTGTTCCTGCTGCATGGTGGGGGTTGCTGCCAAACAATGAGTAAACACAACAAGCTGTGTCACATCCCGGTTTGCAGCCTCATCAGGAATCACTGCAGGTTTTAATGCACAAGCACCCTGCGATGCTTTCTTGTGTTGAGCTGATGGAGGTCAGGACGATGCAGAGAAGAAAAGCTGAGTGATATCAAAGAGTCAGACTGTGTATCAGTAACCTTGTAACCCACATCCTCAAACCCGGAGCTCCTGAAATAGGCTGTTTTTGCTCACAGATATCCACTCTTTGTGCACAGCTTCCTATGTTAGTTGAAGGAGAGGTTTGTTTGAATGATGAGAGGATAAAAATGTCTAAAACGGGCTTCCCGTTGGTTCCCAACACATCGCGCTTCAAAGGAAAAGAAACATTTTTGTGTTCTTGTTGATTCGGTTCATTCGTCTGCAGGCCTTCCTGCAGCCCAGGCAGAGAAATCCTGCAGGCACCACTGCGATGATTTCACTGCCACCTCACAGAAAACCCTTCCAAGACTCTGGATTTTCAAAGAAGTTAAGTATTTGGTTCTTTTTTCAAGTGAATTAGGCAACGCCGCAGGAGGAGACGGGAGGCTCGGCCGCTCCTGGTGCGATGGCACCGTCCACACTTTGGACCTGCTTATAAAATCAGAGCCTCTGAATGCTTCACATGCTTTCTGTGACCTTCATCTCCCCGCAGAGTAGAAGCAAGCGTGTCTCGCTCCTGGTCGGGGGATTAAGTCGTTTTATTATGTTTACAGGAGGTGAGGTGAAAACGTGGCTGGCCACTTGAGGGAAGCTGAAAAATCTCATTTTAACTGCTGGGATGATTTATCAGCAGAGAGGTGGAGGACTCCCGCTGTTCTTCTTCTACTCTTTCTGGTTTCGTTTAATTCATACCTTCACGTTTGAGTTTTTCTGCATCATCCTCCTCTTCACTGCTCTACTTTTCCCTCCTTTAACCCTCTTTATTGAAACTCCCTCTCTCTGCTGTTAGCACCTGATCGCTTTTCTCTTACTCCCTCCGTCCTCCTCCGAGTCTTCTCCCTTACTTTAATATTTCTTGTTGTAAGTCAACCAGCGAAGGTGACAGCTTTACAACATCTCTCTGCCAACCCTCTAATCCTCATCATGATTTAATAACTCCTCTTCTTCCATCTGAACCTCCCCGCTAATCCCTCCACTCATACTTCAACACTGAGAAGTGCAATATCTTTGTTTCTTAAATCCACGTCTGTCTCCCTTTCATGTAACGCTGACTTATTTCCAACAAATCCCTAATCTAATAATCTTTATCCTTCACCCATGTTTTATGCAGCTCCACAACCTGACCACACTCTTCTTCTTCTTCTGCAGTAGAAGAAGAAGAAGAAGAAGTCTTTGGTTCAAAAACAGGCTCAGGAAAGCAAAATGTACTTAAAGAATGAAAAGTGTTTCCTGTGTACTAAACTTCCCACTATACAAAGATAAAGCAAAATATGACAGAAGGAGCCTTTGTCACCTCGTTCTAATCACCTCATTTGCAACTTTAAACTCCCAAAATAAAAAATATAAGATCATATTTAAACAAGAAGGGTGGAGCGCTCAATTAGCCCTTAGTCACATAAGCCTAGAGAGAAGATGGCAACGCCCGTGATGTCACTGGTTACCAACCAGTGACTGGTGGTATCCAGACGATCTCTGATTGGTGTCTGTGTCCGTGTGACTCGCTTGGATAAACTGATGCAAATAAGCTCAGTTAGTGAGCTGCACCCATCGAATGAATAGTTGCATCTCAGAGAAATTGATGCCTGCTAATTAGTGATACTGTGAATAACAGGAGTGCAGCTTGTTGACATTTCAACCTTTGCTTCATTTCTCGCCCCTGAAGTCGGACACCTAAACACATTTATCGTCGTCTTCACTTCTGGGTTTTGGTCAAAATAATTTGCTGATTAAATCAAAAATGAAAACGTTGTCACAGATACACTACAGAGCTTCAGCTGCGTTTTATGAGCTCGTGTGTTTCGGTGGGTGTTGGGGAGTTCACATCAGTCCTCAGTGAGCAGGTGCACAGCCCCGGGGCCCCCGATCCAGCAGGCACCCACTGGTACCTGACAGTACAGCTGAAACACACGCCCAACGTCTATTTATCTCTCTTAGCGAGCAGAACATAACAACATTCTTGGTTTACTGACGGCGGGTTTGAGGTCACACAGACGGGCAGGGTGCTGACAGTACGAATGAGCAGCTTATGCAAGAGTCGAATACACGAGCACGTGTGGAATGTGTGAAAACCCTTTAAACGACAACACCTTCAAGATCGAGTTCATCACAAGCATGACAGAAACCCTCCATCCATCCGTCCATCCATCCGTCCGTCCATCCGTCCGTCCATCCGTCCTCTTAATTCTATTCCTATAGAATCTATAGATCTGTGTGTCTAATTGTAATTAGCAATAAAAATAAGAGGCACAGTAAAGAAGCCCTGTTATTACAGCTGTGATAGGCCGGCTTCTACAAATGGGAAGTTGTTTACATTATTTCTATATTTGAAGAGATGAGAAAAATACAAAAGTCTCTTTAAACACAAAAGTATATTTGCAACAATATTAAATATCTCCATGTGCTTTCATTGCATATTTGTAATAAGCAATATTCAAAGGAAGTAAAGTACTGTAACTGGGCACTTTACGATAACGTGTTCTACGATTATCAGGGATGGAAATAATAAGAGCAAAAGCATCAGGAGGCAGTAAATCTCAGAGTATTGCTCGGTATTTCAAAAGGAAGGGAAACTTTTCTTCTTCTATTCTTTTGGGTTTTTTACAGCACATAACTCTTTGGACTTACTTTATTGAAGCTTTCGCGTTGCCAGACATGACTGGCACGTTGTGCCGAGGTAAAAGCATTTACAAAGCAAAAGCAGATGCTGAACAAGGCGTGTTATTGTGAAAGATTCTCTAATGTATGTTTAATATTTATGGTGCCGTATTTTCCTTCTCCATTTGTAAGGTCTGCTGTGTTCCTCTAACTTTGCTGTTCCTCTTTTTACAGCTCCGAGGACTTTGATTCATGCTCCTCTGGATCATTTTGAGATCTCAGCGAAGTGGTGACCGTATCTACATTCACATGAAACAGATACGGACAAAGTTTAAATTTGAGGAGATAATTTGCAGTTGAAAAAGGTGACAAATCCCAACACATGTTACAATACTCTGCATGTCGCAAAAATGTTAAAAATCACAACAACGTCGTATCGTGGGTGAAGTGTTAGTGGCGTGATTCCCAGCTTCTCAGCGCTGTGGCTCGTTCTTCTGGTTTCTGAGACTCTCCGGGAGATGAACGATATCGAGATGGGCACAACAGCAACCAGGCCAACAGATCAGCTGATAGGAAAACACCAGACAGGAAGAGCCAGGGCTGAACAGCAGCAAACAGAACCTTCACAATAAAAGCGAGGTGGGTGCATCATTCTGCATGGATTAAAAAAACAGATATCCTTTGGTGGATGTTAAAATATCTGTGCAGTACATAAATGGCTCATTGCTTCAGTTGTCTGCACCACACTGAGCAGATTAACCACCATCAAAAAGTCACGGAGAACACGCTGTCTTTATCCCAACTTCTGCTTTATATCTGATGTTTGTTCTCCCGCCACGTGGCTGTAAACCAGCTGAAGAAGCAGCTGTTCAGGATTTATTAAAAAGTGCAGATGTGACAAAAAGAGGGGGGTGAGCGTGCGTCAGTCATCGCACATTTAGCCACATCCTTTCATCCTTTAAAACACTCGGGGTTCACAGAGATCCCCCATCACGGCCTGTTAAGTCGTGATAAATCGGACAGACTCGTTTTTTTCTGCGAAGAGAAAATTATTGCTGCATTCTTGATTCAGAGTCAAAGCCGTTAAAGCTTATTTGGATGGAATTTATAGCAGCAGTAATAGAAATATAACCAGCAGTGAAAGCCAGGACCTGCCCTGGATACGAGTGTGCTGCAGGTGCGCATTCACAGGTTCGTCACATTCTCATCATCTTACAAATTTCTCTTAGGCTCAGTGCGTCTGCTGTGAGAGGCATTCAGAATGGCCACACTGAGCCGTTTCAGATGCCCACGGGAGACACTCTGAGATTTGATTTTAGAGTTTTGTTTACAGGAGTCGGTCCTCCGGCCCGTTTCACGGCTCTGAGACACGATTTCAGAGCTGGACTGGCGGACGTCAGACTCTCAGCAGGAAAGAAAACAAAATTCTTGAATCGAGGTCAAGAACATGAGTGATGGTGAAAGTTTTCGCTGGAAGGCTCTGAACAAAAGGAGACTCGCTCTGACTTGTTTAGCTGCACCTGGAAGATGCTTGACGTTCCCCTGAATCTTTATCATCCACGCTGCCACTCTGCTCTGCACACACCACAGCCTGGGAGGGGGGGGGGGGTTTCTCCAGAGCTATGTTTTGTTGAATGTGAACCAAGAACATGTGAACTCTGTGTGATGCATAGAGAACAGATTTCAAAATCCCTAAGGCACAACTTTGGTTTGCTACATCATGCTGGAAAAGCTAAATGTGACTTTAGCCATCATTAATACCAATTAGATAAATTAGAGATTTTCTTTTAAATAAGACGAGTCATTTATAACCAGCACTGAGCTCAGAACAACAAGGCAGGAGAAGGACTTACTTTTGTTATGAGGGGAGAAGTCTGGTGATTAGAGCGAGGTCCAAGAGGAAACCAGATATTTGATTTAGGTATTTATTAGGAACAGTTTGATTCATAGCAGGGAGTCCAGACATGTTTTCAGTCGGCATTAAGGACTCCAAGGAGACCGTCTGCTTTTTAGTTCAGGATTGTTTTCCTGTGAGAAGCAGACGTAGTTACTACAAACTAATTAATGTGGAACTGGAGCAATGAGTGCTTATAACTGTGCGTGTCGTGTGAAAAACTCCACCCGAGCTGTCCACAGATGTTCCACGGATGTTCATGACAGTACAGTTAGGAGAAGAGAAACAAGTATGGCTTGCTGGAAGCCAGAGGAACGCCTCTCTGAAAGAGGATGTTAGCACGCCTTAGCTTTGCAAAGCTGCATCTGATCAAACCACAAGAGCTCTGGTACAATGTCCAGACCAGACCGGAGTCTGGAACCAGCACTAATGCCTCAGACCTGTCAGCACGGTGGTGGAGCGACGATAGCGTGGGCACCTGACAGCCGCTCAGTCGCCCGTGAACTCCTCTGTCCCACGGCTCAAGCTTGGGGTGACAGCCACGCCTCAGTGATGTCATAACCTGATGTGTCACTGCACTGTAGCCATTGGAGACCTTGTGCGTAACTGATGTGGCCTAGTTTCAACGAGGAACTGTGGCACCCCAGATTCTTTCCTTTGCATGCATTTCCTGTCTAAATGTGTGTTTATGTGTTGCATTCATGGTTTCTGGAGTGTATTTTCCACCATGCTTTTGTCTTTTGGGGTCACGCTACATTTATATTTTGAATAATGTCTGATTGCCTGGAATTACATTGAGGGATCGCCATCGCTTTAATTTCCTTTCAGCACGCCACAGTCCGGTGCGCCACAAAGACACCGTGGAGTCCATTTATTCCACAGTTCATTAACCACCTCGCACAGATAAAGTGAAACCAGAGTGGAGCCTTTCTGAGGTGAAACCACAGGAGCCGCACCCGAGACAAGTGCACGGCTTGTTTTTTCCACAAAGATGACTGAGCTCAGAGTCAAGACAAACAAACATCATTGTGGGAACGGAGCTGGTCTCGATGAGGAATTCTGGGAAGAGGAAATTCTTCTTTTTTACCCCCCCTTCTCTCTTTCTATGATCACTGCGTGTCCCTCTATCTGTTCAAGGCCTGTAGGAAATATCCTCTCACTCTGGGGGTTTCTGGGAAGAGGAAAAGAGCTGATGTCACTTCCACACAAGGACAGCGAGGACAAGGAAACAGGGCCCCCTGATTCTTACACAACTCCCATAATTTTGAAGTTTGTCATATATTGTTATGCTTTCTTCAACTGCATTGTTAGAGGCGAGACTTGAACACCTGCAGCCTGTTATTCAATCTGTTAGACTGAACTCAACGTTTAAGAAAATCAAGGCTACATCCTTCCTCTTAAATAAAACACATAGTTCTTAAGAGATCGCGGATACAAGCGGCAGAAATGAGCTTCGTACGAAGGGTGGCTGGCCTCTCCCTTAGAGATAGGGCGAGAAGTTCGGCCATCCGGGAGGGGCTCAGAGTAGAGCCGCTGCTGCTCCACATCGAAAGGAGCCAGCTGAGGTGGTTCGGGCATCTGACAAGGATGCCCCCTGGGCGCCTCCTGGGTGAGGTGTTCCGGGCATGTCCCACCGGGAGGAGGCCCCGGGGCAGACCCAGGACACGCTGGAGAGATTATATCTCTTGGCTGGCCTGGGAACGCCTTTGTGTTCCCCCGGATAAGCTGGAGGAGGTGGCTGGGCAGAGGGAGGTCTGGGCCTCTCTGCTTAGGCTGCTGCCCCCGCGACCCGGCCTTGGATAAAGCGGATGAAGATGGATGGATGGATGGATGGATGGATGGACATAGTTCTTAATAGTTATTAGTTGCTCTATATTAAAGATTGGGTGTGTTTTTTAGCTGGACCTGTGAACACTGGTTGAATATCTCAGCCACTTTTGGATGGATTCCCATCGATGGTATCGAGGGCGACTGAGTCGGTAGAAACTAGATAAGAGAGGCACACAGGCGGCGGGATTGTTCACTGGACTGCGTGAATGTGTCAAGTGAGGTGATGGAGGAGAGGTACAGGACATGCCAGTGAACTAATCAATCCCCAGACCTGAGCCACAACCACCAAACCCATCAGTGCTGAGGCAGGAATCACATACATACACATGCAAACATGGATTTTATCCCAGAACATTTTCCTTTGGTAAGAAACCTGAAGATCGTGACCCCGTAGTTGCTTCAGGCTGTATTTGGCGCTGTCCCATCTGAGGGCACGCGTGACTGGAGGCCTCTGTTCTGTTTCTTCCTGCTATTACTGCGCTCAAGTGACGTTTCTCAGCAACTCCCTGCTCACTCTCTTTACACCAGGGAGCAGCTGATTGTGCTTTAGTTAGCCGTCATGGTAACAAGAAAGGATGAAGCGGCGATGGCAAAACAGCAGGACAGAGGTGGATTCAGGAAGATACTCTGGATCCCATCGATGGCTGTCAGGTCGTTCACAGAGACGGGAATAAAGACGAACGAGTAAACATCACCTTTTCCCTCTTATTCTGTCCATATTTAGGCTTCCATTGAGAACCAGAAGCTTTTGTCAGTGATTACACCTTTAAAAAGAGACTTTCTGCTCATCAACAAACAGACAGATGCGTTAAATGACCGAGTAGTGAACCAAGTGAAGCTGAAGTTTCTTTTTCACTTTGCTTCTTCTGCACCAAGTACAGAAAAATCACTCGCTGTGGGCTTAGACGTAGTTCACAGCGCCGACCTCGGTGTCCTGAACCTCTCCATGTTTGGTCTGTCTCCACACTGTTACTGAAACCATCAGACCTGCTGGCCTGACCCCGCTCAGGTCATCCAGCAGGTGCAGAGTGAACAAGTCTTTTCTTTAAAGCCTTTTTATTCTTTCAGGAGTGAAGCTGTTCCTGGAAGAAGCCCAGAAGGAAACGGCCGCCTTCTGTTAGCGTGAGCGAACAATATAATGAGGGTGAAGAGAGCGAGGCGCCCCGTGTCTGTGTGTGTCTGTGTGTGTCTGTGTGTGTGTAGTCGTGATTTTTTTCATGTTTTTGTCTGAAATGTCTCCGTGTGATTTGTGCAGAGTGAAGGTGCGTGGGTAGACGTGCTTCTGCCTGTGCGTATAATCGCTCATGTCCACTGATGTTTGGGCTTTGTCTGGTTCGATGGATGGCTGCTTTCATGTTCCTGCTTCTGGGGTTTTGGAGAAGGGTGGAGCTGGAAAAAAAGACCTGACCAGCAGGAAACCCAGCTCTGTTATGGTCTCAACAAACGCCAGGAAGGAGTTTTGTGTGTCTGTGTGTTTTCACTGAATAAGAACCCTCCAGGCAACCTGCTGCTGCCCATTAAAAAAGAACCCAAACATCTGTCACATCCTACCATGAGTCTGATCTCCAGCGTACGTCTTCATGTCTACACAGTTCTGAGTTAAGTTAGAAGAGACAGAAGAGAGTTTAAACCTGGCCCTTTAATACTTTTAACAGTTCTGTTAATATAGAGAAAAGTACATCTTAGTATTTGTTTGTCTGAAAAATACACTTTAATTCTTCGTCTTTTGCCCTGAACTGATTTTCTATGCACGTCATTGTTGGATAGTTGGTTGCTTACAATAAAAACTAATTAGAAACCTCATCTAAAAATCCAAAATCAAAGATAACAAACCTTTTATGTAAAGAGGGTCAGGGTATGTTTTGTAAACAAGCATTGATAATATAATTTCAGCAGTGATCATTACATCTCCTGCATCTTTTGTACATTTTTATAGGCTTTTAAAAAAAATCTAGTATTCTTTATGTATTTGTAGTTTCTTAGATTTCTGCCTCCGTGGCTTCTCTCTGGGTGCTCCAGCTTCCTCCCACAGTCCAAACACATGCAGTTAGTCTGTGGACTGTGAATCTCCTGCATATTATTCTCCCCACTCCGTTTGCTTCATCGGGTTATATTAATACTAGCTGTTGAGCCTGATAAAAGGAATTTTGATCAGAATCAATCCGTAAAAACAACTTCTGAATTCCTTAAATTTAAGCTGACTAGATATTTCCGTCTGGGGAACGCTCCTTTAAAGACGACCTGACTTCTGACATATTGCAATAACACACGAGTCCATATGTTTGCTGAGCAGTCAGTAAGTCTTCACTGCAGGTTCATAACGGTCTGAAATTACAATCAGTCTGAAGGGAGCTTTAAAGTTCGGTATTCAGCCAAAGGTGTAAAAGAAAGAAAGTTAGCGGCAGGTCTGGTGTCTCTGCTGGAAGACGAGGACCACGCCCTTATTTTCCTACAGAGAGACCAGAACTAATTTCCTCCTCAATAAAAATACCAGAATGTGAAAGTATTTTCTGTGATAGGACTATACTTGCATAAAACAGAAGAATGTGCAAATGCATGGCTGAAAAAGTGCATAAACATGACAGTCGAACGAGTTCAACATAAAATACAAGACAAAGAGTCTGTCTGCAGGACGAGAGACTCACTGTACAAGCAGGTTACTTATCGCCCAGTTATTTCCACAAAGTACTGACAAATAAAAGAACTGCATTTGTTTAAGCTGCATAGAGCTGCAGTGGGAGGCTGGAGCCTGTCTGAGTTCAGTGGCAGGTCCAGCCTGGACAGGCTGCCACTCTCACATTCACAGGGATGATAGAAAAATCCTCTGCTTTCAACGAATGGCACGTTTATTTTGAGAAAAGGATGGATGTTCAGCATCGTTTAAAAGCACCATGAAATAAAAAAAGAGGGAAGAATGTGCAGCCCCCCAAAAAAAAGAGCATTAACATGACAATCAAGCCATTTCCACCAAAAATACTCACAAAACGACGAATCTGTGATGGAGATGTATACGAGCACATCTTCATCTGTTCAGCTCTCTGCAGAGGCCCTGATCTGCATCAGGAGGCCTCGGTGCAGGGGTCACTGCAACATTCAAACACATGCAAATCGATCGAGTCTTCACTGGAGACAGAAATGTCTGAGTGTCGTCTCACGTGGATTCAAACTGTCTTGTAGTGTAAGCTGTGTTGTCCGCGCACAGCAATCTGAAAGACTGACACACAGTGAGTAAGACATAAAGTAATCCTCCCTTCATTAGGCGCCTTAGGGAGCAGTGAAAGGAGCGTCTATTCACTGGATGCGGTGGGAACACTGGGAGCAGCCAAGCAAAAAAACAACCAACCAGCGGGGAGACAACCCCACACAAGCAGACCCTGCCGACATCTCCTCACACCGAGACAAAGCCGTGAATACATGTGAGGCTTAAACTTCTAAAACTTGTTTCCCCCCTCCTCGCTTTTTTCATGTTTTCACCTCTTCTTCATCTTCATCCCCCCTCCTCTGTCTTCTTAAAGAAAAGCGGCCTTCATTACTCTGACGGCTGTCACTCGGGCCACGGGCAGCTCAAACCCCCATCAGCCACTCACGGCACAGCCGATAACGGCGTGCAGAGCAGCAGCGGCTCTGGCAGCCGACCAGTAAAGCTAAAGGAGCGGAGGCAGGATACTGTTTCACTTCTGCTGCTTTCTGAGGACTTACAGACGTTTTCATGGCAGAAACCAGCTTTGAAGTGCAGATATTTGCAAGCTGCAGTCAAGAACTTCTGCATCGAGTTTACTGCCTTTAATGCTTCAGGTGGTAGAAGAACGGATCTGTTTCAGAGCTGCTGCAGGACGGCGCTGCAGCTACAGTGACTTAAACATTAGCTACCAGGTCTGAAGAACAATGACATTTCAGATGCAGTACGTGCTGCTGTGTGGACAGGCATCTGTTCCTTCAAACAATGGTTTCTTTTGTGGGAAACGCCATGAGTGGGTATGCATTAATATGTTATGGAACAGCACATAAAAATGATGTTTTTAGCTTCATGATGAAACCAGAAGCAGACTGGATGATAGGTGACAGCAAGCTGCCATCAAGGGATGAAAATTCCATTAAATCCCAATGTAATCTATCCATTATTAAGCTGGGATAATGAGAGAGACAACTGCTGGAAATGCTGGATATAACATCACCAGAAGAGTTTGGAACATGGATTCATACCTGGGAAATATCACACTGACATCGGATGAAAATGTGTTTCTTTCATATTCAAGCTTCAGTATCTGTGAAACCGTTCACCTGTTTGGACTCTGCTGAAGAATATCATGTGACTTATACATGAGAAGCTGGAAATAAAATATCCATCCATCCATTCGCTTCCGCTTATCCTTTTTCAGGGTCGCGGGGGGCGCTGGAGCCTATCCCAGCTGTCATAGGGCGAGAGGCGGGGTACACCCTGGACAGGTCGCCAGTCTGTCGCAGGGCCAACACACAGGGACAGACAACCATTCACACCTAGTGACAATTTGGGTTATCCAATTAACCTATCCCCACTAATAAAATAAATATCATTCACCAAACCTGCTGCCAGAGATCAGACATCCAAATATTTTAGGGGCTTCAATCATCCATCATTTGCTGTTAATATGAGCATATTATGGCTAGTTTTAAAGTCTGGCGCCCTTCCTGTCTCATGGTTTTCCCGTTCAGTTGGCTCACTGGATGGGGAGATCCAGAACTCCAATTCTACCATCTTGGACCGGATTTCCACTACAAACCTTAGAAACTGCAGCAGGTTTAAATTTCTGCTTCCAAAAGGTGGACTTGGAGGTAATGTGCACGGCCTCGGTGGAGAGCAGCTCTGTTATTTGCCACAAAGAACTTCGGACCTTTGCAGAGCAGAAACTTGTAGATGGAATAATTTCATAACACATTTTTAAAAAGCTGGTGCAACCTCCTGTTGCCACAAACAGAATCTAAATCTGTGGGGAACACTGGAACCACTTTCATTTCTAATAATCCAAATCTGCAGTCAAATGCAACATGTTTTTATTTTTAATGTTATATTATATGTATTTCTTACCACAAAGAGCCCAAACAGCCCATTAAAACTCTATTCATTACACATCAACATTCATCATTCTGAGACTGAGTCAGTGACCACATGACGGGCCAACAAGTTACATCTTCATCAGCAGGACGCTGAAAAATGTCTCCATAATGTCTTTGTTGTCTCAGTTGGCTCTTTGCATACTGCGTCTAAGGGTGTATAGCCCTCTGTGGGAAAAAAAAGTTGCATGAATCATCACTCTTCATCTGTACCACAACGCCTCATGAGTCTTCAAATATTCGCCCATATTTCTCCCCAAAAGCTTCAAACCCCAGGACAGCAAAGTTCCAGTCTGACCAGATGAGCTGAAGTTCATGAAAGATTCCAATCAGTCTGAGGGGAGCGTTAAAAGCCGCTACGCAGCTAAGGGTGTGACAAAGACATAAATTTAAAGGCTGCTCTCATGTCCACACAGTGAGACACGAGAGGTTTGCTAAAAACGGAGGTATTCACCCCGTGAGGAGCAACGAATGGCTTCTTTAATTCTGATGAAGGAAATTCATCCAGCATCAAAGATAGTCTGAATGAAAGCAGTCACAGCAACACTGCAAACATCTGAAATTTGCAATATTTCTTTAAAGTGTGTCTACAAATAAGAAAAGTTGGACTTAAAAAGCTGGCAGTGATTTGAGTAGTTTAACATAATAACATGCATGCACTGAAGGACTGAAGTGGCAGCAGGTTAAGAAAGGTATTCAAACTCTCTGCTTCCCACCAGTGATTTCCAGATCCAGAAGAACTCAAAGTGCAGATACAAGTAATCTCCCCGGGATCTCCCCTGGATCTGCTCCGAGGTCTCATAAATATGCCCACAAATCCTCTGGTGGAAAGTCTGGAATCTGCCCAGGATGCCTCCTGATAACACCGCCTCTGCTGGCTCCTTTTGTAGGTGCAGAGGTTCGACTCGGCATTCTCGTCTCCTCCGCTTTAAGCGTGAGGACAGATTTCCCATAAAGGAAACGGATTGCAGCTTGCCTGTGTTTGTGATCTCAAGTCTTTTTGCCATGAGCAAAAATGTTCCTGAAAATTTGTCCTGAAGCCAAAATCGGAGCTCCACGTTTCCTTCACAGCGAGCGGACTGTCGGGCATATCCGTTATTCCTGATGCTTCCTGATGAAACTGAAGCAGGAGCGTGCCTTCTGGATCTCTGTATGAAACGCTGAAGCTTTAATGTGACAGCACTGCTACATACTCCAGTGTTTCCCCATACACAGACTTCACTTATTACCTGGTTGTATTACAGATATCCAAGTCTACTTAGTAACTAATTTTCATTTTGTTAAATCACACTTCATTTGAACTGAGTTCACTGCAGCAGACTGAGCTCAGTTATTCAGTGTTTCAGCATTTTTAAGCCATGCTAACCAGAAAAATATTACATCACACAGAAAGGTTTGTGATCGTTTTACAAATGAAGAATTAATAAATACCCAGCATGTCTGGAAAAAGAAAACAGGCCATTTTTACATGACTGTGGTCAGTAAAGAATCTCAATCCTTCCACTGGTGGGTGGACGACGTTCCAACAGGCCGAATACCAGCCGGTACATCGGTCTAAGCTCAGTTTCTGGAATCGCATTAAACCTTCAAATGCAGGTTGTTTGGCTGCCAAAGAGGCTGAGACGTGCCGAGAAACGCAGCAGAGACGGAGCAGAGACATTCCCAGCCGGGCTGCCATGCAGTGTGTGTGACCCGTGTGCGTCCACGGTGTGTATCTGTGGTTTGAATCTCTGCTGTGTTGATAAAGTATGAGAGGAGCAGAGATAACCTCCTCCCACTGCCTCCATATCTGCTGTTGCTCTGGCTTTTACTACTTACACACACACACAGCTGGACAAACAGTGACACACACCCTACATCACACATCAAAGGTCGATTAACACCAGATCTATATTAAATATTTATACTCACATTTCACTGATAGGAAACGTGGAGTAATAAGGAAAGGACACTCCGCTTATATTCCCGGGAACATAAACAGGAAAAATGAAATGAAATTGATTTTATAAACATAAAGTTTAAATCTGAAACCTCGAGTTCATCACTGAGCCGCTTTGTGTTGAGGATGAAACGATGAAAAGCAGAGATATCAGGTTACCAGACGTTCACAGACTACAGAGACACAGACACCCGAGGATCAGCCATAGATAACATTCCCACAGATCATTTTATTTACCAAAAGGACACACTTTACTCTACAGACCAGTGCAAAGAATAAATGCTCCAGAAGGCACAAGCTCCACAAACACAGGACCCCCTGTCACTCAAAGAGCCCACGCCACCAAGACTGCAAATGCATGAGTTACAAAATGTCCAAGTCTGTGTACAGTTGCTACAAAAGGACCAAATTAGCTAGAAAGAGCAAAAACATTTTCTCTGCAGGCTGATCCGCCAACATGGCAGTCTGTGGGGACTCACTCACTCTTGGAGCCAGTCTCAAGCAGCCATTAGAGAAATTGCAGTTTTGGCAACTGCTTCATATTTCAGCCCCAGAGGTTCCATCATGGATGTTGTCTCATGTGTTTCCACCAAAGGTTTAAGAGTTAAGAGCTAAAAGGAACATTTTGACCAGGACTACAAAAGCGCTTTATTACTTCTTGGGACGGATTCGACCTAATTTGACTTTAAGTGAGCCAGCTCACTAAATACAGAGCCTATTAAACAAAAGCGCCTTCAAATTGTTTCTCTTTCAGTGAGAAGAAGTTTAAAGACACATTTTATCGCTCAGATGATGGAAGAAAAAGGCAACTTCAACAATACGGCGCTGTTTTTATACATTATAACGAAGTAAATCAAAGAAAGCCATCAATGTGACTCGTTGGGTTTACGTTTTAAGACGTACATTCACAAAATAAATAAATAAATAAATAAATAAATAAATATAGCCACTTATGAATACATTTATGAACTATGCCATAGTTTTGTCTCTATAAGTAAGAAGGTTATAAAAGTGACAAAATTACAGTTAACAGACCAAAATTGACACTTTCATTTCCACATGTTCCAAAAGGCAACCATTGGGCCGCACTGGACTCTCTGACAGGTCACTTCTGGACCCGGAGCCATATGTTTCACACACTTTAGCTTTAGCCCTTTGTCTGCCTGCCTACAAAGATTAGGCTAAAGGGATTTATCAAAAAGGATGACAGCTTTTCACTGTGTGGTGTGTGTTTCAGTGTCATCATGAGCCAACACGAGCCCTTGGTGGAGGCAGAGGATTTCTAAAAGTACTGAAGCCACCGTGACAGAGTTAAAAGAAACAGCTGGACCTGTTTATAACCACTGGAAGAGCTATGAATATGTTTAACATTATTTTTTATCTTAAATTGTCAGTTTCTACAAAACAAAGGTTGTTGACTGTTTTAATGATCTTTGACTTTAAACGCCAACCTTCCCTGAACTTTAGAAACCAAGCTTGCCTCCCTGAGCTAATGTGACAACTTACTAATAACTATGTAACTATGGGTAACGCATCAGCAGAGTTCTAGTTTACTGATTTCTAATGTTTGTGTATTTAGAGCCCCTCGGTCCACTAACAGCTAAAAATACATCAAAAATCATCTGAAAAAGATTTCCAGCACAAACAACCTGTAACCTTCCTGTTTATCGTTTATTTATCAGAGATTTGTGTTTTCTCCACGCTTTCTGTTTCCTATTAGCGGAAACATTTTCTGAGCCGTCCTCACAATAAGGAGGCCGTTTACTGCAAACTCACAAACAGCAGCTCAGCGTGCAGGAACAGTAAATGCAGCTCAATCCAAATCAAACTCCTCCTGGGACACTCAGTCTTTAACAATGAGTACGCACACACACACACACACACACACACACTCTACAGGAACTCAAACACACAGTAGGCCTTTATTATTTGAATAATGGGAGGAAACAATGGAGCTGAAATTAGCCGGACTCTGGAGCTCTGAAGTGCGATGATGTTAAAGAGAAAGCAGTTACTGATGGAAATGTTCTTCTAACAGCTGTAATAAAGTTTTAAAAAGCCAAACTGTTTTTTACAGCCCTGAAGTGGGAAAGTGTCACAAACTCGGCACCCTTTGTATCTTTTAAGTGCCTGACATTAAACCTGTCCAGTCGGTCTGATTGTGTCCTTTGATTCAAGGAGCAGGAAGCAAATAAAGTTTCCCTGGGAAACAGAAAAGGTATTTTTTAAAGGACAAGTTCAAGTTGTAAAGAACAGGAGATGTTTCTACACACAGACACACACAGACAGCATCCAAATGTACACACACACACACACACACACACACACACACACACGTCGGGTATTCATATCTTTGTGGGGACATATAATTGACATAATGCTTTCCCTAGCCCCTAACCCTAACCATGAAAAATGAATGCCTAACCCTTACCCTAAACCTACCCATACCCTAACTGTAACCCTGACACTAAAACCACATTTTAAATCTCAAAAATGCCTTCAAACATGGGGACCAGGTTTTTGTCCCCATAAGGGTTGTTGGTCCCCACAAAGATAGGTAAACACACACACACACACACACACACAGTGTAATAAAATCTCCTAACAGTTATTTTTAGGATGGGAACTCGCTTCAGAGTGAGGTGAGCTGAGATTATGGTTATTTTACATCGAATAAAACGTTATTTATGCAACACCAAGTGAGAGATGGATTACACTCAGGAATATGAAAGTGAGATCGATTTGAATGAGTAAATTAAAGACAAGCAGAACTACCAATAAAAGCCTCAGGAGTTTGGCCTGTGAAGTTTATAAGAAACTGGATTTATAAATGAAAGTGACTGAGCCAAATAAAGCAGTCTCCTCTGATTATTGGCTTCTTTAGAACCATCGCGGCCTCAGAATAAATGTTTGCTGGCTCAGCTCGGTTGTTTCTAACATGTCAGTGAAGGTTGTGAACTGGGCCTGAAACAAACTCCAGAGCTGCAGCGCGTCAGAGTCGAGCTTGAGGACGATTTTTATTCCCTCGATAGAAGACGAGTCATCAGACATGCCCCTCATATCAAAGGTGAGGAGCTGATTGAGCATCTGGAGACACGAGATGTGTGTCGGTGTACAAATGGGTGGGCGTGTTCTGTAATTATACGGGATGTGTTCGGGCTAATCAGGCCGGATCTCGTTTTATTGCCGCGGGTCTTAAGTTTGTGCGTCAGGCTTTTAAATCCCTAACAGACCTAAACAGACTGAAATGAGTCTTTAGTCAGCGTGTTTAGAGTAAAAGGATGAGGTGCAAACATCAGCTGTTTAACATCTCACATACAAACTGTCAACAAATATAAAGGACAACTCTGAGGTGGTTACTTTGATTTTTATGGAGGAGGCAGAAGGGAAGAGCTCAACCCAAACAGCTACGCCATCCTTTGTTTTCCCAAGAAAAGTATTAAAGTGGGTGCACGGTTTCCTCTCTGTGTTTGGGCGTGTTCAGGATCACTGTGTTTGGATCAGGTTTAACTGACTTATTTTAATTCGGCTGCCTTTGATGAAGTCTCTCTGGTAACAAAGGGTCCCGGGTTTAAACCACAGATTGCTTATAAAAGGGGGGACATTGCCTCTGGGAACTGATCTGTGACCTCAGTAAACACTTTCTCTAGTTTCAAGCCTTATTAAACACAAAATAATGTTTATTTGATGCGTTACAGTTCCAGTAACGTGCAGAGGGACAACGAAGCCTGGTACGATTGCCCTCGCTCAGTTCCATAATTTAAAAAAAGCTTGGATGGCGACGGCTAAAACCTTCAATTAGAAGCTTTGGAAACAAGTCTGCAAAACAATGGATGATGTCACCGTGGCTACTGGTTTAAACATCTATTATATGACTGTATCCCTTATAGTCAGCAGGCTCCAGAAGTCACAGCCCTTTCATTTTTGGATCATCTGGAACAGCTGAATCAGCTTTACAGTCTTCTGGTTTAATGTGGCACAGCACTGTGTACACTTCAGTTTCACAGGATAAACTACAAGTCCAACAGAGCCATTTAGCAATTAACATAAAATAACAAAGCATTTATTTTCTCCATTTGAATCAGTAGTTTGAAGAAAGTAGTTTAACCTTTTCTGTATTAGAGGCAGAAACTCAGCAGCGTGTTACAATTCAAAGAGCTGTGACTAAAAATGGGCACAGCGGTATTTCAGCGCACGTTAAAGTGATGCAAAGGACCAAACACAATTTGTCAGTAACTTATGGAAACATTTATGGTCCAGTTTAACGCTGATGTGGAACGAGAGGAGGTTCTGTGCCCCTGTGATGTTAGAAATATAACGTTAAATCAAACTAATGGCGAACAGTTCCTCCATTTCCTCACGGCAGTAATTAAATTCAGTTAAGATTCATTCCACAGCATAACCCGCATTCCTTCAAACTCTTGATAAAACCCCAACAGCACTGAATATAATGTGCACAAACATCTCCAGTAAGTGGAGGGGACTGCAATTACTGCAAGTCCTTCTGACTTCCTGGTAGAAAAGAATGAACTAATAGCTCGTTGATGACCGAGGAACTCAATCCCACTGTCTCTAATCAAACTCCCTCACACGCTGTTGTTGTGCAAAAGTTTGAGATGCTTTGATTCTTATCGTCATCTGAGCGATTTTATAATGTCTGCAGGTTAAAGATGTGGCGTTACAGACTGCTGGGAAAATATTCTGCCTCATTGGCTGCTTGGATCGGTGTAGTCTCACTTTTTGGGTCACAAACTAAACTTAACCTAACTATAATATTAATCAGCTCCTGGATCAATAGCTCTGCCTTCATTGCTGCTGACCCTGTATAATTCCTGCTATGAAGAACTTTATCCACAAAATTCATGTTAATGAAATGTCCACCATCCAAAACAAATATATTTGGCTTACAGCGAAACTTTATAAACCATTGGAAAGCTCAGAGTTTGGTCTCTGGAAGTAGCCTGGTCAGCCTGAATGGTGTTAGCAACCAATTTCACAGTAACCAGAACACATATTTCTACCTGGCAACTGGAGGTTGCCAAATAGTTCCCAGCAGGTCTCTAGGCCTGTGTGATCGATCGCAACAGATTTGCTGAATCCATCTACTGTATTTTTTGGACCATAAGGCGCACCAGATTATAAGGCGCATTAGGCGAAACAAAATCAGATCAAACTTTACTCAACTCATTCTTCTTGCTTCCTCCACTTCTGTACCATTGATTCATTAATGTTGAATTCTCCGCAGCTGCTCTATTCCCATGTTGTTGCAGTATATTAACGACTAACCTCGTATTGTGGATGGATTATCTCAGTTGTTCTCCTGACTGAAGTTTGGTCCGTTTACAGCATCCTGCCATGCGATTGCATTTGTCCCTATCCATCGGGAACCCTCACGTTAACTTTTATCGAGTGGAAAAAAGTTAGCGTTCATCCTCCAGCTTCACTGTTTATGTTATGCTAACATAGCTGTGTCGCTAGCCACACGTAGCACATCATTATATACCAGCTAGCCCAACTTCAGTAACCCTACAAACGTCACTGCTGTTTAGTTTTCTGTCTTCATTTATGTTGGAAGTGATAGCAGAGCTGTACGTTTTAATGTTTCAGAAATCTCTCAGTCAGAACATGCTATATCATGTTTAGGTGGAAACTAACGAGCTAACTTGCTGCTAACTTCTAACTCCGCTGAATTTAATAAATCCTGTTTTCATGGATGCCTGGATGTTAAACTTGATTGTTGCTGCTTTACCAGGTGTAACAATGATCATTTTATTAAAGATGAAAGAAATTAGACAGTTTGGTAAATGGACTGGTTCTATTATGTAGCGCTTTTCCACTCTTCTGAGCACTCAAAGCGCTTTAAACAACTTGTGCATTCACCCATTCACTCAAGCACATTTACTTAGTGCCTTCTAACTAACATTCACACCCATATTCATACTCCGATGGATGCATCGGAGAGCAATTTATGGTTAGTATCTTGCCCAAGGATATTTGGCATGCAGACTAGGGGAAGCCAGGAATCAAATCACCAACCTTCCGATCAGTAGATGACCTGCTCTACCGCCTGAGCTACAGCTACCCAGTTAACAGTTTGTAACTCTCAGTGATGTCGCAGTGTTCATTTGACTTTGGGACCTGAAGGGACGGAGTTTAGGACCCAGATTACTCCGCGAGGCTCCTGATATGGTAGCCGTAATGCTCCGACAATCCATCAAGCGGTGCGGCTTCGTAGCTTAGCAAAGTCGTACTAAAACATTTTTGACAGATTTTTGAGCGCCGTGTAGCACATTAAATCGGTTCGAGGTCAGTAAGCACAACCAGAGTTCATGCATAAGGCACACCGGATTATAAGGCGCACTGTCGATTTTTGAGAGAATTAAAGGATCAATTTAATTCCTTAACTGCCAATCCAAATAAAGTAGGAAAGAAGCTGATGAACGGCGGCACAGGACAGGTCGCAATCGTAAACATGGAACCATCCTGATCTGACCATGAAACATCATCCGTCCCTGTGCCTGGTTCAGCCAGATGCTTCTTCCAGTTAAAAGGAAGTTTTTATTAACCCTCAAGGAAATTATATAAAGTATTCTGATTGTCCCACTTTCACCGAGTGCTTCTCATAAAGCGTTGTTTGACTGGTTTGATTGCTGGTTTTCTCCTGACTACTGGAGGCTCTTTACTTACAGGTTGAAGAGCCTCGAGTTAGCTGTTGTGATGATTTGGCGCTATATAAATAAACATGAACTGAACTTGACATGAGCAGCTCTGTTTCTCTAAGCAATACCTCCTCTTCTTCACAGAGAAAAAAAGAACCTTCAAACAGTAATTTGGGCTTAAAGCTATTTACTTTTTCCAGTTTTCAGAGCAGAGAATGAAACAGAGGAGCTTTCATTATGAGATTCTTCCCCTGCGTTAACTAAAGCACTTCCAGATAACATGTCTTAGTGGCAACACGCCCTGAGGTGATCTGTGCGGTTGTATGTATGTGAGAGAGCCAGAAAATGCAGAGATCACATTAGAGGTTATTTTAGTCTAACACAGTAAAATACCAGCTCCTGTTAGAGGGAGACGTGGATTTGCCTTCATCTCGGTCTCATTAGGGGACGATGTTCACATGTGTGTCAGAGAAGAAAAGAAGACTAACACAGCTACTGTATCCATAAGTATCCATAAGTATTAGTATTAACTTTTTGCGACTTCACTTCTCTGTAGCTCAGTTTGTGAAATGCTTGAAAATGTTTGACTCCCAGCTGATCTTTGCAAGGCTTCACCTCAGCTAACTGGAGTCCCTGAACTGGACCTCTCTGCACTTGTGGAGCATTTTAAAGCAATTATCTGACAAATTATATGCCCTGCTGTGTGGTATGGCCTGTCAAAGTCTGAGCTCCAGCGTTAGTGAGTGACACTTTAGCATTTCATTAGTCTGTTACTTAGCACCAAGTAGCAAGTCTGCAAGTTGCAACTTTATACTTTATCAACACAGTCTGCTAAGCCTAGGTGACACGTTCACACTCAACCCTGTGGTGTAAAAATGGCCACTGAAAGCAAACTGTGGAGCTGACGTGTGCGCTTCAACGCCACAATGACTCCGAAAAAAAAAACAAAAACTCAAGTGTAGACTTTCAGTTTTAAATTTGAGGATTTAACAAAAGTATTGCATTAGCCTTTCATGTTTGTAATGCTTCACAATGCAAGTGTGAAACTACGAAACGTCCAACATGATGCAGACAGTCGGAGTGTCACTGTCCCTGTGGGCGGCTTCCACCAACACTGCAAAACCTTCTTACTCATTTTGCACTTCAGCTTTTTTCTCTTCACTTCATGTATTTTTTAAGACCACACAAAATGTTGTTCTAAGAACTTTTAAGGAACTTCTTCTCACAGTGTGAACAAACAGTTATGAAAAAGTTCCTGCGGTCTGAAATCGATTTGTGTTGCCCGTGAGCCAGAAACCATCCATTTCTAGTAACCGCGCACACATCCTTTAGCTTTCTGTCCAGCAGTCAGCAGCAGGAAACAATGGCCTCTAAAATAAAGTCTTTTATGTCAGCTACATTGTGCTGCTGTAAGTCAAATAACCATTTCCCCTGAGGATATGGAAAAACAAAGAGTTTGTTTTGTGTGTCTGTGTCTATGTACGGACTTATGCACACAAAGAAAAGCCTGGTGGGCAGCTGGCTGTACTGTACAATATGTGCAGGACAATTGAGGACATGACCACAACACTGGTCTCTGTTTGGAAGCTGTAATGTAAGCAGCACATGAGACGATGAGTCTAAACATGTACGTGTGTTCTTCATATCACAATTTTGCTTTTAAAAAAGGCACGGCAACCCCGCCATACACAACAAGGCCAGAAATGAACATTATGGAGCATTTTCCATTTCAGTGGAAGGATTGTAAGCATTGCATTGGGCCAAAACTCGACACATCTGTACCACAGCTGGAAATGAAGAGCAGACAGTTTCCTGAAGTGGCTGCACTGAAGGAAAGACACAGTCAGAAACAGTATGAGGTAAGTAAGGATGATCCGAAGGCAAATAAAATAATCTGTGCTCAACACTTTTGGTGCCGTAGTCTGATAATGAGGCAGGAGAGCTAATTTGGTTTCACCCCGTTCTTTCCTGGTATTCATCTCTGTTTGAGAAAGACTTATTCTCCCAGCCGAGGTGGAGCCGAGGTGGAGCCGAGGTGGAGGTCTGCGATCATGCGTGTCTTTTTAGCAGAATTACACAAAGACTTCCAATGTGCGCTTCCAACTCGGTCTCGTGCCAGTTTGTGAAACGGTGCCGGGCGCTAATCTGTTCGCTCATGTCTCTGGAAATGAAGGATCCCTTATTTCCCTCCCTGTCTGGTTTCGAGTGAACTGAGCTGTCGACATGACTTTAATATTTTCCACCTTCAAAGGGAAAAAGATAACAGTGGGTGTGAAGTGACTCATTACACCACTCACGCCAGAAATCATGGGATGAGTCTTTTTCATTTTTTCACACTTTGTATTATAATAATAAAAAAAACATGCTGTCTACAGAGTAAATCAATGTACTTACAAAGTTATGTACACAAACAAATACACTGCTATTTTCATGGGTGTTTCACATTTGAGGCGGAGCTCAGGCTCATATTTATCAAAGCTCAGTGGATTAAAGTTGGATATTAATGTCTAAATGACTAATAACTACAAACTGCTGATATATCTGCATCTCAGCAAGTCTGCAAGGACTCGTCCATGCTGGTGCTTTATTCATCAGTGCTTAACACTGAGGAAACATGCAACGTCTCCAGCTACAAAGTACAAAAGAATAAATTATAAAAAATAAGATGTTCTAATAATTTTACGTCACATGCCCAAATAAAAGTCTGACCCATCCAAAAAAGTGTAATATCATCAGGTTTCTTACGGTCTGGGCCTCTGAGAGTGTGTGTGTTTGTGTTTACATGTCATTGTGGGGACCAAAAATTGGAATTTACTATGCTCGTGGGGACCAACAGCCCTTATCCGGGCGTCTGATTCTATTCATTCTTTTAAATCACAGCTAAAAACATATCTTTTTAAACTTGCCTTTTCTACCAGTTAAATGCTGGCTTGCTTGCAGTGACCTATTGACCTATTGTATTAAATTCTCTACTATCTTTCCATTATTGGTGTCTTTTATCATGGTGGTACAGTCTTACCTTGCTATAACCTATGTGCTGCAGTTTACTCTTATTGGTGGCTTTTATCTGTGAACATAATTCGTTACCTTTACGTATATGATGTTAATGTGTGAATTGTTTTATTTTTTATTGTTTTATGTAAAGCACTTTGGTATGCCCAAGGCTTTTAAATGTGCTCTATAAATAAAGATTGTTGTTGTTGTTATGGGGACTGGACAGATGGACAGACAGAGTCACTGTTACCAGAACAATGAAACACAGTTTGGCATCTCGCCATTGGCAGGTTATAGGTTTTCACATTCACATTATTTGGATAAGAGAATAAGATAAATAAAGACAAAATAAGTTTAAGAGGTACACAGCCAACGTATGTAATGCACAATAACATAAGTATCCAAACAAAGGATATGCACAAGTTATATACAGAAACAAAATATATAAATACATCTGCAGGTACAGTGTAACTCCTGGTCCCCATGAGTTTGAAGGCATTTTTGAGACTCAAAATGTGGTTTTAGTGTCAGGCTTACAGTTGGGTTAGGCATTCATTTTTCATGGTCAGGGTTAGGGGGAGGGGCTAGGGAAAGCTTTATGTCAATTATATGTCCCCACAAAGATATGAAAACATGGTGTGTGTGTGTGTGTGTGTGTGTGTGTGTGTGTGTGTGTGTGTGTGTGTGGTCACTTGGCGCCGGCTCCCAGGATTGCCCAGATGGGAAGGAAGCGCTCGGATTGGCAGAAATACTTTATTGTTGTCTCGATCCTGATAAGCGGTTATTAATTAGCCGACTGGACAAACACACTAATACAATAGAGTCCGATAGTGCTGCTGTAGGGAAGGGGAGGCTGTCTGTGCGCCAACTTAGACACACAACCAGATGGTCTGCAGATGTGTGTGTGTGTCTGTGTGCGTCAATCTTTTGTTCACTGTCCAATACAAGAAGCTAATAAAGACAGAAGAGAGAGTGATAGTAAAAATAAATGGACAGCTGCATCATTGCCTGCAGAGGAATCTTTACAAGTTTAATTTTTGATGCTCTGAATGACTCCCATATCAACACTGATATTGGAGCGATCATTGTGATTGCATGCGTTTGACACACGTAATCGATTTTTCCTGCCAAAGTTTTGAAAAAGCAGCACATCCAGATGACTTTAAACGACGTCAGCAGTGACTTGAAATCATAAAACAGCCTTTGCGCTCCACTTCAGGCCTTCAGCAGCAGTTTTCCCTCCTGAAAACGGAGCTTTTCCAAAGTAGCTTCCAGTTGGAAACCTGGCGCTGTAGTGTTTACAGTGAAAAACAGAAGAAAGTCGAATAAAACTGCATCTAATATATCTGTTTATTACAAAGAAAAGGTTGCCTCTCCTATGTATTAAAAAAAAGCCTCTGAGGACTTATCAAAAAGAGCATGTCCAAGAAATTTTACAGAATAAATAATGAATCAATCATCAACAGAAACAGCAAAGCAAGAGATAACAAAAAGAAGAAAAAAAAATAAAGCCATGAAAATGATAAATAGCGCTAAATGGTTATCAGCGTGTTTAATTTGGCAGCACTGAGCCTCTTTTCTAAATACTGATAGGTCACATCATAATAAAGAGAGTGCAGCTGAGGACACATCCTGAGTCCTTATCACACTTGGAACAAAAGTGCCTTATCTCACTCATTTGATAATATTTCTCGGCTTGACGGGTGCTTTGTTACCTCATTATGACGTTAAAGTCAGTGAGCGAACTAAATCAGACTGACTTTTATATTTCCCACCTGTGATCATCTTCACATTCGGGGACCCAAAAAAGGAGTTTTAAGAACATTTAAAACAAACATTTCCTGACACGTCTGGCTCCGAGGGTCCAGTAATAAATGCCAGTTAACTCACGTCTACACTCAAACACATCGATGTCGGGATTGATAAGGTTCTAAAATATGGGAAACCAAAGTTTACAGTCGCATGTGAAACTACACAGTTTAGCACGGTGTAGAAAGAGTTTGATAGATGCAGCTGACTTTGTGTGTCTCAGGCTTTCACCACAAGTTCAAACATCCGCTATACTGGATAAACCCATTAAAGAGAGATTATACATATTCAAATAATAGCTATGAAAAAAGCATATCTGCTGTAGTACTTTTTTGTGCCACTAGGGTGACTATAACTCAATTTAATTTTATTTATACAGCGCCAAATCACAACAACAGTCGGCTCAAGGCGCTTTGTATTATAAGATAGATCCTACAATGGTAAATGGTCTGTATTTGTATAACGCTTTACACATTCAGTCATCCACACACTGGTGATGGCAGCTACATTGTAGCCACAGCCACCCTGGGGCGCACTGACAGAGGCACTAATACAAGGAGAATTATTATCACCAAACACTTTGGCGACAGTGGGAAGGAAAAACTCCCTTTGAACAGGAAGAAACCTCCAGCAGAACCAGGCTCAGGGAGGGGCGGGGCCATCTGCTGTGATTGGTTGGGGTGAGAGAAGGAAGACAGGATAAAGACATGCTGTGGAAGAGAGACAGAGGTTAATAACAGATATGATTCAATGCAGAGAGGTCTGTTAATACATGGTGAGTGAAGAAGAAACACCCAGAGCATCATGGGAATCCCCCAGCAGCCTACACCTGTTGCAGCATAACTAAGGGAGGATCCAGGGTCACCTGGTCCAGCCCTAACTATATGCTTTAGCAAAAAGGAAAGTTTGAAGCCTGATCTTGAAAGTAGAGATAGTGTCTGTCTCCTGAATCCAAACTGGAAGCTGGTTCCACAGAAGAGGGGCCTGAAAACTGAAGGCTCTGCCTCCCATTCTACTTTTAAATACTCTAGGAACAACAAGTAGGCCTGCAGAGCGAGAGCGAAGTGCTCTAATAGGGTGATATGGTACTACAAGGTCATTAAGATAAGATGGGGCCTGATTATTTAAGACCTTGTATGTGAGGAGCAGGATTTTGAATTCAGTTCTGGATTTAACAGGAAGCCAAAACAGGAGAAATCTGCTCTCTCTTTCTAGTCCCTGTCAGGACTCTTGCTCCAGCATTTTGGATCAGCTGAAGGCTTTTCAGGGAGTTTTTAGGACTTCCTGATAATAATGAATTACAGTCGTCCAGCCTGGAAGTAATAATAGTAATGTGGAGGAATTAAAATATGTTTGAATATTTTGTTTTGTGATGCCACTAAACTTTTACCCAAGTGTGCGGGCTTACTTCTATTAGTAGGCACCACTTGCATACTACGCACTTATCTGCAGATTTCCTAAAATTAAGCATCAAATCGAACCTGGCGACTTGTTTCTAGACCTGTGCACGTCGTTATATCACTGCAGAAACACTATTCCTTAGTACACACAGCGACGAGACAAGCCCAGGTATATCTGAGAGCGAGAGCTGTGTCATCCTGTGATTGACTCCCTGAAATGGGAGCGACCTCATCAACCTCCAACAAAGCACAGAACTGTGCTGCTGAGGGTGGATTTTTTCATTAACTGTGGAAAAATGCTCACAGTATCCATGGTAACCTGAACATCCAAACATTACCACGGATACTGCGAGCATCTTTCCATGCTAACTGTAAGCAGCAGGAGCCTGTTGGTCTCGTCTATAAATACCAGGCCGGCTCTTGCTTTTCCTTTTTCGGGGTTATTAATTGCGTGGGACCGGGCTGCAGCTCTTTCTCATGGTGAACATGACTTCTCAAAGCTAATCTTCCACTGCTATCATGCAGGGGCCTCCACTAGAACCAGGTCAGTGACCCACACCGGGTCCTGACCTTTGGTCTGAGGCAGCACATCCTCAGCCGTGACCCAGCTGTCGTGGCTCCTCTTGAGGCAGCTGATGTATAAACGCAGTGCTGCTCAGCTGACATCCTCTGAGGCTGAGACACTGATGTAAGCCTGACTGGGTGGTCCTCTGTCCGTCTGTCACTCAGTCTCTGTGTACACTTTCAATATCCTTTTCTAACACAACTTTTCCCTATGAGCAAAAAATGCTATGAAAATAGAGCTTTACTTGCTTCCTATAAGAATATCTGCCCTACTTTCTGCTCCCAAAAGCCACATTTTGCCATCTAATACAATGTTGGCTTGGACCAATGTTACATATGATAATATGATACCAAAATGAAAACTCAGAGTGTCTGTGGTTGAGCTTTGCTGCTGCCCACACTGCTGCAGGAAATCCTCCAAGAACAATCCTGGACTTAATTAAATGTTTTTCCTACAGGCACTAAAAGGCAAAGCTGGAGTTATTGAACACGTCTCACACTGACCGCAAATCAGTCAAACAGACTTTCAATACCTTCTGATGTTCTCACCTCTTCTGATGATGAGGTAAAACTGGAGAAAAGCCTCAGAAGTACAAAGTTTCCTTAGTTGCTGCAGCCTTTAGACAACGTTCCTCAAACTGAAATAAACTCAGGAGTCCTCATGAGTAAATACTCACACAGCGGGATGCAGTCGGACGTCAGTTATGCACAAAAATCTATTTTGTATAGATTCTGGAGAGAAACGGGAACAATGAACACACACATGATCCCTCTCAGACGGGCAGATGTGGCCATGCTGCAGTTTCTCTCCTTCGCTGTCAGAGGAACAGTTTGACATTTTGGAAAAGACGTGTATTTGTTTTCAGGCAGAGAACGAGATCAGGAATGATGGATGGGCATCAGCTCCAAGTTTTCCGAGCCTCTGGAGTCAGATTCCTTTTATCAAAGCCTGCTGGGTTTTCTGAGGGCTGCACATTGCAAAACAATGCAGAGCATTTTCCTACCCTGGAGCAGGACTCAATAAAAAAGACGCACAGAAGCATCTGCTTCTCCTTCAGGGCTGTAACTCTCCTGTGTGTGTTGGTTTAGTGTTCAGTTTGCAGGTTGGGGATTCAGATATTTCATGTTTTAATAACAAAGTGGTTTTACACATTTACTGACACCTTTTATGCTCACAGCAGAGAACATCGCGCTTCAGCAAAGTTTAATAACACTAAGAGTTGCAAAGTGAATGAACAGCAGAGCTTTTCTGAGGAAGGCCTGCTCGGTCTCAGAGGCTGCGAGCTGAAGCTTCAGATATCTGCTGTATGTAGTTATTCCTTTTAAACAACCAGCAGCAGGTGAGAACAAAGCTGTGTGTAGAGAAGAAGAATAAACCCGAGCTGCTGCGCTCTGTCACCTCAGTGAACACTTTCCTCATCATTTTATGGCCTCAGGTGCTAATTTGAGTCTGTTGAATAGAGCAGGATGGACATTTTGGAAGTCATGGTCCAGATGGATGAGTCTGCCTTACTGTGTGACAGACAGGTAACATCTGCCTTCATAACAGCAAGATGGCAAGAGTGAAAAAAAAAAAAATTGGGGGTCTAATGTGTATGTTGGGGTGTAGGAATGGAGGGTGACGATAGGAACTTGTGTTTATTTTCTGCTTTTCATTTGTTCAGCACTTTGAGTTCCATCTTTGCTTCATAAATAAAGTTTGGATTGATTCACAAACCAAGTGATGATGTAACAGAGGCTGTATCCATCTTTTATGAACAGTCAATGATTTATACAGCTCTACTTCTAATTTCCCGTAAGCGACTCAGTGAAGAACCTGATGGTGTCCATCACTGTGTTTATCCATTTAGAGCCATTTAGGATTGTCCAAAGGTAAATGGTCTGTATTTGTATAGCGTGTAACTTAATCCCTAAGGATTTACACGTTCAGTCATTCACACACTGGTGATGGCAAGCTACATTGTAGCCACAGCCACCCTGGGGCGCACTGACAGAGGCGAGGCTGCCGGACACTGGCGCCACCGGGCCCTCTGACCACCACCAGTAGGCAACGGGTGAAGCGTCTCGCCCAAGGACACAACGACCGAGACTGTCCAAGCCGGGGCTCGAACCGGCAACCTTCCAACTACAAGATGAACTACCAACTCTTGAGCCACGATCGCCCCGAGGTAAGGTAACTGTGATCTTCACATGACATTAATTCACAGTTTGTTTGTTTTTTGTTTAATCACTACAAAAACTGAGCAGCTCCAAGTTTTATTAGGTGTGCGGTGAAAGAAAGCCTGCATCTCATTTTCACAGCCTAATGTGAGGATTTGCATCAGCCTCTCTTGTCCTTTATGTCATTTGTGCCAAATTAGTTTAAAAAATGAAACTTAGACAGTTTAATCACAAAATAATAGAGTGGATGAAGAAGCAGTGAGTGAATGGAAGCTAAAATCCGAGGCAGGGACGATATTTTACAGATTAAATAGAAATCTTCTGTCTTCTCCCTTTTTGTCTCCTTCACACACACTCAGGAAACAACAGAGGAGGAAGGAAAAACAACAAAATGCACACAGAGCATCCTAACGACCGGCAGCCACAATAGAGCCATTCTCCGCCTGTGAATGCACCTCGCCTGCAGGATGGACACACACACAGCAAAACACACTCACTCCCAAAGCAGCGATTGTGCAAAGCCTGCAGCTCATTCACGAGATGTTCAGAGTCCCACGTTGACAGCACAGACCACCACAAAAGAAAGACACACACACACACACACACACACACACACACACACACACACACACACACACACACACACACACACGAACAAAAGGCAAAAGGAGTCGCTTCCTGAACAATCACACAATAATACTGAGATACCTGGGGAGGACTGGAGCGATATATATGGGAAAGTGATGTTGGAACAATGTGATCTAACTTTTGTCCCTTTTAAAAAATTTGAATTTATTCACAGAAGTTTGATTTGATGGGCGGATGCTGGGATTTTTTCCCATGTTGGTGTTTAGAATAAAAGCGGACAGTTTAACCATTTCTAGAAAGACACTTCAGTTTTTTGTCATCTTACAAACCACACGAGACAAGTTAGCGTCTCTGGTTCTATTAAACTGAAGAGACGGAGGATCTCATCTGGCTAAACTTCAGTTAGTGTTGACCAGTGTTGGTCAAGTTACTTGAAAAAAGTAATCAGTAACTAATTACTTCCCCCAAAAAGTAATCCCGTTACTTTACTGATTACTTATTTTCAAAAGTAATTAATTACTTAGTTACTTTTTAAAAACACGATGTACAACCTGAAGAGGTGATAAAGCGATAGATCTTTCAGCCCAATTCTACTTTTTCTACATAATCCATCATACAAAATGTAATCAGATGGAAAAGTCTCTTTTTAAAACTTGTTTTATCAGTTTTAATCTTTTAACTTTATGCATCAAGCAAACATTTAATTATATGCAACATTCTCTGACTGGAAGAAATTAGTTTAACATTTAAACCTATTTTCTGCACATTCCAGCACATAAAATAAAATATTTTGTGTGTTTACACTCAGTCTTTCAAATAGATGCAAGTAAAACACAGCAGAAAATAAATAAAGTCAAAGACTCAGCGGTCCTGTTGCTCTATTTTCACCTGTAAAGCAGGAGTGAGGTAGGCGGAGGTTTACTCTGGTGCAGGTGCGCCGCAGCGGTCAGTGGAAGAATCTGCGAGTGAATTTCCCATTACATCATTGCGCACTCTGTGCTTGTTTAGGGGGTTTTTTTTTTCGCTGTAAAAAGAAGTTTTCTTCCCACGCACAGCGGACGCTAATGTTTTTGTCACTTTTTATGGAATCAAACTCAAAGTAAGGTCAGTACTTCCACGCTTTAAACGCTGCACGCTCACACTCTCTCCCACAATCGATATATGATCCATTGTTGATCTGCACACAGTTCACTGCATCATTCCATGTTTGGCACTGATCACCACCTGCACTCATATATATATATATATATATATATATATATATATATATATATATATATATATATATATATATATATATACACACACATACATATATATATATATATATATGTATAAAAGGCTCTGGGATTTTATGTCTATGTTCTGCAATATTGTGTGGGGTGGAGTCGTAGGAAATGACGTAGGCAGAAGTTGGGGGTATCGCGATGCTACTTGAGAAGAGGAGATTTTTTCTGTGTTGGTTCTGTTACCTCGTAAGCTGTGTTCCTGGTTGCCATCCTTCACGTGATGCTCCGAGTGTTAAGTTCATGACTGGAAGTAAGTTTCCTTAAATATGTTCATTTTCCGATTCTGATGTTGGCCGCGGCTTTAGTTACATTCTACCGCATTGTAGCACCGCATTTTTTCATCTCGTGACTCGAAGCATGTGCCGCCGGCCGCCGCCATTATGTAGTAATTTTATTCGGCCACACGATGGCGCCAAAGACCTTTGTTTACAGTTAGAGTGGATGCTTCGGCTATGTATGACATTCTCACTGTGTTTAATTGTGTCCTTTTCTGTGTTTGGAGCAAGAGATGTAAGATTGGCGTAGTTCAAATTATATATGTCCTGTTATGTGTATATTCAGATGGATGTGTTGGTTTATTTCATTTAATCCTTTATATGTATCTTAGTGAAGCTGTTGCTGTATATATTTATATACTCATGGCAACTTGTTTGTTACTACAGACTGCTGGCAACACTGAGCATCTAGGTGGCAATAAAACAGCTGGCGGGGACAATCCAGCAAAGTGGAAGCCTGTTGTCCTCCTTCCTGTATCCTGACCGATACACCATCTTGTTAGCTGCTGAACCTAAAAGAACTAGCCCTCACCACAAGTACTCCTCAACATTGGTCCTTCGAGCCGGATAGCAGCTATCAAAATGGAGCCAGATGGAGCGACATGTCCTGATGCAAGGCCTAAACGCCATACACGTCGACCAAGCCGGTTTGAGGACTTTGATGTTAACTATACAGGCCACCTCTTTAGGGAAATGCTGCAGTGGGATACCCCACAGCCTCACACAAGAAGCGACAGAGTTCAGCCTCAGTATAGTCATACGCCACCCCTCTACAGTGACAGGGATGGGGCCTATTACAATACACCCCCTCCACTGGGAAGAAGTGAACAAGATGTGGACCTTAATAGGAGCCTCTCACCTGAATTTGCAACTTCTAATTTGCTAGGGTCTTCAATACACACATTTCATACAGAATTCAGAGCCTTGCAGGCCGAAAGAGAGCAGCTACTCCAATCACAGCAAGTTTTACAGGAGGGCCTCAGAGAACTGAAGGAAGCAAAGAGTGACCTCAGAGAGCTGATTGAAGTGGCTCACCTGCTGAGGAAGGATATGGCTCACCTGACTGCCTCACAGCCTAGCACCAATCATCCCCCCAAGCGCGGTTCAGGAGAGGTATACACCACCCCTGAGACAATGCCACAGGAGGAGGATGAGGAGGTGTGGCCTGATCCACCGCCATGGCCTGAACCGATGGAAGAGTTGCACACGGGATTCTCCCAAATGAAGGTTGATGAACAATACTCCGATGATGGTGTACAGTACCACCCTCTACCCCGCACACCATATTTCGCTGGTGAGCCTTCGCTGCCTAGTCATCGCTGCACCCTATATCAGGACCCTGTGGTTAAGGATGGAAACACGTTTCATGCCCCTCCACAACACTCTGTGCCACCCCCCTGCTGGGCACCAAGTAAGACAGGTTTGCTCCCAACCAAGCCTGTTCCAGCCAGTTCCCCCTCTCTTGTCACTGGAGTAACCAGTGGGCACGGCAGCAACCCATCTGCTCCTCTTTCGGCTGAGCTAGTGTACAGGGGGCCCAAACCAACCATTCCAAGGTTCATTCATTCTGATCCCTCTGAGTTTGCTAGGCTCCGCATGGCTTTAGAGAACCTACTCCCTCCTAATGCTACGGAGCTCTTCAAGTATCAGATACTTGTGGACCACCTCAAACTAGATGAAGCTCGACTTATTGCCGATGCTTACCTGAACTCACCCAAGCCTTATACTGACACCATGGCAGCCCTCCACGACAAATTTGGACAACCTCATCAGCTCGCCTTGAGAAAGATAGCAAGTGTCCTGGATGGTCCTGAAATAAGGCGAGGTGACACAGTAGCCTTCCAAAGGTTCTCCCTTCAGGTGCAGTCACTAGTTGGGCTGTTACAAACATTAGGACTGGAAGGAGAAGCGGAGTTGAACTGTGGGTCCCACGTTGCCCGACTAATAAGTAAGCTTCCTGCCGAACAGAGAGCTGATTTTCGTCGACACCAGTTTAAACAGCCCGGGAGCACCTACACTCTGTACGACCTATCTGCATGGCTTCATCAGGAGTCCTGGTGTCAAGGATTTGACGGCCAAGCAGGTGTAAGAAGCAGTAGAGAAAGGACCAGTGTAAAGGCTGAGGCCCGTCCAGGCCGACAAACCGTGACAGTCCTACATAACCTAAAGGGGCCATCAGAACACACTTTTCCACCAGTGAAGGAGAGTCGAGCTAGAGGGAAGGTCAAGAACAAAGCCTACTGTGCCTACTGTGAGAGCACAGAACACTATTTCAGCCAATGTGATGATGTAGCCAAGCTCTCCAAAGAGGAAATAAAGGACTGGATACAGGTCAACAAACGATGCTGGCGCTGTGCCCGAACTCATTTAGCTGCTCAGTGCACACTAAAGAAACCCTGCAGCCGCTGCCAGGGTAAACATCTGCTGGCTCTTCACGAGGTAAATGCCAGGACAGAAGGAAACAACGCTGGCATGGCTGCAAAGGAGGAAAGCTGCCTAACCAGTTCGGCTTCGGGCTCACTCTACCTTGATCGCCATGGGGCCAGCAATCGTGTCATGCTGAAGATTGTACCTGTGCTTTTGAGCCATGGAGAGCGGACTCTAGACACCTATGCTATACTTGATGACGGTTCAGAGAGGACCATGCTGCTCCCTGCTGCTGCAAAGACTCTTGGTCTGGCAGGCAGCCCGGAGGACCTGCCATTACGAACCGTCCGGCAAGATATTCAGATGCTTCATGGACATACCGTATCCTTCCGCATCTCTGCTGCTACCAACCCTGGATCCTACTACAAGATTGATGGAGCGTTTACAGCTGATCATCTCAACTTAGCTCACCATACTTATCCTATCGACCAGCTGAGAAGGAAGTACAAATACCTGCATGGGATCCCGGTCCCTGCCCTGAAGGAAGCCAAGCCTCTGCTTCTCATTGGTTCAGACCAGCCACACCTGATCACCCCCATAGAACCAGTCCGCCTCGGCCCACCTGGAGGCCCAGCAGCAGTCCACACCCGGCTTGGCTGGACCCTTCAAGGGCCAAGTCTTTTCATGGGGCGGCAGACCCAGCCTGTCCTATCCCTGTATACATCCGCCCAATCAGACGAGTTGCTCAAACATGTGGAGCGGCTCTGGCAGGTGGACGTGGTGCCTTACCGATCCGAGAAAGAGGTCACTCGGTCGAAACAGGATCAGCAGGCTGTGGCCCTGCTCGAGGCAAGAACAACTCGCAGGATGGTCGATGGAGTCTTCAGGTATGCTACACCTCTACTCCGTCACCCACAGATGCCGCCACTGAATGCACCAAAGGAATCAGTCATGCCCATGCTTCGAAGCACAGAAAGGCGCCTGTTAAAGGATCCCAGTCGGGCTGATGCCTACAGGGCAGAAATGCAGAAGCTGATCCAATCAGGAGCCGTGAAGGAAGTTACGCATGAGACTTCGCCCAAGGAGAACTGGTACATACCGCATCATCTTGTCAGTCATAACGGGAAGAATCGCCTGGTGTTTAACTGTTCCCATAAATACCTTGGACAGTCCCTGAACCAGTTCCTGTTGCCTGGCCCTACTCTTGGAGCTTCCCTGCTGGGGGTGCTGGTCAGGTTTCGTGAACACCCCATAGCTGTGAGTGGAGACATCAAGGGGATGTTCCATCAGGTACTGCTCCTCCCTGAAGACCGGCCCCTGTTGAAGTTCCTTTGGCGGGACTTAAAGGTGAATGAACCCCCTAAAATCTTCGAGTGGCAGGTCCTGCCATTTGGAACAACTTCAAGCCCCTGCTGCGCCACCTTCGCCCTGCAGCATCACGTGATGGAGCACACACAGCCTGACGACAGCCTGAGATTCTCCATCGAGAGGTGTTTCTACGTAGACAACTGCCTGCAGAGTGTTGGCTCACCGGAAGAAGCGAGAGATCTGGTGGATCGGCTACGAGAGTTGCTGAAATCAGCTGGCTTCGAGCTACGTCAGTGGGCTTGTAATGATCCAAGTGTCCTGAGCCATTTGCCTCCAGAAGCTAGATCACAGAGTCTGGATCTGTGGCTAGCCGAGGACAAATCCAACCCGCTAGAGACCACGCTCGGGCTCAGCTGGGACTGGAATACCGACTCCTTGGGTTATAAGCACAGGCCCGTGTCCTATGAGGTGCCAACCCTCAGAAACATCTATAGAGTCCTAGCCTCACAGTACGACCCTTTGGGCTATCTGTTACCCTTCACCACTCGGGCCAAGCTCCTTCTCAGGCAGTTATGGGATAAGAAGCATGGTTGGGACGACTCGAATCTTCCCTCCACCCTCCTGCAAGCTTGGTCTGACTGGGAGGTGGAGCTTCAGTTCTTACCTCACCTTACCTTCCCACGTGCCTATGTTCCTGCCAGTGCTAACTTAAAGGGGGCCATTCGTGAGGTGCACATTTTTGGGGATGCTTCTGAGAAAGCTTATGGAGCGGTGTCCTATATGAGGACTGTAGAACAGGATGGGCAAGTTCACCTCACCTTCATCCTAGCTCGCTCCCGGGTAGCCCCCAAACGAGCTCTCTCTATTCCCCGCCTCGAGCTCTGTGGAGCTTTGCTGGCAGCGCAGCTGGCCAGTACCCTGAATAAGGAACTCACCTCAGCGATTGAAAGAACAGTCCTGTGGTCTGATTCGACCACTGTTCTTA
This sequence comes from Copadichromis virginalis, assembly GCF_057382275.1. Classification (NCBI taxonomy): domain Eukaryota; kingdom Metazoa; phylum Chordata; class Actinopteri; order Cichliformes; family Cichlidae; genus Copadichromis; species Copadichromis virginalis. Next base: position 39,919,455 of record NC_140622.1, read on the forward strand.
CCTGGTTGAGCTCACAGTCCTGCCGCTACAAGGTTTTTGTAGGAGCCAGGGTAGCTGAGATACAGGAGTTGACAGAACACTGTACCTGGCGCTACATAGACTCAGAGAGTAACCCAGCGGATGACCTGACGAGAGGGAAGGCTCTGGCCGAGCTCAAAGTGCCTAATCGGTGGTCGAATGGACCCCCCTTTCTGCTCAACAGTCCTGACACATGGCCAGAGAATCCGAGCTCCGAGCCCAGTAATGACGAACTTGAGCTCCGGAAAACAGTCTTCTGTGGAACCTCTATCACCTCCACACCTACCTGTCAGGATGGAATGGCGTGCAAGACTTGGCAGGAGCTCTTGGATGTTACTGTTAAAGAGCTTTGTGGTCAGGCACTCTCGACTGCGCCATCTAGTGCCGAGGACTATCAGAATGCTGAACAGGCCATCCTCCGGCAGGCTCAACAGGAGTCATTTCCCGAGGAGTGCAGATTGCTTTCAGAAAGAAAACCTGTCTCATCCAGAAGCCGCTTGCTTACCCTGGCACCTGAACTGGATACCTCAGCCGGCCTCATCAGAGTAGGGGGTCGGTTGCGACGCCTAGAAGGTCTGGACGGACCTATATTGCATCCGATTGTCTTGGATCCTTCACACCCTTTCACACGCCTGCTTATCAAGAAATATGATGTTGATCTGCATCATCCAGGCCCCGAACGGGTCTTCGCGGAGCTGCGGAGGTCTTACTGGATACTGCGTGGAAGAGAGGCAATTCGCAAGCACCAGCGAACCTGTCCTGAGTGTCAGCGTTGGAGGGCACAACCCTCTGTTCCCAAGATGGCTGACCTTCCAGCTGCTCGGCTTAGACTGTACAAACCAGCCTTTTACTCAACCGGTGTTGACTGTTTCGGGCCTATGTTTGTGAAGGTAGGAAGACGTCATGAGAAACGCTGGGGAATCATTTTCAAGTGTATGACGACGAGGGCGGTACATCTTGATCTCCTAAGTAGCTTAGACGCGGATGCGTTCCTCATGGCCCTGAGGCGATTCATAGCCAGAAGAGGGACACCGGCAGAGTTATGGTCTGACTGTGGGACCAATTTCAAAGGGGGAGAACGAGAACTCAGAGAAGCCTTTGCCAACATGTCAGAGACATTGCAAGGGAGGCTCGCCCGTCAGAAGATCAGATTCCAGTTCAACCCCCCGGCAGCCCCACATTTCGGAGGTGTATGGGAGAGGGAAATCCGTTCAGTGAAGACAGCTCTGCGCACCTGTGTGGGTTCCCAACCTCTTCACGAGGAGGTACTCCGTACAGTTCTGCTTGAGGTTGAATTGATCCTTAACGCAAAGCCCTTAGGCTACGTTTCCACCGACGTAGCCGATGTGGACCCTGTGACACCCAATAGTCTCCTCATGGGGCGGCCTGATGGATCACTACCCCAGGTGGTCTACTCTGAGACAGAGAACCTCAGTCGGCGACGTTGGAGGCACTCACAGATTCTTGCTGATCAGTTCTGGGCAAGATTCATCAGGGAATACTTGCCTGGCTTACAGGCAAGGCAGAAGTGGCAGTCAACTCCTCCTGAACTTCTGGAAAAGGCAGTTATTATGGTTGCAGATCCACAGCTGCCTCGAGCCTTGTGGCCAATAGGCCATGTGATTAAGGTTCATCGTAGTGATGATGGACTTGTCCGATCTGCTGATGTGAACGTTAATGGACGTGTTTACACCAGACCAGTTGCTCGGTTGGTAGTTTTACCTGCCGTGCCATCGGAAGACAGCGATACTAAGCAGAATAGCAAGTCGCCTCCCTCAACTGATTAGGGAGCCTTTTTTCGGGGAGCAAATGTGTAACCACATTTGGGGGCGGCTGTATAAAAGGCTCTGGGATTTTATGTCTATGTTCTGCAATATTGTGTGGGGTGGAGTCGTAGGAAATGACGTAGGCAGAAGTTGGGGGTATCGCGATGCTACTTGAGAAGAGGAGATTTTTTCTGTGTTGGTTCTGTTACCTCGTAAGCTGTGTTCCTGGTTGCCATCCTTCACGTGATGCTCCGAGTGTTAAGTTCATGACTGGAAGTAAGTTTCCTTAAATATGTTCATTTTCCGATTCTGATGTTGGCCGCGGCTTTAGTTACATTCTACCGCATTGTAGCACCGCATTTTTTCATCTCGTGACTCGAAGCATGTGCCGCCGGCCGCCGCCATTATGTAGTAATTTTATTCGGCCACACGATGGCGCCAAAGACCTTTGTTTACAGTTAGAGTGGATGCTTCGGCTATGTATGACATTCTCACTGTGTTTAATTGTGTCCTTTTCTGTGTTTGGAGCAAGAGATGTAAGATTGGCGTAGTTCAAATTATATATGTCCTGTTATGTGTATATTCAGATGGATGTGTTGGTTTATTTCATTTAATCCTTTATATGTATCTTAGTGAAGCTGTTGCTGTATATATTTATATACTCATGGCAACTTGTTTGTTACTACAGACTGCTGGCAACACTGAGCATCTAGGTGGCAATAAAACAGCTGGCGGGGACAATCCAGCAAAGTGGAAGCCTGTTGTCCTCCTTCCTGTATCCTGACCGATACACCATCTTGTTAGCTGCTGAACCTAAAAGAACTAGCCCTCACCACAAGTACTCCTCAACAATATATATATATATATATATATATATATATATATATATATATATATATATATATATATATATATATATATATATATATATATATATATATATATTTAGCACTTTTAACTCTTATTCTCATTTTTATTTTCATGTCTATTTAAGCTTAATTTATAACAGTATGTTTGCACTGAAGCACCGCAGCAATTTCCTAATGTTGTAAACCCGCTCAACATTTGGCAATAAAACCCTTTCTGATTCTGATTCTGATGTCACGAACGTCGCACTCGCTTACGTCACTGTCATGAGACATTGTTGCAAAAAAAAAAAAAAAAAAAAAATCAGTTTTAGTAACACAGTAACGCAGCGTTCCTACGGGAAAGTAACGGTAATCCAATTACCGTTTTTGCAATAGTAATCCCTTACTTTACTCGTTACTTGAAAAAAGTAATCAGATTACAGTAACGCGTTACAAGTAACATGTTACTGCCCATCTCTGGTGGTGACAGCTAAAACCCAACTAAAATATTTGAATATATACATCAGACGGCATAACTTGCACCATGTGCACCTCCACAGAAAAGCAACTACAGCCATACTGACGGAGCCTGAAACAACTGTGATCAGTTTCATCCTACGCATGATTCTACGCCACGTCTTCTTCTGCTGCCACTTTTCCAATGAACAGGAAGGAAGCGGATCAAGTCAAAGGGAGAAAATCAGGTGTTACAGAACAACAATGTCCTTGCATTCAACGAGGAAACAGAGTTACGGTAAGCTTAAGGTGCCAAAGGCTTCATTTCTCAAACAGAAGAGTCGCCCCCTGCTGGTCATTGCAAAGAATCACAGTTCGCCATGAGCTTTAATTTTCCCGTAAGGTAAACCGAACTTTGACACTTTTTAATTCTTGGATCCATTCGATGTCATAGAAATCAGACAGTCCAAGCACAGAAGCCCCACCCACCCCTGCTTTAACTTTCTGTTTATGGCAGCGAATAAGAAGAAAGGTGACTTAAAGGGGGAGGAGCTAATGCTGCTCATGCCTGCACCAGTGCAGAATAAAGATGAATAAGAGCAAATCTGAAACTGTGAATCATGCAAAGTTACTCTAGAAGAGTCCAAGAATAAATACACGGAGCTGAAATGAGAAATTGAAATTCCCTTCAAGGCAGCCAGACTCCCCGGAGCTCAGTAAACAGCCCAAATTACATAAAAGGCTGACCTGACTGTGGTTTCTGGGTCAGCGTACTGTAAATCCGCCTGCACAGTGGGTATAAGAACCAGCTCTGCATGTTCTGCAGGGCTGAGAACTTTCCCAGCACCGAGTCAGTGAGTCCATTAACCACAGCAGCCCGGCCCTGACCTGAGGGACTGGCTGGGAGTTCTGGGTCGAGCTCACAGAACAACATAAAATTTTACACGAACTAATGAATGGACTCTCTCGCTGTGTGGTTTGTGTCCTCTGTGGCACTGAAAGGTGGGAAATTTCTCAGCTTCACAAAAAAAAAAAGATAAAAAAAAAAACGTGTTTGTGTCCAGAGAGCTGGATCCTGCAGGAAACAGAGGAAGAACAAGGGGTTTGTTTAATGATACAAAACCCTTCACGGATGAAGACGGGGATATTTTTCTGGGCTCTTCATCAACGTCTGCATATTTGTGTGTTTAGCAGTGGTTTCAAAGATTTTTGACATTTTAATCGCGGCCCTGAATGTTTTATTTTGTGATGCTAACCCTGGATCAGCCTAAACTGGCATCAGCGGGATGATGAAACTCTGAGCAACTCTAAAAAAACTTCACCTGCCATCATTCATTCAACAATCACACGGCAGTGGGCGGAGACTTCTCCACCCATTCAGGCCCCTGCTGTGATGGTGCAGGTTTAGTTTAAGCTTCCAAAATGAGGAAAGGAGGGAACAGTCCTCACTGAGACACTGCTAAAGCAAAACACTGTAAATTTCCCCAGTGGAGCTAAAGTGGTGCACAGCAGAGAGTGGGTGAAAAGGTACATTACCAGTTTATTCTAGCCTGACAGATTTTTGCTCTCAGCTATGCAAAAACGTGCAGTTTAGAAAACAAAATCAGTGGAAGCATTTAAAAAGTCTGAGTCTGAATGAAAGGTTGCACAGAAATAAACACTTTCAGATAATGCGCTTTAAGCGAGCAGCAGAGAAATGCACGAGCGCATGGACGGTGTTTTTCCTTCTTCTGTGCGTCTAACCTTTGTGTTAAAGAGACAATAGCAGAGAAGAAAAGGGAGCGAGTGGAGGGGTGACACAGCGGAGAGTGGGATCAAACCAGGACCCCTGCGGTGAGAACTCAGAGCCACGCTATACCAAGCAAGCTATATAAAACAGCCTTTGTGACCTGTGTGTTTAATATGCAACCAAACTCACTCCAGCTCTCAGCAATTTCCAAAACCACAGACCCAAAACTGCCCCAAAGTGGACCTATTATTAACTGCGTCCGACCAAAATGGGTTTAAATGAGGGAAAAGCAGCGGCGCTGCCTCACCACAGGAAAGCAGCAGGAGATGCCTCCTGGACAAAAGGTATTTCAGGCACGTCCCGCTGAAAGCAGACCCCGGTGCGGATCCATAACATGCTGGATAGATTAATTATGCCATGTGGCTGGGAATGCCCCACGGCAAGAGGAGCTAGGGGGAATTTCTGGAGTAACTGCTCCCCTGACAAGTGGCTGGGAATGAACAGGTTATCGACATTTAAGCTCGTTTTCAGGCCTTTTCCCCACAAGCCGAGGTCCAGCATACAGCACAGCTGAATCCTAACTGAATTTATCATTTTGGCTTCCAACGATTATTAAAATGAGACAATCAAAATCAAGCCCAGTTCTGTTCCCCACCAGGCGGAGGCAGGGTTAGTTTATTTACTTCACCTCCTTCGGAAAACTCATTTCTTCTTTTTAAACTTAATAAATGCACAATTTTTACAAGTCTGGGTAATTTTCTGAAATAATCATCATCTCAATATTAACCAAAAGTCTTATTGCCTTCAAGCCACACATGTGCTGCCCTGTGTGGCGGGTTCAGTTTCTCTGGTTGTTAGCCTCGTCAGTGCTGCTAACGAGCGCTAACGGCTCCAAGAGAAGCACAAAGTCTAAATGAGGATGATCGGTGAGTCAGAGATCAAAGTTAGTGTGGCGGTGAGAGCTTTGTGTTGCACATTTTATTTTATTTTCACTCACTGGTGCTGAACACCACGGGGCTGGTTTGGTTTAGGACAGGGGTGGGCAACTCCAGGCTTCGAGGGCCGGTGTCCCTGCAGGCTTTAGATGTGTCCTTGAACCAACACAGCTGATTTAAATGGCTAAATTAGCTCCTGCAGTTCTCCAGAGGCCTGGTAACGAACTAATCATGTGATTCAGGTGTGTTGACCCAAGGTGAGATCTAAAACCTGCAGGACACCGGCCCTCGAGGCCTGGAGTTGTCAGAGGTGAGACAGCACAGGCAAAACTAACCAGGGCGGGGCAGAAAAATATAAAAGAAAGAAAAGTGATAAAGGTGAGGAGAAATGGAAAGTCAGAACTACTACTTTTAAGCAGAACTACAACAGAAAGAAAGAATCCAGCCAGCGCTGCACAGACGTGGAGGCCGCTGCAGAGACAGACGTCAGAAACACCTCGTTAGGACGGCCGGTGACACAAACATCAGGAGCTGCTGGGATTGGCACAAACGAATGAAAACCTGATCAGGGAACTTTATGGGATCATTCCGACTCTTGCTTTGGGAATAATCAAACTACAGCTCAGCGACAAATACAGACATAAAGTGCGGACAGGACTTCGTGCGCGTGGGTCCATGGAGGCCACGTGGTGGGAAGCTTGGACTTCTTTAATAAAGTACAATAAGAGAGAAAAATTCATGTCACTTATTTCATTCATTAGCAGAGCGAGTGCAGCTGGATCAGGGTGTAACACTTCATGTTGCTTTATCATCCGTCTGATTAAGAAATAATATTCCTGCATGACTCGTGTACGTTACACAAGGAGCTGCCCTCTGTCTGCTTTATGATTAATCGCCGCCCCAGTTCTCGTCCACATGAACAGCGACAGGTTCTCGAGTTCCTGGAGCCAAAGATTAAATCTTTAATTTGCTTCTTTTGACACATCGAAGTCAAAACTGCAGAAATATTGAGTTTACTTAAAGCTGAAGTCAGTCTCCAGGTAAATATGACTCATTAAATCACTTTAAATAATAATAAATAACTATAATAATTATGTGTGTGCGCTCACGCTTTGACTGGCACAGACAGACTTTCTAATTTGCAAACACAACTGCACGATAACAAAATGCAAATCTACACAAAGCTTTCATTTGACCTTCGACCTGCTCCGTGCATAAACATCTCATCACCTCCCCCCTCGGGATGAAGACTAACGTGGGCCGTTACAGTGAGTTAGGACTCGAGGGCCGGTGAGTCTGGTTCTTTGAGGCCGAGCCGGGCCGCGGACAAAAGGAGACTTTCCATCACTTTTAATGGAGGAGCTGACATCGCGCGTCGAGTCTGGATGAGCGACGTTGCCTTTTCGCTACGTGGCTCGTAAACTTTTTCCATCCTCAGAGGACACGTTGACGTTATCGCAGGGAAAAATAAGACAGAAGCATCAGGAGTGCTGAGAAATGTGGATGGAAACTCCCTCTTAGTCCCTCAGGTTCTCGGACAATTTAGGAGAAGATAAACTTTATTTAGCCCCCAAATTCCTCTGATACAGCAGCCAAAACATTAAACATAATGTAGCTACAAGTACAGCAAATACACATGTGGATTATCCCACATCTGAGAAACGTCCCACCTGCCTCCCTCGGGAGCAGCCGATTTATTTTGCATACAATAAATTTACTATTTTGTTGAACGAAGCCATGTGAAACATATTACCATGTATATTTTGTATATTTTTGCCTTTCAGGCCCTCAAAGTTGAGCTTTGGCGCTCTTTGACTCTTTAACTCTTTAACTCGAGTCATTTTGCTCCAGCGTTTTTGAGTCCTTTGAACTTTAGACGTTCAGGAGATCCACATGAAACTTTCAGCACCAAAAGTAAAGAACACTTTGCAGGTAATGAGGAGATGCAGGAGGGATATAATGCAGGGAGGAGGACACCTGGTGCAGCTTTGATGAGTTTGTTCCCACCGCAGGCTCAGGAGCACAGACGCTGATACCAAACTGCAGCGAGGCAGCCTCAGTGCAACAGTACACACACCAGCATGTATAAAAGCGCACACACACACACACACACACACACACACACACACACACACACACACACACACACACACACACACACCTGATGGATCAGAAACTGATTTTCAGCATCAAACACAGAAAGGATCGGAACGCCCGCTTCAACCACGGAAAGCACCGCGCAGCACGGATGCTTTGACAGATTACACCTTCAGTCCAGCAGCAAGAGCGCAGGACGCTGCATCCTGTCACGCCGTGAAAGCAAGAAGATCTGCTCACATGATTCCCAGACGTGGAAAAGTTAGAGGCAACAGAAAGAAGCATCCATGCAGGATGAAACCCTTCATGTGGTTTTCTCATTTCTAAACAGGTTTCTGGAGGTCACCCTGTGGAAGGATTATTAATGGTCGTCTTTGTCTCCGCGCGTGTTGGCAGCTACCTGAGGTCAGAGTTCGGCCTCGCCTTTTCGGACTTTTTTCATTTTAATTATGTTTAAAGTTCAACAAACTGTAAGAGAGATAAATTCAGGATATTTGAGGACAGGACAGTCTGGAATAAGTGCTGTTTCAGTTCTGGGTGATGCTGACTCAGCCCCCAGCAGCCTGACATGTGTAACTTTCACTAACCAGCTGCAGGTTGCACTAATACTGTGATTTTCTCCTCTGCTCTCCACGCTGTGCTGTAACGTGCACGGATGACATCTTGCTTTGTCATTCGAGTGCCCGCTGGGATCAGTGCGTCTGCCTGTTTGTCTCTGGATGTTTCTCTGCTGCTCATTTTAAATGTTCCAGACTGACGAAAACAAAAAACTCCAACCACGAGTGAAAGTGAGGCTCTTCCTAAGTGCTGCAGCCCAGCTTTGAACTTCACTGCTCTTTGGCCGGCAGCCATCAGATAAGACTTATCAGGAGCCGTTGTTGATTCAACTCATGGAGCTTGACTCGGCTTTTAAGAACACGAGCAAAAAGCCCGCTGCGTGCTCGCCGATCTCCATCTCTGGGCCAAAACCTGCTGTCAGTTTTCCTCCACGCCTCACGCTGACATGAGCTTTTCCTCGTTTTCTCTCCTTTCACTCAGCAGCCAGCTTGATACAAACAGAGTAAAACCCTCTCCTGACCGAGAGGGAGTCAAGTAGCTTCAACGGGCTCCACTCAGGAGCTTCACAGATTCAGCGAACCTGCAGATTTAAAGGGCTCTTCCTCAAGTTTCCTTTAAATTAAACCAATTAATTTTGCAGAAACAAGTTATTTGTGCTCATTTTTAGGCCACTTAGATTTCTTCCTTCTGAAGTCAAGAGTCTTCACAGTTTAATCCCCCAACTAATCTCAATGTCAGCCTCTTTTAAAAATATGAAGGAGTGAAGGAAATGCATTAAAACACTGGAAACTAGAAGGACACCAAAGCCAGTGCACGTCTTCCTTCAGCCCTGCATCCGTCTCCACCAGCTTTTGTGTTGTTCTGGTCACCTCAGACTCGTGGCCCACAAAAGAAACCCGAACTTGATTTGATTTTTGGGGGATAGTTATTAAACTTTTTCTAGAAAAAAGTCCAAATAGTTTTTTGTCCCCTGATTCTCTCTGTCCCCCTGAAAACTTTGGACAAAGGTCAGCGCTTGCGTCCCATCATCACTGAGGACTTTGGGGGTTTTGAGGTCTCTGCAGGTGACTTACCTGTTGCAGAGCAAAGCCTTGTGATGTTCAGCTTCTTAATTAAGTTCATTAACAGATTATCATGCAGCTGTTTCCTCTTCTGGTCGGTGGTCAGTCTGCATGTTTGCTTAAGGTCCAATGATCGTTGGGTCTATTCGGATTTATTGTTGCTGAGAATTATTCACCTTCAGTTTGATTTGGTTTCAGGACCGACTCCATTGGTATAAATAAGGAATGAATAGGTGACTCAGTAGAATGAGCTGATGACGTCTTATTGTGGAAGCCAGACAAACACCGAGTTCCCACAGCAAAGAGTCCGACGACCAAACGAAGCAGAAAACACTCAAATCAACACATCAGAGAATTTTTGCATTTTAATGCACAAAAAAACAAAATAGTGAACAGATCATTTTCTCTAATCACATCGTTTCAGGACAGAATATAAAAACCAGAAAACTGAAATGTCGCGTTTTCAGTCTGTCACTGACACGCTGCAGGTCATGTGTCACAGAGCGAGCTCCCACGCAGAGCACACAGGTGTCTGATATCTGCACAGCAGCAGCGCTGCAGTTTGAGAGGCGACACAATGACACAAAGCAGCCAGGAAACAACAAACACACACAGAGGACAGGAAGCAGCAGCCCCACGGTCACACTGTACAGCAGAGGAGGGGGTGAAGTCCATAACAGGAAAGGCCGGGACAATGGGGGGAGGTTTACCCACGGCAGAGACACGGAGCCACTGTACCGTCAGATCCTTCTGTGGTTCTGCCTCTAACAGCCTCGGCTGCAGGTGCCTCAAACATGCTCACAGGGCCACTCACAGCTCGAATGTCCATGAAAAACTCCTGTGGGCTCCTTTAGTTTAGCCCTAAAAGCTTCTAACTCAGAGCTGTCACACTCATGTTAATTCATGGACATTAAATGATGTTTTTAAGTGTAAAGAGAAGCTCATTCATATGTAATGAGTCATCCAGCAGGTGGAGAACAGCCTGCTGAGCAGAAATAAGAAGTTTCAACAACATGTCTCAGTTTTTCCACTTTCAGTCTGCAGTAACTCTGCCTCGGGCTTAAAATTCTCTCTTTCTTAGTAAAAATAAAGTGAAGAGTCCATAAATTATGTCTGCAATTTTTACACTTTGCAAAGTCATCCAGAAGACACATCGAACCTGTATGATGGGCTGTAGCTCCTACTCTGCAACCCTCAGTGGCCAAAGCTCCAACAAAGACACAAGACGGGGTGTCCTCGCTGACCATGAAAATTCCCTGGATCCTCCTCAGCTGCCACCAAAATGCCAACAAAACCCTATAAACTTCCCCAGTGACAAAAATACTCTTCCTCTGTGGGCACTAAGGCCACCTCAGGCACCAGCACAACTCCTCCACAGTGCCCAGCCTGAAACCTCCCCATCAAGGATTCCTCACATCACCAGAAGATATTTATATAAGCAGAACTGTACCTTCTAAACGGGTGTCGTTAGTCCTGCCGGGACTGAATGAGATTAAATTAAACCTTTTCATCAGCTTAAAATCTGCTGGAAACTTCCCACAAACCTCCTGAGCGGAGACACGGGAGGATGAGTCTCCTCTTAACACACGTGTCCTCTGTGGACCAAACACGTCACCGATGCATCAGGAATAAATCATAAGAACAGTAAAAATTAAAAACACACACTTAAAAAAAGCTTTCCTCCTGAGACAGCAGCAGCGCATCCACACGTAGAATGAAACTTTCACAAACTCACCGAGCAGAAGTCTCTCTGTGTGCGTGGATCTGTCTCCGTCTCACTTTATTCCGCTTCCGCAGAGCCGCCGCAGATCCCGGTGGTGATGCAGCGGGTACCGGACGGGTCACCTGAAGGCTTCACACGTTATAAACACACTGAGCGCGTGCGGGCTGGAGGCTGAGCCACTCCTGCACCCTCAACCCACCCGCCCTGAACGTGCTGCCTTCACGTGCAACTCGGAACGTCCGACGTCCACATTTCACAGTGATTGGAGTCTGTGGTTTTTATCTGCCATCCACACTGACGGGCAGTGCCTGAAGGGGTTTAATTACTGATGCACTGAAAACAACGCAACGACACAAGCCAGTAAAAACACAGAGATAAATTCTCAAAACAACCAAAAACACTTTAATATTCTAAAATAAATACGACGCAATATTAATACAAACAGACGCAAACTGACCGGAAAGAAAAGCAAACGGCTTCAAAACTCTAAACAACAAGAAAAGCAATAAAAGTGCAGAACTACATAATGGCAAATCCGGTTTTTAGAAAAGATACTGTTCGAGCTTTAAAATCAAATTAATAACTTGCAATATGCAGCAAAAAGTATTTCTTTCCCAGAATTCAGTTAATATCTGCCACCATGAATCACACCCCTCTGGCTATCACACTAGATTACACAGGGCCAAGGCCCCCGGTCCACGAGCTCAGTCTGAAGAGGCTTTATGAGACAGGAACAATGAGCCCAAGGAGGCCAGTTAGAGGAAAAAATGCAAAATGAGTCAAAAACATTAAGAAAGACTCAAAAACCCAACAAAAAACGGACAGAGACAAACAAACTCAGGGTTTGGTTGAATTAAAAATGATTTGGCATCAACAAAGAGGGACAACAGACTTAAAGGCTTAAAATGACACAAAAATGAAACTTAAAGCCATAAACACTAGTTTAAACACTTAAATATATTATAAATAAATCTCTGCCAGAGTTAAAATATTTTCCAGCACGCATGTCACATTTTTTCACCCGTCAACCTTGGATCGTGGTTTTTCCCACAGCACTCGGTGTCAGTAAACACACCTGGGCTGACACGCTGCAGCGCCCTCTTGTGGTGTTATTTTATCAGCACAGAAATAAAAACGACATTTTCTCCAGTTTTATGTTTAGATGTCGGATCTTTATACCTCTCGTGCAGCCGGTTTCCCGCCCTGACGCTTCAAATCTAAAACGGATCAATAAAATGCATCAATGTTTAACCGTTTGTAGCCACGTGATTTTACCTTCAGTTCTTGAGCAGGAATCTGACTCTAAAAATATAAAATACCAAAACATTTATAAATAATTTCAATAAAACATGTTTTTGGATCCAAGCTGGTGGTTTTCTAGTTCAGGGACTGCACAGACACCACAGGGTAACGATAAAAACATTTTTATTTGTGTGATAACTTTACTGCAAACATCGGCAGGTGATTTATAGTTTTTAAAACAATAAAAGATATCAAAATGTTATTTTAGCTGTACACATGAGAGTCTGTAGGGATGTACAAATGTTAAATACAGCATGAGACATGTTTTCTGTGTCACTTCAGGAAAAATGTCCAAACACTGGACGGGTTTTACAGAAGCTGTAAGGGGAAAACGTACGAACAGTCCCTACTAATGACATCATTAGAAATTGACAAGCAGGTTCAAACTGCTTCAGACAGGAAGCTGCATTTTATCATCGCTGGCAGTAAACTGCTGCACTTAATCTTCCAGGAATTTGGCCTGGAGTTCATTTTCTGCCCCGAAGAAGATTCGTCTCTTCTTTTACATGTAGACTTAAAAAAAACAACAACTTTAAGGCAACAGCCGTACGACACACGGGTCGCCTGCTCGACCCGCTGAACCTGCACCGAATCACCTTACAGCTCCAGAAAAATCCTCAACCAGATTAAATTCAATGATGTTTATCCATCAAGCAAAACTTTACACTTTACTATTGAAGTCCATCATTCATATTTATATAACAGCGATTCCATCCCTGTAATTATTCGCCTAACAAGACCTGGACCGTTGGATGGATGATTGGACAGGCTGAAGAAAGGAGGCAGGAAGACCCTGAACCTGAACCGAGCTCAGCTAAAAGACTGAAAACACTCAAAACACCAATAAAGAGACTTAAAGTAGAAGCTAAAAATTACAACAAAGACAAAAAAAATGATGACAAATATGGAAAAATCCAAAGAAAAAAATATGAAAATAACGAGAAACTGAATAAACGTGACTAAATATTTCAACAAGGGTATTGATAATGACAAAAACATAAAAAAAAGATGACCACACACAAAAAAACAGACTGAAATCACAAAGAGACAAAAATATGCAAAAAAACCATCAGAGAAACCAAAACCAATCACAGAGAGACTGAGAGCGAGACACCAAAATGAAACGTCCAGAAAGGTTAAAAATCTTTGGTCATTCGTGTTCTGTGATGTTCTGGGCGGTGCTCCTTCTAACAATGACTTTCAGTATTGATTATTCTGCCAGTTATTTTCTCACTTAATCACTTTTCTTTAAAAACATCACTCAATGAGAATTACCAAGAAAGATCTCGAGTCGAACCTGACGCTGTAAGTGCACTCATACTAACAGTAACGAGAGTAACAGTGTGGCAACGAGTCTGACTGCATCTGAGACCAAAAGCAGCAACTTCAGGTGTTTAAAGCAGTAAAATGAGGTTCGTGCAGAAAATAAGAGAATAAACCCTGAGCGTGACTGCAGGACGTCTGAAGACTGAACATATAAACAACTAAACTCCAGGTTGTGATCTGACCTGATGATGTACTGAACAAAAGCATTTAGCACTGAATGCCACAAAGAAAGCACCAGCAGCAACAGGAAATAACCAGGTTGGTAAACAGGAAGTAGATGTTAGGGCACACACACACACACACAGTGGGTGGATTATAGCAGATTAGAGAAAGAGGTATAATTCATACTGATTCATGGTTAAAATAACTAACATGCATAACAAAGTTTATCTGCGGATATATGGAAACTTTTCTAGTGAAAATCCATCAACATGTTTAACTGAACCGACACCTGCGACGGCTTTGGGGCCACTTATCTTAAAAGTTTGGCTCCCTGTGATTTGGAGGTGAATCCTGTCAAAAATAAGCTGAGCTTTGATCATAAACAGAGATTCTTAAGTAAACATACAAAACAAAAATGGTTATATGGGTCGTGGGATTAAATATCGATACCGTGCTGCCTACAGGATGGAACATGCAGAGGGATATTTGGAGGTAAACACTTTGTTCTCCCGCCCGTAGACGAAGAAGCTGTAGTCTTTCCCGCTGTAGGTGTAATAGGCATGAGTGAGGGGCACCAGCTCGATGCTCTGACGCTGAGGAGGGAGATCGGACGCTCAGAGTCGACACAGAGCAACAAACCTCAAAGAAGGTGTCTGAGATCGGCCGAGAGGGCCGCGTGCGCGTATCTGTACCTGCTGCAGGATGCGGCTGGTGGCGGTGAAGCGCTCGAGGTGTTCGTTAATCAGTTTTGTTGAAACCTCACAGATCTCCTGATCCGGGAAACCCTGGATAGGATACACCTGGCAGCAGCAGGAAGTCTGTATTATTATAAATGCATTCATATAGTTCATATTCATCCACACGCTGACCAAACATCCAGGTGTGTGGTTGCACTCTCTCCCACAGCAGGACAGAGGAAGCAGCCGGTGTGGATCCAACACACAAATGAAAGAAAGAAAAATAAATGTGTTACCAGCAAACTCTCATCGACGAAGAAAGCGTCTCCCGACACCTTCTCGAACTTCCTGTCAGGAAAGTCGGGCTGGCGGTCGGGAATGAACTCACTGACGTTGTTCTTCCTACACATTTAAAAAATAAACACAAACGGCTGAAGCAGTGATGTCATACGGAGGGCCGTGGGAACATTTTGAGTGATTTTGATACCACGTCACTGTGAGCTGGATGAAATGCAGCAGGTTTTGGCTGCCGAGACAAACGGAGCAGGTCTTGTAGCCGTGGCTGTGGCAGCTCAAACACCTTCAGGAGCGAGAGACCGACAGCAGAGTCAGAGACAGCGTGAAAAACAAAGAGAGCAGAGCTGCAACGGCTGCCTGCAGGCTCCGTGCAGCTCCATCTGTGTGCTCTCCCTGCTCCCCATTCATCATGTCAACTTCATTTAGGGAGGACGATGAAATCACAGGGAGGTCAGACTGTTTGGGTTTGGCCAAAAATCTGTGAACAGGCTTGTTGCATGATCAAGCACCAGGAGGTTCTCCTTCAGACGCCTCGAGATGGTGGACTTTCTTTGGTCCTGTATCCTGCAGGCTCATCCACGGATGCTGCATCGTAGCCACAAACATGACCCTCACCATCCCTTCCCCTCTCTCTCTCAGTTTGTGTCAAAGGCACAGTACACCCTCGGGGAGGCGTGGCCTCCAACGGCCTCCTGACTGCCACACCTCCCATGTATGTTACAGTTATCCCTCCACTGGAGTCCTCAGTTCCTGCTGGACATCTTTCTGTATCAACACTCACTTCCTGCCTGCTCTTCATCATCATCACGTCTCCCCTCAGTCCAGGGAAAGCAGCTCAGACTTTTACAGGTTGACACGAAATCGTGCCTCCGATAAGCAGAGACGTGTGTCGCAGCACAAAGTGCTTTTGTTAGCTGTCCCTGATCATCTGCACATTTTAGTGAGAAAGAGGCAGAAAAGCAGCAGACTGGGCTCTCACCTCTTTCGACCTCTGCCATGACAGGAAGTGCAGTGCTTGTTCCTGATACGACCGCGGCCGTGGCAGAACGTGCAGCGCTTCTGCAGAACGAGAAGAACAGATTAAAAAGATTCATATTCACTGCAAACTATGTTTGATCATTTTAAACTATGATGGATGTGTCTGAACATTCAGAGTTTCTGTTTTATCTTAAGCAGAGATGAACAAACAGAAAATAAGTGAGATAAAAATCAACAACCAGCAGATATTTTTCATGTGTCATAATTCGCAGTTAAAGCTGGAAGCGAATCGTGAACGTTCTCCCATTTCTACTTGTCCTGTTAATTTAATAAAATATGAAACGCTTTAAAAGCCGGACCTGGCCTCGGCCGAAGCAGGCGGTGCAGCGAGTTCTCCCGCAGCCTTTGCACTTGTGACATACCTGGAACACAAATTTGTGTTACTGTGATAAAACAGCAGCTCAGGAAGCTGAAAAAAGACTAAGAGGCGCAGAGCCGCACCTTCACGAACGACGAGTGCGGCACTCGGATCTTCTCCACCTTGTCGGTGTATCTCTGAGGCAGCGACACCGGGATGTCCCACGGCGCGGGGCTCATACCGTACTGAGGACCGTCCACCGTCTGACCTGTTTCACACCAGGACAACATAACTGATGAAGAGTTATCCCGCCTCGTGTGACCGACCGCTCCTCACCCTCAGCCGATTGATCCTGTGTCACCACATTTCTCCACTTTAGATTTTAATCATCAAGTTTGAGCTTTTCTGATGTGTTTTCCCCCCGAATCAATACTTCTGACAGATACAACAGGAGGTGAAACAACAAGATGAAATGATAACAAACTGAAAGTTTTCAGGTTTCTGCTGCTTTCCCACCTCGAGAACTTTTCCCAGGAACTAAGAACCGTTAGAGGAACTCTGTCTGCTTCCAGCACAGGAATCAGGATCGGGAAATTACTCCACCACCTTAAAAAAATCCCTGCATGTAAGAGGAACTGCCTTTAAACAGGAAGAACAGGAACTATAAAGAAACTTGGATTAGGTGAGTAGTCAGCTGCTGCATTACCACCACCTACTGGACTCCAGCAGTTAGTTATACAGCCAGCAGTCGCAGGGTTTCTGCATTTCGCTGGTCTCTTGCCTTTGTATCGTGACAGACGTGGATCTAATCCTGTTGTTCATGCAGGAAACACATCATGTGAGGAATTGTTTTTACCGTTGTAGGGCTCAAACTGCCAGGCGCTGGCTCTGGTCTCGGTGTAGGTCTCCAGTCGATACTGCAGAAAGAAAAGGAGGCAGACTGGAAACACTGGCAGCACTTTGGATTCAAAACCAAGTAAACTGGGTTTTAAAGAGAAACTTAAAAAGCTTTAAAATCATGTTTGCTGTGAGCTGTTAAAGCTGCCGTGGATCCTGGACAAGCTTTGCTTCCTTACATCAAACTCCGTTAAAGTTGAACAGCACCGACTCATTTAACATGGAGCTTTGGTGTTGTTCTTTATTTCCTGTTTCAGAGGCGGACGTTCAATGATCAAAGTTTCTGATAATGAGGCTGGTTTCTGTGCAGGCACTCTCTGTGAGCCAAAAGCTCAGAGCCAGGAGTTTTTTCTACCCCTGGCTCTGTATGATGTCATCCTAATATGGTCATGTTATCTTAGATGTACAGCTCCAACCACCTGCTGTTTAAACCTTCTGTTTATGGCAGCCAGCCAATCAGGAGGAGTTGTCTTAAACAGGGAGGAGCTAAAGCAGCTTGTTTCACACAGAAGAGGACCTCAGGGTTCATGCAAAGCTGCTCTAAGCTGAGCAAATAATAAAAACATGAACCTGGAACTGAGCAGAATAGCTCCTCTTTAACTTCCTAGGACCTGGCGTCCACATATGTGGACATCACATTTTGGGTTGTTTAGACCAAAATACTCAGTTTTGCTCTACAAGGGCCTGATGTGCACTTACGAGGATGTTGTACTGTCACTGTTCTATTGAAATTTAAAGCGAATGTCCTCATATGTGGATCCCATTTTTCTCAGAAACAAAAATCAGGTAAAAAAAATAAATCACGTAATTCTTTGCTTTTACATTCATCAGGTTCCAATCAGCCCAAAGAACAAAGCGAAATTAAAAGTGCCATGAAAGAGTTCAGGTCTCAGGAGATTAAACAGAAATGCATTAGGACAGCCATCCCCAACCACCGGGCCACAGACCGGTACCGAGCTGTGAGAGATAACGTTAACTCGGTTTCCCTGGGTCTTTCCCCGTGTTGTAGTTGTGTGTCTTATTTTGAAAGAAATGTTTACACGTTACCATAGCGACCAGAGAGCATTAAGGGGCAGAGAGGCAGACGTTACTCTCAGTGTTGTTGGTGCATTTCAGGAGGACGCTGCTAATAAAGTTACACAATTACACAGTGAATTCATGTTTATTGTTATATTTACAAAATGCCACAGTTTTTGTCTCGGTCCTATCATTTTATTTTGTTGTATTTATCTGCAAAACCTTAAAGGCCGGTCCATGTCTGACATTAAATCGGTCCGTGGGGACCACTGCATTAGGATACTCTCCCACTATGACAGCTGAGATAACCTCCAGTCGCCCCCAGCAACCATGGATGCATGCATGGATGGATGGATGGATGGGTGGGTGGGTGGGTGGGTGGGTGGATGGATGGATGGATGGATGGATGGATGCATGGATGGATGCATGGATGGGTGGGTGGATGTTACACCTGAGGTCTAAAATTGTCAAGTAGCTCTTTTACAGAAAAGTTGAGAGCCATCTTCACCACCATGTCTTAAGTATATTAAATGTTTATTATGTTATTTTATGATCATTTTTATTGCATTACTGGCAGACGCTCTTGTATTATTTACACTTATTAGATTTCTACACTCCTCCACCCTTATACTGATATCTAATTACTGAAACACGTGTGGGAGGAGGCACTTAAACTGCTAATTCCAGGAGGTTAACACACGCCATCAGTCACATCTGAACTCTGTTTTTGCTCTGTTGTTCAATTTAATTGAGTCTTATTTCTAAAGCTCCACATCCCAACACAAATCAAAGCCAGACTTTGTTATTCCCCCTTGTTATCAGATGTACCATTTTCATTTCTCTATGGTCAATGATTCATTCTTAAAGGCATCGTTGTTGTTAAACTGTTTTAATGAGTGAAGTTAAAATCATTAGCAGTTTTCTTGCAGATGTCATGTTGGTGTGAGTTAGTTTTGGGAAACATAAAGCCACAGGTATGAGACCTACCCTGTACACTGTGATGGGCTGCAGATCTTTGAAGGTGAGGTTCCTGGCAGGTTTGGAGCTGTAATTCCATTTGGATTCCACAAATTTGAGCAGAGCATCTCTGGCTACATCCTCTGACACCGAAGGGACCCTGGAGAAAAATATCTTTCATCCCACCGGGCCTTCATTTGTTTGTCGAGCGACTATTTTGGCTGAGATAAAGCAAAGAATCATCTGCAAAGCCTTTAATAAAAAGATGACCTGCAGGAGTTACCTGACGTCGGGCACTGATGTGCTTCTGTTTTGTTCAGGTTGGGGATTGTAGGCAGGGGGCGGTGGGTACAGCGGGTTATCGTCATCTGGACAAACGCATGAACAGAAACACAAAAACAAAGGCAATGAAGGTGGTGTTGGTGTACAGAAACCTCAGAGTAGAACAGAAGGCTCACCTCCTCCTTTGAGGCCCTGATATCCATGAATATCATCCAGCCAGCCAGGAGGTGGTGCTGATGGTCCCTCCTCTGGTATGTTTGGATCGAATGTACCTGAAAAGATGGGAAGAAAAGATTGTTTCTGTGGTAAAGTCACAGTTTGAGTAGAAATCATGGAAAAATCAGGTCTGAAAAGTGTCATAAACCTGCATTTTTTTATTTTTTTTGCCTGTCCCGTTTGGCTCTTTTGCATCAGAATTGTTGTCTAAAGGCAAAGAAAGATGCCCAACGGATTTACTTTACCAAACTGACCATCCCAGCCTTGCCGTAATGGTCCATTTGATTCACCTTTTATTGTTTATTTTATTTTCACTTAATGAATACGGGACAGACTTGACTGGGGGAAAGAAGGGGAGAAAGAAAGAGGGAAAGAGAAACAGCTGAGAAGAGGGACGGGGGAGAAGGGCAAAAGACAAAAACCAACAGAACGGGCAGAGGGAAAAAAATGCATATATCAATCACCTGGATCACCTGCTGAGAAAGAAAAAAGAAAACAAGCAGAAGAGAACAAGAGTAATAGAATAAACAACATCACAATGATATATGGGAATATGACAGTAAATACTAAATGTTAAACATTATTGTGCAGCACATAAGATCAACAGAACACAGTGTGCTTTGAGGTAGGAGCCAAAAAGGGTGTAGTTTGTGGGTGTGATCACCTGTGTGTACACCTGTGAGCATGGACGCGCTTGTTTTTTGTTTTTTAAAAGGTTCCTTCATGTAATGATCTGCTAGAGGGTGTGGGGGGGCCACAGCCCCGTCCTCCAGGGTGTGAAGCAGGTGTGGAGGAGATCAAAACTCCAGACATCCAGAGGCCCCCAGAACACAAGAGACCAAGGAAGACCAACAGAGGGGCAGCTGCGCCACTGTCCCAGAAAGAGCTGAGGAGAGTCCCAGATGAGGGCTCACTCAGCAGCCGCGGAGCAGAAGCCAGGGGGAGTTGCAGTGACGCGCCCGTGAGCTCCGCCGGCAGCCAGCTGTGCCTGAGTGACCGAGCCCCAGGCCGAGAGGCCGGGGGCACCCCACCTCCGAAGGGGCCCGAGCGAGCCCCAGGCTCCAGGCCCCGATAAGCGGCCGCCAAGGAGTGAGCCGGTGTGTACCTGGACGCCCATCCCCGGACACAAAGAACCACCAACGCACCGATGTCTGAGGGAGTCCGCCACTGGCAGGGGAAGTGGTGGTAGGGGGAGATAGGCCTCCAAACCTTGGAGGGCCTGAGATGTCCCCAGAGAGGTGGCGCCTGACACCCAACCTGACATATAGACACAGACATACAGGCACACACAGATACAAACATCCATTCCCACCCTCATGCTCTCATATGCACTTACTCCACACTCAACCAACGTGGAGACAGACATAAAGAGACGCTGTACACACGATCACACTCCCCAAGCGTACTCTATGAACCGGGTCTAGGTGCCCCCGCCCCTGCATTTTTTCTAATGGCCAGCAGGGGGCGACTCCTCTGTTGCCATTTTGATACCACATGATATGTCGCATGCCCCACAACGTCAGAGCATGCTCTTAATGAGACGATGCCTGCAGCATTGTTGGTCACAAGCAGGAAGCCAGGACCCAGTGCAGCAGCGTGGCCTTGTACAGTGGCCTGTACGAGGCCTGGCCTGTAGACGTCCCTCCATGGATATGCTAACCACCAAACCGCTCGTGCTGAGCGATGTTACAGGCAGCATAACACGGCTTCTCTAAAGCATTTCACGTCTGTCACCTGTGCTCTGGGTGAAGCTGCTCTCATCTCTGAGAAGCACAGTGGCAGACCTGCTAATTCTGGTATTCTATGGCAAAGGCCATTGGGCTCCACAGTGGTGGGCAGCGAGCACAGGGCCTGCTAGAGGACATGAGGCCCTCATGAAGGCTGTTACTGATTCACCCCAGCAGCCTGCTGCAGGTCATTTTATAGCTCTTGCAGTGTTCATCCTGCTGATGGGTTGAAGGCCTTCTACAACCCCGCCCAGCTCTCCCAGAGTTACTGCCTGTCTCCTGAAAGTCCCGTGGTGGTGATGTTTGAGTTGGGAGGTTTTATGCCAGACATAAATTCTGGTGCCAGTTTACTTCTCTGCTTTGGTGTCTTCAGGTTCTTGATAATTGTGCTCTAACCTGATTAGTCTCACCTGTGTTGTTCTAGTCACACCTGTTTCCAAGCAGTCAGTGAGTTCCTCAAGTGTACGTAGATCGTCAGGGATTGTTTCGGTACACTTCTATTTAAGCCTTTAGAGTTTGCTTCACTGACTGATCACCTGTTAATGATCTAAGCCTGTTTTTGGATTAAAGCTCTGGACTGTGGAGCGCTCGAGTAAAAATAAGCAACATGCTGCGAGGGAGTGGCCAGTGTTTCTGTCCGCGTGGCAGGAAAGGAGGATGCATTCTTTAGCAGAGGCTGTCAGGAAACTGGTCCAGCCTCAGGAAACAGCTCACACGAGCATTATTAAATATCACTATAAATATTTACACACCAACTCATTATTCCACTGCCAGTACATCAGATGGATGCACTTCTATGGTTTTACAGCACGAGTGTGCACACTGGTGCACTTCTGTCTTTGCAGTCACATTCCTGTTAGAGGCCAGTCTATCACAAACAATTAAAACATTAGAGCGATGCAGTGTTGGGGGAGATTGGCTTCAGGTACCAGTGAGACAGGAAATACTATTCAGAAAGTTCTCTTTGTGAAAGTTCAGGATAAAGAAAGGCTTAAAAATCCTTCACAGAAGTTTATAGGATGGGGTTTCATAATTGTGGGAGCTTAGACCAGCTCCCAACAAATGTGATGGTAAAATCCTCCACAGAACTCCAGCAGACATCTCAATGATACAGGCTGGACTGACCGGCTCCACCAAATCAGATTAAAGATCAATCAGTGTCTGAACTGTTTCAAAGACACGAGGATGGAGGCGCACACCTCCTGAGCTGTCTGTTTAAAGCAGTGTCACTTACATCATTTATTACAGTCTGCTGCTGCTTTTAAAATAGATTTTAATTGAAATAGAAAATAAATGTCATAATTCAGATTTTTGTATTGCTCACACCCACAAATGATCCCAGAAAGTTTATTCTGTTCATCTGTTCGTAGAGCCATCGGTGGGAGAACGTGACGAAACGGTCCTGCTAATACATTAAAACTCAAATTTCAGCTGACAGGAAGGAGGACAAAGGCAACGAGGAAGCACAATGTGGAAAACTAATTATTGGGAATATTCCTTCCTTCCCCAAAACATATTGTGAAGTTAGAATAGTCGATAACACAGCAACTCCTCGTGGTCCTTTTCCTTGAGGAAACGTACAGAACTTACAAGCTGAGCTCTGTATTATGAAGTGCTACCAAAAACAGAAGAAAATGTAGAAACAGCTACAAAATCTGTGACTCTGCAGTGATGCTGCAGCTTCACAGAGCAGGTCAGTGAGCCTGCAAAGGCTTTGTGTTGGAGGGCTTCAGTTTAAATCCAGTGAATCTGGAAACGTTTAACAGACTGGGATAATGGGGAAACTGGACACAGGTGTGAAATTGAATAATTGAATAATCAGGCTCCATCTGATCTTAATGACCTTGTAGTACCATATCACCCTATTAGAGCACTTGGCTCTCGCTCTGCAGGCCTACTTGTTGTTCCTAGAGTATTTAAAAGTAGAATGGGAGGCAGAGCCTTCAGTTTTCAGGCCCCTCTTCTGTGGAACCAGCTTCCAGTTTGGATTCAGGAGACAGACACTATCTCTACTTTTAAGATTAGGCTTCAAAGTTTCCTTTTTGCTAAAGCATATAGTTAGGGCTGGACCAGGTGACCCTGAATCCTCCCTTACCCATATGGAAAAGATATATTTATAAATCTTATAAAGTTTGTATCTGTCTTGTGTGAAACTTGTATGAAAAGCATACAAGAGTGAAAACAGATATAAGATCCCTTGAAAAATTATATAATGAAACTTGTATGTTTTGGATACTTACTAAAACAATGTATGAAAGTAATGAGAAAGTGGCCACTTTCATGAGTAAATCATGTAAGTTTTTACAATTTCTTTTCCATATGGGTAGTTATGCTGCAATAGACGTAGGCTGGATTCCCATGATGCACTGGGTGTTTCTTCTTCACTCCTTTTTTCACTCTGTATGTAATCATTAGTTATTATTACTCTCTGGCTCTCTTCCTGTCTGAACCTTGTGTTCAGACTGCTGCCTGCATCTGTCTCATGTGTAGTCGTGGTTTTTCTCACTATAGAAATCGAATTGTACCAAAAACATCTGAATAACAGAGTTTAGCTGCTTCGGCCCATGAAACGACTGAAACGACTGAGACGCAGCTGTGCCATTTCAACACACAGCTGTGCACATCAGCATTATCTAACAGAAACAAAGGGGCTGATGGGAATAAGTCTCCCTCCTACAGTTTAAGCAAGTTAGGACAAACTAGCAGCTTCACTATGAACACCATCTGAACACAGCCTGGTTTGCTAATCTTTTCCTGGCTTTGAACGGATCACTTTAATTTCTGTCAACACACCGACTCGGGACATCTAGTGATTCCCTTCAGTGTTTGTCTTCACTCTACACAGTTCCTCAGTATCAGTAACCTAAACAGTGCATAAAGCCTCAGGTAGAATCAACTCTGATTCAAAAACAGGTCTCTCTGAATAAACCGTCTCATTTGAACTCAGCACAGAAAACTCTGATTTATTCTCATCAGAAATACATTTGTGCCCTTATTACTGACCTGACAGCTGTGACTATTAAACAGATTCATGCACATTAGGATATGTGAACTGCACGCTCAGCTAAATGACGCCGCAAAATTAAGGCTCTCGGGCTAAATTTGGCCCACTTTATATTCTTAATTATGGCCACAGCTGTTGACTGTACAGTCACACATGCTGTGTGCAAGATATGGAGCCACAGACGAGCACAGAGATGTGGAAGCGTCACAGCAGCACATCTCAGCTCAAAGTGATGGTTTCACTCTTACAGGTGAACCACACGATCACAGAGCTCTTCCTATTCCTGTCTAAATGTTTTAAAGTCTAACAAACCTTTTAGTCGACTGATTAAGGACTCATGTTGTACATGACACAACTTCATGACACATGCAAAGTTCATTAAATAATGCAGATCAGTAAACTATGAATGTGAATTCTCAGTTTTCTATTGATGAGGGCAGGGATAGCTCAGCAGGTAGAGCGATCACCCCATGATCAGGAGGTCGGGGGTTTGAATCCCTACACACTGCTCCCCGCTGCGCCTTAGTGGCTGCCCACTGCTTCACTGAGTGAATGGGTCATATGCAGAGAGAGCAATTTTCCCACGGGGAAAATTAATTCAAAAATTCAAAAATCTCATCAATTAAAGTTGATCTACAGAGAATTACATTTTTATAGGACAACAATAAATCAGCAGAGACATAAACACAGACAAATCTATAAACACGGAGCCAATTAAACATCTGTTTTTCAGATTTACTGTTCACAGCTAAAGTTAGTTTTTATGTCCACGCTGGTATTTGGTAGTATAATAACCAATAATAACCCCCATGAGAAGCACAAATAGCATATTTTTACACAATAGATGCGATTAAACCACTTCCACGGCACCGTGCAGCCATTTAACATGTGCGTCACGATGTCGCCCGACACAAACACTTTGTCAGCAACCCAACAGCTCTGAGTGTTTTTCACGAGCCGGGTTTGCTTCCAGATAAAAATACAGTGGCAGCGAGCTCGTGGCGAGCGGTACACAATACCTCTGGCTGAGGGATAAAAATATCAGCGAGAAGGTGTTTCCCGCCACGAAAAGATCTGGGCTGAGATGGTCTCAGTGTGTGAGAACGCTCTCAGGGAGGGAGGATGGAGGGAGGAGAGAGAAAAATAAAAATAGAGTCAGAGGGGGGAGAAGGAATGTGAAAACAAAGCCAACTTATTACTGAGGCTTTAGCTGGACAATGCATCCAAAGCCCCTTCGTCTCCTTTTCTTTCTCTGAAGCTCAGTTTCTAAAAGTCTGCTTTAACTCCAGATCATTTAATTTAATAGACAAATTTACTGTTGACTGGAGCTGCGATGGTTCCTCAGTTAGACCCTTAAAACAGAATTCATTAGCAGCATTTAAATAAATCATTCATTAAGCTCCTCTGATTTTCCCTACTGTCTGTCGTATACGGTTTAAACTGTTACAATGTTGCAGGCCTAAATAATGAGCTCTGGTAATGAACTCTTCAGAGGCGATAAATGCTTTACGCTCCACTTCCAAACGCTCCCAGTGTGACATCGTCCGTCAAAGACACACAGCTGGTCTCAGGGCGACGTTTAACAAACAGTCAATCTGTCTTTGGTGCAGAAACACACACAGAACCAAAAGTAAAGTTACTACATGCTTTATTTGGTGTTTTAATGATCATTTAAATGATCTGAAGCTCGTGTTTATCTTCAGCCATGTGAATACCACACTGCGCGTGCTCACCAGTTCGGCTTGGTTCATTAAAATTTGTTTAGGTTCGTAAATCTGATAAAGTGAAACTGGTTTTGGCAGACAGATGAACTCACTCAGAGTGAGATAAACACCGAGACCCAATCACTGCGCGTCTCGTGACACGGCGCCGCTCAGCGTGGCCTCCTCACACCATCCGACACCTCCCACACACAGATTGAAAGGCTCCATTATTACAGCTCGTTTAATGATGCCTGACCAAGGCTGTGACCAAAACCTTTTGCCTGGTCATATTTTACATGTTGTCACATTGAAGTAGCAGAATGTTAGCCAAACTAGAGACGCAAAACAAGCTTCAAAAACTTGGACGTTTTCTCCAGTTAAATGCCAAAAGCATTCAGTTACTATACTGGCTGTGCAACCTATGCCTTGTTGCCAGACTCCTGGGTAGGTAGGACGTCTTGATAACTGCAGGTCAATAAGCAGCAATAGAGACCATCTGCAACCATCTAACAAGAAAAAACACGTACTCCCCATCTGAAAGTGGTTGCTGGAGGTTGACGTCGGTCACTGTGAAGTACACTGATAAAAAATCACTCGCATCCACTAAGAGACCAGTCAGTGCAAGGGAGGGTTCACCTTCAAAATAAAAGTTTGCCTTTCAAAGCATGTTGGCTACAGCAGCGGTCCCCAACCCCCGGGCCTCGGACCGGTACAGGTCCGTGAGGCGTTTGGTACCGGGCCGCGAGAGTTGAGGCTCAGGTGTGAAATGTATAGTTTTCAGGGTTTTTATCGGTTTTCAGCGTTATTTTGTTATCGTTTTTATCGTTAACTCGGTTTTCCTGGGTCTTTTCACGTGTGTTATGAATAAATCTTATTTTTTTCGGTACCGGTACTAGTTTTATTTTGTTGTATTTATCCACAACACCTTAAAGGCCGGTCCGTGGAAATATTATCGGGCATAAACCGGTCCGTGGCGCAAAAAAGGTTGAGGACCGCTGGGCTACAGCACAGATGAAAAACCTTTATTTTGAAGGCTCACGTCAGGCTTTTACTATGGCTTGACTAGTAGTTATAACAAGGAGACCAGTTGGGGTCTACACCTCATCACGCCCACCCCTGCTATACATCAAGCTGCAGTCAACAGAAGGTTTCCCCTCATGCTGACCCTACCTTTCTGCTCAGCAACATCAGGTGTGGTGAACAGGTGTGTGCAACCATATTTATCATCTAAAACACACCCATGAGTCATGCCTCAAAACCATGCACCAATACAGAGTGTGCATCTAAACCAGGGGTCCCCGATCCCAGTCCACGAGGGCCGGTGCCCCTGCAGGTTTTAGATCTCACCCTGGGTCAGCACACCTGAATCACATGAGTGATTAGTTCATTACCAGGCCTCTGGAGAACTTCAAGACATGTTAAGAAGGTAATTTATCCATTGAATCCATCAGCTGTGGTGGAACAAGGACACATCTAAAACCTGCCGGGACACCGGCCCTCGTGGACCCCTGATCTAAACCAACCCTTGTAATCCAAAAACAAGAAAAACTCATTTGGCTCCTACAGCTGTGTTGGGCCAACTGGTTACTAAGTACAGTAACTGACGAAGTACAGGTTATATAAATGGGATAACATTCTTCATAACGTACCGTAAACTTCTATCCAGATCAGTAGGAAAGTAATAAAAAAGATTCATTAGCATGAAAAACGGTGATAATTCATATGTAAACAATGTGTGAGGACAATGTCAAAGCTCATGGCATCACATCCAATATGGCAGACAGGAATGTCCAAACCAAAGAGTCGCCCCCTGCTGGCCATTAGAGAGAAGGCAGGTCCCCGTGACCTTTGCTGCAGTCGTTGGTAGTCACGTAGGAGCAGGAAAAACAACACTTTTTCGATGGTTATAATAATGACAGATCTTTCTTTGTTTTTATGACCATCCTTACATGATTTTTAATTTTAAACCCTTTGATGAAAAACAGTTTAGTTTCCTAATTTCCTGCATTTACTACATTTATTTTTGTATTTTAGAACTTTCACTTTTGATACTTTGTGTCTTTTTTAACAGTGTTATCATGGATGTATGGTTATGACCACGGGCCCTATACATATGATAACAGTGTCATACTCGTGCAAATAGTTTGATGGCACAACAACATGCGCCAGTAACATTTTATAGCTGCGACACACAGCAACATCAACATCTAATCCAAAACCTAATCTAAAGGTCCATGTGGTAATCTGACACAACAACCTGAAGTAATTAAAAATTAAAATATGACCATGTTTATTTTTATTTATTTAATTCTTTAATTTGCCTGACTCCATCTGTCAGCCTGTCCATCATCACTGCGAACAAGAAGGGGCTCAGATCCTGATGTAATCCCAGACACCAAAACATCACAGGTTCACAGTGATGAGCGTTCTGAAACAGAAGTGGTGCTCCCACTGCTTTATGTATTCCAAGGAAGAGGGAGGAAGTTACAAACTGATCATACCACGCTGTTTTGTGCCCTTGGCGTTATCAGCACCTGTAAAGGGAGTTGTCTTCTCCAACTGGAGGCTGAAGTTCATCTAGTTTTAGAACCGTCCACAGAACAGTCTATTACCGTGTCACAACATATTCTAATCTAAAGCACTTAAATACTTTAAATTAGAATAACAGAAACTTTCTGTTTCTGCCCTCTCTCCTACATCTCCATACCTCTACAGGTATGTTGTATGGACCAACCACCCTTCCACTCTTCTTTTTCTTCATAGCTGCCCTCACTTCCTCCTTATTAATTCAGAGTTTTACTAACACTTCCAAATTTACTATCTTCCCTCCTGATTTTCTTCAACACGCTCAGTCTGTTATCACCCTCACCTGCTGCACATCCTTTCAAGCTCAATCATCTATCGAGCCAATAGATACGAGTCATTTATGGGAGGTTATGGGCTGTCCTTGGGCAGCATTGGACTGTCCGCATCCGTCATTGATGGAGGTGGTGTCAGAAATATGTGCTGCTTGAGCTGCTGATGGACCATCAGTCAGCTGGAGTGAAGCTGGTTGTTCAAACGAAAGCCGCTGTCAGCCATCCTGCTGTGTGTTCTTTTTATCTGAGATCTTTCTTCTCCCGTTGCTGGTTAACTCCACTGTCTCTCACTTCCCTGTTCTGCCCACTTATCAGCCAATCAGCACACAGTGTCATCCATGTCGAGCACCATGTGGTTGGGATTTTGGAGTACAGTAGGGGCGCACCTCTCTACAGACGGACACCAACGCTGCAGCAGAAAGGAAGCCTCTGGCTTTTCCACCTCTCTCCTCCCCAACACTCCCAGTGCTCCTGTTTACTTTTTTCCTGTCCCAGTAAAACTTTTACACGAATCAGACACGATGCATTGTTTTGTTTTGTAATTTGTTTCCTACTTTTATCGCGATAATACTGTAAGATTTGGATTATCGTGAGTTGTCCAAGTACATCTTCAAACCCTGATAATGAGCAGACTGGTGAGTGTGTGTAGTGTGCAGAGGTCCGGGTAATCATGAGCGTTTTGAGCTCTCAGCCTGCAGACGCTCCTGACAACTTTAAAGACCACAAACAGCTGAAGAGGAGCAGAGCGCTGGAACAAAAGCAGCTCTCTGCTCCCTTTGAACATGCTCACCCACATCTTCTTCTTTCTCGTCCATTCCTCCGCTGCTCACGGTCGTTAAACGTGAATGAAGCGCCTAACAACAAGTCGCGCGCGGTCACGGTAACAATATACCACAACTTCCGGTTACAGTTTTCAAAGAGAAAAGCTTCTGTGTGGGATACAGTGTGTCACGTTTCCTGTGAGGTGTGCGCTCAGTGTGTGAACTACAGCCGGATTTATTAGAGGTGTTTCTTTTCATAATTTCAGTGTTTTTTATTCTGTTTTGACTTTTCTTTAAAGTCGGTTTAGTTTCAGTTAAATTTCATTGTTTCAGTTTAGTTTTTATTGTCTGAACTGTTTAGTTTTAGTTCCGTTTTATTGGCTCCAGTGTCACTTTTAAACTTTGTGGGTTTTATTGTATGGAGAGCATACGTCACAAAATCGTTTTTGGTTATAAAAATGTTTTCCACATCTATCTTTATTTATCTAGTTAGTTTTTTAATAATAGTGATCTGCTGTTTTATATAAAGGCATGAATAACAACACCAGTCAAATCTGTTGAAAATGCTTAAAGTGTTTGATGACTTTGCTCCAAAGGTCTCAAAAAGCCTTTTTAAAGTTCCTTTTCTCATTTTCTACTAAAACTCTCGTCCATCGCGTTCCTGTTGGTTTTACTTCTGTGAGCTTCCGGTCCAGTCTTGGCTGCTCAGGTCTCACTTTACGCTGTCATTTTGTAAACAGGGTGGCCGCGCCCACCAATGATATGCAAACCATTCAGAAATAAATAAATAAAATAGAATAAAAGAGTTTTCCAGAGTTTTCCTACTAGATTATACTTTTTTTGTTGAACTGCACGACATTTTACAGGGATATGAATATGTAGTTTTTACCACATTAAAAACTAAAGTGCAAGTTTTACTTTATTAATTAATACATTTTGAGCCCATGTTTATAAAGCGCTCTAAAATACTGTATATGCAGTATATATGATATAATATTTAATGTGTTTATTATCTTATTATTATTATCAGCTTATTATCATCTGCTGTTTAAACTTTACTAAATCTGACGCTCTGAGATTAAATTAATGAAAATAAGTGAGAAAAATATGAGTACAGTACAATTCTATAACCTATGTTTCTCCTTTTTTGTTTTTTTGTTTTTTAGCACTGAACTACAGTACGGTAACAATTATTTAATTTATTAGAAATAAATCAGTAACATGTCTCTCACACGGGACATTTCTGCACTGCGAATGCGTTTAGTTTCGTTAGTTTATTATCACAGTTATTCTGTTGTTTTATTGTATTATGATTTTGAATTAGAGGCTTTATCTTGTCTGTATTTCTTAACCAGAGTCATCAGAACCGCGTGACTTTACGGTTTTATCTAACCTGGGATGCCCCGGTACTTTGAAATCACATGCTATGTTTTTAACCGAAGTGACTAAACAGTGTGATTTTTTTATGGTATCGATGCAGACCGTCCCACTTTTTTAATGTTATTTTTATATGACAAAGAAAAACAAGGGCTTAAAAATGGAATTTATCGAGGCGAAATGGAATAAAAGAGCCCGTGAAAAACATAGTTGAGAAATCCGACTCTTCGGTTTGGACAGTAAACGTAGCAGTTGCCCCGGAGGTTCTTCTTCTTCGCTTGCCGTCAACAAAACCGGAGTGCTGCCTGCTAGTTTGCAGAGCTTTGAGAGGGTTTTTTGGCACGAATTTCTCCACAAAAAAACGAAAATGGTAGGATAAGAGGACAGTTTGACAAGTATCTGGTGAAACTGTTCACATATTTGGCCATCATACTGTAATTTATCAGTTTTACAGGACGGAATTTAATAAATTGCTAACTGAAGCTAGTTTGCTTTTGCTAGTCGGGCGTTGTCGGTTTATTTTTAACCGTTTCTCCCTTTGTGTTACCTTTAAACGCGCTCGCTGGGAGATTATTTTAATTCTGTGTTTGTTGCGGTGTTAAACGATTTAAATCCGTTTATCAGCTCACATGAAATGACTGATCACTGTTGTCTCCGTCCCTCAGGCTGAAGTAGAAGAAACCCTGAAGAGGATTCAGGGCCAGAAAGGGGTTCAAGGAATCATCGTCGCCAATTCAGAGGGTGAGACGACAATGATGTCATTTCATCCCCTCTTTTAAAGACCTTTCCGCTCTTTGCGTGTTTCTTATTGTGACTGCCACCGTGTGTTTAGCAACTATAAGTCCTCCGGGGTCTGATCCAGAACTCAGGTTTAATAAACTCCGGGTTTGTTAAAACTGAGGCAAACTTTAGGTCTCTATCGGGAAAAATAAAACCTAACTTAAATTTATAGTCGGTTACCATGATAAGACACTGTGACCCTTCCCTAATCGGTTACCATGGTAACAGACCGTGTGACCCTGTCCTAACCTGCTCCCTGCACGTGTTATCTCTGGCTCCTCCCCTCCCGTTACACCTGAAACAGCCGACTGACCCTGGATCGATCCAAATATTGATATATCGGTACCAGTGTCAGTATCAGATCGTGATACTTAGTTTCAGAGTGCTTCCTCAGAAAGTAGACATCCCTTTACAAACAGGGTCCTCCTGCTCCTCCTCTTCCTCCTCCTCTCTGTCTCATTGTGTTTTGTTGTTGTGCCGTCACATGACCCGTTTGTGCTGAGCAAACACATGTAGGCTGTAGAGATAAAAAGGAGCAATCTCACTGCCGTGTGTGGGAAGCCGATTCATGATCAGTTTATACAAACCCAAGAAAACAGAAGTGAACAGTGAAAGAAACAAAGTGAGGAGGAGGAAACTCCCTCACAGACCGAGACCCCCAGCATGGAGACAGAGGCCACTGGCAGAGACCTTTCTGGGACTGATTTTATCACACTGATGAGTAAAAGACTCAATTCAAACATTTAAATAATGTTCTCAGCACCTTGAAACATGGTGCACTGCTCTGTCCTGAATAAACTGCCTTCATATGTTAAAAGCAGCACAACCTAAAGTATGTTGATAATAATATCACAACGTCTGCAGACACTACAGTAATCATCACATAGAGTGCAAAATAAACCCGAGAAGCATCCTTAGTGCTGCAGCAGCATTCACTCATCTTCACGAATACTAAAAATAAACCTTCCACATATTGATTATTGTTTCACTACCTGATCAATAACAAGTTAAACAACATTTAGTTTATAAGGAAAACATAATTGTCATTCGTGGAAAACAATCCTTCGAGCTGTGACAATCCCATAAAAACCAGGAATGCTTGTTTCATACATGAACTTTCACATGCACGTTTTTCACTCTGTGAAATGACGTTATTATTGATGATGTGTTTGTTTTTGTCTGCTGGTTTTTATTCACCCCTGTTCCTTTAATTTACCACACTTACATTTTCCTTGGTACATAATCAAGCTGGAATCCCATCAAATTATGAATTTAAATACTTTACCTGTAACTTGACAGGACAAAATGTTACCGAAGACAAAAGTATTTTCCTTCTTCGTCCCATTTTTAATAAAAAATTTTTTTTTTTTGAGTAATTGAGATCTATTTTACTGTCACGCTTCAGTTTCAGCAGCAGAGAACCAGTAAAGTAAGGTGTGATGTGGTTACTGGGTCCACGTGTGAATGTCCATCTCATAAATGTTTTCCCTTCAGGAATCCCCATCAAGTCGACTCTGGACAACTCGAGCACGGTGCAGTACGCCGGGCTGATCCACCAGCTGGTGATGAAGGCCAGGAGCACCATCCGAGACATCGACCCCCAGAACGACCTCACCTTCATGCGCGTGCGCTCCAAGAAGAACGAGATCATGATCGCTCCAGGTGAGAGCATCTGCTGGGAATTACTGCTAAATGAATTCCATTCACCAAAAATGAAACGCTGTTATTCCAGTTAACCTGACTTATAAATGCTTCAAAAGGCTCAAACACGCTCCCATTAGCTGAGCTGAAGCCTAGCAGACAGCCACCATCTACCTGTCTGTCAAAGAGGCCACAGCCCTAATTTTGAGTCTTACTGGTGTCCAAATGGAAGTGTTATAAGAAAAATTCAGCCCCCGTTCAGCTGTTATAATCCACAGTTATCCATAGAAGTGGTTTTCGTATCGGGATGACTCAATGCTGGAGCCTCTGGTGGACGTGAGCTGCAGTTTGTGGCTCTTCAGTGTCGGTTTCATCTTTCAGCCCTGCAGTCGCTGCTTTTGGGAAACAAGTTTCCTCCTCTGGGGGAAAGTCGGGCATTCAAATGATGCCTTTTATCTGTTTACATAACTTTCCATAAGAATTGTGTTTTGCCACCTGCCATGTGAACCAGAAATGGGCAGGATTTTTTTCTAAACTTCTCAAGTCCAGAGAGGTCGGCATCTGGCCGTGAAGATTATTTTACAGCTGCAGCAGCAGTTTAGTAAAACTCGAGATCAGCTGTTTTTATTAAAACTCTACATTTTAAAATATTAAAATGCCCATTATTCAGATTATTTCCTGGCTAAAAAGGCTGGATGTGAACATTTAAGATGCTTTTGTTCCTGAAGTCGTTTAATTTTTTTGCCTTTTTCTTAACAGATAAAGACTTTTTCCTCATCGTCATCCAGAATCCATCAGATTGAAGATGAAGGAGCTGACGTCTGGCTGTTCGCTCGCTTTATCACTCTCATCTAAACGGCCCAGTTTTTCTTTTTTTTTTTCATTAAATCAAAATTTGTGTTTAGCAGAAGCTTTTTCATGGGAAGTAAGGTTGTAAGGTCAGGATGTGTGATCCCGAGGACGGTCAGTCGGCCTGCAGAGGATTTTTGGGTTGTGTGTTTTTTTTCCATGTTTTAGCATTCCAGCTCGTGTGTGTGTGTGTGTGTGTGTGTGTGTGTGTGTGTGTGTGTGTGTGTGTGTGTGTGTGTGTGTGTGTGTGTGTGTGTGTGTGTGTGTGTTTACGTGCACGCGCGTCTCATGTCACCGTTTATTTCATGTGTAGCAAGCAGCCAGACGTGCACGCCAATACATGAGTAACCAGTGAAGTCACAGACACATGACTGGAGCAGAGCACGCTGGTCTGCAGGTCCAGTATACGAGGCAGAACGAAGGACGTGCTTTGTTTTATTTAGCTCACCTTAAAGGAAAACTGCAGATTGTTATTTATTGTTTTGATGGTTAAAATGTTAAGGAGCAGTATTTCACCTGTGAGCAGAGAGCGACACTACAAACACGTCCCTGCTCTTGCGTCAAGTTTGTTCATTTGTAACAATTAAGAAATATAACAATTGAAAACTGTCCTGTGTCTTTGTCTCGTTACTGGTTTTTGGGTTGTTTTTTTTTCTTGTTCAATAAGAGACTCGTGCATCTATCATCAGCTAAGAGTGCTTCATTTGAGTGTTTTGGTAAAAAGGAGGAAGCAGATAAAACTACTTGAAATATCATCCAGTTGCTTGGTTACACATTCAGGAGACAAAAAGAGGTCGACGTGTCACCTCAAGGAAAAACATCCAAAAACAACCCAGCAGAAAAACAGCAGCTGAATGATGCTTGGTGTTAGGGTTACAATGTAGGCGGGACACTAATTTTGAATCATTATTGAAAATAACAGGACATGAGTGCATGTGTAGAGTCAGCAATTACATCTGGTTTAAAAATGCTTCGATGTGCCTCAAAACAAGAGTTTAAAAAAAGCTTTTTTCAACCTCTGGAAGTTAAAAGTCTGCTGCTGTTGTTCTGCCAAAGATTTGATTTCAGGACTCTGAGGCCGTGTTTCAGTCTTCATGTCTGACAGATCACTGCAGAGAAGAACTGCAGAGTCAGCTGGTAGGTTTCAGCTGATGCGTTTGCTAAAAGCAATCATTTTCACATTTCACAGTCCTTTCATTTTTTTGTGCATCGCTTTAAAATCATCCTCAGCTACAAGATTCGTTTCTTACACACTGCTTTGTACACAGTACAAAGTAAAATATTTGCGTCTAAAATATAACGGAAGAAAAGTCAAAAGCAACATAATAGAAATATTTTGACTTCAACCATGACCTCAGTTCCAGAAAATCTGGGAAACTGTAAAATCCAATGATTTGCAGATCTAATAAACCCATTTTTTCTGTACAATAGAAGATAGAAAACATGTCATATGGTTTAACTGAAAAAATGTTCCGGGCCTTGTTCCTCACACACAAAGATTTCTCCAGATTCTCAGAATCTTTCAGTGATATCATGTATTCTAGATGAGGAGATATTCAGTGTTTTCAAATGTTACATCAGGAGCAACATTCTGAAAATGTTCCACGTTTTTATGATGCAGTTTCTGTTGCAGGTAAACCTCTGCCTCCCTAAATGCTGTTTTATACCCAAACATATTACTGATCTATTGCCAGTGACTCACAGACATGCTAAATGTTCCTCCAGCTGTGTTTTTAGTACCGCTCACTTTCCCAGCCTTTCATTGCTCATCTCCCATGGACGAATAAAGTACGAGTTTATGAGATCTGCAAATGATTGCATTCTTTATTTCAAATTTACGTTTTATTCAATTTTATTTTATTGTTTAATTGGGGTTTTATATTCTAACTTTTAAAACTTTAGTAAAGTACTCGAGTTACGTTCCACTACAGCACATATCTCGTTAATTCTCTTTATAAACAGTCATCAAAGGAACAAAGTATAAACAAAGTAAAAAACATCCAAAAATAACAGCGAGTGAACACAAAATAGTCATAATCACAACGAGATGAGGATCATCATAGATGGAGAAAAATCGATAAAATCAACACAGCTGATGAAAAGTATATGAAAATGTCAATGAACACAAACAAAACCATCAGAGATCACTGAGACACCCCATCCCCCCACCTCCTCTAAAACAAACCTAGGAACGCCCCTGCTGAAGCAAAACACAGCCTGACATTACAGCTGATTCACGAACCTTTCGTCATTTCCTCTCAGTACAAAATGAAAACACTGCTGTGTCGTGTTAAACTCTAAACCACCGTGTGAATCACGGGCTGGTTTGTATAACTAGTTAAACTTTGCACTTCTGTTAACGTGAATGCAAAGCTGCTCTCTGGGTTCAGGGATCGATGCACGTCCCCTTTAAATGCAGCGGGTGACGTCAGAGGCTCGGTTTACTGTCTTTGTTTGTCCGGAGCTGTTTTGGCTTCAGACGAACCAGAGACTCGAACCGAAGAGACGGACCTGCGCTGTTGGCTGTAACTACTGCGTTATTCATTTGTGTATAACTGTTTAATAACCCGGACCGAGATGCCGTCCGACAGACCCTTCAAACAAAGGAGGACATTTGGTAAGAAAGCCCCGGGAAAGGTGTTATTTAGCTGGCTTAAGTGCCTGCAAACAGCCGCTGAGCTGCTAGCCCGTTAGCCGCCTAGCTCAGCTCTTTGTATTTAAAGTGCAGTGAAAGGGTGTCGGTGCTGTGTTACTGTAGCTGCTACAAGTGTCCGGGAGCTAGGGTGGGTAGGCTAACAGAGTATTTCTTTACTCGCGAATCAAAGGTGAAAATCCCGTTTTTACTGTGTGAGGCAGCAGCCTCCGGGCCGAGAGGTGTTAAAGGGCCATCTGGGTCACTGTCCGGCTAGCTCGCAGCCAGCTAGGCCTCCGTTTACACGGCCGGATCACCTCACTGGTCTGTGTTTGCTGAAAGGAAAAACAACATGTGCTGACACATTATCCCAACACACGTGTTCAGCGATTTATGTTGAAATATGAGGTCGAGAGACAGCCCCCCAGAGCCGGGCAGGGAGGAGCCCGGAGTCCGGCTCGTTGCATAATCTTTCCATTTACAGAGAAGCAGAGATGCAAGAAACGCTGCATTCACCGCCTTCTGCTCTGTGCTTATAACCTGCTTTCAGCCGCTCTCGTAGACCTGTGCGTGCTGTTTGTTTAGCAGCTGTTTGAATTGTGTCACACTGACACACATTACAGAAGTGTTACACAACAGGGGACATGTTTACCACACTTGGAGTTACTATAATACGTTTTCCAGTTCACTTTTATTCATATAGCACCAGTTCATGTTAGGGTAAACACCCCCAGAACCCCAACAATCAGAGGATCTCCTGTGAACTGCACATGGCGACAGTGGGGAGAATGAACACCCATTTAACGGGAAGATACCATTCTCAGGGAGAAGCAGCCATCTGCCTCCACCTTTTGATGGAAGGCAAAGCAAACCACAGAAGAGAGAACAGCCAGTCGTCTGTTCATTGCAGCAGATACAATAATGTTTTCAAAAAAGTCACTCAGCAAATATTTAAACGCGTCATTAAAGAGTCGCTCTCGGACGACTAAGATTTCAGTGTAAACATTACTGAAGACGGGCGTCGCGACTGCAGCATCATATATTCCTGTTATGAAGCCCTGAGCTGAGCATTTGCCCCGTCGCCATCTTGTTTGGATTGAGCCTATCAACAGGAAAGAGTTTACTGAGGTCACAGCAAGGGAGCAGGCCGTTTTCTCATGAACCTCTGCAAATCTGCGACCAGATGAGTCGCCCTCTGCTAGCCATTAAGAAAAGGATGTATCATTATTTCAGCATCCTCTTCCTGAAATTTGATGGTAGACGAAGAAAGAAGAAGATGTGATTAATAAAGACAGACTTCAGCCTTGGTTTGTATTCAGTTGCCGACACAGCTGGAAGCACAACGGCTGAGTAATTATTCCTGTTGTGCCGCTGCCTGGGGTGCATGGTAGTTGGTGCATTGTAATGCAAATTCTCTGTGGACGAGTCTTCACGATCACAAAAAATCAACTATCACCGTCTGATACCAAAATGTTTTGCACTTGTGTCCTCGTGGACGTGAAAAGTATAGTCGAGGCTGATCGTTCGGGGTCACCTGATCCAGCCCTAACTTCATAAAACTGATCAGAAAGGAAAATGCGAAGCCTGATCTTAGAGGTGGGAGGTGTGACTCTCTCCAGGAGCCAAGTGAGGACGAATATTTACATTCAAACTAAAGACAGGTGATCTTGCAGAACCTGGAGCAGGACTGTAGCTGGCTTCCAATAAACACCTCCACACTGAAACAAAGGAGCCATTCACACTCAGCTGCTGCTCTGAGCCACCTGAGCTTTGAACCCGGCCGGTATTTGAAAAAGGAAAAGCAGTTTTTCTGAAATAGGCCAGTAGGAGGTTCAGAGAGGGCAGCATGCTGTAAAATTAGATAGTGAGGCAGTAAAAAAAGAAAAAAAACATTGCAAAGCTTGAAATGGGTACTGAAAGGAAAGCCTGTGGGCATTAAAGGAGACGTTTAACATAATAATATGCAAAGCTGTGAAGAGATGCAAACACCAGAGCTCTGCCTTGAAAATAAAAGAGACTTAATGTGAAAGAAGAAGCCAAAGAGACTGATGCTAATTAACCACGTGGTTAAACAGATCCTCTCTGACTACACCTAGTTTACTCTCATGTCATTTTTTTTTCATCACTTTTAAGAAGCTTTAAGTGGTCTTTACCTGAAAACCGACTAAAATGATCTTTCAGTCGCTGGTTCGTTGTCTCCCAGTTGACAACTGTGTTGTTCACTGACTAATTGTTGCAGCTGTGTGGGGGAATGGCTCTCTGCACTGCACTAAACAGCTCTGTGATCTCTGAATGCATTCACACATCACACTAGAAATGAAACGTTACAATATGGCGAGGAAGCAGGAGGTTAGAGTACACAACAGGGATGCAGCAAGGACACAAACTTGTAGCCTTGTAGAGCTGCGGTTCCATTTTTCCCTCATCTGGAACGCAACATTTGTCACGTCTTGTGGATTTTCTGACAAAACACAAACTCAGTCTCCATCTGGAGAGGAGAGAACTTTAAATAATACAGATAATGAAAATATCCAGTGTTTTCCACAAAGTCACATTCTATTAGATAATAAATGAATTCGTGCTTATGTGTGCAGTGCATTCATAAAAGCTCATACAGGGCCAGGAGAATCCTGGAGCACAACAGAGCAGGAACCAGCTGCCCCGCTGATGAACTCACCATCATGGCCACAGTATCCTTGGTGAGCTCAGCGCAGCGGCACATGAAGCAGGTTCTGGTTAAACTGACCCTACAGAGGTGACGGATGGCTGCCATCACCAGCTGGTAGAGCTGGAGTCTGTCTGATTACAGGACTCGAGGCAACACCCACATGTCCAGCCTCACTGTAGGGAAGCAGACATGAAGTCAGAGTTAGCTGGTTGTTATTGGCTGGACTTTCAAAATAAGAGCGAGGATGGTTCCTGGTTCGACTGAACAAGAAATGAACTTTGTTTTTGTGACCATTTGTGTCTTTTCTCCACAGCTGACCGGTGCAAAGAGGTCCAGCAGATCCGCGAGCAGCACCCCAACAAGATCCCCGTAAGCTGCTTCACACTGAATCACACCACACTTCACTGAGCTTTGTTAGTGGAAATAAAGATGATTCCACTGGGATGAACCGGAGGTTACCGGAGTGCAGGAAGCAGAGGGTGCAGTGTCTGAAAGCAGCGAATCAAACCAGTCTTCACTTCAGAGCGATCGATGTGATGCTTCGGTCCACAGTTGACCTTGTACTAAAAATGTCTTCCAGTCAGAGATTATATTTAAAGATTTAGATCATATTTCCCAGAACAGGTTTTAATCTGAAATCAAGTTTTGTAAATTTTGTCTTTGTGAGCTAAAATTTCAGATGTGACTTTAAATAATTACCTCAAAGTCTTACAGCTCACAGACTCCCTCTGTAGTTACACATTTGTGTGCCGTTATATTTCCATACAGCAGGAAAAAAGCCAGAAAATCAGGTTTCAACCACAGACTGTACATAAAAGATGGACATGATTAACGTCATGTGACCTGTTGTTGAGTCCTATTTCTGAAACTTTAAAGCAGAGTGTTTTCCGTCTTTACTGTCTGCAAGCAAAGTGCAACTGTTGTTTACAAAATGAACATTGTGTTTTCTTTAGACAGACTTGAGGCTAGCAAGCGCGACAAACAGGGGAGTCGCCCTCTGCTGGCCATTAGAAAGAACACGTTAAAATGTCCGACATGCTTAGACTAGAAGAAGTCTGAGGTTCAGTTCAAATACGGTCATGTGTAGTTTTAAAGAACATGGCAGCAGCTAAAATGCTAAAATCAAGCCTACAGAGCAGAACTTAAACCAATCAGAGACTTCATGGTGGCCGTGTGCATCTTTTGTATACAGTCTATGTTTGTAGGGCAGGTTTTGTCTTAGTGACACTCGTCTGTGTGCTTTGTGCCTGCAGGTGATCATTGAACGGTATAAGGGAGAGAAACAGTTACCCGTTTTGGACAAGACCAAGTTCCTGGTACCGGACCACGTCAACATGAGCGAGCTGGTCAAAATCATCAGGTAAGCAGAGCTGCACCAGCATCAGCACTGCAGGTTATTAGCTGCCATGTGTGCAGCTGTCAGTGAGCGTGCATTGTAGTCTGTAGTGTTTAAAATACATTTACTGCAGTTTCAGGTCGGTGGATCTGGCACAGTTCAGTTTGCCTAATGAGGAGGAGAGGCTCATTCTGTTCACAGAATAATGGGCCAATAAATTAAAAAATTTACAGTCCAGCAGTAAAGACATATAATAAACCATAATATATCTGTGGTTTGTGAGGCCACTGGTAATAATTATCATCCAAATGCTGAGGAGGCAGAAATAAGATCTTTTTAATGTCAATCAGCCATAAGAGTGAATTAGCTGTAGGTCCGTCGTGCATCAGTGGATTTACAGATGGTCAGCGTGCTGGAGTTTGTACAAGATGAAAGTGTTGGCCTCTAAAGTGAAGGCTGAGGGTGGAAAATGAAAGAGGAGGGAGGTGAAAAATGATAATGCAGAAGTGTTCCTCGATTCAACATCCTCAGTGTTTAGAAAAAGCTCCGTCAGAGTTTCTGTAATGAAGCAGGGTTCAGTTCAGTGCTCAGCACACGTTTGTGTCTCAGCCGCGGTGTGAGATCCTGTGATGACTAAAATATCAAGCGTGCAGTGTACTCCACCCAGGACAAGGTCACCAGGATCTCACCCTGGAGCCACAGCTGGGCTTAGCCTGAAGAAGGCTTGGTGCACCCCAGTGGGCCCACCACCCAAGGGGGGCGCTGTAGGGGTTTGGTGCAGCGGGGAGGTCCTCGACGATCTCTTCTGAGACTCTGCTCAGGAAACAACGGCTCTTCATTTCACTGTAATGTTGTGCTGCCCGAAGCCCCGCAGATGACGACAGGTCCAACACAGGAACAGCATATAGCCTGTTAATTTTCAAAATAAGAGTCTGCAGCCTAAAAGCTCTGCTGGTGAAACACTTCATGTGTGATGCGAAGCTGTGCGAAGGACCGAGCAGAACAAAGTCAGAAGTGTCAGATGGGTTCATCAAAGAGCCAGAAGCCACAGATAAGAGATAACAGCTGATTACCTGCAGCTCAGATGTGTGAAGCTGCTCCTGATGCAGACTCAGTATGTGCAGGTTTTTTGATTAAAGAGTCTTGGAAATGATAACCAGCAAGTTTGAGTAATAATTCACTAACTGGAGACTTTTATGGACAAAATAAATCTTAAAAATAATCAGCGGATGAATCGATGGTGAAAGTGATCTGTGGTTCAGCCTTCGGTGAATCGGCTGCTGCTTGTTGATTAAAAGCTCTAAACGAACATAAAAGGATATTAAAATCAATACGCAGAGAGCCGGGCGGCCGATGTAAGACCTTTAGAAAAATGCGCTCGCTCATCCTGGACCTTCTCAGGACTCACGTGATCGACTTCTCAATCAATTCTAAGTGATTTTAGGCGCTCTTTATTTTGAGCCGAGCGGATGGGAGAGGAAGGCGGGGATTAAAGTGTGCGCTTTATGCCCGGCGGCTGTGGTCGTGTCATTCAGAGGCAAGAATGTAGACGTTTTATACGGCGGTGCCTCGTACATCATGTCAGGAACCCAAACTATGAACACAACCTGCTGCTGACCAGGTGGTGTGCTCAGCATCAGTTACCATGGTGATTTAGCCAGGTGAAAGGAGAGCCGCTTTCATGAAACAAATCTCTGACCTCAGCACCGCTCAGCGAGCCATTAACCGCGCTCCGTAGTACGACCCTCTGAACCCTCAGTCTCTATGAAACAGCAGCAGGAGGAGGCGCTGCCACAGCTGGAAAAAACAGTCGAGTGTTGGAAAACCCGCAGAGATCATTTCATCTCCCAGTTTCACTTCTATTCCTGCTGCAGAGGTGAAGCCACACCCACTGGTTACACCTCTGTGACCCACTGCAGGGCTGAAGGATATGTCAGTTGCAGGAGTTCAGATAACTGATCTTATCTCCAGCTTGACCTTAAAAAGTGAAGTGATGGGTGGATAAATTTTCCACTTCTCCCTCCTCCAGGCGCCGACTGCAGCTGAACCCCACGCAGGCCTTCTTCCTGCTGGTCAACCAGCACAGCATGGTGTCGGTGTCTACGTCCATCTCTGAGATCTACGAGCAGGAGAGAGACGAGGACGGCTTCCTCTACATGGTCTACGCCTCGCAGGAGACCTTCGGCCGCTGCTAGGGAGGGAGAGCGGGGACGTCCTCGGGTGCTGTGAGAGAAGAAAGGGCGGACGACCAGAAACTCCGCCTCCAGCAGCGCCTTTTCTCCCCCACCCCCCTCTCTTTCTCTCTGTCGTAGTCGAGCACCTTCTTCACTTTGGTCAGCCAGTAGCTCCGAAACCCAGAGAATATCCTGTGTCTCCTTCAAAAAAAAATCCGATCGGATTTTCCTCCCTTCTTCTGTTGGCCCCCCACAGGCTGAGTTCTCTTATTTTGAAAGGGTGACACAAACCGACTAGTGATAAAGAAGTTTTTAAACGATGTCTCGATGATGCGTGATTGATTAACCGATCGGTTTTTCCTCCGTTACGCTACACACGTATCAAACTTGAAACCAGGCAGGCGGAGGTCAGGGTGTAGCCTGAAGGAGTCAAAGCTGATCAGTGCATCAGCAGATGTGTAAGCTAGAAGATTAGAGTCTGAGAAGTTTCATTTTTTCCTTTTTAAACTCATTTTGAATCTGTTTTTTTGTTGTTTGAAACGTAGTTTCGTTTGTGTTTGTAGCTCCCAGTTTGTTTCCTGTCAGCCGAAGCTCAGCGCGCCGCCGCTGGCCAACCATCGGCTGACAATCGGGCTCAAGATTACTGTGATCCTCATCGAGCTGTTAGCATTCACAGTAATTTTCCATGTGCAATATTTCTCCTGACACTAACGCTGAAAAACACTCGCCGTTCATATCGTCTGTCTTCATTCACGACCCCGTAAGCACAACGGCGCGAGGTCCCGAAGACACTCGGAGTAGGGTGTGTTTGACGGGAGGGACGACACGGCGGGAGGCTGTTATGCTTTTATTTTGACACGCTGAGGCGCTGCGGCGGCGCCTCCTCCCTGTAAGAACACCACGGTAGCATTCACATAATAAATGTATTTAATGTAGGATCTGAATGAGCTTCTTTTGCACATCGATTAATACAAATATATAAAAAAAGACTTGGTGTAGGTTTTTTTAGTAATTGCTGTATAACAACTCTCTTTTTGTATCTGCTCCTCGTTTCCGTCTTTAACAGGAAT
The DNA here is from genome assembly GCF_057382275.1 of Copadichromis virginalis. Lineage (NCBI taxonomy): Eukaryota > Metazoa > Chordata > Actinopteri > Cichliformes > Cichlidae > Copadichromis > Copadichromis virginalis. Next base: position 39,963,695 of record NC_140622.1, read on the forward strand.
TCACTGACAAAAAAAGTTCTGCACTACGAACCTGCATGTTTTACTTTCCTTTTTTTTTTATAAATGTTTGTTGATTTTAAGCTCTGGATGTGATTGTATTGTTTCCATTTAGTCCTTTTTGATGTCTCCCAAACCAAAAACTGAAAGTAAGTGAAAATATGTTTGAAACTGAAAAAAAAAAAAGACCCGTGTTCGTTTAAAGGATCGTATAATCGAGCTGTATTACAGAGTGTGTGTTTCTTTAGGCTTTCTGACGTTGTCACTGTACTGAGGGTGTACATAGATGCGTTGCTACAACCTAATTCAAATTATTTGCCAATAAATAAATAAAAAGTTGCCTTTAAAATGATGACTCGGCTTTTTTCTGCTTTGTTGTGTGAAGTCACTTTCAGACGTCTGCTGACTGCGATGGTGTTCAGAGGCAAGACTATAGAAACTGTTTTTGGACACCAAACTGTGGACCTGACTGTAGCAATAAATGATGAGACGACCCCCCTTCAAAGGTTTGTGCGATAGTTGTGCATCAGTTTCTCAGGTGGGAGAACTCGCCTGCAGGTCCTGGGTTGTCTCCATCGTACTAGATCCAGCGACTGAAGGGTCGACTCGGCTGCGTGCTTTGGATCAGTGTCACAGGCCGAGGACTGCGGCTCGTCCAGCAGCAGTGTCTGATAACATGCTGCACCTCCCTGCTTTGTTCCAGCCTGTGCTGACTCATCTCAAAGTTCAGTTCTGGTCTCGTCACTTTGGTGCAGAAGTTTGGAGGCTCGTCTTGTGCGGGTGTTGAAACCATCTCGCTGCTTTCGTGCTGTGAAGTCTGTGTTTCACCTGAAGTAGCCTGAGAAGTTTTCTTTGCTTTCTGGCAGAAACATCAGTACTCTGTCGTCTGACTGTGTTTACTCTGACTCTGGTTTGGAATCAGCAGGACTACTCATCCTCCACTCCTTCGTCAGACACTGAACTCTACTTTTTACATCCTTTGTCTGATTTTTACAGTTCACTTCATCTCGTGAAGCTCTGTTCTTGTCTCCTGGCTCAGCAGCCACTGACTATTTACACAGAAGCACCGTTTATAATTAAACCTGTCACAGCTGTGGAAAGTTACCCTTAATAGTCAAGTAATCCTGACACGTCTGACTCCCACCCATCCTCAAGAAAACATCCACAAAGGACAAAAACCATGTTTCACTTCTGTCATTTTAAGTTCCTCAACACCTGTTTCCACCTGCTTTGACTTAATTGTTGGACCATTCCAGAGTCTGGGGACAACAGCAGAGCGACCCTGTGGTATATAATGGAACTGAGGCTTTAAAACACATATTGTCTATTTTACAGTCAGTCAAAGCAGCTGAGCTCAGACAGGAGAGATGTGCTGTCTTTGCTTTGTACCAGATTTCTAAAAGCCAAAGAAAAGTCCACAAAAGTATCAGGGGTTATTTGTGACAGAAGGAGAGGAACAAGAGTGAAAAGGAAGGTTTAGAAGATGGTGTTGAGACCTGCTGTGATGGTTTGGAGAGGGTGGAGCTGTTCAGAGGAGGTTCGTGGATGTAGTGAAGGAGGACATGCAGAGGGTCAGTGCGATGAATGAGCTGAGACAGGAGGAGGTGGAGGCAGATGAGTCGCTGTGGTGCCCTCCTCACTTCAGAGCCTCCTTTAAAGCGATGTTTACATCTAGAGCAGGGCGATATGACCAAAAATATTTATCACGATATACATTTAAAAATTTGCGATAACGATATAACTGACAATATAATTGACACCAGACAAAATACTTTACAACTCCACAACTTTATTAGTGCAAAAAAAACCCATCAATGTATTTTCACTTAATTAAACAAGCAGCTGTTTTTTATGTCCATTAAAGTTATATAAAAATGTAACAGTGCAAATTTCTCGCTGACAGTTTAACCAAAAGGCATTTCAGTGGAAACTGGCCGACACATCCTCAGCATAACCATGTATAATATGCACAAAACTTAAAAAGAGGTTATACACACACAATACGGTAACATTATGTTTAAGCGCAGTACGTATCACTCCGCCTACGATAGCCGTAATGCTCCGACAATCCATCAAGCGGTGCGGCTTCGTAGCTTAGCAAAGTCGTACTGAAACATTTGACAGATTTTCGAGCGCCGTGTACATAAAATCGTTTCCAGGTCAGTAAACACAACCAGAGTTCATACATAAGGCACACGGGATTATAAGGGGCTCTGTCGACTTTCAGAAAAATCAAAGGATTGATTTTAAGTGCGCCGTATTTTCCAAACAATACGGTAATACCGGCCCGCTAGCATGCGCTACCAAAAATAGTGATTTGTTGTGTATCTGACGGACGAAAGCTAAACCAGTTCCACACCACTGAAGCTGCAGCATTTTTACAAACCAGTTTTGGTTCATCCGTTTCATTTTACGAAGCTTACTGGAAAAACGACTTAAACTTGTTGGTTAAATCTTTGACTTTAGTTAAAAAGAAAAAGGCTGCTTTTTTTGTTTCCTTTATGGGAGATTTTGATTTAGTGAGTTAATAACCTGTTAAATTATGTGACCCCATCTTTATATTTTATTTTCACTATGTATGAAAGTTGCTAATATGTAAGAAATATCTGTTCTCTGAATCTGTAATATATGGTGCATTTTGTTTGTATGTTTATATTACTAATAAAAAAATAAAATAAAAAACGTTTCATTTTATGATCCGCTTTCGCTCTTCTCATTCTGCGTCGCCGCAATGTGCGTATGTAAACAAAGGCACTGCGCATGCGCTTTTTACCCATATTCTATCGCGATATTTCATTTTCCTATCGTTGCCCAAAATTACACCGGTATTACCGTGAACGGTATGATATAGCCCAGCCCTATTTACATCTTCCATCGACACAGCTGTGATGTCATGGTGCTCATTAGGACCACTTACGTTTGACTTCAGAGCAGCTTCGGTGAAACACTGACATCGTCAGATGAACTTCAAGAAACCTGACACCTTTAGGAGTGATGCAACAGAATCGTCCGAAACATTTTGTTTGGCTGAAAAAGTGTTTGTAATATTCATCCTCTCACAGATGAGCTGCAGGTACAAACCTCATGAAACCATCTGCACAACAACTAAAGAGACGAGTGGGAAAAACACATCATCTCTAAGTAACAGCAAACTACTGATAATGATAATAAACTGCTCAAGATGTCACCATTAAGCCTGCAGGGGGGGGTCTGTACAGAGGGAAGTTCCCACCCGAGTCAGAATTTGGCCTCATACTGTGAACATTCCCAGAGGCTCAAAAAAGCTGGGAAAAACTAACCTGTCTGCACTTCGAGGTCCTCCCACTCACAGTTTTCATATTATAAAGGGAATGCTGTGCATGGCTTCATTAGAAAGGGTCACCACAGCAGGGGGCTCCATGTTTGATGCAGCAGATTTTTACACCAGATGCTCCTCCTGGGATTGAATCAGGTGAATGTGTGAACCTCTACAAAACAGAAACGTATCATAGAACAACGAGCTGCTCTGAGGGTTCAGGCTGGACAGTCTGCTGCTGCAGGTGTAAACACCTCAGGTCAGAATTCACCGAAACTCCTGAAAACTTTAGAGAAGGAAAGAAAAAAATCTGCAAACATTGTTGAGAAACCTTCGTGTGTTGTAGTGAGTCCAAGTATTAAAAAAACAGAAGCAATCATTGTGCAGAAATAAAATCTCGCCCTCATTTCCTGTTAGACAATTTTGTCCAAACTGAGGGTGGAGTCCCTCCTGAGGGTCACCAGATTCGTTTTAGAGGGAAAAGCTTCGACTTCTTGGACCTTTGCCCTCTAAAACAATCTTCACTTTCATGCACTCCAGGAGCTGCACATCATCTCCGGCTTCCTACAAACCTCTTATGGAGGTTTTGCAGCTGTGAGGTCAATTATTATTATTATTATTATTATTATTATTAATCCTCACTGTGAGTTTTTGAAAGGAGAAACAGAAAAAGCAGCAAACAGATAAAAAGATGATGGGCTTTATTTTTTATACAAGACACACAAGACATTAAGAAACTTCCTCCGTGTCTAGTTTGTCTCGTCACACAGTCTGAGGAAGAACATCCATCTCTGCAGGAGCGTTTCCTGTGTTTGCTAATTACACTGCGCTCTCATCGTTACCGCCAGAAATCATTTCAGAGTAAGTGCACAGAAACACGTCATACAAATGTGTTCTGACTGACTTTAAGAGACTAATCGAGCCGTTCTGTACCTGAAGCATCAGGGTCAATAATCACATCCAGCACAGGTGCACATCGTCACTGTGTAACCACAGGGTTATTATTTCTGCATTATTTCCCTCTCTGCCCGTCCCCGGTCCTGTGAAACCGTTTCAGCTGCCAGGATGTTTTACTCTACCCGGGAAAAGGTGTTGGAAGTACGAAAGGAGAAACAGAAGGAGGCTGTTGGAGTTAAAGGGAGTCGTGTTGTGTGGAAGGAGAAGTTTGAGGTGCAGAAATGAAGTCCGGCGGCAGAGCTTCAGGCAGCAGAGCTCCTCGATGGCAAACGGGAGGCGGGTCTACGCCATGCTGATGGGAAACAGAGCAGAGAGGAGGAAGGTCAGACTACAAGGTTTACACGTCACCTCATTTCCACCTGCGAGCTCCAGAATCAGAGTTACTGTCCCTCAGAGGCAGGAACAGCTGCAGGCAGTGATCCTGCTTCAAGCGCGCAGGACCAGCCCTCGCTGTCGTGTGAGTACAGGTGTGTTTGTGCGTTACCTGTCGATCAGCGAGTCCCTCATGCTGGTGGCGATGGCGGAGGGCTGCGCCGTGTCACCGAGTCTGAACACGCTCTCGATGACCGACAGCTCCGTGCTGGTTGTGTCCAGGCCGCAGAACGCGCTCCAGTCGTTGACCACCATCCCCGCCGCGATGACCTCGCTGCCCCGGTTCACCGTGCCCGCCTGAACAGGAAGCCGGTCACAAAAATTACAATGCGTCTCGTACCGTCGAGTTCACGTGACGGCGTGCGGGCTGCACTCACCACCAGGGGCACCTGCAGCAGCGACGACAGCTCGTCCTGATCTTCTATCGACGTCTTCGGGTGGACGAGGCCTCCCTGGTTGCTGAACGCGCAGTACGAGCCGACGAGGACCTGCTCCGCTATCGTCTGACGGAAAACCTCCACCTTCAGCGTGTCCGCCAGGATCTCCTCTGTCTCCTGGGAACAGAGTGAGTGTCAGCATGAACCCGGGGAAAACCATACTGCTCTCACAGCCACAGATTGTTGTATTCACTTCCACCACATACAAACACGGCGCTGTTCGCTCTCAAGCTTTAATTTAATGTTTGACATAAAACGCTGGCTGTAGTCTTCTTTGGTTTTTTCAATGACCTCAGTGCGCCATTATTGAATCTCTCTCTGTACAAACACACAGTGTGAGCAGCATACAAGCAGCTTTCAGGTGCATTACCTCCACCTTCTGGCAGCTGTAGCACATTACACCCCATCAGGCGGCTAAAAACAAGGCAAACCTGTTTCACACTATCTGATAAATCAGGCCTCTCTCGAGACATTTTTTAGGTCCTGTTATGTACCCTTGTACTTGCGCCTCTGCAACAGGAAGTGGATCACCTCCAGTGTCCAAGTGTTGATTCCTCAACTGATTTTCATTTTTGGGAAGTGGATGAAGTTGCACGGGGACAAATACGGCGAGACGTCAGCGAGGACCGTGACACAGCTCCTGCACTGAGCCGGCTGAGAAAGCACGAGCCAGAGTTTCAGGTCACATGCCTCAGATGTCTCACTCTCACGCTTTATTTACAGCGCAGACGTCCGCCCTCCAGAAACCAAACTACAGGATGTACAGCAGCGGTCCCCAACCTTTGAGCCACAGACAGTTTAATGTCAGACAATATTTTCACGGACCGGCCTTGAAGGTGTCGCGGATAATTACAACAAAACAAAATGATACGACCGAGACAAGAGCTGTGGTATTCTGTAAATATAATAATAAACACTGTGTAACTTTATTAGCAGCGCCCTCCTGAAACGCACCAACAACACTGAGGGTAACATCCTCCTCTCTGCCCCTTAATGCTCTCTGGTCGCTATGGTAACATGTGAATATTTCTTTCAAAATAAGACAACACGGGAAAAGACCCAGGGAAACCGAGTTAACGATAAAAACCCTGAAACCCATAAATCTCACACCTCTCAACTCTCGCGGGTCGGCACCAAACGACTCACAGAGGGGGCGGGGCCCGGGGACCGCTGCTGCAGACCTCAGTAAATGTGACGGTTTCGGACGGTGTCTGAAGCTCTGACAGAGTTCAGACTCTGAGTCAGTCTCCACTCAATTTCACTCAGTGTGGCAGGACACAAAGACCAAACAGCACACAGTGATAACGGCACACTGTCATCTTCAATCGATGATGCAAACCCAGAGGAAAGATAAAAAACGGCGGGTGTCCTCCTGGTCTCCCTCCTCCTGGCCTCCCCCTCCTCCTGGCCTCCCCCTCCTCCTGGCCTCCCCCTCCTCCTGGCCTCCCTCTCCTCCTGGCCTCCCCCTCCTCCTGGCCTCCCCCTCCTCCTGGCCTCCCTCTCCTCCTGGCCTCCCTCTCCTCCTGGCCTCCCTCTCCTCCTGGCCTCCCTCCTCAGCTGAAACCTTCCGGTTTGGAAACTTTGGACTCTTTCTTGTGAAATCTGCTCAGAGCCAAACGAGGATCCTCGATATGAAACAGAGGAAGATGCTTGTGCACAGACTGGGCTGTGGGAGGCGGGACTTCCAGCTGCCTGGCTGTTAACTAAGAACCTCTGACTCAGCTAAATTTCAATAAAGTGTTTTTTTTTCTCAAATGAACATCTGCTCGACTATTTTGGTCAGGACTGAAATGACGATTGTCCTCCAAGTTGGAAAAATTAGTGAAATTTTAAAAAGAGTTAAATGAATTTATTTAAGCTTTAATTCTAATTGGAAAAATCATTTAGTGAACTAAACCTGCTGCAGTGTGGCAGGTGGTGACCTTTAAGGAAGAGGATGAGCTGAAGAATATTTTGAATACAGTGTCTGTAGAGTAAATGCACAGCCTGAAACATTAAACCGAAACAGCTTGAAAAAAATATCTGAGTGAACTGAATGAGGTTGTTAGAAGCTTCACAGGCGAGTACAGAAGAGTTTCATATTTTACTTCACTAATTTAAGTAAAACGTGAATTATTCCAGCCAAACAAAACGATGTAACCCTCAGAACAGCCGAGGGATGGGGCGCGTTTGATTGTCTCACCCTGTCAAGGTCGGGATGGACCAGCGCGACGTAGTCATTGCAGGCGATGACGTTACCAAGCGCGGACAGCCTCTCCTCGACTCTCTGGATCCTCACGGTGTCTGGGAGGCAGTTTCTGATGTGCTGCAGCTCCTGGTCTGTCGTGTTGTTGGGAACCAGGAGGCCGTGACGATTTCCTGAACAAACGGGAACGAGTCGAGTGAGTCTGACTGCAGCGGTCCGAGCACAGAGGAGTGCGACGGCCATGTTTAAAGATGAAGGCAGGCAGTGGTGTGTTGTGAGGGATGCATACACTGCACACATTTATCCAGCTTTACTCACCCACACACATCCTCCCGATGATGCGACAGCCTGCTATGGAAGCGTGAACCACTGGGATGGTTTCTGACAGCTCCCCTTCAAACACACTGAACACACAACATCAGATTACTTCCAACAGACGAGGAAAATATACGTCAACAAGAACCAAGTGAAACACTGATATCAGTGATCACCATCAGTAGCCACGAGGCTTCCACTTTGTTGGACTTTCATCTCTGCTTTTTGCAGATGCTGTGGCTCTGTTGGTGGCCTCCAGCTCACACTGGAGCGTTAGCTGCAGAGTCTGAAGCAACAGAAATGAGAATCAGCACCTCCAAGTCTGAAGCCACAGTCCTCAGCAAGAAAAGGGCGGAGTGCCCATTCCGGGAAGGAGTTACTGCCCCAACTGGAGGAGCTTAAATATTTCAGGGTCTTCACAAGTGAGAGGAGGGAGGAGTGGGAGATGACAGATGGACTGACGCAGCGTTAGCAGTGACGTGGATGCTGTACCGGTCTGTTCTGGTGAACAGAGACCTGAGTGTGAAAGTGAAGCTGTTGAATTGGTGGCAGATCTACACCTCCACCCTCACCTACAGGTTCTGGGTAGTGACTGAAAGAATCACACTGTCACACGGTCAGGGACTCGGAGTAGAGCCGCTGTTCCTCCTCATTGAAAGGAGCCAGGTGAGGCGTTCTACAGGGAGGAGGGCCTGGGGGCGGAGCCAGGGAACGCCTAGGTGTTTACCAAAGTGGTGATGGATGGAGATTATTAAGTTTATTATTATAACACAGCTGACTGAGACCGGATCACCTGGACTGACTCCGGTAGCAGGAAACACAGCTCGTTATATAAAGGCTGAGGAATGTGACGCACCTTGATGACATCTGGCTGTAACTTTGGGTCTCAACTTCACCTCAAAGTTATCAAAGTGTGGCGCTTGTTCAAAGGTGAACTCACCTGTAGAAGTTCTCGGAGCCGCCGATGGCCACCAGGCAGTACGTGTTGGTCAGTTTGGCGAAGCAGCCGATCTCGTTGTTTTTCTCAAAGGCGGCTCTCACAGCCATGATGAAGACGGAGGAAGAGGTGGATGATTTACCTGTGAAACACCTGAAAACCAGCAGTGACGGTTTATAGCCCGAAGTCACACCTGTCTGTCTGTTTACCTGGATATTTACGAGCGCTGACAACCAGCTAACTGGCTAACTAACCGGCTACTTTCCCTCAGGTTAGCTTTCAGACCGGAAACGGTCTCATTAAAACGTTTTTAAAATCACTGGACACCCTAAACGTCACACGCCGTGACGTCAGTTCTTCAATAACTTGGTAAAATTTACGTGAAAAGAGGAGAAATCACCTGAAACAGACTCGTGGCCTCCAAACATGCGATGTGGTGCCGTGCCTCAACCCCACGTGTTCACTTCCGCTTCGGGGTTAACGTGGTGACGTAAGACGTAACACATGTTTTTTTTTTTCACTTTTAAAACAAACAGCGGTTCCCTCTTTAAAAATCTTAATATATCTTTGTTTTTATTTACTGTCAAGCTGGATTCAAATATTTTTTTATTGTTTCGTTTTAATTTTTTTATTTTATGTCTCATTCATAAAGTCCGTCCAAAAACACTGACGTGTCTCTTTTCGTTCCCGAACGTCCACAAACTGCTGTTTGTTAATAATAAACACAATAAATTATTTATTTATTTTATTCATTGTTTTTGAAAGTGACGATTCATTTTATTATGGTCCCAATGCAAAGCATGAAATTATCTGTTGCTTTATAAATATTGCTAGTTTCTGACCTTTGACCCTAGTTTGACTTTTACCCATTACTTTTAGAATAGAACAGAATAGAATAGCTTTCATTGTCACTGTTACAAGAACAATGAAAGGCTGTTTGGCATTTCTCTATGTGTGGGAAGTACACAATAGCGTAAGTATTTACACAATCACAGACAAATTTACATTTACACAAGAAAGATATGGACAAGTTATACATACACCTGCAAACATACACGCACATACATACATATGTATATATACATGTATGCATGCGTACATACATACACACACATATTTCCGCATACACGCATACATATATATACATACACATACATGCCATCATTCGTTAAATACATTAAATAAAGTCCTGAGAAGTTTTAGTCGTGTAAAGCTACAATACACTAATGATGTAAAACTGGAATAAATGCAGAAAACTGCAAAATTAAATGCAAAACTACACCGAAAGATACATTCAAAATAATAAGTGTGGTATTAAAATGATAATTATTACCTCTGTTACTGTCTCATACTGTCACTGTGCCTCACGCAGAGCGAGGCTCTGTGGTTAAACAGTCTTGGGCTAAAGTTTTGTCGGTGGCACAAATTCTATGTTTCAGACACTTTGCTGCTTCACTTTTAAATCTAGATTGTTTCTGCTACATCTCTGAGATATCAAAAGAATAATCATGATTGTCTTTTTTAAAAAGAACTTTATTGTCATTTAAATGAAATGTATGCAGAGTCAGTGTTTAGTGTGGACCCTTCTTCCCATCCCATGATGAGCAGCTGTTTTTATACAGAAACAAAATCATGTCAATTATGAATTCATTTCTGACACTAAATTATTACACATTCAGGTTTGTTTTTTTAATTTCATATTAATAATCTGTGCTGTTCTGGATGATCTGAAATGAAGGTGTTCTGCCTTCTAAGTTATTTAGTTATTTTTCCAGCAGGTTTTTACACCATGTCTCTGTGCCTGCGAGCGCGTGCACGAGCACAGGAGGAGGCAACATGAAAAAAAATCTTTAAACTGTTTTTTCTTCCTCAACAACCTGCATAGCAACCGCCATCCTCCTCCTCCTCCGTCCTCGTGCTGCGCCGTGGTTTGCTCTCTCAGCCTATCACGTCGGCCTCTCCGCGTGACGTCTTGTTTTGGTGACACTTCCATTAGCTCACCACCTGCGTGACGTCACAGCAGCAGGTTGGTAGAGATGGGTGTGGGGTGGGTTACCAGGGCGGAGGGAACAAAGAGCGGCAGAGAGAAGTAAGAGGTATCACTCCGCCCCAGCGTTAAAGTCTGTTTATACCTGCGCAGGTGCGCCCAGTGTGCCTGATGCGGGCACAGAGTGCATTTAGACTTCCATCTTCATGTGAAGTGTTTCCAAAAGTTTCCTCACAGAAATATAAAAACATCCGAGGACCTGTCACAGCCAACGATCCACCTCATCTTTGGACAAGAGCAGTGTTGGTCAAGTTACTTGAAAAAAGTAATCAGTAACTAATTACTGATTACTTCCCCCAAAAAGTAATCACGTTACTTTACTGATTACTTATTTTCAAAAGTAATTAATTACTTAGTTACTTTTTAAAAACACGATTTACAACCTGAAGAGGTGATAAAGTGATAGATTTTTCAGCCCAATTTTCTGCATAATCATCATACAAAATGTAATCAAATGGAAAAGTCTCTTTTTAAAACTTGTTTTATTAGTTTTAATCTTTTAACTTTATGCATCAAGCAAACATTTAATTATATGCAACATTCTCTGACTGGAAGAAATTAGTTTAACATTTAAACCTATTTTCTGCACATTCCAGCTCATAAAATAAAATATTTTGTGTGTTTACACTCAGTCTTTCAAATAGATGCAAGTAAAACACAGCAGAAAATAAATAAAGTCAAAGACTCAGCGGTCCTGTTGCTCTATTTTCACCTGTAAAGCAGGAGTGGGGCAGGCGGAGGTTTACCCTGGTGCAGGTGTGCCGCGGTCAGTGGAAGAATCCGCGAGTTTCTCTGTGAGTTTCCCATTACGTCGTAGCTACTCGTGCTTGCTTGGAAGTTTAGGGGTTTTTTTCGCTGTAAAAAGAAGTTTTCTTCCCACGCACAGCAGACACTAATGTTTTTGTCACTTTTTATGGAATCAAACTCAAAGTAAGGTCAGTACTTCCACGCTTTAAACGCTGCACGCTCATACTCTCTCTGCACTCGATATGTGATCCATTGTTGATCTGCACACAGCTGTTGTCACAACGTCGCACTTGCTTACGTCACTGTCATCAGAAACTCTTGCAAAAAAAATCACGGTTTTAGTAACGCAGCGTGCTTACGGGAAAGTAACAGTAATCTAATTACCTTTTGTGCAATGGTAATCCCTTACATCGTTACTGCCCATCTCTGGAGAAGAGTCTCTCTTTGGACCTCTGAAGGGTTGAATAAACACGCCCAGGCAGACGTTAGAGGAGCTTAAAGAGCTTTTTCTCTGTTTATGGATATTTTAAGTTTCTATTTTCACTTATTTTGCATCTATTTTTTCACCGTTTTCATCTCATTGTTTGTATCATTTTGCACGTCTCTGGTTTGCTATTTGTGGTCATTTTTCGTCTGGAGTTTTACTGCTGTGATCACTCAGTGTCTGATGTCAGTTGTTGTTGGCGTGTCCTTGTCATAAATTCTATTTTTGTCTATTTTCAATCACTCTGGTCTCTTTGTGATCATTTTGCAGAAACCTTTTGTTCTTTACTTTGTTGTTTGTGTTTTGTGTGTTCAGCTTGGTCTGTTTTTTTTTCTCTTTGTTTGTATCTTTGATCACAACAATACGTTTTCTGTCTTTTACTGTGGAAGTCTATGGGGCTGCCACGCTGCTGCCTCTGCTGGACGTAAGAGGAATTGCAGATTGCGGCACTTCCGCGTTGGCTTGGAGATTTCCGCGGAGTGATCCTTCTTCCTCCATCAGGATCTCCACAGCCTTCACTCCGCCGACACGTCGATCGGGATTCTCTGCCTGGAAACATCGCAAACTAATCGGAACCGGCGGCCGACACAGACGGAGGGTCTCGCGGGCTTCGTGGGGGTCGATTAGGTGGGCTAAAATTAATCTGTGCTCCCCGAGCGGCTGTCGGAGCTCCTGTGCTCTCTGCAGGCGAAGCGATCAGATGTAAACATGTTTGCAGGCTGGAGCGGACCCACACGTGTCACCAACACGGAGTTAGAAAGCCTGAAACACGCGTGATCCCCTCATAATGGGTGACACACGATGCTTAAACAGTCAGGACATGTTTGGTGTTTGTAATGAGGAGCAGGCCGTGGAGGTCTGATGAGGCACAGCTACACAGACACAAACAAACACACTTCTGGTTCCGGGGTTGTCCTCTTAGACTCCGCCCACATCTGCACAGGTGTTCCTGCAGAAGGGAAACATGAACCTGCAGCAGCTTGGGCGTGGTCTTTGAGTTCGCGCGCCTTTAGTTTTCATGCGTCTTTTCAGTCATCGGTCTGTTTTTGTTGTTTTGCGTGTATTTTAAGTCTATTTGTGGTCATTCAAGCCTATTTTTAGACATTTGAGTGTCTTTGTTCTCGGTTTGTGTCTGTTTGTGCAGATTTTGCACCAGTTTTTAATTGTTCTGTGTCCCTGACGTCATTTCTACCAATTTTTAGTCATTTTGAGGCTCTTTCTGGCTGTTTTGTATGCAGTTTAAGTTGTTTTTGTATCTCTTTATACTGATTTAAAGTCTTTTTCATCTCATTTTCAGTTCTTGAGTCATCATTTTTGTTTTTTCTTAGTCATTTGTTTCTGCCTCCCACAAACTGCTTTCTTACTAACTGGCAGGCTGACAGTTCGAGTCTGAGCCAAAGCCAGCATGTGTGATTTAATCTGATCATGTACAACATTAAGCACTTTTATAATCATAAACCTTTGCTGCAGTATTTCCAGTAGACATCAGAGATTTCTGGTCTTGTTTTTTACAGAAAAGGCTGATGTGGGATTTTAACCTGCGTATCGTATATCAGCGAATAAAGAAGCTGGAAACATTCAGCACATTTACAGTAAAAATATTAAAGTCGTGGATCTATTACGCATGAAGCAGCGTCTAACGTCTGTCAGCTAACGCCACACAGTCCTGAATCGGTGACAGCCGTTCATCAGAGCAGAGAGAGAATAAAACTGAGGCAAACTCACTCTGGCTTTAATCGAATCAGTAATGCAGATAGGCTGTAATTAATCTGCTGCTGAGAGATTATTTATCTTAATTATTTCCTAGTGGGTGGACCCCATTCGTGCCAAAAGTCTTTCATTACTGACAGAAAAAAAGCGAGAACTGAAGTCAGCGTGGTTTGTTCGAGTATAGCAGCATTCAGAGAGACGGCCTTCTGTGTAACTTTGGTCTCTTTGTTGTCACTTTGTTCATTTTTTGTTGTTTTGCAGAAATATTGAGTCTTTTTGCATTTTGTCACAGTCATTTTCAGTCTCTTTGTGGTCTTTTTGCACCTGTTTTGTGTCATTTTTTCTTTTTTAAGTTGTTTTACAGAAAATCTTTGTGGTTTTTCTGCATTTTGTCATTTTATGTCTCCTAGATGTCACTTTGTCATCTTTGATGTTGGTTTCTGTCCGTTTTTAGTCATTTTGTGCCTCATTGTGATCATTTTTGTGCATGTTTTGTGTCTGTTTTCAGTCAGCTTGCCTCTTTGTGCTCATTTAAAATCATTTTGCATTCACTGTTGGTCTCTGTGGAGTTGTCAGATCGGAGGTACCTGCCACAGCGTTATGCTGTTGCAGCCAGCAGCTGCTTTCTGTGGGTCACATGTAGTTTTGTGTTCAGATGGGAGCCCTCGGGCTGTGGAAAAGCTGAATCGGTTTGTCGTGAGCTGAAGAGGGCAGCGGCAGAGATAAGGAGGCGCACAAGTCAAAACAAAACAATATCTGAGAGGAGGGAGCTATTTTTAGCTCTGCTTTCTCTCCCGCTGTGATCCGTGCTGCACAGAGTCGAGGAGGGAAGCGAGGCGACCGCTCTGAATACTGATCGAGACACTCTGAAGTTCAGCTATGAAACACACGTCGCTGTGATGAGTTTGTTCGGTGCTCGTTTGTTCCATTTTAACGGGACTGCTTTCTGACATGACTCATTTCTAACCCATTAATGAGAAGAACTTTGGGGGTTGCCAGATTATTTGAATCGTCAGGTCAGCTCTGTGAATAAAGCCAGTAAACAGCAGATTTATGAATATCTTTATTTATCCAGGAACAAGTATCATGATCCTTTTTTTGTGGTATAGTTCTATAAAAATGGAACGTGGCCGCCGCACCATCACCTGTTGGTTTGTGGCGTCCTAATATGAAGACTCAGGTTGGGCATTTTCCACTTTGTGTTTCGAAGCCGCTTCCTCACTGACCAACAACATGTCCCCAAAACATCTGTTTCTTGGAGCTGCCATCACTTAAGAAATGGGCCTGAATGTCTTGGCCCAACTGGAGTCGATGGCTGTTTTGATGGAGGTCGCCGCCATGATGTCACCTGTTGGTTTCTGAAGTCACATTTTGAACTTTTATGAGGCGCCTGATGGCAGCAAGCAACTCTTAATATATGCAAAACAAACCAAAGTACACAAATCTCCAGTAAAGCTCTTTTTTATCTACTTGGTTCAGATGAAAGGTGTTTGAAACGAAGCCATCAGCATTTTTACTGTTAAAACAATCCAGCTGTTCTCTTTCTTTCTTTGTGCTCCACTTTAACGCTCATCCAGCAGATGAGCCTCCTCTGGTGTTAGATTTAGATCTGGGCCAAAGGAGAGGCTCATAATCACATTTATGTGAAAATTATCACAAGTTACTGCCTCGGGGTCCGGCCAGAAGGCCACAGTCATTACACATTTGTGAGGCAGTTAATATCTTCTTGTTTTACTGCCGCCGTTTCTTCCACTGGCTCGCCGGCGGTGTTAGAGACTCCGTTTGTCTCTGTGCCTTGAATGAAAAGTGTGAAAATATTCAGCAGCATTTTGTTCTCGTTTGTTCCAGAAACATCCCAGCTGTCCCCGAGCTGGTGCTCATGCGTCTGAGTCTGGAGCGTCTGGAGCCGCAGGCCGACCAATCAGAAGCTGAACGATTAGTTCAGTTGTTTTTCTCTAAGGATGAATCATATTTAACATCAGCACTTCTTAACGGTAGGACTCGGTCACACAGACCGGTCTGCAAACATCTGGCAGCCGCCGGCCGTTGCAGCGGTTGCCCATAGTTTATTTGGGTGACACCAACCAAAGCAAGCGGGTGGAGGTTATTGGTACAGCACCATCCTCCAGCAGCTTCCAGCAACGGTCACCAACCAGGGCACAAACATCCCAGCGCTGCTGTGGCTCCACAGGACGTCAGCAGCAGGTGTAGATGCTGCTTCCTGTTACCAGACAGAACTGGCTCTGGTTCGGCCTTCAGGGGAGGACTGCAGAGGAACTCTCAGATCTGAGTGGATGAGACTGCATGATTTATTCAGACTCTCCAAACAGCTTCTGTTCAGACAGTTAATGAACTTAGCTGATGATGGCGGTGTTTTCTTACTGTTCCAGCTCGTGAAGCACCGACACACTCGTGTGCTTTATCGTCAGGGTAACACGATGCTGAAAAGCCCTTCTGGTTATGTGTAATTTCCCAGCATGCATTACACATGGCCGGGAAAGCCTGGGCAGCTCGCGGCGATCGTGTTGAGCAGAGTAAGATGATCCCTTGAGCTGCGTCCGGCGAGCTGATTGTGTTTGTCTGATTGGATTGGTGTCCTGGACGGGATTAGGGATGTCCGAGCTGATAACCAGGAGTGGCGGTGATGTCTGCTGTCCTCTTCCTCTCCGTCTGTATCTCTCTTCCTCGCTATCAAGGCCTTTCTATCTCTGTCCTCTCCCCGTCTCATTTCACCCTCCACTGCATACATTGCACCGCCTCTTCAGTTTAGATAGAAGAAGAGTTTGTGGGTAACAAGCCTTTGACTTTTCACCCTCTTCACTCTGCGGTTTCTTTCAACCTGCCATATTTGCTATTTATTAACCCCAATTAAATGATAAAACTTCTCAGGTAGTCACTGCTCCATCTTCTCATTCGGCTCTGACTGAAACCAAAAGATCTTTTTAGTGTTTTCCTTCTGTAAGTCCTTTAACCTCAGCTTCCACCTGTGTGCTTTTCCTCAGGCGGGACTCTTTTTCATGACCAAAGATGGGAAGTGATCAGAGCCACGAGAGGAAGGCTGAGGAGGCCGAGAAAGAAACTGAAAAACACGAGCAGTGTGACACAACTGAGGACGCGACTCCTGAAGGTAAACGCTCGACTCCACGATGGAAGCACAGCGATGTGTTTGTTCTCCTGCGTTCACGCCAAGAATCTGGTGTATTTTTAGTAACTGCTGACCTGTAATTATAAAAAAGATTGTTTCCTTTCAGAAGAGGTCGTACTCAGATTTTCATTTTACAGGAGTAAAATGTCACCGCGCACTGAAATTCATGCAAATTTCAACATTTTTGAAACGTGTTTCTCTTCCACAGAGGTGCCAGGAGAGCTGCCCCAGTGCAGGATGGGAAACAGGAGGGTGGACAGCATGTGTTTCATGATCTCGTGCACTAACTGGTACTGAACTGGTCCCCGTGTGTTGGGCTCGTGATGAAACAGACGCACACTGGAGGATCTGTCTGCGTCTGTGCTGCTACAACAACAAATGCACCGGACTTCACTTTCCTTCAACTCGAAAACAAGACTAATGATAAGAGGAAGGGATGGAAAAGGATTTCAAACGATGGGTCACAAGAGTCGTGGACTGTGTGGGAGATGCTTGGATTTCTGGTCATGCCAATAAAGACTGAACAAAAGTAAAGAAGTGTTGCTCGTCATGCTCTGTGGGTCAGAGAGACGCGAGAGCTGAACTAAGGTTGCTCACTTCAGCTGTTGATGTTCAAAAAGAATTAGACTAGAAAGGAAAGGAAAGGAGGATGGAAGAGGGAAAGGAAGGAAAGAAGGAGATTGGGAAAGGGAAGGAAGTAAGGAAAGGAGAAGGAGGCAAAAAAAGGAAGAAAGCTGACAACGGAAGGAAAGGAAGGAAGAAAACGAAAGAAGAAAGGGGGTTAGGGAAGAGGCAGGAAGGAAGGGAAAACGGATGACAGAAAGAGAGGAAAGGAAGGAAGAAAGGAAAGGAAATGAGAGTACCTAAGGAAGGAATGAAACGGGAAGAAGAAGACTAAGAAGGAAAGGGAACAAAGAAGCAGGTAGGAACAAAGGAAGGAAAGAAGGATGAAATAAGGATAGCAAAGGAGAAGTAAGGAATGAGACCAGAAAGGGCAAATGAATTAAGGAGTGAAGGAGGAAAGGGAAAATCAAAGAAGGGAGCAAATATGAAAGGAAGTAAAGAAGGAAGAAAAGAAGGGAACAAAGAAAAGGAGACCTTTGGGTCTAATTTGTTTCACTCAGAGCTGTAAAAATGCAAACACACTGCAGCGTGTTCAGAGTTCAGCAGGAACGACATTAATCAGCAGACCTAAAGACGTTTCAGTTGAAGACGTGATGGATTCATCAGGAACATCATTATTCAAGTCTGTGATAAGATTAATGCTGCATATCTGACACTTACTGTCTCATAATTATGAGAAAGTCTTCAGGTGGTTATAAATCATCTGTGCTTGAGAGGACGGGGCGCCGAATGATTTAAGTTTAATGAATATGAGCTCGGGTTCTAACACAAGTGGCTCCTTTTTCCTTTTTTTCAACAAAGTCGTTCGGAGAACGTCACAAAAGCCCCGACTGGTGTGAACAGACGGGGAATTTTACAGGAAACAAGACGGATGACGTCCCAGCCGGAGACAACATGAGCCTCAGTTTGGTTATTATATCAGATATTACAGCTCGACTGAAATAGTAAAGGAAATAAAGAAGGAAACAATAAGGAAGAAAAGAGGGGAAAAGGAAGCAGAAGGAAGAATGACAGAAGTAGAAAGGAAGGAAATATGAAAAGGAAAGGGTATGAGGATGAAGAAGTTGAAAAGGGAACAACAAATGGAAAGGAACAAATGAAAGGAAGCAAGGAATTAAGAATCAGTGATGGAAATAAAGAAGTATGGAAGGAAAGGAGGAAAGAAAGGATGAAGGAAAGACATTAGAGAAGATGGAAGGGAGGAAGAAAAGGAAACGAATGAACAAACTTAAACTGTAGTTCCTCCTGTGACCACTTGAGGCTCCAGCAGTGACTCAGTGCCTGTAAACTCTGTGCTATGGATCGATTCCTCCTTCCTAACCCTGTACGGGGTTTACAGGCTTTATAACCCACCCAGCTGATGGGTCCAGTCTGTGTCAGAAAGCAGGAATCAGGACTAGAAGATAAGCCTGGTATTAAAATGTCCTTTCATGCGCTTTAACTCGTCCTGAGCAGCCGCCTACAGTGTCTCACATGGTGGTAGAACTTTTAAAGTTTACCCAGAATGCACTTTTTTGGTTTCCTCTGCTGAACTATGAGAAATCAGATCAATAACGTAGCAACGCGTGCTTCTGTGTGTCTACATCACAGACATTACGACAGGAAGACGCCCTTTTCACGTGTCACGGTTCTGGTACAAATAACAGAAATGTGAATTTTGCACAAATATAAGCTAACAATAACTTTGATAACGCTCATGTTGGGCAGACTTACTCACTACTTCCTCTTGTGGTCCAAAATGGCATTACACCAGAGAATCCTGGTGCTGTTTTAACTTTGGGGATCTGTTTTAGACAGAACATCATGGATGTTGCTTCTTCACGTTCTCCTGGTGGGTTCAGTTAATTTTACAATTAAAGAAACATCTTTTCATTTGACCTTCAAGATGAGAAAAATAGCAGCTGTTCAGTGAGGCAGGAGGACAGAGCGTAAGTCTTTCCATAGCAGAGTGTGGACGCGTGTCCTTGTGAGACGTTAGCAGGTCGACTCCTCAAAAACCTCCGAGGGGAACCCTTAACTTGCTAAATGGTGATGCACTGACCCATTTCGAGCAATTACAGTTTCAGCCATAAAGCGTATGAAGTCAAAAGCATATGAACGACCCAATGATCCATTTGGACGTAATAAAAGAAGTCAAATTTTCTCCAAATGACACATTAAATCTCCATGAAATTAAAACGGAGTTGGAAGGCATCAGTGTCTGAGCTCGTCTGCTCCGTCACATTACTGGGCAGGTGGCTGAACATATTGCATTTCATCAGAAGAGCAGCATACGTGTCCCTAAAGGGGCATTTCTGCAAAATACCACAAGGCAGATTTATGATGCACATCTGTTAGATTTTTCCTGCTCGTGTTGCAGATGCTCCGGAGCAGTTAACGAACCTGCGAAAAATTCATCCCCGATCAGGACTATTAAAAAAAAATGAAATGTGCAGATTAATGCATGTACAGAAAACACAGGGAAAAGGCTTGTTTTCCTTTTTAGATCAATAAAAATATGTCTGTTATGCAGCAGCTGTCTGACACAGTCGTGATGAAGCAGGGAAACGGCATTAAAGCGAACACAGAAAGATCAAAAGTTAGATTAACGACGTTCCTGATATACAGAAGGAAAAGGAGCACAGCAGGAAAAAATTAAATGATGCCCTCAAACAGCCTGCGGGGCAGCGACACAGTTATGGTAAATGGTAAATGGCCTGTATTTATATAGCACTTTACTAGTCCCTAAGGACCCCCAAAGCGCTTTACATATCCAGTCATCCACCCATTCACACACACATTCACACACAGTCAGAAGTGTTACCATGTTCACGGGAAACTCGGGCGTCCACCAATCAGCTCATTTCAGTTCAACTCAGACAAACATTATCTTCATAATGTGCTTTATAGAGCAAAAAGCTCACAACAGAGAGACAAGCCCAACAATCACACAATCCCCCAATGGTGACAGCTGGGAGGAAGAACTCCCTTTTAACAGGAAGTGACCTCAAGCAGAAGCAGGGTTCATGGGTTTCAAATGTAACTCTGGGCCCATCAGAGATGTAATCCATGACTCATGACGAGTTATTGATCTGCAAAAAAGTAAAAGACGCGTCTTAGACGATGAAGTTTTCACTTTTATTGACAGTTCATTGTTAACAGAACAAGTGTTATTGGTATATGACCAGCGTGGACAATAAAACCAAAGCAAACATAGAAAAAACAACAACAAACATCTCTGTTCCAGTCAAGTGTTTAAATAAGAAAACCGCAATTATAATTTTCTCGAGTCATTAACGTAAACATGCCTATCAGACATAAGCATCGTCATAAAAATGGTACAACGTCGTGTGCAAAGGATGATGAGGTTCATCTTAAATAAGAGAGAAATAAAGATAGAAAAGGTTCTATTTACAGGATGTCCGACTGGAACACGAGAGAAACCAAACTGTGCTTTAGTTCGCTTGTAAAGAAGTGAAGCCAAGGTCCGATTTTTTTCATTTTAATTTTATAATCAACCCATTTAGTCATAAAAACCCAAAAATCCAAAGAAAAACCAAACTGTATTTACAGAAAACGTCTTTTTCTCTATAAGAAAAACAAACTGAAGCGAATCTCTCTTAAAGCTATTTCTGATAAAATCTCCCTAGAAGTAATAGTAGTAGTGAAACTATCCAGAGAACATCAGTATATCTTCAAAAAGTCTGCCAGACTACCTTTGATATGTTTTTATTCTCCTACATTTTTTAGACAACGTTAGAAACTAAAGGCAACAACAGGCAAGTTAAAGGAAGACTCAGCCACGTGACGCCACTCCCAGACCTCAGCGACGCGTTTGTGTCGGTGGAATTTAAGAAAGCAGGTTTTTGCATTCGTCGTGATAAAAACGGTTCTGGATGCAGTAAAACGTGTTGTTTTGGATTTTACAGGCTCCACAGCTTCATACGACTCAGATTTGTGTCTCAATCACAACATAAAGTGTGTTCAGCTCATTCTGAGTCAATCAAACACTGAAACATTCAAAGTAGAAATATAAAAGAATCTGCAATGGAAACGATTTAAATAGATATTTCACATAAAATAAAGATTTCATAGTTTCTGTAACATTTTCTTTTGAACAGATCAGGTGAGCATAACTAACAAACATCATTTCATCGTCGTGTTATTGTGACTTCATCCTATTTTTATTTATCTGGTTGTTTTGAACTATTTCAGTGGTTTGACTTAATCAGCTGCGGCGTATCCGACGCTGTAGGCGCCGCACTGAATGAAAAACATTTGACTTGAATAAACATATGTATATGAAATCCAGCAAAATAAATATTTCCTACTTCCTGTAAGTTAGCAGCACTAAAAAATATGATTTATATTTATCTATAATTAATTTTCGCATTTGACACCATCAATAAGAGTAATTTTCAGCTAATTATTTTCCTTTAATATGAATTTAATTATACAAACTTTTTTGTTATACTGTCTGAAACTGCTCTTGTAAATGTGCGCTGAGCCTCGATGGGATTATCTGATTGAATAAAAGAAATAAAAAATATTTGAGGTCCTTTCTGAGGTATTTTCACTGCAGCTGCTTTCTAAGCAGCATTTAGTGTCTTACAGAACTGCTGATTTTTGACATTATAAACAATGTAAAATAAGCTACAATGTAAACCTGTTTGCTCAAAGTAATTAAAGATTGTGAGATAAATATATATATTTGGATAAAGACGATCCTTTTTCAGATATCTAAACTCATTATTATTTATTAACTTGACAAATGAGATTTTATAATCAAAAAGTTTCAGGTTGAGGTTATAAACCATGACGTTTTTAAACCTCTGCTCGTGTCATGAAACAGGACTTTGTAGATGTAAACCTGTAATCAGGAACTGGAGGCTGTCTGTGGTTACTGCGTCCATCCATCATCTTCACTCAGAGCTTCATCGGAGCCTCGGCTTCTCCTGCTGGTCAGGATGGAGCACAGAGAGGATTACAGTGGAGCTCATTAGCTGTTAAGCTTGTGATTGATTTCCAGGAGAAAGAGCAGCTAACGTGTTATTGATCGGAAACACAAAGATCGATTTAAACCCGAGTACATTTCTATATTATTACAGCTCCTCATATTTGTTTTGCTGCCGTGGACTCTGTAGGATTCGGCATGTGGACCAAACCAAAGCTATTCTGGGAGCCAGTCATGCTGAAACACATCTGACATCACTTTAATGGTCGTTGGGACAAAGTCAACTAAAATAATCAAAAAGTTTCATGATTTTTGCCCCAAAAATCTTTTAAAAAAAATCTTTTATCTATCGCCATCTTTGCCAGTTCTCTCACCTTAGCTGCTGCACACTGTACGGATAATAAATGGATATTCTTTGGAACCATATTTTTATAATGTATTGAAAATATTGTGCATAGCATTGTTTGCGTAATTTCCAACCGCCTTCCCTGTTATTCAATTTCTCAAATGTAGAATTTAAGTTAAAGCACTGCTGCATGGATAACATGTAGAGGTCATTATAATAATTGGGCCTATAATGGGATTTGTGTGAGGTGCTGCAGCACTTGGGTTTGAAATCTGCTGAGCGTTTGGTGAATTCAGGAGCCTTTTGCTCCCCGTGTGTCTGGAGTCCCTGAACTGTCGCATATTTGCACAGCTTTGTGTGCTCGGTGCAAAAACACACCGATTTACTGTGTTTCTTATGTTTTTGCCTCCTCTGTGGATTTGTTACTTAAACAGGTCAATGAGCAGGTGAAAGCCTCGTGCAATCAGTATATGCAAGGCCCCTGCTGACTTTAGCATCTTCTAGCTCAAGTTATATATTAATATTATTTTTGTAATATATTGTGACGTTGATTTGAAGAAGCCGTGAGCCTTGGTGAGTTCTCCGTCACCTGTGGTGTCCCTCAAGGATCTATTCTTGGCCTGGTTCGATTTTCTTTACACCCACTCCCACTGGGATCCACTTTTGGAGAGCTCATAATAATTTTCAGTTTCATCTATATAGCACCAAATCACAACTACAGCTGGATCGAGGCAGTGTTTAATGTAAGATCATCTGTTCCACAAAAGGAACCCAAACTCTTTGCAGTTGCTTTTAGATTTTTTAGGATCTAAACTCAACAAACATGCAATAAAAACCTGCGCATGACTTCAGCCAGTGTGCTGACACTCGACACAGACGCCACCATCGAACACTGGCTGTGGTGTACCGGCCTACAGGGAGGTCTCAATATGTTGTTACATCAGCATCAGTTTATTACTTCCCTGTTTATTTTAAAATTAATTTTAAGGTTTCATTATTTACTTTTAAGCCATTAAGTGGGCAGATTTTCTAACCAGTTGCTTTTCCTGGTCTAAATCTTTGACCACTTTTACACTGATGCTCAACACATACTGCATACGGACCTGGATTTTATTTGAGGTATAAGTAGGCAATGATATACTTATTATGTATTGTATATGAAGATTATTATAGATTTGTTGTTAGACAGTGTATCAGTGTTTTGATATGTACAGCACTGAAATCTTCAGATTATATTTAATTTCAGGGAATGTTAGGAAACCGTTGGACCTGTAAAATAAAGTGTTACTACATCCACGATAGCTGCATTTCTCAGAAACGTTTTAAAAAATCAAAGATGTTGCTTTGCAGCGTCTCGTTGCTGCCGTTTCTTCTGAACGACCATCTCTGAGTGTCACCCAGATCAGGAGTGGCGGTGTCAGATAACTAAGTCTACCTTTAAAGGCAACTCACTGTTGTCCGAAGCCACCAGAACATCGTCCGCAGACCTGGGACAACATGACACAGACTTCTGTTCACTTCTTTGATCTTTTTTCATTCCTGGCGACCAAGTTTCTCCTTTTGTTAAACTGAAGCTGACACACAGACAGTCATGAGAGTAGGAATGTGGAAAGAAGAGAAACCAGGTGCCAAAGTTGACAAATCCAACAACGGCAGCAGAAATGAGACACAATTCAAAGACAGTTTATCCCAGGTCTGCATATCCATAAAAGAGGACCTTTCGCCCTCTGTGACAAACACAGAACTGAGCTGAATAAATACGTTTCAAACTGAAAGAGCTGTGGACAGACAGTGTCCTTCACATACTTTAAAAATCTCATGTACATATATCTTGTCTCTATGCATGTCCCATAACTAATATGAATAATCTGATCACAACAGCATGTTTTCTTCCTGTATCCTTCTTCACGTTGCACAAACAGACATCTGCTGAGAACACTGTAAACAGCTATTCTTCTGTAAATCTCAGTAAATATATACAAAGACTTTTCTCCCAGAGGATTAAAGTAGAGGTGGTGGTGAAACTTTAGTAAAGAGTGCATGATTTAAAAATATCTTTATTTTTAAATCATGTAAAATACGATGGAAAATTTACCAGCTCACCACCCCTCCTGTGTGAAAACTGAATCCTCTCTTGAAGTACTGCAGGCCACTCGAAAAGCTGAACTTGCTGCTTAACTGAGAAAAAACCTCCATAAAAATTTGTTTTGTACAACTATTCCAACCTGATGAGGATGAATGAACACAAGGTCTGGTTTTACAAAGAGATTTTAGTTAGATTTTCTTTTTTTATGGTTAAAGCGTAAAATCTGTATTTTTAAATAAAAATAAAAAATAATCTATGAGATCTACAAACGTTTAAATTTCACTGTTCAGCTAGTTAAGGTTAGCTGTTGATCCAGTTTTAATTAAATCCAAATTAACCTCCTTATACCTGTCAGAAAATTTAAAAAAGTACAATATCTGAGTTACTGAGACTATCACTCTGTAGTAATCTGAAAGCTAAATCTGAGATTATACTGTAGAAGTATATATAAGCCTGATGCAAATTTCATCTTATTGTGGTTGAAAAAGTAAAATCACAGTCATAGATAACTTTTAGATAAAAAGTATCGTTGCATTAATGCATAGTTTACCTTTTGAGACAAAGCTGTAAATACAGTACAGCCATAAACATGAGTGTAAAATTAAACTGGAATGACACCAGATAATTACAATAAGCAGATTTAACTAAACCAAATATTTCACTTAGACTTTAAAATCTAAAACATTGTTCTTAGGATCAGAACATTAACTCTAATAGTTAAATACAAATCTAATTTTAGGAATTTTTAAATTACAAATTTTAGCAAATTAAACTAGCTAGTGTCAGTATGACTTTATTTCAAATGGACACGTTCACTGACCTCATAATATTACATTAGAATATTTATTATTTATTTAAAAGTTTTCAGCCTTTCACATCTGATTAGTCCGACTGAGAGGCAGCATTCAGAGGTCTAATTGAGCCTGACGTTAAAGGTAAGCAGACTACAAGTCTGTCTTTGTGAAACCAGCCCTCAGTCACTCATGTCAACCTTCACAGGAGCCTGAAAAAGAAATACGAGTCAAGCGACCCACCGTAAAGCTGGCAGCTTTAACCCGAAAAGTGCTGAAAAACCAGCACCAAGAACTGCATGAAAAGTGTTTCTCTCAACATGAACAAATACTGCTGAAGTGCCCTGGAGCAAGGCACTTAATCCCCAACTGCATCGGTGCAGCGACTCGGCGGCCTGCGACATGTAAGAAGATGTAAAGAGATTTTTAATCTGCCTGCTACCGTCATACATACAGTAAGTACATGACAACAACACCGACATTAGTAATAATGCTGTGTGCGAGCTAAATAACAGCACTCTGAGACTGCGGATCAGCACCGAGAGCGAGAAGAATGACGTAGGAGACCGTTATTATTACACGCGTGTGCGCTGAAGCGGGGTGGGAACCCCTCGTTAGTGTTAGCGGCATGAAATGTTTACTCCCTCAAGGTGAAGACACTGCAAGAACACTACAACTCTCTATCTCCTCCTCGTCTCTCAGAGCAGCTATGACAGCGCCGAGCCTGGAGCTACGCTATTTACAAACCACAACAAACAGCCAACTACCAGCTTAACAAGCTCGAGGATCACACGACATCTGCCCCACGTTTCCTCCAGAAAAGTCAGGAAGGCAACCAGCTAATATACCCGTCGAAGCAGTTTACAGTTCATCAGCTCTGTTCATGTGCAGCATGTCTTTAAGCTCCGTTTTTAAAATTAAGATTTCAGTGTGACAACAGTATTAAACACTGACCTGCTGAAAAAGCCTCAAGCTGAGCATTTTCCTCGTTGCTATCAAGACGTTTTGACCAACAAGAGGAGGATCTGACTGCATGTTATTGACTAACAACGTGACCCATATAATGACCATAACGTGTTTTAATCACTCAGACGTGAGACGAGTGACCACAGAGTCAACAACAAAGTGTTTACTGAGGTCACAGCGAGGAGCATAAACGTCTGCACGAGTCAAACCCGGGCAGCCATCAGAAACTTTGCTTTCTTTTTACACAGAAGTGCACCATGAAAAACAGTAAGTCACCTTTTTGGTCATCAAGAACTGACAAATAAAGTCATCTGACCAAATATCAATAAGTATCGAAGTTAACCTTCTGTTCATTGTACAGCCAGCTGTTTGTCCTCTGCACGACTGCGGTACTTCGTGATATCCCAACAGAAAAGCAGTCAAACTGTCGGCGCACAGCCGCTGAAGTTGGTTCACGTTCTGAACCTTAAAGTTTCTTGTACGCCTGTGAGAACGGTGATCGTTTCTAACTCTTAGTGGAGCCGCCGTGTTTGCTTTTGCAGCATTTGTACATGGAAATCTCCGATAACACCCAACCTACTGATGACAGCACACGTGACCCCGTCGTTCTCATTACTTTTCAGAGCGCAGCTTTTCAATTTTCCTCTTTTTAAATTTCACCCGCCGAGGAGCTCTGTTCAAACCATCGAGCTGAGAAAGCACAAAGAGAAAAGACGCGTTTGGTCCTGGAGGCAATTTTCTTTGGATAGACGTTCGTGTTTCCGTTAGCTACACGACCCTCCCAGCAGACTTTTTCTGCATGCTGTAAACAGGCTTAAAGGTAAAAAAGCAGCAGAATGTCTTGTTCTGCATTTATTGGACACCTTCAAGGAACAGATATGCACTTTTCCAACCTAGTCGAAATAGTGCTGCGGGGTATTGAACGCCATCGATTTGTGCTGAATGCTGCGTGTGCTGAATTGCTCTCGACAGCAGCGAGTAATTGCAAGGATATACGCCGCGAACACATTCAATTACTGCAGGACAGAGAGCTTTGTGGATGAGCTGACGAAGGCAGGGTAGAGAGAGGGAAAGCTTTTTAAATGTTTGGGGTCTTGAGTAGGTTTGTTGCACCTACTTGTGCAGGAATCACATCATTAAGTGTTTTAGGAACAAGATAAAACAGGGACATTGTGTTTGCCTGGGCTTAAAGCAGGCCTGTATAAATGTTCAGCTGCGTCTGGATAAACAGTGACTCAGTCGGGATGTCCCAGCGGTGTTTTTTAGCTGGAGGTGCGAGGTCACGGACGGGGGACTCCAAAGCCCCTTTGGGGAGCAGAATGGCCTCCGCGCGACCCATTATGAGTCATGTTAGGAGGGTTAATGGCATTTAAATGAGCAGCTTGTGTGTTTAAATAAAGCAGCCTTTATAGTTAGCACCGCAGCGCTGCTGGAGTGTTACATAACAGCACTCAAATCTGCTTCTTTGAGGGTACATCGCTGCCTTTGCGAGGCCAGATGGATAAAACTTTTCATCAAACAGCACAGACATCTTTATGTTGGCGTCCTGCTCGGCAGCTGTTAGAAACGTCCAAACTTACGCCCTAAAATTTTTCATTTCAAAGGATTAAAATGGAAACAGATTGGATGTAGATTTCAGTCTGTCCTAACAAACCTTAATGTACCCAAACACATATCGTATAACTTCCCACTTTAAATGCATCCATATAACTTCATATTGTGAGTTGACTGAGCATATTTGCACAAAGCTAACACGTAAAGATGTTTAAAACCATAAAACCTGCCAAGTCAGAGCTAAAGACGAAGAGGAATATTGGCACTTTTTCACACCACACTGTAGCCTCCACGGTGAAATCGCTTGTCAAATCAAATTTATCGAGTTAGTGGTGCTCACTGGACGTGACAGAGGCCTTCGTACAGATGGATTTAAATCCTAAAAAAAAAAGACAGGAGAGGAGCCCTGATGGATTCAGGAGGTCGAGGGGGAAACGATTAGAAGGACAAAGAGACGAGAGGCCGGACGGATGAGGAGAATTACAGCAGGACAGCGAGAAAAGACAGTCGGATTAAAGCGAGGGATGCGAAGGGCATGTAGCCCCTATTAGAGCTTTGTGAACAGAAGTACTTCATTAAGCTTGGTCAATGTCGCGGCGCCGCAGCCGGCATACTAATGCAGACCCACGCTCTCCAGCTCCCTGCAGTCAAACCTCTCCTTTAACTTTGTGTTTCCTCCCTTTCTTCACTGTAATTAGTCTTTCATTAATGACATTTATAGAAAACTGAAAATATGCTTTGGAAGAAACATCTCTGCGAATTTGGTAAAGTTTCCACCAAATCATCTTTCCATCGTGTTAATAGACTGAAGGTTGCATCTGGTTTAACCGCATCCTGCAGAAATGCTCATGCTCAGTCTCTCCTTATGTTGAACTGACGAGGATACTAAGGCTACGTTCACACTGCAGGCGAAAGCGCATCAAATCCGGCTTTTTTGACCCTCTGCGACCCATATCCGATCCTGGTGTGACAGTGTGAACGGCACAAATCCGATATTTTCAAATCCGATCTGGGTCACTTTCGTATGTGGTCCTGAATCCGATACCTATCCGATGTTTCAGAAAGCGACTGCTGTTTGATGGTCACGTCGCATTAAATCCGTCTTTTACGTCACCGACACAAGACAGACGCCAATTATCAGCGCCGGAGAAGACATCGCGAACGCTTCCTGGACATCCAGCGTAGATGTTAGTGACAAGACAACGTTGGAGAAACGTGAACATTTTATTTGTACTGTATAATCTGCAGATTCTGACAGAAATCTGCAGCTATCCTTTGAAGCACCGCTCCTCTAAAACAGCAACAAGGATCATTATTAGGTTATTTACATTATTATGTGAATAACAAAATAACTTAAAGCAAAAATTGGGAAACGTAAAGTCCGAAGTCTTTATATTAAGGCCATCAGTCAAACAATATTGTTTGCTCTGGGTCTGAACAGAGCGCGTTGTGTGTGACATCATTTTATTTGTAGTGTGAACGAGCAGACAAAAAAATCGGATTTGATCAAAAAATCTGAATTGAGCATTAAGACCTGCAGTGTGAACGTAGCCTAAGTATCCCTCACCAGGTGACCCGTGCAGTCGTAAGTAATCGGTCACCACACCGGTAAACATTCACAAATTTTTTCTAGTTACAAAGAGGCTGCCGTCTTATTTTCACTCTGATTGGGTCACAACTAAAATAAGTTTGATGTGCGTGCTGTAGTAAAACACAAAGTCAAAGGTGAGAATAAATACTGACTATTATGTAACATTTAAGAGAAGCTCTGAAATCATTATTAATCACATGTATGTTCAGAGGAGGAAGAGCCAATCAGACATGAGGTTACTTTAAAGTTCATTCCTCAAAAATAAACCCTTACAATTTACCCAGTGATATGTTTGTAGCTGCATAAACACGAGTAGCTTTTCTCTGCGTGTCCAGTAACAACAGTCCGATATATTTTATAACATATAAAAAGGGACAGAAAGAAAATCTCCTGCTGGTAAAAAAGTTAAGTCAAAGAAATGGTTTTAAAGGAACTCTGAACTTTCTGTTGTGGTTAGCACCACTGCTACATGCCATGAAAGGAAACAAGCACAGCGAGGGCATGAATCCTTTTTCCTGGTTCATGGTGCTTCATGAATGATATTTTCTACAATCATTAAAAAATGTCTCATGAGGCGTTTCATGGATTTATAGAGCTCCTTAAATCTGAGAGGATGTTTAAGAAGTTTAGTGTTAGCATTTTGCTAAGCTGTAGAGCTTTTCCACGTCTATACGCCGATGACTTGCTATTCTACGCCTGCAGAAACCAACCAGTGTAAACAGGCAGTGTAAACCAGTGCATTTGCTTTTTGATTTTAGATGGACCAAGACAATAGTGATGTTTTTTGTGAATGATGAAAAAAGAGAGAAAAAGATCCTCTTTGACAGTTTAACATCTCAGAACAGCTGAACGCAAATCAAACAAACATCAGTGATCCACGGAGAGATCCTTGGTTTTTTTGTTATGGCCTTTCTACCTATATTCTATTTTCAAGTTTGATATTTGAAACTGTTTCTCTTTTTTTCTTTAAATTTCATCTGACTTGTAGCAGTTCACATATACAAGTTGTTAAAACAAGCTTGGAGGTGATATCTGGCTTAGAGGAGCATCTTTCTTTCTCCACTCTTTTTAAATTTTCACTGAGCAGGAGAGCGGTGTGTTGTACGTCGCAGAAGAAGGTTTCAAAGTTCATACGATCCCATTTTAAGTGAAAGCACAACCAGAAAGATGCATTTTGAAGTCTTTTAGATCGTTCTGGATGTGCTATAAGAAACAAATCTCTCCCACTCTGAGCCAGAAATCTGAATCCACTCCCAAAAAGACATTTTGAGTGAGCCTACATCTTTAAGCAATCGTTAGCGTTTTGTCCTTTGCTAGCATTTTTGGCCATTAGCCTACATTAGCTAGCTAACGCATGACTACAGCTCGACCGTCCTTCAATCCACGACCTTTGACCTATTCTGAATCAAGTTGGCTGTCATACCCACTCCTGAACAGGGTATTTATAGTAGTGCTGTGTCATGGTGTTTTGCTGCACTCCTTTGTTTTTAAACTGAAAGATCGTGTACACGAGCACCAGGATGCACAGCGACAGAATGCAAGGGATCACCACGGCGATGGCATTGACTGTCGGGGGGACGTCGTTGATGGTCACAATGATGCCGACATCATCCGGGGGCAGCTGGCGTTCCCCAGGGTTACCGTTGTTGCCGGAGCGCTCCATGTCGGACTGGTCGCAGCCCATCCAGTCACGCAGGATGGACTTTGGATATCCAGGCTCCACAGTCAGCTTCTGGTTATCGAATTTCCAGTACTCCTTCCCCTTGTAGAAGTAGGTGTAGTCTGAGGATGGGAAGATGCAGGGGCAGGAGGATGGGAGAGTGATATCAATGAAAGACCAGAGCAGAGGAATCAGTCAGGTGAACTTTTTTTTTACTGAAGCAAAAATAAACAGAAGACACTGAAAGTACAGCAAATTAAGCAACTACCCAATGGCCTCCGACACTACAGGGACCCAAAAGACTTGAGGATATGTTGCTGTGCCTGATAAACGTGGCTTGGTAGAGACACACAAGGTATCTTTGGGTATGGGCGCATTGAACGTTTTTTTCAGATTAGTCCAATTTAGTTTGTGGAAGGACTGGCAGTGCATTTGTAGGTTTGTGTAGAGTTTTGGGAGCTGTTCCTCGCTTTCTTTACTTTAAACCAAGCTAATCTGATTGCATTCAAAACCAGTGGCAAAATAACAGCGTTTGAGGCAAAGCTGTAGACTGACTGCAAACTATTCATTGGCTGGACTTTGGTCAAGTCTCCTTAAAACTTGTTCCAAAAGGAAAACTGTGACATTCAAGACACTCTGCTGCTTTCGAGAAAACACGTGTTCAACATTTGTTGCCCTCCAACAATTCTTGCATCTCTTTATCTGTTATCTTTTTATATATTAGAATAAAGCAAACATAAATAAAGGCTTCTTGAAAGAATGAATGACAAGAGAAAAAAAGTTGCGACTCAAATTCAGGATCTCCAGCCAATGGTCGCATCCCCGGGTTGATGATGCTGACATCAGAGACGAAGAGGCGATGATTATGAAACTAAAGCTTATCACACAATACATGAGCCATAGTTTAGATGTACATACATATAAATGGTTCTAATGTGTTATCACAAACAAACACGCTCCAGTAATACTAGTTATTGTTGTGTTTGTCATTGAGGCAGGACACAGAGGCTCCACCACCTCGACTTCTGTGCAGTTAACTTCATACCTGTTCATATGGAATTTCCACATATTTGACGCACTTTAAATATAGCATCTTGTAATTTCCAAAACGCTGTTTGTTTAGCATGTAGCTAAATAGAAATCAGCACTAACCCCTAAAGCTATTTGATTTTGACCTGCTGGACGTTACGATGTCAGAGTCATGTGCCCAACCTTTTAGCTTTTTTAATTAAGAAGAATCGTGAGCTTCAACATAGCCGCTGGATCATCGCCCTGCAAGCTTCAGAGCTCCAGCTGTGAACCATCTTAAACATCTACTGTGGTACCACAGGACCACAAAACAAACACTTCTCAACCATATTACACACATATTGCATGAGCAGCTACTGGTTCAGTGTCAGAAACACTCGAGGTTTCTCGGGTGAAGTGGCGCTGCACTTACTAACACCAAACAGCGATTAACAGGAAACTCCTCAAAAACTGTCTCCGAGGGAACGAACACGTCCATGCACGGCACAGAAAAACGCCGTCCTCCACTCTGAAACTGTAACTCATCCGTCTGCAGCTCTGGTGTGTCCCTGTGGTGGTGGATCTTATTAGAGGCAGTATCGTTTCTGCTGTGATGTGGCGGCTGTAGGCAGCGACCATATTCTGGTCCCAGCAGTGGATGTTCTCACTGAAGGACGATGTTATGCAATGCCTGCGAGACGGATGCTGTAACAGGAAACACTCAGCGACACGTAAAGAGAAGAGTGCATTTGTTAACTAATATTACTGTTTTATAAATATCAGCTGTTTCCTCTTCAGGCGTGTGGAGGCAGCCCTTCAGTTCAGCAAAGAGACCATCTTATAAAGTCATGCATTCAGATTTTACTGTAAAAACAGAAGCAGGTGGTTGGACGTTCTTTAAAAAATGAAACAACTTCGGGGCTCAATGGATCCTCCCGATGGATCAGTTCGTCTCCACGGTCACTTAAATCCTGTTTGTTGTTACTGGATGTGCCAGCTATGATGTCACTAGAGCCCATCATCATTTAACTGGTGGTAAACAAACCAGATCCAGTTTGTAATAAAAGCTAACGTTTGCTCTAACATGTTGACACGCTGCTCGTCTGCACACACGCGACGGTAAAGACTGACTTTGAAGGTTTTTCTGAGGACACGAGGTGTCAAACATCACTCTGGTTGTTGCTCTGGAACAAATTCTCAATATCAAGTTGTGCAAGATGATGTGCAGCGTCTGGCAAAGCAAGAATTTCTGACGCAGCGACTAAAACACGGTTTGAACCCAGCTCTGTATGTTTACTCCTCCACAGACTCCACTGTGAGGGGATCACATGCCGAAGTAGCAACAACAGAAAACACCCACAGGGCTTCTTGTGCCGTCTGCCTTTTCGTCTGCTCCATCACCTCCGAACAGCCCCGAGGAAACCAACGCACAGTCGCACACATTTGTCTGTTGCCTCTAAAGTCCCTGCAAGACGGTTTCTCATCTTTGACACCACACCCGGCTGGCCGTGTCGTCCTGTCACCACGTCGCGCATAGATCGGCCTCAACTCCACAGAGGAAGCCGCAAGGTCACAAGGTCACCGCTCAAGGAAAGGAAGTGACGATGGACAGTTTTCTGTGTCTCACACCTCTGTCGCTGCATTTTATGACCCTGCAGCATAAACAGCTGACTAACAGGGTTTTTACTCAGGTGTCCGAACGTACACGAGTATTTTTGAAAACGCAGATTTTTATATGCGTTTGGACCTTTCGTCCACACGTAAACGGCGTTTTTGATCACTGAAAACTGAGATTTTCAAAAACTCAGTTTTTGCGTTTACGTGTGGACGAGGAAAACGGAGATTTAGCAGATAGAGACAAAACACTGCTGCTGTCAATCTATCTGCAGTTTGTCCACGCTTACATACACACACAGTTACTGTCCCTCCATTTACACAGACAGGCGTCAGAGTGAACATTCAACACAGACGCTCTCACAGTCCTGACGTCGTCGCTTTTGAATAAATGAAATTGTTTTAAATTAAAATTTGTGCATGCTGTATGCATTTGGTTCATTCCTAAGTTGTGAGTCTACACCAGCCAAAATGCTGTTTTTGGTTATTGACATTTGAAATGATGACTTGAAAAGTAGCACAGAAGTAAAGCCTGTTTACTATTTCCCGCCCTGACTTCTAGACTTCTGATTGGCCAACATTTCTACACGGCTAGGATTTGGCCTGTTCTTGACAACGTTTGACTGCGTTTTTGCTGTTTACATGTGGACAGAGATATTTTTCAAAACTGCACGTGTGGACGTGGCCTCAGTGTAAATATAAGCTGCTGATTGTGACTCTGCATTGCAATTCTTCTTCAGTTTACAGTCAGCTGAGTTCTATGGAAAATGGAAATGGATGTATTTTTCTGTCAGCGCTATGTTAAAAGTAACGTTGTTGCATTAAAATTGCTTTTACCTGATGTCTGTATATTATGTAACTGACTGGAGTCAAACTCTCATAAAAATAGAATTTAATTCAAGGAAGTTTATAAGAAAACAAATGTAGGAGACAAACGGTAAATATGTTGGAAGAAATTATTGCTGTCTGCGTTAATCTCGCTAAAATGACAACGCCATAAATGCATTAATGCGGCAAATCTCTGTTAGCGAGGTACCGCGGATCGCCCCGTGTGTGGGGCTGCACGGCGTCAATGGCTTAGCACGGTTAGCTCGTTTAGCTCGTTGACACGCTGATGCGTTAATATCAAATGTCCAAAACCTTTTGTTTGATCTGTAGTAGAAATTCTTCTTCAGCTTGCGCGAAAATCAGTGTCAGAAAAGTTTGAACATTAACACAGAATCAAAACTAAATTATACTGAAACCATTGTTTTTTCTCGTGTTTTGAAATCTCTCAGCTCCAGTGTTGCCGTCGGGCACGAGGCGACGCTGAGATCGATGAAGGATACCTCCAATTTGACCGGATTTCGTCTCACGCCTGAAACCAAAAGAATAATTAGCTGCCACTCACATCCCTCCCTGCTGATGAAGGCCCCCTGCGGAGCGTCCGGTATTCCCTTCCACACAGTGATGGGTTTGGGGTATCCTGCGTCGGTGGTGTGCTTCTCCTCGTTGTAACGCCAGTACTGGTCCCCTTTGAAGAAGTACGTTTTCCCGACTGGCTCCCACCGCAGCGCCGTGTCGATGCCACTCTTGGGGAGGGAGCTGCCCAGCTCCACCAGGCTGTGAGGGTACCCTGGCTCAGCCGTCACCTCCCTGAACACCCAGTATTTATCACCTGGAACCAGCGTGAAGAAGTAAGTGAGCATTTTAATATTTTCAGTTTGTGTTGTGATCTTACAGAAGCAGCAACAGAACTGCCATAAATGCAGTTCATTTGATGTCCACTGGGGGCTCCAGTGAGTCAGGCCCCACAGACCCAGCAGGTTTAGTCTTTACGCTTAGATTCAACCATAACGACCTGGCTGCCTCCATCTTCTTTATACAGTCTGTGGTTCTGAGCACAAATAGCTGCTCTCAAACTTTATTGACTTGAACTAAATTATTTATCCTCCAAACAGTCTGAGAAAACGTGTTTCTCCCTCAGTTTCTCAAATGATTATTTAATATTTGAAATTCCAGATATAGATCATGAACAATCGATTGTTCTCTGGCAGACAGCCGATCCGTCTGCCAGCTTTTCTCTTTGTAGGTTTCAAAATAAAGCCGCTAGCTGCCAGGAACACTAACAGAGGCGAAAACACGACCTCCCCGGCGTCGTATCATAAATAAGAATCTTTATAGATACTCTTGTTTTTGGCGGTGGGGTTGCACAGGACAAAAGACTGTGAAATTTAACAGCCGTGGTTAAAGAGCGTCGATTTCCACTACAGCGAGAAAACAAAGATTAAAACAGCTGCTCTGTAGCTTTGTTAAATATTCAGCTCTCACTGTTCGGAAGAAGGATATGGGCGAAAAGGCAAAGAGACATTAAATAAATAAAAGTACTCCACGAAGCCCCTTTTAAAGGCTGATTAAATATCCTGCTGTGACAGACGCTCCTTTAGGAAGCCTGTACTGATCATCTGGAAAAACACACACAGTAAAAACAAAGATTAATACAAAGCCACTGAATCCCAATTATGTCCTTTACAGACACTAATAGCTACTCAGCAGGCATTTAAAGCAGTTTGTAATGTACATTATGAATTAATGGGTAGATTTAAGCAGGAAATTACAGTTTCTGATGTTTTTTTAATGTCTTTTACATCCTTTAACTTGAAGGCTTCTAAACTGGAAAGTTTGATTCAGACTTATTTAAACATTTTGGTACAAATATGTGTTCGTCCTCACAAACATGAGAATAAAGCTTTGCAGTGCGTGTGAGTGTGTGTTCACATCTTTGTGGGGACCAAGACTTGTAGGTTTGCTACGAGTTTGAAGCCATTTTTGAGACTTAAAATGTGATTTAAGTGTCAGGGTTACAATTAGGTTATGGTTAGGTTGGGTTAGGGGAGGGGCTTGTGTCAATTAGATGCCCCCACAAGATATGAATACCCAACGTGTGTGTGTGTGTGTGTGTGTGTGTGTGTGTGTGTGTGTGTGTGTGTGTGTGTGAGAGAGAGTCAGCAGCTGAGAGCTCAGACAGAGCAAAGCTATTAATTTCTGCTCCTGGCTGGCAGAAGACGTCGATGAACGAGGGGTCCAAAAGTCTGAGAGCACGGCTGAAAATCCTTCACTTTATTTCATTTACTTGAGAATTTGTCACCAAACGTTTTATTGCAAATGAAAATATGATGTGACGGCGTTCCTCAGAGCTTCCCGTCACTCAGTCCTTGTAAATGTTCAGTGGGGTGAGGTCGGGTTACCGCAGGTTTTTCTCTCCTCTCGTCCTGCCTGTGACACGTAAATCAATCTGGACAGTTGATTTTGAGGCACGTCCTAAAAAGCACCTGGAGCAGAGAGGAGGTCGCACAGGTGTGTCCTTTTCACCTGTGGCATGAGGCGCCCACACATCCAGATCCTGTCAGGAGGAGGACTGCTTCTTGGATCTGTGTTGCTATCCTACCCAGCTCAGCCCCTCCCATCAGCGACGTGAACAGAGGATGAGCTGGTTAAACAGTCCATCGATTCTGCTTTTACATACTGAAGGTAAAAAACACTTAAAAGGACACGCCCACGCGTCCTCCAACATGGCGTGCTGAGATTGATTTCCGGTTCACAAGCAGGAGGAGACGAGGAGG
The DNA here is from genome assembly GCF_057382275.1 of Copadichromis virginalis. Classification (NCBI taxonomy): domain Eukaryota; kingdom Metazoa; phylum Chordata; class Actinopteri; order Cichliformes; family Cichlidae; genus Copadichromis; species Copadichromis virginalis. The sequence goes on from NC_140622.1 coordinate 40,001,098, forward strand.
GGCAAATTGGAGAAATGAGAAAAACCCTCAGCCAGAGTGGGTCTGATCCTCTATCAGTGCACTTCCTGTTTTATTTTGAAGGTTAGACGTGACTTTTTTCTCACTGTTCTTTCCTGAGAGTCCGTTTGACTGTCAGCTCCTCGCACTCCTCGTTTTTCTGGGATGAACCTCCTTGTCCGTTTGAGACGTTCCTGCTGCCATCGGCCTGCAGCGCTTTTTGTTGTTAATCATTAATCACGTGTTTCTTTGGCTCTTTTCTCATCAGTGTGACGCAAATCTAAGATTAAGATTTGAACACAAGTGAACGTGATGTCCTCAGGAGTGATGCAAAGACAGAGTGTGTCAGTGCTGACGGGAACGTAAGAAAGAGTGAAAGAAAACGAGAGACACAGTCAGCAGGAAGGGGACGAGGGGCCTTTGGGCTGGGTGCTTCCCGCCGCCACACCATTCTCTATTTCACACTTTATTAAATATCAGGAGAAGGCGGGCATGCACAGAGCAGGACAGAGCCTCATAGCGCTGAAGCAGGTGGCAGATTCTGGAGAATTTTTCAGCTTATCAGGTAAAATCAAGAGATTTTTTTAGAGCAGGTAAATTCAGCCTCAGTGAAAATGAGAGACAGAAATCTTTAAGCTCAGACTGAAGGTGGAGGAAGGAGTCAGACCTGAATTTATATTCCTCTGTTTAATTCTGCATACCTTCTCATGTAAACATCACACAACTGTTAAAAAAATCTGATTTAGATTTGGCTGATGTTCTTATCAACATCATCTTTTGTGCACCTCAGGATGTCTGTCACTGTCACGCTAACAGAAACTGACCTGAATTTCATGTGGAAATGATTCAGCAGTGTTGGGGAGTAACATGTACCACTGTTACGTATTTAAAATACAAAATATGAGTAACTGTATTCTGTTACAGTTACCGTTTAAAAAGGTGGTATTCAGAATACGTTACTAAATACATTTTGGGGCATGTAATCTGTAATCTGTAGTGGGATACATTTTAAAAGTAACCTTCCCAACACTGTTATTCTGGGTGTAAATGCACTGATCCAACATTGAAAGGACAAGAGGACCAGCAGCAGCACACACTTTGCTCACCACTTGGTCGACATCACAGAGTTACCTCCCTGCAACTTTGTCGACTTCTCAAAAAGGTAAACGACACTTAAGGATCGCTGCTTTGACACAGTGGAGGACAGCGAGTTTCCATCACAGAGGCACAAGAACGATTTAGCATAACGTGACTTTGCTGAGAGATCTCAAAATATTTGAAGTGGTGCACGAAAAGCCGACCGTCAACACGACAGCAGGCTGAATTTAAATGTAAGGCTTTTGATTTTTATACACCTGCTCTCAGAAAACAGGCCGAGCGTGTGATGCCTGTTAGTACGGCTGCTAAATTATGCAAAATAAATAAGTTTGGTCAGTAATGAGATCACGTAACATCAATACAACATGAACCAAATGTCCCTCAGTGAGTTTACAGTTTCATTGAGGGTCAAATAAAATTCAAAGGCAAAAGGAGTGAATCGCTGCCCGTGCCTACTCTTAGAATGCTCCTCCATCTGTTGATGCCATTAACAAATACGACAGTTATCTATACATGTGTTTGGACCCTCAGAAATAAAATCCTAGTTCCAGCAGGACTGTGACGCACCGATATTAACTGTTAGTCAGTGTAGGAAAAAGGAAACTATTTGTATACCTCAAATTTTATTCCACATACCTTTGAAGAAGACAAATTTGCCGTCAGTCCTCTCGTAGGCGGCGTCGATGCGAGGTGGCAGGCCTTTCCAGAACTGATCGATCTGCATGGGGTAGCCCTCCTGCACCTTGTTGTTCCTGAGACGCCAAAACCACCGGTCCTAAAAAAGCCCCACAATTCATCACTGCAGAGCGCTGTGCTAAAACGGCGGCAACGTCCCGAACTCCATAATTAGACAAGCGTGAGAAGGAGTTACAGGTGACCTGAGGAGAATCTGAGTCATGCAGCTGGTCATAAAGGACGGTGAGAGGAGAGCGAAAACTGGCAGAGATAAAGAAGATGTGTCCTTAGTGACGGTACAACAGTCAAGTCCTCCAGCAGAACCGGAAGTGCTTAATGTGTAACAGCTGAAGCACAACAGTTATTATCAAATATTCTCATCGTTAACAAAGTTGGCTTCATTTTTTTATCTGGAGCTTTTGTGGAGAATGTGTTTAAATGTTTTCAACAAAAGAGAGAAGCTCAGAACGACAACAGAAACCACTGTGAAGGTAAGAGGAGAAGAAATAACTGGAACAAAAGACGAGCAAAGACGAGACAGAGACTGAGATGTGAAAGAAATGATTATGCAAGTTAAGAGGAGGACTACAGGGAGGGGAGGCAGCAGGAAAGAGGAGGCGAGCATAGAGGAGAGAGGGGCGCTGAAGAGGAGGAGAAGAAGGCGAGCATCAATCTGAGCTCATTATCATTTGGCTTTCGTGAATCTAGGACACAGCCAAGCTAAGTCCCCCCGCTGAATGATGTGCGCGCGCAACCACACACACACACACACACACACACACACACACACACACACACACACACACGCTTGTGCTTCTATTTTTGTGGGGACTCTCAGTGCTTTTCCACAGAGGAACAGCCTAAAAATGTCCTCGCTTTCTATAACTGTCAGTATAAGTCGGGTGCACACGCACGCGCACTGCTTCTCGCCTGGCCTAACATCATCGAGTGGACGCTAATGCTTTTCTGTCTGAACCCAAACAGAGAAGAAAAATCAATGCTTTGCATTCAGCAAAGAAGCCATGAGTGCTTCTCACAGAGGAAACATCCCATAATGAGCGTCTCCTTTTAGACGCCCACCAGCTCTCGCTGCTCTTTATGTCCTCGCGTGCCCCCGTCCTCCAGTTTAAAGGAGACAAAAGATGCTTGTTTTCCTGACTGATGATGGTGCATTCAGGGACCCAGTTCTTCCGTGGAAATGGCGGCTTCATTTTTAACTATTATTGATATTTATTGGATGCTTGTCTGTGTCATTCAGGGGCACACGAGAAAAGCTTTGTTTTGTTTATTACATGTTAGTGCCACCATCTGTTTTGTAGGTGGCATCAACTTTATTTGTCAAAGGAAAACCAAAATGAGCTTTGTGGGTTTGTGAGTTTTTAAAGTGGCCCAATTTTGTGTTTCTTTGTTTCCTGTCATATTTCTCCTGTTTAGTGGTGGGCGTTCATATTAAAGAGGTTTCTAATAATAGATGCAATCCCAGTGCGCTGTTTTAAACACTCAGTTTAACCTGCTTTTAAAACTCTTGAGCCTGTATGATATTACAGAGAGGACATATCCAGCATAGGCATCTCAGGTGCAGGAGCTCCGCCTACCCGCCTTGTGTTTTTAAAAGGAAGCCGATCAGAATACGACAGCATACATTAGTACTACTTTACATTTCTGACTTAGTTTGACTCAAGAATCCATGCTGGCCGCTGATCTAGCAGCCACAGGATCCTGTTTTAAGTGATGATTGAAGATTTTCTCCTGTTTTTGTCACAATGGGAATGAATCCAGCAGAGCAGACAGACAGGTCCAGCTGAGACTGACAGAAAACAGAGAGACTCACTGACAGGCAGGAAGGACAGAGAGCCAGACGAGTCTGTGACCTTTTCGAACATTCAGTTTAAATATCAAAGACATCCAAAATGAATTTTTCTTCTGCTCAGGATGAGATTCTGTCTCAAAACAGAGGTAGGGCTAGCTAGCTAACTGCAGGCTGTAAGAACAGTAGGTGAGATCCAGAGAAGGATTTATGTTTAAGCTAAAGAAGCATTACAAGTTTTACAAGACAAAAGTTAACGATTGGTTGGTGTGACATTACTCTGCACCATGTTGGACTTTTAAAAACTCGGCACTGTCCAGTATGAGGCAAAAGAGTTCGAGGCTGCAGGGGCAACGGTTAAGCCAAGCTAGGCTAGCTAGCCTTTAGCAGTGCTAGTGGTGATGAGTTTTCTGAGAAATAAAAAAACTGGATTTGTTGCTTGTGTCATATCAAATTGTTATTTTTTAAGTTACTGGAGCATCACATCAATCACGTCTTGCTGTAAAATTAGCTTTAGCACCCAAACCTGCACTTCCACTAATGTCCACTCGAGGCTGTCTCCAAAAACGAGTCAGTCCTCATTGACGCCCATATTAAAATGATACGAGTCTCTATGGGCTAGCATCCTGTTTATACAAACGCTACAGGTGGTAAACTGTTTATAACTCACATTTAAAAACTATATTAAGAATTAAAATTAGTCTCATGATTTAAACTCATTTCAAATGCAGTTAAGTGACTAAAAATTCATCTTACTTTGTACTTAACTGCACAAACAGACCTTCCACATCCTAATATTTTATTTATATGCTGCGTCACACTGATGTGCAGGTATCTGTGTGTGTTACTTGGCAAGCTTGCTGGTATTAGCTCATCTCTCTACAGTCTTTGGCCTGTTGGGTGCTTTGAATATCTAAACATTTAAAATATAAAATTAAATAAAGCCATACAGTTTATACTACTACATGCAACACGCTGTAAATGTGCACGCCTGCTGTGTGCTGGCATGCAAGCGCCTACAGAGCTGCATCGGTTGGTTACTAACTGTACTGGAAGCATATGGCTGATGCTAATGATCATAGGCTGGATAGCGCCATATGCCACTGGGCTGCTTCTTTCATCTGACGGCACCATGAGAGTGGTCGTTTTTAGCACCAGCGGCCCCGCGGTGGCGTCCAAACCCATAATGTTGGCAGTGTTAAAGCCATCGTTACCTTCCTAAACACTAATCTGGACCACGCCGTCCAAACCTGCGTTTATGGATAATGATTATGAGACATAAACTTCAACCATACTTCCAACATCATTGCTACTCTGCATCCTCCTCCCGTAATGTTCAATTAAGCTTTATCTAAATCCCCCAGTGACACCCTGTTTTTTATAGCAACCCACGGCTGTGTGACTCACCGTCTGTAGGAGATAACAGCCATTAATTACAGACACAACAGCATCCTGTTCAATAAGCTCGTGTTGGAACGAGCACTCAGGTTCTTTAACAGGATGAGATATCAAAGACTTTTATTGGTTTGATGCATTTAAATATTTCTTATTTAGACGTTTTAATGTTTCTGTTATTTGATGGAAAGCAGTTGGCACTAAATGTTTGTTCTGGCCTTTTTTCATATTTTCATTTACAAATCTGGAAAATAAATAATAAATTAAAATATTTTGCTGTGCTTTTACCCAGTGGTCTAATTGTTTTTTAATACTTAAAAAATAGTTATTTTATGTTATCGTAGAGATATCTTAATGTGATATGAGATTTGTTGTTGCTTTATTTTAATGGAGTCCCTCATAATTTACATTGTTTTGGTGTTTTCAATGCTGTTGTTGAATATTTTCAAAAATATTTTTAATTTGTGTCCTACATTTTTTTTAAATATAAAATTAGTATTATTTTAATTATTATGATGACGATGACGATGATTATTTATCAACATGTTTGATACGTGTTGTGCTACTTGCTTCATCATTGTAATCACCTGTAAAATAATAATAAAAATAATAGGACTAATGCGATTATATATTTTCCTAAATTGGGAAATGTAGTTAAAAAATTATGTGAAATTATTTAAAAACAATTAAAAGTGTTGTAATGTAACTTTTGTGTTCCATTTGTGGTGGAAAATACAACCTTTGATGAATCAGAATTAAGATTGAGTTTGATATTTTATACCAGGTCTTTAATGTATCCCAATAAATCACCACAGAAAAGAAAAATCCAGGAGTTAGAGTTCCTGGAAAGCTACAGTGACAGGTTTTCTTGGGCGTAAAGAACAGAAATGTGATGAATCATCGATCTTCTGCCTGTTTGTCTGCGAGCTGCTGCCTGATCGGGAGCTGAGCAACCAAACTTGGCAGACGGGTACATCGAGCATCCTGAAGGCTCTTATCTCTACCAGATATTATGATGTCATCGCATTGCTTAGCAACCACATACCAACTTGCAAAAACGACATTTTTAATAATTATTATGCATGCACAGTATCTTACAATACCATCCTGTCATTTTGATTTCACAACAATAACACCTCATTGAAAACTTGAACTTCATCTGTGGAGACGACGTCAGCCTGCCAGCTGAAATGATCTATCATTTTATTTTACTGGAGATTCACCAATTAATCAAAGGGAAGAAAACTAATGTGAAAACTGATTCACTCCAAAATAACATTAACTGTCTTGATTTGTCACCTTCGTCAGCTGTTACAAGTTTCTGGCTTTGTCAACAACGTGAAAAAGTAATCAAAGAATTCAAAAATGAGCGACTGTTACTGAACACTGTCAAAGAGACCAGCAGCAGGCGTCTGCGCCGCTACGTCTCCGCTCACCTTGAACACGAACATCTCCCGTCTGAAGAAGGCCACAGTGTTGAAGTTGCCATCGCAGATGTTGGGTTTGCCGTTTCCAGGCAGTGCGGGCCGGTTACCGGGCGGGTGCGGCGGACGGGAATGCCGGTCGTGCTTGCGCTCGGAGGTCGAATGCGTCCGTCGAGAGGGTAAGGTGGGCAAGGGCCGGGTGGGTTCCAGCATGGCTGTGGGGATGCCTGGAGAATCACGTCAATCACAGCATGAATCAGTCGGGCACCGTGATTGGTTCCAGAGGATCATTAAGAGCACTGAGACTCAAAGACCCACAGCAGCATGAGTCACTGGTCATCAGCTGTGCGAACACGACTTCTTATGTAAGAGCCTGTGAGACAGCATTATGCAGACCGCAGAAACACAACTAGTACATTTGGTTCAATGACTCATTTGTTTTTATGGGCAGAAGGAAAACCTCGGATTATAAATCTGTTTGCTTAAATCGCTGCCTCGCATCGACACGGGAGCGAGACGCCTGAAACAGCAGTGCGGCTCATTCCACCCCATCTCGTTTGTCCATCGTGCGTGTTTTTGTGTCTATTTGTGGTTGTTTTGTGTGGTTTTATGTTTCCTTTGTGTCTCTCTGTGTTTGGGTTTTTCTAGTTGCGAGTCTCTTTGTGCTGCTTTGTGACACTTCTGGTGATTTTTTTGCATCTTCTTATTGTTGTTTTGTGCCAAGCAGCCAAAAATAGATCATTTTAGGCCTCTGCTGTGGTTGCTTTGCTCTCCTTTTCATTTCTTTAGTCTGCATTGTTTGGTGTCCGTCTTATTTTCATTCTTTTCCACTTCCTCTGCCTTTTATTAAAAAACAAACAGAAACTCTTTCTGTTGCAGATCCGTCCATGACAAAGACGCTCAATGTTCCAACAGGAAAAGAAAATCTATTCTCTTTTTTCTAAGCGTACCAACACGAGTCGGTAAATTGCACAGAAACAGTCTCGTTGTAAAATGAACAGTGCGGTGCTGTTGTGGCAGCTGGTGTTGAGAGCAGCACATCCAGCAGGATGAACTTTGAGCAGATAAAATAACAGGCTTTGTTATCCACACTGAACAATGAAGTGCAGCGGAGAAAAACCGCCGACTGCACAGTTCTGGCCGGTATTTCCCTTCAACGCTGACTTCAAATGTCACCTGTGTATCACGACCTTTAATGTGAGGCTCAGTTGTTCTGAGGGCCGAGATAACCTTCTTGCTTTGATTATTAAAGGAAACCAAAGCAAAGAAAAAGAGAAGCGTGATGAAAAAAGCTGCAGATACAGTAGATTTCAGCTACCTGGGTGTTTTGTGAGAGATGGTGCAGATAGAAATGTTCTTATCTTTAACAGAGCAGACGTGTTTCTTTTCCCTGCCTTTTCTTTGTGTCTCTGCATCACAAATAAATGTTACACTACATTACAACAGAAGCTGTCGTGATTACTTCAGCGCAGACAGAAAGCCTGTCAGGAAACGGCGCCTGCCGCTGACAGGCCTTCGCTTTTCTTTGTTTACTTAGAAACGTTCAGTGAAACGCGAGGCTTTGCGCCTTTTCTGAAATGCAACACAGCGTCTCTGGTGTAAACACAAAGGGAAAGACTCGCGTTTTCTTTCCAGGCAAAGACGGCTCAGGTCTGCTTATCAGCCGGGCTCTTCTTCACGTTCGAGCTCCGATGCCGGCCGACGGACGCTGAACACTCCTGCAGCTGCACTCGGGGCTTTTTCAATTAATATTTCATATTCAAATTTTACTGGTTTTTGTTTTAGCGTAAAGTCACCTGTTCAACCAGTCAGAGGCAGAAAAGAGTCAAAACATCACGTTTTTCATTTAACGCAGGCAAATTTCTTCAAATGAAAATGTGCAGTGACTTAAAAGATCCCTCGTTTCAAAGTGAAGAGCTCTAATATGAGCTTCATATATTTTCCTCTTTGCTATAAAATACACACTCTGTCCCGGAGAAGGCGTTTGCACAGCACAGACTCAGGATTGACCATGCATCTATAACGTCAGCATCTTCCTTCTGCTTAAGGCATGCAGGCTTTTCATAAAATGAAATCATAAAAAGTTTAATTATAAAAAGTTTATGAAGCTCATCCTCCTGAAACGTGTCGTAAACCTTTTATTCACCGCAGAGGTTATTTCCTGCGACGATCCAAAACCCTGTGAGAAGCCGCTGGCTGTTTAGAGGAGATGCTGACGTTCAGGTTGCTCATGCTCTGTCCTGTGCGTTCTTGCTCAAGGACACGTCGGCAGGGTCAGAGATCAAACACACAATTAGCCACAGCTTCATGCTCAACAAAGATTGTAACCATGATTATTTTGTTCAACGGTGATATTTTTAACTTTACTTTTCAAACACTGTCCATCAAATATTCCATGAAACTCGTATTTATTGCTCCTCACCGACTCTTTGACATTAAACTGATTCCAAACTGCTGCAGGCTGAAGTGTGTAGGAGGATAAACTGGAGCGCCGCAAAGAAAAGAACGAAACGAGAGCGCTCGAGTTTACATTTCGATTCACTGCGCGGTCCTTCTGCTTTTATCTTCACACAATATTTGTGTATTTTGCGTCATCCTGACCCAAAATTGTCGGCGTCAGTACACCGTAAACAGAATGATGTCCTCAGCTGGATACAAAACAGACATCTATGAGAGGAAAGTCTCTTCATTTTTTTCAATAATTTGGAATAAGTGTCTTTAATTCAAATTCGATTTTCTTGGCTTTTATTTTGACATTTGTTGAGTTCTACTTCCTGTCTATGTGCTATTAAAAAAGGGAATTGGCTAAAATCAAACCTGGATGGATATTTGGGGGATTTTACTTGTTTCTCACACTTGGAGACAAAAGTGACGTCAATGTTTGTTGAATCGTCTGAAAAGCTGAAATAAAGAAGTGACTGAAAATCTTTTGTTCTTCAACTAAAAGGACAAAAACCCAAACTAACGATGTTTCTTTAAACAAATGACTGACTTAAACCCATTCACTCAAGCACCGTTTCTTAAGGACCTTCTCGCTGACATTGACACAAACTTGGCGGTCAGTATCTCGCTCAAGGAGAGCCAGGAATCGAACCACCAACCTTCCGATTAGTAGACGATCTGCTCCACCTCCCGAGCTACAGCCTACACAGAACTAAACCCGAGAGCTCACCGTAGATCTTCTGAATGCCCTGCAGGTCGTCCAGCGGCAGCTTGAAGTTGTGCGTGTCCATGTACTGGTAGAAAGGAGCCATGATGGCACTGGGATCGTTGGAGTGCTCCAAACCCAACGCGTGCCCCAACTCGTGCACCGCTACCAGGAACAAATCGTTACCTGGAAAGAGAGGAAGATGATTAGAGGGGAGAGGCGACAAAGAGGAGGAGGAAAAAATGATGAGATTAGAGAACGCAAAGCAGAGAAGCAGCATCGCTTTCAACATCACTCACAGCGCCTTAAAAGCTTGTTTCAGAAATCAGGTGATAAAACAGAAAACAGGAGCATCTCTGTGCTGCCTGCAGGCCGTCGCTGCCGGTTCATTAAAAGAGAATCAGTTTACTGAGAAAGCCTCAACATCTCCCTCCTGTCTGAATCAGAACAAAGCCTCCCCAGTGTAAACAGCAAAGACCAAAGACGGCGTCAAAGGCGCCGGCAAAGTGAGCTAAAGTTAGCCTGTGATGTGTTGACTCATCAGCTGTGTAATATGAATCTCACATCAAAAGCAGAATTGGCGGCGAATGGAAGCGACTGTCAGGCTGGTGAATCCAAAGCTCCTGTTTCTAAAGTCCAATTCTTCAAAGGCTGCTGCTTGACGGGGATTACTTCAGAGCGCGCCGTACTGTTTGCCTGCAAAATTCACAGAGTTCACAGTCTCACAGAAAGCGACTTTAAATTCATAATCTGCAAATGTATAAATAATGTACGGCTGTTTTCGAGACTAAAATACGCTGGAGAACAAGCAAACATGTTGAATTTGGAGCAGGAAGCCATCAGAGTGGAGATGCTCCGCAGTCAGGCTGTTTCATTAATGCTCCTGTGATGACGGGAACGCTGCATGTTTGCTGTGGCACAATGGGCAGTAATATACAGCACTGGATCATCTGCATATAAACTAGTTACAGTGAGATGAAAATGTGAAAACAATCCATGTTCATGCGCACAATTAATGCTCCGCGACATGTTAGAAACCTTATGTGAGTGGATCAAAACTCTGCTTTTTTAATTTGTCCCATTGTGTATATTTATTTAGTATCTTTTAGCCATAATTAGTTGTCAGTTTGTGTCACTGTTGGTCATTTCAGTCTGTTTCTGGCCTTTTTTATTCCCTTTTTTTATTCACTTTGCATCTTTTACAGTCGTGTTGTCCTCCTGTCATTTCTAAAACTCTCCTTGTGGGTGTTACACATTTTCTATGTAACTGCTTTTCATGAGTCAGGTGCTAATTAGTCATTACGTGGCCGTTTCACACCTGGGTAGTTGTTTTGGACTTCTTAGTTATCATTAGTTGTGTTACTTTTGGCCATTTTGTGCAGTTTTATGGTCGTTTCACGTAGAACAGTTTATGCACCACAGCAGAACCAGGTGTGATGCATCCTCACAAAGTCTCAACAATTCATCAGAGCTCACATATGCAGACGTAAATAAACAGGATTTTATTCAGATTAAGTACCTGAGGTCCAGGAAGTCTTTGGAAAAAACTGAAGGATGTGATCGAAGCACAAGCTGAGGTTCTGGAAAAAACAGACTTTTCAATAGTTTTCAATTAAATTCAGGTTTCAATTTTCCAATTAAAGCACCTGATAGCAGCCAGAATAACAGCTCCAGTTCTACAGTTCACGCTGTTACGTGTGCTCTTATCACAACTTATCAAAAGTAAAATTACGAAGGAGAACAGAAGGTCTTGTTTTCCCAGACGTCGTGTATTCATGTGGGGTCTTTATTACAGCCAGACTCTGAGCAGAGATCCAGAGCTGCTGTCATGTGTTTAATGACTTCTTACTGTCTGAATGCGGAGCTCAAATTAATACTTTCCCTCAGCTTTGTAATTGGTTTGACTCTGTTTGAACCAAATTACACAACATAATTATCTTTTTCCTTTACCGAGGCCACTCTGTTTGAAGATTATAGCCTCGGTGGCCTGCGCCTGACTTACAGACTAATGGAGATGGAAATGAGCAGACGCTGACGACCGTTTGTGTCAATCCTTTTATTCATTTTCAGTTCCTCTTCCCGAGGTCTCTTCCAATTCGACTCATTGTTTCCTGTCTCGTTTGTTCTATTCAGGAGAAATGATTTTTACTGACCTATACACTCATCAGCATGTCTCCTAAAGTTTAAAACCAGTCATTTTAGAGTCAGTAACGGGTAAAGGGCTTCCTCTACAACTTGTTTTATTTTTTAGAAAAGACTGAAGTGATGTCAGTGTGAAATTTCTGTGTTTCCTGTTGAAGTTTAACGGGGTCCAGTTATATATTTTTATTTCCTGGCAAGTTGCTGTGTTTAACTGAATCCAGTGGTTTTATACAAACTTGCAGCAGCACAGCATTATGGAGAAACAGCCAATCACCCCGTCCACCTCTGGCAGCCATTACAGCGTTTCCTGTTTGACTGAAGAGGAAAACAAACCCTGAATCTCAATTAGAAAACGTGCAGCATTTTCTAAAGAAAACCCAGACGTGGCTGAGGACACACTCAGCGACGTATTCACAGATTTTAGCTGGAAGGACCAATATTAGTACGTGCTATTTCTGACAGACCGACAGAAAAGTCACGATCAAGAATGAGAAAAATTAATTTATGTGAGGACACATTTCTCTGACAGAAACACGATCACGACTCGAAAGCAGGGAAACTTTCCTGAACTGGCATGCAAGACTTTAGACAGTGAGATATGAAATGAACATAATCGAGTGAAGTTAAAAACGCCAAAGCAACAGAAAGCAAAGCTACAGAGTGTTGTGTGCCCACCTTATTACTAAATTAGGCAGAGCACTCCGAATTGAATCAGGACATAAAGCACGGTCTTTATGTTGCTTTATTGAACACTGTCCATCTTACAACTAGCCACTTAACGGGGCTTCCTCCGGACAACCACCTCCGGTTCAAAGGTCATCACCTTAAGGCATAGCCATATCAATACATGACATCCCCCTTTTCCTTAGACTCAAACTTTAGTTGTAATAACTTTGATGTCTTTTTTTTTCCAACACTGAACATTCTTCTCGTCTTACTTTCTAACAAGTATATAATCTAACTGTCTCACCACACATGTACCTTTCTTTTTTCAATATATACATGTCAAAATACACATATGAACTTGAAACTTGTCAACTTTAAGTTACCTCTTCACCTTAACATATTATAGTTCATTTCACCACAAAATCACGAAACCTCTCGGGTATCTTTTTAGCCCTCTGTGATCTACTTGGTCTCTCGGGCCCCTGGGAGCCCTCTTGTGGTGTTGGAGTGAAGGTGTCAGTCTTTGTGGGTGTTTCACCTTCCTCCCTTTCAGGTATTGTGTCATAGTGTCCTTCTCTGGTCTCATTTGTCTCGTATTTCTTCACATGTGTGGTATTCCGGTGATAGCGAGCTCCTGTTGGTGATTCAATAATGACTTGGTTTCCAGTTCTGCTTACAACTTTGTGTGGTGTTGCGTCGAATGGTGTTGTAAACTTGTCCACTTTGTCTTGTTGAACCAGCACTGTGTCTCCCGAGTCAACTTTTGAATACTCGGCTCCCCTTCGTTCATCAGCATAAATCTTTGATTTTCCTTTCTGTTCAGCGTCTCTGTCACGCACGTCCAACTCCGTTGTTTTTGCCTCACTGATGTTCGGTAACTTTCCTCTCATTTTGTGGTTGAACAGGAGTTCTGCGGGACTTTTCCCTGTGGTTGGATGTTCAATGCTGCGATACACTGTTACATATTTTCGTAGCTCTCGCTTCCAGTCAAGTCCTTCGGCTTGTGCGATCCTGATTCTTTTCATCAATGATGCATTTTGCCGTTCCACTTCTCCATTTGCTTGAGCCCATTTTGGTGTAGTTCTTATATGTTTGATTCCATTAGTTTCACAATATTCTCTGAACAGCTCAGATTTGAACTGTGGGCCGTTATCAGATTTGATGGTAACTAGTAGCCCATGTCTGCTAAATATACAGTCAATAGAGTCAATGACTTTTTCAGCGGTTGTAGATGACCTTACATCATACTCATAGTACCGACTGTAGTAATCTATCAGTACAAGTATTGAGTGGTTCGAAGGTAGCGGTCCCAGTAAGTCTACCGCCACATCTCGCCATGGTCCATCTGGTAAAAGTGTGTTTCTCAGTGGTTCAAGTGGATCTGGTCTGGCTACTACTTGACATCCGTGACAAGCTTTACAAAATTTTTCTGCAGCTTTGTCCATCCCTGGCCACCAAACGTTTGTTCTGAGATGCTGTTTGGTTCCAACAATTCCTAAATGTCCTTCATGAGCTAGTGACAGTGCTTGAGCTACAATGCGAGTTCCCCGCAAAACTATGTAGCCGATGACACACAGTTCATTTGCAATGGGTGCACATGTTTTGCATTTTTCAAAGTGTCCATTTTCAATAGCTCTTCGCACTTCTGTTAATTCTGAGTCTGTAGCAGAGGCTTCTTCAACCTCTCTTGTTGTGAGTGCTTTTGGAGTAGCATTAACTGCAACAAATCTCACATATTTGTCAGATTCATGCTTATGTGTCTCTTTGGACGTGGTGTCAGCCAGCAGTCTTGACAGTGAATCCGCAATGTTTTGCTTTCCCGCGATGTGCACTACTTTAAAGTCATATGGTTGCAGTCTGAGAACCCATCTTTCTATGCGTGCCCAAGGTTTAGATTTCTGGCTGTATATGACCTCCAATGGCTTGTGGTCTGTGATGAGGTCAAACTTCCTGCCATACACATATGGATGTAGTCTCTCACATGCCCATACCAGTGCTAGGGCTTCTCTTTCTGTTTGAGAATATCTTCGCTCACAGTCTGTTAAACTCCGACTTACGTAGCACACTGGTACCTCTTCTCCGTTCTGTTTTTGAATTAGCACTGCGCCCAAGCCTACAGGGCTTGCATCTGCTATGACTCTGGTTGGGGCTTCTTTGTCAAAATAGGCTAGGGTACCTGCTCTGGCTAACTCAGTCTTTAGTCTTTCAAATGCTTGCTTTTGTTCTGGCCCGAATGTAAACATAGTTTCTTTTCGAGTTAAACGTCTTAGTGGTTCAGAGAGTGTAGCAAACTGTGGTATGAACCTGCTACTGAAGCCTACCAGTCCAAGAAAGCTTCTCACCTCTGTAGCATTCTTCGGTTCTCGGGCTTCCACCACAGCTCTCACTCTTTCTTCAGTCGGGCCAATGCCTTTCTGTGTCAGCAGTATTCCCATGAACACAAGTCTGTCCATGTTGAACTGACACTTCTCTGAGTTTAGCGTCAGGCCACAGTCAGAGAGTCTCTTCATCACAGCATGCAGGCGTTTATCATGGGTTTCCTGGTCTGGCGCGTGTATGATTACGTCATCTGAAATGTTCTCATCTCCTTCAATGCCAGCTAGTGCATTGGCAATCTCATGCTGATATTGCTCACTAGCTGATGAGACTCCAAATATTAGCCTTTTGTACCGGTATACTCCGTTGTGCACTGAAAATGTAGTTATCTCTCTTGACTCCGGGGTAAGCTCTAGCTGATGGTATCCCCACTTGAGATCGAGTTTGGTGAAGATTGCAGAGCCGTTTAGTCCTTGCAAGATTTCATCCACAGTGGGTATGGGGTATCTTTCCCTGATTATTGCCTCATTTGCTTTTCTCATGTCTAAGCACATTCTGATATCTTTGTCACATTTCTTTGGGAGTACCACTACAGGATTTACCCAAGGTGTAGGTCCTTCTACACGTTCTATAATGTCCATGTCGATTAGTTCATTGATCTTTTTCTCCACTGCATCCCTCAAATGATAAGGTATGCGCCTCAGTGGCTGTGCTACTGGTTTCACATTTGGATCAATGTACAGGCTGATCTGTTTGGTGTTTAGCTTTCCTACTCCTTTGAACACTTTTGGATACTTTTCTTTAAGAGTGTGCTTTAAATCTGTGACAGCCGCCACATTTTCACCTATTTTCAACACTCCTAACTTTATGGCAGTCTTTTTCCCCAGGAGTGGTTCACCATTACCTCTAATCACAATAAATTCAGCCTCTTCAGTCCTGTCACCAATCTTGATTTCACATCTGAATGCACCTTTAACCGTGAGTGCCTGTGCTGAGGAATATGTATTTAAATTCCTCTGCTCTATGGGTACATATGAGCGACATTTTATCTTTTCAGCTTTTAGCTTTTCCCATATGTTTTCTCCCATCACATTACTTGTAGCTCCAGAGTCAACTAACATTTTCAACTCTATTCCCCCAACAGAAAAGGTAAGTTTCTCAGGTACATTATCATCATTTACAGTAAATGCATAATCATCTTGTTCAACAGCATTCACATTTTGTTTCTTTTGTCTTTTTGTACGACACATTTTTGAAAAGTGGTCCTCACCATTACACTTGTGACATGTTTGTCCTCGTGCTGGGCATTTGGGATCTTTGCCCATGTGGTCAGTATAACCACACCTGTAACACTGTCTGTCTGTCTGTTTTATTATCATCTTTCATTTTTCCTTTTGGTCTGTTGTTCTTCTCTTTCTTTGCTGTAAAAATCCAGCTGACCGTGTCCTCTCCTTTCTTTTCCCCGGCGACGCTCATCGCCGCCATCTGCTCCTCCACGCGTTCACAGTGGGAAGCCACCTCTAACGTGCGAGTTAGGGTTAAGCCTGGACCCTCCTCAAGCAGCTTTCTCCGTACATATTCAGAAGTGCATTTACTCAGGATAGCGTCCCGTATCTGGTTATCATTGTCAGCTTGAAAGTCACAGTCTTTTGCAGCTCGCCTCAAACGTGTACAAAATTGTTGCACAGTCTCACCTGGTGTTTGGGACAATTTGTGGAAAGTTTGGCATGCGTATGCTGCATTCACTTGAGGAACAAAGTAAGTGTTGAGCGCAGTCACCGCAGCGCTGTAATCCTTTGCCTCTCCCGTCTGTGGTAGAGTGGAGAAGACGTCCTGCACATCCTGTCCGGCCATGTGCAGTAGAAGAACGCGTCTCCGCTGTCTGATCGCGTCTGTAGCATCATCCGTCAAAATAAGACCTTTCCCATCAGCAAACAACTCGAAGGATGTTAACCAGCGCGTCCATCTTGGTCCGAGTATAGCTGGATCAGTGTAGCAGGTGAACGGTTGAATACCCGACTTTTCCATGTTAGCCCACAAGTTTTTCGCTAACACCGTGCCGCCGCTGGGTCTACTTCTCACAAAAACAAATCCAGGTCCGTGTCGTCCTCGTCGCCATTGTTGTGTGCCCACCTTATTACTAAATTGGGCAGAGCACTCCGAATTGAATCAGGACATAAAGCACGGTCTTTATGTTGCTTTATTGAACACTGTCCATCTTACAACTAGCCACTTAACGGGGCTTCCTTCGGACAACCACATCCGGTTCAAAGGTCATCACCTTAAGACATAGCCATATCAATACATGACACAGAGTGGCTCGCTAATGATGACGATGTGCCTGCACATCATCCCTGGTTTGAATTTCGATTTAGTGCAAGAAGTCAGAGAGCTAACTTCTTCAATGCCCAGGAAACACGCCGCATGTAGGGCAAGAAAAACAATGCGATGGTTGCATCAACTCAGACGTCCTTAAAGCTGTACGGTGCATCAGATTAGTGCAGGAAAGTCGCGCAACATGGAAGTGAAATGAAAACACTTTTATCATGAAAATCAGTGAATAATAATCATGACGAATGAAAGTGATCTTAATACTGAAAAATCATTGTAGCCATAGTCAGAGTCACTCGTGGGGCTGAGAGGATAATTCCAGAAGGACAGTTCCCGGCTTTCTCCAAAACTGAGTCCATCTTTATACAAGTGTTAGACCTGCGATTAAAGCAGTGGTTCTCAAAGTGTGTGGAGTTCTGACAGGCGGAGGTGCGCCCCAAAACAGATTTCCAAAAGCACAGGGGAAGTGTTTCTGGGGAGACAATAACCCGACGGACCAGTTGCAGGAACCAAAACATGCTAAGTAAGTGTGATAGGCTAATAGTTAGGCTAACACACCTCTCATGTTTTCTTTCCTCAAAAAACCGATAGATCCTCCACTTCTTTTAAGTGTCTCTCAGCGCAATTCTTAGCATATTTTGGTTCCTACAACTGGTCCGTCGGGTTATTGTCTCCCCAGAAACACTTCCCTTGTGTTTTGGTAAATCTGTTTTTTCCTATTTCCGTTGTGTTTTTGTGTGTTTGCAGTGTTTTTCTTATTGCTGGTGTCTCTTAAGTTGCAGTCCGTTTGGCCTCAAAGGGCCACCGTAGTTTATTATTGAAATAAAGTTGCAGTTCGGCTTTTCTGTCATTGTTTCGTTTAGAAAATGAAAATATTTCTTCCTGCCATGTGGGGAATGATGTAAAAAGTTTGAGAACCACTGGATTAAAGGAACATTGCATGTTTGCTGTGGCCGCTGAGCAGAATGGGCAGTGAAATACAGAACTACATCATCTGCATAGAAACATACAAAACAGTGAGATACAGATTTGACTATTTTATGTTCCAGTGAGAAATGTGAACACTGCATGAATGCTTTAATTTTTGCACCCAGGTTTAAGAAGTACGTGTGGCTACAGAGTAAGGTTGTTACAATATTGGCTTAATCTTCATGCCTCCTGCTGCCGTTACTCTGTACTGTGTTCTTTTATTCACTTTCTCACATCTTCACAGATTCTGGCTCTTCTGTCCTTGTGTGCTGCAGTTTCTTTCATCCCTCTTTTTTATCTCCCCCTCTCTCACCACTGCTTTCCTTTTCATCCTCCTCCTCCCCCCGCATCCCTCCAGCAGCTTTTATCTCCCCTCTCTTTCTTCCACTTTGCAGGAAAGATTAAGATGATTTCAGAGCACAAGACGTACACTTCATGTACAACGGCTTGAGGAAATCCCCCTGCGGTCGCTCTCCATTTCTCTGCCCGTCCCCTCGTGGTCGGTCTGCCTTCCCGCGGTGAGGATAACGACTTCTTCTATCACGCTTGCCCCTGCACTCGTCTGTTCGCCTGTGATAAAGACGATGTTTGATATGTCTGTGATGAAACCTGTTTCTCAAGTAGTCCCAGTCTGACGTGTCCACAGAGCCTGCTTTGTTAAACTGGAACCCGTCGAAATGAGTTCATCTTATACCAGCGATCAAAATTACCCGCCAAGAATATTTTTTCCTGTCTGGCAAAAATCATTAACACACTGCACATTTTTCATAAAACCACAATTTATCAACGTTACCAACTTCTGTCTAGAAATAAAGTCCTTTTTGAAATAGTCTTACAATTAGGAGAGGACAGATTTATTTAACCCTCGAGTCATCGCCTATACAATCAAGTCTGTAAATCGTAAAAATGGAAGAACATGTCCTCCCCTCGACTCGAGACAGAAACATTAACTGTTGCGTTGGTTAAGCTTTGAAAGCAGAGAGAGCCGCCGTACCCTCTCAGAATCAGACTTTTTATTTACCTTTATATATTTAATGAAACAATGTAACGTTTTAGCTTCATGCAGGAGAAACTGTTACAGTTACAGAACCTCAAAGTTCATTTCACCTCATTTTTTACGTCTGTTCTGAGCCATCATAAAAAAGCGGAGATGTCCACATGAGATTTTCAGGGCTGAATAACGTTAAGCTAATTTTTAATGCACCAAGAGTCTAAAGAAAAAGTCTGCTTTTCTTTGACCAGCTTTGAGCACCAGTATCATAGGATATATCCCAGTTTCAATAACCTGTACCAGTTTAACGTCTATGATGTAGAGCAGGGGTGTCCAACTCCAGGCCTCGAGGGCCGGTGTCCTGCAGGTTTTAGATCTCACCCTGGGTCAACACACCTGAATCACATGATTAGTTCATCACCAGGCCTCTGGAGAACTGAAGACATGTTGAGGAGGTCATTTAGCCATTTGAACCAGCTGTGATAGATCATCTAAAAACTGCAGGACACCGGCCCTCGAGGCCTGGAGTTGGACACCCCTGATGTAGAGGAACAGAAGCAGGCATTGGTACGCTGAACGTTTGATCTGTTTCTGATCATTCACAGCTAAAAACTCTGGGGGGAAAGTGCATTCTGGGTAAATGCTGAATGCTCATATCACCACGTGGGATCGGTGGCTGTTTAATCAACTGACAGCGTATGTAAGTGTCAGGGACCCTGGGTCTGAGCGAACCAGGGTCCATGAGCAGTTGTGGACTCGTATTATATTGTGTCTTTTCAGCACTGTGCTGCTGTCCTGTTTCCATGCTTGTGTATGTATAGGCAGGTGTGTGCGCGCGTGTGTGTGTGGGTGTGGCTGTGACGGGCACCTTCAGGCCTGGTGGGTGTGTCCACACATAAGGACCTCACACACCTGCAGCTGATCAGGATTGTCAGGGGAGCTACATAGGAGTAGCTGAGAGCTCCTCGACGCTGGATCGTTGAGTTAAAGTCCAAGTGAGTGCGTGTCTAAGTGTAGCGTCGTGCTGGTTGTGTATGCCCGCAGGAGTAAGTGTTTGACGGCTGCCTCTGTTTCCTGCAGGAGGAGCGTGGAGCCAAAAAGGGCAGCACGCACGGGGAGTGCAGAGAGACACGGGAGTAAGAGGGAGCTCACCGGGATTAATTGTGTTCTTGTTATTTACTCCACTGTAAATAAAACGCACAAGAGTCCTGCGTTTGGGTCGTCCACCCCCACGGTCTGCCAGCGCAGCTGTGACAGAAGGTCTTATGTCTGAAGGACCTTATGTTTGCCTCCCTTTGGCGACAGCATCATCTTCTAGTTGAGATTCCTTCTGTGTCACAATCATTTTCTAATATGGGATACAGAACGGGAGAAACCAGCCAAAGAGCCAAGAACACCAGCCGTGCACACAATCAGCCGTGCACACAATCAAGAAGAACCGGACTTTTCTATACTTCCAATGCTCATCTCAACTGTCTGCAAATATCTCTCGAAAATGTAATTTTCTGATGAAAAAACTGTAAATAAGTGGTTTTGCCCCAAATCCTCATCCAGCAACGCTCCTGGCTGTGATGGGAAAAGCCCGCTCAGAGCAGCCGCACATGCACAGGGTGTGATGAAGTTAAGAATTTAAAAAAAATCCGACATGACTGTAAAACTGATCTGGTTGCAGTTTTTTTTAACAGAGCATAAAACATTTTTTCAGCTGTAAAAATGTCCTGTGGACACGTCTCACACCCACTCACGATGGTGCGCCTGTAACTGAGGCAAAGATTTCTCAGGGCCTCATTAAATATATTGAAGTTATTGCAGGTGTAAACACCCGTTTGCCTCACAGGTCGGCTAATGCTCCTTCAGGCCGCTGCTGCTGGCTGAAAAGCAGATTCACAGACAGTCTGTGGGATTTACAACAACAGAAAAGAGCCAAGAAAGATCAGGGAATAAAAGTGTGCGTCTGAATCCTTTACACTTTATAAATACATGTAGTTACACGTAACACTTCATTCATAAAGTTTTCCTCCCGCCTTTTCGTGGGAACTCGTGCCCTCAGCTCTGTCCTGCAGGAGTCAGCAGGTTAATAATGGAGACCGTCCCTCGTCAGGTTTTAAGCCCAGGTGAAAATGAGGTCCGTTCGTCCTCCCAACGTCCTTCAGAAGCTGATACCGTGAATTAGTTTTCACAGAGTCTGAGAATTTCCCCGTCTCACTATCTCGTCTCTAATCTTTCAATTACTGCGTGTGTGTGTGTGTGTGTGTGTGTGGAGGGATTTTAGAGATAAAGAGGCTTTTTGAGGACGTGCAGAGAGGACCTGTGACCACACAGACACATGCTGAGAGAAGATTCAGCGATTAATCAATAATTTTACCATTTTATGTAAAAACCTGGTGCATTTTCACGGCCGGCTCGACTGCTCTCTGCCTCCATCACAGGTTTGAAACTGATCATTGAAGCACTGTTACACGTAAAAGCCAACGTTGTTACAATAGTTTAGTTGCCACAGTTAAACAGTCAGTGTTTGTGTGAATCTGGTTAAGTTTCTGGGGGTAGAAGCTACCAGTTTCATATTAATTTTGCCTAACTACTGCATTCACTCATTTAAAAACAACAAAAACAATCAAATGTCCAACCTTATCTCTTTAAAATGCTGACGTCTTAGTTGTAAGACGCTTTTCTTCTTCACTCGCTGTTGGTTCAAGTTTAAGCACCTCCTTGGTTGAGGTTCGGGAAATAACACAGTTTGGGTAGAAATCAAACTCCGGGGATTAAAAGTGAAGCCGGCGTCTCAAAGCTTTTATTCAAGGCACTTCCCATCCTTGGCTCTTAATTAGCCATCAGCACAGTGACAGCAAAGAGCGACCACACAAGGAGCTGGTCTTACCATCTGGGCACATTTGGGGATCAATGTGTTGCTCAAGGACGCAGTCACATTAACATCTCTGATCTCTTTCTAATCTCTTTATGGTTGTTCTTTAATTACATCTTTATAGTTATGATGTTAAAGAGGCACAAAAATCTTTTCTGTCTCTCAGCGTTTGTTTTATATCTCGATTGGATCATTTTGTATCTCTTCGAACTCATTTTGTTTCTTTGCACTTTTTTCTGTGTCTGAGTTTATTTCCTTTGGTGCACTTTTGAGTTTCTTTGATGTTTTTCTGAATTTAAAGACATATGATACGATTTCAGTGCAGGCTCATAACTGAATCCGAGCAGTTTCTCTAATGTCCAGTTGAGGCTGGCGGGTCCTGAGTGTCAGTTTCCACAGACCTCCGTGTAAAAATGTCCAAAGTTACCTCAGAAATATGTTTTCAGCCTGACACAGAATGCAGCTTTGATCTTTACAGCTAATTTCACTGTGAAACTAATCAAGTTAGAGAACCTGAGCAGATAATGCCAACACCCCCACAATAACCCATCTTTCATATGCAGTCAGTGGGTAACGCGAGCCACATGCTATAAGCACACTGTAATCTAAGATAAAGTAAAAAGCCATTTTCTTTGAATGCTGGACAGCGTCTAAAACATTTAAATAGACTTGGTTTGTTTAGCTGTTTCGTGCATCAGGGGCAGCTGTTCTGCATCACCATCTTATAAACAGGTCGAGCTGAGGATCAAACCACAAACCTCGCAATTGATCCGCTCTTCCACCTGAGCCACAGCCGCCTCCCATCTATTCTTTATGTTTAATCATTTGATGTTCAGACCCCTGCTGTCTGCAGAAACAGCGCCTGCAGGAGGAGAATCAGTGGTTTGCTACGTTTATACGTGCGTCTGAATAAAAGTCTTCATTAAAATGAAAGCGTGGACGTGTCCTTGGATGCTTATTTCAGCCTGAAAGAGAAAAAAAGAAACTCGGGCTGTAATGTGGGAACGCAGAGCTTCTCTGTCAGAGCTAATTCTCGTTTGTGCTAATCTTTCAAACCAGATTCCTTCTCCCGCTCTATCAGTGCGCCCTCCCCGCGTCTCGCTCTCTCTCTGTCAACACGTTAGTTATTCAAGCAGAGGGAATCTGGCACAAGTCATTTGTCAAAGTGAGATAGTAGAAGAAGAAGAAAACTACAAAGTGAAGTGTGTTTTGGCCTCCACTTTTCATCCAGTGACTAAACAGAGCAGCGCTCAGAGATACGGCGCCGACGACTGAGGACATCTTCGCATTCGAGGAATTTAATTTGCAAAAGTTAGTGAAGAAAATAAATGATAATTTAATCCATTAGCTGGTGTTTCATAACCGTCGCTCAGCATGTTTCAGCGGAATCGGCGCGAGCGCCAAGGTCAAAGAGGCAAAGACTCGGCTAACCGTCGTGGTTGGCGTTGCCAAGCGTCCAGGGCTCATCGGAGTCAAAGTGCGTGTCTCCTCCGATGCCGGCGCCGGGGAAGTAAGCGTGGGCCAGGAAGCCCCCCTCTCCGTCGAACGGGGAGCTGTCACCGTGGAAACCAGAGGCGAAGAAGATCATGATGTCAGCCTCTTTGCCCTCGTTCTTGATCTCCGAGTACGGCACCTCCTGAGCGGGATCAGAGGAACAAACAAGGAATCAATATTTCAGAAGATTAAAAATACTGTGAGTTTCACGCGCTCGTTCAGGCTTCCTCCTCAGAAACGACGGCCTGACTTCTACTGCACACCAACAGATACTTATTTCATATAAAAATGACAGTGACTGTAATCAGAGGTTTACTCTTTTAACAACATACGTTTCGCTGTGGTGTGTCCAAAAATGGGGGAATCAGCCGTCCGTGCTCAAAGACATCTTCCTTCACTGAAACGTCTTCTGGGCTGATAAACAACAGGATTTCTGCACATCTGTTTCAGCTGAACAGCTGTTTTCAGCAGCTGGACTAAAGCTACCTACGGGTACGTGTTTTTATACCCAGCCATGACGCCACAGTGAGCAACACAGATTATAAACCAGACGATAATATCACAGGTTATTCACTGATTGCTAGAACAGCTCGAGTGCTCGATCAGTGGGTTTCACCTCGAGGCCACGACGACACTGCTGAAGGTCGCAAACCAAAGCACTACGAAGCTCTTCTGTTTATTACAGCGTCGAAGGATCTTCTGCTCCTTGTGCACTGGAGAAAGGTGAACCTGATCCAGAAACCAAACTATCGATTGATGGAAAGAGTCATAATAGCAGCTCTTGTTTCACCTGTATGTTATTGTGTCTGCTGTGGTGTTTAGAATTTACTGACATATTTTCCGTTGTTTGGGAGACAGACACTATCTCTACTTTCAAGATTAGGCTTCAAACTTTCCTTTTTGCTAAAGCATATAGTTAGGGCTGGATTCCCATGATGCACTGAGTGTTTCTTCTTCACTCACCATGTACAACTCTCTGCATTTAATCATTAGTTATTATTAGTCATTGTGTCTCTTCCACAGTGTATGTTTTGTCCCGTCTTCCTCCCGTCACCACCGACAGCAGACGGACGCCTGGTTCTTCTGGAGGTTTCTTCCTGTTAAAGGAGTTTTTCTTTCCCACTGTTGCCAAGTGCTTGTGCACAAGGGGTCGTCTGATGTTGGGTTTTCTCTGTTATTGTACTGTATAGTATCGAGATGATTAATGAACACAGAGCATGAGAAGAACTGGTTTAGAATAATAAAAAACTCCCCATTAATCGTTGTAATATTTAGCTTTTTTTTAAAGGTTACATGGAGGAGTGCAGTGTGTGTGTGCGATGTAACCTCTCTGTCCAAAGCAAATTTCTCGTTCTCTTACAGCATTAAGTGCCTCGAGGCGACTGTTGTGATCGGGCGCTACATATGTTCCAGCTTTCGACCTGTATGACTCAGGCGTGTATCTGGACGTCTCACCTGGAAGGAGAGCGGCGTGACGGCCTGCCACACATTGAAGGCTTGTCGAATCGCTCTCTGGGTGTCCTTCTCTCCAACTTTGGGGGTGAAGTTGGATATGCTGCGAGAAAGAAAAAGACGCCACAGTTCAAATAAACAGCGTGTTCCCACATTCACTGTGAGGTGAGCAGAGGTCAGTGAGTGCGGCTGTGATGATTGCGTTGCCTGTAAAACCTGTGAGAACACAACATGTGCAAGGAAGCATCGGCTAAAACAACAACGACAATAAAAAGTGTCTTTGTTGATGCAAAGATCCAGACCTGTACACGCTTTAGTGAAATCAGCGGATTAGGATTCAGTGTGAGTCAACGAGCAGCGCGGTTGGCACGACGGCTGATGCGTGTTCGGCTGGAAGAGACGAACGAGGCAGAAAGGTCATTATAGAGTAATTGCAGGAGACGATGTGCCACCCATAGCTACTCTGCTGCTGCGAGAGAGAGGATGGGAGGTATATCATTACATGTTTTATCACTCACTTCACTGTCACTGGAAACACTTTCATGTAGCGTCTTTAAAAGCAGCGTTTTAAACCTTTGCTGTCACCTTCCAACACTGTCGGAGGAGACGGGAGAGCGAGTCGAGGAGCGAGGGAGCGTTAGAGGACAGATGGGAGTAATTGGCAGAGGCAGAGAGGGTGGAGGATGGAAAAGAAAAGCCAGGACAGGAGAGGGAGAGCAAGGAAAAAACACGGCGGGATAAAACAGCAAAGCAGGCGGCTGAGTTCATTTCACACAATCTGTCTCTCGACGGGGGAGCAAAGGCTTTGTTCCCGACCAGAAACATGCATTATGGAAATAAATATCAGCACATTTACACAGTTGCTGTAACTCAACATTCATTCATGAGCACAGCAGCTTCCTGATGTGAGAAAAATAAGTCCAGCTGGCAAAGAAATAGAAATGTTTATAGCACTTTACAGGTAGTCCCTGGAAATGGATTAAAAGTTGTTGTGAGCTGTGATGGAGTGAATAAAAAAACGTCTCCAACGATCTAGAAGACAGATGCCGATCGAGACTCGATGAGACGCCAAAAACGAGTTTATTTCACCGCTGAATGCAGCTGGTCATGAGTCATGCTATGGTGCTTCGCTGGCACGTCCCTCAAACCAAACAAGCCCCTCAAAACTGGACTAATGCCCTTTGACCCCCATCTACTCCATAAACAGGATCCAGAGAGCTTCTCCTACAGCTGATGGGCCTCCACCTGAATCCTGACTCCACGATGGGGAGTCATCACGAATCCCTGTTCCCTCTCCAAAGCCTAAATACCTTGGGAGATCCAACCAGGGGAAAGATGCCCTCAGCAACGTAGCTGCTTGGGTCAGAACCACACACCACGTTAGGGTGGAGCTTCATGGGGCGGCAATTCTTTGGATTCACAATTAGTTGCTACCCCAAGTGGAGGAGTTCAGGTATCTCTGGGTCTTCGTCCGTGTGTCGGGCAGTGCAGACTGGTTTGCTGTGACAGCGAGGCTGTAGTACAGAGAGACGTGAGCACGAAGCTGTCAGCTAGCTACGTCGCCACGCCCACCCGTGAGCACGATCTGTGGGTAGCGACTGAAAGAATAAGATGGAGCAGAAATGAGCTTCCTGTCACAGGTGTGTGGGCGCCTCGTTAGAGATTCAGGAGGAGCTTTAAGCTGTGCTTCATATTTCACATGGACAGGATCCACCTCAGTGCTTCAGTATCTGCTGTGGCTGCACCCAAACACCTCCTTGTTGGTATGTTTTGGGCGTGTCCAACCAGCAGGCCACCCACGCTGAAAAGGTTATGAGTGAGGAACACGAGAAAGAGAACGCACTGGAGGCAGACAGTAAAATCCAAATCCTTTATCCAGGCAGAGGTCACACACAAGTAATCAGTGAGTGAAGCAAACAAATCCAGCAAAGGGAAGACAAAAAGATCTAAAACACACCCAAAGGTCACACAGGAGGAAACCGAAGATTAAAGACTGGAAAAAACACAAAGACACAAAACTAGAAGCCTGGAAAACTTGACTTGGATTATTTAACATGTCATCGAATTTAATAAAATCGTAGAAACACAAGGGACACACAAACACATGCACAATCCAAACTGAAGGGAAGACTGGACTATGGACTAATCAGGGAAACAGGAGGGCAACGAGATCCAGAGGGAACACCAAGGACCAGCAAACTCTAATACAAACAGACTCAAAGGATTAAGGAAATCTATAGAAATCAAAACAGACATAACACCCAGACTGAGAGAACCTTCTCATCAACGAGAATATATTAGAATTAAACTCCAACAAACCTGAAAAACCTTGAGAACAAACTGCGAGTGGTGACAGGAGGCGGCGGCCGGGGACAGGTACGTCCTGCCCCTGCAGCCCACACCTGATAAGCTTCAGCTATCGTGTACGCAGCAGCCTGCACAGATGGGGCCTCCTCCATCAGGTTAATGTATGAAAACTCAAACAACTGGAATTTTACTGACTGATCATCTGCAATATGTCATCAGAATCACGTCATTTGGAAACATCATTAATAAACCTATATTATAGCAAAGTTTGTGCTTCTTCATTTTTTGGTTTGGTGTTCAGAAGGAATTCAAAATGAGGTCAGATAACAGGAAATGAATCGTGTGGACAGTGACGGCTGTGACAGCAGCTCACTGCGAGTTACATAAAGTTCATCTTCACTGAAACCAGATCAGAAAACAAAACAAGATCAACCTGGATCGTTGTGCTGGAGCTGACGTGAGCTGCTCTTTGAACACATGAAAGAGAATCAACGATCAGCTGATCCGAGAAATCATTTTAATGACTCAATAATAATTCTTCAAGGAAATCTCCAAACATGACGAGCAAACATCTCGTTTCTCTTGGTTCTTGGAGTTTTTTGACCAACATTTAAAGGTGCAGTTGATTAATCAATATTAAAAATAATCATTAGTTGCAGCTCTATTAGTGCAACAACATGATAATATCATATAAGATCTGTTTGAAGTGGACAGAAGCACGTCTGAGGAGATTTTACTGCATTTCATTACTGTGCCTGCAAATCCTCTACGAAGTTTATTTATAAATCCAACTCCCACCCTAAAGCCTGGTGATTAGTGTGTGTGTGTGTGTGTGTGTGTGTGTGTGTGTCAGACAGACAGCCAGGTAGCAGTTGTCTGATTTGAGTAAATGGTGTGTAACGTTACAGCAGTGAAACTGGCCAAATGACCTGTGGCCAAAACACACAGATGGTATACTGTCTGACACACACACACACACACACACACACACACACACACGTCTAGCACTCGGTTGGATATGCAGACACTGTAGTCTCACACATTTAATGCATTTAGATAATGAAATGTGCTGCACAGATTTCAGGTAATGGGCGAGAAAAAGAGGAAATCAGAGGAGATGACTCCAGGAGTTCTTTGGAGAATCGGAAACTGAATCCTTAAAAGGGAAAAACCCAAATTGACAATGCTGACAGGTCACTATCGTTTGCAATTAACAATTTCTTCCCACAGGGTGGGGGCTCTCTCACGGCTCATGGTTTGGGCGCCCTGTCAGCCAGTGGCGCTGGACAACTAATGAATTATAAACACAGAACCGTAACATCAGATTTTTATCCACCATGCAGAAACATCTGGAAACATCTGGAAACATCTGATTGGCACCAGCTTCATTTTTCAACATGACAATGATCCCAAACACACGGCCTGTGCCATAAAAGCATACCAATATATAAAACACACAGTGGAACACTGTCAGCCATGGATTGGCCTCCACAGAGCCCGGACCTCAACACTCCTGAAGCAGAAGCTGAAACACCCAAAGGAGAGCTTTGGATGTCCCTCAGAATGCCTGGAGAGCTATTCCCAAATATACTTAAAGACATTCCTGTTTTACCAGCAGGATATAAAGGAATGAGGCATCTGCATAGTACTGCATGTCCACTCTGAAATCATCTGTGTTTACAGCCTCTATTTTAAACATATCCTTAACATATTTCTTTCCTACAGCCAATACTTTCCTCCATCATCCACAACATTTTTAAGACGTAGGCGAGCATTAGCATTAGCTGCAGGACGATGCAAGTTACTGAACCAGGTAAAATAATTTTAGCTAGTTAGCTTAGCTTTAGCACAATTTGCAAACACCAAAGAGAAGATTAGGCACAAAAATGATTTTCATTTGGAATAATTTAATATCTACCTGCTGATGGTGCAAAGTGAGGAGGATAAATCCTGAATGGAGCATGAATATGTGTGCTGCGAAAACATTTTATGTCACAGTGAAAGGGATGAACGTAAAGGAGGGTCCAAGCAGGCACTCGTTGAGGTGCGAAGGAGTTTTATTATAAAAATAAGACACAAGTAGAAGATGGCAAACAGAACTAAAGCTAAACTATACTGGAAAAAACTAAACTACTAAACATGAACACGAACAAGGGTGACCGGAAGCACATGACGGTTGATAGCAGACACACACAGCTGATTCACAGGAGATAAGCAGACGGACCAGCGACTACAACAAAAGAAGACACGACTAAATACACACAGAAGAACACTGAGATTACACACAGGTGGGGAACACAGCTGGAAGTGATTGACGACACGAGCCAAGGGAGGCAAAATAAGACACGGACTTTCACAATAAAACAGGAAACAAGAAACCATTACACAAAGACGCAGACTAGACACAGAACTAAACCTACACTAAACACAAACCTAAGAACTAATCTCTTGTTATAATAATAACAATAACCAACAAAGCACCACAAGAGAATGAGAAAAGAATCCATAATGCGAAATCACACCAAACGTCTGACCACATGTTGAATTCTGAATTATTTAATAAGTTGCATGTCAGGGAAGAGTCACGTGAATCTGGGAATTCACCGTCTGGATCAAAGTTCATGGAAAAGGTTTCAGCAGCTGTCTGGATACTTCACTAATATACGGATCAGAATTTATGGAAATGCTTCACAAAGAACACAAATTTCTACACGGCTGAAGGGATTCGTCCTTTAGAGGAGCTTTAACATCTTTATCTGATCGCAATCCATCGCTGAGCTCAGTCGGAGCAGCTCTAAATGCAGTTATTCTCTTCTTTTGTTTCTGTCCTTTGATTGACTTTTAATGAATTTGCTTAGTTGCAGAGGCATCGGCATAAAAGGGGAAACATTCTTCTGAGTGCTCTCTCAACTTGCTTTGGCCTTCACTTGTATTTTCTTCTTCTTTCCAGCCTTCTCGATTCTTCTTAATATCTGCCTTCTGCACGGAGGCTTTACTGGAAATTTTCACTTGGAGATGCGCAGTTGCATAATCCTGCAGCTACAGTATCGAACAGCGGGTGTGATTACATGCAGCCCTGAAATTCCTCTTAATGCAGAGCAGAGGCAGAAAAAATCCTCCTGTCTGAGCTCATCGCTGTCACTCAGGTAAGCGCACTGAACGGCAACCACCTTCAGATCGTATTGTTTTGATGCAGCATGTGAGCCGGGTATGTGTTGGATACACACAGAGCAAAATAAGGTTAGGAGCACACTGTGTGGGAGCTGCTGCTACTCTCTGGAGTTGTTGTGTAGATGTACACGTATGCTGAGTTTCCAAAAGCAGCTCCTCTGGATGATTCACCGCCTTAAATCTAAACCTTTAGCGTTTATTATTAATCTCTGTCTCTCTTCCACAGCATGTCTTTATCCTGTCTTCCTTCTCTCACCCCAACCAATCACAGCAGATGGCCCCGCCCCTCCCTGAGCCTGGTTCTGTCGGAGGTTTCTTCCTGTTAAAAGGGAGTTTTTCCTTCCCACTGTCGCCAAAGTGCTGCTCATAGGGGGTCATATGATTGTTGGGTTTTTCTCTGTATGTGTTATTGTAGGGTCGACCTTACAATATGAAGCACCTTGAGGTGACTGTTGTTGTGATTTGACCCTGGATAAATAACATTTGCTTTTTAGCTACAATGAAGAGTAAAATCTCACTAAGTGCTTGGAACATCTTACAGTTTAATCTGAGCTAAAATTCCTGCTACAGTGGCTCAGTCAGCCTGACATCTTCAGATCAATGCATAAATACAAATGAGTCTGGAACCGCTCAGTTCATTTCTCACATTCAAAGGGCTGCAAACCAGAATCTCTCTGGAACAGACAGACCTGTAACCAGCGTTAGCTTCTTCATCGTTCTTCTCAACACAGATTTTAAGAGCAGTTTTGTCTCCTTCAGAGAAACTATCCTGTAATTCTGTGTGTGGGATGGAAACGTTCTGCAGTCCGAATGAAAACGAGTTCGTGATACTCGGGTTTTAGCAAAGGGCTGCTCACATTCAACCTGCAGAGCTGCAAAGATCATTCATAGTTTCTCCGCTTCCAGTTAATGAAGCATTGGAAGCTTAAGCTCAGCTCCTGCACTTTCAGTGAACCAGAGGTACGCCCATAATTCATGCAAAGGATCCTGGATGTGACAGTAAGGTGGCCCGAAGCGCAGCTTGGCAGGTGAACATGAATACTGCATGGACCGTAAATGATGGAGCACAACCAGCCTAAACACTGGCTCCATATCACAGAGTGTGAGTGGAAGAGGAGGAGGCTGGTCTGGCTCTGGAGATGGGCCGGTGCCTCGGAAGAAGAACAATCGAGTTAGAAATGATTGGAGCAAACGGCTCGAGCGACGGCAGCCGAGCTGAAGACAACACTGCGAGAATGCGACAGCAGATAACAGGTGAAACACGAGGAGGCCCGAGGAGACTCAGATGCAGTAAGGGGTAACCGGATAGCGCCGATCGCACGCTGTGGGTTTTATGTAACGTTGTAGAGTGGATCCCAGTAAAGCAGCAGAACTGGGATGGGCCCAGAGTCTCGCGGGAGCTGCGTAATTTACATTAGACCTATAAAACTCTGAGTGGGATGGTGTGGAGAGACGGGGGTGGAGGAAAAGCAAGAGGAGGCTGAAAGGGGATTCAAACATCTAAATAAGAAACTGTTTGATCTCAGATGTTGAAGCAGGAGAAGAACAGAATTAAACAAAGACGTGGAAAATTTCAGCGAGAGGAAGAAAAGCAGAGACGATGAATTTAACCAGAAGGAAACGAGAACACACGATACGACAAAACCAACCAGAGATATAAATAATGTTCACACAGAGGTGCTGGAAAATGACAGAGAAACAAGGATTTCTACAAAGAGATACCAAAAGGGAACTCGTGGTGGATGAAGGTGGAGCTATCAGGAGGCTGCTGCTCGCATCACACTTCAAATCAAAATGGAGGATGCTGTGATGTCACTGAGACTTACAGGAAGGACTGCATTAAAGCTCTGCAGAAACCCTTTCTACTGAAACAAGAGAGGGAAAAAAGGTTCATCCTGGACTCACAAGTGCCGCTCATCGAGCAGAACCACAGAGTTCTGGAGTATTTGGAAAGTCGTAGCAGATAACAGTGAATGCTGAACACTAAATGAGCTCAACGAGAGAGAACGAGACACTAACTGTTGCTGACCTCCACGACAAGCTAAACCTGGTGCTATGCTTCTCCTCTCGTGGCCCCTGATAAATACACAAATACAAACTAACCACAGCCCCATTCAATAAGGAACATTTTGCTTTTAACAGTTACGACGAGGCAGTTTATTAAAAACAGCCACAAACAGTTAAAGTTCCCTAAAAAAGGATTTTTGGTCCCCAGAGCGGAAACTAGAAACAGAGAATGGAAACGAGGAAGAACAAGATGGCGCCGGTGAGGTCGGCTGCCGTCACGACTGCTCCGACCACTTTTTCTTTGTCTTTGTTTTTTAAGTTAGTTTTCAGCATTACAAGACATAATGTGGATCGCACAACACTGGACATTATATTCTTCATTTCCAGTTAATACTTGTACAGCTGCTGTTATTGTGTATTTATTTATTTAGATTTCTTCATACATTCTTATTTAGTTCTATATTGTGTATTTTGTTGTACAGTTATTTTATTTTCAACTTTAATTTATATATTTTATCTTATTCTTCCCAGTTAAATTTACCCTTCATTCTAATTTGTGTTGTACAGTTATTTCATTTTTAACCTTAATTTATATTTTATTCCTTCCTAGTTAAATTTACCCTTTTTAATTTTTCATATTTATTTCCTATCTTATTCATAGCCTTTCCTTTTTTGTTTTCTTTAGGTCACGAGCAGTTGTCTAAGCATTTCACTGCATATCGTACTGTGTATGACTGTGTACGTGACAAATAAAATTTGAATTTGAATTTGAATTTGAGGCGTTCAGGGCAGCAGTGTTTACTTACTGTTGGTCATTTTTACCAAGAAACTGTGGAAATACACAAGTACTGTTTCAGTTTGATTCGTGGCACTGAAGCTGGATTTGAATTTGAGAGACACGCAGTCGGGGAACAAGAAGCAGAGAGAACTAAAGTAGGAGACAAAGAGAGAGACGGGAGAGAGAAAAAGTGGGCAGGAGCTGGGATGCGTTCAGAGTCCCGTGGGATGGCTCTGATCTGCATTAGACCCACATTACACGGCCGAGCTGCTGGTTGGATCACACAGCCGAGGGTTTTACCGTACGTCCATAAAGAAATAAAGACGGAGAGATGTGGGTGGGTGGATGTAATGTATGGATACGTGATGTGTTCAGGGTACCCTGGGACGCAGCTGATTTACATTAAGCCCAGGCTGGGAGAGAAAGAGGGAGGATGAAGATGGAAACAGAGAATTAAGAAAAAGAAACACTCACTCAGCATCCCATTAACATGTGTCGGCCTCTTTAATAGCCATGTTAGCTCAGAGCGCTCAGTTACTGCCATCTTAGAGCTCATTATGGAAAATGAAGTCAGGTATGCACACCTGTACGAGATCCTTTTATCTCTCCACTTCTGTCCTGTCAGCGCGTAGCGTTTGTTCCTCTGCCGCCGGCTGGTGTGAGGATGATCTGGGACGCCACAGCGAGGTCTCCTCATCCACCTGAACACAACAGCAACATGTTAGTGTTTTGGCACAGACTGGGTGGTTTCAGCTGAACAACAATTTCAGTGAACCGTGTTTATTCCAAGCAGCTTTGTTTTTAGGGGAGACACAGCTGGAGATGGTTATGAATTAGTTTTGCATTTGCAGTTACAGGACCAACTAAACGATCTCATGTCTGCTAATCATCAGAGCCATTTTTAGTTTCTCTTAGCTGTTCATTATTCACCAAAGCAGCGCACCACAGCCGGCAGTTTCACATATTTGCTTTGACACAAGAATCGATTTCACTGGACGCCTGAACCTGGGTGCTTTCACATGTTGATGTAAACTACGTGTAAACTGTGAGGCCATTTAAAAGTACTTTTGGTAATGAAACTACAGAATTGATCTAAAACTGTTATTAACAGGGGGCAACCAAGTGTGCTGAGATATTTTCGAATGTTTGCTGACGCTCTGGTTACCAACTTCTCCTTAGCAAGCTTTGCTTTTTCCCATCAGAAATAAGAATGACATACAGGATGTGCTCGGAAGCTCCCGGGACACAGTTTTTATGCTGATGTTAAGTGTAGAGGACGTTTGGAAGAAGTTATCGAGCTGGGAGAGTGTTGGTGACTTTTAGGCACCCGCCTCTCGTGCTGCTCAGCGCTTTAACTCTGTAACATTTAGAGCTGATCACTGAATATCGGGGAGTGATAAGACTGATAATCTCTGAGTTTAATGGAGATGCACGATCTTCCAAAGAACTCTTGGAACATAACGACAGCCATTAGATTTCTGCTAAAACATTTTAAAAAGCAGACTGTTGAAGATGATGTGAGGATGAGCAGCACCCACAGGAAGCAGATTCACTTGTGGAGAGCAGTTTGTGTGCTGAAGCAGAGGAAGCACATTTAAATTGAAAGCAGTGAGGCTGATTGCTTCTGGGTGGATTAAGTGTCTGTGAAATGTCAAAAGGGGGTCAACGCTCAGCTTCGCAGAGCTCCTCGGATTCTTTAAATCATTGTTTTGAATTTCTGGCTCACGCTTTACATTCTGCTTCAGTCGTATCGTTTTCACAGCGTTGTTTCAGATGCTTCAAAAACATCTGAAGAACAGCTTCAGACGACGCGCTCAGCAGCAAACAGCAGGCGGACGCCGTCAGAGACAAGCTAGTAAATGCAGAGCAGCTAGAGACGCTCAGGTTAGCAAAAACAGAAGAGTGTAACACTTTAAACTGGTTACACTGGTGGGTGGTCACGTTAGCGATCAGAAAATGAAGCTTCTCTGTTTCTTCTTAAGTGGAAATATTCAACGGTAAATGTAAGTGTGGTCCATCGTTTGGAGATCACTGCTACAGACACACCAAAGTCAAGAAGCATAGCTCACAGGCAGTGGGTGCTGCCCCTCAGTAGGCTTCTGGAAGCTGGCCAATCAGAACACAGCAGGCTTTCATGGAGCAGAGCCTTAAAGGCGCAGGAGCTACTGTTTTGTTTCAGGTAGAGGATGAAGTGAGGAGCACCAAAACCCAGATTAACCAAAGTATTTTTTTGGACTGTGAATAAAAATAAAGATTCACTTATTGAGAAATGAGCAAAGTTGCAAAGAAATAATATCATGTAGTATAATACAGTGTGTGTCGTTTGTGTGTTAGCCATACAAAAGGAACATTTACACAGTTATTTAAAGTATTAATACAATATTTACTGATTATTGAATACACATGATCATGATAGTGCCAAGAGATGAAAACTGACTAACGGGATTGTCAGATTTCTCTCTCGCTGCCTGTGAACACGCCTTCCCCCCTTTCCTCGTCCTTCGTGTTTGACCAACAGTAGCAGATTTTCCAACAGCACCGAAGGCTATTAAATCTACCTCCGACTGATCTGGTATGGAAATCTCATTTTTTATGATACGCATGTTTGGTTTGGCCAAGATGTTACACCACATGCCCTTACTGGTGTCAAGCCAGCCTCCAATTCGAGACTTGCAGTCAAGCCAGCCTCCAGTTTGTTTTACGTTCCCTGTGTATTCAAAGTATTACGGAAATGGATGTGGAAACCGGATTTCAAAATAAAAGCCAACTTCGAGTGAATTAACAGATATGTTAAGAACATAATAACATATAATTTAGGCTTTTTTTTTTTTTTTTACAAACTCTAATGTTAGATCTATATGACACAGCCTTGTACCCTAATTGTGCCCTGTCACTATCAAGGCCATCTTATTTTGGATTTCAAAGTAAAAGCCCTGTGAATCTTCATTTTTGAACTACTCTTTCAATGACTTAATAATGCTCTTAAAAGCAAAAGTCGTATTTCCAAATACTATTTGAACTTTATATCAACACTTTCCAACCACAGTCTTTTTACAGTGATACCATATCAATATCAAGTCAGTCTGATTTTGCCTTTCATAGTAATGGCCCTTTGAAATTGTCCATAATTGACTTAATCTTCTAACGATTCAAAATGCTCTAAAATGAAAAATTCTTGTTTCCACAGGGTAATTCCACCTTAGATCAACAGTATACAGCCCCACAGTGATACCATATCAATATCAAGTCATTCTGATTATGCCTTCCAAAATAAAAGCCTTTTTAAATTGTCCATAATTGACCTAACTTTCAGTGATTTCAAAATGTTTTAAAATGGAAATTTCCTGTTTCCACAGGGTAATTCCACTCCAGATCAACAGTATACAACCTCACGATGTTACCATATCAATATCAAGACATTCTGATATTGCTTTAAAAAATAAAAGCATTTTCAAACTGCCCATATCTGAGTTGCTCCTGGAACAATTTCAAAATGCTCTAAAATGGCACATTCCTGTTTCCACAGGGTAATTCCACTCCAGATCAACAGTATACAGCCCCACAGTGATACCATATCAATATCAAGTCATTCTGATTTTGCTCTCAAAAATAAAAGCCTTTTCATACTGTTGATATGGAGTAGAATTATCCTGTGGAAACACGAAATTTCCATTTTAGAGCATTTTGAAATCACTGAAAGTTAGGTCAATTGTGGACAATTTGAAAAGGCTTTTACTTTGGAAGGCAAAATCAGAATGACTTGATATTAATATGGTATCACTGTGGGGCTGTATACTGTTGATCTAAAGTGGAATTACCCTGTGGAAACAGGAAATTTCCATTTTAGAGCATTTTGAAATCACTGAAAGTTAGGTCAATTATGGACAATTTAAAAAGTCTTTTATTTTGGAAGGCATAATCAGAATGACTTGATATTGATATGGTATCACTGTGGGGCTGTATACTGTTGATCTAAGGTGGAATTACCCTGTGGAAACAGGAATTTTCCATTTTAGAGCATTTTGAAATTGTTCCAGGATCAAGTCAGATATGGGCATTTTGAAAATGCTTTTATTTTTGAAAGCAAAATCAGACTGACTTGATATTGATGTGGTAACATCGTGAGGTTGTATACTGTTGACCTAAAGTGAAATTATCCTGTGGAAACAGCAATTTTCACTTTTAGAGCATTTTGAAATCTTTAAAAGAGTAGGTCGTATCTTGGCAATTTGAAAAGTCTTTTATTTTGGAAGGCATAATCAGAATGACTTGATATTGATATGGTAACATCGTGAGGTTGTATACTGTTGACCTAAAGTGAAATTATCCTGTGGAAACAGCAAAATTCTTTTTAAGAACATTTTGAAATCGTTAAAAAAGTAGGTCGTATATATGCTCAATTTGAAAGGGCATTTATTTTGGAAGGCATAATCAGAATGACTTGATATTGATATGGTATCACTGTGGGGCTGTATACTGTTGATCTAAGGTGGAATTACCCTGTGGAAACAGGAATTTTCCATTTTAGAGCATTTTGAAATTGTTCCAGGATCAAGTCAGATATGGGCAGTTTGAAAATGCTTTTATTTTTGAAAGCAAAATCAGAATGACTTGATATTGATATGGTAACATCGTGAGGTTGTATACTGTTGAACTAAAGTGAAATTACCCTGTGGAAACAGGAAATTTCCATTTTAGAGCATTTTGAAATCACTGAAAGTTAGGTCAATTATGGACAATTTGAAAAGTCTTTTATTTTGGAAGGCATAATCAGAATGACTTGATATTGATATGGTATCACTGTGGGGCTGTATACTGTTGATCTAAGGTGGAATTACCCTGTGGAAACAGGAATTTTCCTTTTTAGAGCATTTTGAAATCACTGAAAGTTAGGTCAATTATGGACAATTTGAAAAGGCTTTTATTTTTGAGAGCAAAATCAGAATGACTTGATATTGATATGGTATCACTGTGGGGCTGTATACTGTTGATCTAAAGTGGAATTACCCTGTGTAAACAGGAATGTGCCATTTTAGAGCATTTTGAAATTGTTCCAGGAGCAACTCAGATATGGGCAGTTTGAAAATGCTTTTATTTTTTAAAGCAATATCAGAATGTCTTGATATTGATATGGTAACATCGTGAGGTTGTATACTGTTGATCTGGAGTGGAATTACCCTGTGGAAACAGGAAATTTCCATTTTAAAACATTTTGAAATCACTGAAAGTTAGGTCAATTATGGACAATTTAAAAAGGCTTTTATTTTGGAAGGCATAATCAGAATGACTTGATATTGATATGGTATCACTGTGGGGCTGTATACTGTTGATCTAAGGTGGAATTACCCTGTGGAAACAAGAATTTTTCATTTTAGAGCATTTTGAATCGTTAGAAGATTAAGTCAATTATGGACAATTTCAAAGGGCCATTACTATGAAAGGCAAAATCAGACTGACTTGATATTGATATGGTATCACTGTAAAAAGACTGTGGTTGGAAAGTGTTGATATAAAGTTCAAATAGTATTTGGAAATACGACTTTTGCTTTTAAGAGCATTATTAAGTCATTGAAAGAGTAGTTCAAAAATGAAGATTCACAGGGCTTTTACTTTGAAATCCAAAATAAGATGGCCTTGATAGTGACAGGGCACAATTAGGGTACAAGGCTGTGTCATATAGATCTAACATTAGAGTTTGTAAAAAAAAAAAAAGCCTAAATTATATGTTATTATGTTCTTAACATATCTGTTAATTCACTCGAAGTTGGCTTTTATTTTGAAATCCGGTTTCCACATCCATTCCCGTAATATTTAGTATTTTATTTAGTATTTATTTATTTATTGTCATTGTCAAGAACAATGAAATTGCATTTGGGGCTTCCATACAACCCAAAAAAAAAGAAGAAAATAATAAATACCCCTTAAAACCCAAGTGTACATATTTAACCCAGTGTGACTCCAATGCAATAAGACAATCCTTAGCAATAATGTTCGTAGAAATTCAGACAAAGACCTGAGAAACATGACAAAATACAACAATGCAACCCATTCAATATTATTGTACTGTGAGATATGATATCAGATATGATAGTTATCTATTTAAGAAAGAGGGGGGGGGGGGGGGGGCAGGAGGGGGAAGAGAATAAAGATATGATGCACCAATGCAGACCAGTTCATTGCTATTAAGAAGTTGGATATGGTTATTGTCCGTGAGAGGGGGGCAGAGAGTTCAGGAGCCTCACAGCCTGTGGATACAGGCTGTTGGCCAGTCTGGATGTTCTGGCCTGTATAGACCTGTACCTTCTCCCTGAGGGCAGCAGATGGAAAAGGTGGCGCGCAGGGTGATGTTGGTCCCGCAGGATACTGTGCACCCTCCCTGTGTATACTTTGAATACACAGGGAACGTAAAACAAACTGGAGGCTGGCTTGACTGCAAGTCTCGAATTGGAGGCTGGCTTGACACAAGTATGCCCTTCATGATGCAACGGTCCCCGCCTGCACGAGGAGTGCCCTGCCTTTCCCACTTTTACGGAAACGTCCCGATTACTCACTCGATAGTCGTCTCATCCAACACTCCCGTCACAGGGATGCCGTAGAAGCGCTGCATGGCGGCCACGGCAGACTGCATGGCCTTCTCCTGCCGCAGGTCTGATGTCCGAACGTCGTGAGGCAGCAGGTAGCCGTAGTTCTTCAGCCACGTCTGAGAGAAACACGGACAGAAGAGGTCGGTTACACAGGACTAACCTGCTAGACAGTAGAGCCACAACAGACTTACTGTAGATCCTTCTTAATTCCCAATTATAGAAACATATTAAACATACATCATAGACTTCTCTAGAGTCCATATGCACAATAGAAAGCTGTGGTAGTGTCCATGGTGCTGAACCGCAGGCCAAATGTAACCAGGTCGTGTAACTTAAAGACTAAGGTGTGCTAGTTATTTTGTCATGTTGGTTGCCTTAGACACACACGTTTATAAAATAATTGCAGACAGCTGAATGTGACATTTCTTTGAGTTTCATGATGTCAGCGCAGCACCGCCCGCAGCACCGCCCCTCCCCACCTTCCCACCAATAAGCTGACAGCTGCCATTTGGATTCAAATCCACGCTCCTTGCAGGGTCTCACAGGTCTCCCTCTGACCTGCTGAGGAAACCTTTGATCATAACAATATAACCCTTCAAATATTACAAAACAGGCTGTGCTTACAGCCCCAGAGAACAATCGCACATTAAAGTTTCCCTCAGTGTTCAAGTAATTCAACAATAACTCCTGCACATCAGCAGGTTTGCAGCAACATGCAGCTGCCAATAGCTGGTTCAGTTTTTACATCAAGTTTCAGGTTCCTGTGGCCTCAAAACACCACAATTTATTGGAACAATAGTTCAAAACGCAGAAAAAAGGTGTAACGAGTAGGCGGACAAAAAAGATTCAGGGTGAGTGAAAAGAAGACATTGAACATGTCGGAGAGAAACTGGGGAGCCAGTTCCTCCGAATCCCAGAAAATCGAATTCACACCGATCCAAAATCGATGCTGAATCCACAGTTTTCCTCGGATGAGTCTTATTACGTCGTATTTTTCATTTAGCAGCCGCCTGTCTCTTTAATGTGACATAACACAATCTCACAAGCCTCCGGAGGGAGAGCGAGGAAAGGCAGAGAGGAAGGCGGGTAAATGAAGAGGAGAGAAGAAGAAAAGATGGAAAAATAAAAAGGAGGCTGTTGAAAGAGCGAACAGCAGCACGGAGAGATAAGAGGCAGAAGGTTTCAGAGGGAGAGGACACGAGAGGCGGGTGAGGTAATGAGGGGGGAGGCTGAGCTGTTCTCTACAGTAGGTCATTAATAATTCAGAGCGAGGCAGCCTCTCCCAGCAAGTCCGGGCCCAGAAAAGCGAACGCCGGCCCGACCACAGCTTTCCAACACCGAGGGCATTTATGGAAGCCCGTTTCCCCCAGCGAAGACGCGTCGAGCAGGAAAACACGACTAAGATGATGTTACATTAAAGTCAGTCAAGATAAAACCTGAGTGTGAAAAACACGACGTTTGACCAACGTTAACTTAAGATTATTGAACCACTCATGAGACAGATTAGGGAACATTTTTCCATAAAAGGGAGAATCGTGAGATTTCAGTTCAATTATTTTATTTATATAGCATCAAATCATAACACATACCACATGATGCTTAAATTACAATATTTGCAATTAAACAAAGCACGTGAGGTCATTGTTTAAGCCAATAAGTCAACACAATGAATTATTAGGTGACGCTGAAGAGATTAAAACCACAAGATTTCGAGGAAAGAGTCAGAAATATGATAGAATAAGTGAAACTGATGTGGCAAAGATAAAGATTTAAATCACTATAAACATAATAAACAGAAGTAGAGATAAAAAAAAATCTAAATTTGTAAACATAATTTTAAATAATGGTTTTATTTATCAAATAACATTTTAAAGAGTTAAAATAGTGCAGCTAGTTTAACATATCCTGAAAGCACAGATGCTCTTCCATATTTCTAGTCTGAACAGAGGAAACACGAGTCAGCATGAGCGTGTCTTTCTTGTATTATAATCAATCATTTTACTGGACAGCTAATTGCTGTTGATGCTCACATGTGTTTAGATTTGAGATGCAGGGTTTCTGATGTGAGAGCTGGGGCCCGTTCTTCGTACGTCGCTTACTACATCCAAGATCAAATGACACATCCAAGATCAAATCATCGCGCTAACCGTGAGCTCGCTAATCCGGCTCCCCGAACACACCTGCTGTTGACGATTAGTACAGCTGGACGCAGGAATGTGACATCACTGGGTGTCGTAAAAGGGGCTACGCATCGATAGTAGAAACATTGATCGGCAACCCGCTGATTGGTCGGCGAAAATGTCGAAGGAGCGCGCTCGGTATTTTTCGGCAGCAGAGCAAGAACTCCTGAGTGAGGGATTTCAGGAGTTTCAGAGTTTAATTAAAACGCAAGAGAACACTGCAAAGGCTGCAAAAGCAAGGAGAGAGGGCTGGCAGAAAGTTGCTGACAAATCAAACTCGTAGGTAATTTAATAATACTAATAATAATGGATTGGGTTTATATAGCGCTTTCCAAGGCACCCAAAGCGCTGTACGATACCACTATTCATTCACTCCCACATTCACACACTGGTGGAGGCAGCTACGGTTGTAGCCAGGCTGCCATATCGCGCCATCGGCCCCTCTGGCCAACACCAGTAGGCGGTAGGGTAGATCTATCATATGACACTATATTGTCCAATATCATATGGCATTATATTATATTATAATATGTTATATTATATCCCCTTTCACATTAGAGCCACAACAGGACCCACAAGAACATGGGAACAAGTAAAAGTGGAATACAGGAGTATTCTACAGAATGGTAATATTTATCTCTTAGATTGCTTTGCGTCTCTTGGCAAGGTAATACTGGCCTGTAATACTCTGTTAGTTTGTTCATAACAGCAACCAAGAAAAGGGCAGAGGAAAAAAAGACAGGTGGTGGTCCTGCACCCCCTCGTCAACAAGTTGGTTAAGTGAATAATACCCTCACGGGAATATCG
Source organism: Copadichromis virginalis (assembly GCF_057382275.1). NCBI lineage: Eukaryota > Metazoa > Chordata > Actinopteri > Cichliformes > Cichlidae > Copadichromis > Copadichromis virginalis. The sequence goes on from NC_140622.1 coordinate 40,043,700, forward strand.
ATATCTCTCTATGAGCACACTGTCGCGCTGAGCTAAAGGATCCTGTCTGTCCCGCAATATACGCTGAATTCTGAGGACTCTCCATATCAATCTTGCACCTTCCGCAATGGGTTGCTCGCGTAAACGGACAGGACATGGCTGCGACAGGCTTCCCAAATCCACCTTCGCTTTTATAGCCGTGGTCTCTCATCTTGATTACACGAAGTAATTTACAATTACTACTCTGAAATATGAATTACATCTGTAATAATCACATACATGTAATAGAATGTTAATAGTTCATTTCCCTTTTTTAGGAAATGACCTGTATGTATCTGTGTGACATCAATAAAAGGATAAAGTGCTGCATTATCTTTAGTTACATTGATGTTATTTATTTATGGTGAAACAGTGGAAAAATATCGCTGTTGCTTTCGTATAAATGAAGCGGACATACCTGCGTGGCCGCGATCTAATCCTGTTTACATAAAGTAAACCTGCTCCCGAGCAGGTTTACGCTTACGGCTCTGTTGCTATGACAGCAAGTCCCGGATGAGCTTCGGGGAACCGAACGATCCAGGATCACGCGAAATCGTCAACAATCTAATCCAGCTAACCTACTTAGCGAGGTACGAAGAACGGGCCCCTGGTCTGTAACTCCGCTGTTTAGCTAACTTATTTAGACTCTGTGCCGATCTGCTTTTAATCCAAAGTGTAAATGTAGACACAAAGTGCCACATGGTCCATGAGCTGAGAGGAAACTGACTGCTTACAATCCAATTAAAAGCTCCCCTGCAATAAATCTGTGGCGATGACAACTTCCACTGCAACAAAACATCTAAATCTGATTCATGTGATTTCATCCTGTCCCATCTGCTCAGGCAATAAAAAACAGAAACATATCTGAGCTCCGGGCAACAAACACAAACTCTCTTACAGCATCTGGCAGGCCTACGTTTCACTGTGAGAAGGAAACGAGTCAGTAAGGAGCAGCGTGCACGCCAAACTCTGCAATTACAGACACAACGAGAACAACGAGCCCGTTCGGTTTGTGAGGACCGGGAAATATTTCCAGGCCTCTGAAACAAACGTGAGCCCTAAAGCTGTGATTCACTCGTCGTACATCTCTTTGAAGGCTGGTCACCTGTAGGAGCTCCAAGCTCTGGTTGCCTAGGTGACCTAATTGATTTATTACCAGGTCAAATGTCAATCAACATATGCATTTATTTGTAGCCGCTTCAGTCGCTCGTATGGAAGTTGAGAAATGCTTAGCTTGAATCCCGCTCGGTTCACCCTCGTCGTTATTTCACAGTCGTGGGTAGCTGCAGGTCAGGAGGTGCAGCAGGTCGTCTACTAACGGTAAGGTTGGTGGTTCGATCCCTGGTTGCTGTGCGTGCCAAAGATACTGAGGTCTAAGTTTCTCTCTGATGGTTCCATCAGAGTGTTTGATGTTAGACTGAAAGCACTCAGGCGCAGAAAAAAGCGAACGAGTCATGTTGTAAAAAAGCCCTTTGAGAGCTCAAGTAGAGCCGGTGCGTTTATTTTCTGTTCCAGTGTTTGCATCGCTCAAAGACAAATGTGAAGCAAAGTTTTCCTTTGGTTAAGATATTAAAGAAAATCTCTAAACCATCAGCAGCTACTAGAAGCGGAGGATAAAGTAATTCTTTTTGCTGAGCATGAAAGCAAAGCTTACCCTCATTTACGGTCACAAACTGAGGGTTAGACTGCGGCACCCACGAGCTGGACCTGGATAAGCCACAGGATGACCTGATGGATGAGATCAGCCTATCCACGACACACGGTTAGTCACTAATATGTCATCCATTGCAGGAGCAGCTGGAAACAGGGTCAGTACATCCAGAATTAACCAGCCGCTAGAGGAAGAACAAAATAAAGGAGGAAAATGAGTGAAATTATATTCCTTAGAGGTGTTTCCTGAAATATGTTACTGTTATTTGAGCCCAGCTGTCAGCTGTACTCCTCTTCTTAGTTAGCGTATTGTCTGTCTTGTCTTAATGTTGGTTTAAAATGGAGCACTGTAACAAAAAATAATTTCCCCCAGGGATCAATAAAGTATTCTGATTCTGATTCTGATTCTGATTCTTTTCTCCCCTTGGTGCTTTTCTAAAAACATGCCAGTAACACAAGGCCATCCTTTGCTTCGAATGGAAATAACAGTCTGCTCGGGTCCAAGTGGCAAAAAGCAAAAGTCCATGTGCCCTGCAATGTGTTGTCACTGAGCAGAGCTGCCTGCCTACACGTTTTAACTGCAGTGCATGCGACCGTGCATGAGCCATCCGGGCAGAGATGAAAAAAGTAAATGGTCTGTATTTATATAGCGCTTTACTCGTCCCTAAGGACCCCAAAGCGCTTTACACAACCAGTCACCCACCCATTCACACACTGGTGATGGCAGCTACATTGTAGCCACAGCCACCCTGGGGCGCACTGACAGAGGCGAGGCTGCCGGACACTGGCGCCACCGGGCCCTCTGACCACCACCAGTAGGCAACGGGTGAAGTGTCTCGCCCAAGGACACAACGACCGAGACTGTCGGAGCTGGGGCTCGAACCGGCAACCTTCCAATTACAAGGCGAACTCCCAACTCTTGAGCCACGATCGCCCCAACAACAACAGCAACTGATGGTGTGCAGCTGTGCGCAGCTGTCCTCGTCCACATCAATGAGCGTGAGTCAGGCCTCAGACACACCTGATTCAGATCTCAACGCCTCTTTGAAGTTGTCCTCCGAGCGCCTCGCTACGATCGTTTTAAATCCACACGCACTGAAATACTGAACTTTCTGCTTCTGTGAGGCCTCTGAGGACCCCGTACTGCACCGGTCACCGTGTCTGTGAGTCCTCATACATGTGCATCCATGTGGTTGTGTACGTCTGTGTGTGTTCAGAGCTTTGATGGAAGTGTAGTAATTGTTGTATTATAGCAGCTGGTGAATTATTTAATTCAAACTGCTTCCTCTGAGCTGGCAGCTGCTGGGTGAGCGCACACACACACACACACACACACACACACACACACACACACGTTTTCATCACTTCAGAGGACGTTACATTCACTTACATTTATTTTCTGAACACTTAAACTGACCATAACTTTAAACACGTCCCCATTTTAAAACAATGATTCATGACTTAAAGATTTTCTTTGTCTCTGAACTGAAACCGAGTCAAATTGACAGCCCATGCGTCCTTCTGCTTTACGAGGTCTCGTTCTGACATGATACCCTCTCTGGGCTTTTATCCAGCCCACAGATGGACCGAGTGCCACCCGGTGTTTTCACTGAAGAGCTCAGAGTTGCAGCTTTTGTTCAGAGCCATCATTTCCTGTTGAATCCAGAAACTACCAGATAACTGGTGCAGGGTGTTAGCTTTCACAGTCTGAAAGGACAAACCTCTCTACCTCAGACCAGAGTGATGCTAGAACAACAGTACAACAGGTAAAGTAATCATCTTTGTAGAAAGAAATAATCCCTTAAATAAAAGCTCCGTCAGCTGGAGGCAGGACAGCGTCCGGGCCGACTTCTGTCACACAGCTGTCAACCAACGACCACGCCGCGGACAGCAAAGCCTCCTGTAAGCCTTCAAATCTAATTAATGGGCCAATAATGTCCCACAGGACGAGCGGCACACATATTAGAGAGCCTGAATTTATCAATGGAGGCCATAATTGCTTGCTGAAGAAATGACAGGCTTAGTATTTCTACTAAGATGGTGCTTTCTGAATGGAAGTGAATAGAACTTCAGCGGGAGGCGTTCTGAAGCCACAATCGAGTGACCGTTACGTGTATAATTCACTTTAAGCTGCTTCCATACTTCTTTGAACTGCGGACTGATCAAAAACACTTTTAGCGTCTCTGAAACTCACAAGAAAAGTTCAAGAGTTCAAATCTCACTGTCTGTTCTTCACATGTGGCAGGAAAAGTGGAAGGTGAGGCTGACAGGTGGATTAGTGTAGGCGGAGCCTCCTATTTCCCATGTATCATTCTACAGTCCTCAACTTTGGTCACGAGATCTGGGAATGAGCGGAAGAGCGAGTAGATGCAAACAGCCGAAATGAGTTTTCTCCAGGAGCTCGGAGCAGAGTGGAGAGGAACCCTCCGAGGTAGCTCGGGTATCTGATCGGGACGCCTTCCTTCGGAGACTCTTTGGGCATGTCCAATTCAGAGAAGTTAGGACCCAGCACTCATTGGGGATCTGGCCTGGGAGCTAATCGGGATCCTTCAGGAGGCACTGGGAAGTATTCTTGCTTTGCCAACTGCCACTAAGACTTCACTTTGGTAACTGGAAGAACCTGGATGGATCTTCTGTCACTGGTTGCACTTATCCAAGAACACGTGTGTTATTATATCATGGATATTAAATGAGATTAAAACAAATGAAGCACATGTGAGTGAACGGGAAAAGGGAGAGGACGATGATCCGCTGTGAAGAGTCTAAGTTGGGAAAGCGAAACTACAACGAAACCACCTCTGTGCTTCATGTATGCGCCTCACACAGCGGGACTGCAGCGGCATAAATCACCTCCAGCACTGAGCCCTCCACACGTGAACATGTTTAATTCATATTCTTATCTGACTGGGACAAATGCTCTCTCGCAGCAGGCGAGCGGTGATTCATTAGACGTTGTGGGAGTTTCCGACGCCACGGCGGCACGCCTTTTAGTAAATGAACAAAATACTCGGACCGTTATCCAGAGAGAAGGACTGAGGCAGGCAGCGGCACATTTCCAGCCTCAACGCTGCTTATGCTTAAAAGAAAAAGGCAAAGATTTATGATTTATGGCCTTCAAGGGTTGATTCTGGTAACAGAGAGACGTTCCTACTGCTCAACAATCAGGGTCTGAAATATCAGATACTAGAACTCTCAGTAACTTTACGTCTACTGAAGGGAATAAATGAGACGTGTTTCAGACATGTCTGTCTGCTGTCGGCTGCCCTCACTGTCAGGTGTGGAGAGGCAGTTTAAACCATGGGAGATGCCCACTGGCCTGATATCTGTGGACAATCCATGCAGAAGGAAACACCTGACAACAAGTTACACCTGTCACAGTCTTTTCATCGAGGGAGGCCGAGCCAGAAGGCAGCAGAGACAGAATAGAATAGAATAGAATAGAATAGAATAGAATAGCCTTTATTGTCATTGTACAGAGTACAACGAAATTGGAGTGCCACTCCCTTGGTGCAAGTTTCAATAATAAATATAAATGTAAAATATAAAAAGTACAAAAAAAACAATCGTAAGTACTCAAACAATAGTATGTACAATATATACAGGATAGCAGCATTAATATAATGACAGTATGAATAGCAGCATAATATAATGACAGTGACGGTATGGAATAGGTTCAATTGTTTTTGTGCTTATTTACTACGGTGATAGCTCTGGGAAAGAAGCTATCCCTGAATCTGTTTGTCCTGGTTTTATGTGACCTGTACCGTCGGCCTGACGGTAATAGTTCAAACAGTTGGTTGCTGGGGTGAGAGTGGTCCTTGATGATATTGCCAGCTCTGCTGAGGTACCGAGAGTTTGCAGTGACCTCCAGGCTGGGCAGAGAGCAGCCAGTGATCTTCTGGGCTGTGTTGATGACCCTCTGCAGTACTTTCCTGTCTGCAGCTGAGCACCCTGCATACCATGTTGTTATGCCGTACGTTAGGATGCTCTCTATGGTGGCTCTGTAAAATGTCACCAGCAGCCTCTCCTCCAGGTTGTTCCTCCTGAGCACTCTCAGAAAGTGGAGACGCTGCTGGGCCTTTTTAACCACCGCTGTAGTATTTGCTGTAGTATGTAGACAGAAACGTGACCCTGTGCTAAATGCTGATATGTGCAAATCATTTTAATATCAGACACCAGAACTGGGAAATCTTTCTTTTGGAGAAATAGCGGTTCATTTTGAATTTGAAGTTAATCGGTTTGGACGTGTGCACAGAAGAGACGGTGGATTTACTGGGCAAATGGAGCTGACAGGCAGGATGACCACAGAGGATGCTGGGATAGGGTGAGATGGAGGCAGATGATTCGCTGAGGATAGTCTGAGTTTCCTCTGTGGGACATTATGACAATTAACTCGTTTAAAGGCCAACATTATCTTTATCTTTTTAACAGCTGTAGTGCCAGTTATTGGAGCATTTCAAGTTGCTGTATCAATACAACCGTTATATCACAAGTTTTAATAACATGTATGCATTAAGTCCATAGTAACTAGATAAACTGGAAAAAAGTGCAATAAACTACAAAAACCTGAAAATCATTTGGTTTCTACACATAGTTACAGAAATTTCAGAGGTTTATCCCTCAAAACTGTAAACACAAAAATTGCACAAAATAGTTTCCAACCACAGGAAATCTGTCTTCATAGTTTAACACTAATTTTTATAAACTGTGGGAAAAATGAAAATAAATGCTATTGTGCACAATTTGCAAAAAAACAGCATCAAAATAAACTATTTCCAACAGTGCAGTCTACCCGGCACGGATAACCTCCGTTAATGCTGAGATCAGGGCGTTCTGGAGATGCTGCATTCAGACGACGTCTCTTTGAGCCATAACCACATTCTGCAGGGATACAGCGGACCTGCCACCCACTGAAAAGCTGTTCACTGTTCATGCTTTTGTCAGTTTTTGAGTAAATGCAGGTGACATTTAAGGGAAGGAAGAAAAATAGGAAAAAGGAGAGAACGAAGGAAGGAAAGTAAGATGAAGCTACTGGAGCATAAAATAACAAAGCCATAAATATGAGCGCAAATAAAAACCACGAGGGTAACACAATAACAACAAGAGAAGTGCTTTAATTTCAATATTTTAATGGTGCTAAATCATATTGTACTTGCATGAAGGCTGCAAGTGAGCGCTGCATGCTGATGATTCAGGCCTCACTGAGGCAGCAGCCCGTTTTAATGCTGCTGCTGCTGCTGCTTGTGGGGGGCGGCTGATTCTGAACCTGAGCTTCAGAAACCCCCCGCAGGCCGCTGAAGATGACAGAGAACAAAATACAAATCAAAACAAAATGAAGCGTGAACTCTAATTTCTGCAGCCATTATTCAGGGGTCAATAGTCACTTTGAGCTGAGTCACCCTCTGCTCGGCTCGCTGATGAGAAGGTGTAGCCTACAGTAAAGTGTCTGGCTTACAGAAGGTGACTCATCTTTCACTCTGACATTAAATTATGAAAAACGAAGAAGGAGGCTGCCGGCTAAAGGATTACTGCTTTGAAATGTATGTATACAAAGCACACAGCTCTACAGCAGAGACACCGGGATTCACATCCAGGCTCCTGTCAACGAGACGCAACATGAGCACTTCCACTGAGCTTTGATTAAACACGGTGTTTAGATGAACATTAGACAGCATGATCAGATATTTTAGCAGAAGAAATCACGTTTTCATACCATTTTTAGCAGAAAATCGTGACTGTTCTCTGAGATATTCAGAGGAGGATGCGAGGGCAGATATCAGGATGCCAAAACTCGTCTTCAGTTGGCTCAAAAATGCCACATTTTTATTTTCATGTCTCCACAACATTGACTAAGAAAATTAAGCCAAAAACTGCAGTTCCTCTAATGTCCACTGGAGGCTCCAGCAGCGAGTCAGTCCCACGTTAAAACATCCACCTTTACAGCAGAAATAAACGAAACGTCTGGAAAGCGTTTCTGCTCTGAAACATTTTAATGCAAATATCTGATGATTAGGGATGGGTACCGGTTCTGTCATAAACTGTAGTAACCAGACCGAAAAGCAGCGCACATTTCGGTGCTTTATTTCGGTGCTTTTTTTTTTCCTGAGCTGTGATACACTTTAGATTCTAGCCAATCATTTTACCTTTCCGAGGATAGTAGGCGGGTCCAGGTACGTGCGTTCTTTTAGAGCAGAGCTACAGATTAAAAATGTCCAAGGCGAAGCGGTCAAAAGTCTGGCTGTACTTCACAGCAAAAGATGCAAACTCAGCAGCAACAAGTGCTTTAAGCTGATACTGTGATACTGTCAAAGGAGGTAACACCTCGAATCCGATGAAACACCTGGCGACGCATAGTGTTTTTTTTAAAGCCGAGAAATGCGCCGTATTTGATAGCTTGCTGCGAGACCTCACACCGGGCACATCTACTGTGCGTGTGGTGCCTGTTATTGGACCCAGAGCAACATCCCCCAAAAACCCGAAGAGGAGAGTCCTGGCCCCTAGCCCTGCCAGTGTAGCAGAAATGATGAGGATGATGATGCAGCAGCAGCCGTTCTTCTCTGCGTGAGTAGCTTAATGTTGTTCGTGTGTAATTTACGTTGAGTAGGCTAACCACGTTATTACATTAATGCATGTAAGGTGAACTAGCAAACACCGTCATAGCTACATGCGGCTGTCCTCTTGTTTGATGGCAGATACTCCCTTCACCCTGGCCAAAAAGGCTAAAATGACCAAAGAAAAAGTGGAAAACAGTTAAACATGAGAGGTTTAGGACAAAGTTTGTGTTTTTTCCATTGTTTAAGCTTCCAGCCAAGAGTGATGCCATATATGCCCCATAGCTGCAGAAAAGGCTAACATTGTTATCTTTTTACAAAAAAACAGCTGAACATGAGAGGTTTTTGGACCCATTTTGTGTTCTCCATTCTTTAAGCACCGGTTTGAGCACCGTTTAAGCACCGGCACCGTTTCAAAAGTACCGGTTTGGCACCGGTATCGGATAAAACCTAAACGATACCCATCCCTACTGATGATACAACAGACCGTCTGGACGTTTTCGTAATCCTTTACCTGCTGCACTAAATTGTAGCTGCCAAATTCATACGTCTAATTAAACAAATAAAAAAAATGAAAAAGCCAACATGAGGTTTAAAAAAATACCAATAACAATGACAAACATCCAGCTTTTAAATACAGTTTATGGGAGGAACTCGACGAACTCATAAAACAACAGTTGGGCCGGACAAACCCCGCTCCTCAGTTATGACCATGGATATAACTCTTTTTTTAAATATAAATTAATCTGTCTATTTGTTTATCAGTGGAGGACTGTGCAACATCTTTGTGTGACATCTTTCTCAAAAAAGCAAGAAATTATCTCATTTCTAAGGGTGGAGGTTTTTCTTTACTTACAGTTTATGCTTCAAAAATGACCATGAACTCATCTTCATCAGCTGTTTGTATCAAGCTCTCCTTTTAGCTGTAATAATGATAATAATAATGAACGACAGTATCATGGTGAAAAGGAGCCAACCAAGCTGTTTATGCCCAACTCTAATCAAATACAGATGAATCTGTTCAGGCCCGCTGATGTACAGCGGCTTGCAAAAGTATTCGACCCCCTCGAACTTTCCCACATTTTGTCACATTACAGCCACAAACATGAATCAATTTTATTGGAATTCCACGTGAAAGAAAGTGGTGCACACGTGAGAAGTGGATCGAAAATCATACATGATTCCAAATATTTTTTACAAATAAATAACTGCAAAGTGGGGTGTGCGCAATTATTCAGCCCCCTGAGTCAATACTTTGTAGAACCAGCTTTTGCTGCAATTACAGCTGCCAGTCTTCTAGGGTCTGTCTGGATCCATCTTTAACTCCAAACACGGATCGATCTGCCTGGAAAGAGGAAGAAAATACTTTCTTTGACCTTTAATGAAACTCCATTAGGGCCCCATGTTTGGGTCAGGGTTCTCATGCAGACCACTTTAGTCACAGTGAGCTCCTTAACGCTAAAGACAGGTAATGAAAAGATCGGCTAATGTAAGCATGAGACGCAGCCAAAGCGAAGGCACAGCTGCATTAATGCGCTGTTAATGCAAGATTAGAATAAGATATTAGAGGAGGCTTCACTCTTTAATGTGCTGTTTGTTTTACGGCCCGGAACGAGAACCGGGACAGATCGTAATTTCTCAACGGCACTTCAAACCGCAGCCTCATAATCATTAAAGTGTTTGCCTGAAACCTCGACAGATTCACTCTGCAGCCACACACAACAAAGAAAAACTACAAAATGAGACATCTTGGTGGAAGCAAGTCTTCAGATATTTTTGTCTTTATGAACATTTCTTCTGATTGATTCGTTGATTAACTGACTAACAGCTGATATGTGCCCACGCCGGCCCTGCAGGAACACTAAAGCCACTTAAAATGTGCTGTGGGCACTGATATTTCTTCCTCCTGGTTTGTAACAGCCTGTCTGTTTGCATCTGTGTCCACCTGTCTGCCCGTCCACCTGATTGGCTGCGTCCCTGTCCGTCTCGGAGCCTGATTGGCCGTCTCTCCCCGAAGCCTCAACCTGTGCGTCAGCCTGCCAGTGTGTCTCCTCCGTCTGTCTGCTGCGATAAAAATAGACCTCGTCTCCCCCGGCTAAACTATTTACCGTCGCAGCTTGAGTGCAATGGGTGCAACCCGCCAGGCGCTTCCCCCGTCCGAACACCGTGCACGGCCTGATAAGCGGGTGTTTAGCATGCTGCATATTTTCTCTAATATTAGTTTGTGAAAAGGACCAGCGTGTTTTACTTGTTCTGATGATCACCAGGAGAAGCCGACGATTATTAATCTGCCATTTTCTTCATACATTTTACTTTGTGCATAGTCTGGCAGAGAGCTCAGATTCATCTCAGTTCTTCCGTCAAATCTTTCCCTGCACTAAACATCCTGAAAAAACAGTCTCTGCAACTCTGAAAGTCTCTGTGTGGTCAACAGCAGACATGCATTATGCCCATATCGTGGTGTAAACCAATCAGAGATAGTCAAGGGCGGAGCCTCTCAGATGCCCACGCCCACGGTAAGATGTTCAGATATTAAGATGTTCAGTTCGAAGCCTTTGAGGCACTTTTAATTTTGACTTTCTTTTTATTTGATACATCTCGTAATATTTTAAGTTTAAGTTTCAGCTCAGTGAAGCACAAGAACATGTTCAGTACTGTATTTTCCGCACTATAAGGCTCACTTAAAATCCTTTAATTTCCTCAAAAGTGCGCCTTATGTATGAATTCTGGTTGTGCTTACTGACCTCAAACTGATGTCATGTGCTACACGGCGCTCAGAAATCTGTCAAAACATTTTAGCTCGACTTTGCTAAGCTACGAAGCCGCACCGCTTGATGGATTGTTGGAGCATTACGGAGCCTCGCGGAGTGATACGTACTGTGATTCAACGTAATATTATATTATGTGTGTATAAGGACCACAAAATGGCTCCTGTTCGGAGACATGCTTACCTATGCTATCTCATCTGACTGTTTTGTTTCGCTTAATGTGCCTTATGGTCCGAAAAATACGGTAACTTATGGACAGCTATTAAATGAAGGCTGAAAATTTTGGGTGCACCTAACGCTGGTGCAGCCGTGACAAAAGGTTAGTCGAGAGGCCTGTAATATTAGGAGAAAGCTGCTCTTTCTAGTTTGCATTTGTACTCGGTGGTCAGGAATATCACACTGACGTTCATATAGGTTTTTCATATTGCAGCTTTAATCTCTCTGAAGCTATTCACTTAATCTGGACTGTTTTAAAGACTGTTGTGTTCTCTGTGTATGAGAAGCTGTAAGTAAAATATATCACACATGTGGTCTCCACAGGCCTCAGAGTCCACTGTGAGAGATCACACACATATTCCACTCTACAGAGTTCACATTCACGGAGCCACAGGACCTGATATTAACCCTAAAACATCTGAAAAGCAGATGTTTTAGCATTTTAGTTCTAAAATGCCCCTAAAAAAATAAATCATTATTTTTTTGATGCTATGGGAAATTTTCCATAATTCCTATTAAGACTTGGAGCTTTCTCATAGAACTGTTTTAAAGTGGTTCCCCATGGTGCCATCACATACCGGCTGGCACCGTGCACTGGTTCAGTATCAGTGATGCACATAATGGAAGGAAGTGAGTCTGTCTGAACTATGGCAGAGAGACGATAGCGTCAGTTTGCACTAAAGCATGAGGTCCAGTGCTTCCCTTTTCACTGTAGCATGAAAATGAAAGCACCAAAATATTCAGGGATGATGTTTGATCAGAAATGTCAGGAAAGGGAAGTGAATCCTTTTGGACTCACCTTCTGCTGTTTTTACAAACACCACGCTCAGTAATATGATTCCACAGCACAATTTATGAGTCAAAACAGAGCGCGGTGCCGTGCGGTGAGTGATTAATGAATGAAATCAGCGCTCGCTGTCCCAGAGAGCTAATGTCTGCTGCTGCAATTTGATATTTGTGCAGAAAATGAAAAGTCGGCATTGTGTCTTGTCAGAAAGGATTCCCTCGGAGAACAAAGATCGGAGTGAAGAGGAAGAATTTGAGATGTTTGGTAATGAAATTTATTCCCATCATTTCTGCACTCTGCCTCTTCAGCCTGATTAGACGAGCGAGACGCAGCAGGAGACGATCCAGAGACAAATCCCTGATGCGATCAGATTCATCATGTGGTACAAAGTCAGGGCTTTCACCCTGGAAACTGTAAAAACCGACTGAGTCGAGAAACAAACAAGAGGACATCATTTCCACCCAGGATGAGGACGATGCGTCTCCCTCACTAACTGTTCAACCATCAGGAACCAGACTGACTCAAATAATTCACGTTAGTGACATAAAAAAAGTCTTCAGATAGAATCAAACTACAATGAGACACAAAATGATGATAGAGAGGCTCCAAACAACAGATTTAAAACTACAAAGACTCAACATGTCAGCACAGAAACCCAAAAACACAACAGGCACCTCACGCGGTAACAAAAAGGCTCAAAATGCCAACAAAGCCTCAACCAGCCACAAAAAACTGCTTTCAGCTACTCTGTTATCCACAGGAAGTCAGCCCACGTTTGATTTAGCAGATTATTTTTACATCAGTCCCAGTTCTTCATGGAAATGTGTCAACCACTACAGTTTGTAGCAACAACGGAGACGCTCAAACTGCCAACTAAAGGAATCAAAGTGACAAGAAACAAGCTTGAAATGAAACAGGAAACCCCCAAAACATGACCACACTCAAAATCCAACAGTCTCAGAAACAAAGAGACAGCAACGTGATTCAAAGATACGGCAACAAAGACTCAAAAATAACAACAACAGACAAGAGAACAACGAAAGAACAAAGACAAGAAAAACAACAACATCAAAGACTCAAACAGCAACAAACGCTTGAAATAAAAACAGACATCAAAGAAATTCTGAACACCGAAAACTACAACAAAGAAATCCAAAATTACAGGAACAAAGACTTAAAATGGCAACGCAGAGACACAGAAACACAACAAAGACACTTAAAACTACAACCAACAACACAATAACAACAAGAACGACAAAAAACAAAAACAGATTTAAAACAGCAACAATAAAGGATTCAAATAAACAACTGAAATTTAGAAAGATGAGGGCAACGAGGCCGAAGATGATCAAAAAGAAATTCCAAACAGCTTCTCCTAATATTTCGGAAGCTCGGGGGTCGGTCTGATTGTGGCTTCTCATCCGTCAGCTGAATATGAGTGCTGTGGCTTGAAGGGGGCACCTGAAGAGATTGTAAAAGCCTGAACGGGGGCTTTATTTTTGGCTTCCTGGCACCAGCTCCAACCGTTGGTGCCGTGCAGCCTCGATGGAAGCTTTGATTTGATGCGACTTGATAGAAAAATAAATAAATATGGAACGAAGCTTTCTCTTGTGTGCAGAGACTTACAGATTACTCACATCCTGTTGTTCTCTATGTTTCAGTGTTTGAAGTTGACAGTATTCACTTATGTTCATCACCAGGTTTGCTCGTTTATCTGCTTCCTCAGAAAACCAGCACACGCCGTACTCCTGTACCTCTCCCACCCCCTGATGGACCATCAAAAGCCAGATTACAATCAAATTAGCAGAATTAAAGGTATATTTTATATTCTGTGCTTGTTTTCCTCTCCTGACACCTACACTGGCACCTTCATTACAGAAATCCTGGTTCCATTTTCCACTTGATAAAATGCCCGGATTTGTTGAAAACACACAAATCTATCACTCAACTTTGATTAGGGACACACTTCCCTGCAGGACGCGCGTCTCTTTCCAAGCCTCTCTCTAAAACATATTGCAGTAACATTCGGTCAGTTCCAAGCAGCCTCTGGGGCTCAAAAATGGAGCCAACGCTGTGCCGCCCAAAACTGCAGTTCCTCTAATGTCCACTTGAGGCTGGCTGCAGCAGTGAGTCAGACCCAATGTTAAAATGCCTGAAATTTACAGGAGAAATAAACATGTTTTGGTCTTTGTAGCTAATTTCCCCTTCATACAACATCTCAGGTGGCAAAGCGGGATTTCATTCACCCAATTTAAACTTTATTGAGGCTGAAAGATGCCGGCATGACCGCAGAGAGAGGCAGGTGTGCTGACAAAGATGGCCGTAGCTGTTAGCGGTCTGCTAGCTAACTGGAGACCCTGAACTGGACCGTTTGTGCTGTTGGAGCCTTTGTAATTAAATGATCTGACCTATAATGTGGCTGCTGTGCAGTAAATTTTAAAGCACGTCCACAAAGTCTGACCTCCAGTTTTGGCGAAATTCTAGGATTTTAATTATCTGTTGCTTAGAGGTGATTAAAAGGTGTGTGTGTACTTGTGTACTCCACCCTCCAAATACTGTCACTTCAAGCTTCAGAAAACCAGCATGAAAGATCTGCAGGTCTGCTCTGTCTGCAGGACACGCTGACGTCTTTTAGGGAGTCGGGACTGAGGACACTTTACGACACAGCGACGGCCTCTGCAGGCTTCTATGTGGTTGTTTGATTAATAGACTAGTAATGAGTGCCAGCTCTGTCCTGGCCAGGCCCCTAGACTCCACAGAGGAGGTTGGTGAGTGGACGATGTCAGCCGAGCTAATGTCCTTTATGGACAACACCTCTCACCCCTGACTGTGGAGGCCTGATGTCTTAACTTTGAGCCGTGAAGCTTCATTCTGTGACGTTTGTTCATCAGATCAGCCTGAAGAAGCTGCTGCTTCATGTTTCAGTAACAGCGTCTGTGCTCACAGGGACGGGCAAACTAAATTCCCCTTCTTCCCACACACCACGAACAGAAATCAGACGACATGAATAAACGGACCTTGAGGCCAAAAATCAAATTAAACTGAAGATGATCATCTTCATGCATTAAACGCGTGAAGAGAAATCCGTGACTGAGCCAAAAGCGCTGTCAGTGGTTTAATCCAACACCCTGCAGGGCAGCTCAGAGAGAACAATGCAAACTGTTGTCGGATCTGTCGATCACTCAGTGACGGACTCGGTGAGCTGAAGAACTTCAGGAGAAAGCCAACTCGAAGGAGAGCGTGAGCACAAGCTTCAGAAATGCTGACTCTGAGCTGTACTGATAGAAAGCAGGACTAACACAGCAGAGGTCAAAGGTTAAACTCCCACGGGGCCAATCCGAGCTTCAGGTGTATGCAGTGGGTTTGCTGGCGAGTGTGCTCAGACTCACAAATGCCAAACTTTCACAAACTGAAAATAACAGCACTTCTTCAGGCACGATGCATTCTGGGAGGTTCCCCCTGTGGGACCTGAGAGGTTTTCTTTCCACTCAGCCGTCTCCCGGCTCAGCTCACAGCTGGATCGATTTGTTGATAAAGACTTCCATAACTAACATTCATGTGAAAGGTCAAAGTTTTAGATAATCAGATCAGTGCATGCACAAGAATCCCCGTGAGTCTGAAGCTCAGATTCTCACAGTTACTGTGGGGCGGGTCCTACAAAAGGCCACGCCCCATGGTAACTGTGAGGCGTGGATTTATTTGGATGTTCCTGAGCACTGATTGGCAGTTATCATGGCTTCCTGTCCAAATATGGTCATTTTCGGACAAAATGTTCAAAGTGTGACTTTGAAATGAGTCCAGACACAAATGTGCGACATCACGTTAAAAATGAGGAAACAAATTTAGTGCTGAAAACAGGTCAGTGTTACCAACATTTTTTTTTTTGCTTGATTTTGTTGTTTTCTCATATTTGTCCTATTTTTAGTCATGTAAATATTGCCACTTTTTTGCCCTCACAGAAAAACAGGTCTGGTTTTATGTGCCTCTGCGTTTACATGTAAACACACTGTGATCAGCACCATCCACAGTGAGCAGGCTACAGACGCTCCAGCACAAAAACAAGGGTCATAAATTGTCAGATGTTCCAGAGCCGGCAGCTTTTCACAGGTTTGTGAATGTTCAGGAAATGTTTGTTTACATCTCACAGTAAATAATTACTCCTCCATCACACCAATTGCAGCACACATGGACTCACACGCTGCACTTCAACGTGACGTCTAACGTAGAAAACACTCGTGTTTATGTAATATGAAACCCTTTTGAGGAACGCCCAGGTGGGACTGATGGGCTCACAGCTATGACCTCATGTCTGTGGTTTCATATAACGCTCACACGCCGTCCACGTACACGGCGACACACGTGCCGGACGATCAGAGCGTGCAGGATGTAGCGTAGCTGCTCGCCTTTGTCAGACAGAGAGGAGGGAGACGCAGAGCTGGGAGATGTTAAACAACAGCTTTCCTACATCGCCACCTTCTCCAGTCCAGGGCTGGTGTTGCTCCTCTTCCTGTGCTTCCTGTCTGCCTCTTACTGCTCCTCTGTGTGATCTTGGATCCGCTTCCTTTGAAGGGTAGCTCCTCATGTGGCTTCTCTTTTTTTTACATCCTTTGTTCTCCTTTGACTTCACCGGAGCCTTTCTCTGTTTCTCTGAGAGTTTAGTCTGAGCGCGCTCCCTCAGTCTTTGTCTTGTTTCCAATTTATTTGCAGAGTTCGGATCCTTTGCACCACCTTTGGACATCCCGCCTCGCACCCACAGCACCTTCTGTTTACTGCAAGACTTCAGAAAATAAAGTATTTGATTTTGTAACTGTTGTTCTGCCCCCTTTGGTGTCTGGATCATCACCTCATTGCAAAACCAACAAAAGAAAAACACCACAGGAAATACACAGCAGGCTCCAGATACACGGGATATATCTGACTGATCCTAACATCAGCAATCAGGCTAAGTGGTCACATGAAGCTGGTTATCAACTTAATAAATCCACCCGGTGCTTATTAATCTAACTAAGAGACAGAATATAACCAATTACTAAAATGCACAGGTCCACTTAGATAATCAGAAGTGTAATATTAGAAAAGCAGCAACAGACACGATAATAAGCACTGTTTGAATGTTCGCGTCAAGTGCTTTGGTCACATAATTACAAATGTATATTCATATGTTTGGACGTACATGGAGTGAGTCTTAGCTGTGCAGCATAAGTCTCTGTGCAGATGTGGCCCTGTAATGTGGGCGAACACCAAAAACACAGGGGTAACCCTGGAGGTACCTCTCCCCGCTGCACAGTGAAGACCTCTGCAGCAGCTGCGCAACAACAGCAAAACACACACGAGTACATCTGAGAAACGTTTCGTGGAAATGCGGCCAGCAGCCGTTCAGATGCATCCGCCTCGATGGATCGACTTCCCTAGAGCTGCGAGCGTGAGCGAAAATCCAGCATCAGTCAGGGTGTGAATCAAAGCTGTGGAAACGGAGGAGACTCGTGAGTCAACGGGAGCAGAAGCTTTACCTCCACAACATCCTCAATAATTTAAAAAGCCCTTCAGGTGCGCAGCTATACCGGTGATGCTCCTGTCAGGCCATCCCGGCCACATCCAACTGGAAGACGGGACGGGGGAGCCATCAGCAACCATCGGCAGATTTATCGTTTTGAGGCGTCATTTCTGGTAAAATGTTTGTTGTTGTTTGAAAAGGCCGAGCTCCTCTGAGGTGCTTTTAATCAGAAGATTTACAGATGAGAAAGATATGACGAGAGGAACGGGAACGAAACTTCATTTTTCTTTTGACTGAAGCTTCAAACTTTATAAGCGTATTTTTAAGCAGCTGAGCTTTTATTAAGCGTTGTTTACAGATTGCATGAATAAGAAACAAGGCTCTCAAACTTCAAAGCAACTTAAAATATACCAACATAAAAATGTGATTTTGGTGTCTGACAGGCCTCAGGTGTATCCATCCATTCACTGCCTAAAGCTGCTCTCACGAGGATTATTACCCATTTATTTATTGTTGTAGTTATCATGTATATTCTGACGGCATCATTTTATGCTTCTGATGCATGCTGGTGCTCACATGACAATAAAACATGTGATCCCGCTGATGTTTGAGGAACAGGCCATCATAAAAAGTAATCGTTTATTACATGATGAAAGACACAGCGCTGAACTGAGATCAGATTTAATAAAGTATCTGCAGCCATGCATTATTAGATGAAGTGGCTACTGTGTTTATGTGAGAGTGAATTATTTTACACCAAATGTTATAAAGAATTAAAGGTTCGTAGAACTAAAGTGAAACAGGTCCAAAGCAGCTCAGAGGTCATTTGCATGAAAATTTAAATTTAATCCAAGCGCCCGCTTTAAAAAATAAAAACCGATGAAAGACTGAAGCTGCTCATGTCCACTCGATAAAAAGTTAATGCACAACCTGCAGGGAATGGCTGAGAATGTAAAAGGGTTCAGGGCGGCTGTTCAACAGGGTCCATGGAGCTCACGCTCATTTTAAACGTGCACTCCGCCGAGTCACATGTTCAACTATACAAGCTGCTGTTCTCCTCCTGCCTCGATGAGCAAAGCTGTTCTCGTTCTGCAGCTACCGTCTTTTATGTTTTCCCCAAATAAGGCACTTCTTAAAATGTGTTCCTCGGTCTTCAGATTGTAGATCAGGTCGGTGTGAGGGGCGGATCGCTGGGTTGTGGGGATGAACGGTCGGCTTCTCTGGTATTTTTATGCGATTTGATTTTTGCACTTCGGTTGGATCAATCGGATCAAAGCGTACGTTGCTAATCCAGTTTATAACGCAAGATCCAAAACGTCTAACAGCAAAGATGTGACCGCATCACTTCAGCATCGTTTCAGCATGCAGCGAAGGCTCGATGTCAGCAGTGCCGTCTCAGGATTGATGGACAGATGGATGAACAGATTTATCAACAGATCAATGGAGATTTTATGGATGGATGAAGCAGAAGGGAAGAGGAGGTCTGAGTGATGGACAACGGGATGTGGGAAGTACTTCTGCTTTGTTCAAACTGCTGTCAGCTTCCAAATGCTAGTCTTCTGAGCTCTGTTCAGACGCACCATAATCAGATAACAGGCTTACAGCCCTGCGCGTCACGCCTGTGTTTTCGCTTTATTTTTGAAAGTTCACAGTAAAAATTCCTGACAAACAGATCAGTTAGTTTACGATAGCGATGCACATTGCAGAGGTACACCACACTGAAAAAAAGGGACTGGCCATCTCTTGGATTTATGTAAGCATCTTGCATGTATTTAACACAATTGCATCATGTTTTAAAGTTAAATGTAACTATATAGTGTAAAAACTACATGATATGCAGAAAGGGTGTATTAAATTGTTCATATCATGTTCAGGTGAAGTAAGTTAATAAGATAGCAACGTTAAATCTCGTGAAACCACGCGTGATTTCATCTCGCGGGCTTTGGATCGTGGTTTAAAAAAGGCATCCATCTCAGTCAAGTCGAGCAGCCAACTCTACGTTTTTGGTATGTCTTGATTTTTTGAATCAATTTTTACCATATTTCAGCCAAATGTAGTTAAACGTCTAGAGTGTCGCCATGTAACATGCTAAAAAAGAGCCGTTAGCTTATTTGCTGTTTTATCTGTTGTCAAAGAATTGGCGCTTTTTCATTTGAAT
Source organism: Copadichromis virginalis (assembly GCF_057382275.1). Classification (NCBI taxonomy): domain Eukaryota; kingdom Metazoa; phylum Chordata; class Actinopteri; order Cichliformes; family Cichlidae; genus Copadichromis; species Copadichromis virginalis. The sequence goes on from NC_140622.1 coordinate 40,063,342, forward strand.
TTGTCTTTGGCACAAGAGCCGTAATATCACATTAAACCTAATTATGAGGCACTCATAACATAATTTGGTTTTCTGTGTGAATAGATTTGTCAACTGACTCTTCAGTTACATTGTGTATTTACTGCACCGTGGTGTTAGTGAGATTTTGGACATTGAACAGCTTTAGCTAATATCATCAGCGGCATTATGCTAGCTTACATCCCTACCCCTCCTGCCCTCACCTGCTGTCCTTTTGTTTTTGTTTTTGTTTTTTTTGCTGCACATTGAGAGATGACCTCTATTCTGCATTTCACCAGGAGTCAGCTGATGGATTGTGGGTTCAAGGTGTTATGGTAAGAAAGTATATTCTATTTTCGTTTCTGTAACTTAATTATAATAGGTTTTTTATAATTATTAGGTGCATGCATACTCACCCTATTAATACAACTGAGAGATCCAAAATCTGCCATAGGTTTATCTTATACCTGTATGTATTGCCAGAAAGGTGATTACTGGACTCGCATTAATGCACACTTGAACTAAAATGAGGTTGTAACTTGTGGGTTCTTGGGTTGCAAATCAGAAACAAACATCTTTGGATTTTTTTTAATCCCATAAGATCTGGAAACACAGTTTTTATTCAACAAAACATTACTGATTAACCAAGCACAGTGCCTGCTGTTATTTCAAAATAATTTTATGTTATTTCAGATAAAATGCAGCATTCCAGTGCATCCCAACCATGCATACAGTCAAGGTTTCTGACGGAGCTGAGTTTTTCTCTGACAGTCTGCTGAAAGTGTTTGCAAAGTGATCGGGGGAACAGGGCACAAAGCTAAAGGATGTAGCTGCCATGATGACAGTAAGAACTTTAAAATTCTTTAACTACAAAGTGTATATGTATTGCATTAGGTCAGTAAAAGATTTTTATGCTACATCCATTGAAACAGTCAACTATTACCTGTGAGTACCGATTCCACTAAAAGGATGCCATAATTTTCGTCATGCATTTACTGGCCCACTGAGAAAAAATTATCTTTTTTTAAAAATAAATGTTCTGGAAACTATATATCCATAAAGTTGATGTCAAACAGGAATTTTTGATATTGCTTTGTAGATGCTGGTGTTGCATGTTGACTGGTTTAAAAAGTCAAGAGTTTTTGTCTGGGATCATTTTCTTCTGTGCTACTGAAAAGTTCACAAATCTCTGTTTTCTTTGTTATAATAGTCAAGGATGACATTAATGCTCGGAGTCCCTCATCAAAGTGCTCCGCATCTGTGTGAAAGACAATTGCAACATCTTGGTGCAGGAGTTCATGGTGAGTGTTTTATGAGTAGATTGTGGCTTTGCAACATTTAAAAATGCATTTAGTTATCCACTTGATCCTCATTGGACTGGTTAGGACCAGTAGTCCTCTTTAATAATTTGAAGTTCACATGAGGCCTGGTAGTGAACTCGGCCGCCGGCCCTTGAGGCCCCACCCCTGTATTAGGGGTCACATCAGTGTGAAAAAACTTTAAATTTGTCATTCTAGTGAACAAAGGAAAATCCCACCAATATTTACATTAGCTTTTGTTTGAAAAAAATGACCAACTGACCAACAGCTAACCAAATTGTGGGGCTGAAAGTCTAAATTCTAACATCTTCTGAGTGACATAACCTGGATTTCTGATGGGCCGGTGTCTTTCTAACAAAAACTAATGTAAAGCATTTGAAATTATTATGTTTTTCACCCTCTCTTAGAAACTCTGTTAGACCATGAATGGCAGCATGGCAGGCCACTCTTTGGCTATAGCTATTTACTATGTTGCTTGCATTGGTTTAAATTACTCTAACATTAGAACTGGTAGATTCAAAAGAGATGAGTTTAAAAAGGAATCTTAAAGAAATGTTTTGTGTTTAACCAGGACTTGACTGAGGCCACTGCACAGATTGAGAAAACCACAATGAACATCTGTCTCCAGAGATGCACCAGGCAATGACTTTTCTGATGTTGTTCTTCAAGATCTGGATAACGTGACCTTTGCAGTAGCCATGCTGTTTGGACCTTTTTTATTCCTTCAACATGAGTTACCCATCACAACTCTGCTACACTTTTGAGGTGATTCAATGGGTGGTAATGGAGTTGGATGCAACTCAGCTCTCAAGGAAAGCTCACAACTAAGACAAAACTGCTCCTGCAATGAAAGCTCACTGTTATGCATGTGAGGTGACCAGCTCTAGGTGAGAGGACATTTAAATCTCACACTTGTTCTGCTGCATTTTTGAAGCTCAATTCCAGAAACGGATCGCAGGGTTCATTTTTATATACTCTGCAACTGCCATGAGGACGAGCCGTTTTTTGTTCTTGTTTGTTTTTCCTTTTGCTCTGTACAAGTTCTGTTTGTCTGTTTGGCAGCATTTTTAAATTTGTCTTTGTATTTTTTCTTTCTTTTACTAGTGAAGAGATGTAGCGTGAACAGTTATACAGTCTAAATATCCCATATGGGTCGTGTGAAATGGTATTTTCAGTTTCATTCAGTTGAAGTAAAGAACGTTGAATATTTCTAAGTGTGCTGTTTTGAACCAAGATGTCACAGTATGATCAGTGCTGTAATTTTTGACAGTCACTGTATCAATGTTATTTTTGCATCTCTTGAATAAAGGTTTTGACCTGCAAGTGCTAATTTCTTTAGTTATTGGGGTAAAATGGGTAATGTTAATAGGAAGGTGTTTGCCAATTCAGTAACCTAATTTAATGTTAATGGAAACTAACATTACCTCAAATTGTTTAGTTATAATTGTTGTTTAACTGAATCTTGATGTCAGAGGCCTTAAATAGAATGTTTTGTATTGTTCTTTCCCAACATTTTTCAAAAGAAAGAGTCTAATTTCTTTACTGTGATTGATTCCAGAGAACACGGAAGAACTGACATTATTTAACTGTTGATTTATATAGATTCAGTGGAGGAGTAATGTCAGTTTAATTCTTTACCTACTGTCAATGCAGTGAAATTAGACATTTTGTTTTGAAAGGTTACTGGTGGATGCCAGCAACCATCTTGGAAGAGAACAATACAATCTGTTATAAGGCCTCCATTTGAAAATTGTGTATTTGATACTAGAATATAATAGCAAAATGTAATTTGAAGATAACATGTAGTATTTAAGTGACCAAGTAGTATTGGGTAAAAGTTATTGAATCGTGTTGGGATAACGTGAGAAAATTGTGAAGGATTAAAATATTCCAAGAGCTCAAATTACTTCATCAAAACATGTTTAAGTCACATTTTATCAACACAAATTGCACAGGTTTATTGAACATGAATAAATTGTGTTAATTTAACTCAATTGTTTAAGTTGCTGCCGAAGCAAAACATCTGTGTGCAACAAATGTCCACCATTGAATTAAGTAAATCCAACAACATATTTTTTTCAGTGCAGGATGATGCGCCCAGCTGCAGGCGCAGAGCGTAATTAAGTTCACATCCTGGTGTGAAATGGTTTCCTCTTCCTGCGCTGCCACACTGATCAAGCGTAATCCTTCGGCGGCGCACCCGGGGAACTCGCGGAGAGGCAAGATGCTCTTACTCGCCGCACGCACGGATTCATTTATAATTAGAACGGCACTCACATTTCTGTCCTGCTCAGCATCTCCAGCGCGCTGCAGGACTCTCATCTAAAGCTGCAGCCTAATGATGCAAGAAAACACAGTGCTGTGGTATTAACAGCCATCTAACAGCCTCTTGACTGCTGTATGTCTTACACAATGGCTTTCCATTAAAGTCCTGCTGGTGTTTTGCTGTTTACGCTTGTGATTACATCACGACACCAGCTTTACTGGATGCTGAAACAATTACTCGATTTAATCAATTAGCCACCTGACTGAGAATTAATCGGCCTCTGTGCTGGGAATCGTGTCTGAAAAACCTCTGTAATATTGTTAGGCCCCTTTGTGTGCAACTTGATTTTATAAACCTTCATTAAAAAGTTCATAAGATGCTAAAAAAACAGAATATTAAAAGATCTGAATGTGCAGCATCTTCAATCTCTGAGTTAATACTTTCAATCATAAAGCAGCTGCACAGGTCAGAGGCAACCTGTCGCCACAACATCATGGTGCGACTCAGACCGACTGCAATCACTCGCAGACACGCTGGAAACGGTTTGCAGTTAATCTGAGTTTGTGCTGATGAACACAACTCATCTCTGCACTCGACTGAACGGGTTCCACACAGCTGGGTTCTGCTTAAGGTTCCATATAACTGCTGATTTGTGGTTTTCACTGATTGTCACAGTTAATAATCATATTATCAAACTGACTTAACTGATGGGAGACAGACTGTCTCCACCTGTCTCCTTCGATCTGACTGTGATCACTGACCTTTTCCCCCCATGTGACCGTAGCACGGGACAAATGATTCTGCAGCATTAAATAAGGGAACAGCTCAGAGCTCCAGATTAGGGGACCGTGAATGGTGTAAAATGACAAGTTAAAATAAAAATATGGAGTAAAAACAGATCAAACTTCACATTTTCACATTTCATGAACATTTACGGAAACACAACGAAGAAGCTGAGATGTCAACAGCACGTCTCGGTTTTTGTGCATTGGTGCAACCACAATCGTCGCATTACAAACTACAGTTTACTTCCTGGAAGTCGCATTTATGATCCAAGCAATTAATCGAGATCTGAAAATATTTGGAACTTTCAGACGTCGTTGTGCCGCCTCTCTCGCGTCGTGAGACCGATGCGTCTTTGTAGACGTTAGCTCCCGCCGGGGGCCGTTTCCCTGGATGGCAGCCATGTTTACGCGTGCACAATCTGATTAAAACTGAGATTAGAGCTTCAAGGTGATCCGATCCTGACGAGCGTTTTGTGGATCAAAGGTTTCAACAGATTCAATAATTCTGATACGTGCAGAATTGTCCATCTTCCCAGAAATAGTAGAAGTTGTGATTTCCGACTGTCAGGATTTCTCACACTAACACAGACCAGTTTTCTGTCACTCCCACCACGTCTACCACTAAACTACCTGACCTGCACCGTAAGGATAAATTCTCTCCAAACATGAGAAGAAGTGTTTGCACAAATCCAATTAATGATTGACGCAACCACCTGGAAATGTTGAAAATCTTCTGACTGGCTTGTTTACATAAAGCATTTTTATTCCCATCAGACCTTTGATCCGGTTAAGCGCGTCCATGTAAACATGGCTAATGTGTCAAGACACTGCTGCTGATGTATACCTGGAAAGGTTTGGCAAAAGGCATTTATGTGTGAACACGCTGTGATCCTGCTGAGAACATTAAGAAGCTCTGCCAGTCAATCACGACAGCGAGGACCGGTGACAGTCCTTCCTCTGCCAGTGACACATCAGACTGTGCACAGAAGGAGCAGCACATCAGGCAGTCGTGCATATTATGAATTTATATCATGGCGGTTTGAAAAGCACGTAAATTATTAAACAGGGCAGGTTGATTGAGTTCAGCTGAGCCAACCATCCACCGCATCTCTGCTTCCAAGTCCTTTAAACGGCTCCTCAAATGTAGTTTGTCCTCGGCTCGCTGCACCCCGACAGAACAATACCTTCATCAAATGCACAGTGACAACTCCTCTTATTTACAGCTGCAGCTCGCACCGAGCGAGCGGCAAAGGGTGGGTGAGGAAGACAATGGCTGAGGAGGGAGATGGACGGGAGAGAGGAAGACCGAGGCAACACTGTGGATCGGGAAACTCTGAAGAATAACGTCGGCACTTCACTCCAGCGATGGCAAATCGGGACAAAGCTTATCGATAACAGGTGCGAATTCACACCCGCCCACACAGGGCTCGGGTAAGTACAGCACAGCAGGCTCGTTTAGCCCATTTCTCAGGTGTAATGTGTTTATAAGCCTCCAGGGACGGCGCTCCCCCCCAGCGCTCCTCTCCTCCAGGGAGGGAAGAGAAAAACAAAAACCAGCCTAGAGAGGTTTGGAAACGTGCTTTCCCCGTCATAACAACAAACCGCTGCCATCACGATAACTAGGCCTGGACGTTCTCCTCATCGTCATCTTCACATTATTTCTGCCACGTCACCACCACTGGTGTCATTATCCACATCCACAGCGTTATAATCCCAGCAAAGATACTTTGAATCAAAGGGGCATGAATGTTACGCTGCACCGCTCAGTGTCTTCAGCACCCAGAAACATCTTTTGTTTAACAGTGACTCAGCTGATTGGCTGCTAACCTGACATTGGTTAACACTGGGTTAATCATCTGTTTATGAAGCAGCAGCACAACAGCAGCAGCAGCGCCGGCCCACACAACAGTTGTTTGTTTCTTCTAGTCGCAAATCCTTGGATTGAAACACATTTGTAGGTTTGCAGGCTGCAGAAATTTGACCAATTGTGTAAACAGGCGAACAGACAAAGGAGCGCGGACGAGCGAGTCAGCCTCCTTCTGCCTCCGCTCCCCCTCTTTCTCTGCCTGTCTGCACAGAGAAGCATCTGTGTTTTCACTCCTGAGCGGCGGCGTGCCCACCGCTGCAGGGCTGCGTGTTTGTGTCACCGCGGCAGCCTGAAGGTCGCTGCTCGGCCACGAGGCGCCGAAGGGTTCGGAGTGACGGCTGAGTGTCGAGAGATCGATAACTTTGATACTAGTTCAATGAGTGCTTCTGTGGTGGTTTTCACATCTGCATTTATTCATTTATTTGCATTTTTAAAAGATTTTTTCAAGAAGAACCGTTAAATAAAAACTCAATTCCGTGTTTTTACCATTTAAGGTAGAACGTCATTAAGAGCTTTAACCTCCTAGGACCTGGCGTCCACACATTTTGGGTTATTTAGACCAAAATACTCAATTTTGCTCTAGAAGGGCCTGATATCCACCTACGAGGACATTATGCTGCTACTGTTCTATCAAAATCGAATATCCTCATATGTGGCTCTTATTTTTCTTAAAAACAAAAATAAGGTAAAAAATAAAATCTGGTAATTCTTTGTTTTTACATTCATCGGGCCCCAATCAGCCCAAATATCAAAGAGAAATTAAAAATGAATGCAGTGGAAGATCTTAGGAGGTTAATGTCTCTATAATGAAGAAAAAGTTCATCCATGCAAAACAATCCATTTAAAAACTTTATTTATTTAATTCATCTATTAATTGCTCTCTTTGAAGTCATCAATATGCAACATTTCATGGTTAGAAATGAGCAAAACGAAGCTTTCTAGTGTTTTGTTTTCACATCAGTGATGTCACAGGATTTCTCCTGCATAGAAGTATATTTAAGGCTGGAGTAGCTAAATGTCATTCATTTATTTAAAGGCATCAGTATTTATTTGAAGGCAGTCACTTTAGGTTGCAAAGACAAAATAAATGTGCCTGTGTATTTCAGGGTGAGACCAAATGTTTTTAATATGGAGAACTTGGAAATTGTGATTCAGCGTAAACTTGCAATTTCTTTATTACATTTTGCACCAGTGTTCGGGGGGTTTGCTGACAGAAGTGTGCAGAATAACCCTCTGCTTCGTTTGCTTCTCTTTCACCCTGAGAGGGCGTTTAATGAGAATGAAATTAAAGTAAAGCCCTTTTGTTTTAGAATTAGCTTTAATTTTAACATTGTGTGTTCACTAATCAAATATAAGCTTCGCTTTTCTTTGCGGGATTAGAAATATCAGGAAACGCATCGTTTTCATCAAACGAGCTAATACAGACTCACGGCACAGCCTTCCTCCCAAACCTCCAAGTACTGAGACTGCAAACCTCATTACATCCCAGCAGGAGAACTCACAATTTCAAACTTTCACATGATGAGCAGCAGCATGTGAAGCAGACACATGAATAAACGGCACCTGTGACGTGATCGAAAGCTTCCCAGAAAAACATGAAGGCCTGCACAGATGTGACCTCTGCAGCCTCAGCTGTCACACAAAGACTTCAGCATGCTCAGGCAGAAACACACACGCACACAACATCAGCAATCAAACAACTTCCACAATCCATGTGACGGCTGGAGCTTCAAGACCGAAGCTGTTAGGAGTCACCCGGTTCCACGTCCACTGCCTCCCCACGTCTTCCCTGCAGGGGTTTCAGTAGTTCGAGCTTCAGTGGTTTTCTCAGCCCCGACCGCGTCCTCCAAATAAACACTCAGATCTGACAGTTGTTTCTAAAATAACCCTGTAATCCTGAAAGTACCAGTTTAGAGTTCAGGGCACATACGTGCACTTATTTACACCGCTGCTAGAAGTCGTTTAAACCTGAAACTTAACGGCATGTTGCAATAAGCTGCTGCACAAACATGTTGTTTGTTAAGCCTCAAAATGTAAAAAAACCCCAAAAACTTAGCAAACAATATAAACAATGCATCGATTTTAACAGTAAGAAACAAATGACGTGATGAACTGCCAAAAACTGCAGTTCCTCCAACATCCAGCAGAGGCTGCAATAAATAGGCTCAAATAAACTTGTTTACAGCCTGATATATATAAATAAATAAATACTTTCAGAACAACTGTAGAGGACCTGAAAATGTTTTTATAAATAACATCTGTTGTTTTTCATCTGCTTAGATTGAATGAAGGTTTAAACTTTGCATTATTAGAGGCGTGGCCTCTCTGATTGACAGCCTATGGATGCAGCTTGTTAACTAAGATAGCTAGTATTGATAATTTAGTAATCCACTACTGCGAAACACATGTGGCCACTTGTGGCTCCATGAAAACTAACATGGCGAAGTCAGAAAGCCACAGCTTAAAAATGCTGTGGCTGCTTCCATCTTTTACATACAGTCTGTGTTTGGTACAGACTGCTTTCACATCGAACATTTAATGTTGACCAAAGGCAGCTGAAACTTAAACAAGGCAAACAGCGGTGACTTTTAAAAACTGATAAAAAGTCGTTGATGTTTATTTTTTCCATGAAAAAACAATGAAAAAGACCAGATTCCATTTTATTCCATGAAGTCACTAACATTTAAAATTTAGAGGGCTTTTAAGTTTTCAGCGAGATGTTAGGGGACATCACCCTGAGCGGAACATTTGTGGAAAGGCATTCAAATGAAACTGAACAACTATTCTGAGAGTATTGATAATGTTTTTGCAGCATGTGTTGAGTAAACGCAGCTGAAACAAACACCGTCCTGAGTAACTCGTATTCATTTTTGTTATTTTTATTTCTTTATAAGAAAATGTTGGAAAATAAAAAGAGACAAATATCTGCAGAGCTCCGCGGGTCAGAGGAGACGTGTGTTTCTGTTCATCACACATCAGCGTCATTACAATATTTCGGGTTTGTGGAGCCTTAAACAAAGACTTCACCTTCAGCTCTGCGACACGTCACGATGGTGCGGGTTTGTGTGTGTGTGTGTGTGTGTGTGGGGGGGGGGGGGGGGGGGGGGGGGCGGCGGCTCATTGGTTGTTTGTCTCAGTTGGAACCGCTGCAGCTCAGACGGGTCTGTGACTTCACAGCCGCGCGCGGCACAGCCACGGGCGCCCCTTTGTCTCTACCAAAGTGTCACTTCACAAAGACCACGCGCCGAAAACACCCACTCTCATCACGCGTGACCCAAACGCTCAGCCGGGTATCATCCTGCCTCTCAGCAAACATCGCAGGACCGCACGTGCGCTCTCCACACTTTCTGTGCGGCCCGAGACAAAGCCCGGCCCTCGTGCACGAGCAGAACAGGTCTGAGCATCCGCGCGCACCTCTCCTCCGACTCCCAGCCAGCTCCATGAATTATGGAGGGAGGCTATATTTGGAGTGTGGAGGCCGAGGGAAGGGGCTCGCTGTGCTGCTGGAGCTTTGTTCACTGTACGCGCTCATCATTTATTGACTGGTGCCACGCGCGCTCTCCTGCACGCGCACATTCACCCTCAGTTCTAATTAGGGGATGATGGGGGGGGGGGGGGGGGGGTTAACAGCTGTCCATCAGCTCCCCCAAAACGCGCGTGTCCCAGCCGAGAGTTTCTCACACTTGCTTCATCATTTAGGACCTACTCCTCCTCCACCTCCTCCGCACAGCCAGAGGAGGAGGACAGCCAGATATCTGCGATCCACGCGTGACGAGACAAAAAACTACCAGGAGCGTTCACGAGTAAAGGCAGCGGGCATCCCCCCAGGATGGGAACAAAAGACCCTCTCTGACTCCCGGGGGGTGGAGGGCTGTCACTTTAGAGTGAGGTTCGAGGCTGGGGAGGGAGATGATTTTTTTTTTTTTTTTTTTTGGGGGGGGGGGGGGCACGGACGTGAAAAACATCCCGAGGACCGCACGACTCTCTGCTCCAGCCTGCGCGCGTTAACGCGGGGAGTGATGACGGCGTGGGTGTTTACCCCACGTTAACACACGCACGCACACCTCCTCACTCACCTCCACGATGAACGTCTTCTCCTCCCCGCACGCGGAAACGACCCAGAACAAAAGCGGGAAGTAGCAGGTCTTCCAGCAGAACCCCGGGAGCCCCGCTTTCCTCCTCCTGCGCCTCACTCCTCCACCTCCGCCTCCTCCTCCCGTCGCCATGGCTGTATCCCCGAATTCCCCCCCTCCTCCGCCTCCGCTTCCCGCCGGTGATGTCCAGGCTCCTGCTACGCTCTTTTACCGGAGGAAACGGTCCGTGCGCTCCTGCTTCATCCCGGCCACGGTCACTCGCGTCTCCTCCTCTCCGGGTTCCACGCACCGCTGCTGTGATCGCGCTGTGGGTTCGCTTCACTTAAGGGGCGAGCGGCTCACGCAGGTGCAGCGGGAACAGCTGAAGGAAGCCTGGCTACAGTAACGCGGGGATGCTGCTCCGGTCTGTCCGGTAACAGCAAGGAGGAGAAGGGGGAGGGACCGAGAGAGGGAGAGAGAGAGGAGGAGAGAGATGGATGTTGTTGCAGTACCTCTTTGCCCACACCAGGAGCGCTGCAGACGCAGAGGACTCGTCTGCGCGTGTTTTATCGTCCCTTAGAGGGTCGAGATTTCAGAATCAGAAAGCTGGTTTGGACGCACATATTCAACTCTGTATATTTTATATATTTTATTATTATTATTTTATTTTATTTTTTTACTATTTAGATTGTAAAAATGTGTATACACACACACACACACACACGTAGGAAAATATTTAGTATACACATCCAGAAATGCATACACTATTATATATTGTACATATATTTATTAGTTTCAGGTTGGCCATTCTTGTATTTTGCTCGTTTGTGTTGTTGTGTTTGCACATCTCTGTTGCTTGTGGGGCTCGCACACAAGAATTTCACTCGCATGTGCTGTGCCAGTGTGCCTGCACATGTGATGTGACAATAAAAAGTGATTTGATTTGATTTGACGTTGGGGTTGAAGTGGGCTCGTTTCTAATGGAAAAAAGTAATAAAGAAGTCATGGAAACTTTACATTTCCACACATTACACAAAGATGATGCTTGAGAGGTGCGGTCAATGGATGAGAGGCGTTGTGTTTAAAGTCAGAGTCGTGAAGGTCGCCTAGAAACATTTTCAAGGACAGGATGTCTCTGTCACGATGATCCCACACAGCTTCAGTAATGCTGGGGCCCGGGCTCTGGGGGGGCCCATCCACGACTGATACTGTGTGTGTTTTATATCCACTTTATTTCACTGCACTGCCAGGGTTTGGCATCATTGTCCTGCTGAAAATCAAAGTTTACAGATAGCAGATCAGACTCTGGTGGTCCTTTTCTGAGTTCATAATTCATCAGTTTATTAAAGATCTCCAAAACCACTGACTGACATGATGCTGAAACCATGACAGAGCCTCCGCCCGGCCTCACAGATGGCTGCAGACTCTCAGTGTTGGACCTCCTCCTACATACTGACCATTATGTGGATCCATCTCTCCATCAGACCTGTTCCTCTGATCTTCAGTTCAGTTCTTGTATAATTTTCATGCCTCAGTTTTCCTTTATTAAGAACGGCTTCCTGACAGCTGCCAGTCACTGAGACATTTCTGATAATCAGCTAAACGTGCAGATCATCTCTCAGGTCCTGTGTCAGGGCTTTGCCGGATTTCTTCCCGTTTCTTAAGAACATGAATTTCAGATGCTGTTCATTTACTCTTCCACGTTTTCAGTTTCTTCACGTGTTTAAGGACACACTGCACACGCTGCAGAGATATAACAGGTTACAGGCTAAAAGCTCTTTGGGAGTCACTGTGTTGGTGCAAAAATACTATTTTTCATCAAACTGCGTTATCTTTGATCTAATTTAGATCTAATTTAACATTGATTAGGTTTTAGGTTGATCTTATGCGTAGATGCAACACTGGCTCTTCCAGTGAGTTAGGCGTTTTGACCTTGAATGACTCAAAGGTTCATAAACAAAAGAACATACTTTCAAATGAGTCAGGACGGAAAAAGAGTTGTGAAATTTGGAGAACTCACTTAAAAAAACAAACAAAAAAAAAAAAGACAGTCCGGCTCTTTGGAAGCAAAATCTAAAGGCATGAGGTGTGGAGGTTTGACACCTGTGTGTAAGCAGCACATTAATGATGCCACCAAACGAAGTGCAAACTGTGTGTTGCATTACCACATGAATATGAATGCATGAATATGTTTTTACGCTTGGTCCTAATTAGCTGCCGAGTCTGTTTTGCACTGCTGTGGTTGGTAATAGAAAGAAAATCAGCCAGGCTGTTTCCACTCAGAATATTCAGTCAGTGAAATTAATTTCACTTTGAATTCAGCCTGATTTCCAAGCTCACCTCTGGGACGGCGTCTGAGCTGAACTCGCCGAGTATCTTGTGATATTTGAACGTGTCAAGATCTCGGAGCTCGAGTGTGCAGACGTTGGCTCTGTGATGAAAGTCGGACGGAAGTAAGTGAGGCAGCGTTCAGAGTGCTGTTCAATTATTGCTCAATTGTTCAATCATCACTCATTCAGGTGAGAAGAGACTTAATGTCATACATAATTTAAATTGAAATAAAAAACAGCTCCACCACCATCGTCGCCTTAAAATAAGGACTTCACTGTGTGGTCTGATCACCAAAACCTTCTTCATCATATGCGCCATCAAATAAACCACTTAATGTATATTTATGCCTTTCAAACGAGTCTTTACTGATTGAAATTCGCCCACAGAGGACTCGTCTCCATTTAAAGAGGCTGATTATAAACTGAAGACAGCCGTGGTCCTAATTAAAGATGACAGTCTGCTTTAAGTATCGTTACAAATATCACAGAGGGGTATTAATCGTTTGATGCAGACACTTTGGAAGATGTTTGTTTAAAAGAAAAGGATTTGGACTGCTTCCCGTTTCTGTGTTCGATCCTCTGGAAAACATTTCCAGCTTTATTTGTGGATTTTCTGAGGAAAGTGGGCATCTTTTCAGTGAGACAGAAGGCTATAGTAACACTTTGAGTCACATGTGTTTATCTGCAAATTACTTACCATTTTATTGCTTCTCAGTTTTCCACGCTGTGCCCGAACAGCTCCTGATTAGCAGATTACTGGATTATTGCTGTGGTAATAATGGGACGGATGGCTGAGCCGGATCGAAGCTGCGACGGGGTGACCTTTAATGTAACCGATGGCCTCTTGAACCACCCGGCCGCCCTGCTGTTATTTATTTATTTATTGCTCGCATCCACAGAGTGCTAAATCTGAAGCAAATCTCCTTGACTACAGCTGCGCCGTGCGTCACTTGGCATCATTTGACAGGCTCGCTCGGACGCCCGCGACGGCGGGTTTGAGCAATTTCCGTAAATCCACACGTGCTGCACGTGCACGCAGATGTGACAGTGCGTGCACGTGTGTCAAACACACAAGCAGAGCAGAAATGACAGCGCCCCGCTCGCAGTGCACCGTAATTTCCTTTTACTTTAAATGGACTGTGGCTGCAGGAGCAGAATCAATGTAATGACAGTCGTGTCCAGCCGGCTCTCGGTTCAAACCATATAATTGAATCTATAGTTTCAGACTCTGCTGACGTCACTGCGGAGACATTTTCCTCCACCTGCTCCACAGGAGCTTAAATTATGAACGAGCTCATAGGTTATATGTGTGTTCAAAAATATATACCTGACCGCCTCTGTAGTTCTCAGCTTTGCTGTCGTGCATTTCTTTTCCCTTTATAACATCTCCAGTTGTTTCACAGTATTTTATTTTGTGTCTCCTTCAGTTTCTGAACACTTTTTTTTTGCTTTTATTGCCATTTTTTTTTGTTCTGATGTCTGAGTCGCAAAACTGCACAAAGTGACCAGAGGCAGACAGAAAATGCAAGAAAAGGTGCAAAACTATCACAAAAGACTCTAAACAACCCAGAAACAACCACACGGTGAGTGGGAGAAACACAATTACAGCAAGAAGACAAACAAGCACCAAAGTCAGCGACTCTACAAGCAGAAAACGACACAAGAAAGAAAAAGACACCAACGAGAAAAAGACACAGCTCAGCGGCTAAGAGGTAAAAGATGTAAATGAGACAAAACAGCAGAAGGAAGAAAAATGCACAAAAGTCACAAAAACAACAGAAAGATGCAAAATGTCAGCAGAGAAAAAAAAACATCAGTATGAGAAATACAAAAACACAAACAGAATGTCAAAGAAACTGAAGATGACCTGAAAACGAAATAAAACACGAGCTTGGAAAAGATAAACAACAGAACAAACAGGAAATGACCTCAGACGCAGGCGTCACCACCTCCTCTCCCAGCATCCTCCTCTGTGCTCCTTCACTACATCCACGAACCTCCTCTGAGCTCTTCCTCGTTTCCTCCCGCCTGACATCTTCATCGTCATCATCCTTTGTCCAGCTCATCCACCCTCCCTCCTCTGCACTGACGACAAGAAACGTGTATTAAATGACACGAAAAAAGCCAAAGAGGTGCAAAAAGACAGCAGACACGAAACGACAACAACAAAATGCTTCACAGCATTTACATTTCTGCTGTAAAGTTGAACATTTTAACGTGAGGGTCTGTGGGGTGGACGCACTCTGGGGGCCAGCCTCGTGTGGTCATCAGAGGAACTGCAGTTTGTGGCGTGCTGACTTCAGGTGCCTAAACATAAACAGACTCCTCTGCATCATCCTCACTCTCATGGATTTCTGCAGCCTTTAACGTGTCTGTGTTCAGGATCTTACTGTGCCATAGTCCTTACCCACAATCCTCTGTGCTCACTGGCAGGCGGCGTGTGAATAAACACTATCTGAGAAGAAGCCAGTTGCCAACATTATTCAGATTATTATCCATTCTCTGGCTCGTCATCACACACTCGCTCCTGCCACTCTTCTTCACCTCAGCTGTCCACCTTCGCATCACTTGGTTGCATCATCTGTGAGCTCCATAAATCAGTCTGCCGCAGTCGTCCTCGCTCTGGTTTCCTGCCTTTGTTAGAGGGAACTTGTCCTTTCTCTGCTCTCACTGACTTTTCACACTCATGCTCTCTTCACTCTCCATCGTCTCCTGTTGTCTTGCGGCCGTTTCACGCCTCTCTCTCCCGCCTGTTCATGTCGAACAGTTTCTCGTTTGTGGGTTTGACCCACGTTCCTGCAGCAGGCGTGTTCCCTGCTCTGGTCCGCGACCACGACTCCCTTTGTTCCGCAGCCTTTTACAGTTAACAGCCTTTCATTAGCGCTCCGTGTGTGACAACACTAACGAGTATCCAGCGAACGCTCTCCACGCTCCACTTATTATGCAGCTGACATTTCAGCAGGACTACAGCCGGCGTTTTATTGCCCTCCTTAGATCACCGGTGTCAGTTTCAGCCTGAGGTTTTTACACTTGGTCCACACCATGAAGCATCAAGCTCTGACGTTCATCAACAACTCAGTGGTGAGTAGCTTCAAACTGCGAGTCCACCACGGATTTTGTACCTCAGGCATTTAAAGACCTTCATACTGACCCCTTAAACCCCAGGTGACTTTTCTGGAGCTCCCTCTGACAGGTGGCTTCATCGTGTGATACAGCATGGACGATAAGGCCACGAACACAGCTCAGCACATCACTGAGCCTAATCTGCCCCGCTGACAGGAGGCGTGCACCCGGCGCTGCCTCAGGAAGACCCCGAGAGCTTGAAAGGACACGGCAGCTGTTCCCCCGATGCCCTCTGGCAGGATTCAGGATCCACGGATCACAGCAGAAGACTGCAAACGGTGCGACCAGTGAATAAATAAAAAGCAGAGACGAGCAACACAAACCTGGGCTTTTGTTTGATACTGTGCAGCTCTTTTCTGTGGGAATTATTTTAGATCATTTACAGTATGTTTTCAGACACACATCAAAGTGACGCGTAACACATCCAATCACATGACCTGATGAGTCACACGCCGTCCCCGTCCACTCAGACATGAGAGCCTGAGCAGTGAGAACAGGAAGCTGCTGAGGTCGGTCCTGAGGCCTGCAGCTCGGTGAGCTCGCTTCAGGGTTAATTCTTCCTTTTCAGTGTTACTCAGGAAGAACGGCCATACAGATGGTATAAAAACAAACAAAAAGGACACTTCTAAGCGAGGTATGTTTATGTACGTCTAAATCCAGCTTCATTTGTTGCAGGGTGAACGACGGTTGGACTATTACAGCCACCCTATTTCTGTTCCCGGTGTCGGCATCATAAAGTCAGGGATGTGAGCGCTCAAGTGTGAGTTTAATTAGCTCGGCGAGAAAACGAGTGTGTGAGTCTGAGTCACCACTAGTCTGTTTTTCTTCTCATTCTACCTACCAGGTTTTGTTTATGCCGCTTTCGTCTAATCAATAAGGAGACGGTGGAAAGCAATTCTGAAACACAAACTTTCCCTGGAGAGAAACTCTAACCTGGACGCAGAGGCAACGCCTGGTAAGTACCTCAAACCAAACTCCACGATTTTGGAAGCATTTTGTAATCGTGACTCAACATCGACCACAAAACCAAAACATGATGACGCCGACTGAGCCATGAAATGTTTGCAGGTACAAAATCTTCGACATGACAGCTGGGACAGCCTTCAGCCCCCCTCCATTGACCTGACTTGGACGGACGGATATAGAACAGTTGGATGCTGCTCAGATTTATCAAAGCTCGGCCTGCTCAATATGATATGCTCGCTGTAAACAACGACTGTCCAATCATATTGCAGCAGTATTCACCGCACCTACAGGACTGATCAAATGTCAGGTAACAATATTATCCATAAATGTTTGTGCGCTCCACAGCGGGAAATATGACCCTGAGCAAGCACTTTGGCGACAGTAGGAAGGAAAAACTCCCTTTTAACAGGAAGAAACCTCCAACAGAACCAGGCTCAGGGAGGGGCGGGGCCATCTGCTGTGATTGGTTGGGGTGAGAGAAGGAAGACAGGATAAAGACATGCTGTGGATTAATAACAAGTGTGATTCAGTACATAAAGAGCAAAAACCTGAAATAGACTCAGTGTGTTACATGTTTTATTAACTTCCTCTGTGCCTATAAAGGCTCTGTTGTTGAATGTCGTGATGTGTCATAGAGGCCATGTAGTTATGGAATGACTGTTGGTATTTTGGGTGACATGGTTAAATGTATTTGTGTGTGGATGATAGCCTGGAGAGATGAGGACACGCCCACAGCTGTTCCACACCATGTTTGTGGAGGATGTTATGGCTTTGACAGCACTGAGTCAGCTTGCTGGCAGCAGGCACCCACTCAGGAAAACCAGCAACTGGACTTCATGCAGGAGAGACCGCCTCCGTGATGTTTG
The DNA here is from genome assembly GCF_057382275.1 of Copadichromis virginalis. NCBI lineage: Eukaryota > Metazoa > Chordata > Actinopteri > Cichliformes > Cichlidae > Copadichromis > Copadichromis virginalis. The sequence goes on from NC_140622.1 coordinate 40,080,934, forward strand.
ACTGTAAATCACAAATCATTCCCACAGAATCTGGCAAAATTAAGAAGGAAGTTTGGAACCTGTAAATGTTTTACTGTCATAAAGTTGAAGTCCGTCATGTTGTATATGTAACATGAACAGACCGAAGGTTAAAGAACAGGTCAAATCACTGCAGTCACACTGATGACGGGACGCACAAGCCAGGTGAGTAAAGCCAAGTCTGGCCAGTAAGAGCTTCACTGCAAAGCTGTGAACTACTTATACCTCCATCCATCTTCTTCTGCTTATCCGGGGCCGGGTCGGGGGGCAGCAGCCTAAGCAGAGAGGCCCAGACCTCCCTCTCCCCAGCCGCCTCCTCCAGCCGGTCCAGGGGAAGCCGAGATTCTCCCAGATGGTCGTACTTCTCACCCCATCTCTAAGGGCCAGCCACCCTTTGGAGGAAGCTCATTTCTGTCGTCGGTCACTACACACAGCTCGTGACCATAGATGAGGTTAGGAACGGTGGTCTCATCTCTGCTTTTCGCAGATGACGTGGTTCTGTTGGCTTCATCGGGTGATGGCCTCCAGCTCGCACTGGAATGGTTCGTGGCCGAGTGTGAACAGATGGGAATGAGAACCAGTTCCTGGGGCAGGAACTTGTCCTGCCCCAAGTGGAAGAGTTCAAGTACTTATACCTATTTATTAAAAAATAAATCAATAAACTTATTTGTAGAGCTACACATTCAGCAAAGAACATTATCCACCTGTCCCAGTATTTATTTTCACTGTATGAACGCCTGTCTAAAGCTCACTGAACAGACCAACACCTGTTTTAGAGTTTTTTCCTTCTTGTTAAAAATGCTGCTCGTAAAGGGAACGAAATGCTAACTGCAAGAAGTTCTTGATGCACGCTCGATAATTTAGGGAAGGAAATGCCATAAAAGTTGATTCGGTTTAATAAATGCAACATTTTCGCTCATCCAGGTGACTTCTTCAGTCTGAGTCAAATGTAAGATTTCAGCTGCTCATGCAGCAGGAGAGCTGGAAGACCTGCAAACATGACAAAGGTTCCTCGCCTGTCTTATTTTTCCCTGTGATGTACAAAGTTCTTAAACAGGAAGTGGTTTTAATGCTGGATTTGCTCTGAGCAGACAGAACCTTCACCTCTGCCTTCAGTGTGAGCTGACGTTCACAAAGGAGTGTGTGCAGTCGTGTGGTGTGGAAGCGTGAAATCAACACACCTGTCAGACAAATGAAAAACATTTTCCTCTTTTTACAGTCTGACAGACGGGAGCTGCTTCCAGCTGAGCGCTGACCTACTGAACTCATTCCTGACACGTCTCTTCCCTCCAAACTGAAGAATAAGTGCAGCTTTCCACAGACAAACATCTGCACACAGAGAGATGTAGTTAAAGCTACGGTAATAGTTATTTATTGTAATTAGCCCAGCTGCTGTAGCGGAGCAGCGACAGAGGAAAGGAGCCGGTGGAGACCAAAAACAGAGCTAAAAGAGAGAACACTGGATTTACATCCACCGTCGATCTGAACTCTGCAGCAGGAGACAACTTCAGGTTTGACTCTAAAAACCTGACACAGAGCTACTCACTGCTTTTCATCTCTCTGAATCTTTGCAGTCACGCGTCAGTTCACTTCGAGATCAATCGGACCACTTTGAAAAATCTGCAAATCTGAGTGTTTGCACTGTGCGCCGGTCATTGAAAGCAGTAAGTAAAATTTATTTGTATGGCACTTTTTAAGAAGGGAATCTATTACAAAGTGCTTTACAGGGAATTTAAAGACATCAGACAGAACAACACATTACACAAGAACCCGTCTGAATAGAGGAGTTTTCAGCTGGTTTTTAAAAGAAGCCACAGAGTCAATGGTGCGTAGAGGGGGAGGTCAACTGGTCCACAGTTTTGGTGCTACGGTTTGGAAAGCATGATTCCCGTTTTGTTTTCAAACAGGTCCGTGCAATAGGATGAAGAAACTCGATGATATAAGTGGGGCCTCTCTTTGAGTGAGGATTTTAAACTGATATCTGTATCCAGCTGGAAGCCAGTGCGAGGACTTTAACAACTGAGTGATTGGAGAGAATTCATGACTATGGATTAAAAGCCTCGCTGTAGCTTTTTGAACCCCTTGAAGGTGATTTAACGAAACCTTTGACAGACAGGAAAAAAGAATTACAATAATCTAATAGGGAGGAGATGAACAGTGTTGGGGAGTAATGGAGTACATGTGCCGGCGTTACATACTTAAAATACAAAATATGAGTAATTGTATTCTGTTACAGTCACTGTTTAAAAAGGTGGTATTCAGAATACAGTTACTTTGTTGAAATAAATGGATTACACATCGTTCTTTTCCTGTTTCATATGCTCGGCTGTGTCCTCTCTATTTTTAGTAATTCCATGCAGGTGGAAACCCAAACAAAACACACATTAAGAGGCTCTGATGCCTGTGTCTCAATCTCACGTCTCACAATGTCGTGAAGAAATATTTAAAAAAATTATTGTTCAAAAAATGATTTGAAGGCAACAGGCATCGCCCTGAAGGGAGGGAGAATGGACTGCCATACCCGTTATTACGTCTTGATGCTCAGTCATCCAGGTAAGTAAATCTCCAAAGGTTGATTCTGTTCATCTGGACGTTTTCAGTGGGAGAAATGTTTCATCACTCATCCAAGTGACTTCTTCAGTCTCAGCTGACTGCAGGTTTCCCCAATCTTATAATTAGTACATTTGCATAATGACTGAAACCAGCCCACTGAAGGAACAATGGGCTGGGAGGTCATGAGAATTTGCATATTAAGGATCAGGAACTGACCTGAAAACATCCAGATGAACAGAATCAACTTTTGGGGCCATACCCGTGATGTGTCTGTGAGCGAGGGAGGGAGAAAAAGGAAAAGTACGAGCTGTCACGGAGCAGAAACAGGAGCTGGAAGCATGTAAATATAATAATAACCACTGCAGCCAAACAGAGAGCCTGACCAGTCCAGCTGTAAGTAAGCTGTTAAGACTCGACTGTACGCTGTGTTCGTGTTTCCTCTGAAACAATAAGTTCCGTTGGAGCAGCCTTTCAACGCCTCTCTCTGTCTCTCACTAGCAAAGTTGACCAAAACAACAAAGTTAAGCTAGTTTTCAGCTACGAGCCCGACACGAACCCGACGTATCAGCCAGAGGTCCCTTTACTATGTTTCAGAGCTGCGGACCTGTTTTATATACGAGGTCGCTGCAAAAAGTGCAGCCTTACCTAATATGCACCTACTGTTACTCATTTATATTAAGATTTAAACATCTGGTTGGTGTTGGTGTGGAGAGTAACCTTCAGTAATAGTAATGAATTACAACATTTCAAAAATGGGAGGCTGGGTTACATTTTGTCTGACTTGTGCAGAGGAGGGTAGGCGAGGGCTCTGCAAAGCTGACGGAGCAGTGAGGGAAACAACCAGGACTCCAACAGGTGAGTGTTTGTGAGGACGGCCCACAGTGACCTGTGCAGATAATCTGCAGTGTTCCAAGCAGTCCTGTGACTCAGTGTTTAGAGTGAGCCACAGCAGAAGATTCATTCAACGGGAATCAAAGAACGTAGATCAGGGGCGGAGCGTGGGGGTGGCTTACGGGGCTTAAGCCCGGGTTGTTTTGTCAGAAGCCCGGGGTATTTTGGAGTGTAATTTTTTCATAGTTAGATGCCTGGCTGACAACTGTATAAAACAAAAAGTACACACAATATTCGAAGCACATAGTGCACACTGTGGGAATTTACGACTGTGTGTGAATCCCCCCCTGATATTGGTATGATCCGAGCTCAGGCACTAAGCGACTGAGCGAGGGGGCGGGGCAGCTGCTGCCTGTGAGTGCGCTGTTGGAGAAACAGAGCCAGCCATACTAAGGAGAGCTTAAGTTTGAGCAGGTACCAAAGCAAATCATTCGTACCGTACAAATAATGTAAATATGACGGTGCATCACGAAAGATTGATATCAAACTGATCACTTGACCAATATTATTTTACTTGCTCTTCAAGTGAATCAACAAATGGCGAAATGAAAAGCCGAACAAATGCTATTTTTTTTTAGAGAGTCTTAGCTTACGTGTGTTTATTTCATATTCTCAGTTCTTACCCTCCCCGACTAAATCGGTTTCAGTTATGTACTGAAACATAAGAATGGACATTCGAGGCTTCTTTCAAAGAAAAAACTCAGGTAAATGTTATTTTATATATTATGCTTTGTATGTTGTTCAGTATATTTCTATGCAAAACAAGAGGGATTTCAGTACACAGCAGGATATTCACATTTGTAACCAGATATTTACACTTTAGGGAGAAAACATAAAACATTTTTACTGTACAACATCAATTTAGAGTAAATTTTTGTTTTAGATAAATATTGAAATATATTTTGAATTAGTTAAATTTCAGAATAAAGAGAGACAGAGCTATTTTTATCACTTTCATCAAATGTAGGAGTACATGTACACTAAATTTATTGTTAATTAATAAGAAAACTCCAGACGATTCCATTCTGAGCTGAAGAAGCTTCTGATAGGTTAGTAGAGTCCATGTGAGTAAATTGCTGGCACAGCTGTGGATGCATATAAGGCAAAACACAGAGCCTGTTTCTGTGACATGGGAACATCAAGAGATGTCAACCAAAACACCAGGAAAAGAACTGTGGAGCTCCATAAATGTGGCTCAAGTTTGAATACAATTTGGTGCCATTTGCAATTAAGAAATACAGATAGTTTCTCTCTTTACTCTTAAAGTTAACAAATATGTTTTTATATTTATCAATCTAAAAAAATAAACATTTAGTCTGATTTGATGTTACAATTAAAAAAGTGTTTTTATCTGAAGAGTAAATATCTGGTTTCAACTGTATATTTGATGATTGTCAGCACAAAGAGGGAGAGAGAGGAACAGAGATGAACAAGAGCAGGTGAGACACACATGTTAGTCAAATGGTTGTTTACCAAAAGTATCACCGTATCACAGGTCCTCATGTATCTCCTACCTAGTGTTTCTTTTTAGGTTTGTTATTTTTCAAATTCTATATTTATTAAGTTATGCAGGCTTGTTTGCACAACAAGGCTAAATAATTATATAAACTTTTCTCAATCTAAATAGTGTACTTTGGTAGAATTAAACAAGTGTAGTGCAGGTCTATGATGATTTTTAGTGCTATCATCTAGTTCTGATTCTGGTTCTGTCTTGGTTAAGTCCTCAGTAGTCCTGATTTTGAACTGTTGTAGTCCTGTTTTAATTCTGGATCAGTTCTGGGTCTGGTTGAATTGGGGTTTAGTCCTCATGTCTTGATACAGCCCTGACCTTGTTCTGCCTTGCTGCTTAATTAAAAAACTAGTTTAAGGTGTCCTGCACATGTGATATATATTTTTCCCTATATGAAGTCATTCTTTTTTGAACAGAGCCTATTAATCTTTCAGTCATTTCTACACCCCCCCCCCCAAAAAAAAAAAAAAAAAAAAAAAATCCCACATGCATACTACTCTTTGGGCTAAGCCCCGGGTGTTTCAAATGTCTGGCTCCGCCTCTGACGTAGATGCTGATAACTGAGTCTGAATTCTTACTTTACTGTTTCTCCAGAACTGAGGGGGGTCAGGAGCGGCGAGCACGAGTTTTCCAGAAGGCTGATGCGGTTGAAGGCGAGCAGGCAGATACGTTTTGATACATCTCTTTGGTTTTTTACAGAAACAGAGCAGCTCCACAATTCAGCTCACCAAGAATTTCACCTGGCAGAGAGAGGAGAGAAAACCTGCCCCCAACTTTTAACTCATTTACTCTTAGTTACAAAAAACAGTGAAGAAGGCCAGAAACAAACATCTGAAGCTCCGTGCTAAGATTTAGGATTATGTAAGCGCACATTTAAACCACAAGATGGCAGCACTCTGACGTCCTTCACTCTGATGCTCCTCAGACAGCACAGGTCACTGTCTTTACCTGTGAGATGCATTTGACATCACTGAGTAGTTTTCTTATCTCAGCATGTTTCACTTTACAGTCCAGAGAATAATCAGCCTTATTTCTCTTTTCTACAGTCTCTTATGTGTCAGCTGCTGCAGGTCAGTCGTGTTTGACAAAATGAGTCTAAATGATAAAGTTTGGTGTAAATAACACGACATAAATACTGTGCACGCTCTTCTCTCTTCTGTTAGGTGGTCAGATCAGATTAGCTGGGTCTGGGTCGACTCGCTGCTCTGGAAGAGTTGAAATCTATCACAATGGCTCCTGGGGAACAATCTGTGACGATGCCTGGGACTTAAAAGATGCTGAGGTGGTCTGCAGACAGTTAGACTGTGGAACAGCACTGAGAGCCACTACAAAAGCTCACTTTGGTGAAGGAACTGGGCCGATCTGGCTTCATTATTTGGGCTGCGCAGGAACTGAAACATCTCTACGTAAGTACGATCATGGAGGCTTTCGGTAACAAGACTGGACATCATGAGGACGCTGGTGTCATCTGTTTAGGTGAGAGATGTTTGGATTACGCACGGTGTGTCAGATACTGTAAACACATGTTTTTGGCTGCACTGTACATTAAACAAATCTGTTTTATTATCCAGCAGTTCAGGTATGAAATGTTTCCTATTCAATATGAATGCAGCTGTAATCCACAGAGAAAAACATCCACTGTTCTCTAAGCTATAAAACTGAAAACAACTTTGTCCACACAGCTATGTTATAATTATGTGACACCTGTCTCTACTGAGAGGGGCCCTGGGTTCCTGTTGTTACTTAGTGCTGATTCCCCCTTTCTGATGCTTGTGAAATGAAATATGCACTAAACTACACTATATGGAAACAAACCACACACTAGCAGGTTAATAAAGTTAACACTGCTTTAGTGACTGATTAGTTCCAAAAACACAAAAGAAAAGAAGTAAAATTAATAAAGTTGGTTGAGCAATGGTAAAGTATTTAACATCAACTGAAACCAAATAATTAAATAATAGTGTGGGCCCACTCTGTCACGGCTGTGGCAGCAGTCATGTGGTGTAGTGAAGGAAGGACCCAAACTGCACTGGCTGTGATGCGAGTGAGCTTTATTACAGAAGGTGAACATAACAAAGTGAGGGCAAAACTAAAACACAACCTAAACTGGGAACAACTAAAGAACAAACCTGAAACCACAGAAACACGGGATGAAGAGCAAAAATGGCACGGAGAATGTTGGGCAGAGAGACGCAGAAATTACACCAGGTTACACAGACGACGCGACAAGGAACACAGGCAGGCACACACTATAAATACACACAAGGTAAGGAGGGAATGACACACCACAGGGGAACACAGCTGAACCTAATTAGACAAGACAAGGAAGTAAAACAGAATACAGGACCTTCAAAGTAAAACAGGAAACACAGGGAAGTGTCCAAAACTCAAAAACACTGGGTCACCGACACAGGGCCATGACACACACACTCTCACTGACACACACACCTTAACTGCAACAGTCTTTCTGTTAGCAAACACCTCGTTGCAGGCCTGAGTTGTGGCTCGGGTGCGTTGGGACTAGGGATGGGTATCGTTTAGGTTTTATCCGATACTGGTGCCAAACCGGTACTTTTGAAATGGCGCTTGAACCGGTGCTTAAACAATGGAAAAAACACAAACTTTGTCCAAAAACCTCTCATGTTTAGCTGTTTTCCACTTTTTCTTTGGTCATTTTAGCCTTTTTGGCCAGGGTGAAGGGAGTATCTGCCATCAAACAAGAAGACAGCTGCATGTAGCTATGATGATGTTTGCTAGTTCACCTTACATGCATTAATGTAATAACGTGGTTAGCCTACTCAACGTAAATTACACTCGAACAACATTAAGCTACTCACGCAGAGAAGAACGGCTGCTGCTGCATCATCATCCTCATCATTTCTGCTACACTGGCAGGGCTAGGGGCCAGGACTCTCCTCTTCGGGTTCTTGGGGGATGTTGCTAACTCCGGGTTGATAACAGGCACCACACCCACAGTAGATGTGCTCGGTGTGAGGTCTTGCAGCAAGCTATCAAATACGGCGCATTTCTCGGCTTTTAAAAAACGCTATGCGTTGCCAGGTGTTTCATCGGATTCGAGGTGTTACCTCCTTTGACAGTATCACAGTATCAGCTTAAAGCACTTGTTGCTGCTGAGTTTGCATCTTTTGCTGTGAAGTACAGCCAGACTTTTGACCGCTTCGCCTTGGGCATTTTTAATCTGTAGCTCTGCTCTAAAAGAACGTACGTACCTGGGCCCGCCCACTATCCTTGGAAAGGTAAAATGATTGGCTAGAATCCAAAGTGTCTGACATCTCAGGAAAATAAAGCACCGAAACGTGCGCTGCTTTTCGGTCTGGTTACTACCGTTTATGTCAGAACCGGTGCCACCCATCCCTAGTTGGGACCTAAAACAACATGGTAAATGGTCTGATTCTTATACATTCTTATACTCTCCCGGAGTACTCAAAGTACTGCATACAACATGCTACATTCACACAAGCACTTTCTCTAACCACATTCACACACATTCATACTCCGATGGATGCATCTGAGCAACTTGGGGTTAGTATCTTGCCCAAGGATACTTGGCATGCAGACTGGAGAAGCCAGGAATCGAACCACCAACCTTCCCATCAGTAGGCGCTTTGCTCTACCTCCTGAGCTACAGCCACCCATAATGACAACAATGACATACACACATGTTCGTTGTGTTTTGTGTTCAGGGGTCAGGCTAGCTGGGTCGATTCTGTGTTCTGGAAGAGTTGAAATCTACCACAGAAACTCGTGGAGAACAGTCTCTGATGATGGCTGGGACTTCACTGACGCTCAGGTAGTCTGTAATGAGCTGGACTATGGAACACCAGTTAATGTCACGCACTTTGGTGAAGGATCCGGAGAAATCTGGTTTGATAATGTGACGTGTTCAGGAAATGAAACATCTCTAACTGAGTGCAGAAGATCTGAGATAAAAAGCAGCAGACTCCATAAATATGCTGGTGTTATCTGTTCAGGTGAGTTACATTAAATATAGTTACTCTGTTATATACATGTTTGCAGAGTGATACTAACTTCTGTGAGATTATATCTACAGCGCTCCCTCGTTTATTGCGGGAGTTACGTTCTAAAAATAACCTGCGATAGGTGAAATCTGCGAAGTAGTCAACTTTATTTTTTACAATGATTATAGATGTTTTAAGGCTGTAAAACCCCTCACTACAACCTTTATACGCTTTTCTCAGACAGGCGTGAACATTTTCACACTTTTCTCTCTTGTTTAAACTCTCAAAGTTCAAACCTTTGTAGAAAAACACGCCCAGTGTTATAGAATGAAAGCAAAGATCAAACCCTGCTTTCAGGTTCAGAACATGAAACAACTGAATTATGCTCTTTGACAAATTTTGGCTCGTTTACAACTCCACTTTTCCACCTTATCTATCCCCTCTTGAAGTTTCTTAAAAAGATAGACAACAATCCTCCCCCTTACCCATACCGCTCCGTTATCAGCGAAAAGTGATTTACCATAACTATCAGATATATCTTTAAAAATATCATTAATCATAACAGAAAACAACGTTGGACTTTCTACACTTCTCTGCGAGGTTCCATTTTTTGTTTTGCATGGCTTTGACACGTGTCCCTATCTTAACTTGAATGATTCTGCCATATAAGAAAGCCCATATCCAATTAAACATCCTTTTTCCTATTCCTACACCATACAATTTAATCATTAAACCCTCTCTCCTGAGCATATCACATGCCTTTCTACATCAAAGAACACAGCAACTTCTTTATTATCCCTGTGTTCCTAATTTCACCCACCAGGCGTAAACCGGATCCATAACCCCTCTTCCCCTACCAATCCCCGTTTCCTTACAGCTCTGAAGATAATACTCAGCCAGATTTCTGCGCACCACTGTTGAAAGTAGCTTTGAAAAATCCCAGGGTTTAACAAGCAGGTATTAAACTAAATAAAGCTTAAACTAATTTTCCTAATTTTAAACTGCAGCGTTTTGCTATAAAAAACAAAAAGCTAACCAGCACAATTTGCTTCTACAACCGGACTGTTTGGTCGCATGGCAATGATGTAAATCGCGACCTCTTCCATTTAAGGATTCACTGCTCAGTTCTGACACTGTAAACTACTTAACAATATATCAGGAGTCCCTTTACCACTAAGAGACAAATCCTAAACAGTTTATGTGTATACATGTTTGTTTTATTTACAATAACAGGTGTACTTCCAATATAATCACCGCTGTATAAGGAAACCGGAGACAGAATGAGTCGTAAATTTTAGCTGAGGAAACCTTAAAGCATTAGGTGTATGGGATGCACATTTTTAATGCCAGAATAAAAATGATCACTTACAAGAATGAAAAAAAAGTTTTTAAAAATTAGCTGTTTCCATTTTAATAAACATGAAAAGATTTTTATTTCGTTTACTGTCAGAGCCATAAGGAACCCTGTAAAAAAGGTGTGGTTGGGACGTTTTATAGGAGTGGTTCTCAAACTTTTTCTGACATGCCAGGGTTCACACACAGAGCCACCTGAACACAGCTTAAACTAGAATATTTGGTTAATAACTGACAACAGTTGAGAACAGCGTGATGATCATATTATTTGAAATGAGTAAATGTGTCTGTATATTAGTGTATTATGCATTTACCTTTTAGTTTTTGTAAAATATGAAAGCCATCACAAAGAGTCGTTAATGGACTCTTCACCCTCCTGCCCTCTGGGAGGCGCTACAGGAGCCTCCGGACTAAGACCACCAGGTACCGGAACAGCTTCTTCCCCACAGCTGTCAGACTCCTGAACTCTGCCTCCTGACATCTGACCCACGTTAAACTCATGGACTGAACATACACACACCCACAATGGACAACTGTACCCTCAAACACAATAATAACATGGACTGAACCACCACTGACAACCACTAGCACTTTATACAGCCTCTGTAGAAACTATCTACACCCTCACTTATCTTAACTGCACTACTGTATAGCTCTGTGTAAATAATCATTCTGTACATACGATAATTTTCAACCCTACAACTGTTTACAACTTGCACAGTTCCCATTTCTGTATAGCTGTATATCCCAGATTCCTGTGAAGTTATTTATTTCATATTCTGTATAGTTTTTCATATTTATATCCTGTTCATAGCCTGTACATAGCTTGTACTCACTACAGCCTGTACATACTTATAGTTATAGAATATTCACAACATACTTCATACCGTGTACATTATAACATAATAGACCCATTTCTGTAATATACTTACATATCTATACTATTGCTAATATATATTGTAATATATCTATATCACTAAAGCACTTCTGAATGGATGCAAACTGCATTTCATTGCCCTGTACCTGTGCATGTGCAATGACAATAAAGTTGAATTCTATTCTATTCTATTCTAATGCGTTAATTAGAGAAATTTGGTGGAATTTGTTGATTGAAAATTAGACTTGTTTTGAGATAAAACTTACTTCATTGTTATGATTTTAGCACAGATTGATATTAATCACTGGATCGAAAGCATCGAACAACACAGTGATTACAAATACGCTTATCCCAACAACGGGAATTTAACCCTAAAAGTCTTGTAAACAACCTTACTCGTCAGTTAAAATGTGAGCAGCTAACAAGCCAATCTTTACCTCGTGTCCTTATTCAAGTCCTTTCACCACAGAGATCAGCCACAGCTTCATCCTTTTTTAAAAAATAATATCCATTTTACATGCAAACCTTATAATAAAACTGTTTTCTTTCACTCTCTCACATGTCGTTTCTCGTCTCTGAATAATTTTAACCGCCTCTTGAAGAACTGGAGCGTCTTCTCAGCAGGTTTGAATCGCTCCTTCTTCTTCTTTGAGTTTGGTTGACAAACCAGCTTCCCAGTGCATTAGCGCCACCTATCGCTATGTGAAATGGCCTGTATCCCTAAGGACCCCAAAGCGCTTTACACATTCAGTCATCCACCCATTCACACACTGGTGATGGCAAGCTTTATTGTAGCCACAGCTGCCCTGGGGCGCACTGACAGAGGCGACGCTGTCGGACACTGGCGCACCCGGGCCCTCTGACCATGTGGTGTGTTTTTGTTTTCTCTGTCACTCTCCTCTCCACTCCACTCACTCTCCACTGTGTGCCTGGGTTGCTATTTAAGTTTGCGAAATGTGAACAGGCTAGTTTGTCTAAGTAACTGGCTGAATGAGATGGACAGTAAATAAGCATGCACAAACACAGAAATGGAAATGAAAAAGAGAGTAGCATGACAATGCAGCGTGTGATCTGGACACAAGCGATGGAGGCACAACTTGTAGAGCTTTGGCAAGCTCATCCTAGCCTTTTCAATCTGGCCTCACAAAATGATCACGACTGCACCAAATGTGAAAAGAGCTGGATGGACATTGCTGCTCAATTATGTTTTTCATCAGCAATTTAGCAAAGTTGATGGTTATGATGGTGTGTGTGTGTGTGTTAGTGAAAGACAGAGAGGGAGAGCGAGAGACAGATTTTGTGTTACATATTAGCTTTGTAATATAAGTTTTGGTAACACTTTATCACCAAGTTCAAATTTGGATGCAAAATGTGAGCACTCTGTGATTCTGTTGTACAGTTTGAGCAGGAGCTGAATAACGCAACTGGGGAAAAATAAATAAATAAATAAATAAATCGCAGTGTATGCCCAGCTTAGCTCCACAAAGAAAATGAGCTAATAGGAAATACCATTTTTTATCAATACATCTGGAATTTAAGAATACCCTGAAATATTTGGTTATATATGATGGATAATATTTCATAATGATCTTTTTGGAGGGAAAGAGGTTAAATGATTTAAATGAACAAAAGATAAAAAGGAAATTCACTCTTCTGCACTGTTTGTGTAGAATGCAAACTTGTTGACTGTGACTGTATATGTTGTTGACAATTTGTAAGGAGGAAATAAAGATCCCAGTTGTTCACTTCCGAGACAACCCCCTTTTGTAAATCTCTAAATCAAAACCACCTCAATGTCTAGGATCTCTACTGAAATTGATATTGTACTGGTCTTGACTAGAGGCACTACATATACCAGATATTATTTTGTGTATGAAATCAGTCAATAGAGGATAAGAGTCCTGGGTTTATATGTTTTATTAAAATGGTTTCCTGGCCTCAAAATGTCTTTTATCAAAGCACAGCTGCTTCAAAATAAGAATTTTTTTGAAATTTGACTAAGACATTAATACATTTCCTCTCTTTATGAATCTTTAAAGAAACACATACACCAAAAACAAAATAGTAGACACAGAAGTTTGTTGTTTCATCTCTTATTCAGACTTGTACACCCTTAAGCGCTCTCTGAAATGGCATGAATATAAAAAAAATCTGCCAACAATTAACAGCATAAATAGAACTTGTAAAAAAATAAATAAATAAAAAAAATTCAACGGAGCCAACAACAACATACTACAGCACACGTGTACCTGACAGACCTGCTTGGCAAACAGAAATATTTTTATATAATAATAATGACAATAATGTATTCTTAATTGTTCCCTGTGGGGAAATTCCTCCCTGCATTTTACCCATCCACTCAGTGAAGCAGTGGGCAGCCACTGGGCGCTGGGGGAGCAGTGTGTAGGGACGGTACCTTGTGCTCAGGGATACCACACAGGAGCCGTTCAGTGGATTTGAATCCACGACCTTCCGATCATGGGGCCACCACTCTACCTACTGAACTATCCCTGCCACTGCAAAATACTCACATTGATTTACAAGAGAAGTGCTGCGGGTCCAGTTTAATCAAGTATTCCAACATGAGTACACATGTTTAACTAACCTGAGTTAAATATGAGTTTATATTCTTCACCATCTGTATGACAGCTTTGGACTGACAAACCTGATATTTTAACATCTCAAGTCTTAACATTATGGGTCCCTTTTATCTTAGGTAAATTTAATTTTGCATTTCTTATTATTTATCAATTTTTGTTAGAGCTACAATTATCTTAATCTGTTATGATGAAAACAAACCATCACTGTCCGTATTAATAACATAAATGTCAGAGAAATCTCCAAAAGTTGATTCTGTTCATCTGGACGTTTTCAGTGGGAGAAACATTTCGTCACTCATCCAAGTGACGTCTTCAGTCTCAGCTGACTGCAGGTTTCAATTTTATAAACAGTACATTTGCATAATGACTGAAACCAGCCCACTGAAGGAACAATGGGCTGGGAGGTCAGCATGTGTCAAGAAATGTCAGAGAAAATTTGGTCAGCAAATTATTTATAGAGCTGCACACTTTTATGTAAGAACACATATCACAATGACATGAAGTCATTTTGCCATTTTGACAAAAGTCAAAATGTGTTCTTCTAACAATATCTGAGTAAGACAGTATAATTACTGTTTGGAAGCACGCTTTGATTACTTTAAGCTTAAAGTTAGGCAACTACAGTAAAACCTTGTACTTTGGTGCATTTAAAAGAGGATTTCTTGAAACATCTTCATGTCATTAGCAAAGCTTTCAAATGCAGCTCAGATCTGTGCTGAAAATGGGAAAGTAGTCAGGAGTCAGGAGGAGCAATGTCCTGAGCCAAGACGAAGAAGAGTTAACTCAAACCAACTTGTTCACCTGTCCTGATTAAAATCTCAGATGTATCAAAGGGGGGAAAAACAGATTTAAAGTACCACCACTTCACACTTTTGAAGGTTGTTTAGAATCAAGAGCACTTTACACCACACCAAGTTGTCCGTTCTCTCTTCTTTGTGAACCTGCAGGAAGGAAATCAAAATATTCAAGAAGCACACAACTACACTGGTCACCCACTGAATGGAGCAAACAAAGTATTTATCTTCTTTGACATAAATCAAAAGGTTAAGACCTAACATCAGGGAGTCATGAAGAATTTGTGATATTATAGTACAGTAGTAAAACTCACCTTTCTTCACACAGTGTTTTTTAAATGTAAGCCCAGCCACAACACCAACAATAACACCAACAATAACACCGATGAGTGCAGCAGCCCATACGGGGAACCCTGAAGAAGAAGAGAAAAAAAATTCCAACTGTGACTACATGTCAGCAACAAACAGCAGGTTTAAACAGCGACCTGAGTGATGTCAGCATAGATAATTCTGTGAAGGAGATGTTCTCACGTCTTAGTGGGTGATGCCATTGACTAGCCAATCAGTGGCATCCAGTCTGTTGACATCACATTTTCAACACTTGCTTGGAATCTTAACCAAGTAGGTACGAGAAAAAAAACAACAACCCTTAAATCTCTGTGTGGCGGGGGCGTGGTCTCTGACCTGCTGCAGAGGAGGGGTGATGCAGTGTGCTCACGGGGTGGAGCGAAGAGCATGTGTGCCTGGGCAGGGGATTAACGTGGACTTGTGTTTTTTGTTGTCAGTGAGAAGCAGAGAGGCAGAAGGCAGCAGTGAGCCACCAGGGGAGTTTCTGTGTCCCAGGCTGAATGAGCAAAAACCACAGTGTATTTGTGTGTGGCAAGTAAAAGGGCTGCTACCCAAATTAACCATCTTGTGTGGCGTATGCTTTGGAGAAGAGTTACGTGTGACACTCTAACTTTGTCTTAGTTGCATTTTCATGGAAGCTTCATCTGGACAAACATATTTATCACCTCACTGAAACGTGTAAAATGAATAATTACAGGTTTATATTATCCTGCAATCCAAAATCTTCAAATAGGATTAATATCATTTGACTCTAATAATTTGTTATGATGAAGACAGTGTCCTATCTTTTAGCTTCATTATAATTTTAATTGAAAAATAAAAACAGTAGAACCAAAGTTGTATTAGTGCCCTTATTTTCTTCCACATGTGTGACTGTAACATTGCTGGGTTTTTACATTTTTTCCCTCCATCTAATCTGCCGAGTTATCACTAAAACACTCAGTGGTACATTTGGCTCAATGAGTTTGTTTTCTTTTCACTTGTGGTTTAGAACATATAATTGTTTGTCATGATCTTATTTCCTAAGGATGTCTTTTTATGTCTTTAACAATTGTGTCACACCAGCTTTTTCTAAATTCATCACTAAATTATTGTGAAGTGTATGAGATTACTGTGAGTGTGTTTGAGTGATTTCACAGAAGAAATGTCTTTCATGTCACTTCATACTGACTCATTCCTCCTCTTACAACCGCATCATTAAAACAGAGTCTGTTTTTTTGTTTTAAATTAAGTGAATTTCTTTGAAGGTTAACCCTAAAAAGTCTCAGTCGTCATCAGTGACCTTAACCCTCAGACTATTAGAATGTGATTTAAAACAACACCAACAACAACAACAACAACTAATTAAATACCACCAAAATAATCACAGATCGGGCTGCCTGGCATTAATGTCATCCCCTCCCTCCAACCAGAGGCTGTTCTGTTGCCCCCTTGTGTCTCTCCCCATTTCTCCCCTGCTTCTCTCTCCTCCTTCTGTGCTCACTGGATCTGGTTGTCTGTGGTTCTCGGTGGTGGGGGCTCGCCCAGTGTGCCTCTCCTGGTGGCTCCATGGGAAATGGTATGCCAAGGTCTGATGGCTTTGGGAACTTCCTCTTCTTTCTTTTCCTTTCCCCTTGATCTAACCCCCTGTGCTATGCCCAGTCCTCTAGAGTTGGGTGGAAACCTTCCACTCTCTCAGGAGGTGGCGAGCTGGATGGGCACTCTGTGGGCTGGGTCATTCTGTGACACTTGTGCCTTGGTTGCACCTGTTGGATCTTGGGAGGTGCCTTGAACACTGGTGAGGCCTTCTTGCATGTTTCTAGCTTGGCATGCTGGTGCCCACAGCGGCTTGGTCTTTGCTGTAGGTTGCAGCTACTTGGAGTTTCTGCTTGTGTGGGTTTCTGTCACAATTCTGTGTGTTTGTGTTCAGGCTCTGATAATTTGGAATGCA
The DNA here is from genome assembly GCF_057382275.1 of Copadichromis virginalis. Lineage (NCBI taxonomy): Eukaryota > Metazoa > Chordata > Actinopteri > Cichliformes > Cichlidae > Copadichromis > Copadichromis virginalis. The sequence goes on from NC_140622.1 coordinate 40,097,788, forward strand.
ACAAACATGAGCCACCAAACTACTTGCTGTTTTGTCTGTCCTTGCTACGGTGTTTGGTTTCTGGATTTCATGGTGGTGTATTTTGCCCTCTTTGATGGTAGATGGTTTTTCAGGATATTGGGGGTGAGATGTTTGTGAGGACCTGCGCACATATTCACGGGGGACAGACGGGGTGACTGATGTCTCACGCTTTACCAGCTGGCTTATATGACATTTCAGTTTGCTAATACTTTCTTTCTTCCTTGCTTAACACTTAAGCCCCCTCCCCCTCGGCCCCATGATGCTGCCATCACCATGCTTCACTATAGAGATGGTGTTGGTCAGGTGATGAGTGATGCCTGGTTTCCTCAAAACATTATTTTTGGCATTCAGGCCAAAGGGTTTAATCTTGTTTCATCAGACCAGAGAATTTTGTTTCTCGTGGTCTGAGAGTCCTTCAGATGCCTTTTGGCAAACTCCAGGCAGGCTGTCATGTGACTTTTACAGGGCTTCTGTCTGGCCATTCTACCACATAGGCAATGTTCCCTCTAATTTTTCATGTGTTTGAGCAAACACACAAACTCCCTGAGCGGTCCCTTGGACCACTGTGAGCGACATCAAACGTGTGCACTGTGGTCACGCCAGCATCCAATCCATCCAAGTCACATGGTTTATTAAAATAATCAAATTACAGCATTTACATTTATGTTAGACTACTTTTAATTGACTGCTTTAGCCCACTTACAATGAAAATGTGAAAAAAAAAAAATTCTTGTTCATGACCTGTGTAGTATGTTAACACTATTGGAAGTAAAAATAACTTGAACTCCAATTTTAAAAACACAACTTTTTTTTTTTATAAAGCCGGCACAAGGGGCCGCTCAGGGAGTTTGTATGTTCGCTCAGACACATGAAAAACTAGAGGAAACATTGATAAGGACGCTTTCATGGCCTGTCAACGACGTTGATTAGCTGCGTATATACGAATGTGAATCGCATTATTGGCTGAACTATGGGATAAGGTGGCATCGTTTTAAGATTTTTTTTGTGCGCAACGCAGATTTTCTGTGCGCAGAGACCGTGCCAGCAGTGTGCAATTGCGCATGCAGCTTAGAGGGAACATTGCTTATAGATGTGATTGATGAAGTGCTGCAGAAATGTTTCTTCTTGAAGAGTTTCCTCTCCACAGAGCAATGCTGAAGCGCTGCCACTGACAGATGACTGATGCCTCTGTGCTCACTGGGTCCTTCAGTGTTGCAGTCACTTTTTTCTACCCTTCTACCAAATTTTCATTTTTCTTATTGAATTGAAAAATTAATTTAATCCATTTTGGAATAAAGCTGTAACAGGACAAAATTTGGAACAAGTGAAGTGAGACAAAGTTTTTAGAATCACTTCATTTATAACTCAGCACCATAAAGTCTCATCTGTTATAAAGTTTAAATTACATTTAAATTAAATGTTAAGGTTTTTCTGACATTGTTATAAAGGTATTTGAGGCTGAGTAAATGTTGATATATCATACAGCATTAAATTATAATGACTGGTACTCCTAATGTTGTGACCCACACAACACACAAAGTTACTGAAATCTATTAACTCCTTTGCACAATATAAATATGGCATTCTGAACAAATCCAACAAATTATAATATGATAAATGGTAAACCTGCACTGTGATTTCTGTAAAGGGATCGATATCTGATTTTACACATGGAAATATGCAGGTCCTGAGCAGTGTCACTCTGCCTGTAAAAACTGCTGTAGAACATATTCTGTCGCTCAGGAGAAGCTATGTATAATCTTTAAATAAAGTCAGAATAAAGCCATCAGTGTTTTGTCTCCTTCTGAAGAAGTCAGTGAAGCAAATCAAATATAAAACTGACAGTTGCAAATTCCATTTTTTAACGTCATTCCTCTTTGACTTTATAATTTCTGCTCACTTTGCACTCCTCCCTATTTCTCTTTTTACATTTCTAGCCTTCATTAATCTAAAAGCCTGTGCCTGCATAACTTGTAATTTCAACTGCTGAAGTAAATTAAATATTTTTAAACAACAAATATTTCTCCTGTACTTCTAAAAAATTAAACATTACATTATTCGATTTTTTTTTTAAACTTTACCATGACTTCTTTATGTTCCTAACAGATCTTTTTGTGTGACTTATTGTGCTGGTTCCTGGAGTTGGGTTTTTTTTTGTCATTTACCTTGCTGACTGGCTGGTATTTTGGACTTTACCTGAGGGTGGTTGATCCATCTTGTCAATGGAAAATTGTATTTAGTAGTCAGTATAATCTTTTAGTGATATAAGTTTGCATATGGTAGAATACTGCATGTAGTTATTTGTATTAGAAAATATTCAACCATGTATACTTAGAGGCATATAATTAATTGTGTGTGATCTCTAACAGGCTGCAGGCTTGGGGTGCATCCCAGGAATGCACCCCCACGTCTGGGAGCATGAGAGCTCATACCTTGTTTTATTGTTTTACGGCAGGATTAACGTAGCTATGTCTGTTTTAGTTTAAGTGCTTCTTTACATATAGATGAACTGCTGGACTTCCTCACCATGTTATCTAGGGTGGGGGAGACTACCCCCTTTCCTGACCAAGGATGTACCTTTTGTGCTCTCATGACCCTTTGATCAGCAGGACACACACACACACACACACACACACACACACACACACACACACACCTACTGAAGTATAAATAAAGATTGGGGCAGTTTCTTAGTGCGAGTCTCAGTCTGGAGGCTGCCCTTGCTAGCAAGAAGTTCTGTGTGTTTCTCTTCTCTGAGTCTTTACTGAAGAAGTGTTTTAGAATATTTTCCCTAACACATCTTTTCTGTGGAAACAGTACAAAAAGTTTCTCATTAGACAAGTGTAACAGACAATGATGCATACACATCAGAAAACAACATGAATTTGAGAAAACAAATTGTGTAAAATGGTGACCAAACCTTTCCAACATAAATGTTCATGATCAAATAGATGAGGTGGCTCATAAAAATACTTTTCATTTACTACACTTACTCCAAATAGTAGCAATTATTTCAGTTTAGGTAACAAGCTCCATGTAAAGTTTGGCTACAATAGGTGACACCGGGAGCCCATGGCACATCCATGTTTTTCTCTGTAGAAACCTTGTTGTATTTAAAATATGTGGTGGTAAGGCAGAGGTCTAACAGTGTGCAAATCTGATCAGACGTGAAGCTGGTTCTGTTTTCTAAAAAGCTGTCTTGTTGTAGTCATTTTCTGACAGTCTCCACTGCCTCAGTTGTAGTTATGTATGTGAAGAGAGAGACTACATCACAGGAGATTAGTTTCATCATGATCCATCATCTCGAGTTTTTAATGTGATGGGGCATGTTCCTCATGAGGGGAGCTAGGATAGTGGTGAGGTCCTTGGAAATTTTGCAGTTAGCTGAGTTAATATTGCTAACAATGGGGCAACACTGGCCAGAAAAAATCCCTCCAAATTGGAGTCTATTAGATAGATATGATACAAACCACTGCATGCACAGTAAAGAAGGTCAGAGATCAACTAGGGAGAAAGACAAAGTCAGCCCTTATGTTGCAGGTTTATCAGAGAAACTCCGGAGATTCTTCTCCAAGCACGACATCCCAGTGTACTTCAGACTCAGCCACACACTCAGACAAAAACTGGTTCATCCAAAAGACAAAACTCCTAAACACAAACTTAAGAACGTAGTGTATGGTGTACAGTTTAGCAAGGAGTACTCAGATCTCTAGACTGGGGAAACCAAACAGCCACTCCATAAATGTATGGCACAACATAGAAGAGCCACCTGGACAGAACAAGAATCGGCTGTACATCTGCATCTAAAGATCAAAGCATCTACATGGATGTTAAAATCACCCACAATAATTATTTTATCTGAGCTCAGAACTAAATCAGATAAAAAGTCTGAGAAATCAGACAGAAACTCTGTGTTAGGCCCAGGTGGACGATAGATGATAACAAGTAAGACTGGTTTCTGAGGCTAAGCTTTCAGGCTTTCAAGTGAATTAAAAGTCTGTCTTGGTCTTTCATTAATTAACAGGCTGGTGTGAAAAATTGCTGCCACACCTCCCCCTCGGCCTTCGAGGTTTCTGGTAGTTAGAATGACTCGGGGGTGTTGATTCATTTAAACTAACATAATCATCCTGCTGCAACCAGGTTTCTCTAAGACAGAGTAAATCAATTTGTTGATCAATTATTAAGTCATGTACTAACAGAGACTTGGAGGAGAGAGACCTAATATTTAATAATCCACATTTCACTGTTTTACTTGTTGGTGCAGTTTTCTTATGTTTAAGTTGGTTTGTGCAGATTTTTATTTTTATTTTGTCTGTTTGGAAGCTGACACAGTCTCTATGGAGATGGGTTTTTGGGGGGGTAGCAGGAGGAGAGAAGCTGCAGAGAGGCGTGCAAGACTGCAACTCTGCTTCCTGGTCCCAACTCTGGATAGTCATATTTTGGGGGGTTTAATAAATTTGTCCATATTTCTAGAAATGAGAGCTGCTCCATCCAAAGTGGGATGATGCCGTCTGTCCTAACAAGACCAGGTTTCCTCCAGAAGGTTTGCCAATTAAATCCCACAACGCTTTTTGGACACCACTCAGACAGACAGCAATTTAAGGAGAACATGCGGCTAAACATGCGAGTCATGGTCTGACTAGGGAGGAGACCAGAGAAAACTACAGAGTCTGAAATTGTTTAAATTTCCATCAATGTTGCCTGCTCTGACCCCTGGAAGACAATTGACTATGGGTGCTGTTGTCTTTACCTCAGGGCTGAGACAGATTTTGGTAGCCCGACTGGAGAAATTTTGCGAGCCCTGTACCTTCATATGTCTCAGAACAGAATCACCAATTACCAGAGTTTGATCCCTGGCAGGTGTGTCGCCAAGTGGGGAAAACAGTTAGATACATGAATGAGTTGGTGGTGTACCTGGAGCTTCTGTTTAAGACTGTGCTTCCTCCTCACCGTCACCCAGCCATCCTGTTTACCTGGCTGCTCAGGACAATATGCTGGGGCTTATGCTACCTTCGGCTGCACCGGCTACAGGGGCCTGGCTAGCTTCGGTTGTTCAAAGCCGTGATGTTAAGTCTCCAATTCAGTAATCCTCCTGCAAAGCTGCAGAGCTGCGGCTACATTTATTACAAGTATCATTATTACTAAAGGAGGCCGAGGAGTAACCAGATGTCTCACACACTGAGCAGGAAAGTGCAGAGGTACAAGTGAAGAGGACACACTGCTAGTGAGTCAGCTACGAGTCAAGCTAGCAAATCCCTAAAGAGATAGTGAGTGAATACTAGGACTATAATTAGCGAGTGAACAAACAGAGTGCTTCAGACAGGGCATACGAAGATTATACTATGAAATAAGACAATAAGACAAGTTTTTAATTAAACTGGGTACACAGATAAGTTACACAAAAACACCACTGTGTCCTAACAGCAACACAAAATGATACTCTAGAGAGAGCCAACACCAAGTAATAGCACCACCCAGAGTGTGAATATGATGCCATTAATGTTTAAAAATGAAAAATAAAGCAGAGTGAGATTTACCATGGAAGTGTTATTTCAAGAGTCTGCAAGCATGCTCAGGTTTAAAAAACACCAATATTTTGATAGAGAAATTAGCTTGGGGCATCATGTAAGAGTTCATAAACAAATCAGTCACAACAGCAAGTTCATCTTCTATAATATACAGTATGTGTTTGCGAGTTTAGTTTTTCAACATTCAGTTAGAAACTGACAGCTTTTTTCCAGCATGCACATCGTCTTTTATGTTCATGTCTTTCCTCCCCGACCACATTCTTAGTGTTCAGTCTAAGCACATATTCACATTTTAGTGTTCACACTTATTTGAAGAATTATATCCCACTCACCATGATGCACACAGATCTCTGAAGAAATCCGATGCCATTTTTCCATCTGTGTGGCTACACAGTGATAACAGCCAGGCTCAGTTACAGTAGTCTGGACGGTGACGTGGAAGCGACCTTGTTGTTCTTCATCCTGCACCGTCTTAAAAGGAAGTGTTTTGTTGTCACTGTCCCACCACTCAACTGTAGGTTTAGGAGAAGCACCTGGAACTTGACACTGCAGCAGCCCCTTTTCTTTAAGTATTGTGACATACGGTTTTGGAGCTGCGCCTGTGAGCACATCATAGACAACAAACAACAGTGTTAACAATGTAACAATATGACATGTTGTCATCAATTGTTTCTACTGTTTCTGCATAAAGGAGTTAGTTTGATAAAGAAAAAGCAAAGCAGAGTACCACCTTAATCCTCCAGCATTGTTAACATGAGTTTTTACTGTAAATAACCCTCGTACCTTAAAAAGAGATGAGTTTGGGCAAATTTGCAGAGAAAGAGAGAATGATGCATTAGAGCAGCTAGTCTATATATCCAAAATCAATTATTTAAATGTATCCTCAGATGAACAATAATACATGATGTTATGCAATGTTATTATTTATTTAACAAAAAGCAAACTAAAATACAAAAAACACTAAGTATACCCTTACTGCATATGCATATATATATGCATATATATATATATGCATATGCTAGCCTTTTAGCCTTTGATCTTCACAGGAGTGGACATCCCACCAAATTCACCTCAAGGTCAGACCATGTGATCCTCAGATAACCTACAATCATCAGATAACCCTTGCCTTGCAATTAATATTAACAGAATATGCTGCTTGCAAACATATGCAGTCTTTTTCAGCTTTGAAAAACTTAATTCAACTTTGTAAACATCAAAATTTTACCTTTGAAAATGATATAAATCTGTTAAATGACCTATTGTCAGAATTATCTGGAATAAATAATCACAATTTTTTTAAATATAATACACCGCAAAGGCTCATTGGGGTTGAACAAAATTTCCAAAGTAATTTTAAAAACTATTTGCACCATAGAAGAAAAACAATAACTGTGGAGCTACTCCATGTTTATGTTTGGGAACATTGATTTCTTTTTTGGGGGGTTTACAGGGTTTATTTGGAGGTGTGCTCCTAAACTTTAGATCAGCTGTAAAACAGCCAGTTTCAGTTTAAGTGTCGTTTTCAATAAATTGCATGCTCGTTTTTTTTGTCTCATTCCCATGTCTTCTTGTTGCATGGTGAAGCTCTACTTGGAACCTTGTTAAGAAAAATTATTTCCAAAAAAAAAAAAAAAAATCATTAAAAATATGATTTTGTGCCCTTTTTCAAGTTGCCTTAAACTTTTGATTGGGACTGTACACTGAAAAAAGTGATATTGTCTCCTTTTAAATATAGCATATTATATTTTGGTATATCTTTTCAATTCAAATGAGTAATTCCTGTCTACATATATAATTCGAGTAACTCCAGAATACATTCCCTGCGTTTTAATCCAATTAATTTTAGTTAATTAAATGTAGCTCAAAATGCTTAAGTATGTTTTTCATAGCCTCCTGCTGGGCCATTTTGCGCATGCGTTAGGACAGGCCACCATTTTGCACGCGGACTGAAGAAGCGGACTCTTTGTGTGCTGCAAGCGGGCTCAAGTTAATCGCACAACTTCATATAAAGGTGGTCTAGCTTCGGTAAGTAAACCTTTTACGGTCGTTTTTGTTTTATTTTTTTTACCTCAGTCAAAGCATGTTGACTCTTTAAGACGTGTGCACATGGAGAAAGAAGTCTAAGTAGTTGTACACCTCTGAACTTTGTCATGAATTTGACTTAAGCTAGCTATGTGCTCTATTAGCTACTGCTCTATTAAAAGAGTAATTGTATTGATGCGTTAAAATGTCATGTTTTTAGCTTAGTTCTTGTGGCACACTTTGTACTAACAAATTATGGAACGAGGCAATTTCTCTGTAGTTAGCTGTAAAGTTCACTGTACAGTCGCCTGCAGTTTTAAGTTGAGAAATCGTCCCTCCCGCCACAACATTGGCATTAAGGAATAGTCGGGCGGGGGAGGGGGCTTCTGAACGCACCTGCACAGTCAGGGGTGCAGTAGGAAATAAGTAGGATTGGCGTTGCACAACGTCTTTTGTGCAGAAAAAAATAATGGTTGTAAACTGTGGAGGAGAATAACTCAGTGGTTGCCAAAAATGTGAGATCAAAAGGCACTGAGAGTGATGTTTGTCAGAACTGAAATTAACTCAGAAAAGAAGTTGCTTCACTTGATAGAGCTGTTGAGTGCAAGACCTGTCAGCGGTCTGGTTTAGCATTTAAAGCCTCGCTACGTGCTTCCAAACCGCTGCATTTAATCTCAGAGAAAACTAACACAGAAGTAAAGCAAGTGTGTAAGTTCATCTCTTTATGTTTGCATAGTATTTCCATGTTGAGCTTAACAACCGATGTATGGAGTCACAGCTGGACTGGCTGTCAGAGTTTTGTATTGTGGGGGAAAGGAAGCGATTTGTTTCGTACTTCAGCTAGAATGAAAAAAGACACAAAGCTGGAGTTATTCGGTGTCTTCATGCTGAACAGCTAAAACTTCTTCCCTCATTCTCCCCCCTCCCTCTCCTGTTGCTACTTCAATCATGAAACTGATCGATTATCAGCTGATCGGCTTTTCTGTCGCTAGTCTCTCTCATTTGTTAGTCACCCAGTTTGCGCTAGAAAGAGGAAAACGGCAGATAAACAACAGCAGCACGTTTAAGCTTGATAAGCTGTTGCTAGAATTTTTTTAATATTACTTCTAGTATCCGCTTATGTTTTCTGGAGCCACAGCCGTAATAGCTGCTGGTCATGATAGTTTGGATATGTGGTGAGAAGGAAACATGAAGGTGAAACCAGGAGAAGTTTTTACTGAATCATTAGAGCTGAACAGGTAATGAAGAAACAGGTTTACATTTTAGGTCACATGAATGAGTTGAAGGGAAGTTATGAACTGTTTATGAGAGACAAATAACACCAGGATCCTTTTCTATGTAGCGGACATCTGGTAACTGTGCAGGGGCGGATCTAGCAAAGTTTTGCCAGGGGGCCAGGTAGGGCATTAACAGGGAAAGGGAGACACAAAGACATAATTTTCTTTCTTATTCTCATTTAAAATGTCTAGCTTTTAATAAATAATTATTCTAAATCTTACTACCAAAGTGGTGATCTGGTTAAATGTATAGAGATCCATTATTGTATGTAGTAAATATTAAGTCTAATATATGCCCTAGTAATAGTAGTACATATAGCACTTTTTCCTTTGGGAAGGTACGCTGTCTGCGCTGTCTGCAACTGTATTGAAGAAAAATGTTGAATCAAATTATTATAGAAAAATAACTGATTTCTGTGCATTAAAGTAGATTACGTCAATTAAGCATTATCAGGCGAAGGGTGCGGGGTGGTTTCCTAATATTTTTGCTGGGAGTTGGCAGTCCTATTAGTTAGTTTAATATTTCTATGTACTGTTTAGAATACCTGAATAAGGAGGATGGTGTAAGTTTTTTAGGTTGATCAGTATTGCTGAAGTATAAAATATTTTGGGTGCAGTGTATTTTTTGCATACAGGTATAACAGAATAGCTTTAATGTTTTGTTTTTAAAACTGAGTATGAACTTATACAAAATGCAGCAAAATATTTATAAAAACAGTTTTATTTATTATAAAATACACTATATCGGATTCATATCGGCATCGGCAGATAATCAAATTTATGATATCGGTATCGGACATAAAAAAGTGGTATCGTGCCATCTGTAGTTTGCACAGAGGCACAAGTAAGATTTGTTTTGTTACAAGGGAGTATCATGAAGTAATGCACTAATGGCTTGGAAACGGTAATTGTTTGTCTTTCTAAAGTTTTTTTTTTTTTTTATTTGTCTTCCTTTTCTGGCAGATTTTCTTCCCCTTATGTGTTACTGTTTATTCAAGAAGATGGTGTTATTTTGGTAAGTACATGCAAATTCCTTACATATTTATCACAACAGTATTTGTCACAGTATTGCAGGGACAAGTTTATCTATCTCATCTTAAGGGTTCTTGTGATTATTAATATTGATATTAATTAATATCAATTAATATATGATTAAATTTCTTTTATCCAGGACAAAAGAAAAAAAAACTTGCAAAAGTGAAATGAAAAACAGGAATTTAGTTCTTGTGAGTTAAGAGGATGCAGAGCATAGGGTTAGATGGAGGTGGATCATTCACTGTGGTGATCCCTGAAGGAAACAGCCAAGAGAAAAAGGATCAGATTGCAAAAAAAAATGTGGTTTGTTTGCATACATGAGTCTTTACGGTACCCACAGGACTCCTGAAGTATAAGTACTCTGAAGTTTGCAGAGCAATTTCAGAGATGTTTGGGGCTTACATGGCAAGCATGTTTTTAGTTGCACATCTAAATTTTCTCTGCTCTCTGTTGCTGATGGCAGAGTTCTGCCCCGCTGACCTCACAGGTGAGACACTCCCACCAGTGGACAAAGAGCACAGGAAAATGTGTTGCCAACCACCTGAAACAGACAAATATCTGCTTTTTAAAACCCTTTAAACCCGTTAAATGGACTGATGCCATTCATTTCTTCTTTGATTAACAGTAGTAACATCCTTCATGCACTGTATACTAACCCATATGATAATCATGCTTTATGAAGTGATGGCAATTGCATTGTAGCATTTAATGAAGAAATAACAAAATAATCATACCAATGATTAAGCACCAGTCGTGTGTGTGTGTGTGTGTGTGTGTGTGTGTGTGTGTGTGTGTGTGTGTGTGTGTGTGTGTGTGTGTGTGTGTGTGTGTGTGTGTGTGTGTGTGTGTGTGTGTGTGTGTGTGTGTGTGTGTGTGTGAGAGATACAGGTAAATGCTGAATTCCAGTGTATTACAACACTTCAACTGGAGATGACCTTCGCGGCACAGTTAGACAGAATTACACCTCAGTTGATGACAGTTTTCCAGAAGAAGGGCGGTGTTTCTGGGCAGAAACTTGCCCACCACTTGCAGATCATGCAAGAGGTAAATCTGAATATTGCAAATTCTATTTGGATTTCTTTTGTCTTAAGTGGCAGGTCACTGGTGAGTCCAATAAGCCGTTTTAGGTGACCAGCCAAGCAATCTAAATTTTGAAATTTAGAGGGCATACTCTGACAACGAATTGTAAAAATGTTTAACATAGTTACTTAAGGAATGTGGCTTTTGTGTTCAAATTCTTATTTTTCTTATTTAAGTTTCTTATTTAAATTCTATTGTGAAACTATTTGTAAATATATTAATAATAATACTATTATATTATATATATTATTTTTTTATAAAAAAAATTACACATTATTGCCAGGCTCTTTGTTCTTGTTCCAATGTTCAATTTTTGTTTCAGTATTTATTTGTAACAGTATTTTTAACCTCCTTTAACCTTATTTATTTGTTTAACTGTCATGTTTGTTGTTATTTAATTAAACAAATTCCACTGAGAAATTCAAAAGTATTAATGTTTTGTTTTTGTTTTTTTTTTCAGTGGGGGGGGCACCATAAAGCATTTGTGCTTAGGGCACCCAAATGGCTAGCAACGGCCCTGCATGGCAGTTCCCTCTGCAGAGTTTAAAACCAAACACACCTGAGCTTACTTCTTCACAAACACAGAAGCAAACATGGACCACGACCTGAAACACGAGTCTGAAGAGAAAAACGGGGCTGAGGACGCTAAAGCCAGTCATGAAGTGGCCACCATCCGGCGAATCTACAGGTTAGAGGCGTTGGAAAAGCTACGTGAAGATGTGACGAGCATCATTGAACACTTCATGGAGGATGGCTTTCTGGAAAGTGACGGAGGCACGAGAGAAAGTGACGGAGACGCCAGAGAAAGTGACGGAGTCGCGAGAGAAAGCGAGTTCAGTGAGAGCGAGCCTGAAATGCTGCCGGATCAAACTTTCCCTGAGGAGCAACCTGTGGCATCGTCTGTTTATCCTGCAAGGGAAGTCGTGACTCTTAGTGAAGCAAACATGGACCACGACCTGAAACACGAGTCTGAAGAGAAAAACGGGGCTGAGGACGCTAAAGCCAGTCATGAAGTGGCCACCATCCGGCGAATCTACAGGTTAGAGGCGTTGGAAAAGCTACGTGAAGATGTGACGAGCATCATTGAACACTTCATGGAGGATGGCTTTCCGGTTTTAGACCGCTTCATGGAAGAGTTTCTGGAGAGCGATGGAGACACGACAGAAAGTGACGGAGACACGAGAGAAAGCGAGTTCAGTGAGAGCGAGCCTGAAATGCTGCCGGATCAAACTTTCCCTGAGGAGCAACCTGTGACATCATCTGTTTATCCTGCAAGGGAAGTCGTGACTCTTAGTGAAGGAAAGGAAACAGTTGCTCCCGAGGGGAAACCTCAGTGCCGTAGCTCCGCAAACGCACATAACGCACACTGCGTAGGGCACCAAATGGCCGGTAGGGCACCAAAAAAAATCAGGGTCGTAAAAAAAAAAAGTAAACCATATTAATACTATAAATATCATATGCATTAATATGGTTAAACAATACAAAAGCAACATAAAACAATTTTCCCGAGAAAAGGGGTGAATCTGCTTTGTGCCCTGTCTCCAGTCTCCTCCTGGTGCCCCCCCACTCCCAGTGGTCTGTTCTATAATTGGTAAACACCTGTTTGAACATGGCCTCGAAACGGCAACAGGAGTCGGGAGCGGAGAAAAGAAAGAAGAAGAGGAAGCGTGATGAAACTCAGGCGTCGCTTGCCGGTAAGGCAATGTTTAAATAATAATAATAAAAAAAGTTCATTATTGTAGCCCTTGCTTGCACACTCATGTCCGTCAACTCTGTGATAGCTCCTGTTAGCAGTGTTCATACTGTGTTAACAAATGTTGCAAATGATTGATGTTGGGTAGTTTGTTTACGTTGTGGATATGAATATAGAATGGACTACTAAAAGCAACTCATCATGGTCACTCAATTGACGGTTTTCAGATAACGTTAGCAATCGTGACTCACGATTGCTAACGTTATCGTGATTCGTGAGACTAGTATTTCCCTCCTCAGGTTGCTAGCTGGCTAACGTCATGCATGCTACTGATTAACCTTAACTTTGGGATAGGTCAGTGATGCAGTCAAGTATTGTTATCAGATTAGACAAAATTACTTTGTATGTTGCTGCATTTCAGGATATCTATAAAGACGCATATCTTATTTATGCCATTGACGTCTGAACACATAAATAGTTCTCGTCTTTCTTTAGGTTCATAGATCAAGGGCGACATCTGTTGGTGAAACTGTAATATGAAACCTATATCTTCCAGTAATATAGATTTCCTACTTGCGCATTTATATCAAATTATGTACAGCATGTTTATATTGCCATTTGCCATTATGAAAATCTATACATGTAAAATATAGTTAGTAATTTTTAAATGTACCAGTGACTTACTTAATTTATTAGTCTTATAATGCAATCTTTTGTAGGCCTACTGTAGATTCAAAATTGTATTTCTGTAAAATCCCTGAATATTTTCTCTTGTATGCAGGGTCAATGCTTAAATATGTTCAAGGAGGATCTCAAGGACAGGATGAACCATCCAGTAGTAGTGCCATCCCTGGACATCAACCACCAGCCATTGTAGACCCTGCAACAATCCCTAGCCAAGAAGAACAAGAACCATCAACCACCAGTTCAGGTACAGTTCCATACACAAGTACCACTGAGAGTCCTGTCACTGAGAGACTATCAGAAAGTGACACTGTGGAGACATGTGTGCCCCCTTCAACCGATCCTGCTCTTTGGCCAGCTCACATTGTAGATGCTGATCGTGTTGAAATTGTGCGGAGAGGTCCTTTTAATGTCAGCTCTGATTTTAATTTTCCAAAGGGGCCTGATGGAAGAGCATTTCACACTAGCCTTAAGTTCAAAATTCTTCCCAATGGAGAAAAGGTTCACCGGAGCTGGTTAGTGTACTCACCGCAGAACAATGCTGTGTTCTGCTTTGCATGTAAGCTTTTCAGTGTGAAGGATATAAAGCTGAGTACAGAGGGCTTCAGTGACTGGTCGAACATCAACATCCGTTTGAGGGGTCATGAGTGTAGCCAAGACCACATACAGTGCATGCTTAAGTGGAGAGAACTGGACACACGGCTAAAGAAAAGCATGGCAATAGATCAACAGGAGTTGACCTTACTAGAGGCAGAAAGGAAAAAGTGGCGAGAGATTCTCAAACGATTACTCTCAATAACTCTCTCACTGGCTTCCAGAAATTTGTCTTTTAGGGGCTCTTCTGACTGTCTTTATGAGCCGGACAATGGCAACTTCTTGAAGGAAGTAGAGCTTATGGCAACATATGACCTTGTAATGGCAAATCACTTGGCCAACATAAAAGATGAAGGTTCCCACACACATTACCTCAGCCCTGAGACACAGAACGAACTAATTCAGATTATCTCTTCAGAAACATTCCGCGCCATTGTGAAGCAAATCCAGTTGGCAAAATACTTCTCCATCATTCTTGACTGTACTCCAGATGTGAGTCACACTGAACAAATGTCAGTCATAGTACGCATTGTTTGTTTCCAAGCACAACCAGATATTAAAGAATACTTTCTTGGCTATATAAATGTGGAGCAAACAACTGGCCTTAACCTGTCCAATGTTGTCCTTGACAAGTTGAAGGAGCTTGGCATTCCATTTGAAAACTGTCGAGGACAGGCCTATGACAATGGGGCCAACATGAAGGGGAAGAAGCAAGGTGTTCAGGCCAGACTGCTACAATTAAACCCGAGAGCATTGTTTGTGCCTTGTGGAGCTCACACGATGAATCTGGTCATAGCTGATGCTGCCAAGTCCTCTCCAGATGCAACTGGCTACTTTGGGTATTTGCAGAAGTTGTTCAATTTCTTTTCCAGTGCCACCCAGCGATGGGCCATTTTAACAAAACGTGAAATTGACACTTAAATCTTGGAGTGACGTTAGATGGGAAAGCAGGCTTCAAAGTGTAACTGCTGTCCGGAGTCAGACAAAAGAAGTGAGGGATGCTCTCCTGGAGGCCAGAGAAGCTGTAAGTGATGCAGTCGCAAAGGTGGAGGCTCAAGTGCTTGCTGAGGAAGTAGCCTCATTTCGATTTTTGATTTGCTCCATCGTGTGGTGTGAACTTCTTACAATCACAAACCAGGTGAACAAGTTACTACAGTCCAGCTCCATGCAGCTCGATGTTGCTGTCAGGCTCATTGACACTGCCAAAAGTAACCTCTCTAAATACAGACAGTCTGGGTTTGATGAGGCTGTGTCAGCTGCCAAAGAACTCTGTGAGGCCCTGAACATAGAACCACAGTTGAAGGAGAAAAGGCTCAGGAGCACAAAAAGGCAGTTTGCATATGAAGCTGTTGATGAGCCCCTCCATGATGCCCTTAAAAAGCTTGAGGTCACATTTTTCAATTGTGTTGTGGACTCTGCTTTAATCTCCCTACAGGAGAGGTTTGAGACCATGAATCAAGTGAAGGAGAAATATGGAGTGCTGCTTGATTTCAGCAAAGTGAATGGGATGTCCAAGGAGGATTTAAAAAAACACTGCACTGAAGTACAGAAGACACTGACAGATAAGGGAGTAGCTGACATTGATGGACCTGAGATGATGCAGGAAATCATCAACCTTCCTCAGCTGCCACCACAGACGTCTGCTTTGGAAATGCTGTCATTTTTACATGACAATCAGCTTCAAGAGGTATATCCCAATCTGTGGATTGCTCTGCGTATTGCACTGACCCTGCCTGTCACAGTTGCCTCTGCTGAGCGAAGCTTTTCAAAGCTCAAACTCATTAAAACGTACCTGCGTTCATCAATGGGGCAGGAACGTTTAAGTGGTCTGGCTGTTATCAGCATCAATGGTGACGTGGCTCAGAAGCTATCATATGATGACCTTATAGCTGATTTTGCAACCAGAAAATGCAGGCGTGTGCCTCTCTAGGCCCTAGAGAGGCACACGCCTGCATTTTCTGGTTGTCAGAGTATGCCCTAGAGTCTAGGGCATACTCTGACAACGAATTGTAAAAATGTTTAACATAGTTACTTAAGGAATGTGGCTTTTGTGTTCAAATTCTTATTTTTCTTATTTAAGTTTCTTATTTAAATTCTATTGTGAAACTATTTGTAAATATATTAATAATAATACTATTATATTATATATATTATTTTTTTATAAAAAAAATTACACATTATTGCCAGGCTCTTTGTTCTTGTTCCAATGTTCAATTTTTGTTTCAGTATTTATTTGTAACAGTATTTTTAACCTCCTTTAACCTTATTTATTTGTTTAACTGTCATGTTTGTTGTTATTTAATTAAACAAATTCCACTGAGAAATTCAAAAGTATTAATGTTTTTTTTTTTTTTTTTTCAGTGGGGGGGGGCACCATAAAGCATTTGTGCTTAGGGCACCCAAATGGCTAGCAACGGCCCTGCATGGCAGTTCCCTCTGCAGAGTTTAAAACCAAACACACCTGAGCTTACTTCTTCACAAACACGGAAGCAAACATGGACCACGACCTGAAACACGAGTCTGAAGAGAAAAACGGGGCTGAGGACGCTAAAGCCAGTCATGAAGTGGCCACCATCCGGCGAATCTACAGGTTAGAGGCGTTGGGAAAAGCTACGTGAAGATGTGACGAGCATCATTGAACACTTCATGGAGGATGGCTTTCCGGTTTTAGACCGCTTCATGGAAGAGTTTCTGGAGAGCGATGGAGACACGACAGAAAGTGACGGAGACACGAGAGAAAGCGAGTTCAGTGAGAGCGAGCCTGAAATGCTGCCGGATCAAACTTTCCCTGAGGAGCAACCTGTGACATCGTCTGTTTATCCTGCAAGGGAAGTCGTGACTCTTAGTGAAGCAAACATGGACCACGACCTGAAACACGAGTCTGAAGAGAAAAACGGGGCTGAGGACGCTAAAGCCAGTCATGAAGTGGCCACCATCCGGCGAATCTACAGGTTAGAGGCGTTGGGAAAATGTGTTCAAAACAGCAAATAAAAAAGAAAAAACAATCTAAATTGTCCTGGATTTGTCTTGTATTTAAATCCACAGCAGTGAACCATGTAAAGGTGCTTTTTGATATCTGGACTGGACTCTGATTGGATGAGTGTTAGGTTTGTAGCTTGAACCTATTCGCTGGAACGTTAAGACAATATAATTACACTGCAAGCAAGACGCAAGTAGGCAAACTTCTTCATGGTACTCGTGCACGGGAGAGATTGGACAGAGCGCCGTCCCTTCGCTTGACCCCAGTAGCTCTCGTCCGTCCTCCCATACACTATCCTTTTATTGAGGTTACATGAATATGCATAGGTTCATTAACATACGACGTCTACATACACACACACACACACACACACACACACACACACACACACACACACACACACACACGGTACTCTTTGTTTGTGTGTGTGTGTGTGTGTTGCTGATCAAAGGGTCAGACATCCTTGGTCAGGAAGAGGGTAGACTAGACCCCCCCCGGTGAGGAAGTCCAGCAGTTCATCTAAACAGAAAAGCACTTAGACTAAAACAGATGTAGCTAGGTTAATCCTACCATAAAACAATAAGAGAAGGTATGACCTCTCTCATGCTCCCAGGATGTAGGTGTGGAATGCACACCAAGCCTCTGTAGCCTGTTAAAGATCACACAACTTATCACTACACAATTGATTATACACCTCTAAGCATCTATGGTTAAATATTTCTAAGCATAAATAACAATCAACAATACAAACTAACAATGAGAGAAGCTGAGCTGGGAGTTGTCTCCAGCTTTTATATCTGCTTCCTTCTCGGCTCGTTAGAGAGTCAGAGATATTTAATGACGGGCGTTCAGAGGAACTATTTTATTACCTCGAGTGAAACTAAGCAGCTACATGAAGGTGGAGAAGGTAAATGTGCTGACCAGTCATATTTCTGGGTAGGAGGAATACGTTACATTTTACTTCCACATTTCTGGAGACGAGCACAAAACGACGATTTCTGCGTTACCTTGATGTGCTTCACGCCGCAGCTCACCAGGCGGCTTTGCTGAAACGGATCCCAGCAGATGTCAAAGATCTGGAGAACAGAAGAATCGTCCGTTATCGGGTTTATGTGAAAACGCGTGCATGCACAGTGGAAGTACGATGAGAAGGAAACACTTTCAAACTCTGTAAAAGATTTTTTTATTGAGATCTGATTGGTGTGTGGTGCTTCACGCTGATTTTCTGTCCCGCTCAGACGGCACCGCCCAGAGGCTTTGCCAGACGGCGGCAAGCGGCGAGGCTTAACTGCAGAGGAAGCTGATTGGTGCACGCTCTCACCCTGTCCGAGTGTCCCGTGGCCGTGGCCAGGATCTTCCCTCTCTTCCACTCCCAGATACACACCGTGTTCTTGGCGTCCAGGCCGACCGAGGCCAGCCGCTGCGGAGGAGAGATGGGGACGGTTACGCATCCAAAATGTCTACAAACAATTTAAAAAAAGAGGCTGAACGTGCAGAAATCTGACAGCTCATCTGCTTCATACGTGCAAAAGCTTAATCCAAGCTGACAGAGGGCGGGGCTCCCTGCTCGATTAGCCTGACGCTCATGTGACGTGTTTGTAAGTGTAAATATAGCAACTCTGCAACATTTCAGATGAACTCAAGTTTATTTCTAACGACCAAACCTTTAAAGCGTTTTCAAAGGTTTGCTTGGAAAGGCTCAGGTCAAACTGCAGTCTTTAAGAATGTCTTAAAGACATAAAGACCTGGATGGCCGCTAACTTTCTGCTTCTTAATTCAGATCAAACTGAGGTTATTGTACTCGGCCCTGAAAAGCTTAGAAATATGGTATCTAACCAGATTCTTACTCTGGATGGCATTACCTTGGCCTCCAGTAACACTGTGAGGAACCTTGGAGTCATTTTTGACCAGGACATGTCCTTCAACACACATATTAAACAAATATGTAAGACTGCTTTCTTCCATTTGCGCAACATCTCTAAAGTTAGAAATATCCTGTCTCAGAGTGACGCTGAAAAACTAGTTCATGCATTTATTACTTCCAGGCTGGACGACTGTAATTCATTATTATCAGGATGTCCTAAAAACTCCCTGAAAAGCCTTCAGCTGATCCAAAATGCTGCAGCAAGAGTCCTGACAGGGACTAGAAAGAGAGAGCAGATTTCTCCTGTTTTGGCTTCCCTTCATTGGCTTCCTGTTAAATCCAGAATTGAATTCAAAATCCTGCTCCTCACATACAAGGTCTTAAATAATCAGGCCCCATCTTATCTTAATGACCTTGTAGTACCATATCACCCTATTAGAGCTCTTCGCTCTCGCTCTGCAGGCCTACTTGTTGTTCCTAGAGTATTTAAAAGTAGAATGGGAGGCAGAGCCTTCAGTTTTCAGGCCCCTCTTCTGTGGAACCAGCTTCCAGTTTGGATTCAGGAGACAGACACTATCTCTACTTTCAAGATTAGGCTTCAAACTTTCCTTTTTGCTAAAGCATATAGTTAGGGCTGGACCAGGTGACCCTGAATCCTCCCTTAGTTATGCTGCAATAGACGTAGGCTGCCGGGGGATTCCCATGATGCATTGAGTTTTTCCTTTCCAGTCACCTTTCTCACTCACTATGTGTTAACAGACCTCTCTGCATTGAATCATATCTGTTATTAACCTCTGTCTCTCTTCCACAGCATGTCTTCATCCTGTCTTCCTTCTCTCACCCCAACCGGTCGCAGCAGATGGCCCCGCCCCTCCCTGAGCCTGGTTCTGCCGGAGGTTTCTTCCTGTTAAAAGGGAGTTTTTCCTTCCCACTGTCGCCAAAGTGCTGCTCACAGGGGGTCATATGATTGTTGGGGTTTCCTCTGTATCTATGAAGCGCCTTGAGGCGACTTTTGTTGTGATTTGGCGCTATATGAATAAAATTGAATTGAATTAATAATAATGGATTGGATTTATATAGCGCTTTTCTAGGCACCCAAAGCGCTTTACAATACCACTATTCATTCACTCTCACATTCACACACTGGTGGAGGCAGCTACAGTTGTAGCCACAGCTGCCCTGGGGCAGACTGACAGAAGCCAGGCTGCCATATCGCGCCATCGGCCCCTCTGGCCAACACCAGTAGGCAAGTAGGGTAAAGTGTCTTGCCCAAGGACACAACGACCAGGACAGAGAGCCTGGTCTTAATGCGTGTTTTGTTTGGGTTTCCACCAGTGTGGAATTACCAAAAACAGAGAGGGCATAGCCGAACATATGAAACAGGAAAGTAATCCCTTTATTTCAAGAAAGTAACTGTATTCTAAATGCCACCTTTTTAAACGGTAACTGTAACAGAATACAGTTACTCATATTTAGTATTTTAAATACGTAACGGCGGTACATGTAGTCTGTTACTGTCTGTGTGGCACACGAATGAACAGAAATGTTGAAAGGTTTTTTAAATCCAACCAGTAAACTGACATGTTCAAACAGTACAGACATCTGTGCCACGTAGCAGAGAGATGGTAGGTGTGAAAAACTGAGAGGTCTGGGTTTGTGATACCGCTACAGTTTCTCTGCTTCTTTCTGTCAGTGTAACTTCTGGTGGGAGTTTTGTGGTTTTACTGCAGTATAAATGAGAACACCAGCTGATGTTTTTTCCTGTGAAGTTGGTACACGAGGCTGGCGTTTTTAATAAACATGTTCCTTCATGTTCTGCATTTTAATGCCATTAACTCAGAGCTCTCCCATCATGACTCCTCATTGGAAACTTTTGGTTTTACATCTACAGGTCAGCAAAGGATGAGTGTCTTAGACTAGAGTGGATGTTTACACACCTGCTGTTAATATTTCCATCTACAGACAGGTTCATTTAGACAGTGACACTTTCATACAGGCCTCCATTATCACAGTAATTGAACAGTTTACTGAAAAACAGTTTCATGGCTGCGTGAATATAGAGGAGAGAAACAGCTGGTGGTCTGAAGCATACCACATCACACGTCAAACATGGTGGAGGTAATGTTGTGGCTCGGGCCTGTACGGCTGCGGTGGAAGTGGGTCACGGTTTATTGATGTTGTGACTGCTAATCGAAGCAGCAGGATGAACTGTGACGTGTGACCTTTGCTCTCCGCTCAGAGTCACGCAAAAGCTGCAAAACTGATCGGACAGAGCAGGTGGAGTATGAGCCAAAGCAAACTGTAAAAGCAAATAAAGTAAATAAATGGGATGTTCTTAATGAAATTATGAAGTTTGACAGTTGAAGATTATACACACGTGTGTTTTCTTCCATATACGGCATTAAATATGACACGTGTGTGGCTTAATGTCCACTGTATTGTTCGCTGCTGTGCAAGAAAGCAGGAAGTGTCTTAAAGCCACAGTTTTCAGGCTTATCTGCAGCTTTCTGCCACTGACGGCTCATTTCACTCTTGTGTGTCTCAGCCATGTGGACACAGCAGACAAACTTCTTCTTTTTGGCCACAGGTGTGCTGAGCCTCAAACACACTCAGCAGCCACAGTTTGTGTGTTTGTGCTCAGGTGGTGAACATGACACGTGCTGCAGAGGTGGCGGGAGCTGAGACGGACCCGGAGCTCGCAGGCAGGAAAGGTTTAAAGAAGCTCTGCTCCTGTTTGGTCGTGTTTTCTCTTTATTTTACTCACAATACTGACGCTAAGAATCGAGGTGATTGAATTCAGAGACACACAATAAACAGAGGTGTTTGAACTTTTAGCAGTTTTGCTTCTCTTTGCTGATGTTTGTGTCACATTTTGGTTTGTGTGTCATTTTCATGACATGTGTTGGTGCTTTTTTCATCTCGTTTTAGTCGTTTTGTTTCTTATCTTTTCTTTTTCCTTTCTTTTGCTTTTGCGTTGCATTTTGTAACTGTTGTGTTTTTGGTTTGTTGTCACTTCAGATTTGTAGTTTTCAGCCAACAGGAGAACAGTGGATGAGTGTTTTGTGTTCTGAGGTGCATGCTCCTCTTTATAAAAACACTGCAGTCTTCTCCTGGTTGCTGCTCGTTTCTTTGTCTCCTCCTGCACGGCTGTTTGTTCTGAGCCTGTTGTGTTAGTAAAGCCTCCGATGGGCATTTCTTCAGCTTTGATCCTTTACAATAAATTCCAGCGAACAGTCGTCCACGTCAGCGGAAGCTAAACCGCAGTCTGCCCAGATCAGCCGCGCCCCGGGAGCTTTGCATACGACGCTGAGCTCTGTGCGTTTTCATTCCTGTGAAAACCTGAAGCCAGTGTGAGCTGCAGGCCATCGGGCCGCTGTCACCGTGCGAGGTGGGCTTACGTCTCCACCACTAAACTGATCTTATTTGCAGATGCTTTCAAATCACATAAAGCTTCTATGAGCCAAAGAAAAGTTTGATTTTTTTAAATATTTACTGGTTTAGTTTCTTTTTTTTTACTAAAGCAGGATGATGATTTCTGGTGAGGAGACCAGGTGAGGATCTCACCTGTGAGCTTTTCTGGCTCAATGAATGATAAAACATTATCATCAGAGGCTCTTACAGTTATTATCATCGTTCTCTAAAGTGTTTATAATGTGTATAAAGTACACAAGTGTACAAAAAACTGTGAATCATTAAAAGTATTTTAGAATCACTCGTTCATGTCGTGTCCACTAAACCAAGGAGAGAACGGCTACATGATCAGACAATAAAATCAATATATAGTCAGTTTATTTTATTTGTTCAGCAAGTTTAAAAACAAAGTGCTTCATAATAAAAACAAATAAACTGGGAGGAAGATGCCGAGTCCTGTTCCTGGTTCTGGTCTGTTCATATTTAAGTCTTGAGGTCCCCGATGTTTTAGCTGTTTCTTGTAACTTTTAGATTTTCTGAGGATTTTGTTTCCTGTTTTTGGATTTTTCATGACATTCATAAAGGTTGTTTTTTTGTTTGTGCAGTTGGTGTCAGATATCTGGGTTTAGCTCCAATTCACCACACACCGTAACGCACACACTCACACTATTTGCATAAAATAAGACAACAACAAACTGTCGTTGACGGTTCAGCAGTTTCCAAAAAGTTGCAGGAAATCTGACAAAAGTATTTTACTTTTTCCAGATCAAACTCCGTCCCTCTGATCGTCACTTTTAAAGCGACTAACATTCAGAGTGAGATGTGTCTGTGAGGCTAATATTCAGTGGTAGCAAACACTGAAATTTATAATTCTGTAAATCTATGATTCTGCTGAAATTCTTCAACTTTATCACAAAAAAATTAAAATTGAGGTGACTGAAAATAAAAGCTGCAGTTCCTCTGACGTCCACTTGGGGCTCCAGCAGTGAGTCAGTCCCCACAGACTCACAGGTTAAAACGTCCAACTTTACAGCAGAAAGAAACACGTTTACAGCCCGATGCAAACTGCAGCTTTAGTAGAAGATGTGATCTAAACTCAGGTGACATGCCAAAGCTGAAAGCTCGGGCTGAAGAGTTAAACGCTGGTGTGAAACTCCCCAGCAGGAGGAGAGGCACCATCAGAGAAGAAAAACAAACAAATCATCAGCAGTCAGACTTTAGGAGACTGACTGTCTGAAAATGGTGCTGTGGCTCACTCAGAACCAGAGGCAGACATATTTGTGGCTGCAGCTTGTTGTTCTGTGTTGGCAGTCAGGCAACTTGAACACATCTAATGCAGCACAACACTGTGCAAGCCTGTTTGACCAAATGCTATTTATAACAAGCCAATTGTTATTTTGGGTATCACTGCATCATTGTTATGTTTGCGTTGATGGAAGGGATCATGAAGACACTGTGTGCTGAGAGCTACAGCGCGATAAAGCAGCCACGCCCATCTCCGAATACCATGGTAACCCTTCAGAGACGAAAACAGAGTCAGTCTTAGTCCCAGAAACAGTCATGCCCGGTCTACAGTCAGTTTAATAATACTGTACTGATTTACTTGCAAGGTCAAATGTTTTCTCTGTAAAGTTTGTTGGATCGCCTTTAGCTTTGATGATGCCATTAAATCACCAGAGCATCATGTTGATAAGCTCATGCAGTGCTGCAGGATCCACCCAGAGATCTTGTATGGATGATGGGAAAGTTGGACTGCTGCAAACAGTCTTCTGCAGCACATCCCACAGACTCTTTAAAGTTCTGCACTCTTTCATACTCTGAGCCTGATGACTGCTCGAGCTCTCAGTTGGAGCACGCTGTGCCATCGATGTCCTGAAGTGTCCAACAGAGCGACTCCAGACCACGACACATCCCCACAGACTCACACAGTGGCCACTAGGCATGATGGGTGCAACACTTTGTTGACCTCTCTTCTTAGACCACATGACCTTCATCCATTGCTCCGGAGCCTTATCTTTATGCTCCCATGCAAAGTGCCTTTTTTCCATAATTAGCATAAGTGTTTTATAAAGGCTACACAGCTGTTTGGGCCCACACTGAGTTGTCTTCATTAAATATGTGGACATGCTCTTCATTATCAAACAGCTTCTGTCTTCTCCTGACATGACTGCTAAAAAAAAAAATGCATAAATCAGCTGAAACATGAATCACTGCAGGACTTTCTGAGCTAATCTGACCCATTTCCTCAGTTAAATCCACGTGGAGATTTTTATTCACTATTCAGGGTTTCAGTGATCGGACATTAATGCTGTGTTGTGTAACACTGTTGTGAGTCTGAATTTAGATCCTAAATAGAGTTCACACCTGCCCCCAAATGCTGAGAAGACAAAGCTTTAGAACAAACAGAAAACCCCCGAAGGAGTCGAGGGACACAACGTTTCACAACAACCCTCGATGGACGGCACGCATTCATCCACCGAACACCCCGAAGGTCTGTTACAGAAGAAAGAGTCAGCAGGAAGAGAGCTGCATCCTGAAGATAACGCACACACAAAGGGCCGGTCTCCAGCGTGCAGCTGCAGGAAATGCTGCTGGAGCATCTAAACAGGACGCGCTGCAGCTCTTACAGCAGGCTACAGCTCGCTTCAGGGATGACATCACAGCTACTGCCTGTTTAAACATCAGCACATCTGTGCTACAGCTGCTCACACCGTCAGCCTTTCACCTGCGAGTCGCTGATCTGTTAACAGCGACGTGTCTGCAGGTGGCATCTTTCACTTTAGAGCGCCATTAGAAAACAGGGCAAAAGACTTCAGTGCAAGTAATGATCGGACATAATAAAAAGCTTCAGTAGCAAACTAAACCCTTTCAAGCATCCCCACATAAGTCTAAGATAATTAATGGGAAGAAGGACTTTCTATAAACGATTATTTGAGCACTGACCTCAGCATAAAAAGGCACTTTCTGAAGCCACTGAACGTTTGGCTGGGAATTCTTTATCTGGGAAGTAAATCAGGTGGAAAAATGGCAACTCGTCCTTCGTTAGGTGACATATAAACTGCTGCAGCCTTAAAAAGTGAACACACCTTTTTATTGAGTCCAGATGGTGACTGTTCATCTCCAATCAGCTGATTACAAACGCAGTAAGAGGCGGCTTCCTGTAATCAGAGGCTCCTCTGCTGCACAGGAAATGCCACAAAGGCCCAGCATGAGATCCCCAATGTTTAACGCTCAAAAACAACAACACCATAAACACTCGTTTATTTATTTTATACTGTGGGTGTAAAAAGTGAATGAAAATTCCTCTGAAAGCTCCTGACGAGCACTTTAGATAAAGGAAATGAAGATAAAGAAGGCTTTCCACAGAGGTATGACTGACATTTGTTTACAGCTGATTTAATCACTGGGTGTCATTAAAACTGAGCACGTGGTTAATCCCTCCGTGCTACTTGTTTTCAGCCTCTTTGTAGTTATTTTGCATCAGTTTTCTGATATTTTGTGGTCGTTTTTATCTCTTTGGACAGAATTAAAGCTCTGAAATACAACCACTACTTAGAAACAGCGCGTTACCCTGACGGGTGGTTTTTGGGGTAGACGAGGCAACACGAGCTTCCCTGCTCGTGTTTCACACTTGACTGCTGTCGCTGGATTCTGTAACACTTGTCATGCCTGAGTCATCCACACTGTCAGCCAAACTTCTCCTCGCAGTGTTTTGCAAAGCTGAAACCAACTACTAACTATGCACAGGTGCATCAAACACACACCTGCTAAGGAGCTCAGCGACATCCAAATAAAATCCCAGTTTCACTCACCAACACTGGACCTGAGCTCTGTTCGTACAGCAGCCAAGTCATTGATCAGCTAATGTCATCAAAAATGTTCCAGCAGCACAAACACGGGGCTCCAGTTAGCTGAGGGGAGGCCTAGCACACAGCTAACAGCTGCAGCCACTAGTGATGGGTCGTTCGCGAACGAAATGGCTCTTAGAGCCGGCTCTTTGACGTGAACGACGCAAGCCGGCTCCTTATCGCGAGCCGTCACGTGGGTTTTTTCTTTTTCTTTCTCTCAGCCTCTCTCTCGCACTTTTTTCCCGCTTCACTCTGCACGCGAGCCTTGTGCTTTACGCTGGGCAGAGGGGGGAGGGGCGGTAGTTACACTCAGTAGCACAGGAACAGAGCCAGAGAGAGAGAAAGAGAGGCAGGGACAACAACATTAGAAAGGTATAGTAATCATCCACAACTATTTTCGGTTGCAGATGATAAAGGATTGAGAAAGTTTATTCATGCAGGTCCATATGACAGAGAATATGCATGTTCTTTTAGTTTTCATATTATAATTTATATTTAATTGTGTTGTGGTTTGCAGTGTTTTGTGTTCTTTTCACTTTAAATTTGTGAAAGGAAAAAGCTGAAAATTTAAATAGTTAAAACTTGAAATGTGAATAGTTGATTTTTGTATTATATGATTTATTTATTACATTTTATGTGGAGTGAATAAATAAAAGTATATTTACGGTGGCCCCTAGAGACAAAGCACATACAAACTTCAAATCACGTACGAACTCTGAAGCATGTACAAACTCCAAAACACGTAAAAACACGTACAAACTCCAAAACACGTAAAAACTCCAAAACACGTAAAAACACGTACAAACTCCGAAGCACGTAAAAACTCAGAAGCATTTAAAAACTCAGAAGCACATAAAAACTCAAAACACGTACAAAAGACAACAGAAGTGCTCCAGGATGCTGGGCGCAGTGTTGAGCCTTTGTTATCTTGTGGCTACACAAGCCAGCAAGTACCAACGACCGGATTTGGTGTGTGGTAATAACAGGTAAATGAACTTTTTTTTAAATTATTTGAATATATATATGAGTGCCTGTGTATAAATACACAAACAATACACACATGCTTTCAATTGTGTAATTTAAGTGATCTAGTAGCTCTGCTAGAAACGTGTTTTGGAGTTTGTACGTGTTTTGTCTCTAGGGGCCACCGCATATATTTATATATAAACATATATAAATAAAACCACTTGTTTTTACGTTAGTAATTCCTTTTGTGCATAATTTTATATTATTGTTAATAATAAATTAATTAAAGCAACAAAACAACCTGAAGAGCCGGTTCGGAGCCGAAAGAGCCGGCTCTTTTTAGTGAGCCGAACCGAAAGAGCCGGATCTCTAAAAAGAGCCGGAAATCCCATCACTAGCAGCCACCTGTCAGTCAAAGAGACCACGCCCCCAGCCACAACCTTTAAGCCTGAATACAATTTAAACAGGTGAGTTCAAACATTCAGTTGTTATGAAGGAGAAAATTATTTATAGGGATCAAAGCAGCTTTCTATCAGTGTTTGGGGTTCTTACTCAAAAATAAATTACTTTTTAAAACTAATTACTGTTACTTTCTCCAGGGAGTAATTAAGTAATTTGTTACTTGTTACATTATTTTTGCGTTACTCTGACCTGTTAATAATATAAACCTTAGGTTACAGTCCTGCACACTCACATAAATCCCTTTGATAATAAAAACACACATACAGTGTTTGTGTATTAACACAAAGCTGAACACAAGCCCAAACAGAAACTTCACTGCTGGCAGGAGAGCTGCGGAGCAGGTTTTTAACCCCACGAGTTCATCAAGTGTAGCTGACAGTTAAAAAAAACAAAGTCTGGGCTGTGAGCCGGCATGCAGTAACCCTAACAAACCAGCATGAGTACACCTGTGACTGTAACAACCAGAGCTGCGTGTGAAACGGCTCACATCTCCACCTTTACATTAATGCTCCCAAACTTTGACTGCGTGACAAATGAAACTGTCTTTATGTTAGTTTAGCTTTACAGCACCCCGGCGGCTCGTGCGCTCGTTTCCTGCACACAAAGAGATATTTTAGTCTCGGTGTTTGTCTCGTGAATTATGGATTTGTGTTCCAGTTTAGGGACTTTTGGGAGAGATTTCTTGGATGATCCATTGTTCACATATCTCTGCAAGCTTTATTAACTTACATTGTTCGTGCTGCGTCCTGTGACCCAGAGCCCCGTCTTGACTTCCTGACAGGAAAACCTTCAGTGCTGAGGCCCAGTGGGAAACACCAAGCCTATGTTTGGACACAGATTTAAACATGGCTGCAACGTTCTCCCTCCACTGACCTGCTACAGACCACAACCTGCTCCTGGTGTCACCCACTCATAGTTTGTAGTTACAACAGAAGGAGCATTCAAAAGCTGTCAATTTTTTAGGAATACTCGGAATAATTTCATTTTTTGTTTTAGCGATGGTGCACAAGAAAGTCAATCTTTAGGGAGCTGAAGGTGGACTCCTGTGGAAGTACAGGAACATCATTCCAACTCCATCGTCTGAGGACATTGTTTACTCTTTGTCTGCACTCAAAGGGCTGCTGGAGAATATTTTTCATGACACCCTTCGCCACTCAAAGAACAGAGCATGGATGATAACAACAGACGTGACACTGATTAAATCAGAAGTAACATGAACAGTATGAAAGGAGGAGTATGGGTGGAGGTATGGTTGACAAGCAGCTTGCAGAGGCAGCAGCAGGTATGCACCTGAAGCAGTTTATGCCTCAATCACACAGGCCTAGAGACCAGTCAGTGACTCCATGGTAACCACTGGTTGCTAGGGAAATGTGTTTATTATTCAGCTGGTGAGTGGTTGCTGGAGGTTGCTGCACCAAAAACCTTGTTGCAGTTACTTTGGTTGCCAGTGCCGATTGCCCGTAAATTGCATGGAAGACACCAACTTCAGCAACCTTCAGCAACCAGTTGGACAATGCACGTATGAGCTCATCGGCTTAGCTGACGTGACTGGCAACATCCCTGCAACCCCGAAATGACTGATTCTTTGTGAAACATGACATCAGGGAGGAAGTAAAACGATGCTTTTCCAAGCACCCTCCAGGGTCTCACCATCACATTTGGACAAATAATCTTCAGGTCTGAAGGAAAGTTCAGACAATCAAGGGAAATTGAATTGATGCATATTTAGTCAAAATGTTTGTTCTTTAACCAATATTAGTTAATAAGTTGGCTGTCATTGCTCCTGCTGTTTCTCCTGTATTATAGTGATGTTTCCACAAAACATTCTTAAATGAAATACAGGCAGGAATCATTTTACTCGGTTTTATGGAAAAACGAACACTGAACTCAACTTTACCTTCATGTTTTTATTAAATTTTGTTCATCTTACAAATTAAAAACAACTTAAACACACAAAATTAACTTCAAGTTCACATTCTCCAGTAATCTGTAAAAATAAAGTCGAAGAGTGTTTTTCTTAACAATGACCCAACTTCATGTATATACAGTTTAATGTACATTACATGGGAAAACATATACAAATAAATCAAATGTCCAGCTGATTTGGGGGCAAATAAAAACAGAAGGCGCCCACTGAATGAGCAGTAAACAAAAGACACACATCAGAACTATTGATCGGTATCAATCCTTATTGCTTAGAGTGATTTTACGTCCTCATCTGCTGCTCCACTGAGGAGGAATCACTGCGGTGCAGAGTGATGAAGAGCATAATAATTAATCATTTATATACAAATCTACAAGCTTGCTGTAAAACTGTGCAGCGGGAGGAACGAGCCTCCGTTACGAGGAAAGCTGAGGAACATAAATGTAGATTCTCGACACAGATCGTCTCATCCGACGTAAACAAAATGCCCTACGACCCTACGACCCGACTTTCCCAGAACATGACGAGCACCACGAAACATCCTGGCGTTGCTTCTACTATTCACAGCACAGATCGCTCCCTGTGCCGAACAACGAAAGTAAAACTGTGACCGAGACTAACCGAGGCCGCTGGAGACAGGCTGTCGCAAATGTGACTGCAAACCTTAAGGCAGGATGATCAAGGCACGTGTTGTCGTATTCCCAGGAGCAAAGGTTACTAAACTTCACTTTACTGTTTGTGACTGGATGTGAGATTTCTGTCAGGCTGCGTATTTCCAGGTTTGGGCTTGTTGGAATAAACTGTAGAGTTCAAATTGATTAATCATCATTAGTTTGATTGAATGATTGTTTCACTTATAGTCACGATTAAACAATAATGATATGTTATCTTTAATCTTCTTAAAGATTCTCATTGTCATCGCTTTAACAGTGCAAACTGAATATTTTGAGAGATTTTAATTTTTCCCATAATAAAAAATCTTATGTTTTACTTAGTGGTAGCACATGGCATGACTTGTTTACAGAGCAGAAACAGTCGACTGTCAGAATAAAAGTCTTTGTTTGGTGGGTGACTCACTGATCCCTTCATTTACTTAATGAGAACAAAAAGAAATGAAACAAAAAATAACCTCAGATTCAAACTTCTCCAATAAGAACTGTGGAAGTCGCGTCACAACATGAAACCCAACAATGTGATCGTATTAAACTGCAGAATTTCAGCAGTATTAGTGTCAATGATCTTTTTTTAAACCGTCACCATATTGAGAGCTGAGCCCCAGGCTGGGATCCAGTCAGATAAACGTTAGTTTCCATCTGAATGTAGCATAAACGTTCACTAAAGGCGAGAAAAATCTCTGTGGAGGAAACAATTCTTCAGCCCTGTTATTACAAATATTATCATAATCTTAAAAAAAGAACAATAACTGCAGAATCCTAAGTTTACCCAAAGGAAGAATTCAAACTGTTGCTCAGGAATGTCGCCGAGTATAAAAATGTAAAGAAATGCCCACATGAAAGCCTCTGGAGTGTTGAAGGCAAAAATTCACATTTCGATGGTTTTCACGTGTCAGCAAACAGTCAGTGGCTTATCTTTGAAACCTATTTCACCTATGAGAACATATTTACTCAGGTAGTGACTGTAGTTGAATCATGAAGTGCAGATTTAGTAAAAGTGTGATTTGTTTGGTAAACTATGACCTCAAAAAAAGCCAAAAACCTCTCGTTTGATAAACGGGAAACCACGCAGAGCCAAAATGGCTCCTCAAGAGTCTTAGTTTCCTGTAGGGCTGAGGTCTGAAGACCAAACTTGAGCAATTTCCAAGATCTCAGAGTCTTTTCTTTGTAATATAAGATACCAGATGAATGTTCCGGAGTCACAACCTCTCTGATGGTTGGCCTTCCAGTCTAATTCGTGCCCTTGAGCTCAAAGCGGCTGTACACTTGCTTGGGCTTCATCTTGTTGTATTGGTTCACCAGGTCCAGCTTGCTGTGGCCCAGCGTCATTCGTTTCTGGTCCTTCCGGCTTATTATACCGACCGGAGAAAGCGGCGGCGGTGGACTCTGCTGACTCTCCGGCTCAGTTGGAGAAAGGTCCGGTCCTCCCCAGGGTGAGCCGTGAGGAGACGGAGTCCTCCGGAAGTTGTAGGCGTCCCTGTCTTTAGAGTTGGATGACAGGAAGTAATCTGAAAGCTTGTTGAACATCCCGCTGGGGAGCCTCTGCTTAGGCGGCGGTTTGGTGTCATTGACTGGGGAGGGTATTGAGGAGGGGAAGAGATCTTGTTTGTGATCGTACAGCCCCAAACCCTGAAACTTAGTAGAGGTTCCACCAATATTTCCCCGCAAGACATCTGCTGTGTTGGGTTTGTTCCACTCGATACCCATCGCTTGACCGTAGGCCGGTGGCGGGCGATCGGGAATTGGGGCGAAATTGATTCCCCCATTAGCAGAGCTTCGCCCTCCTGGTGTAGGGGTCTGTCCTCCCGATCGGTCGCTCAGTCCTCTTCTTTCAGGGCTCAGGTGGGAGCCAGCTGCAGCCTCCTTATCATGACTTTGCGTGACCTTGTAGACCGTGTTTGAGGACATTCCAGGTGCAGCCTTCACACTGGAGATGCTGTTACTCGATTGGCTGCTAGAGTTTTCGGAGCACCCCTTGTCCCGCTGCCTGTGGAAGAAGAAAAGTTAAAAGTGGCACACTGAAGTTCTGTTGATTTCATAGAGAGATTATATTTCCATCATGATGTCACATAAATCAAGTTTCAAAGAGTTTTTGCGGCAGCTGTCATTCACATAATTAACTCAGGAAAAAAGCTTCTGATGAAACTTGGAAAAAACTAAAACCTTGACAGTAATCAGAATGAAAGCGTCTCCCCTTACAGCGAATACCTTCTTACCTTTCAGACAGTAGATCCAGCCCGTGGCCTGGGCTGAGCCCCAGAGCCAGGCCGGGGGCAATCATGGGAGGGTACGGTGGGTAGTACGGCATCCCGTCCTCCTCCGGGTTGTAGAAACAGTCGATGATCTGGGAGTCGGCGTACAAACAGCGAAACTCTCGGTCAAAGCTGTCAGCGATGCGCCCCGAGAAATGCATCACCATGTTGCTGTGCACCTGAGCCGACAACCAGGTGAAACTGGAGAGAAGAGGTCAAAGGTTAGAGTCAGACATCTGCCTCCTCTGTTTTTTGGATTTAAGCATACATAACAGAGTACAAGGTGTGAGATGGATGAGCTATTGAAATAGAACCACACTCTTCCCCATAAACTTCCTTCACATCCGATGAATGAAAATCAGGTCGAGCGATCGGCATTTTGACCGGCAGCCATCGCAGAAGCATGAGAACAAAGGGACATAACCTGTCCTCCTCTGAGGGATCGAAAAATAGCAACCAAGCTGAAAAATCCAGATGTGCCTGAGAAGATGACCCTGAATGGAAGATCTGCCGAATGCAACTTAACTCAAGTTTTGGATTTTTTTCCTGAGACCTTTATGAACTTTTGGACTTGAACTATTTTACTGCTGATCTGGTAAATGGCCTGTATTTGTATAGCGCTTTACTTAGTCCCTATGGACCCCAAACTGCTTTACACTGCATTCAGTCATCCACACATTCACACACTGGTGATGGCAATCGCACTGACAGAGGCACTGACTGGTACTCAAAGGGAACTTACTATAAATGCATTAATGTGTGTTTAAGTAATAAGTATATAACAATAATTATTGAACTATATGTGTTTAAAGACAGAAAGGCCAAAGTGAATTTTAGGTGCAGTCGCCTCTCTGCAGGTGCTGGACGGCAGCAGCTGAGATGGATTTGTCAAAGTTCTGATTTGAACCTCGCTCAGCAGCATTTAGCAGTATTTGATGCATCAGTTATGTAAAAGATCAAATCACACTCGGTGCAGCTGCCGATTACCAGGTGGCATTTCAAGTACAATGAGTTCACGCAGATAAAAATCAGAAAGTGAAAGCAGTTCTGGATAAGAGCCTGAATAGATCGAGGCTTGATGTTTGTCATGTGTGACAGGTTTTTCTGCCATCATGTGCATGAAATCTCAAAATTATGAAACACAAACTGAGGCTGAGACTCAGTACCTCTCAGCTGTGTCTGTGTAAATTATCTCCCTCCACCTCCAGCTGATAAACAGCCCTGCAGTGAGTGTTAACTATTTCCTGGATGATGATGAGTCAGTGCAATGACTCATCAGTTTATCAGCTGGCGAGAGGTGGACGCGAGGTGCACGAACACCGAAGGCGTCTAACTGAGCAGCAGACACTTTACTGCATTTATGTGCAGGCGAGACAAAGGTTCAGCGTTAGACGACCACACAGACGTCTGAGTTTTAGCCACATTACAAGTCACAAAATGTACCAGCTGTTTACAGATACACAAAGCAGGGTGAGTGGGTGGATGGATGGTGCGTTAGCCGAGCACCAGCACACCCTCATCAACACCAACCATCATGATACATGTTTGTTTAAACAAGCTTTAAACAGCATATTGTTTAACAATAATACTCATGTTAGAGCCAGCATTACTAACATACACTCTGACCGGTCTGAGCTGCTAACAGCAGGGGCCTTTGTTTTGTTGTTAGCCATTTAGCTAATCGCATATTTGCTACTTTAGCCAAACTAGCATTCGTGCACATTTAAACCCTGCAGAAGGACTCGTTTTCAAGGACACCTCGTACTTCTACAGACACAAGTTAATGACACAGAGTCTGTATCTGTTTCATCTCCATAAACAGAACCTGTAATACATTACTAGACTTTGTATTGTGTATTTAAATGACAGCAGAGTGTTTGGTTGAAGAGCAAAGTGCCAGCTAAGTTTGTCCCTGTAATATCTGATCTCAGGCCAGTTGGCAGATTTGATTCTGATTTGCACAAATGTGAACCGGACAGCATCTCAATGATATCAGAGCAGGTGTAATTCATAGTTGATTCACTGGCATCTTCAAAGCAACACAAAGAACTTTAATACTCATGGAAACTTAAAAGGAAATTTACAGATTTACGAAACCGATTCTTTTCTGATTGTAATCAAGCCATTACAGACTTGACTGTGTGAGAACAAAGCAAGACAACCTCAGAGGAACCTGCAGGACGGCGTTCCTCAGCACTAAACCACTCAGTGCTCAGCTATGTTTGATATGATTCATCTGAATTCCTGATTAGTTCTGAAGAAGAACAGCTCAGAGCACACCTTCATTATCTAAACACCCGATACACATAAATGGTAATTTTACTGTCTTCCGGTTCAGATCATTAAAGTTGTGGTTTAATTAACAAACAAGTCATAGAACTGTAAATGAGGTCGCGTTAGGATGCTCAGCCGTTTAAGATGAACTGTTTCCAGTTACCTGCTGCTTCCTGGAGCACTTAAAGCCTTTGTGACAGTGCACCTGTTAGCTGTTCAGGTGATAAATGTCTATACTGAAAGCATTCAGCCTGAACGTGCTTCACAGGACTTTACCCCCATTTATAGCTTCATAAACAAATACTACTTCTGAGGACCATAAAGTAGACTGGAGCTAGTGTGTTTCTGTTGTCTGATTGGCCGTTGTTGGGTGGTTGCCTCTGAGATTGCTGTGTTGGGGTCTTTTTGGTAATATTTGCATAGTTTTTTTGCTGGTTGCTGTGGATCTCTATTGTGTTGCTCTTTACTGGTTGCCTTACTTGCCCTTTGAAATATACTGGTTTCTGTTGA
Source organism: Copadichromis virginalis (assembly GCF_057382275.1). Classification (NCBI taxonomy): domain Eukaryota; kingdom Metazoa; phylum Chordata; class Actinopteri; order Cichliformes; family Cichlidae; genus Copadichromis; species Copadichromis virginalis. The sequence continues at coordinate 40,132,887 of NC_140622.1, forward strand.
TGCTTAGGACATCACGGTCTCGTTTTAGCTTTAAACGATTTACTGCAAATGTTATATATTCTTTGAGATTAGCAGATTCAGATATTCTCTGCATAATATCTGGTAATCTGTGTTGATATTTGGTTCTCAAACAAGCTAATCAGTTTTACAGCTACAGGCTCGGCGCTTCCCAGGAATCAAGTTACTTTTATTTGATCCAATATTGAAGTGATAAAGTTTGTAGTAGGTGTAGCAGAGGGGGTGACCTCACCCTTCATTCCACAATCAGCAATGGAATTAGAAGCCTGTCAGCCTGCGGGACTCCGCCCTCTTACCTGCTACATACCTGAAGCAACACTTAATCCTCCCAAAACAACACTGTGTGTTGCAAAATTAGAGTTCCTTTGAATGTAAAAGACAAAACAGAATCAATTTAATGAAACAAGAAGCAGAGCAGGGCAGAGGTGAAAACATAGAGAAGGAGACGAGTGTGCGAGTGAATGAATGAAGGCGACACACCTGAAACAGGTGACTAAGGTTAAAGAACGAGTATGAAAATATTTCCACTCAAGTATGTTTTGCAAACTATGAATGTTGAGCTGACTACGTAGAAATCTACAGGAAAATGGAGTACGGTGTTCAGAAAGGATCAATCCCGACTTCGTCCTTTGGACAGCGTGTTTCCCCAGACTTCACTGTGGCGCTGCCTTTAAGATTAGATGCAGGGAACAAAGACCTTAAAGCTCAGCACAGATAATAGGAGAGGCTTTAAGGTGACTGCAGTGTGTGCCATGATGTATACATACCTGTGTACAGGAACTATGACCTAAACAACGAGTCCAAAAAAAGCCTTAACTAGCTCCGTACAATCAGCAGCTGTCTGCAAAGTTAACTCAATATAAATTTGTCCCAGAGTTTTACGAGCACCGTGCAGCTGCGTGACACAAAGTCGTTAAAATCACCAGAATTTTACAGCACAAACTGTCCACCAGCTTCACGGCTATATTACAGCAACACACACACACACACACACACTTTGAAGCACATCACAGGGACTTGTAGTCTTTTCCTTGAGACTTAAACAGTCCGAGTCGTCTACAAGAATTTAACCATTTAAATTTTGTGGTTTAATCCCTTTAAGGAAGACGAGTCCCGAGATTTACAGACTCAGTGCAACATGAATAAAACAAAAACAGCTAAAAAAAACCCATGGTGCTCCGTCTGAGCTGCGGATGAGTAAGCGACAGCAGAATTCACACTAAATTTCTGCTTTGAAACTTTCCAAACACGTTTTAAGCCCTTTTTCAAGATGAAACACTAAATTCTGCTGCTAGAGCTGCTCACACCTCAGTGCTGCTGTAGTCATCTATGTTTCAAACCCCACTAAGAGTCAGGATATATATAGGATATACAGTATATATTTATTATAAGTCCAAATAAAAATATTTGGACTTATAAATAAAGCCCTGCGAGAGATTATAACTGACAGGTAAATGAAATAAGCAGCTTATATCAGGCTCATCTGCAGGGCGACAGTTTTATTCTAGCACTCCAGGTTGTTGCTATCAAGGCTGACGAGCGCACGGCCGTTTGTGAGCGTGCGTGGAGAGACGATGCGCTCATCAAACATTTGCATCTCCTAAATGGTCCTGCCTCTTTGCGAGTGGTTATAGGGCTGGCCGTGGCCGCCCCGTGGCTCTGCTCCTATGGACGGTAGGCCTGACTGATGAAAAGCATCACAATCTAGTAAATAATGATCTTTTTCAGCAGTTTAAAAAAAGAAGCATCAATGAGGTCTCTGCTGGTGCCTGCAGCTCTCATCCTTACCCACCTGCTGAGTGTGTCGATGTAATTACAGGTATTACTCAGGTATTCCCACAGCAGCTCGTGGCCTACAGTTGCTCAGCTGCACAACGCGAGCTTTGTCACGCTGCTTATCCGATCAGACAAACCCATCACGCCGTCCGAGCTCCGCCAGCTTCCTGCTGTAATCTGCTGCTGGATGCAAAGTCGGTGCGAGGCTGCTAAAAGGAGAACGGCCCGCTCGGCTCAGCTGACATTAGACACGTTTTTATGTTTGCATTTTATTCCTGCTGCAGTTTTTACCTTTTTACTACAGCCAAGTAAACGCAAAGCAACATTACACGGGTATAAGACCATCGCAGCTGCCGCGGTGCTGCTGTTTGCCTTTATTTAGTTCAGTAAGACGTCCAAACTTCTGCTTCTCTCCGAGCCTAAGAATGACCGACCGTTTTATCCCTCTGTCCCTCAGTCGCATACAGTGAAGATAAAAGATGGACGCGGCTACAGTGACATGACACACGGGTTAGTTAAGTCTTGGAACCCTGAGCCGAGCGTTTCAGCTTTAACTTCAGGAAAGTGCTGCAGTCCCACATGTTACAGAGAATATCCTTAAAGCAGCTTGATGCACTGACTGTGTGCACTCAAAGAAAGACTGAGGAACAGGAAATATGTCAACTGCAGGAGGAAGACGATCTTCATTCGAAGAGCAAGATTTGTATTTGGTTCATCTTTTAAGGACTGTGTGTGCTTGTGTGTGTGTGTGTGTGTGTGTGTGCGCGCGCATGTTCCTCACCTGTAGGATCCGGCGATGACCTCGTCACAGTCGATGATCATGAACTTCTCCAGGACTTGTCCGGTGAATTTCTTGCCGCTCTTGGTGCAGTACGTGTCGCCACAAACGCTGCGAACACGCATGTTCTGCACACACACACACACACACACACACACACACACACACACACACACACACACACACACACGAGGAAGATGAAATTATAAACAGCAATTTCATGGATCCAGAAACAATAAGCTGTTGTTCTTGTAAAGACCATAAAACTTTTAATTTGACCTGAAATCTCGTTTCTCAAACATGGAAAAAGTTTCGACTCTTTACAGACGAACCAGCAGAACAAGCAAGAACACCGACTTCATCACATCTGACCGACAAAGTCGTCACTTTGAGATGTAAGAAATTTTACGTCTTTTTTTCACTATTTCAATGATAAATACATTAACTGGCAAAAAGCGGATGAATAATTCCAGCTTCTAATGGGACTTCTTACAGGTTCAGTCTCATTGTTATTCTCTTTAAGACTCTAATGTCGGCCTTTGGTGTGCCCCATCTTTGAAATAAGCTGCTCTGGCTCCGCCTCCTTTAAAACAGCTTTATTCTAACTGGTTGCTACAAATAAATGGAAGATTTCTACAGTAGGTGGGCGGGGCTTCTCAGCTGTGCCTGAAATGACCATATTTGGGATGTTTTCTTTCTATGACATCCTGCAGAGTCAGGAATGGAAAAAACTGCGAGGCCCGAGCTCTGGGGATTACGTGCAGTCAGTTCACTTTCTCCTGTTTAATATGAGCGCCTGAGGGCGTCGCTCATGTTTGCCCCTCGCGGCCCTGCAGTCAGTGCTGCTGTGTGCTGTACTTACACTGAGGTGAGAGTTCTGAATATCCAGCGCGGAGCACATGCCTGTGAAGTGTCCGAGGTTCTTCTCGTCCAGCAGGATGTAGACGGGGACTCTGCGCTTGTTGGACGCCTCCATGAGGTCGCAGAGCAGGTCCACGTCCGTGAACACGTCCATCACCACGGCGATCACCTGCAGGAAAGCCAGACGTTAGCACAAAGTGTTTAGTGGACATTTCACGAGCCTCTTTATGAATCTGCGAGGATCACCCTGACCCTCACCGCTCAGGACCAAAGGTGTTTCAGAAGCTGCTGACTGAACTTTGTTCTTGTTCCTGTGATCTGAGTTTCCACGCACAGAGCAGGTTTACGGTTATTTCCTCTCAGGTTTAAGATTTCACTGTCTCTTGAAAACTCTCCTGTCGTCTCTGATCCATAAAGCCGACCTTTGTTCAGCTCGGCCTCTCAGTCACTGAGCTGTCTTTACTGACTCTGGATGTTGTATAAGTTAGAAACTCCAGAATATAGGCCAAACTGTGAGGGTTTAATAGGTTAGAAACTGGAGCAAAGTGAAGAAATTATCAGAAAACAATTAACTGACGCACTGCAGCTTCATCAGTCGAGTTAAACTTGAAATAAAGCCTGACTTCTCTCTCGGGGACGTCCCTGCTCCGGTCACAGGCTGCAATGACCTTCGTTTTCGGTGCTTCTCCTCCGAGTAAAATCCTGGATCCAGATCTTTCCTGTCATGTATTTTTCAGCTTAAAATTCTGAAATTCAGCTTGTGGATGAAACCCGAGATAAACCCGACTGAAACGCAAACGTGTAGATCTGTTTAAAAGTCAGCTTCTGTTTGTGCTGTGTACCAGTTGATTACTGGGGTCTTAAAGAAAACATGATGACTGATTTTTTACTGTTTCTAAGCAGATTTGAGGTCATTTGTTTAAGTTTTTAAGTCTGTTACACTCCATGACCTGTAATTTAACTGCCTCATGCTGCTTTTTGTTTTTCATGTCATTTATCTCCTAAAAGTTTCAGAGGTCAACATATGTTCAAGTTATCCATGTGATACAAGCCTGCACTCTGCACACACTCTGGGAGGGGATATCCCTAATATGGTCATCTCAGGTACCGAAGCCCCACCCTCCTGCTGTTCAGATCTTCGAGGGGCAGCCAATCAGACTGAAGTTGACTGAAATAGCTCGTTTCAGGTCGGGTCATGCAAAGCTACACCTGGCCTTAGTTTGTAGGTTTAACACACAATAATAACATGGACTGACAACCACTAGCACTTTATATAGCCTCTGTAGAAACTATCTACACCCTCACTTATCTTAACTGCACTACTGTATAGCTCTGTGTAAATAATCATTCTGTACATTCGATAATCTTTAATCCTACAACTGTTTACAACTTGCATAGTTCCCATTTCTGTATAGCTGTATATCCCAGATTCTGTAAAGTTATTTATTTCATATTCTGTATAGTTTTTCATATTTATATCCTGTTCATATCCTGTACATAGCTTGTACTCACTACAGCCTGTACATACTTATAGTTATAGAATATTCACAACATACTTCATACCGTGTACATTATAACATACCATAATAGACCCATTTCTGTAATATACTCACATATCTATATTATTGCTAATATATATTGTAATATATCTATATCACTAAAGCACTTCTGGATGGATGCAAACTGCATTTCGTTGCCCTGTACCTGTGCATGTGCAATGACAATAAAGTTGAATTCTATTCTATTCTATTCTATTTAGCCCGAGGTAATCAGGCTCAGGTTTTAATCTGTTCCTCAGGCTAAAACTGGAGGTCAAAGGTCATTCACAGTTACAACCCTCAATGCTATATCTGAGGAAATCAGGTCAGCTGAGTGAGTGACCTGTGAGAGACGCTAAAGGTGAGCGGGGTTAACATTTTCACTCGTGGGCCATCATCATGAAATTTCTCTGCTGATTACTGACGTTAGAATTATTTCTTTATGCAGGCCAAGTCTGCTCAGCTGTGGAGCAAAGGACAACTCTCTGAAGTCAACAGGGACAAACTGCTGTTTGTTTACTGCTTTGAGCCCACTGGAGGTGTTTCATTGACTGCTGTTTGAGCAAAACCAAACACTGTCGGGGGGCTCTGGGTATCTGACGCACAGCTTCAGAATTTTCTGACATTTTTTGATCTAAACAATAAAAAAAATTCCATTTAAATACAGGAAGTAAAAAGCGTTCTTGGAAAAACTGAATTTCTCAGAAGAGCACTTTTATTAAAACAACGTGCAGATTTGAGTAGAGCTCACAGATTTATGACCTATGAAAAGATAATTGCAGCTTCACAGAGTCTCCACAGCTGGATTAACCTGTTCTGTGTCCCCGGGGTAAAGCCGTGCTGCTCAGGCCCACTGATGGTGTTAAAGTGGGAGGAGCTAAAACAGCTCGTTTCAGGCTGCACAAAGGCCCAGACTAAGATACACGAGGCTTATTTCATACTGAGAATCATGCAAAGCTGCTGTAACAGAGCCCAAGGATGAAAACCTGCAGCAGGATGGGTTTGCATTAAGGCTGCACCGTGACATTTTCATTTTTTAGCTATTTAAAAACATTTATGAATCTTTTAAAGTAAATGAATAAAAATAATCTCTCACATCTTCAGATATCTTTAAAATCCAAGACATTTGATTTATTTTATTTTATGTGGGACAAAGAAAAGCTCCAGATCTTGTCAGAAGGTGCAATAATCACAAAAACCTGTAGATAATCCTATTTGTATCAGCTGATCAACTAATCAATAATCCATTTAACTCCAGTTTGAGTTAGATTGTGTCTGAAGAATTCACTGTAAGCTTATGTAATAGTATTATCATACCTTAAGTTTTGCAATATTATGATATTTTGTTTGTAAGGTGATGTAATGAGATTACAATGTTTGACTGGTAGTAAATCGTTAGTAAAACTGGTAATGACTTTTATCTGACCCAGCTGAACACATGCATCTGCCTTTAATGAGCTGCTGTCATTGAAACAGAGGGACTCCGGGGGTCCGGGCCCCGGGGCCGCTGCACACTCTGCTTTAACTTAAATTAATAATGAAGACTGCTGCGCTGCTCACCTGCAGGCCGGATGCTGCAGGATGGTTTTACTCTGAGCCAGGCCTGCGTCCTGATTCACTTCATTTGCATTTAGGTTTATCTGTCACTAAATTAAGGAGGTCAAAGTTCAGTTACTCTCCTAATATGCTGAAATGAAGCGAAAAGAGCCGTTGGAGGAACAAACGTGCAGCTCTGAGAGCAGCTGTTTGTCTGCTGCATCAACCAACTGACGAAATGCATCCAGAGTGTCATTTGATCTGAAACCCGCTGAGTCGGCACAGACGTGTGGGAAAGAGGTCGGCGTCTGAGAGAAAACAGCTTCTCCTGCACGGACGCACAGACTGGTCAGGTTCATGTAAAAAAACGCCTCACATTAAACACGTCTATTTATACACACAGGAGGAGGAAGTGACTCACACGCAGCGCGTGCCCGACTGTCTGCCAACAAACCTACGGAGCTTCTCATTTGACTGTTACGTGATCGCTGATCGGGAGACGACGTGCAAAACGCTCTGAATGTAAAGTTACAGAAAGTCTGAGAAGCGGCGGAAAACTTGGTTTAAGGGTCTTTGATCTGTCGCCTCGTGGTTGTTTTTGTGGAGGTCACGAATACAGCAAAGAGGTCGGGGACGCCGGGGGGGTCAGCGGGCGCCGTGCGGGGTCAGAGTCTCTGTTTAAAAAGAAGCTTTACACTAGAAGAAGAAATACCAACAAACAGATGCCAAAACTAAGCGATGGAAACCTGCTACCCCACACACACACACACACACACACACACACACACACACACACACACACACACACACACACACACACACACACACCATCTGCAAAGAGACAAGAGAAACAAAAAAGGAGAAAAAGGCTGCAGCGTCAGTGCAAGATTATAAAAGCTACATAATGAATAAAAAACAGCTACTCGACAAGGAAAAGTACTGCAGACCAACACAAAGGTTCAAGAGTAACACAAACCTGTCTCACATGCCTCAAACACAAAAGACGACTTTAAAAGAGACTCAAAGTCAGCGAGAACGAAGAAAATGATGCAAATGTTAAACAGACACAAAAGATGGAAACTACACCGCAGTGTGTGTGTGTGTGTGTGTGTGTGTGTGTGTGTGTGTGTGTGTGTGTGTGTGTGAGACAGAGCTCGGGGGTTTGTTCCTAAACAGCGGGCAGTGTGACAGCCAGCCCTCTGCTCCCTGGACCTCGAGCAGCCGGCCTCGAGCTCACAAGCTGATAAGAAGAGATCAAAGATGGCGGGCGGGCCCCGGCCTGCTCGCGCTGTTTGTAAGCAAGCCGGGTGAAAAATGCTCCAGGGACGGATCCACGCGGTGAGCTGCACCTCTGTTACTCCAAATGAAGACTTTGTCCTGGTTTCGAGCCTCCACACTCGTGCGTCATCATTAAAAGGACAAAAATGGACAAAAGTGCAAAGATTTTTTCCATTTCTCGACTTCAGCTGCCAAACGACGTGTCAACAGCAGCGTCTCAGCCTCAGTGTTATTACCGTGTTGAGCAGCGACTGTAACGTTTGATCTAATCTCAGCTTCAAGAGGAAATTCAGCCTGACTTTAGTCAGTTATAATGATTTCCCTTTGTTCATTTGACTGTATTCAGGCTTCATTTCCTTCTTTGTTATCATCTCTTTGAAGCCGTTTCACTGGTCGCATTATTGGCACGTAGCACTTGTGTTGACTCCGTCTGTGCGCAGCACTTAAAGCTGCTCTGATCAGCCTGAAACGTGCAGCACAGCTCAGGCTTACAGACAGCGCTACACTGGGAGTAATAATGGGCAGAATATGTCTTTGAGCGCAGAGCTGCTCCACACACAGAGTGAGGTCACTGATCCCAGCTGCTGACAGACGACTGTGTTTACACAGTGCGCCACAAACTGGTCTAACATGCAGAGAGCGACATGCTTTGGATCACACTAAACATTTAGCTGCAGTAACTCAGCTTTAAAAAAAAATCATTTTGCACATAGTTTACACTTGAATATGTTTCCAGCTCTCCACATCTGAAGCTTTTATTTTGTCCTGTCTGATGTTTTCACAGGTTTGAGGTGGACACAAAGTGACTGCTGAGAACTTGGTTGGACTTTATTTATAAGAAGCTTTTTCACAGTGTGTTATGAACCCCAACGAGAAAGCTGCTGCTTTGTTTCTGTGACTTATGTCAAAGGTCACCAGGATAAACTCTCCTGGTCCAGCTGCAGCTTTCAGTCTGAAAAATGCAGATTTTGAGACAAAATCATTTCCAGCTTGTCTCTAAAGAATAAGAATAAATAATCCGAGTTTACAGATGTGTGACTGGACTGTGGGAGACTATAAGAGCACAAATATTCAGACCACTGTGAGAACAAAGCACACACTCATCAATAATACAGTCTGAGCTTTGACCTCTGCTCTGCCGTGACTGACCGATCAGCTGCTGGCTGCTTTCAGGAATAATCGACTAATCGATGCAAAGCGGCCTCCTGTTTCAGGCTGTTTAATAAAAGATCGCAGACAGAGATGATTCTGTTTCCGGTCCCTCAGAGCGCTCTTACCTTCTTGGCCTTGTTGATCAGGGACCTGATGAGGTCTTTGATGTTGTGGCTTTTGTCTCTCTGGAAGTAGATCTGAGTCTCCGACGGTCCGTATCTCGTCGGTGTGTCCGGCCAGCCGAGCTCCAGCATCGGCGGCTCCTCGTCGGACATCATGGGGAAGTAAGTTCCAGAAGTTAGCTCGGACACGGCGTCCCCGTCCCCGAAGTCCCGGTCCCCGGGCCCTACGCCGTTGCTGTCGGAGCCGCCGCACGTCTTGCTGGCCGCATGCTGCGTGATGTAGTGGATCTCCAGCGGGGAGAGGAAGTTCACCTCCCGCTCCTCGGTCAGCACCTTGCGGTACTCCTTCTCCCCGTGCTCCAGCAGTGCGTCCGTGGCCAGCCGGGCCGCCTCGTTGTGGCTCAGCTCCAGCGTGGAGCCCTGCCGCCACGGGTTCTTCACCTCCTCCAGGCGGGTGGCGAGCTTGCCCAGCGGCTTCCTGCCGTTAGAGGCCGGCCTCAGGCCCTCGGAGCTGATCATGGTGCTGCTGCGGTCAGCAGGTGCGGGATTAGGCGGGTACACCGGGTCTCTGACCCCCCCTCCCCCGGGATTTGAATAGAGAAATAAGGTGCGCGGGGAGGTCGGGGCAGGAACTACCTGCTGCTCTGCTCCGGGAACATTGAAGAAAATCCCAAAGTGCGGATTATGTGAGACCACAGCGGGCAGTAATCCGCCCCGGCAGGAGGCTGCAGCCCTCCGCTTAATCACTCACACAGTCCTGGGAGTTAAAGGCGCAGTTCAGTCCTTCTCTGAACAGTCCGAGCCCGCAGCAGCTGCTGTGTCTGCTGCGCCCTGACGCTCCTAATGGTCCCCCCTTCTCTGGTTCCCGGTGCGCTGAGCAGGATGTGAAGTCCCAAGAGCCTCTTCAGCGCAACGGCCGCCTCCTCTCCCTCAGCCCGTGTGTGTCCGTGTGTGTGTGAGAGAGACAAAGTGTGTGTGTGTGTCAGTGTCAGGTGTGCAGCTTCTGTTCACCTGGCTCTACCTGTCCCGTCCCCGATCTCGGACGTGGACAAGCACCTCCCATCATTCCCGTTGTCAAGCCAACCGACTCACAATAGGTAACCCACCCCTTTGAGAGGACTTTCAAAATAAAGCTCCAAGAGAAAGCGGGAGAGAGAGAGAGCGAGAGAGCGCTGCAAATAAGTAGTTTAGTAAATTAACAAAACAGTAATATATATACGCGTGAAAACGATTACACTGAAACACAGCTACAACAAACATTTGAAAATAAATGTTAAAATAAAAAGATGTGATATAAATTGACATACAGACCAAAGCAATAATGAAAAAAAACTTTTTCTCATTGATATCATCTTAAATGTATCAATATAATGGGACAGAGCTACATATATGATGTATATGGGAAAAATCTGTTATAACAGATAACCGCAATAAATGATAGAAAACCTAAAAGTGATTGATATAAAAGATAAATGAGGAAAAAAGTCTAAAAAGATTCACATGAGCTAAAATTTATGGGTAAAAGTAACATTAAAAAGTGATATATCAGTCTTACAGTGGACATAAATCTTCTGAAATAAAGCTAAAAGTCATATAAAAAGTGAAATGCTATTTGATATAAAAGTTGAAACACATATTTAAACAGTTGGAATAATGCTCGGATGGTTGGATCTCAGTTTCAATCCACATTGAATTCACTTTGAGCGCTTATATATTGCGTTTCTGTGCTTTTATTTTGAAGGGGACATTTCCCTCATAGTGTATCTCCCTGATAACCGCGCTAATTTTGTCCCTGTGATGTGGCTTTAGCTTCTTTTTGTTAGCAGGAGTTTAAATAAAGTTTCCCAGCAGCCAGTTGATTTCCTTCACAGTGGAAAGCTTCATCCTCTGGTGTGGGAAGTGCACACCTCTTAGAGGAAATATTGTTTTCTCTCAGTCTCACAACTGATGTGTGAAATGGAAAACGCTCCCCTGAGACTCCAGCCCAGGTAGCTGCTGCATGAAAGCTGAAACTCCAATTCACCTGAAAGCTCACACAGGTCCCTGCAGACTTTTACCTTCTGCAGAGTGCACAATAAACATGACATGTGATGATTTACGGGAGGGCATCGGTCTGATTATGTGTACTTTACAGCAGCAGTCTCCAACCTTTTTTGCGCCATGGACTGGTTTGTGCCCAGCAATATTTTCACAGACCGGCCTTTAAGGTGTCGCGGATAAATACAACAAAATAAAACCAGTACCGGTACCGAAAAAAAAAAGATTTATTCATAACACACGTGAAAAGACCCAGGAAAACCGAGTTAACGATAAAAACGATAACAAAATAACGCTGAAAACCGATAAAAACCCTGAAAACCAAACATTTCACACCTGAGCCTCAACTCTCGCGGCCCGGTACCAAACGACTCACGGACCAGTACTGGTCCAAGGCCCGGGGGTTGGGGACCGCTGCTTTACAGCACGATGTATGCACAAACTGATAGGATGAAAGCCTCAAGTACCCAAAGCTGCAGTTCCTCTGACGTCCAGCAGAGGCTCCAGCAGTGAGTCAGTCCCCATGTTACACATTTACAGCAGAAATAAACATGTTTACAGCCAGATGCACAAACAGTTTGGGCTCTGCAGATAACGCCCCCTTCAAAACAACAGTTTTTAAGTGTTATAAAGGGGCGTGGCCTCTTTAACTGACAGGTGGCCTTAGCTGCTAGCTGTGTGCTAGGTTTCAGCTCAGCTAACTGGAGTCCCTGAACCCCACCTGTGGATTGTGTTTGTCCTTTTAGAAGCAGTTATTTCGAAGCCTCTTTCTATTTTATTTCAGTCATAACAAAAAAATAAATAAAATGCATGTATAGAATCACTAGAACATGTTTTTTACAGTCACTCCAAGTGATCTGCAGTTGCTTTATGTCATTTTGAGGACATTTCTGTCATTTTGTGGAGATTTTGTTATTAATTGTGCAGCTGTTCCGTTTCTGTGGGTGTTGCAAGGAACTAATCCTTATTTTAAATGACTCTTCTTTTCCCTGTGATTTGGTTATAAAGTTTTAAGATTTTATTTAACCCTTTGAAGTCATTTTGGTTTTTAAGCACAATCATTCCTGTGATTTCATTTCCCATTACAAACATTTTTAAGTTGTTAAAAACAAATAGAAAATGTGTTGTGTGGAGAACGATTGACAGATGTAACAAAAGAAACAAAAAGTTGAGAACAAGGAAATGATTTCTCTAGAAGGTCACGGTCCTTCCAGAGAACTGAGCGGCAGTCTTTGGGTATCGTGTTACTTTTGAAAAATTCATCAGAAATTAAAGCGAATTACCTGCAGGAAAGGAGGCAGGAAAGGAGGCAGGAAAGGAGACGTCATTTTATTCATTCTGACAGGCTACATCCATCTTTTGACTACAGTTTGTGATTATAAACACACCTGGTACCCAGGTAGCTGCGTCCTCACATCCCTTATAGGAGCTTTGTGTCTTAACAAAGGCACAATCATCTTTGAACATGTGAAGATGGCATCTATATGTTATCTGGTGTGATTTTTCATGATTTCACTGAAAACAGCAGAGGAGGAATCAAACACTTCACTTTAATGCTGCTGGTCTACATCATTTATCTTTTTAGTCATTTCAAATCTGATTCTGTGATTTTGTTGGTAGTTTTTTGTGTAATTTTGCTCATTTTTGTTACTTTGTTGTTTATCTTTTACAGTTTTCATTATGAGCGTTTCTGTGTTTTTCTAAATGTGCGATCTTTGTGTTGTTTTTTTTGTTGTTTCATGAAAATTTGTGTCTGGAAGGTTGATGCTCTGCTTCTCTGTGATGTGATCTGCATCTCCTACTTTGTTGTTCTGAGACTCTTTGTTGTTGCTTTCCATCTCTGTATTGTTGCTTTGTGTCATTTAACAGAGTTTTGCATTATTTTTATACTTTCATTGAACATTCTGGAGTAAATTTGATCTCATTTTAATGACTCGTTTCATCATTTTATCCTTTGTTTTGAGGGTGCTCTAAAAATAAAAAAATACCTGTGTGAGGAAGGATTGAGAGACGTGACAGAGCAAACTGAAAGCTGACACAATAACTTTAGTTTCATTATAACTTTACGTATTTCCAGAGAAGTGAGCAGCAGTGTTTGCATACCGTGTTTCTCTTTAGAAAATTCATCAGGTATGTGATTTCTGAAACGAAGCGAGTTCCTGTCAGGACGTCGGAGCACAATGAGGGCTCACCTGTGACTCTGCTCCCCTGGGCAACGGGACATGAAATGATGAATGGATCAGGTTTAATAAAAGCGTATTTTTCTGCCATAATGGGGTCAAACAGTCGCTGTGCGCTCACGTTTCTTTATCACAGAGAAGAAAGAAAGCTTTTACAACCACCTGCACAAATGACTCAGTCTGTATCCGCGACTGGACGTAAACATCCGTGAGGAAGGCCCCCGTGACTTCATGTTTGCCCAACTAGGAGGTGAAGATACTCAAACCAAACATCAGCGTGAGGCCCGAGGTTCTGTTTGACATCATCTCTCTGCACCATTTGAATAAGTAAATACGCTGCTGCTTTGTACAGACTAACACTGGCTGATTTGCATGCAGTCTGTCCAGGTCATGAGACAGGTGGAGAAAAAAGCCAAACTGGGCCGACAGGTTAGCCTGGAGAGAAAAGATGTATTAACCGCAGTGTGAGGCGGCTCAGTCATAAACCTGAAGCTGGCACTCTGCCTGCAGGCCGTGAAAGTAGGCCACAGCCCGGTTTCAGTGCAACAGAAGGAGCTCTGTTCAAACCTGAGTTCCAAACTTTATCTTCTCTTTGAGCTCATTCAGACGTTCAGTCAAATTATGTCAAGTTAAGACTGAGTTTTTGATGTTTTCTTGACCTCTTTATTATAAGCTCAAAGCTGACCTTTGGTCTGAGCTTCACATCAGACAAAGGTCAGTGCAAAGGTCAGACGAGCAGACGAACCCTCTGTGTGCTGGATGGGTTCATCGCGCGGATCAACACATCACCTTCCTGTCACTTATTTTTTAAAAAGTAAGAAATTATGAATTTTTTCCATCGGAAACAAAACTCTCGTTAGACGCACCTGTTTACACACAGTCACCTCATGACTCAGGTGAGTCAGCAGGGAAGTCGCTGTGCCTGAGTCACAGTAAAGTCCAGAAATCATAATGGAAACAAGTTGGAGGCTCACATGTTTTATGAACGTTAGGCTGAAACCACTGAGTCACAGGCGCTGAGAGGTCGGCACCGGCCTCGGCAGCTAAATAGGGAAAAAAAAAAAATGGAACGATGTGACAAACATTACCAGCCGAGCAGCAGAGGAAGTGGAAGGACTGGCTTCCAGTAACATAAAGCACACATCAACACATTTTCACGAGTACAGTATCTTTATTAGTGATACGTTCGTGAATCAGCAGTCAGGTTTTTCTTCTTTATTGTGCTGATTGAAGATACGAAAAGTTATCACATGAAAAAAGAAAACGAAAATCTAATTTCCAAAAACATTTCCTTTTATCCACACGCCAACTCAACGTTCAAGGTTATTTGTTTGTTTTGAAACACAAGTTCATAAAAAATTGGAAACACAACAATTAAAGCAACAGTTGCAAAAAAACAAAATGAATATAGAAACAATTATATCAGGTAAACAAAAAGTGACTGAAAATAAGAAAAAGCTGTCAGAAAAACAAAAAAATAAACGTATAAAATTGAGCAACTTTAATCAAACCTCCTTTAACGCGCATCAGGCCACGTGGCTGCTCGTTCATTTGAGTCAGTAGGATGATGACTTGGTGAAGTTCTTCCACAGAAATCAGTTTTAACAAAAAACTTCAAATTCTGAGAAAATCTGAATGTTGGAAAAAAAAGTAACAATTTGAATTTTGAAAGTACACAGGATTAAAGAGTCCATTAAAACAAACAGATGGAAACCAAGAGTGCGTCTCTGTGGACTGAACCTTACACGAGATGCTGGTAACTCTGGGATAGAGTTCCTTGTAACGAGGAATAAATGTGATTATTTCCTCAATAAATTCACTGAACTTTCAGTTTGCTTAGAAAAAGAACAAAAGAAAAAATAAGAAATGTTTTCAAAATGAAATCAAAGAGTGACGTGTGATTCACCGTCCTCACAAACCCAGGAGCAGCTGTGTGGTATGTAAAGCAGCCATAGATGAATCTTGTGTGACGCTGCTGAACGACTTCTGTGACCTTTAAACTTTTAGCTGGCAGTGACTCACAACCTCTCCAGACATTTACCTGTAAAGGAAGGTTTGCATGCCTATTTGCTGGCGTTACGCAGACGCGCATGTGTGGTGATAAGCTCGGTGAGCGACAAGAGCATTTTTACTCTGCCACACTTTGATGGCTCATCTTTATTGTTGTGCCAGCAGCTGTCGCTCGTCCTCTTAAACGGACACCAGGTGAACCTGTCCTACCAGCTCAATAAGAAAACACATTCCACAGAAGTCAGCTGGTTCCCGGACATCATATTGTTTTTATTAACTTCAGGAAACTATGAAATTACCTGTGAACGCTTACCTCATTTCCAGCTCCACAGTGTTCTTCCTGGACTCAGTTTAGCTCCTCCCCCTTACACCAACATTACATTGTTAAGAAGCTACGAACAATTACAACAATTAAACAAATAATGTCAATAATAATTAATTTGTAATCTACCGTTTACAATATGTTACGGCCAAACAGACCAATCACAGTTACTGAGGAGCAACAAAGAGTCAGATTTCTCAGTTTACGGCGTAGGGTCAAACTGTGAGGGTGATGCAGACCGTTTGCTTCCTTTTATGGCCACGCATGAACACTGACGTCTCATTTCTTCAGCCTTGTTCCATCTTTCAAATCACACTGCAGGTTCATTTATGTTTGTGGGTGAAATCTACACCGTGGGTACATCAAACACTTTGAGACTGTAGAAGTAACTTCAATCAACTCACAAATAGAACAGATGAGAAGAACAGAAGGAGAGTGTCACGATTAGCTTTGATAAGCAGGCAGGATGTAGGACGCAAACACGCGAGGTTAACTGAAAACAGAAGCTTTATTGCTGGACACAATACTAGATTTAAACAAAACCTAAAACAAGGAACTAGAAATAACTATGCGCATGGAGGAAACACACAGCAAAGAGGGAGTACGACGCGACAACGGACAGAGGAAAACACAGGGTTTAAATACACAAGGGAGTAATGAGGGACTAGGAAACACGAGGGAAACACAGCTGGGACTAATCTGACCAGACGAGAGCGGGAGCAAAACGAACACAGGACAAGGAACTATCAAAATAAAACAGGAAACAGAAGACAGGCACTTGACAAGAAGACGCAGGAGATGAACGAACACGGAGGCGAGGGTGACTCGACAAGAAACGAGGAACACAAGAACAGCCCACAGAGACTAAACACAGGCTGTGATAAACACTAAGGGAGCACTGTGACAGAGGAGCTACACAAGGCTGCAAGCTTAAAGTCAAGGAGGCAACAAACAGATGATCTGAAGTAGAGCAAAGACCACAGCTGCACACTCAGGAGGGACTGCAAAACGAGACGCAGGTGGAAACATTTGGAGCGGCACAGACACAAAGTAACCACAAATGAGATTAACAGGATGTAACTTTCATTAAACAGAAAACTTACCAGGTCTCTGGAGAACTTCAAGACATGTTGAAGAGGTCGTTGAGCCATTTAAATCAGCTATGCTGGATCAAGGACACATCTAAAACCTGCCGGACCTCAAGGCCTGGAGTTGGACACTCCTGGAGGAATGTTTCTACCATCAAAGCGTCTAACGGAAAAAGGAGGCCTGACACAGAACCGTTTTATCAGTTTTAATAAAGCGCTTAATGTGAGCTTAAGGCATTTGAAGCCCAAAACAATAAGAACAGACTGAACTCCGCATATCAGGTTTTTAGAGCGTATTCTTGAATGTCTGAGGTGCAGCTCCTCTTTGTGCTCACGTCACTTCGAATGAAAGTTAAATTCTGGGAACTGCTGCGTCTGCACAATTTCTCTGGTTGTACAAAGAGCTGCAGGCAAAACAGACAGAAGCTGCAGCTAATGCTCAGCACAGGTGAGAGACGTTTGTGCTGGCTGAAAACACACATGTGCATTATAACAACACATTTGGAAAGCATGATGGAAGATGTTTCATCAAAGTACTCTGCAGAATGTCTAAATCTCATGATTTTTATATTTGAATAAAGTGCTGCTGCCTGTGGAGTCGTGAGCCCGACTATTTCCAGGAATCTTATCATCGCAGTTTCCAGT
Source organism: Copadichromis virginalis (assembly GCF_057382275.1). Taxonomy (NCBI): domain Eukaryota; kingdom Metazoa; phylum Chordata; class Actinopteri; order Cichliformes; family Cichlidae; genus Copadichromis; species Copadichromis virginalis. The sequence continues at coordinate 40,150,228 of NC_140622.1, forward strand.
TTTTATGCAAACCTGAACCACACGGCGTTGTCACTGTCCTCGTCTTTCCCGTGTATTTCTAAAAATATGTTATTCTAAATAAATGTACACGGACACAAAGAGGCATCCACTAAAGTATTTCCAGTATGTTATGCTATTCATACTTTACAGATTTAGACCATTTTTCTTTCTTTAGATTAACTTTATAAATAGAAAATCTGTGATGGATCAATGCAGCTTAAAGGACCAGGTAGAGGAGACCTTTTCTTTTTTTCTTCCTGTTCTAGCTCCTGAGTTTTGATTCTCGGACTTTTACTCTGCCTTTAAACATATGATTTAAACCTTAGACTGTATATCAAAGATGGATATAGACAATATGACATCATCCATTTTTTTCAAATTTGACCCTCTTGGCTCCCCCAATGTTGGTTTTTCACGAGATGCTCAAGTTATTAGCTAGCTAGCTAACTTCCCAGAGTTTAAGTCACCAAAACTGGAGCTCAGGCTTGTTGTCTGTTGGCACGGTTACCTGCTCAGCAGCCATATTATTGGTCAGATATGTGCATTTAAATTAGACTATTGTTACTGAAGAGGGAAAAACTGTGTTTTTGTATCAGGCTGTAGACATGTAAACTGTAAAGCAGTAAATGTTCCTCCTCAGGTTTGCATCACCAGCATATCTATGAAACCCCGAATGAGACGTTCGCTAACATCCCTCCACATTGTTTTAATGTTCCTGTCTCTATATTATCACTATCACATTATCACCACACAACCTTTGACGAGCTGGAAGAGCTTCAGTGTCGTCTGTCTGAAAAGTACTTTATCTAAATCATTGAACTGGCTTCCTGAATCTGAAGATCCCGACTTTTCATAACAAAGTTGAAGATGCTTCCTAAAAACGGATTCCTGGGAATTTTAAACTGGTCTTCTTCTTTAGTCAGTTTGAAATAGACACTTTGCAGGAGCGACACTAGAGCAGCGTCCTCGGCACAATTCAGTCCACAGGATGCAACGTTTAACGTTCCACTCTAAACAGACCTTTCACTGTGTAACTACTATGCTAACACGCTAACAGCTTCACATCCTCGCCACAATAATTGAAGTTATTACTTAAACACACACACACACGGTGTGGTTTAACCCGACTCTGCTGTGAGAAGCAGGAATTCTTTTGGAAAACTGAGTGTTGATGTTGCAGTGCAGGTACGAGGGATCCTCACAAACCTTTGCACCAAAAGGAAAACTCCCAGACGTCACGCTGGAGTCAGAGTTACATAAAGAAAAGACCGAGGCAGCGACTCTGACACTGTGGCTGAGACAGCGTGAGCATGAGAGTGAAACACTGAGGCAGGAACAATGTGGACGTGAAGGCGGCTCTTCCAAAGCTCTTTGTTAGAAACAAACTGGGCAACATTTCAGAGGGATTAGAGATTTATTAACAATCACGTCTCTTATCCTTTAAACACACACCTCCGGATGATGTAACGCCCATTAATTCATGCGTTTTGTCTAATTAATAGTTAATAGTTTTTCTATAATCAGTTTGTTTTTGACATTGTTTCAAAAAAACATAAAAACTTTGTTTTTTATGTTTTCATCTCAGCGTTCAGAGCATTAGCTAGCATACAACACCATGTAGTGTGTTCCACTTTGACCTGGTGGTGGCAGTGTTGTCTAAACAAGATGAAGCCCAAACCCAGGAGCCTGTTTATTCTAGATTATTGGAGTATTTGGTGGCGAGCGCAGCAGCATCTTCTGTGAAGATGAAGATGTAGCTGAGAATGTGTGAAGCCAGATAATCTCTCAAATTTTCTCGAGAAAGTTTTCAGGAGGCGGAGCCGTGACTTCCAGAGGCTGATGGGAGCTCTTGTTGTATACGCCCTGGGTCTCTCGGTTGCCTCTAACGACCTGCGGACAGATTTCTGTGGGTCAAAGTTTCTGAAAATCCAAAGGATGTGAGACTAAAGCTCACTCCAGTGTCTCAGAGCCTCACCTCTGCTCCAGAGTTTACATCCGCTGTCATTTCCGCCGGTCTCGCGCCTCTCAATTTTTGTAACCTGAACATTGTGCTGCCGACACCACGGCGTGGTTGTGTGCGTGATTCTGTTGGTTTTACCGCCGTTTTAATGACATATCAGCACAGAAGCTCACAGAGTCGCAGATTTCACAGAGAGAGATGCTGCAGCATTTTGAAAAGACCAGACTTTGTGAAAAAAACATGAAAGAAATCTGCAAGTTTGACTTCTTCTTTTGTATAACTGCTGATGTGTTGGCATTGTCTGAGTGGCGACACCTATGGTTCAGGAGAATGTTGCAGCGAGCATAAATGGATGTGGGTGTTGATAACGTAGCAATCAATCCAGTCCCACGGTGGGGCTTTAAGGCTGACATCCAAACACCTGACGGGGTTTAAACCTGTGTTCCTGTTCTTTTCATCATGACCACTGGTCAGGGTTGGAACATTAAACAGGTAAATGTTTAACGTTCAACTGTTAAAGAACTCTACCCAAACCAAGAGAGAGCAGTCCACAGTTTCCTCCCCTGGAAGCACAGCCTCAGACTTGGAGGTACTCAAATAAAAAGTCTCTTATATGTAATGAAGTCCTTACAGTCAGCATCAGCAGGGCACTCGATTCATGGAGAGATCCGACCCCGTGAACTCTTTACTGAGGCTAGAGTTAGCCAGCTGTCACACACAGCCATGTCGAGGGCTGGTCTGTTAACTTATCTGAACGTTTTTATATTTACTAACTTTATCAGCTAATGGTACAAACTAACCATCACCAGCTCAGAGTCTCAGACAAACATCAGAAATCTGAAATATCATCAATAACAGACGGATTTCCTGCTGCTGAGCTTTTCAGTGGGCAGTAATGAACGCCGCGTCTTCCTCTTTAGTTCAGAGAGGCTATATGAGGAAATATTCTTAGAGTAATTTGCTGGCTGTCAGTGCTGAAGCAGAGGGAGGGGGGGTTCACACACTCCCTCATTCACACTCATTTGGGAACAGCCATTAACACCCACAGTGTGCGTTCGCAGCGACGTTCGTGTGCTGCTTCGTTCCACCACACAGGCAGAGTTCCTGCACTGTGCATAACACAGAATCACTGATGATCGTTGCATAATAACAGACAGTTTAAGTGTTTTAATCAGCTCAGGTTGTGACGTTCACAAACTGGACTTGTATCTAGTGGCAACGATACTATTTGCCAATAAAAGCAGTGCTTTGTGTGATAACTAACACCTCGATGTCTAAAGGAAATTCTGAGGTGTCAAGTTTAACCCTTCTGTTTTTCTGACAGAGGTTGGTCTCATGTCTGTGTAAACCTCCCACTCGCTCTTTTTTCAAACAGTCCAAAAAGTTTCTTTTTTATTTCACTTTAAACATAAAGCTTTAAGTAATCGAGAGAGCGAGTTACAAAATGACTGTCCTGAGCTTTTTTAAAGGCCGGAGACTTTCCCTTAAAGGCTATAACTATCTATTGTTCTTAGTTTCAGAATGATTTATTAACAGGTGAGTTTTCTGAGCATTTTCAAACAAGAGGCAGCGCCAAGTGGAAAAAAAAATGTTCCAAAACCTGCAGTTCCCCAAATATCCACCAGAGGCTGCAGGCTCCTGCAGTGAGTCAGTCCTCATAAGCTGTGTCCCAAAACCTAGGCCGCATCCCTCAGAGGACCCGGCCTTCGTGGTCTACATGGGTCAGGTCCTTCGAAGACTGGGAAGGCCGGAAGTGAGCGGCTGTGAAATGGGACGGTCTAGCCTTCAGATTCGCGTCACCGCTGTCTCTGTTGAGTTTAATAAACTCAGCCGTCTGCTCCTTGCTATCTAAAATATATCAGGACACTGGAGTAAATTCTAGACCATCTCACACTTCTGTTTAGTCAGTTTTCTTCAGCTGTGTGAAAACCCTGGAGGAACCCACCCGAGGGATTAATAAAGTTTTATTTTATCTAATCGAATCTAAACTATTAACTTTGATCTCAGCCAAACCGATTTGCTCCGGTTTTGTGAGTAAAGTTATCTAAGTGACTTGTATATCATGTTTAACCTGAGTATCGAAAGACCACAGGGGTCTGAAAGTGATGTGACGGGAGTTCCCTGTTCTCGGCGGCTCTAGTGACCCTCGAACCCCCGGCTAGCTATCGAGCTGGTGGGTAACAGGGATGATCTGATATCGTCGTGTTGGTGTTGTTCCCAGATCATCATGAAAATGTTGTTCCAGGTTCAACATTGCAAGTGACCAATTACACTGTTGTGACGTTATTCTTTTGCGCGCCAAGCCATTCGTGCATTTATGAAATTCCAGTGTTGCAAGGACAATATCAGTTCTGCTTACCGTTTATTAAAGGGTTAGGGTTAGGGTCAAGGTCAGGGTCCGTTGATCGGCGGACAGAGGCGGTTTCTCGCAGCTTAAGTACAGTTTTTTGTTTTACGCCGGTTTTTCACGAAGTCGCAAAAGTATGACATCACAACATTTAGATGTGCAACGATACACAAAATTCATTGTTCGGTTCGGTTCTGGGGCAGCACGGTGGTTAGCACTGTTGCCGCACAGCAAGAAGGTCCTGAGTTCAATTCCACCATCAGGCCGGGGTCTTTCTGTGTGGAGTTTGCATGTTCTCCCCGTGTTTGCGTGGGTTCTCTCCGGGTACTCCGGCTTCCTCCCACCGTCCAAAGACATGCAGCTTGTGGGGATAGGTTAATTGATTAATCCAAATTGTCACTAGGTGTGAATGTGCGAGTGAGTGTGAATGGTTGTCTGTCCCTGTGTGTTGGCCCTGCGACAGACTGGCGACCTGTCCAGGGCGTACCCCGCCTTTCGCCCTATGACAGCTGGGATAGGCTCCCGCGACCCTGAAAAGGATAAGCGAATGGATGGATGGATGGATGGTTCGGTTCAATACTTTGGTGTCACGGTTCGATATTTTTTCGATACAAAAAAATGTTCATGCTTTTTTAATTTGTCATTTATTAAAATTATAAATATATATTTTAACTATACTATACGCTTCTTCTGGGCTATATTCTCAGCAGCATATTAAACATATCAGGTCCCCATAAGGAGAATCCTGTGCTAACGGCTGTCTAAATGACTCGGGTAAAGTTTGTAGCATGCGTGCTTGTTCTTTTTGTCTGCTTCCACTTGTCTTTGCACTAGGATGATGTCGGTGTAAATGTGCAGTCATATTCGTTGTGTTCCCACTAGTGCTGTCAGCGTTAATCTGAAATGACGTTAACGCCACAACACGGCAAATCTTCGTTAACGAGCTATCGCAGATCGCCCCGTGCATGGGGCTGGACGGCGTCAACACGTTAATGAGCTAACTGCGTTAACGCACTAGTTCCCACCCATGTAATTGAGCATTGCGTGGCACATCCAACATACTGTTTTACTTTAGTCCATGACGCGCTTACCTTCAGGGTCATACGTCACATGAACACCAAAATAGTTCCAAACGCCAGATCTGAATGAGGGTGGGGGAGGTTCAATTTGCCATGTTGCAACGAGCTTAGCTTCTGTCTTGCTAGCTTGCGCTGTGCTCAGTGGATCTGCGCTCGACAGTGCAGCCTAGGCGGATAAGTCGAACGCAGATCCACTGAGCTCTCAACACAGACAGCATCGTCAGAAGAAAAGTTGATAAAATAAATTAAAAATTTTGTATTGTTCGATACATATGCGTACCGAACCGAAAGCACTGTATCGAACGGTTCAATATCGATACGAGTATCGTTGCACCCCTAACAACATTGTGATTGGTCACTTGCAATGTTGATCCTGGAACAACATTTAGTATGATGATCTGGGAACAACACCAACACGACGATATCAGATCGTGTTGGGTAGATAACAGACGTCTCCGAAAACATCAGAGCACTTTTGCAAATATGTGATGTCTTGATAAACCGAGCAGATATTTGAAGTTTACACAGCTACATTCTTGCCTGAAAATATCTTAAAAGTTTATTTTGTGACCCAGAAAGAGTAATAAGAGTAATATTCAAATTAAGTAGCTGCTTCCTAGGAATTCCACGCTATGAATTCTGGGATAGATTGGGCCACGAAGGACACACCCGACCCATCCTTCAAATTCGGGGAAATGAAGGACGCATTTGTCAGCTGCGTTTGGAGTAGCTTTTGAATTGGCTGTGACGTAATCAGTCTACAAATGCGGCCTTTGAAGGATGCAGCTGAGGTTTTAGGACACAGGTATAGACTCCCCTGTTAAAATGCATTAAAAGTTTAATGTAGGAGGATGAATTTTTTGATCCACATGGATACTGAAGTTAGGGGTGTGGCCACTTTCACCAACAGGTGTCTGTACACAGGAAGCAGGAAGTGATGTCAGCTGGGCTTCCCTCCAGGACTTCAGCTCATTAAACTCACCCTCTCTGCTGTGTTGGCACCGTTTGGAGCACGTTTAATGGAATCTTTACTAAAATGATGAGACTCTAGCATTTTATTTCATCAACAGGCTGTTAGCTGAAATGCTAATGTCGAGGCTTCAGTATGTCCCTCTTTATACCTGTGTATGTTTTAGTGGGACAAAGCTGCAAAAGTTTTTCAGGCTGCCTGCTGTATTTTCCATGTGAACCTGGGAAGACGAGGAACCCGAGAACACAGGAAGTACATCAGCACGTGAGCTCTTTCCCCAACATGTCAGCTCCGTCTATAATTACTAACTCTCGTTTCTGTGTGATCTTCGAGGGAATGTTCCCGGCAGAGCACCGTCAGTGTTTTACAGTGAGCGTCTCCTGCTCGAGCGCTGACAGACTTTCACAGTGTTCGTCCGCCCACAGCTCCGACACTCTGACAGAACAGCATTGATGAAAGCTCGCTGGCAGCGAAAGGTCCCAGCTCGTGCCGCAGAGTGTGAGACTCGAGCTTTGTCAAAAGACAATTTGTTCCTTGTAACAAAAGAAAAAGGCCAAAATTAAAGGTTGAAATTAAAATAAACTTCACAACAGATCCACTGTTGGGACTTCAAGTCTCAGAAGGATGGTGTGAGTAAAAGCCACAGTGACACAAGTGTCTGAAACCGAACTCATGAATAGTGCATGTTACAGTATTTCATGTAGTTATTATTCAGCTTCATAAACAAAGAAACCCAGAAACACACAATAAAAAGGAATGACAGCGACGCGACTGAAACAAAGCTGCTTTGTACACGACGCCACAAATCAAATCAAACATTTATTTTCCCAAACATTAACACCACTTTCTCTCTTACATATTATTTTACAGTTTACATTTCAAGAAAACGATATTCTTGAAATGTTTTTGTGTACTTTAGTCAGAGTCAGAGTAGTGGACAGCTCATCACCACAGTGTTGGAGACAAGTCACTGAAACCATCACCTGACTGTAAACAAGTGCTCGCTGACATGGCTGAAAAACACATCAAAATCTGCAGTTCCTCTAACGCCCAGCAGAGGCTTCAGCAGTGAGTCAGTCGCCATAGACTCCCGTTTTAAACTTGTGAAACTTTACAGCACAGAGAAACACGTTTACAGCCTGATACAAAGACTGTTTGTTTCCATACATGTGTGCATGTTAACCTCTTTATTGTAACATGTCTAGATTTGAATGTAAACAGTGTTAAAGGTGGACGTTGCAACTGTGACGTCACTCGCTAGTTGGGACGTTCTGAAACCTCGAGCTGAGCGTTCAGCGTCGATGTCTTGCTGTTTTGAAACGAGCTGTTGAAGAGAAAGGAGTGGATTTAACTGTGAAAGTGGATTTTCATGAGCCAGCGAACAAACCGTGGATACAACGCCTTTCTGACCAGATGAGTCACTGAGCCTATAAACTCATCAGGAAGGTGGTCAGGGCAGACAGCTGCTTTTCCAGCTACAGATACCGCCCCCTGTGGCCATTTAAAAGATTGCAGGTGCAAGGACATAGAGAGTTTTATTGTCAATGTGCAGTTTCTTGCACAGTGAAATTGGGTAGCTGGACCAGAAAGGTGGAAAAGTAAAGAGGGGAAAATATATATATGTATACATATATGTGTGAGTGAACTATATACATGTTGTATGCATAGGAAACATTGAAACAGAAACATTGTGGGGCTGTATACAAGTTATATAATAAAGAAAATAAGGGTGGAGGGGCTATGGTCATTTAGGGTGGGGATGGTGATTCCAATGAGACCAAAATATTGCACAATGTACTTGGTGCTACCTTTACTTTCAGAAGCTGTGTCTAATTTTTTTTCATTTTATTTATTTGAATTATGGAATATTTTACCAACTTTTGGGATAAATATATTTTATATCTTGTTTTATTTGGACTTAATAAAGTTTAAACTTAGGGGTGTGGCCTCTTTGATTGATAGGTGTGTGGTGACACAGGTGGCTGTAGCTGCTAGCTGCCTTCTAGGCTTCAACTCAGCTAACTGTCCCTGAACTGTGTTTGTGCTGTTGGAGCATTTTTAATGACGTCATGTGACCAATAATATGGCTGCTGTGAGGTTACTGTACCAACAGACCGTCCAACAGACCCAAACTCCAGTTTGATGAACTGAAGGATTTTAATTGGGTGATACTGAGCACTGATCAGAAGGTATCTCTGTCTCTGTAAGGCTCCCATACAGTATCGCTAACCAAGCTAGCTAACATTATTTCGTGGCTCGAAGAAAGTTGCATGGTGAAACGAAAAAACCAACCAGACTTCAAAATGAGGACTCCAGAGCAGGAGCGTATATCCATCTTTCACATGGACAAAGCATCCTCTTTCAAAGCCACTGCCTTAGCTGGGAAATTTTAAAGAGCGCGCTCTGCAGTAAACCTGAATGAGTTCTTTCTTCTGCTTTGCTTCAGCTCTCTTTCACAAAAGTCAGCCTGCTTGTTCTGACAGACAGACGGACAGACACGTGATGAGGCTGATAATAAACCTCCAAAGAAGAGACAGAGCCGGAGAGGAAGAAGTGACCTTTACATCTCAGCAGAAAGAAGAAGAAAGAGCCAGCTGATGATCCTCGTATGAGTCAGCAAACGCACTTGTGAGGTATAATCTCCGTGAACGACGGCGGGACAGAAAAGAAAGGGAAGACAGAACCGGATAAACAAGCTGAGCTCTTCATGAATACCCGTGTGTTAAAAATGTCCAGGCAGTGTTAATGTGATCACAGTAATGAAGCACTTATTAAGCTGTAAGCAAACACCCCCGTCTGACAGCTGCCACGCCAAATAAAAGATGGCGCCACGAAAGACGTGATTATGTCACTTAGCAGACGGCTGGATGAGCGCAGCCTGCAGCCCTCACCTAAATATCCAGGTGCTGATCAGAGAGATTTAGAAATGCTTCATCCGTTTTCTGCAGCTGGTGTTTGATGAATAATTAATGTTTGTGTCCAAATGCTTGAAAATAACCCCCAAATGTTCCGAGCACTAGACGGAGAGACCTGAAAGCTTTGGTGCGTTATTGAAGACTGAATATTATATTTTAAATTAAATCAACATGAACTGATCTCCACTCAGATCGCCCAGAAGATCAGAACACAGACTTCATCTGTCCATCTGTTTGGCTGCAAAACTCCTGAGTTCTTCTTTCGGTTTGTACAAGGTCAGATGGCAGCTGCGTAAATATTTAACTAAAAGCTTCAAAAACCGGACTTCACTAAGCAGCGATGACATCACGTTAGCTACTTGTGTGAACAGATCCCAGTGAGACCTGAATCACCCAGAGAACCCAGGAAACCACTGAAGGACCACTAAAGACCACAGAACCAACCGCTTACCATCCACCATGTCGCCGGCAGCTCTCGCGCAGTTTAACTGTTGAGAGACTTTTATTGTTGATGTTCCAAATGACCAAAAATGTTATTTGAACAAAGCGGTGGACAATAACTGAACCCTCGGGCCTGGAGATCAGTTAGTGACCGATTAAATGTGAATTCCCGAACAGATTGGTTGCTGAAGGTTATTTGCTGTTTCCAGGTGAAACTGCTCGTGCTAAAAGCCCTCCTGCACTTTGGTTGGTAGCAGGTTGTCACAGTTGTCCGTAGCGTGTATGGAAGACGCCGACTTGTCTGCAAACACTCGCCAACTACTCGCTGAGCGGATGGGAAACGGTGCTATGCAAACACAGTGTTCACCTTCAAAGTAAAAGTTGTGTCTCTTGAAATGTGTTGGTTTCAGAATGAGGCCAGCTTTGACTTTGAAGGCAAATGTATTTTATTAAAATGTGGTCTCCTGCCATTGGTCCATTGTCAGACTGACGACTGGAATTGTATAAAACAGTCGCTGGTGGGAAGCTCTGCTGACGGGTGGTTTTCAGAAACATGACGATAAAAATAAACAAAAAGTGAAGCTTGCAGCAGGATGAAGGCACGTCACCCTGCAGACTAAATCAGGTTTAAGATACAGTAATGTGCTGTAGGTGTGATGGAGCTGGCAGGTGAGCACAAGAGAAGGTGATGCCCTGCAGGTAGGGTAGGTTAAGGCGGTGTTCTGCTGTGCACCAGCCGACCTACTTAGAAACGATAACTAACCTTTGATACACGACAAAAACATAAAAACTTCTCGGGCAGGTTCTGAATCGCTCTCTGGCCTGTTTGCTCTGTAATTATGTGGAAACGATGTAATAAGTTGGGTCAGGAATGAAAATGTTCATCAGCATGTGGCTAAAAGGGAGCAGATGTTGTAACTCTGCATGACTACAGCAGTGCAGGAATGCAAACGATTCACAACTTGTCTGAGCATCTTACGGTTTTTAGGATTTGTTTTCTCATGATAATGACTGAATTTTAGGCCGTGCAAGGTTTCCTTTCCAAACCTTTATTAAACCTGAAAGTGAAACTCTTCAGGTAAAGGATCTTTTCGCAGCTTAGCTGAGAGAACCAACCTGTTTTGAAGACGAGTGTTTATGATCTGCGGTACTTTTGCTTCGGTTCTCTAAACGTCAGAATGTTCCCACATCGGCACGCGATCTGAGGACCAACGGTTCATTTTGTTTCCCATCCTGCGACTCCTTCATGCATGCGCTGTTTGAACAAAGGGTGACGCGGAGCAGAAGCAATCCTTCGATTTCCAAAAGGCTGCGTCGCTCAGCCTGATGAAAAACGTGTTCCAGCTGCAAAAAGTGAGAAGTCTCACAAAGCGCCGGACTTGCTAACAGGAATGAAAAACGCTGGGACATCTTTTCCAAATCCGAACTCCAAAGTTTTTACTCTGTCCATTCATGTTCCATAGCTTTGAGTTGCTACATAAAAATCCATTACTTGAATTATTTGGTGTACATCGTTGTGGAGCTAAAATTATGTGTCCATTTTGCTCATCGTGCACTTTTCTGAAATAACTCACAGACTCACTGTCTGCACGGTTTTACCTGATGCAGTTGGTGAGCTCTCAGCTTCTGCGTGACACAGATGTGGGTAAGCGATTCTGTGACCCAGGATCCCAGTAATCAGACCAGTTCACGACCCAGTTCAGGTCGTCAGGTCCGGCTGGAATAAACACTTTTAGGTCTCCAAGCAAACTGGGCGACTTTTCTACTTCATACGACTCAAGTGCAGCAGAGGAAGAACAAAGTGTTGACTTGATCACAGTTTGTGATATTTAAAAGTAAGAACTGTTGACCGTCCCAGTGACAAACTGACAAAACCAGAGCCGTGGTTTCCGTTTTCACAAAGACAGGAATGTTTAAAAGAGGTTTAGGCTCAACGTTCAGCCGTGGATTCAGAGAGCAGCGTGGGTTACTCCCCGTCAATGAACCAGCTTTAGAACTCTTTATCTTTATTAGGAGCTGCAGGAGTCTGATCTTTCAGATCTTTCCAGAGGGGGAGCTGTGTCCATGTCCTCAGCACACTTTCAGAGATCAGGGTTTCCCCTCGTCTGTATATTCATGGCCGTATTCATGTAAAGAGCTCCTGTTGGTCAGTGCTCATATCACATTTCCAAAGTTTCAACTCAGGAGGTTCTGCAGCTAATCATTTTTTTCTACTCTTGGTCACAGTACAAAGTCACCGAGGGGAAATTTCCCCTATGCTGTCATGTCAGACACATGGAAACTCCGCCCTCCTGCTGTTAGTGAAGAGCAGCCAATCAGGAGAGGAGCTGGCTAAGATCCAGTATCATACAGAGCTTCTCTAATTATAACATGGAGCACAACAGTAATCCTCCTGTCTAGTCAGCTAGCACAAAGGTTACGTTAGAAACGTCATTTCTAGAGGACGGACTTTTATCTCAGCATTAAATTTTCTTCAGTGTTTTTGGAGGATTAACCTCGCTGTCCATTCATAAAGAACCAAAAAGGTCCCAGTTCTCCCAGCTTGTGTCTCAGCACAGATCAGGTTTAATCCCACCAGGACAAACACAGGAGCTCCTGCAGATCCACAGGCTCATGCGTCTCATAATGAAAATACAAATGAGCGCTCATTGAACGGAGGTGACACGAACATCTGAATGACAGCGTAGGTGGTGAAACTGAGTTTGTAGCTTCAGTTATTTGAATATTAATAATCAGGCAGAGCCCTCAGGTATTTCCACAGTGAGACACCCTGCATCAGCACGCAGGAAATTATCATCTTACATAATACACATGTGTGCAGAAACACCTTCCAGGCAGCTGCATACGTGATCGGGAAACAGCAACATGATGTCTTTGCTCCTGCTCTGTCGTCAAGTTTATTGAAAATGCAGAACACTAACAGCACACCCCGACCTGCAAAAGGACCACAGGCATAAAAACAGCACAAAGAGATGTTGAACTGCACAAAAAAAGATAGCGAGGGCTCACAAAGACATGCAGGACTCCTCGAAAGAAAACTAAAAGGATCAGAAAGATGAAGAATTATTAGAAAATGATCAAAAAGACACAAAAGTGCAACAAGCAGATCAAATCGGCCACGGGGAGGAATACAAGCAGTTCATTCTTGACTGAAATGACTCGTCCTCTTTCCTAAAGAGGACCACAAAGAAAAATAACACAAATAAAAAAGCAAAAAATAAAAAATAAACACTGCAAAACTTCCAAAACAACCCAAACAGGCATAAAACCACCAGGAGGAAATATGAAGCTGTCAGAGCGAGAATCAACACGTGAGCCACAAAACATGACAAAATGACCACAAAGAGGATAAAAACAACAAAGAGACAAATAAAACCGTTAAAGAGGAAAAACCCGCTTAGGGACCGTGTGGGGTCGGAGGTCGTGTGCAGGAAAGACAGAGCCGAGGCCTCGTTGCCTCTCAGACCATCAGACTTGTGTGTGTTTGCTGTTCTCGTCTCTTTCTGGTCACTTCAGTGTGAAAGTTTCACAGGTTGGACGATGAAAACGAGGCGAGGGGATAAAAGAGCGTGAAAGAGCCGAGACGTCAGCTCGTGTGTTACTCAAAGTGAAAACAAAGACGCTTCTCTGTGACGTCTCGCCTTCTGAGGAGATGACTAAGTGACCGCTTCCTGTTTGCTGTGCCTCGTGGAGCTTTTAACGTCCCGATGAAGGTCAGAGGCGTCGCGTGCAGGCTGTAAAATCACCGAGGTGGAGACCAGCAGAGAGGGAGGATGACGTGAACGCGGCGAAAGCCAAACGTTTTCTTTTTTTGGGTCATTTTCACGTGCTGAGCTCCACACTGACTCCATCAGGCACAAAGGACACAGTGTTACACAGTCTGCACAAACTCCAGTTTACAGAGTCTCCAAGGACAACGGTCCTCGCTCTCAGCGCTGCGGGGAAAGATGAACAAAGGAATAAAAGCCTTTTGTCATCCATGAATATTTCCCAGCAACACGTGTGACAACTGATGAGACCTTTTAAACACTTATTTGTTTGTCAGGGTCCGTGTGCAAAAAATACCAATAATGAAACACACTTCTTACACACTGTGTAAGCCATGCTGGCTGAGAGGCACCAGCACAGTCCAGACTCCAGTTAGTGAAAGTGAAGCTGAGCAGTGTTGGCACACCTGTAATCAAAGCAGCCACGCCCCTAACATCAAGCCTCATTAAAATCCAAATGCCTGCACGGGACGAGCGGTTTCAGAGAATCCAAACAGGTGAGTTATAAAAACATTCTCCCCCTGAGCAGCTGTTATGAAGCAGGATGAAGTTGCATATTTTAACATGGCAATCTTTGATGACTGACTCGCTGCTGGAGCCTCCGGCGGACATTAGAGGAACTGCAGGTTTGGGTACTTTTCACTCAGATTCCTTCCTGGTCTCACATCTGGACCTGAACACTGGAGCAGATCTCCTCCTTTGCAGGACTTTTGAAGGAATCGTGAGAGTTTGACCATCCAGGCCGAGTCTGCATGTGTTTTGTGGACTCTTATGATGGAGAGTGGTTTGTGGTCAAGTGTGGCCAGGATGAGAGCAACACCTCCAAGCCTGAGTCCTGGTTTCTCTGCTGGAAAATGGTGCAAGGATCTAAGTTTAGAGAGTTCAAGTTTCTTGGGATCTTCACATCTTATTCCCAGGTGACGAGGCGGTGGAGTGTGAGGTGCACCGGCAGGTTGCTGCGGTGTCAGCAGTAAATACTCCCCTGCTGATTCAGCTGCATTGGCTCCCTGTCAAGTTCAGGGTCCAATTTAAGAGCATAATCATGACTTATAGGGCCCTGCACGGTGTAGCTCCAACTTACTTAAGTGATCTTCTTCTTTCTTATCACCCCAGCAGGTCCCTGAGGTCTTGTAACCAGGGCTTGCTTGTTGTCCAGCATACAAGGTTAAAAACAAAAGGTGACAGAGCGTTTGTATCAGCGGCTCCCAGACTCTGGAACTCGCTCCCTTTGAGTTTGAGATCTGTGGACTCAGTCATGTCTTTTAAAAAGCAGTTAAAAACCTGTTTAAACTCACGTTTGGTTGATTTTGTTTTGTTTTAGATCTTAATGTCTGTTTTCTGCCTCTGTAAAGCACTTTGGGATTTTATCTTGAAAGGTGCTATATAAATAAAATTTTACTTACTTACTTACTTAATTCAGGAGGACTTTTGATTTATGCTCCACCCTCACCTCCGCTCATGGGATATGGGTGATGATCGAAAGAGTAAGGTCCCAAACACAAATGAGTTTCCTCTGTAGAGTGGTTGGGATCAGCCTTGGAGACAGGCTGAGGCGCTCGGGCATCTGGAGGGAGCTTGGAATATAGTTACTGCTCTTCTGTGTCTACAGAAACCAACTGAGGGATCTGTGAGGATCTCTCCTGGGAGGTTTTACGCCACGGGGTCGACCCAGAACCAACTGGAGAGATTTGGTATCTCTGGCCTGGGAACGCCTCGGGACCCTCCAGGAGTAACAGGGAGAGGGTCTGCCTAACCTGCTGACACTGTGATGAGATCACAGGATGTTCTCTGCACTGAGATCATTTACTGGGTATAACGGTTTCATCGATCGCTGTATGTAAACGACTTTACTTCTTTATAAAGTTTCAAATGTTTTACGCTTCTTAGTGTTTTGGCCCAACATAAATAAATAAAGAATAAATAAATAAACATAAATGTGCTTCCAGGTCCAGCTGTGTTATTGTCTGTTTGATGTGCATGGAGAACACTTTGACTTGTGGCACAGTCTTCCTCTCAGTCGCTGCAGTGACGGAACAAAGACGGGAATGTGATTCAGGGTCAGCCGCTGGCTTCTGCACGATAAAACGTGGAGTGTGGCGCCCTCTGCAGGATGAATGAGAATCTGTGCAGAGAAAACTGGTTTTATATTAATGCAACAATTCAGAAACAAACTCTCAGACCCTGAAAACAGCGTCAGCGTTCATTTGAGCAGGTTTACGTCGATTTGACCCTTTCAACGCTGGCCGTTCAACACTATTACCCAAAGTGCAGTGATTCCAGGGTTTAAAGAAAAAAGACTCACATTTCAGCCAATTAGTTTGAAGAGAGCTTTGACACTGTAAACCTGTGCAGTGGTGGAAAAGCAGCAACGTCACTGAGGACATAAACAGTCATTTGTTTTGTTGCTCTCGTGGGCATCTCCTCTTAATTTTTAATGATCATCTCTGTCCTCACAGTATAATTCAATTCAATTTTATTTATATAGCGCAAAATCACAACAACAGTCATCTCAAGGCGCTTTATATTGTGCATTAGATCCTACCATAATACATACAGAGAAAATCCCAACAATCATATGACCCCCTATGGGCAGCACTTTGGTGACAGTGGGAAGGAAAAACTCCCTTTGAACAGGAAGAAACCTCCAGCAGAACCAGACTCAGGGAGGGGCGGGGCCATCTGCTGTGATTGGTTGGGAGAGAGAAGGAAGACAGGATAAAGACATGCTGTGGAAGAGAGCCAAGGCACAACCATCTCCAACTACAGGCATCACTGGGTACAGCCCGTCAGTAGGTATGTGGAAGTTGGCCAATGACAGGTTGTGTTTTGGGTGAAGGCATCCTTACAGGAGCCAAACATATTGAAACCTTGACCAGAACAAGACACCACTCATCCAGCATCCCACAGTCCAACTCAGCAGCGCACACAATCCTTTTACTCTGATGGATTTGGTATTTCCTGTGCGGCAGCGCCTCGTGATTTCTCTTGAGCTGAGCTCTGACGGTGAAGGTCAATCTTCTGTTTTTTTCTCTCTTCCTTATAAACACGTTCAAGTTTCAAAAGACAGACATCAGGAAAAAAAGAACACAAAGTATGAAGGGCACTCTCACTCTGTACAAGCACAGACACGCCCACGTGTGCCTTAGATTAGCTCATGATGTTATGCAGACCTGAACATGCGCAGGAGGACAATCTGACATCATCATTGAGCTCGAGCCTCGACCAGAGGGCGCTTATTGGTCCGTCACAGCTGAGTGACGTCTGTGTGAAGGAAGGAGACAAAACTTTTTAACATTTTTACTGGATTATTTCTGACCTCCAACCATTTAACTATGAGTATTGATTATGATTATTAATCTCTGGCTCTCTTCCACAGCACATGTCGTGCCAGATGGCCCCGCCCCTCCCCAAACCTGGTTCTGCTGGATCTTTCTTCCTGTTAAGTTTTTCCTTCCCACTGTTGCCAAAAATCTTGGTCATAGGGGGTCATTTTATTGAGGCAGCTGTTATTGTAATCCATATAAATGATGCCATACAAATAAAAGAAAATTCAAGTTTTTTTATATTTATAAGGTCAAAGATCTTTTTTCACCCTCCTTTAATTAAAATTCTTCTTCCTCTGCTGCAGCCATTTGTTGCCACGTTCACCTGGTATTAGCAGTAGATAAATAAACCACAAGTCAAGTTTGCATTTAACCTGAGAAAACTGAGCACAGAAAAGGAGTCAGGAGCAGACGCCGTTCAGAGAAAACTTTATTTATTCACTTTTTAAAAACAAGAATGACGTCGTGTCTTTGAGGGTTCAGCTTCCTGTTGCGGTGTGAGAGCATTATGGACACCTCACTGACAATCTACAAGGATCGTTTTAACCTGACAGAGCAAAACTTTATTTAAACACAGTGAAGGAGCAGTAACAGAAGTCTCAGACGACACCTCTGCAGGAGAAGAGCAAGCTCGAAGGTACAAAATACTTTATAAATACAGCGTGGCGGTACTTATAAACCTGAGAAAATATAAATATGTGTGTTTTCACAGACAGGAAGCAGCAGACACTCTCAAACCCAACAGGACAAAGATGGAGGACGACGGCTGTACGTGCGACGCGGCCCACAATCCTCATCCCTGACCGTCTAATCTACATATATACACCGACCCTCTAGAATCAGACCTCTGGTGGACACATCATTGGGAGAATAAGTGCTCTGAACACAAGAGGAAAAAAGAAGAAAAAAAAAAAAGCTACAACAACAGACCTGATGTCAAATTAAAATCTCATAACAGAGGAGAGGAGGAGTTATGAGGAAAAGAAGGGGAGGAGAAAACATAACCCAGGAAAGGATGAAAGGAAACTGAAGTGCAACAAGTGTCTGTCACAGTCCGGCATCGTTGTACGTGGGTTTGACCACCTTCAGGATGCTCTGTGCGTTCTCCTCCACCAGGGGGCGCCACTTCACCTCTCCTGTGAGCAGCAGGTCGTCCCCGTCCAGCGCGTCGATGTACTGCATCTGCACACAGCAGCACGTCCACATTTACCCTCACAGCTGATGGATCAACATCGACTGTTTTCCTTTCTGCAAACGTTACTGCGTCATAAACTCTGTGAATAAATCTCACGGATTTCTAAGGAAACACATCAGGTACAATTTCCAGGTTCCATCAACATTTTGAACTACTCGCACGTCCATCAATCCTCTGCTGCTTCCCTGGAGTTGAGTCTTAGGGCTGCAGCCTAAGCAGAGAGGCCCAGACCTCCCTCACCCTTCCCCCCCTCCTCCAGTTCATCCGGGGAACACCGAGCTGTTCCCAGACCAGCTGAGAGAGTCTCATTTCTACCCCGGGAGCCTCCAGGTAGGACATCTTCACCCAGGAAGAGACATCCCGAGTCCTTCCTGAATGATGAGACTCCTCACCCGCTGTATAACGCTGAGCCTCACCACCTTTCCAAGAAAACTCAGTTTAACCGCTTATTACCGCGAACTCGTGTTTTGGGTCATTACCCAGAGCTCACGCCCATCGCTCAGGGTAATGACGTAGATGGACGGTAAATAATCAGCTTTGCTTCTTTAGCGCTGCTGAAGAACTATCCTAATAAGCCCCGAGCTCTCAGTGCAGACATGGAAAACCAACTAATTCTGTCGGACCGCGAGCAGCTCACTGTGGGAGAGCTCTCTGCATGGAGACGTGCACATAAACCAGTGTTAAACCCAATTTGCTCATCAGCAGAAGACTCTGGATTCCTGTGGTTAAGAAAACAGATGAGTCAAGCCCGGAGAACGTGGGCCCGAAGCATGTGCCGAGGTCTTATCAGGACATCACAATTCAAACGCAACAAAGTGCACGTGTTAGAAAGACTAAAGCTCACCTGTTTGCGGACGTACTCCACCATGAGCTCGAGCTGTCCGGGGTCTTCACACTGACGGTTGAACAGGTTTCTCCACAGAGCCGCCGCCAGCACACAGTCATCGGACAGGATTCCCTGCAGGTACCAACACACGTGTTCACATGCATGAAGTTTCTTCTAACCTGATATCTGCAGTTGTTGTTTGCTGACATGTCCCAGCTGTGTGATCCAATCAGGATCCAGACTTTGGACCGGAGTTAAAATTGAGTGAGTCTGCAGTGCATCTAAGATGAACTCTCAAAGGTCATTCGAAACAGATTTCCAGTCGCCTTTGAGCAGAGTTTGAATGTCGGCCGTAAAACAGCAAGTTTAAAATTCTTTGTCTTACCTCGTCGTATCCAAATATCGCTGCATAGAAGGTTTCGGTCATCGCTTTCATCGCTTCCTTTCTGTGGATGGCATCAATCTGCATCATTAAACAGAGGAAGACAAATCAGAGTGAAGCACAGCAGAGATCGAGAACACAAGATTTGTACATTCGTGCCAGGCAGAAACGTCTGGGCTGGAAAAGTGAAGCCAAGGCTGAAGTGCAGAAACCTGCAGTTCCTCTAACGTCCAGCAGAGGCTCCAGCAGGGAGTCAGTGCCATAGACTCCCATGTTAAAACGTTACAGCAGAAATAAACATGTTTAGAGTCTGACACACAAACTGTTTGGTCTCTGTGGAGAATCCTTCCTTCATAGCTGCAGAGGGGGTTAAATTGCAATAAAGCTTAAAAGTTTGAATATTAGGGGGCGTGGCCTCTTTTTGACTGACAGGTGGATGGCGACACAGGCGGCTGTAGCTGCTAGCTGTCTGCTCTGTTTGTGCTGTCAGAGCCTTTTGGTGCATTTTTAATGACATTTTCTGACCAATAATATGGCTGCTGTCAGGTTAACTCTATGGGGACGCTGAATGTCCAGTCCCAGGTTTGTCCAAACACTTCCAATAATTTTGGAGATGTCAATATTGAAATAAAAAAAAAAAAAGTTAAGTACAGGTTCATCATTTGATTGATCAAAGAAGTTTTGATTACCAAGTAAAAACTGCAAAACATTCTGATTCCCAATTCTTTTTCTATTCATATACACATGATACTTTTCACCATTTTTAATAGAAAAATAAATAAATAAATTTTAAAAATCCACACATTGACCAGTAAAATCAAAAAACGCTCCCTGTGCTGTTCATTTGTTCTACTGGACGACTGAAGCTCTCGGGCCGCAGGTGAATCACACGGATCATACTGTAGGGTCTGTGCGAAGGTTTGCACCAACACTGTCGTGCACACAGCAAAAATGGAAGGTTTTCTGACATTTACAGTGGGGCAAAAAAGTATTTAGTCAGCCACCGATTGTGCAAGTTCCCCCACTTAAAATGATGACAGAGGTCAGTAATTTGCACCAGAGGTACACTTCAACTGTGAGAGACAGAATGTGAAAAAAAAATCCATGAATTCACATGGTAGGATTTGTAAAGAATTTATTCGTAAATCAGGGTGGAAAATAAGTATTTGGTCACCTCAAACATGGAAAATCTCTGGCTCTCACAGACCTGTAACGTCTTCTGTAAGAAGCTTTTCTGTCCCCCACTCGTTACCTGTATGAATGGCACCTGTTTGAACTCATCATCTGTATAAAAGACACCCGTCCACAGCCTCAAACAGTCAGACTCCAAACTCCGCCATGGCCAAGACCAAAGAGCTTTCGAAGGACACCAGGAAAAGTATTGTAGACCTGCACCAGACTGGGAAGAGTGAATCTACAATAGGCAAGCAGCTTGGTGTGAAAAAAATCAACTGTGGGAGCAATCATCAGAAAATGGAAGACATACAAGACCACTGATAATCTCCCTCGATCTGGGGCTCCACGCAAGATCTCATCCCGTGGGGTCAAAATGATCATGAGAACGGTGAGCAAAGATCCCAGAACCACACGGGGGGACCTGGTGAATGACCTGCAGAGAGCTGGGACCAAAGTAACAAAGGTCACCATCAGTAACACACTACAACGGCAGGGAATCAAATCCCGCAGTGCCAGACGTGTTCCGCTGCTGAAGCCAGTGCATGTCCAGGCCCGTCTGAAGTTTGCCAGAGAGCACATGGATGATACAGCAGAGGATTGGGAGAATGTCATGTGGTCAGATGAAACCAAAGTAGAACTTTTTGGTATAAACTCAACTCGTCGTGTTTGGAGGAAGAAGAATACTGAGTTGCATCCCAAGAACACCATACCTACTGTGAAGCATGGGGGTGGAAACATCATGCTATGGGGCTGTTTTTCTGCCAAGGGGACAGGACGACTGATCCGTGTTAAGGACAGAATGAATGGGGCCATGTATCGTGAGATTTTGAGCCAAAACCTCCTTCCATCAGTGAGAACTTTGAAGATGAAACGAGGCTGGGTCTTCCAACATGACAATGATCCAAAACACACCGCCCGGGCAACAAAGGAGTGGCTCCGTAAGAAGCATTTGAAAGTCCTGGAGTGGCCTAGCCAGTCTCCAGACCTCAACCCCATAGAAAATCTGTGGCGGGAGTTGAAAGTCCGTGTTGCTCGGCGACAGCCCCAAAACATCACTGCTCTCGAGAAGATCTGCATGGAGGAATGGGCCAAAATACCAGCTACTGTGTGTGCAAACCTGGTAAAGACCTATAGTAAACGTTTGACCTCTGTTATTGCCAACAAAGGTTATGTTACAAAGTATTGAGTTGTATTTTTGTTATTGACCAAATACTTATTTTCCACCCTGATTTACGAATAAATTCTTTACAAATCCTACCATGTGGATTCATGGATTTTTTTCCACATTCTGTCTCTCACAGTTGAAGTGTACCTCTGGTGCAAATTACTGACCTCTGTCATCATTTTAAGTGGGGGAACTTGCACAATCGGTGGCTGACTAAATACTTTTTTGCCCCACTGTAAATGTGAGAAAACCTTCCTGCTGCCGCACAGCCGGGTTTGTCGCCACTGAATCCAAAGGTGAACATTTCCCAATGCTGCACAGGCTGGAGTGTAGAGAGTGCGGGCGCTGAGGAGGCGCAGCAGTGATTATGAACGTGGAGAAAATGAGCGATGTTTTTCCTGCGCTCTGCCTCAGCCACTATGAAACCTTAGAGCAGCTCCAATCACTGCTGCTGGCTGTGTAAATATAAGCTGCTCATGTAGAGCTTGATTAGGAAATTTGCGTTTTAGGGAATCAAGAAAAAAAAAAGAAGAAAAAAAGATGATTATCCAAGGAAAAAAAAGACTTCACGATGTTCACGGCTGCATGTTTATCTAACTCGCTTCTTGCTTTCGTCTGTTCCTTTAAAGATATTCAATTTATTCATATTTATGACTCTACAGTCCGATAAACACTCTTGATCTGATACACGTACAGCTTTGGCCATCAAACAGTGCTGCAGCCGCATCGCTAGTGAACGGTGCTAACGTCATGCAGCTGTACTGGCTGTGAGGCTGGGAAACCTGCAGTCAGTCAACAGCAGGAGCTCAAACGCAACGTCCGGACTAAAAGAACGTTCGGGAATCTCATCAGATGGATTATTCAGCAAGCATCAAACAAATAATAAGACTTAATAAGAATGAAAATAAGTCAAATTTTTCTGCTAACTAATGCTTCAGATGGAAAAATGTATTTTGCTGTTGCATAAATGTGCAAACGAAGCTTTTGGACTGTTCGGATATCACTGAGGGTAACATCACAGTCAGCTGTGCACAGTGAGGCTTCCTCAGTATCTCTGACTGCTGTACTGAGGTTACTGCTGTTATCTGCTGTTTGTAACAGGCTCAGGTCGTGATAATGATTGAAATGTGACATCATGAACGGACGGTTCACTAAAAACTTTAACTTGCTAAATAAAAATGGTAAATGGCCTGTATTTATATAGTGCTTTACTCGTCCCTAAGGACCCCAAAGCGCTTTACACATCCAGCCATCCACCCATTCACACACACATTCACACACTGGTGATGGCAGCTACATCGTAGCCACAGCCACCCTGGCTGCCAGACACTGGCGCCACCGGGCCCTCTGACCACCACCAGTAGGCAACGGGTGAAGTGTCTCGCCCAAGGACACAACGACCGAGACTGTCGGGGCTCGAACCGGCAACCTTCCAATTACAAGACGAACTCCCAACTCTTGAGCCACGATCGCCCCACAAAACAGAGGAAACGTCCCCGAGCGCTTCCACAGATCTGCTGGCGAGCACTGAAACAAATCTTTGATTATCAAAACATCAGCAGATCGTTTTTCTGCCAGTAAACGTCTCGTTTCACCTTTCAGTCTGACTACAGGAGAGAAACCAGCTGAAAACAGCTGCTCTGCGTGTACAGCTGGGACATAAAGAAGCTGCAAACTCCCATGACTTAAGTTAATGACTTCAGCGTAAGGTTAAAGGTCACAAAACAAGTGAGCTCTGAACAAGAGAAATGTGAGGTCAGACTCGACCTCTGAACATCTTTACTATTGAACTTTAAAAGAAACCGGACTTTGTTGTAACTCTGTGCTGACACGCTTGACATACAGAACACGCAGGTTTACGTACACATGCTGACAAAAGGTCACGTATGCAGCTGTGAAAACACCTGCTGCGTACGAGACCGATGCATGCGTGCCCACGCTGCAGGAGTGACCTCACAAGCCAGACTGTAATTTCTCATCTCTGACCTCTTTCTGTCACACGAAGCAAAAGGAGCAAAACTAAAGAGCTCCTTAATATGAAGAGCGCTGAAAGCTGCTGCTTGGCTGCCGCTGAGCTCGCTTTACAGCCAAATCCAAGAGGCTGTGATGGGGTGTGGATTCACACCTTCACTACGAGTCAACTAAATCTCCAAAGACCAGTCCCTCCTGCTCCCACCTGAACGGCAACCCTCTGATTTTATGAGTGTTTACACCACACGCTTAAAGATGAAAACTTTTCTGCTCCAACAAGGAAAGCTGCATCAGGCAGAAAATGTTTTCCTGCACTGGATGAAGCTCTGGCCCTTCTGCAGTTGTTTCTATTTGAAGGCACGAACCCAAAAGACTGTGACGCTCTCGCCTCTCCAGCGTTTTATCAGCTCTGTTCCTGTGCTGCACGTCTTTCAGCTCAGTGTTTAAAATACTGGCAGCAGCCTCCTGGTAGATACAGTAAAGATCTCAATCTCAAAATCCCACACCGCCTTGTACTCAAGTTATCGCATTCACAACCTTTTTCGTCAGGGCGTTAGCCATCAGCTAAAACTCTGTAACTGCAGCCCACGAGCTGACGGGGTCTTGGACTCCAAATATTTCACTGCCTCGGTGAAGAATCGGGACCAGCTGAGGGTTCAGTGTGGACATGGATCAGGTGTGGAAACCTGGAGCTGTGCATGGATCGTCTCGGACGTTCTATTGGACGAAGTTTGGTCGGCTTTTGACGTCGCATTCCTCCCACAGTGTCTCTGCTACTGAGAATCCTCAGCATGAACTTTGACTGAGAACAGCGTCGATCATCTAATTCAGCCAAAAACTCGTAAATCCTCTTTTTCAGGTCTGACGTAGCGTTTGTGCGTATTGTGGTACGATGACGTTTTATGAAGGATGCTGAGACTGTGGACCGTTTTAACTCTCAGCAGCACCAAACTGTTTGATTTTGGAGAATTTTAAAGCACCTAAAAATATCAGGCTTAACAGTAAGTGGAGGGGTACAAACGTGCAATTCATAAACGAGGCTCAGAGGCAGGCGTGTCTCACTTTGGGACTACGACGTGAGGAAAGAACCGAGGATGCTCTGAGGAGTGAGAGCAGACTGCTCGAGCTGTGCTTTTACGCGTTTTGACCCTGTTTAATATCCTGCCGCCCTACATTTACATTCTTTGTCACAACTCTTTAATTCTTAAACGCAAACACCCGTAATTAAAGTGGGTTTTTCCCCTCTGTTAGCTTTGAGACTCGAATCCAGAATAATCTGCATTATAGAAGGACAAAGTGTTTCTGAAAGCTTCGTGTGCTCAGAGCCCAGATTTATGTCAATGAGCGACACTTCCTGGAGCTGCTCCACTGACAGAAAATAGAGGAACGACTCTGTGGACAAGGCGGCCGCAGCCAGGCTCGCTCTCCGGGGATTTGTTGGCACAATTACGCTGATGTAAAACTTTAAAATCAACAAAACCTGCATCCTTTGTAGCATGCAATGGCACGGATAAAACTGAACGCACTGTTGCATCAGCTCGAAGGGGAAATGTGGCTGAAATAATGAATATTTATGTAACAGAATGACATTTAGCTTGGAGACGTGTTTGTGTAGATTTGTGGCGATTTAATGTCACAGAAGCACTTCTGAGGAACCTGAGCTGCTGTGGAAAATACTGCTGCTGTCAAGTCTGTATTAATGCAGTAAAATAATCAGTCATCAGCGTGTGCTCGTTCTCAGCTCTTCAGTTCCAAACGTCTGCCCTGCTGAAGTTTTCATGTTTCATTCTGGAGCTAAAGCGATTAAGTTAATTACATTTAATAAAGAAAAACAATCAGAAAGCCAGTTCTCAAACTTTGCCCAGCGCCAGTTTCTAAATGATGAACATTTCCAGCTTTTGCTTTCTAAAACAGTAACTTAATACCTACGACTTTTGGACAGTTCGCTCCTGCGGCTCCCTGACCCGTGGCAGGAGGTGTAAGGGTCTGGTGCTGTGTGGATTGGGCCACAGTAAGGGGCGGACACCCCTGCGGGCCAATCCCTGGTTGCCAAAAGTGGCTCTTGGAACAGCACCCCTCTGGTGGGGAACAGCCTGAGAGTTCCCAGCTAGGGTTCAGACTCGGGCTTGCCTCAACAGTGTAGCATCTCGAACCCAGGGCTGGCCTCTGTTCCACTGTGGAGCTGGCCTCAGTGAAAGGTGGTGAGCAGGGGTGGGTCTACTTTTATCCCCCGAACTTGGCACCTGAACAGAAGGTTGCTTACCTGCGTCTGCAGGTTGAAATAAGTTGAGACTATGTGCCCAAAGACAGCTCAGAGTACCTTTAATACCTGGATGGGTGGAGTGCTCGAGGGTGCAGTGAAAGCTGGAGGGGCGTGACAGAAGGAAGGGCTAACCGACCTGCAGTCGTTTGTCCATGATGAACACTTTAGCTTCACGCTGCTCCTTTAACTGGGAAGATGATCTATGAATGGTCCAGATGCACCGATGCAGTATTTGGATCACACATCCAGCAGCAGCAGCAACTGCAGCAGCAGCAGCTTGTCAGTGTGTTTGCTCCATTCAGTCCATATTTAATAGATTTATTTATATGAGGTTATTTGACAAAGTCAGCTAATCAGTGCTACACAGTCGAGCCTCGTCCTCCCCGTGAGGACAACAGTTACTGCAGCTTACAGGATCTGCAGATAAATGCAGCTGGGATAAGCTGGACTGAGCATTCCCAGTGAGCTGGGGTTGTATCGGTGGTCCGGGGCATTTCCAGGAAAGCAAAGGAAACAAAAGAAATGCTGACTTTGAATCTTTGTGGTTTACTTTGTGGGCGGAAAACTTCCAAGTTTGCAAATCCCAAAATTACAGAAACCTTTTAATTTACCTCAGAGCGTGCGGTAGATCTGTGTGTGCTCTGATCATGTGACTTTTCTTTCAGAAAACAGGGTTTCCTGCATTTCTTTGCAGCTTTCAACAGAAAAAAGTCAAAAATATTTTAATTTAGTTTGAGTAAATAATCCCAATTATTCAAAGTTCACATTTTGAGCAGGAGACGACTGTTGTGCGTTTGTCTATTCTGTTACTTTGTTTTCTCATCTTTTCACTTTCATGCTTAAGTTGAAAACAGTCTGTAATCACCACATTTCCATGAACAGTTGGTTACTGACATTATGAAGCAGATGCAGCAGCTCAGTGGAGCTGACTCAGATCAGGGTTAGACTGCACAGCAACACGAGTCCTGTTCGTGGCGAAGGCAGTTCGTACGTGCTGATCGACATTCACAGCTGTGAAACACTGACCGTGTGCTGCAGGAGACTGAACCACTGCCAAAGCATTCCTGCTGGAACCTGAAGATCCAGATTCTGTTCCAGCAGGAGAGCTGGCCGATTCTGACAGCAGCGCAACCTCTGCTGCGGCCGTAACCACAAACCTATCAGCCAATCAGCCGAGTTGATGCAAAAGCTTCAACACGGGATTTTTGTCGCTGAGGGAGAATTAGAGTGAAAGCTTCTGTTACACACTAAAACTCTGGCAGGAATTAAACAGCTGGGAAAATATCTGAATTTGCAAACTCAGCTTCAGTAAATAACCTGAATGAATGAGTAACAGAAAACCTTTGTTACATGATCATTTTAGTTTTAAACCAAGAATAAATCAGGATTTCAGGCATCAAACATACAAAGTTCCAACAGGCTGAGATCTTTCTCCCAGCAGTGACGCTGAAAAGTGGAAATACAGTCGCATGATATTTACAGCCTGTGTATTATGCACGCTGTGCACCAGCCTGCGTGTGTGTGTGTGTGTGTGTGTGTGTGTGTGTGCGTGCACTTCACGATATGACAGAGGGTCTGGTTGCAGCTGTTGCTGTGGTTACCGTGGCTGCTTTGTTGGTATTGCTTCTGTTGCTTTCGTTTAGTTGCAGAAGTTATGCAGACGTTGCTGCACACGTAGAGGTCGGTTGTCTCTACATGTGTTGGTGTCTTTGTGGAGACTTTAATACTCTCAGCTGAGACTGTTTCACCTGCTTTCATGCCTCTGAATTTAATTTTTTTCCCCTTCAAGATCAGAAACATAACGTACCCCCATGATTTTGCTCCTCTGCTCCACATCCTCCCACATGGAGTGCACGATGTAACGGCACATGTACTTCCCCTCTCTGCCCTCCTGACGCATCCGCACCAAACACATCCTGAGAGCACAAGAACACAACAAGGAGACTGAAACGAGCGCACAGCCTTAAATCGCTGTGACGAGTGAAGCCGTGTGCTCATCGTATGAAGAGCGTCACTGTCCCAGCCACAGCAGGAGCAACAGCGACATCATTACATCATTAAAAACTATCAGACGCTTCCATTTAGACCACATAAACACATCAATAATAATAATAATAATACAATTATATATTATATGCATTCTCTCACTGTGAACTGGATTCTTTGCATGCTACAGAGGACGTTTAATGTTACACAACATGTGAAGGAAGATAACTGTCAAAGCAAAAATACATCACATGACACACGACTGGGCTAATAAATGCACGGAAGAGCAGCAACCGCACAGACAGCGCGGTCGACACGGACCACGGCTCCCTTTGCTGCTTACGCCAATCAGCACACAGATTCCTCAGAGCAGCAAACAAACCATCTGATTGGCTGATTGGATAAATCCAGCTGTACAGGTGCACCTAATAAACTGGTAGCTGAGAGGATGCGTTTGTGCAACTCACCATACGTGCAGCTGTGCAACCAGGAACCAGGAGTTGAGAGTGTCAGGGAGGGTGCACTCTGAAACACACACATTAGGATTCATTAGGATTCTCTGCACGCCGCACCTGCGTCAGACTCTGCAACTACATCAGCATACAGTAGGGCTGTTTGACGTCACCACGTATATCGGACGACGATATGAAAACGTCTATCGTTTCATTTTACACACCATCATTGTTTCGAGGTGTCGCAAAAACTGTTTGCGGGAACATTGTTCATGGTTTTGATGGTCACTGTAGCAGCTGTATTCATTGGTTAATGTTCTCTCTCTTATATAAACACACTGCGGACAGACAAGTGACTGTTTTTACACGTTGTCGTTAGCAACAACAAAAGTAAACCCAGCATGTGGCTC
Organism: Copadichromis virginalis; assembly: GCF_057382275.1. Lineage (NCBI taxonomy): Eukaryota > Metazoa > Chordata > Actinopteri > Cichliformes > Cichlidae > Copadichromis > Copadichromis virginalis. The sequence goes on from NC_140622.1 coordinate 40,178,856, forward strand.
TGCCGTCCGCTTGTTTATTTCCCACATAAATCTTTCACAATAAAGCTGAAGATCTTTTTGAGATTTTCCAAAATAAATGACGACAAACAGAAGGACCAATCAAAACGAGGGGCTGACACTGTAGCGTGGACATGGTTTGGTTATGAGAAGTCTCACACCAACACCTCAGACTCAAACACGACAAACCTCTGCTGCCACCGACGCACGAGTCACGTGACAGAGTGTGGAGAGAGTTTACTGATGAGGAGCAACGAAGAGCCGCCAGGTGCTCCAAATAAACCTCAGACTCAAACGTTAGCACGGGCTTTTCCCCGCAGCACGTCGTGGGATAAATACTCACAAAGAAAAATGGCGGCCGTTACAACTTATGTCTACAAATGTATCGTTTCACGCATCGCGATTCACAGAATTTACAGAAAATGTAACATTTTTGTGATAAATATGGCTGTCGGGACGACAAATGAGATTTTGGTCATATCGCACAGCACTAACATAAGATGTGCTTTTCTTTTTAAAACACTCATATCTGAGAGTTTAAGGGGAATAAGCGGCAGAGCTGAAGGTTTGAACGTCTCCAAAACACAAAGCGACACATTTACCGTCCACGCCTGAGCGGGAAGGTGACGATACCACAGAACGGAGGACAAATCCACAGCTCAGAGTTGAATCCTTCACAGCTGGGAGTCATATCAGCGTTCGTTTTAAGCTTCTCATTACGTGAGATTTATATCTGAGCTCTTCGGTTTGTTCTGCGTTTGTGTTTTTATGTTACTGAGAAAAGTTGTTCTTCAGGTTTTTTTGGGATAAATATCAGCAAACACAAGCCCGTCACCAATAAGCATGTCCGAGGCAAAGTGGGAACAACATGAACGGCGGCCCAGGGAGCCGAGCGTGGTAAACTCACTGTCGAAGAACTCGTCGTAGTTGATTCTCTCCACGCAGCACGTGTACATCCGCAGAGCAGCAATCTTGATTTTCTGTGGAAACAAAAACATCACGTCTGACGTCGTCACTCTGCAACCACAACATCGCACTCACAGCTACAGCTGACAGCTACGAGTTGCTCTCACCAAACATGAAAGGGGAGTCGGGGCGTTCATGAGGCGAAGTATTTCAATCAGCTGATTCTCGTGATGTCACTGACATTCAGAAATGGAGGAGGGGCTTAGTGATGGCGTTTGAGGGCAGCTGAACATGGTGTAAGTGAAGGAAAACACCAACTTCAGAGCTCTGCTGCGTTGTGGCAAACATCACTCATAGGAAAGGCCTCGGCAGGCGACCCTCCTGCGATGGCGCAGAGACAACACGCTGGCTTCCTGTTGAAGCTGTCAGGGGGCCACGCTGCCCGAGTAACAGCCAATCAGCCTTTACACCCCAGCGGCCACAGTGCAGACACTCATTCCAGCCTTTCTTTACTCCTCCGCGTCCTGCTGGCCGTTGGGGCGAAGCGACTGGACTGTGTGGGAGTAATTACACTTCCTGCCTAGTGTAAATGCACCACTACACTTCCATTACCAACATTTGTCAATGGAAACCGGGGGGGGGGGGGTACAAAATGACATCAAACAGGCAAACTTATCCAAATGAGTTTGCCTGGTTCAGCAACTTTCAGCTGGAAGGGCGACTCGCCCGATGAGCTTCATTTAACAACAGCGAGCATTTCTGTGGGATTGTTCTGGGATTTAAGGCTGATCTGTGCGTCTCTGACGGCGGTTTTATCTGTAGAGTAAACACGCGCAGGAGCAGGACACGAGTTCGGAGGTGTGCCAGCGAGCCAAACGCTGCCGGTCCGGCGGGCGGCCCAGCTCTCTGCTCGCCTGACATTCCTCGGCACGCACGCAACCTTCCCGCCTTTAGCCAAAACCTCCCACATCACTGAAGCCTGCCACAGCTCCAACTGTTTATTCCTTTAGTGACCTGCGCATTCCTGGAAAACATACCGACTACAAGAGTGTGACGCCATGAATGAAAGCTACACACGCGTGCACACACACACCTCTGGTGAATATCACTCCCACTGCAGTGACGTTATTTGTTATTTGTATTTTTGGCCTTCTGCATCTTCCATAACAAATGTTTTATTACTCTGTTGTGTCCAAGTGCAGTTTGGTTTTATTCAACCACAGAGAGCAGGAGGGGAAACGCTGCCCTGACAGTACAGGTAGAAACGTCTGACCCGACACACCGGTTAGTTTTTGTTACCTGTCGACCAATCAGGGTGGCACACATTCATCAGAAGGTGCGTTTAAAGGACGTAAGCGTGTTGCTTTTGAATGAAAGGTTGTTTGAGTGCAGAACGGACACGTCAGCAGGTAACAGGCGGCCTGGGAGGCACATTAAACACATTTAACATGACACTAAGTGCTCGTGTTGATTTCACACATCAAATGAAGCCAAATCACCATCACCTGCTCGTTTTCAGCCCACGTCTCACCCGTCTCTTCTGCACTCACCCATTTATTGTATTTGAGCGGTCCCGTGAAGCCCATCGCCTCGATGAGCTTTGTGAAGGCGCCGACCTCCTCGTCCGTGTGCTGATGCGTCTCCTTCACGTTACGGAGCTGAAGGACAAAAAGAAAAAGCGGAGCGGTGAAAAAAACGACAGCGAAAACAGAAACTGCTCCTTCAGCAGGTGGGATGTCAAACGTGTGCTGCGTGACCCTGGTTTAATCAGCACGTGACGACGCACCTGTGCGGCGCGACCTTTACCGCTCACTAAATTAATACGCTGACCTACTCCGAGCTGCACGCCGTCTTCGTGCTTTGACAGTTTTATTACAGCCACCACGACCCCGCTAACCTTCATCAGGACGCGCAGATGTGCCGAAGTTTTCTCCCAGTTTTCAAGCTTCATTAAAAACAACAAAACCAGTTGAAGCCTCGAACACACGGAGCAGGCAGGAAGTGCTTTAAAGGCACGAATACGACACGACTGAACTCAGAATTCATTAAATTCATCCTGAAATCCAAGCAGGTGTGAAAAACTACAGGCTGAATAATCAACCCTTTAAAAGAGGAATTACAGTTTATTTGTTTTCATTTAAGCAGAAAATGAGGAGGTCCCGAGTGCAGAACAACTGGCTTCACAAAATGCCTCCGAGATGACGGAGATGGAATCGACCGAGTGAAAAGAAAAGTGTTATTTATCAGCAAAGAGTATATATGTTTGGCATATCGGTGGCCCCCCCCACTGGGACAAAAGAGCTGCTGCACAGCTGTTTTGAAGCAGTCCATCTGTGGGTTAAACAATGAGGGTTATTTGTTCATGTGCTTGCGTGAGATGTTACCTGTGTGGCGACATGCAGCGTCCGGCACGGCGTTACTAATGGAGAGGAGACGCCCGCCTGCTGACAGGCGGCCAGCGCTCTGAAACAGGCTTCCTGATCCAACCCCTGCAAGGAGAGAGAAGTTAAGTCAGGCTGAACACAAACGATCGACTGTTTTATTTGTTGACTTGTTTTTAAAGACGGATCAAACACCTGCTCGTCTCCCACTAACAGCAGTGATCTTCACGTCACAGCTCAGTGTTGTTCTCAGGTTTAGCCAGTTTTCGTGACCCTTTAGCATTTTTTGTTTGAACTGCACGAAACATCCTTCATTAACCCTCTGACTGCTGGACAGGCTTTCTCTGAGTCAACATTTATAAACTGTTAAGTCTCTGCACCACCCAACGTCACTGAGTAGAAAGACCTGCAACAATAATCTGATTAACTGATCTGATTAAGTTCATTCAGATTTGTAAAAACATGATGTAAATTTAAAACCTTTCAAAATGGACTAAAGCTCAAAGAGAATGAAGAGACCGCTGCTATGAGCTGATGGCCTAAACTCCCATATACTGTCTCAAAGAGACACTGAGGGAACAACAACAAATATTAAACCTCAACATCTGCATCAGCACAACTGCTGGCAAAGCTTTAGTTCAATTCTCAAAAAACATTTAGTACCTAAAGAACCTTTAGGTCATTATCTGGTTGTTGCTTTAAATGGTGGTTATTGAAACAGCTGCTGCACTGCACATGTGCAAAGAGCACAGCTTAAAGCCTCTGTCACAGACTGAATCAGCCAGGCCTGTGGCAGAAGACAAACACCTCGAGATTTCAAAGCGGTGCCAAAATAAAACTTCACCACACTCAGAAAGAAATGCACACAAGACTGAGAAAGTGGGCCACCTCCTCTGAGCCCAGAGTTCATTTAAGATGATCAGACATGAGGGGGGGTCACCTTTCCTGTGAGCTGAATAATCAATAACCTAAACGTGACCCTGCACAGCTCAAAAACCAGCTCCTGTGACGGACCGATGGACTGTTTGTCTGTGAAGGCACCATTTATGCTAAACAGTATTACAGACTTCAGAATAATATTTTCTGCGCTCCAGTCTTTTTCCAGGTAAAGCACCGCTTACTTCAGCAAGACGAAGCCCAAACATCCTGCATGTATTAAAAGAGCCCGCGTGCATTGGACACCCTGGACCCTCAGACTGATATTAAAATGTCCAACTTTACAGCAGGAAAAAAAACATGTTTACAGCTGGATACAAAAATCCTTTCCCTAATCCAATTTCATACTCGAGTTAGGCGACTTTGAGTAGTATCCCAGCTGTGGATGTGTGCTGCTTCAACTTTAAATGTTGCTGCTCGTGCTAGTCGGCACTAAAAGTAGTAGTCCGTTACCCTCACTTTATTATAGTGCGGCGGCACCTTGGTGCACAGGCCTGACACACAACAGCACCTCTCCGAAGTGTAACCGAGTCCACTGTGCTCAGCTGATTATTTTCTGACACTTGGATCAGCTGACTAGGTGACAAGTCCCTGAACTGAACTTCTGGACCATGTTTGTGTCCTTTTTATGCAGTTATCGGGTAAATAATACGGCGGCTGTGCCACATTATTTGTCATATTTGTCTCTGGTCCAGTTTTTGACAGTAAACCATTGGACGGTCTATACTGGTCTATTTGTTGCACCCACGTGGTTTGTGGACAGAGCTCAACCTTCGTTCACTTCTACCTCCTGTAAACATCATCATCATCATCATCATCATGCCAACAGGATAACACAGAGGTTTTAACAACACAAACAGCTGACACGTCCATCATTTAAATACAGTCTATGGTTCAGTGACCCATTAAAACATTTGGACCAAAGCGAAGCTCGAACACGTGACTGATGACTCTGGTCTTCTACAGAGTAATTTCATTATCTTGGGTGACAAACACGTTATTATTCACATATGACAGAAGCCTCGGATTGAACGTGTGATGTAGAGTTTCTGTGCTCGGTGTAAAGAAAGCCTTTAAACTGGGAGCGCACTTTAGAGCTGTTACTGCGAGTCTTTGGTCGAGTTCGCCTCCATTAATCTGAGCCCTGAGATTAATCCTGCTAATGGAGCTCGCAGGCTGTCCGTGTGAGTCTGTGTGAAACTCAAACACACACGGAGACAGATGAGCG